>NC_059680.1:8797500-10047500 GCF_905147105.1 Pieris brassicae
CGCAAATGTTTTAACAATCTCGGACTGTAACGAACGTAAAATTATTTTGTGAAATCCTGACATTTCATTCTATAAGTTAATGTTATTCTTGTGGTTGTATATTATTCACATGTGAACGAATGTTCGCTTATTTCTTACAGTTTTATACTAAAACTCTTGACTATACATAACATTTCACATAAGCTATAAATTATTGTAGTGAAGTGAAAGTAATAAAATGTTTTTTTTAAAGGATTAATATTTGTATGCATTTTCTCGCTGGTCGTTTTAAGATCGGCATCGATTTACATTTTTTTATTAATCTAATATTTCTATAATTTTACAAATTAGGTCTCCCAAAGACTTCGTCTGGTGACGTAGTTTCATTCCGCGGTTGGCCCTCCCTCCACTGGGTGTCGACTGAGAAGCTACCCCGTCCCCCTCGCGATTGGATACCCCCTCCGCGACCTGCTGAAGACACCCCCGCACATATTGAACATACATCAGCAGTAGATGGCTCTGCTATGGGAGTTATTGTGACACGGTAAGAATTTTGATTGGCCCATTGATATGTATGACTGGTTAATTACAAATTAAATTACGTACACTCTATATACATATTCGTTATTACTAAATATTAAAATTTCATTAAAGTCGGTTCAGCGCTTTGTTTTTACGCTTACAGTTTTACGTGGTGCAGATTGAATTAACGTTAAGCTTAGAAATTACATGATATAATGTTTATTTAGGTTGGATTCCCGGGAAGTGGTTTCGGGTCCAACAGATTTTTATGAAAGTGCGTTACTAACTTTCTTGGGTCTTCTTAGGGTTTTTTAGATTTTCACGTGTACCTCAAGTTCTAATAATTTATTTAACCACATGATCTTGTGATTATCTGGTTAATTTCAAGTAATCATGTTGTTAGTTTCATTCAAGTTAGATGAAACCACAAATATGTACAAATTGGTTACTATCTCGTATCGTGTACAATCTATAAATAAAATGTATTTATGTTCGTTTGTTTCGCTATATCTCGACAATATCTGAACGGATTTTGCTAATGATCTTGAAATATTCGTGGAACTTAACATCAGGTGAGCCTCCTGCACGTTTGCCCCCTATTTTATAAAAAAAACTTCAATTAATGTTTAAAATATGAATAATAAGTAAAGAAAAATACGACAATGGAATTCTTCAATAAACATGCAATTGACGGTCTTTTGTCTTTTTACTAATAAAAACTCGTCACTTGGTTGTCATATATTTATGATGATTTGTGTTTTTAAAATGCATCAATTTTTGACACAAATATTTGTAGGTGATATGAAGTCCACCAGGTCATCCAGTAATGATTAAAGTGCCGATTACTTTTGCCACAGTAGAGGATAAGTTACGCAGACTTCGCTCATACTTGGATACCACAACGAAATACTTTCATAGTTCAGATGAATCGCGTGTAACTAGCTTGATTGCTGATCGCTGAATATAGTCGCACTAAATTGATAACTAGCGTAAAATCGCGTTTGTTATTGACATTTGCGACCCAGTAAAATTCTTTATAAAAAGATTAAGAAACTAATATATTATATGCAGTTATTATTTTATACACTACACCTTGGATGAGTAATTAACGAAATAATAAACACATTTGTTATAAATATTCACTACAAAGTCAGTGGATGCATTTACGACGAATTGTTTTTAGTTGCTTATCTGTTTAGTACTTAAAAATCAATGAATCTAGCTTAAATGTTCCCATTGAAAGGCTGAGCGTTCGTAGAAAAGTTTCAAACAAGATTTTACGTCTAATAAGAAAATAAAAAGTTACCAAAATCGAAGTGAAGTTATAACTAGTTTCCGATTTTATAACTTTCTATTGTCTTGTGTATTTAAAATAAGAATAAACGCGTGTCCATTTTTAAATTTAAATTCAGGTCAGCTTAAAATACTTTATTGCGCAAACAGAGGAGGCACAAAGGTTTAATGAGTGCGACGTTTTCGTAAGCGAATATGGTACTTACTTGTAAATAGATTTTGATTGTATTTATTTTTCCTTTATTTCTTTTATAATACTCATTTTGTTTACATCCAAACTAGATTTTCAGTTTCAAATATTATAATGCAATATCAAAGTACTGTCACAAATTAATCTTAATAAAAAAAATGATTTAAAATTTTGATGATCTGCTAATCGTTTTTAGTTTAAGTCCGACTAAACGTTTTTAGTATTGAGATTACTCTTTAGAAATTAACATTTCAATTGCTTTTTATCTCCTAATTTTGATGATAACCTTGCTACTTTTATGTAGGTATTCTTAAATTATACTACAAAGAATGATTATATAATTTATTTAAATAATGATTCTTTATTAAAGTCTCGTAATTGTGATTTACATTCCTGTGACTATTTGTTTTCTTAATAAGTTCCGTTCAATTTTCAATTTTATTTTTCAAAGCAGTGATCAGCCCTGATACTCGAATAATTTTCTGGAAATTGAGATTAGGTCCTCCCAGTTATACGTCATCATTAAGCCACGATGTTTAGACGTGAAGAGTATATTTATAATAATTATCAAACTTGCTTGTAAAGCATTGTAGCAGTGTACTAACGTGAGGTACCACCGATAAAAATTGATTAATGATCAGCTTTTACAATTAATTACGTATTCGTTATATATCAGTCCTTCATTGTCTTAATCTTCGTACTAAGGACTTTTTATTCCTAGGGCTTCGATGTTGGCGCACTGCAGGATGTTATCTGTCACCTGCAACTACACGGAAGGTGAACACATGGTGTGTGTATTGGACTTCAAGCGTGAAACTGGCTTATGGCATGCTGTACTTGCAAGTGTCCTTAATGGCATGCATGTAATATTCATACCGTATGCCCTCATGAAAGTCAGTCCTGCGTCATGGATGCATATGATCACAAAGTACAGGTAGGTTCTACATCATTTATGAAGCCCTTATTTAACAAGATTGGTAACTGAAGGTTGAAGACTTATAGATAGTATCAGAAAAGAACGCCTCTAGCGTTGATACGTTTCATGAATCTCAACCAGACAAAATTATATTAATTTATCTGATATAGTGCTTTTCTAGTTCAGGTCGCAAGAGGTCCATTTCCATGTCAGTAAAAATCAGTTAAAAATATAGATACAATTATATACCTAATAATAATAATAAAATATTATTATTATTATAATTATATACCCATTTTAACTCGTTAAGTATGACGGATGCTCAAATAATACTCCGAATCTGCATTAAGCAAATGCAAGAACCTTGTATAGAGCAAAGTTCCTGAGGACATACAAAAATTCCGTTGTACGGACCTGGGAAAGGTTAAATACGTTTAACTCACTACAATATGGAGGCTTCGACTCTCTTATAACTAAACTTTTTGCAATTTTATTATTATTGCGTTAAGATTCTATTTGAAGTTAATTTTGCGTACGTCAAGTCAATTCGACATCGCCACGATCATTAAGACCGCATTATAGTTGAGATAGAAACTAGATTTCTGAGACAAAAAGTGTCGTCTATATTTATGCACGGATGCCACACATTTCTCATAGGTTACTAGCATTGGGGAAAATTAATTTAAAGTCCTTGGTAGCCTCGTTTTTAATATACCAAATTGAATCTTGCTAAAAAATAAAAAATAAGTAAAAGAGCCATAACATATCATCGAACCATAAAGCATAAGAAGCTTAGAAGGCATTGGCTAAGAATAACAACGTTTGAAGTTTACCTTCAAACGTTTTCCTTGATTTTTCAATTATAATATTATTTAAATATATATTGCTATACTCCTATATCGCCTGTCGAAAAACTTAGCAGTGATACAATTTTCAGACCTGTTATTATTTATTTACACGCTTCGTAATAACCTTGCGTTAACAACTAACGTTTACAACATACAAAAATATAATTTTGTGTTCAAGATCTGTAAATTAAGCTGTAAATTTTAATTAATTAAAAATACTTTCGTAAAATGGTTTGGCATCGTTTTTCACTAAGTACTGACTTAACAAATATCCCTCTATAATATAATATATTTTATATAACAGGGCATCAGTGGCCATAGTCAAGTCTCGGGACCTGCATTGGGGCCTTCTCGCGACCCGGGACCACAAAGAGATCTCACTCAGCTCACTTCGATTCCTTCTTGTCGCCGATGGAGCAAACCCATGGTCGCTGTCTTCTTGCGATCAGTTTCTATCAATATTTCAGAGCAAAGGTAAATCACTATTTATATAATGACTATATATAATCTTTTACATATAAAGTATTATCAATGTAAATATGTTAGTAGATTTTCAGGTAAAGATGAAACAGTTGTATTTTTTTTTATAAACGATTATTTATAGGAATGAATCTCCATAAACCCGCTTTTGTTTTGCTGATGAAATTTCTAGTTGAGCATTTAGTGGCTTTTAAATTAAAATATCTTATAAATTTCATTTTAAAAGGAAGCGAAAGAACTAGAATCGATGACTCTTTCATTCATAAATGTATGAGGGCGTTGAATTAATTTGACTAAAATGGTACCTTCATATTATATATTCATTATTTAACATTTCTATTCACTCAATAGAAGAAATTAAATTCATATAAGTGTGTAGGAAGAAATAGGAACACGATCCAAGCTCTCTTTTGATGGAAGACTTATAAAAATCCTATGAAAAGAATTTATTCCTGCTTGCGTAATAAAATTTCCTGTAGTGGTCGGAGACGAGGAATACTTACGTTGTATAATCTTAGGAAAATAAAATTATTGGAAAACGAATGAAAACTGACAGTATTTTCTAGTATGGCAAATAATACAATATTTTATTATTAAATTAACTTTTAGTGGTCTGAACATTGTTATAATTCAACTAGGTCATATATGGTCTTGATTAGTTCATTTCTAAATTGTGCCTTAGAAAAAGCAAACCCTTTCAAGTGTGCCTCTTAAATAGCCTCTTAAATAGCCTCTTAATAATCTTACGATTATGCGATACTCACGGCAATAACTATGTTAGGTTTCGAATAGTAACTAAAAAAATATATTTTTTCCGACGAATCAATTACAAAAACCTCTTTCAAAATTGTCTCCAAACTAGTAGAAAGTTTTTAAGCAAAATATCTTCATAAATACTTTTGTTATCAGTGTTCAGCTTCTTTCGAAAATTAATTTAATTTAAATTACAAATCAAACATCTAACGAACAAATGTTTTTTACGAAACAAAAACAAAAATAACGATGCTTCAGGCGAAAATTAAATTTGCATGGAGTGATGTCATCATTCGTTTCTAGCTTCGTGATTAATTAATACTGTGATGGTCACCGCTATTAAGTGTGTACTTGCAAGTATAAATTATACCTATTTTTAAATACAGGCAAACGTTTTCAAACCATTGTGTGATAGAACCAGGCTTAACATATAAAACTATATAATTGCATACAGTCGAAACTGACGAGGACATCAATGACGGTTGATAATTTTTCACTATCGTTACTATGAGCGTACATACGTGTGCCTACGGTTTTGTTCAGTTGAAATTGTTGTTTCAAACAAACAATTAAAGAAAGCACACGTTAACAATATACATAAAAACTTCAAAGGAAGAAAAAAGGGGGGAAAAGAGAACGAAACTTATGTACAAAGAGTACTTTTTGCGTATTTTTTTATATATTAAGGGTATTCGTGTTGTGGTGTTATGCCGCTATTTCCTAATCTAATCATATCCGTACCGTAGTGTTTAAGAATGAGTTAACGTTATAATTGTATGGTCAAGAGTCTGATCACCTACGATTTTCCATTTAATAATTACGGAACCTCAAACATCTTTCAGTTCTAGCAATTTTTTTTATGTTGTTTCCTTGGTGCAGGTGTTCGAGGTGACGCAATATGTCCTTGCGCGTGCAGTAGTGAATCTATGTCTGTGTGTATCCGCCGTGCGGGACGTGGTGGATCCTCAGCCGGTCGTGGAGTCCTCTCAATGTCTGGACTTTCTTACGGCGTAGTCAGAGTGGATGCTGAGAACTCGCTAACGTCACTCACTTTGCAGGATTGCGGACAGGTTATGCCGTCATGTAAGTGTACCCTATATATATTTGTTTATTAAAACTTATTTTATTTAAAAATAGAACCGATATCTTCCTAATAGGCCGGCGTCGCATTTTAATAACTGCGCCAGCCTTCTCCTGTAATTATCTAATAAATTGAGGCTACCGACTGTAGCGCCATCAGCCGGGTTGACTTGTGAATTTAAACCATCCAGGGAGCCTCCCAAACGCGTACAAAAATTCATTCAAATCGGTCGAGCCGTTTAAGAGGAGTTCAGTGACATACACACGTACAGTACAATAATATATAAAGATTATGTATTCCTAGATCGTATCTAAATACTTGTCAAAACAAATTCCACCGTATAAGTGTATATAAATAATAGCTGTTGTTTATATAAATAAGACATTTTAAACTGAATATTTTGTCCAGGTGTCATAGTGGTAGTAAAAATGGAGGGTCCAGCTTATCTCTGCAAGACAGATGAGGTTGGGGAAATCTGTGTATTATCTGGGGCCACTGGGTCTGGATATTGGGGTCTTCCGGGACTCACGAACACCGTTTTTCGGGTGCGACCTTTAGATGCTGACGGAGATGCAATTGGCGAAGAACATTACGTAAGAAGCGGTCTACTTGGATTCCTTGGACCTGGAGGTAACAAAGTTCTTTCTATAACCTTCACAATTCCAAACGTATCACCTCGCTGGAATTTCGCAGTTTGCTTTGCGATTATTGCCTTTCTAATGTTGTTTCAAATTACTAAACCCCCCCGTCTTGTACTAAACCCGCTTATTCGTTAACTGTATCATTTACTAATGTACTGCAAGTATCAAGGTAAGCTTCGTCTAGTTTGTTTATTTGCTAAAGTATACAAATATACTGAAATTATGTCTAATGTTTTATTGTACGATAGTGAACAAGAATTACAGAAGAGAGGAATAATAAATCCGTAAAAAATACATTTTTTATTTATTTTACTTAAATTCACCACCAACGCAGCACTGAAAATATTGCTGGTATATTTAATAATGCATATTTCGTGAAATTTCTCAAAAACGCTTTTTAATTTTTATAAAAACAATTCAGGTTTGGTCTTCGTATGTGGATCAAGGGACGGACTAATGACTGTCACGGGTCGTAAGCACAATATGGACGATATTATTGCCACTGTCCTTGCGGTTGAGCCCATGAAGTTTATTTACCGAGGTCGAATTGCCGTGTTCTCAGTTAGAGTTCTGCGCGATGAGAGAATCTGTATTGTCGCTGAACAGCGCCCGGATTGCGGAGAAGAAGAGGTATTTTTAATAAGTTTAACCCATATAAACCTCCTTCATATTATACTTAAAATCCCTCACTCGAATGTTTGTTTTGCTCATTTTAACCAACAGACTATGAAAACCTATCAAGGTCTTATATTAAGTATACGTATTTAAACTAAATACTTTATTAATAAATTACTATAAAATTTTCAGTCATTCCAATGGATGTCTCGTGTTCTACAAGCCGTTGACTCCATTCACCAAGTAGGCATATATTGCCTGGCTTTAGTTCAACCGAACTATTTGCCTAAAACGCCTTTGGGTGGTATACATCTGAGCGAGTGTAAGCGTCGGTTTCTCGAAGGAACTCTTCATCCCGCCAATGTACTGATGTGTCCACATACATGCGTCACCAACCTTCCAAAACCCCGTGAAATACATTCAGGTAAGTTTATTTATCACGCCGTTTTCCCGTAGCGGTAGACAGAAACCACGGACCTCCACTGGTTACGGTCCTGATATATCTATATATATCATCGGTTACGAGTTCTTTTAACTTGTCTTTTCTATAGAAAATCCAGTACGTCCTGGATTTGGTACAGGTACGACAAGGCCTACCCATCCCGATTTCACCATCTCTGGTTGTCTTGTTAACCGCTATTCATTCATCCGTTCCACATGTCCAAACCACTTAAGCATTCCATTGTCATTACTCTTCTATAAGCAAGTGATTTAATATTCGTTAAACCGTGGCTCGAACGATAGATAAACATCGAAATAAAGAAGAAATGATGTATTTTTTTATAAAACCACAGCGTATTCAAACTGGACAAAAGTGCGAAGATGCATCGTTCTAATAGAATGCACGTACATAATAACGTAGTTTTCCATACAATTTGTTACTACAAAAAAACTATGCGTTTTAAGTGTCAAAATGCAAATTTTGACTTAAACAAAATAATTTAATTTTAAATTACTCAGTTCTATGGAAATTTAATTATTTATATTAAGAATAATATTAAGAAATAAAAATGTGTTTTATAGGTTTGTATATTATATTTAAGATGTATAGGAGAAATAGTAAAAAGAAATATGAAATCAAAGAAATTTCGTAGAATTACGCAAATATTAAAAATGAACGGGAAGCCTCATACCTCAAGCTTAAATGTCCTTGGTTTTATTTTGTCCATTGTCATAATTGTTTACCTATAATGTAAATTACATACCATTATTTTCGTTACAGACGTCGGCCCTGCCTCGGTAATAGTGGGTAATCTTGTTCAAGGCAATCGCCTCGCGTCCGCTCAAGGGCGTGATATGGGGTATTCTGATGATTCTGATGCAGCACGAAAGGTAAAACTGCTGTTCCTTGTTATCGATTATGAGGATAGTTATGGATTATCGGTTTACTTAATTTTTTTTTTTTCAGTATCAATTCATATCACAAATCTTAAGATGGCGCGCGCAAAGCACCTCTGACCATGTCATATTCACCCTACTCAACTCGAAAGGTGCAGCTACAAAAGTTCTCACGTGTGCTGAACTCCACAAGAAAGCCGAGAGAATTGGCAATTTGCTTTTAGAAAAAGGACGTGTTAATACTGGCGACCACGTGGCACTTATATTCCCACCGGGGCTTGATCTCATTTGTGCATTTTATGGTTGTCTCTACGTTGGAGCAGTTCCAGTGACTATTCGCCCCCCACACCCTCAAAATCTTCACACTACGCTGCCAACAGTTCGAATGATCGTCGACGTCAGCAAAGCTACACTAGTCCTTTCCAATCAATCTGTGATAAAATTATTGCGCTCTAAAGAAGCAAGCAATGTAATTGATAGCAAGGCGTGGCCTATCACTCTCGATACAGACGATATGCCTAAGAAGAAATTGCCTATTTTATACCGAGCGCCAACAGCGGAGATGCTGGCTTACTTGGACTTTAGCGTGTCGACTACGGGAATGTTGGCAGGGATCAAAATGTCGCATGCGGCCGTCACATCCCTTTGTCGCTCAATGAAAATAGCATGCGAATTGTATCCTTCCCGTCATATAGCTCTTTGTCTTGACCCGTACTGTGGTCTCGGATTTGCCCTCTGGTGTCTCAGCAGCATTTATTCAGGACACCATTCAATTCTCATACCTCCGTCTGAAGTCGAGATTAATCCAGCTCTATGGCTCAGCGCTGTGTCACAATACAAAGTGCGGGACACATTTTGTTCTTATGGGGTGATGGAATTATGCACTAAAGGTCTCGGAAGTTCTGTAAATCAATTGAAGGCGAAAGGTATAAATTTGGGATGTGTCAGAACATGTGTGGTGGTTGCGGAAGAACGACCAAGGATCAACTTGACAAACTCTTTCTCTAAACTGTTCTCGGCTTTAGGGCTCAGTCCAAGAGCTGTTTCGACGTCGTTTGGTTGCCGAGTGAATATTGCTATATGTCTACAAGGCGCGTCTAGTCCCGAACCATCCACCGTCTATGTAGATCTACGAGCTTTAAGAAATGACCGTGTCTCGCTGGTCGAGCGTGGTAGCCCACATTCCTTGTGTCTTATGGAGTCTGGAAAACTATTGCCCGGTGTAAAAGTGATCACAGCCAATCCTGAGACGAAAGGTCAATGCGGGGACTCTCATTTGGGAGAGATTTGGGTTCAGTCTCCGCACAATGCAAGTGGTTATTTCACGATTTACGGTGACGAGAGCGACTACGCTGACCACTTTAGTGCGCAGTTGGTAACAGGCAACACGGGTGAAGTGTACGCTAGAACGGGTTATTTGGGCTTTTTGCGGAGAACTGAAATAAGTACAACCGGAACTGGGGATGATATGTCCATGATATCACGTGATAGCGACACCGAGTCGCTGGCATCAGCTTGCGGCAGTATGAGTGGCTTGATGAATGACTCTCACGATACACATGACGCTGTATTCGTCGTCGGAGCACTTGACGAAACTATAATGCTGCGAGGTATGCGGTATCATCCCATTGATATAGAGAATTCAGTTATGAGATGCCATAAGAAAATCGCTGAATGGTAAGTATTTGATAAAAATTTTGTATACCATTTAAGCGTATTATATACTAATACAGATTACAAACTGAGCTATTATTTTATAAAATACATATAATTTTAAACTGATGGTATTTTCAGTGCCGTATTCACGTGGACGAATCTTTTGGTGGTTGTCGTAGAACTGGATGGTAACGACAGCGAAGCTCTGAACTTAGTGCCTCTCGTGACCAACACAGTGCTGGAGGAGCATCACCTGATCGTTGGTGTCGTGGTTGTAGTGGACCCAGGAGTTGTTCCCATTAATTCACGCGGTGAGAAACAACGTATGCATCTCCGCGACGGATTCCTCTCCGACCAAATCGACGCTATTTATATCGCATATAACATGTAATATTTACCAAAGCACGGCATACACAACACGACACTCTCGAATTGAGCAATTTTCTCGCTGCAAGTGATAAAATGTCAATTGTTTGTGTATCCTTGCTCAATTAGGCCATACGATTCGAAGAATAGAGTCCCATCGGTTAATTAGTCTGCATAGCTGATATACAATGTGTTTAGCTTTATATACTCATTAAGATTCTGTGTATTTTCAATGCTTTTTATTATTTTAGATTAGTTTACGCAGTGTAAGTGTATTCAGCACATTTTAGAGAAATTTAAAATAAATATAAAAAAAAAATATTTACCCTTGACAAGGCACCCATTTAATATTTGAGATACTTCATTTGTTTAGATACGGAAATAGACAGTTAAAAAACGTAAAATTTTTACACCAGCGCTAAGAATTAAATTTAATCTGATATTGACACAAGACTGATGAAAGTCTGAAAACTATTTGTTTAATATTAATTTAAGATTCATTATGATTTGTGCCGTATAATCCGAAACCCTTCGAAATTTATTAATGCGCAAATTTTCAAAAAATAGTTCTTGAGTTAGCATAATACGATAGGGACAATGAAATTTCATTTGTACACAATGATATTGTTGTGATTATTGTGAAACAAGTAATTTTTAATGTTAGAAGATATAAATGTATTACTACCGATAAATAATATATTTTAGATTAAGTGACTTATTGTGTAAACTGCATTTAATGTTTTATTTTATCGTTTATTTTATATGAATATACCTTTAGACAATAAATTCATTAAGAATGGATTTCGATTGGCGTAGGAAAACAAGTTTATTTAAGCACTAATAGCGCAAATGCAATGTTATATCATCGTTTTTCAGTTCTATGTAGATAAATTCATTTTAAGTAATAATGTCGAAAGTTCGAAATTTACCTCAACTTTTCTGGTAATGTTTTGACTTAACTAAGTCATATGTTTATAAAAATTATTGTCTTATGCAACTACTTAGATACGTAGTTTTCAATTTTATTAATTTTGTATGACAACTTGAGGTAATTTTGGTTTTATTTTGCATATCAAAACTTGTGCCAAGATTTCCATGTCACATGATTTCAATATCGCATCTTTGTTCTTTTAAGTTTATGATTAAATGTTTATGATATATTTTCACAACTGACTTATTAGAAGTAATTTTTCTTTTATTATATTGATAGTGGTTAGGATTTGAGAAAGTGTTACTTTCAGTAGTCCATTCCATATATTTTTTTGTGTAGCAAATTAATATTGATAATATAATATAAATATTTCTTTTTTAAATCTATTATATTTTACTGATTATTTATTGCTAAATTGTACATATGATTTTGTTATTTAATTTTATGTTAAATGGTTCTTTCTTAGAATAATACATATTATTTTACTGATGTCTGGAGTAAAGTAAAATCCTTTTTTATATTTAAATTCATTTAAACATAGTATGTATTATCCTCAATAAATTTAAACTATAGTCATCTTATTATGTAAGTATACCTAAAAGTAGTTAATTATAATGACTCAAGTTATTGAACAAAATGTCTTAATAATAATCGTGTAATTCGTAATTTATAATTATTTATAATTTATAGGTACGAGGTCCGACAAGTAAGTCGACTTTTTTCAAAAAATAATACGCGTAAAACCTGGCGTTTAAGCACAAGTAATGTACACTTTGTATAATCAAAATTCCATTAGTGACCTAAATACATAATAAAATACACGCACAAAATTGTAATCTTTTGGCAATAACTTGAATTAAATTTGTACGACGTTGTTAGGACTTTGTAACCATTATACAATTGTGATTAATTTCTGGAATAATAATAAATAAACTTGCATCTTTTATTCTCTTTTATATTTGTGCAATTCCTTTGAGTATGGTTTGTGTTCTTAATGTCTAATTAATTTAGATAAACAGATAATAAAAAAGTTAGATTGCAATTTGCTTGGGCGCTGATAAGCAAAATATCTATATGATTTGCTCATCTGGCAGACTTTTTTTTAATAACGATAAAAAATGTTAAACAAAAGAGGTATACTATATCATTAGCATCGTGTCTGCGTTTAAGGCTTTTTTTCCGGATCAGAATTCATATTAAGTTCGTAGGTCAATAAATTAAAAAAAAAAGTTTATGCTACGAATAATCGCATTAATTTGCCATAATACCCGCTTTTCCGAAGATTCGCGGAATTCAATGAACTTGTTAACATGTAGAACAATATTAAAGTCTCTAAGTAAAAGTTATTATAAATGGAATAGACCCAATTACAGCTACGAGCGAACGATTAAGTTGAGCCTTTTTAACAGTTACACATCTGTCTCTTAGATTTTTGTTCGGTATCTAATGGTATTGAACATTAACTCGAGAGGCAGAAAGAGTTACGATTTTTTACACATTACATTACGCTTAAAACGCAGCAACGTACGACGTTAATTCGTAAAGAAATTTTTGTCGTAATGATCCGAACTACCTATCAATACCAATTACGAGCAAATTATATCAGCGTTCCATGTAACGTCACTATATTGAATGACGAATTCCTTAATCAATCGGCTTTGACTTTGGTTGGTTTAGCTTGCTTTCCATACAATACACTAAATATACACTCTACATAGCTTTACACCAACTCTCAATAACGACAGCAATTGAGTAATAAAGTACTTTATTATCCTAGCCCGCAATAAACTCGTTTGTCGCACCATGCATACGAACTTTCGGATGAAGAAATTTGTTATTTTTTTACAAATTGTTTTTGACTGTTTTTGATCATGAATTATTATTATTCATTAGTAGTAGTCATGGATTAACTAAACGTTTTTCTTCGCTCCATTTAACGAAATCTCTATAACGCCATAAAATGCACAGTCCCTTCAATGTCGTTATATAGAGTGTACACTACTTACAGTGTACAGTACTTAAATTAATCGCCAGCTCCGTAGGTCTATGTACCGCGTCCAAGTACTTCGCTTTTGCGCTTGTGAAACATTTTCTGTTATCTATGGTCGCTCTCTAATATACTCTTACGAGTATGTACTATATTGAAGCTGTGTCAATCTGTTGTCTTGCCAAGGTATATTTACGCTTAAAAAACTATACTCTTTGATTGATATACTTGTCTGAGTTCTTACTTTTTATTATGTTCAAACTTCAGTGATTTTGTTCTATTAATTATTTATGTGCTCATAAATCCTGCCGTCTTGGTTTCTTGAAAGGACTATTGTATACAAAATACCTAAGAATGATTTTTTATTAGTGAGTCAACATTGTTTTTGTTTAATTGGTAGTGTTTATTTTTATTTGACTTATATGGCTCGTCAGGCTGTCATTTCTTTGTAGTATAAAATTCCATAATGATGAATACACCGCCCGTTCCAAAACCACGGTCTTCAGGTTTCTCACAGAATGATTCATTGAAAAGGCCAGTACCGTTACCTCGTACTAAGGTACCTGTAACTAATGAAAGAGTTACAGCATCTGAAGTGTTGCGTTCTATAGGTTCGGTATCAAAACAAATAACTGAAGATGTTGCACAAAAAGTTACAAATTCAGCAAAATTTGCAAATGATAAAATTGAGAAATCTTTTATGGATGGTTCAAAATTTGCTAAGGATACTTTAGAGAAAACAATAAGCACATCAAAGGCTGTAAGAGCATCAGTTACAAAGTCTGTCATAGAAACAACAAAAACAGCTGGTCTAAAGATACGTCGCACAAAAAAATTAGAGACAGATCATAGTGAAGACTCTCAAAGATGTGTTTCAATGCCAGCAGCTGATGTTTCATTTTTTGATAACATACAGTTTTATTCACCACTTTTAGAACAAAAAAAGATATCACCTGAAGCTGGTCCATCTGAAAAACGTGAATCACCAAGTTCACAAATAAATTCTCAAACAGATAACCTGTCGCTCCTTTCTTGTAATTCAGATTCTATAACTGATAGTGTGAGTATTACTCATGACAATATTGAATATGATCAAAATGACTCTACTTCTTTTTTAGAATCAGAAATGACATACGATACTCCAAAACCATCTAGAGCTAATAGTTTTATTAGTGTGAAATCTGCACCAGAAGTGCCAGGAAGAAGAAAAAAGAAAGAGAAGATAGAAATTATGAGACAGAATTCTCTATATGAGAACTGGACATTACAATTATCTCCAAAACCTAATGTAGAATCTTTTGATAGGCCAAGTAAAAGTACTATTTATGAATTTGATCCCTTAAATTTTACAGCACAGCCTAAGAAATATGATGGTGTCAGTAATGAATTACTGCTGTTGGAGTCTTTTCTGATTGGGGATACTTATGGTACAATTGTTTCAAATGACATTGGGGTTGATGATACATTTGACTTTATTGAAAGTGATTATTTCAATCCCCCAACACCACCTGAAAGATTTGACAGTCTTGCTGTTGGTGAAATTGCCGAAAAACCTACCTTATCACCTAGTGTAAAAGATAATAATTCAAATTGGTACATTGGAAAGGATTGTTCAAGTACAGATGTTATTGAAGATACAAAAACAGGAAGTTCTGTAATGCAAAGATTTTCAAACATGCTAAAATTAGACAATGTGTTAAATAAAGGCTTGAAACAACCTACAGTCAAAGTTGAGAAAGCGGAACGTCCAACAATTAATCACTTACTTGTTCCTTACTACAGTGGAACTCTGAATAAAGTAATTTCTGGAGCAGTTGAAGATTTATTCAAGAATTCCCAATCTTGTAGTAGATACTGTGTTTTATCTGATCACAAATTGATGTGTTACTCAGATCCAACTAACTCAATAGTGAAAGAAGTTTACACTTTAGATAGTATTAATTCAGTGCAAATTGTATTACCATTATCATCTAGGTAAGTAAATCGTTATTTAAATATAAATAAATTGATTTAAAATGATATAATCAAGTTTTGAAATTCCAGCACCACAAATAACTCATACTGCTTTGAGTTGACGATTTCAATGGGTGTTAAAAGTTCACCACGAAAAGTGCTCTTTGGCTGTGGAAGTGCTTCAGAAAGAAGAAATTGGGGACAAAAAATAGCTGAACATCTCACTAATGGATTCCCAACCAAATATACATCAGAGTTTACAAGGAGTGGATGGTGTTATATGAAGGTAAGATCAAATTTCTGAGATAAACGTTTACCAAACATTTGCTGAAACCTAAGTCCTAGATTAAGATGTAATAAATAAAAATACATGTGCCCATACAACACATTGTAGATAATTTTGTTTGATGTCATAATTAACCTTTGATAGCTTGCTGTTAAACAATTATATATATATATATATATAATTTAGTACATTCCTATATTCAAAGTATTTAACATGGAAGCCCTAAGTCCTTCCAAAACATTACATTGTGTTGGTATCAACAGAAAGTTAACAACCTAGACTGTAAAGAAATATATTTAGTCATAACTTATGGTCCACTTTAACTTTGCTAACTGTTAAGCTTAAGATATTAATATTTGATACCACCTTGTATTGAAATCTTTATGTTGACTTTTATGAACAACATTCTTGTTCTCGTATTTATTAAACATATTCAGTCGTGTTTATTATACTTACATTAGCATATATTAGCTTAGCGAATATTCTTATCTTGAATCATATGATTTCAGTGTATACAAAATTTGTTTTTAATTTTCTTACCACTCTACTGTGTCTTATAGAAACATTGTCCGCCTTGGCTTTTGAAACAATGAATTTAAAATTGATTGACCATAAATAATTTAAGCCCTTGCGAATAAAAAACGCTGAATTTTATAATACTCTATGATGATTCTAAATATATATATTAAATATGTAATTATTAAAAGGCAGCGATTATAGCGATATACCAGAGGCCTATACATTATTTAATTAGTGACTCACGACATCAAGTCAGTTTGTTTAATTATCTACAGTACTATATCATATAGTAATATTACTATTTATGCTATATTATGGTATACATGTCGAAGATAAAGTCAGGGACAGATTTTTCCGTCTGTTTTATTTCATTTTTCTTTCATAAGAATATTATGTTTAACTAAGTCTAAGTTTATTTTATATTTTAAAGAATGTGTATTGTGTGATATTTTTTCCTCCAAAAACTGATTCCGAACTAAATATAACATTCAGGAATTCGAAAAACCTCTGAAGATGTTTGATTAATATTTTCATATTTAACTAACATTTGCCAATTACTGTAATGTGCTGATAACGAACTGTGACTTAGATAAAACCACGCGCGTTTAGATAAATTGTGTTATGTCAGAATAAATTGTCGTATTTATCACGTATCTATTGATTTACTTATATTTCTAGATCATAAGAATTTAAATTTCTATATTAAATTGATTGCAAACGCTTTGCGCTCTAAATATGGAGAAATTTCAAGAAATTTCTCGAGTAAGACTTTTGTTATGCATATATTTTTACTTTCAAATACTTAATATTCCACGATGCGTTGCGATATTCTTTGTCACTAAGTTCACATGTGAAAAAGACCTTTAATTTGTTGATTTTTTTGTTATATTTACGTAGTTATATTTCAAGGATAAATTTATATTTTCGTAGTTAAATAGCAGTTTTAAATTGAGAATCGCCCATTAATTACTAAGTTTATATACATGTATATACACGTATGTGCAATAGGTAATAACTAATTTGTCGATAAAGATATATTCTATTTCTAAAGTACATCGTTGTAAGTTAAATGCCAAATTGATAATTAACAAAATAGGTTCAATACATTCTTATATTTTTAGTCTAAGTTTTATAATTAATGAATATTACAGGAAGGGGTTACTGGACAATGGCGTGGAGCGTGGCTTATGCTGGTGAGACGAGTCCTTGTCTACTACACCCCTCCCGAGACCCTTTGTACGGTAGACCTTAGAAAGACGAGATGTGTTGGTAAGTTATAATAACTAAATGTTAGCTTAAACATAATTCTTACGGACATCCGCAATTTTTGGTCAAAACGATTGTATTAGAATATTAAAAAAGAATATTTATTAACTTATGAATATCATGTTAGGTTAGGTTACTTTTACCTTTACCTAATTCAGTGGTGTTACTATTCTTGTGCTGGTGCTACAGATCTTGGCCTTTATATAAAAATATATATACACTCAAAATTTATTACAACCACATCGAAGGGACTACTCATATTTGTTCGTAGAAACCGATAGTGGTAACAGCCAATGATGTTGTTATAAAGTATCTAATACTTTATCCGCCGGGACCTTTGATTTTGGACAATATAACCGGTATGTCGTCGTCTAGACAATGTCGTCATAAACGGTTTTGACTGTATTCTTTTTAAAGACAATGCCCACTGCATTCGGAATACTGAGCCTGAGGCGTGTTGTTGATTTTCGGATATAAGATATTATATCCAGATAGTTTCCACACGATGTTTACCTTTACCTTTAGAAAAATAATGAGTGGACAGCCGGGTTGAGTTTCACACCCATATTATTCATGTCCTTGCTTAATGCGTGTACGATACCGTTAGTTAGATATATCTAACTCGTATAACATAGAGCTGTACATATCTATACCTAGTTTATTGCTAACACTAGGTCACTTATATACGTCTAAATGTGTCCGGGCAATATTTAGACATAAATAATGCTTGCGACGGAAAACATTTCTTATATATTTGTGATGCCTTAGTTTTACAAAATATTAAACGTTTCAAGCTGCCCATAGCATCGGTCACATCTAATGGTTTTAAGTAACAACTTTACTAAAGCTCAATAAATATATGTTTAGCCACTATATAAAAAAAAAAACTTTTCAAAATTGGCCTTGCCAAAGACGTCATGCCTTAGACGTCAAAGATTTTGTATGTCCTCTCCAAAAATAATCGTTACAGTTAATTTACATAAAATCATAATGAATACACCTAAACCTTGGTGAGCTTTTAAAGGTGACGCTACAAAAACTAGTTTGGTAGTTTTAAAGTTTATGGCGTTAAGTATATGACGCCACCGTATGTAAGGATTGGGTGTGAATATATAAAATACAAAGTCAAAATATATATATAAATTGTCTGTGTCATTACTTTCTTGGAATAAGACTCCCGGTTGATTCAGCTCATGTATTATTAATTGTGAATGCATTTGTTTATTTAGAGCATATCTCGTGTTACAGTGACTCATGGATGACCCATCAGAGTGCCTACCATTGTCCCAAGCCTGTACAAGTTAAATATAATAGTTATCTAAAAGGAGCAGTTTTGGCGTTGTTG
Source organism: Pieris brassicae (assembly GCF_905147105.1). Taxonomy (NCBI): domain Eukaryota; kingdom Metazoa; phylum Arthropoda; class Insecta; order Lepidoptera; family Pieridae; genus Pieris; species Pieris brassicae. Next base: position 8,816,466 of record NC_059680.1, read on the forward strand.
TTAAGCGAGAGATTCTTATCCTGGAGGTCGTGACTTGAACCCCGGGCCGTGTTTTAGTTTTATTCTACCTCGCACAATCGATACTTGTTCCTATAGAAATACATCGTGAAAACATCTAAATGTATCTTCCCTATTTCCATTATCATTTTATCAAATAAATTATAGAAAATAGCGCTTTTATTTCCATATTATGGCCCCGATACCGGATTTTCTGTATTACCAGCGATTGTTTAACCAAAATGGCTTTTAATATTTCTGTGACGTAGTGCCAAATACGTTCCGGGTTCAAGTTGTACATGTAAAATAAGCAATAAATAGATAAATATTTATTGATCCCAAGAAAAACTTACTTCTAAACATAACATTACCTAAATCTCATTAAACCTTGTATACGTTTCGCTCACCAGAAGGTACTATATTTTACATAAAAGTATATTAGTAATTATTGTATTATTCCAGTAAACCAAGATGCAGATGAAGAAACAAAACAAAAGTGTGTATCGGACGGTAGCCCAAATCTTCTACTCGATTGTCCACATGCAACTGTATATTTGAGATTCCAACACGAAAAAGATCTCAAGGTAATTATTTTCTGGTTTTTTAAAGTTATTCACTGATGTTGGCTAAATCCTAGCAAAGTATGGTTATGATTTTCAATATATAAGTCTTGCCATAAATACTGAAACAATGATAATATTTTTTTTTGCAAATAACATTTATTAATTTAACAGTGTGTTAGTTTAATAAATCAATATAAAACAATTTAGAATATAAAAAGCTTATTCGAAATGGTCACCATTGGCTGCAATACATTAAAAGTTGAGGGCAGTTATAAAAGAGCAACGCACGCTTTCCATGGGAGAATTCTTCACCGCCAATCGCACGGATTGTTTTAGGGACTCCAAATTTTCATGGTGTTTAGAGCAAGCTTTACTCTCAAAAACTGAACATAAATAATAATACAGCGGATTCAAATCCGAACTAGACGACGGCCAGTCTTCAGCTCTTATGAAGTCAAAACCAAAATAACTTTATTCATATAGGTAAACAAGTACACTTATGAACGTCAGAAAATAAGTTAATTAATTGTAAGTTTATATTTACTACCAGCTCGCAAGTCAAGGGCGTAGATCATGCAAGAAGAAATGGCAATAAACTTTCCGCCACTCTTTTAAATCGCTAAGTTTTGAGTCATACAAATTGTTTGAACTGGAGCAAATCAATCCCAAGGATTAGAATCATTTAAATATTCCTTAAATTTTTAAAAAGCTTTTTTGATTTATTAACGTTTAACGAGGGCTTTGAATTTATTTAGTAATCATTCTCTAATTTCGCTTGCAAGTTTGTTGTAAAAACGAATACAATTTCCATATAAGAAGTGGTTTATCTTCTGGAGCCTGTTTGGTCGTACACTCAAATTAGTTCTGTTTTAAGTATTATACTGGTGAAAGTCACATTTTTTTTTAAAAAGGTTTATATTTTTTGTCCGAAACGTACGTTTCCAACAAAGACTGCGTAGACCGAGTTACGACCGTGCGCCGATTCTTGCTGGAAGGACCATTCTTGGTCTTCTTATTGAACATGGTTTTGTTAAGGGACTTCACTAACTTCTCAAGAATGGTATTTTTTACAAAAGTATGGCTCAGTCACTCCTTCATTGCTAGCACCCCACCAAACCATCACTGAAGTAGGGATACTGCCCACGTTGGACTAATTGGGAAGCTTTCTTAGAGTTTTGACCATAAATACGGCCATTTTGTTTGTTATAATGTTGCTCAATTGTAAAAAAAATCTCATCCGTAAACAGAGTTTTTCTGTGACCTCTCTTTATGTACCACTTCAGTATATATATGGTTACCACCATTTTTTTCTTTTTAAAATTATCAGTTAAGAAATGATCAGTACGTCTCTTATAGGCTACAAATCTTAAGTCATCTTTTAATATAGGCGACATGGTTCTAGGTGCTATCATCATCTCCCGAGATAAAATCTTTTGCTTTCGGATAGGATTTCTTCGGATTCTTTCCCTTACTGTTTTGACCCCTCTCGTTGTACCTATTAATAGCCCGGTACGCAAATATTTTACTAATATGGCGTATGGAGAGTTTTAAAAGTGGCATTTGGCTCCATACATACTTTGTGTAATGCAATCACAGCTATTCGGTCCTCTTTATCATCACCCCATTCCATTTTAAAATCGCAAAATATTGTACAATGTATTAGCGCCAAAATGAGAAAACACAATGAACAATCATATAAAAATGGTAGATTCCAAATTCAAATGTAATATTTTGTTCGTTTTTAATTGTAACAGTATTTATGGCCAGAATAAGTACATATGAGACTGGCATAAAACACGTTATGACGTTATAGTACACTAAACACTTTAAAAATAATCCTTAAACATTACCATTCGGTTTTTCATTATTCTTCCCATTCGGTAAGAGAAATGAAAATTTTGAGGCTACTTTAAATAACTAATAATCACAGAGAATAAATTCTTATTATATAATGTGATGTTTTATGATTATAAAAGATAAAAATATTTTCTGTTTGTTTGTACTTAGTTTATTAAGTATTATTAAGTAGTATTAAGTTTGGACTTATTATTTTAGAGTTGGAGGTACATGATTAAGTTAGCTGCTCATAATAACGGAGCGTATTTACACCACCAGCAGCTTACCAAGGATGACGTTCCGGCCATAGTAGACAAGTGCATTAGTTTTATTTATGCCCACGGTGAGTTTATGGAAAATATTTATTTCCTTTAATAATTTATGTAAATTTCTAAGCAATTACAATTTAAGCACAAGACTAAACATTAAATCCAACTCAATCATTGCATTGTTCCATTCTTTATATCTAAGTAATTGTATATCTTATGTACTTTTCCCCTTCTTGCGGTCAGCTTATTTATTTTTTCCTTATAGTGGTGGTCTATATAATTTATTTAACCCTATCCTACCCTACCCTACCCTGGTCTATTTATTATTTATCTATTTTAATTGTGATATATTTCTTACGAGAGCTTATATAGGCAGTCTTAGGGTATTGTTTCATTTATTTCGTATATTTCTGTGATGTATTAAAAAAATCACTTTAACAAGTGAGCCACAAACACTTTACGGCTGATGTTATACTTCAGTGATTTTGACAGCCTCAGTAAATAAATAGGCATGTGCTATTCATAGTCATATTTGATAATAGAAAGATATTGGAACGATAAAAGTTAAGATAGAGTTAAATTCGGTGGCGGTTGTTAGAGGAATGTTTAAATAAATGAAACGCTTTGTTTGAAGCTCAAGTGTTAACTGGCTTTTATCATTTGAAACATGACATGACATTTTACTAACAAAACATTAAAGTTATAAATAAATCAAGTGAATAAGATTCTCCCCTCCATACCTTGTAGTATATATGTTAACCTATTGTATATATTATTATATGTTTGTGTGTGTTGTCTTTATTGTGTCGTCATCTTTGTTTTAGGTAACTCTGCTTAGATAAAATTCAATTTATCAAAACTATCCTCATCGTGTTAATACTTAGAACGCAACATTGGCGGAATTGTGATTTACAAAGTCGATATTAAAAAATAAAGTGAAGTAAAGTGAAACGAATAAATCAAGTGATTTATTTGTGGGTTCTTAAATCTAAGGACCTGTTAGAAAACGAGAATGTTATATTACAATTTATAAGTGTTTGAAAAATTAAAGGGCTCAATTATTACTAGTCTAGTAGAATCTGAATTATTACAATTTTATTTTCTACAAATGTAAAATGATTGTTAAAATGTGTTTGTGCCTCTAATTATTCACCATATATATATATATATATATTATTTGTAACTTAAAATTGTAACTTATATATACTATTGCACTATTAAATTTTTGATATGGTTTTGACATTCGTATGGGTTTCGTATATACCAAATTTTACCTACAAAGCTATTGTTTTCTTTGCAGGGAGTCTATCAGAAGGTATATACCGGAGGGCGGGCAGTAGTTCAGTACTGTCGGAATTACTTGGACGTTTCAGGCGTGACTCGTGGTCAGTGGTTTTGAGTCCTGGGCAGCATTCGGAGCACGATGTTGCCGGTGTATTAAAACGATTCTTTAGAGATCTCCCGGAATCGCTTATACCGCAAGACAAACATACAGTTTTAATTTCAGCTCTTGGTAAGTGAAAAGGTTATACTTTAAATGCAAGCTTGACACATATCAGAGTCGATTAGTAAAAAAATTGGCTGGCAAGCCAAAACGACTTTTTGGAATCGAACGTAAACCTAACTGGAAAGGCAAAGCGAAATAATTTGGGCCAGACCAGTGTTTATAGTTTACTAATAGAGCAGTGTTGGCCTAGTGGCTCCAACGTCCGACTCTCATCCCTGAGGTCGTAGGTTCGATCCCCGGCTGTGCACCAATGGATTTTCTTTTTATGTGCGCATTTAACATTAGCTCGAACGGTGAAGGAAAACGACTTGCCTTAGACCCAAAAAGTCGACGGCGTATGTCAGGCACAGAAGGCTGATCACCTACTTGCCTATCCCATTAACAAATGATCATGAAACAGATACGGAAATCTTACGGCCTCGATCTAAAATGGTTGTAGCGCCATTGATTTATTAATAAACCATAAACATACAGATTTATTAATAAAAAAAACCGCACAATCAGCCATATAAAAATAGGCACGCATATGTAATATATTTAGTTCTCAAAACATATTTTCTAAAAACTCCCACGTTGTAAAGGCACCTTGCCTTTACTGGTGACTGAATCTACAAAGTGACGAATATTACATAGAATGAAGTATTCGTCAAAGACCTCATATATATATATATATATATCTTTAGTCTTTAGTCTTTGTTCACAACAAGACTGTAAACTAATCATTGTTATTATTTTTTATAACACCTATATCCAGGGTTTTATAGAAAAGTTTATTCATAGTATGTATACATCTTTATGTATTTTAATGGCTGGACCGATTTTGATAAATGAATTGTGTTTTTTTCGTCCTATGTATATAATCCTGACTACATTGACACACTGTTGGGTCCACTAGGGTCGCACAAACTATGGTTTTCATGGAAATTAAGCTAATTATAATTATATAATTATATCTATAAACTATTTTATAAAGTTACTAATTACTGACAATACATTTTAAGAAATCAAGGAGAAACACGAACGAAACAGTGAATATAGAAAAGTGATGTTCTTCTTGCCTCTCGTCGCGCGCAATACGGCGAGGAAATTGTTCGCGCATTTGCATTTCTTAAATACAATGGCGCACGCTAACAAAATGAATGCTGAAAATCTGGCCTCAGTTTGGGCACCTACCATCATGCCGGCAGCTTTAGTAAGTACGCTATTAAATACCAAAAGTATCTATAAAGGTTAGGCTAGGAAGAAATTACGGTCGATTTTTAGGTAAAATTATATATTAAAATTCGTAGGAAATCTTAAATCTGAACTGTTGTTCAGTATATATAGGAAAACTGTAAATGATATATTTCTGAATATTTTCAGAAGAGTTTAACTTTAAATAACACATCAAATTTTCCGTTAGTAAAAATAGTGTGCAAAGCGTGTAAATGCGGCGTCACAACCGCCTTTAGTGCCAAAGCCAAGTTGATTTGGTTCAAAATTTTGTTTAATTTATAAATTATATGTTAACTGCAATTTTGGAGGCACCGCAATTGGGCCTTACCAGCTTTTTTGATAGTAGCCAGCTTGCTTTATTTCCCCGCAAAGTATTTTATTTTTAAGTTTTAAGTGCTTCTAAACGACGACCTGTATCCTCAACTCTGAATGATGTTAAATCTTTTAGATGTTGAGATGACATCCCATTTAAGCCAGCAGCTGATCCTGGTTTAAATTAATTTATAGCGTTTAGAATTTCTTCAGCGGACTGAATTTGAAGGCAGGTCTGGACATCCATGGGAAGTCTTAAAAGTAAGGTGTTTCTGAAGCACTGGGATGTTTTAACGAAAGGGCTGAAAGTGTATCCGGTGTGTCAGGGGCCAGTATATAATTTCAGTAAAGATGTCTTGCCCTTAAAAGGGGCCCTTTAGATCTCCATCGTAAATTTTTTGCTCTTCTATTTTTGTGACATATTTTGGTCTGTTTCGAAAGGTTTTGTGAGCCGAAATTAAAAATGTTTTTAGACTCATGGGATCATTACAATTATTTTTGAGTTTCCGAGTTATGTATTTGTTATCACGCAAGAAACAATAAGGAAACGTTTAAAGTTTTTCCCATGAGTCTGTACTGTTTTCTGTGATGCAAAGTGTAATATTTGATTCTAATGAAGATGCGATAGAGATCCGAGGTTTCCGTGTAACAACTGGAAATGTTTTTTTTAATTCGAGAGTAAAATTCGAAGTTTGATGTGGTCTGGTGGTGCGTGCCTATCTGTGTTGTTATTTAAGGAAAGTTGTGTCTCTATGTATTTTGAAGCCCTGGTTTGTACTATTTTTATACCTAGGTAACACTGAAAATATTTAGAAAATGAAAAACGGCTTAATGTAGAAAGTTGCCAATAGTTTTATTGTCTTTCGAAGTAATCTCTACATATCGTCGCATTCGATAGAACCACTGAGAGAAGCAGTGGGCTCATTCTTCCTTAGGGGTCTCTTCTCTTCTTCATTTTCTAACGCTTTTACCACATCTTCAGGTCTCGTAAAGCGAATACCTCGAATTTTATCTTTAGTTTTTGTGAATAAATGAGAGTTGCGGGGCGCCAGGCCAGGAGTGTAGTCAAAGCTTCCTGACGCCTAAATGTTGGTGTAATATTTTTCGAACTTGACTCATACCAATGCCTAGGTTTGCCCGTATATGCTGATAGGTCACTCTCTTATCTTCCTCTATCATGCGTCGCACAGCACTGATGCTATCTGCAGTAGTCGCTGTTAAAGGACGTCCGTCACGCGGATCATCATTGAGATTGCTACTTCCACGGTTAAACTCGTTAAACCAATTGTAAATAGTGGCACGAGATGGGGCTTCATTAAGAAATACTAATCGCAGCCTATATATAGCCAACTATATCATAGCTTTGTGGTTGAGAAAGCTCACAACGAAAGTCATAATCAATCATCGAATATTTTCTCGCGTTCTACTCATTTTCACGTGTAACGAGATTTAAGATTTGCCAATTCACAAAAACAAATGACAAATGAAAGCAATATACTAGATTAGGTTACCAAAGAGTTCTAAAATTGGAATTTAAAAAAGTTTTCATTAGCAATGGTTCTAACTGGCCCGTTCTAAACATTTTCAGTGTTATCCATATACATAGGTCACAGGTCAAGTTATCCATATGTATATCTTACTCCGCGATCATGAAAAATACCAAACACACTTAAAATAGGATAGCAAAAATATACATACATAACCATTTACATAACAATAATAAATACGCAAAGAAACACACAAGCACAATTTTAAAAGCACAGAGAAATCAGAGCTCGGGTTGAGAATGAAGCAAATCTCGTCTGGCTACAATTAAATAGTCCGTTTCTCAGACTTTGCATAACTACATATTTTCGCGTTTCATGTTTTTCGTAATTTATTTTGTTTAGTTCCACGTATTATATTTCGTCACTTTGCAGTATATTCCATTTTATTTCATTATTTAATGATAAAAATATTAAATTTTAATTTTTTCACGTTTTTTGCAACTATATTATATTTACAATATAAATTTTTTTTTATTAAAATCAAATAAAGCGTAATGTAAGCTAATACTCTAGTTGAAGTCACCGATAAATCTGTCTTGAACTGATACCTTACCGAATAACAAAGTTTATTTAATTAAAAAAAGCTTTGCGCACGAGAGTAACAATAAAAGCTTACATTTAGGAACAAACAAAAATTACAATTAAAACTAATTGTACACCCTTTACTATGTTGGCTTATAAAACTACATATTTGTAACAGAAAACATTCTAAGAAAACATATGATCTAAAAAGTGAGATATAAATGATATGTTGTAAAATTTAGGATATAAGCTCTGCGAAACTGAAAGATTGTCAATACACAAAGTAAAGGGTCTTGGTAAAAAAGGCTAAGTTTTTAAAGATGATTTCGGAATGCTTTTTCTTTAACTTTTCAGTCTTTAGCGGACCCAAACAGTATAGTATACTGTTTATGTGAAGGCACGGTTTATTTTCAGACAAGTCAGACCCTCCAAACAGCATGGTCAGCCAAGGAGCAATATGTGGTCCGGGATCTAATAGCAAACTACGAGGAGATATGGGAGCCTACTGAAGCCGAAACCCGACGCGAAGCGGCCATACGCCGCGTCCTCATGCGAGTATTAAGTAACACTGCGCCTGCGCCGCCCAAAGCCGCCGGAGATTTGCGAGCGTGGATCTACGTGAATGACAGAAACACGTGCCACCAAATTGCGGTAATAAATTAACTTTTGTGCCTACTTCACCAAATTAAGAATTACAGTTTTTTTGGTTCCAAGCTAATCCTCCAGATGGCTTATAAAAACACATTTATTTTTAAATTTTTCAGCTAACGCCAAACAAAACATGTTCCGACGTTTGCATAGAGCTTTGTGAAAAGGCGCAAACGGAATCACATTTATTGATGATCGAAGAAGTTATTTGTAATGAATCGATGAGAAGAATAGTTCACAAAGACGAAGTTGTTCTAGATGTTGTTCTACAGTGGAGTTATTGGGACGAAGAGGATCGAAAAGAGAATTACTTAATGATTAAAAATAATAAATTGTTGCACGATATTGCTGTTAAGAATACCGGAGTTGTTTGCGGAGAGCTTAGAGTGGCGAATGAGGCGAACAAAACTTTTAAATTGCATATGTTTGAGTGTAATCATACGAAGTTGTGCTATTTCAAGGATAAACAGGTTGGTTGTTAAATACATCTATGGAGCTGGCTTTGTAATGCGCACGTTTTGTATCGTTCCAAAAATATATTAATTGATAAAAAACTTGCATAGATAATTGAGTGTTTCAAAGCAATTTTTGTATACCACGAGCCCAAAATGAATAAACGAGTTGAAGTATGTGCGAACTACTAAGGTGTGGTTACTGTTTCCAAAAAACCCCAGTCTTACATTTGAAATAATTGAAAAAAAAAGATTATTTTGAGTCATTTAAATATTCACACAGGGGTCACACAAGATTGAAGAATGGCTGGTGAAAGATATTTTATGGTACATCGGCCACGAACCAAAACGTAATCCTCAATCTCGCTGGGCCATCACGTTCATACCAAAAAAGAATAAACAGAAAAGGTAAGTTGATTTTTTTGGGTAAATTTTGAAAAAGGCTACCTAACTCAGACAATTTCCCGTTTTATATTGTTAATTAAATTGCAGTTTGTTTAAAACAATTTTATGAAGCACCTATGTTGTAATACCATTGTGTGTAAATATGAATTCACAAACACAAAGTCTTACTGCTTTGCGCCATTTAAAATCTTCTTTATAATTTGGCCTTGTATGCACTTATTAATAAAAAAATAAATCAATGGCGCTACAACCTTTTTAGGGCTGGGCCGCAGATTCTGTATATGTTTCATGATCATTTGTTGATCGAATAGGCAAGTAGGTATCAGCCTTCTGTGCCTGACGTAGGCCGTCGACTTTTTTGGGTCTAAGGCAAGCCAGTTTCCTCACGATGTTTTCCTTCACCGTTCGAGCTAATGTTATGCGCACATAGAAAGAAAATCCATTGGTGCCCAGCCGGGGATCGAACCTACGACCTCAGGGATGAGATTCGCATTCTGAAGCCACTAGGCCAACACTGCTCGGTCTCTGTGAAGCAATATAGGGATTTCTGTAATTATAACTATATATCCGTTTATTCCAATAACTTGATTTCAGATCGAAAGATCGCCCATGGTTTGGTGTGACCATAGCGGGCGCGGTAACTGAAGATCAAGTTAAATGGATGACAGCGTTAATGTACGCTGAACACACAGATGTACTTCCTACACCGCGGCTTGTCATCACTTAATGGTATCGGCACATTACAGGGCCTGATTTAGCAAAAAGGGAAACAATAACTTGCCAAGTTATTTGCTGGTATAACAAGTATTTGTGCGTGTGAATATCAAAATCAAAATATTGTTTAATGTACACCATTAAGTTACCTACATTAAATAAACAATGTTTTGATTTTGATTTTAATGCTTCTTTTAATTTACTGCTAGTTCTCAAATCAAAAACAGACGAGAACTGACTCTCCTTCACTCTTCCACGCCATGCCAAGAGTTTTTTATCACACGTTATAGAAAAAACAAAAACGAAATACATAATATTGATTTGCGTATACTGTTATAGTATTAATAGTTACTGTACTGAACAACACATCAATTACACAACAACGATACAACAGTAATACAACAACGATACAAGAAAAACATAAATTACACAACAACGATACAACAAAAACACAATAATGTAACATCTTGAAAAACGAATACACAATAAAAGTTAAGGAAATTTGTCATAATTTAGTTTTGTTCGCTATTTCGTTGCAAATAGATAATTAAAATTTAGTTGTTTGACGAACAGCGAAACCGCGTGCAGAGATAATATTTATTAGGGGTTACTCAAAATAAATATCGCTGTTGTCTTAAATAAATATGAGCCTGGTAAGACGTGTCCCATGTAGTGTAATTAATAGTTTAAAATGTATTTTAAATATAAATGAAGTACTTCTATAACTAAGTTTAGATGTTAGTGGAAATATAGTAGCTTTTTAATTAGCAAATGTCCTGCCTCTTAATTGAATAGTTTTCTGAATTGAAATTTTTATATAGTTGATTCAATAGTACTTGGAGTCGTATGAATTAATACTCGCGGATTTTAGGCAAGTTGAATAATTGTTATAATTTGAATGTGTGTTTCTAAAATGTTTTATCTGACACTTCCTTGCCAATTCGGTTTTGTTTAGCTTTTTAGAATTAAATAACAATACAAAATAGAAGAATCGAGGCTTCTTATTTTAAATTTCTATATATACTATAATATGAGACTGTCAAACTTGAGATTTCTATGTCAAGTAATACATGTTTTCTCGGCTTACATATTTAGACATATAAATTGTTTCATAGCATGGTCAGCAAACTTAAGTTTGCTATGTCAATTAATACATGTTTTCTCGGTTTACATATTTAGTCATATAAATTGTTTGATAGCATGGTCAGGCTGAGCGTAAAACGTAAGAACGATGATGTACTTCGTTGACTGTGACTTGACAAACGAAACATGAAGCGTGTCGTGTCAGTGACCAATGGGTGTTGTATGTATGAAAATGGTCACCCTTCCGCCTTAAAACATGATCGCAGAGCGCAGCAATAATTTTGGTCATAATTTGTGTATATTTAAATATAACGTGCATAATTAATTTTCATTTACATATACAGTGTAAACTCTATAAAACGACACTTAAGAGACTGTTCATTTACGGCGTTATAGAGAGTTGTCGTTAAGTGGAGAAAAGAAAATTAGGTATTGGAAAAAGCTTGGAGAATTTTTTCTTTGTTTTTCCATATTGTGGAACGGTAGAGCAACTAAATCCAAAGCGTTTGCCAACATCCCTTATCTTCTCTCCCGTACTATTGCGCGTATCAGTCAAACTTTTTCATCAATACAGTGATTTTCTTTTCTAGCCATGTTTACAGTTTGAAAGTTGGTAAGCAACTAAATATATGATACTTAATGACCTATAACCCTTAATTAGGGCAGAGGGCGTCCACAGTGAGTTTCCATCGCGTTCGGTCTTGAGCCTCGTATTTCACCTCGCTCCAAGTCTTTCCGGCTCTCTTTGCCTCGTCTGCAACTTTTCGGCGCCAGGTTTGTTTGGGATGGCCACGCTTTCCTTGCGAATTTCAATCAACCGCCTGCTTGGGAATATGATTGGGATCCCTTCGGAGTGTATGGCCGTGTATTCCATTTGCGTTGCTTGATCTGCTGGCTGATCGGGTTTTCTCGACAGCGCTTAGATCTCTAACGAGCAACTTTGGGAGCGCTGTCGAGAAATATATGATAACGTATAGATAATCCATGACTCCTACTTATGTCATGGTCAACAACAGTCTACACGTGCAAGCAATCCCAATTTGTAAACAAAAGAACGAATTTCTTAGAAAGTTCGTATGCATGATGCCGACAGTCCAGTTTATTGCGGACTAGGATAATAAAGAGACAAAAGAACATACACAGCTGCCGAGTTTTTACTAATTTTAGCAACTAAAAAGTACTTTATTACTCAATTGGTGTCGTTATTCATAGTGGGTGTAATGCTATGTAGAGTGTATCATTGTATGGAATACAAGTTAAAGCCAAGATTTCAACGCTATATGCAATGTGGCGTTAAATCGAGGGTTCGTACATGGAGTTTACACTGTATGTAAAATTTGATAAGAAAACATGGTAAGCTAGTTAAGCCTTAGTTTATATTATAGTCATGGCCCGATCGTAGAATTAAATTTATGAAATCGTCTGATGTAGCTCAGTCTCAGTCCAGGCTTTGATTTCGCTTAATGTGTAGAATTTTCAACTCACATGCGTTAACGATGGGAATCAACGTTGAAACATCAGTAAACATTGATTAATGATATAGTATATGAAATAAGCATCCTACGATTGGGCCGTGCAGTATAAAGATGGCAGTTGGCCAAGTTTACTAAATGTAAAAGTAAGTTCTGTAAAACGTTGGTATTTTTTATGGCGCACAAATTTACATTCCTGTGATCCAAGTTCCAAAAATGTTCAAGGAAATACTATTAACATGTATACATAAAATATAAGATTGTTTTGTATTGAAGATATATTTTACCATTTATACCTTTTCTTCAATATATTTTAATAGGTTTAAGTATTATAAAGATTTCAGATAATTTAATGGATTGACTTGTTCATCGAATTTGTACATAAAATCTAAATATTTTAGATTGGCAAAGATTCATCGCTAAGTGCCTTTATAACTGTAATATAATGTCCACTGGTTCATGGATTAAATTTTTTCGAAAAAGTTAAAATAATTAGAGTTTTCAATGTAACTATGAATTGTTAATGTACCAAATTCAAAATTACTATTTTGTGCAAATCTATGCGTGTACTTTACTATTTACGATTTAATTATTAATTTAATTTAATTTTGTATATAAGAACATTAGTATACATATATTGTTTATGATAAAAGGCATCTATTGATGATTTACGAATTATCAGTAATAAATATTTTATAAATAAGACTATTATTTTCTTTAATTACCTGGCCCAAAACCAGTTATGTGTTGAGTCAAATAGTAGCTAGTACCTTTAAAATAGGTCACGAAGACAGAAACTTTTAAGTTGCCATAATATCGATGGTACCAAGCCGTACCGACAACGATCGTGACCGCACGCCACCCGACTTAAGTCTAACATTCAACAAATTACTTTTAACATTAATAAACCATATTACTTCTAATTTGAGTTTACTTTCTTTTTCTTTTTAATAAACCGATCACGTAATGTATATCAGTTGTTTTTTACCTCTGTATGACATCGGCTGACTTTCGATCACAGCTAATTGCTTCAAGTGAATCTTGACATGTACTAATTAAATTTTCGTGACGGAAACAATTTGTGATGCCTAACGAAGTTAATAGCTCCAATATGATTTCCGAGGAAGAAATTAATAGGGTTTGTATATTCTATCTTTTATGGCGTTGTCGTTTTACAAATGAATAGCTTAATGATAGTGTGGGGAATTGAACCTGCAATTGGATAAATTATCGTTAAATTCTTATAACGTCTCAGCTTAATTTCTTTCATGAAGTTAGCACTTTTGACATCTATGGTCCACTGTTTAATATAAACTGGCTGTTGATCGAGAACTTGTACATGTGGAACTACAAAGCTAGGTTTTGAGACAAAGAACCTGATTATTATTAGGGGCCCAGCCGCTTATTTTAATTGCCGTATTTTTGCGACTGTAATAATAACTTCAGTCTTCTTCAAACATTAAGATAATAAACAACTATTAAGTATCCGTCTAACTTTTCGATTACTCTACGTTGGCATGCGTAGAGTTAGCAGTTTTCAACAGTTATATACCATCGCCCTATATAATATGACTTTTAACAATTTATTTTACCTTTTACTAATTAACAGGTAATAGTACAATACATTCGTTTGTAATGTTCCCAACTTCACAATCGGCTTGGTGTCGTTTTCCTAGTGTGGTAGACCCATAAGAATAGCGATATCGCTCCATGTAATTTGCCGTAAAGCAAATATGGTACGAGTGGCGTGACACCTTTTAGGTCTGAGCCTCATTTCTAATATATATTAATGGGCAAGTAACCTTCAACCTTCTGTGCCTGTCATACACCGTCGCCCTTTTGACGCAAGGTTGCAAGGTTTCCTCACAATATTTTCCGTCACCGTTCGAGCGAATGTTAAATGCACATAGATAAAACCCATTAGTGTACAACCGCGGTTCGGACCTACGATCTACGAGAGCCGCCCCTGAAGCCTAGGCCCTGCCTGCAAATATACTAGTATATAAAATTTTGCTATTGTTAAATAATATATATTTATTATTTGCTATTGAGTTTTTATAAACATGATAGTTATTTAATTTAGAACAAAGTTTCCTTTGGAATTATTTGATATGAATAAATATCGTAGTATATAAATAGCTTAGCAATAAAGTAGTGCTCAAGTATCATGCTCCCATTTATACCGTGCAAGGCTGGATGTGTTTGCACTTAGAGTCATGTATTAATCTGAAGTAGGCAATATTCTTAGTCCATTACGGAATAGGTAAAGCGCGGGGTTCAAGTTAAAATTTTAAATCATTTATTCATTTAGGTTACACAATGTACACTTATGAACGTCTATAAAGAAATAAATATTAAATGGTTCTAATTTTACATATACTGCCAGTTCTCAAATCAAGGGCGTAAATAGCTGGCTATAAGCTCTCCACCATGGCGATTAAAAAGGGAATCGCCATGGATTTTGTTTTACAAAATGTTTGTAAGGAACTGCTACCATGTTCCACACGGGTACAACTAGTAATATGTGGAGCTGCCCAATTTGATTTAGAATCCGTATGATGTAAGTACCAATGCTGTAAAATAAAACAATTGGAACTCACCTGAATTCCATGCCCATCTGATATTTGTCCTCTGAAAGAGATAGGATTATCTCAAAATCTTCATAAATTTATGATTGCGATTGTACGGTGTCCCGTGGATAGTCTCAGTAATATAAAAAAAATATTCTCGCGCTTTATCAAAATATAATTTTCAAACCCTTATCTTAACTTTTCTAAATTATTCACACACTTTCGGAAAACGACATTCAACAATGTATACTGCAATGGCCGGATGTATGTTTAGTATTAAATACATATTATACTAAAATATTACTCCACTTCTATCGTGTATTCTATTCTGTAGATGTATCAAATTTGCGAGTCGGTCATCGACGAACAAACATACGTATGTTGGATACATACAGCTATCAAGATTGCATACTTTAACATACCCTACAGTATTTAAATAGTACGGAGCGTTTATCATACTACATAATTAAAGCTTGGTACAATAAACCGAACGAGATATTGCCATTGCGAAACATATGAAATTGATATCGCTACCTAAAAGTATTTATAGGAAATATTCTGATATTTCTATGTATCGTTCCAACGAGTGTGGTGGCTTCCACATACTCCTATATAAGTTAGGTAGCTATACAGTGATTCTATATAACTTAACTACGTATCGTTCACACCTTGTTTTATCGATAGCTTCACACTGTTCTATGGCGTTAAAGGGTTCTGAGCGTACACAAATTTAAAAAATAGTAACTCTTACAATTTCATAGTAAGACGTGTCAATTATATAGTGTTAATTAGTATGGATAAATTGAGCAAGCAAGAAAAGGCCGAAGCGAGACAACAGTTCGAGAATCAACTCCGTTATGCATTTATTAAATATGATTATATGGATGATGAAGAAGACAACACTGAGGTATGATAGCTTTCTCTTTTGATATCCGAGGCGGAAATTAATTTACGCATCTCTCAGGATATGACATCGAAGTTCAAACCCTGCTCTTAAACAGCCGGGTAGGTGACTTAAATTCTTATCCAAATAATTATCCAAGCAAAGATAACTTGTTAAATAATTATCAGTAATATATGAAAAAATGCAAACAATATAATTTCCTTTCATAACAAATTTTTACCTACGTAGAAATTTTAAACCAACGTTTGCGATCAATAGACAAATAGAATAAACTCCTTGTTCTTGAAAATAATCAAAAGCATTAGGAACTGCCAGCTCCTGAAACCTCTAGTGAGTGAGATTAGCCGTACTGATAGGCTTTCGCTGTGGTCACTCAGCTGGTGACCTCATTGCATACCTTACATATTTGTGGGCAGAGGCAATTGAGTCCAAGGGGGTGGAGCTGGTGGTAAGTTTGGACATAGCAAAAACCATCGATCGTGTATGGCACAAAGCACTGATCTCGAAGCTATAGACTTCCCGTGAAATTATACAACTGGATTTCCAGCTTTCTCGCTGATAGGAGCATCACGATCGTCATCAAAGGAGCATGTGAATACTAGGGCACAATCCAAAAGGCTGTGTCCTATCCCCGACCCTGTTTATTCTGCATATTGATGATATGTTGCAACATAGCAACATTAATTTTTATGCGGACCGCACTGGCGATACTCTTTACACTGTCTGGGCACGTATTTCTCAGTTATCTATGTGTAACGGAACAATCCTGTGTCTGAAGTCGAAACTCTGCTACGTGGAATTTCGAATTGGGGTAGACTAAATCTAGTCCAATATAACCCCAAGAAGACACAAGTTTGCGCGTTTTCCGTTAAGAAAATACACCCTTTGTCGCTACTCCTCTCTTTGATAACACTCTCCTTAAAGCATCAGCTAGCATCGGGATACTGGGCGTTGAAATTCAGTTTCGCGGTCATTGGGAAGGAAAGGCTAAGATTAATTTTTATTTAATAAAATAGTTTTTATGCTACACAATCCAACTTTGTACGAGCTCGGGGTTTTTTATATATAATATATGCTCGTTCATATCATGTATTTACCAATGTGGGTTTATGCTTTATTACACAGCCTTCTATCACGGCATTTTTGCATACAAATCTTACGTCAAAAACATGATAAGCGTCTATAAAAGTACTGCTAGTACACTTTATGTAAGCAATTTTTTGTCATACAAATAACACGAATCAACTGCGAGTCAGTCAAAAATACGCGGAGCTATACATGTGCCGAACACGGAAATAATATTACGGATTTCTTCTTGTAAAATTGAGTGAGTTGTGCATTGAAATGGTTGATTCGGAAGTTGTGCAGGTACATGTATATGCGTATGTATTATGTTCAATAAAAATATGTTTAACTGCGTCAAGATATTTTACAAATATCTGGTTCATAATCTTTTCATAAAATTTATATATTTTTCAAACGTATTTTAAATTAATTTCAGTACTTTTTAAGCTTCTGCGGATGACTTGAGTAATAGTTAACAAGACTTTTTACAAGTAACATATAATAAATCGATATAGTTTATTAAACTATTTCACGTGATATAATTTGTGATCTGTGAAAAAACTAACACCCTCATTAATATAAACATTATTATTATAATAATATAATAAATAAAAAATATTTATCCACATCTTACATACATTATACCAATAAAGATATATACAAATTTATTACTCTAAGATGCGGCCCCTGTGATTATTACCTTAATAAATTATAATTAAAAACTTAAAGTAATTCTTAATTCCCCGAACATTATAGCATATCGCATTATACGTACATTGACTATGCTACGTGTCATCCTTTGTTAATTCGTTATGACATATTGAAAGTATTCATCCTTGTAATGGCGTTTATACTCAAAATTGGACACTGAAGGTTGATCACCTACTTGCCTATAAAATCAATAAACAAAAATAGACTAACTGCCCAATGTCTAACGGCCTTATCCACAAAGGTATTATCACCACAGTTAGCTGAACAAAATTAGTCTCGCCATTCTCTCTATCTATTTCCAAAGCTACAGATTACGCAAAACAAAAGCATTGTATGCTTTTTAGTATGTTAATATTGAAATGAATGTGTTAGAAGTCCTACATCCTAAGGCGTTCGTTTTTATTATTTGCCCAAAGTGTTTGTAATTATATAGTATGTTACAATTTTTACCCTACATAGTAATATTAATATAATAATTATACATTAATAACTACAAATTTATAAAGTTTGGTGGTAATATACCTTTAACCCTGGCAGCGTTTCCTCGCTGTATTGCGATACTTATTCGTTGAGCGAGGAAAGCACCAGCTCTGAGGTCACCGGAACTATCTACCAATATTCGGACGAAGATTCTTCGAAGAATTTTTCGTCCTGTTTGCGACGAAGGTGTTTGGCGTATTCGCTACAATGAGGAACTTTATAACATCCTAGACGACGCCAACATGGTCCAATTCATAGAATATAACGGGCTCAAGTGGCTGGGACATGTGCATCGAATGGCGAACGACAGAACCCCAAGGTCCTTACTAAACTCACAACCTGGTGGCAAGAGAAAACCCGGAAGACCGAGGCTACGTTGGTAGGATGGAGTTGTGAAGGACCTCGAAACAATAGGGGTACGCAATTAGAAATGTGAAGCTCTGAATAGATTGCGACGGCGAAGTGTACTTGAGGAGGCTAAGGCCCACAAGAGGTATAGCCATGGATGATGATGATCCAAAGGTTTAGGATCTAAATAGGTGCCAATATTTAATTAATACAAATATTTTATACTTACGATGAATTAAGCCTTGTGCGACACCCGTTCCTCAAACATGTCTGAAAACACACGGTATAATGGCAAAGAAAATAGAATGTGTACGAAATAAGGAAGTAAGAAAGTTATTCCAAAGAAAGTAGTGTAGCTCAATATTACCTTTAAAAGCTTACGAAAAGGGACATAAATAGCCAAAGATACTATATTTTTCATAGTTTTTATGGTTATTCGTGGCAAACGCTACTTTATCATCCGAAGGCACGACAGATCCTTATCAGTTGCCATGTGAGCATAAAATGTGAATTCATTTAATGGTGTATCGCGTTTCTTTAACCTTAGTTCACAGATTTCTTTTGCACGCATTCAACGATTCGGTTACGGTTGGAAACTATATTTCCTTAATATAAAATTAAATTAAAATAATTAATATTTTACTAGTACTGTACTACAAACCATAATATCGCATTAAATTACGCTCACTTGATTAAAAGGTGCCACTTTTATCCTCATTTAACCATGGATATGTCCATGGTTGGCCGGTTCATCAGTAACTTCGTAAGTAAAAGAGACTTATTCCAACTTCGTCAATTAAATTTTATGTAAGTGAACAGACTATTTTAGATTATACGTGCAGATTAGAATTAAGCTCGCTTTTTAATATTTAAATTGAAAAATATGAACTACTAAAACCTGGAACAACCCAGTTGTATATTATATTCCTTCATTTACAAGATGGGATTTTATAGATATTATGTAAAACTTCTTTAAAAGTCACTTTTTCTAAATCTAAAATACAGTTTAAAAGTCCTGTTTGATTTTCATTGTTATATATAACATTTTTAAAACCAACGTATGATCAAACGCTTTTTTAAACTGTGAAGAATTATTAAGAAGTTAATATTGCAATAGCAATATAGTGTAAATAAAAAACTGAAATCGTTTCTTAAACGCTTATAAAATTTTACAGCGAAGAAAATAGCTGTTTCTATTAGGGTTTATCAAGCTTTGCGTGCTTTAGGTATTTTATTCGGTATTGCAAATGAACACGACTCTCCTTGTGCTCCCTACCTCTAATGACACCCCGTCACTTTTCCGTTAATTTACATAAATTAGAATAGTTTTGACTAAGCTTAGTTACAAAACAACATTGAACAGAAGTCGTCTCTTCAAACTTACAAGGAATACTTCAAAAATTTTTTTTTTATCTAAAACCCTTAAATATAATTCAAAATGTTTGTTCATGGTATAAAACCTGGTTCTAGCGAGGAAGAAGAAGAAGAAGATGTTATGGATATTCTTCAGGTTTTTAAAGAAATACGGTACATTATATTGCCAGTACTAAAGTTGTTTGACGGAATGTTTTATTTTAGAAAAGGCGAGAAGAATGCGAACGGAAAGCTCGACGGGGGGAAATGGACCCTCGGCTGGAGTTCACTTTCCAGCTACTTATCGACGGCACTGGATTACCGAGACATGCTATAATGGATCACGTATTCGAGGGGAATATGGTAAACAAGGTTTTCTTAGGCTAAACGTAAACGTTAATAAACGTATAAAATAATTTTAGTATCTACTAAGTTTTGAATTTAATATACGTAAAAAAACCTTGCGTTTATTAAAGCGATGTGTTATTTAGAAGATCTATCTAAACTTATAAATATGATACACTAAATAAATGGTCTAAACGCTTCTAAAATATGTTTTAAGCTTAATAGACGATAACAACCCGGACTAATCTATCCTAGTGTTTTCTATTTAATAACAAAATCATTATTGATAAGTTAACAACTGAGGTAGTTATCTATTGAACTATTTATTTACAGTTAGATGACATCAATCAGTTATTTCTGCCGCATATGAGAAATAAATTATTATGGTATTATCAAGATGTGGAGGAAGTAGAAGCCCGACCCCAGCCTGAAAACACAAAGCCAAGACAGCAAGGGCAAGGAAAACAGCCGCCTCCACAAATAACATTGAAGAAGAAGCTTTTTCTTTCCGATGGTTGGGATGTTAAATTTACAGGTGTTTGTATTTATATGTTCAGGATTAATGTAAGCAAGCAGTTACCAGAGGAAGGATTTCATAAAGATCTGTAAGTGTTTAAACTAATTATTCAATCACATAATAACCATAACTGACGGTTTTTAAATTAAATCCATAATAATAGGGGATATAACATTTCGAATTTTACAGCACCTATATGGGCTTAACAGTCACTTTAATTCTTTTCAACACCTTCAGCAGACAGGAAGCACTAGATTAATATTAATATTTTAGTTTTTGTGGGATTTTGAATGCCGAACAAGTTGGTCTCGTAACTGCTATAGAACGTGTGATGGAGCACGTGTATATGAACGCATTAGCCCACCCAAGCACAGACGGTGACGAAGATGAGACCAAATTTCCGATTGTTAAGAACCAATTGTTGCCAGGGTTAAGATCTTTCTGTAGTGCTCTTAAAGGTAATTCTTTAATTAAATAAAAAAAACAATGTTTATAAATTAAGATTGCAACAAGCTAAAATTAATATTAAATTAGTTTTTTTAGTATCACATTTTTTCTCATTATGTATTAAAATACATTCTTTGTTTATGTATATTCTAATACCTATTGAAAATGTTTCATTAATTTCTAGATCAAGAGTAACGTATATTATTTATTTTTCCTGTTTATTAGATATTTAATACACACACTATAAGAGAGTATTTGCAATTGGGAAGTGTTCGGTAAATTAAATACGAAATTAGAAGTGAAAATATCTTAAATCCGAAAAACTTAAACGATCATTGTAATTTGCAATTATAAACATACGGTTAATAATACTACGTCAATTATATTTAAATTAACAATTAAAATAAAATGTTATGTTACAGTGTGTGAAGATGTTTGTAACCAAGTAAATCTTTTCGATGATGGACAAGCGTTAATGGCGAATTTGCAAGACCACACGGAGCTTAAGGAAATGACTAAAAATCTTAATACAATCACAATGTTAGAGGATCGTGTCACTGAATGGATTAAGAAAATCATGGAGGTGGTTATTTATTTTTAAAGTAAATTTCACGGATGTCTATTGCATTTTTATTAATTTCAAGTAAAAATTTAATAGCCATCCTACTCCTAAGTCACTAAACTCTTTGTAGGAGAAGCGGCCCACGCCGGACGTGTGTCGCGTTTCATTTAGTGTGTGTGGGAAGCTCATCACCTTCCTCTCCAAATTACTCCAAGCGATGCACTTACTAAAATGGGAATATGGGTGCCAATGGGATGCCAAGACTGCTCTCTTTGGGGGTCGCTGAAGCTCCTATTCCATAACAAAGCAATGTTTTGTAAAATCTTAGATTTACATCGAACAGGGCTCACTGCATCGAATTAAGTGAGACACTGGAGTAACCATTGATTATAGAGTTAGACGAAAAATATTTTTTGCATGAATAAGTTTATCAAAGATACTAAAAAAGTAATTTTGATCATATATATAGCCACTTGTGTAACTCTTTCTTTTCTTGTAATAATACTTTCACAAGTAAGGAAATGCATTGGTTTGGTTTATAGGCATAATAAATTTAATACGACAGTGTAAACTGTCTCCAATCTTAATAAAAGATTATTATTCCTTCAGATTCTCAGTGAAAGCGAGCAGTTGAGACGTGAAGTTGATTCAAGTGGCCCTCAAGACGAACTGGAGTATTGGAAGAAAAGAGGAGCGCAGTTTTCCCAGCTTGTTTCATACTTACAAGTAAGTACCAAGGTTTTAACTACACGAAGATGGAGTATGTGCACACAGCGAGGAAATATAAATGTGATACAGTTATAGTTATGTATACCAACGGCTGTCTTTCGAAAAAAGCGCGTACCAACTCTTAAAAAGCTGGCAACGTACTTTCGGGCCCTCTACCAATGTTAGTGTCACTTAACGTCAGCTTAGCCTCCTGCCAATAATAATCAATACTTCGGTCAGCAATAACTAAATTATCAATTCATATCTTTGTCATGAGTATATGACTTATTATACATATGTAATATTTTTAGGACCATGAAGTTCAACTAACCCTGACATGCCTCCAATTAGCTAATTCCAAAGTGATAAAACTCTGGCGAGACACCGATCACAAAATTACTTTTTGTTATAACGAAGCTAAAGACAACGCGAAGTTTGTGCAAGCCATGGAAAAATGTTGTCACACTCTCTACTTGGACGATCCTGTAAACATCAAAGATTCCATACTAAGCTTATTACAAACCGTTAGATTGATTCATAGTGTATCACAATTCTATAATACGTCAGAGAGAATATCATCTCTTATGGTTAAGGTGAGTTAAGTCATGCGTATCTTTCACTATTTCATTTGACACCGAGTCTCTGTGTGATTTTAAACTAAGACATTTGTTGCTTTATTTACCTCGAAAACTACCTTAGGGCATACAAGATGTATTCAAAAACCAGCTAAAGTGTGTAAGTATTCAGGAATATTACATCTTGGAATTGTGTGTAAAATTCCCGAAATTTCGTGTTTCGAAGTTCGTTTGCACCTAACTTTTTGTAGATACAATTATTGTTCCACCTGAAATAGAACCTCAGTGAATCAGGCTGTTTCCTACCAAGAAATAAATACCGTTAACTGTTTTGAAAAATCAACAATAAATATTTTAGATAACGAATCAAATGATAGAAACATGTAAGCAGTATATAACATGCCGTTTCAAAGATACTATATGGTCTCAAGATCGTGACCTCGTAAGGAACAAACTAATGCACTGCATCAATTTGAACAAAACATATAGAGATACATATATATTTGTCAAGAATCAGCCGTTTTTGCCGAATACGGAGCAATTTAGTTTCTCTGAGAATTATGTATTTGGAAAGTTCGATACATTTTGTAAACGGTTGAATAAAATAATTACGATGTTTGATTTGATGGATGACTATAATCACCTGTTTGAGAAACGTATGGAAGGGCTTTTATTGGGAGAAGGTATCTATATAGTTATTTAAATACTAATAATGTTTGTGTCTGATAGAGCATCCGTTGAGGGTTTGTTTATAAGTTTCATTTTCACTTACTATAAACTAAATCATTGGCGCTACAACCTTTTTAGGTCTAGGTAGGTATTCATGATCATTTCAATCAAATAGGCAAGTGGGTGATCAGCCTCCAGAGCCTGACACACTTTTTGGGTCTAAAGCAAGCCTGTTTCCTGACGTAGAAAGTCCATTGGTGCACAGCTGTGGATCAAACCTTCGACCTCAGGGATGAGAGGCACGCTGAAGCCACTAGGGCAACACTGCTCACAGTGAGCAGTGTTGCTCTTTTAACTATACATATTTTTATTGTGATACAAGTATATTATTGAAATATTTATCAAATAAGTATCGAGTCGAAAATAGTTATTGTCAAATATTTATGCTAGATCTTGAAGAAGCTATGCACGCATTTGAAGAGGCAAAGAAAGCAGTGACAACGTGCCAATATGACTACCTTGACTATCGCAACGATGACTTCGATAAAGATTATCAGGCATTCCAAGACAAAACTAATGCATTACGTGAGTCGATCGGAAGCACAATAGAAATTAATTTCTCTAGTGTATGGGAAACCCCTCAAGGAATTAAATTTTTAACAAGATTTGAAAAGGTGAGATTTGTAAAGAAATTATACATTTTATTACGGCCACGCCACGGCGCGGCGTCTAATCTGTATTGATAATAGCCATTTATTAAGGACATTTAAATAGTATTCAAATGAGACCGCATACACTACACACAGAATTGCTGCACACCAATACGTGTTTACAACAGGTGCAGGACTAACTTTATCCTAGTGACAGGGGTTGAAACACCATCAACCACTAAAACTATTCTTTTCATAATCACAATCATGTATTTTTCGGACTAGAGAAAGTAAAGAACTTTAATGAACATTAGTATAACGCGACACATTTTTTTCTACTAAGGTCAGCCAGAAGATTCAGATAATAAAACTAAATGAAAAATATGGTAGAGTATTAAAGTACAGCGAAAAGGAGGTAGATAAAATAATGAAAATGTTTAAAAGGCAAAAAGAGGATCCACCACTGCCCAGAAATTATTCACCCGTTGCTGGTAAGCCCATTGAAGCATTTCCTAGCCAATTTATAAGATTAAGAAATTGAACAGATCTAAGTGTGAAAAAGGTTTTCTTTTTTAAACGAACGTAAAATATGAAGTATTAAATTGGCGCTAAGTTTAGAATAACAAGTTTGTACAAACTTTTGAGGTAAAACTTCTAGTATCCCATGTTCATCTGGTATTTGTTGGCGCGTCGTTGGTTGGTAAAGAAGCTATGCACATGCGCACTATAGTTTAACAACTGTTAAGGGGAGGGGGAAAACTATCTCCTGTCGCATTATGTTTTCCTCATAAGAACGTGGCTCAAAGCTTTGGTTTTGTAGTTTGAGATATCGATTATGACGCGCCACAATCGGGTATGTAGGAGGGGCTGAAACCATACCCGGACGATTTATATTTCCCTGGTGAGAGTGCGGCTCAAAGCATTCGGCTATACACACTTTTGTAGCTCGGATGCGGCGAGCCCCAATCGATATCCAGCATGGGAGAAATTATTCCTGCCAATTTATGTTTTCCGGGTGAGAGTGTGGCTCAAAGCGTTCGGCTACATCCGCGCTTTTGTGGTTTCAGATATGTCGGCTATGCGCGCCCCAATCAATACATCCGACATGCGAGAAATTTTTCCTGTCAAGTTATGTTTTCCTGGTGAGAGTGTGGCTCAATGCGGCGGGCGAACTTTTGTCGTTATTATTATTGATTGTGGCGCGCCACTCTCCTCAATAAAGTTGAGTTCTCATTAGTAGTAGTAAACTTTTTTACTATAACTAAAATCATCGTAAAGCGCGGTTAGATTTAACTCACACCTTAAAATCTTCTGGTCTGGAAGATTCTTCTCTAAAGTTATTATCACACGTAAACACAATTTAACAGAAAGAGACGGAAAATTACCAAAGTTAAAAGATATTTAGACTTATTTAGTTAGTTAAGGGTGATTCTATTTAAATAATAGAATTTATCTCATTCATCATTTTTCAAAAATAAAATCAAATTATTGTTTTATTAATATTACTATTTATTTGATTTTAATACTATATACTAATTGTTAACAATTTAATAAATACTAAAAGAAAAGCATTAAAAAAAGTTTTCTAGATGTTAAAAAGATTTCTTGTATAACTCTAGTGCCTTGGTGTTTACACGTGTAGTTTATTGAGAATCGCCTATAACCGTGGCCGATAGACGTAGGTAGGACAGACTCCTATACAATTCTGAAGTCCTGGTGCGAACGTGTTTTAGTGAAACCTGGGGTTGGCCCTTTCGCAAAACTATAATAATATTAATAAAATATTTTTTTTTATGTAAACATATTATTAACAACAGTTTACTGTTGAAAATGGAGTAAATATAAATCAGTTTGTTACATATTCGTTAATCGATATGAGTCAATGCCATTATCATAATAACTCAATGTCAAGAAGTTCTTGCTTACTTCTTTATTTAAATCGGGTTACTTAATAACTTCACCTTTTTAATAAAAGTACTTTTACTGTTTATATGTTTACTGGTTTACTGGTAACCATATAAATAACAATTCAGGTCGAATAAAATGGGCGAGATGTTTGATGTATAATATGACTGAGACCGTGGAGAGCGTTTGTGCACATCCAGTTTTACGTGCTTTACCTGCTGCTGCCGACATGCTGCGGAAATATCAGGCAACGAAAAGCCTCATTCACAATTATGAGACAACTATGAGTGCTGTATGGATGAATCAAAATGTAAATTAAATATATTTCTAATATTTTTCCAAATTGAACAGAAAAATAATAGTAATAATTAATTTAGACTTTATTGGACTTAATTCTGGACAATAATTAATTGTTTTATATGTATAAGATTAGTTAGTTTACTACGATTAACTAACTATAATATTAGTCAAACTTAGAATGCTTATTTGGACTGATGTGGATATTAAAATTGAAGTCGAATAATTAATTTGGATTTGCATAGATAGCGAATACAAATATTTTACGTTATATAAAATAATATGAAATTATACGTGAATTCTATAGTATCCGATTTCGGCTTATCCAATATACTCATAATATATGTTTTAGGTGTGGGATGTTGACGACAGCCTTAATAATACATTACTTAAAATCGACGACACTGGTCAAATAGGTGTGAATCTTGATCATACCATAAAATTGCTAATTAGGGAATCGGACTGTCTCGTTAAGATGGGCATAGACCTCCCAATCGTATGTCATTCTCTATACTCGAAGAAGAATTACTTTACACTCGTCAATGATTCTTTACAGGTAATAAATGTTAGGGGATATTTTCAGAATATAAATAGAGTGTTGTTTATTTTATTTATTTATTAACACTTCGTTACATTAAAATACAAAAAAAAATAGAATAGTTTACTTATGTTAGGGACTCATTCGAATTTATTTTAGTGTCACATCTAGAAATTAAAGTTATTAATTTTCCTATGCACGAACTGGTCCCGTGCAGTTTTACGTGCGTCGGACAGTAGCATGATGTTATAAAGCCTAGGATACTTCTATGGTAATGATAACTCGGTAATTTGTAGCTCAGTTCCAGGGAAGGAGTTTTAGAAATATTTTTCTTTGCACAAATGTAAGCGCTATGACGTATAGAGAAGAAACTTATCCATTTAAAATAATTTATAATAAAGAAAATAATTTTTAGTTTCTATTAGAAGACTATTTACGATGCGTACGCCAAGTAAAACTAGAAGTTCGCCCACTTTTGCTCCCACAAGTGGTTCGTCTTTCCTCTCTTCTCCTCCCAGGACTGCGTTCAGTTACGTGGACAAGCGAGGATTGGAAGGAGTTTGTGGATAGAGCTAATGCTGCTATTAATAGCTTTGATGTACTTGTAACTAGAGTTCATGATATTTATACGAATAGAATTATTTACGTACTATCCGGAATGCAGGAAGTTACGTTGATAACTTTACCAGGTAAACTCTAACTTTAACTATAATATTTAACTCTAGTGACAGACGGCCCCTAACTGGCACAGTTCTTTTTTGTTTATGACAACTTTAATCCCCGCTAGAATTGCCAGATATGACTCTTGTGATCTCGTACATCTATTTCAACCGCCTTCGTGGCTTGGTGTAAATGTTGTAATTTTCCTTAGTAGCTTTTGAAATTTCGATGAATAACGATGAACAAAACTTACTTCTCTTGTTCCTAATTTAGAAGAAACTCCGTGGGCTGTAGATGAATTTATTGAATATGTCGAGACAAAATGTCGGTAAGTGACTTCTGACCTGTTTTTTTATTTATATAAAAACCGATATTTAAGTGTAAAACATACGTTATTTATACAGGAATGCGTGTGTGGAATTAAATAGAAAAAGTCTTATGGTAGAAGAGGCGGTCGAGGAGGTTTTAGATCTGGTTAAGAAAGCAGCTCAACAAATCAAGCCGGCTGAAATAAATCCTGATTTTGAATTTTTGATTGCCGAAGGTAGATTAAACACAACAGTATTCAATATAAACTTCATAGAGCTTGAATATTTTTGAGCATAATAATTTTAAAATTTTAATGTGTGCAGTTACAGACACGAAAACACCGAGACAAACCCTATTTCAATTAGATTTAACCTCAAGTGCTGTTACGTTACTATAAAAGTTAACACCTCGTTTTCATTACGTAAAATGTTGCGTATAAAGAATAAACCAAAACTATATTTTTATATCTGGTGTAATATTGATTAAAAAAATTGAACTATCCGTAGATGATGTTCATGGTAGCGCTACAGTATCAACACTAAACGAATCAACAAGCAGCGGACAACAAGATTGGTCTGCAGTTTGGGAATGCTTTGAAAGTCCACATAGATTATTGTCCATACCCGCAGGTGGACTGTCCAAAAGTATGCAAGTAAGAACTTTGAATTCAAAAACTGCAACAGATAACAACAAAATATAGTGTATCGTGGTTATTATCTACAGTAATTTTAGTAAAGCGCTATTCAATAAAAAATTAATTAAAATATTTGTTTATGTCAAGATAAAAAACTATTACTTTTAGTCATTTTATTTAGAATCAAATAATTCGTAGGAAATGGTGAAAAATGCTGTGAGTGAAATGCGTCGTTACTACAGTAGAAAAGTTATTGATGTCCTGATTAAAGTAACGAGAAGAGCCTTAGACCTCATCATTAAACAGATTTCGCAAGACTTCGAAGCCACTGGTAACTGTTTTAGTAAATCCAATTATTATACTTAAATAAATAATAAGGATCTCATATGTAATAACTCTTAAATTTCCGTTTTCATATTATCTTAATATATATAAATCTCCTGTCACGATGTTTGTCAGCGATGGTCTCTTAAATTACTTAACCGATTATAAATTAAATTGGCACACCGTGAGCAGTCTGGTCCAACTTAAGAGATAGGATAGCTTAGATCTTTATTTATAGTCGCAATTTTATTTTATTGCAAATTATTTGCCTATAACTAATTGACAGTCACAATTATCTGTTAACTCCAAAAGATTCTAACAGATGTCGATACTTTTCGACTGGATTGAGTAAGTAATCAATAGATGGCACTGCTATGGTAAACCGACAAACGTGTCATATAAGCTACAATTCCATATCATGATTACCACGTGTTATTGAGGATAAAGTATACATTAAATTTACTTTGTATTAAACGAAATATCGTGAAATTAAATTATTTCTACTTTTTGTGTTAGCATAATCAACCACGTGTTACTTAGACCGAAGTGTAAATCAAATTCAAATGATAGTGGCAATAATACAGCGAAATTATTCTTTCGTGTCACGGTATTAAGGCTAACTAAAACCACATTAAGGAGAAACGAAGTTCGCGGGGGCAGCTAGGTAACTTAGAACATTTACCAACTTAGTATATTTAAATATTTACACGTAATTAATGTTTAAATATATTATGACAAATAGAAAATATACATTTTTGAGTATTAAAACCCTAACCTAACAATAAACAAAAAAACAAGAAGTAAATATAATGCTACGAGCGTAGACGGAACTACGAATAAAACTAAAATGCAACGCCACAAGAAGCTACAAACTTTTTACGCTACGCTGATTCGCAAGCTTCTGCGCTTGCGTATTATCTATCATTTCTCACGACCTCTTTCAATTTATACGTTTCTGGTTTTCGCGAATGGTAATATCTCAGCCCCAGTCTCGTGTTCCTCCTCCACCCTCTTACCAAACTTTTACGCCACGCTGAGCCACACAAACTACTTACTACTGCGCTTGCGTATTAATCCTTTGTATTCCTCACAACCTCTTTCAATTTATATGTTCCTGGTTTTCTCTAATGGAAATTCTCAGCCCCAGTCTCGTATTCCGAACCCGATTTATAAAAAAAAAAATTCTACGCTGAGCCACTAAGTACTGCGCTTGTGTATTATCATTCCTCACGACCTCTTCCAATTTATATGTTCCTGGTTTTCGCAAATGGAAATTCGCAGACTAAGGCTCGTTTCTCCAATCTGTACAAACTTTTACGCCACGCTAAGCCACATACTACTGCGCTTGCGTATTATCATTCCTCACAACCTCTTTCATTTTATATGTTCCTGGTTTTCGCAAATGAAAATATCTCAGCCCCAACCTATTTTACCTGCTTACAAACAAACAATTTTTAAGACACGCTGAGCCACAAAAACTACTACTGCGCTTGCGTATTATCATTCCTCATGACCTCTTTCAATTTATATGTTCCCGGTTTTCGCAAATGGAAATATCTCAACCCCAGTGTCGTATTCTAAAGAACCCCACCCACCTCCTCCCTCTACAAACTTTTACGCCACGGTGAGCCACAAACTACTGCGCTTGCGTATTTCATACCTCACGACCTCTTTGAATTTATACGTTCCTAGTTTTCGCAAATGGACATTCTCAGCCCCAGTATCGTATTCCAAACTCGATTTATAAAAAAAACACTTTTACGCCACGCTGAGCCACAAACTACTGCGCTTGCGTATTTCATACCTCACGACCTCTTTGAATTTATACGTTCCTAGTTTTCGCAAATGGAAATATCTCAGCCCCAGTGTCGTATTCTAAAGACCCCCACCCACCCCCTCCCTCTACAAACTTTTACGCCACGGTGAGCCACAAACTACTGCGCTTGCGTATTTCATACCTCACGACCTCTTTGAATTTATACGTTCCTAGTTTTCGCAAATGGAAATATCTCAGCCCCAGTGTCGTATTCTAAAGACCCCCACCCACCCCCTCCCTCTACAAACTTTTACGCCACGGTGAGCCACAAACTACTGCGCTTGCGTATTTCATACCTCACGACCTCTTTGAATTTATACGTTCCTAGTTTTCGCAAATGGAAATATCTCAGCCCCAGTGTCGTATTCTAAAGACCCCCACCCACCCCCTCCCTCTACAAACTTACGCCACGGTGAGCCACAAACTACTGCGCTTGCGTATCATTCTTCACAACCGCTTTCAATTTATATGTTCCTGGTTTTCGGAAATAGAAATTCTCAGACTAAGGCTCGTATTCCACCATCTATCTATCCTATCTCTCTACAAACTTTCACGCCACGGTGAACCATAAACTACTGCGCTTGCGTATCTCAGACTAAGTAAGTGCCTTTCACACTGGCGATTAGCGGGCGATTTGAAAGCGACGCGATTGCGCCATCGCCATCGCGGCGTGCTCGCGGCGCCATTTTGTTCACTCGCCCACAAAATAATACAGTAATTACTCTCTACTCGGGATTCGCTATTGCATTGTGGTGATTAGTGACATTTGCTACCTGGTGAAACCGGTTTAGGTGTTAACAGCTTGTAAAATTAAAAAAAAAAATCGATAATTGTAGGTTTCTCCCATTTCCCTGTGTACTTTAACGAAAATCACGCTGTATATTAAAAATTTCCTTAAAGTAATAACGAGACTTTCATCTGGAAACACTGACTTTCTTAGACCCGTGTTTCTCATGTCGTAAGTCATTTTGTATCAAACACATCAAACTCGTACAATGTAGAACTGGTCATTCGCAGGTAGGACCGAATCTTTTTAGGATTATTTTTAACTCGTTTGTAGTCGCATAGTAGCATTGCAGTCACTCTCTCCCAGTCCATTACTTGATAATGGAATCTCTCATATTCGTCATTGCGCTCGCTTTCGCTTCTTGCATCTTCGAAGTAACAAAGCCAGCAGCAGTGTTTCATGGTCACAATCCATTTTGCTACTGAGTGTACAAAACGCGGAAGTTATACCGCGAGCTCGCGACCTCGTCGCGGCGTCTGCGCGTGTGCGCTGCGCTTTCAAATCGTTCGCTTACCGCCAATGTGTAAAGGCCCTGAGGCTCGATTCCACCCGCTACAAACTTTTACACCACGCACAAGACACTACTTACTACTGCGCTTGCGTATTGGCATTCCTCACAACCTCTTTCAATTTATATGTTCCTGGCTTTTGCGAATGTAAGTTCTGTATTTTTACAAACGCTCGGCGTGAGCTTCGCTCACAAACAAACTCCTACTTTTTTATTCTATATCCTAACTATTCTTCTGCGCCTGCGTAATCCAAAACTCATCTCATAATATCTTTCATGTTATACGTTCCCGGTACCGATGCGGATACAAATTCTCAGCCGCAAACCCGTATTTAGCCCGTACTGCGGCTGCTACTTTTACTGTCTCTTTTTTTAGTTTTAAAAAATAACCCTCCTTGTAATTTGGGGAACATCAAACATACCTAAGTTATTATTAAATTACATTTAAAAATCTTGTTTAAATAGGCGAATGTCCTCACGAATGTTTCCCGAGACTTTATAACTTCTGGTAAATAAATATTTCATTCATTCCAATGATAATTAAAACCTTATTAAAAGACATTAAATGCGTATTTATTGTAAGAGAAATATAATAATAACATACATAAAATGTTATACAAAAGATTAAAAAATATAGTAAAATTAGGAATACTGTAAGGATAAAAAGAATGTAATAATGTTGAATGTAAAAATTACAATTTGAAAAATACTACGACTTCGAAAACAGGTGTCGCGCATATTATTAGCATCATGCTACGAATCTAACGAAATGACGAATAAAAACAAAATCCTTACGCGATATACAATACAAACTTTTGGCGCGCTGGCTCCAAGCCACTACCAGCCCCTAGCTACATACTGCGCCTGCGTAATGGCACTCGTTAATACCTCTTTTACTTCATACGTTCTTAGTACTCGTGCGGATAGAAATTCTCAGCTTCCAAATCCGCAATTTACCGCAACGGCTATTTATCGCATAAAAGAGAGAAGTTAAATTGAATATTGAAAAAAAATATCTTAAAAAATAACAATGATGAATACACAACGGCACAAATAAATAACGTTTTACATTGTCCTGTCTATGAATATTGATTTCGATTTTATTATCTACAAAAATATTTCAGGATCAAAGTGTTTATTTATTCTAATGCTATATGATATACCATATTCTTTTTGTGTTTCTAGATGGATTTTCAAGATTAATGCCACAAATAATAAGCGACTGTAATTATTTTATCAATATAATAATACTCATATCGAAGCATTTGTTTATAACAATATTAATTTTTCTTACATCCTCTTTAACGATATTTGCAGCACATTGAGTTATGTTAAACGCCATACGAATACATCAAAAAAGTTTGAATTGTCATAATATGTATATGAATTGCGCTATGCACTGAAAATAATTGCTATCGCAAAAAATGTGTTCTTAAAATTTCTAATTTTCCGCACAATATTCTTATTTTTTTCTTTCATAAGACAAACACAAAAAAAAGAGCGAAATCGGTCCAGCCGTTCACGCGTGATGCCGTTGGGATTTATTTTTATAAATATAGATTCTTAACAAAACATGCTTGCTAAAAAAATATTTTTTTACTATAACATTTAATAAATAATGAAAATATATATTTTATTCCTTGGTACAAAAACAAAAAAATATACATACACAAGAAATAAAAAAATACTTTTATAGCGAAAGATAGACTAAAGATTTCTCATTCATAACCATAATAAACTGTTTACTTATTATTTACTCGGTATACAATTTCTCAATTTCACTTAAACCTACTGAGAAACTTTAGAATGTCAATTAAATATTCCGAATTAAGTTTAACTGGTCTTAAGAATCTTACCAATAATATATCAAGTATAATACTTATAATTATTTTGAAAATGTGTTAGCTATTTTAAAGTTTAAAAGTGTATTTTCGAACTTCAAAAAAGTTGTTGAGGTAAGTTGTTTGTGGCTGGAATGGTTTGAACTACGCATGTCTGAACCATGAACAAGCGCAGTATAAGCCTTTCATCTCCTCGGTATATCTGAAACTCTGGTACGGTGTAGGCACAACATCGTGGTAGGCCTTTTTTCGTGATTTGTTCTTCTAGTTTAAGCCCCAGTTTTGAATGTGTGAGTGCACGAGCCACGATTGGAGACACGAAGTACATGTACAAAATAGCTGCTAAACTAGAACCGCTTTGCGGGACCGAACGCTTGTAGTTAATTAGAAATATTACGATAGACAAGAATAAATTTCTCATGTTTGAAATTCACGTTGTTTGTGAGAAGTTTGAGCTTTTGAGTTATACGGAGAAATTAATTCAACTTCAACACAGAAATTTTATTGTTAAAAAGTAGCAGGTCAAAACTAATGAATTAACATATCCAACAATTAATTATTATTTATTTATTGCCGCACAAACAAGGCCATTAAATTAAAAAGTTCATGATGCAAATTTTTTGTTAGATGTTTTCAGACAGTTCCCTGTCGATGGGTTTCTGTAGGAACTGTCGTCACTTAGTTACTACAAATTGGGCTTATATAAAATAGCAAATCTTCTTCTACATCCTATATTATTTACTTAAAAATACCGATTATAAGTTAAAATTAATCATGTTTATTAGGTTACGCCAAGAAACCAATTTTCTTGCTACACGCTGCTCTAGTTATACCAAATGTTTTGGTCAAACCGACTCTAGAAGAAATTCAAGAGGTCTTAGTATTGGCCGGAAAACACATATCTGGATTATCAAAAGGGGTCGCACAGTGGACCGGTGACAAATCAACAAGGGTAA
Source organism: Pieris brassicae (assembly GCF_905147105.1). NCBI lineage: Eukaryota > Metazoa > Arthropoda > Insecta > Lepidoptera > Pieridae > Pieris > Pieris brassicae. Next base: position 8,851,487 of record NC_059680.1, read on the forward strand.
AATATTTCGTAAAGTATACTAACACTGTCAAAGATTTTTTTAAGCTCGGTAAAGTTGAGAAGGTTACTGTGAAATAAGATTTTTTTCAATTGAGATAAATTTGCCACGTCGTAAATACATGTTTTAAAATAAATACATTTAAGTTTGTAACTAGAAGATGAACATATATTTAATATTCTCATTTTAGCCTTCAGCTCATCGTACAGATTCAACTCAGGTCTGTCTAAAAACTATTTGTAGCCCTAATATTTGTAATAACTTGATATGGTTTCTACATTCGTTTATTCTTTTTCCAATTTGTGGTGTTGAATGTTGTGTGTTGTCTATTATTTGCACTTATTATGTGACCTGACGGTGAAATCGTCTGCAATTCAACCTATGCTTGGACGCTTTTTTCTTTATTTGCTTACACTCGGTGTGCTTATCAAATCCTTTGTAAATACACAACCATCGATTGTTGAATTGTTTGCTGCACTTCCTTCCGTGTGCACGCTTGTACATTCAGGTTAGTTGGAAGAAACTGACAGGACACCAGTCCAACCAGCTACTCCAAGTAGTCACAAAGCTTGACGAACAGGTTCAAACAGTGGCGCCAATGAATGTCGCCAAATCTATGAAAATGATAGAAGCAGCCAAAATGAGGAAGAAGAAATATTACCGATTGGAGTCGGAAGAGAAGCCAATGTTTCCATTTCAACAGAAAAGCTTCTATAGCCATGTTATGGAGAACAAAGAAATCATAAAGACGTTGACTTTGCTGTCTCTATGTACACAAAATATTAAAACGGTACGTTGAAGTCGAAAGTAATACAATATAAGTTATTAAATTACACAACTATAAAACCATTATATTTCTGGCTGTGTTTATCACATTTTTCTTAAATATATATATTTTAGGAGCTAAATACATTAGTAAAACGTTGGCGGCCCTATCATTACCTATGGAAATGTGAGAAAACCTTACGTCAGCTTTTGTCCTGGAATTTAAATGATTTTGAACTTGCTCTGAAAAGACACAGTGAACTCGAACTGAAATTATCTACGGAGCCGGACATTCTAGTTATCGGAAATTGTCTAGCAGTTTCTACAGAAAAACTAAAGCTGGGACTAATGACTGAATTAAAAAGTTTGTGATTATTAATCAAAAATGATATAATCTATCATTCTAAATATGCATAAGCGTGCTATGGAAAATTAGAACGTTAGGCATTGATAAGTTTAGTTTAAAAAATTGTGGCTCTACAACCTAATTAGCCTCAGATTTCTGTATCCGTTTAATGATCATTTATCATGTTGTGTTTGATTTTTGTCAATATAATAGGCATGTGGGTGATCAGCCTCCTGTGCCTGATACAGGCCGTCGACTTTATGGCTTGGATTTTTTCTTCACCGTTCGAGCTAATATTAAATGCGCAGATAGAATGAAAGTCCATTTGTGCACAGCCGAGAGTGGCACGCTTAAGCCACTAGGACAACTGGTGTTCTGTTTAGTTTATTAAAGGATTTAAAATTTCTGTTGTTGATGGTGATTAGTAGACAGTTCTGAATCTAACGCAGGTTTGACAGTCGCGTGCCTTGCCATTTGGCCTAACATACATTGCTTTGCGCTATTTTTAGCTATCCATAATTATAAATAATAAATCGAAATATATATTAAGTCCCTAATTTTCCTCTAGATGGTACTCACCGAATAAGTCAAGCTATGCGTAAAAAGTACAAACGTGAAATGGATTATGTATATGCTATAATGAATGATTTAGAACGTAAATTGGAAAGGCCTATACGGGATCTGGATGACGTCAGAACTGTGATGGAAACGCTAAAGAAGATAAGAGAACAAGAAGTTGATATGGAGCTAAAGATCGATCCTGTAGAGGTAATCCAACATTAATTTATCTATGAAAGGCCTAATTAGGCGTAGGGGTGCATTTTCTATTCTAATATATTCAAATATATGCCTAATATAATTTTTAAATGTATTTACGATTAGTAAAATTATAACCTAGTACGATGGTAACTCTTACTTGATTAAATCACGAACAAAAAGCAATATCTATTGTTTATTTTCAATTTCGATTTTGGGCATTACAATTTCGATTTTGGCTATAAAATAATCGTTGTTTATGAGAGCTTTGTTTGTTTTTATAGGAAGCATTCAACGTGATTACTCGATATGAATTGTCAGTAAGTAAAGAAGATATGGAGCAAGTGGATAATTTAAGATATTCGTGGCAACAACTTCAAGCCACAGCGCTGGCGTCACACGTTCAGCTTTTAAAAATGCAGCCACAATTCGAAGAGGACTTAAAAAATAACTTGGAAAGGTTTAGAGATGACAATTCAGATTATTGTCACGAGTATAGACATGCAGGTCCTATGCAGTCAGGTCTGACTCCACGAGAAGCTTCCGATCGTTTGATATTATTTCAGGTATAAATTACAGAAAAAAACGTAATTTTCTTGAAGTTTGTTTCAAATGCGCTATTCTTTGTTATTATCGAGTTTATACGCTATGACTGTTAACCGCTAATTCCTTCGTATTTATAGGCGTCAGTTTTTAAACATTATACAGTATGCAGAGGCAATAGTTGCATTATGCAATTTCAGTCATAAATTAAACAAATCAACTTTTTAAATCTATACACACATGTTCAAAAAATCCGGTTAATTCTGATCGAACTACTGATTTGGCAAGTAAAATGAGTGAGGAGGGCAAAGCTTTTACCAGCTATTTAACGCTTATAAGAACGTGAATATGTAAGGCGTATAATCGTTCAATTGTACAGATTAAATTTTGAAAAATATAGGCGCGTTTAAGATTTGCATTTAGCATAAAAAATAACTTTCATTAAAATTTACAAATTTTGATCGTATATTATAATTTATTTTTACAGAATAGATTCGATGGAATGTGGCGAAAATTACAAACATATCAAAATGGTGAAGAATTATTTGGACTTCCTCACACAGAGTATCCTGAACTTGCTCAAATAAGAAAAGAACTTAATCTTCTCCAAAAATTGTACAAACTGTACAATGACGTGATTGACAGAGTTAGTAGTTACTACGATATACCATGGGGAGAAGTGAATATAGAAGAAATCAATAACGAACTTATGGAGTTCCAAAATCGATGCCGAAAGCTACCAAAAGGGTAATATCATTGAAACTGTAATTTATTTTTATTTCTGTATCACGGTTTTATGTGTTGGTGTAATGTTATTTAATTTTACATGCGTCAAAATTTTACTGACAAACACAATAAGGTAATTAGATTTTTCATATTTGATTTTTCATAGTCTTAAAGAATGGCCTGCTTTCTACGCTCTGAAGAAAACTATAGACGACTTCAATGATATGTGTCCTCTTCTTGAATTAATGGCCAATAAAGCTATGAAGCCTCGTCACTGGCAACGGATAATGGAAGTAACTAAATACATTTTTGAACTTGATAACGAAGACTTTTGCTTAAAGAATATATTGGAGGCTCCATTATTGCCCAATAAAGAAGATATTGAGGTAAATTATTATTTATACACTTAATTTTTAAGATAAAGCGTTGGGCCTAAAAACGTCTAACAGATTTATTATAACTCCTATTTCCGGTTTTGATTTTAGCTCATATTTTCCAAAAATAAATTTAAATGAGACCTTATCGTTTCCTTTAAACATTCATGCATACTGTTAGAAGTGTTTTCTTTCAGGATATTTGTATATCAGCAATGAAAGAAAAGGATATCGAGGCAAAACTAAGGCAGGTGACTAATGAGTGGTCGGTCCACGAACTGACATTCCAAACCTTTAATAATCGAGGAGAGCTTTTACTTAGAGGGGACACCACCGCAGAGACTATCGGTCAGCTTGAAGATAGTCTTATGATATTAGGTTCCTTATTGTCCAATCGGTAAGACCCAAAAATACCTTGAAACTTACAATTGCTTTAAACATCTTTCTTAATTTGTCCTTACGACATATCACAATAAATGGACCACTCGGAACGTCGAGTTATGTAAACACTCGTAATGCAATAAATTCACTTTTAATATGTTTGTAATGTTTTTAGTTACAATGCACCATTTAGAAAACAAATACAACAGTGGTTGTATGATTTACAAAGTACAAATGAAATACTAGAACGGTGGCTATTAGTACAAAATATGTGGGTGTATTTGGAAGCTGTATTTGTGGGTGGTGATATAGCAAAACAGTTGCCAAAGGAAGCAAAACGCTTCTCGAAAATTGATAAATCTTGGCAAAAGATTATGCAAAGGGCGCATGAAACACCTGGCGTGGTGTCTTGCTGTGTCGGCGATGACTTACTTAGACAATTATTGCCACATCTGCAAGAACAATTGGAGCTTTGTCAGAAGAGTCTAAGTGGTTATTTGGAGAAAAAACGTACAATGTTTCCAAGATTCTTCTTCGTATCAGATCCGGCGTTACTTGAAATTCTTGGACAAGCATCGGACTCTCATACTATACAAAATCATCTATTATCTATATTTGATAATATTCGATATGTAAAATTCCACGACATAGGTATTGTATACAATTTAATCATACTTTGAAATATTACAACATTACGAAATCAAAAAGATTTGCTGACTTTATATTAACATGCATTCAACTGAGCAACTGAGCTTCGTTAATAATATCGTATTTACCTTTAAAACTTATTATTGCTGAACAAAATCCTTATAAAACAGATATCATTTATATTATTTTTTAGAATACAACAAGATGATATCGATAGTATCATCAGAAGGAGAAGAAATCAAGCTTGAACGGCCGGTTCGTGCTGAAGGCTCTGTTGAAACGTGGCTCACGTCTTTGCTGCAATCTGCTCAAAGCAGCTTGCATTCTATCATAAGAAACGCCGTTTCTCTCATAAACGATCCTGTATTTAATCTTCTATTATTTCTGGACAAAATGCCTGCGCAGGTAAAGTATGATAATTTTTTTCCATTTTTATAACACTTTAGTAAACATTTACATTTTTTCTATGAGTTTAATAGTTTACCTTTACCTCAAGGCATCAAATTCAGATTCAGAAAGTGCGCCAATAACTTTTGATTTTTCTGTGCAATTAATATAAAGTAATGGGTAACATCGTAATGAGTGTTTTAGACACAAAAATCGTAGACCTGTAGGCAGAAAGTTGATCACCTACTTACTACATGCATAGTTACAGATGCCAAGACTAAAGATTTTTTTTTAAAGTTTAATACAGACACAGATGATCCGAAATAAATATCTCGTATAGGCCAGTACAAAATTCTAGATGTAACTATAATGTTGACACTCTGTAAAGAACCCCGACATAGGATATAATAATAATCATTGTTCTTCATCATTTTGCAGGTTGGCCTTCTTGGTATTCAAATAATTTGGACAAGAGACGCAGAATTGGCCTTAATGCAGGCCCGACAAGATAAAAAAATCATGTTAGAGACAAATAACAAATTTCTCGAGTTACTCAATACACTTATTGATCAAACTACTCGGGATCTTTCTAAAATTGAACGTATTAAATTCGAGACATTAATTACCATTCATGTGCATCAAAGAGATATTTTCGATATGCTGGTAAGCCACTGCTACAAATACCTTAAAGGTACCTTATAAATATAGACTTACTAGAGATATTTTAAAAAGGAAAATAATAATCGGTTCAAATATAAGCCTCTTCTCCAACTATGATTTTGTTCCCGTTTGACATTTGGGCCATGGTGTTCATTAATAAATATTTATTAAAAAGTACTAAATGTACAAACATTCGTTTTCCCGTTGTATTGCTTACTTACTAATGCTAATAAATCAAAAAATATTGCAGTCTTTTAAAACAATGAATCGTTTGTTTCGTCTTATTATTTCGATTTATTGGGTCTACTTAAGGGGTTCAGCGTGAATAAGCTCCCTCAACTTCATATATCTTCTTCTATTAAGAAGAATTAGACAATTTAGTACATTTTTTAAATTCTTCAAATTTTAAAAATCTTTTCAAAAAAAATCTTAACGGATGTAACGCAAATATAATGTAATTTTTCAGTGTCGACTCAACGTTCGTTCAGCAAATGATTTTGAATGGTTAAAACAGTGTCGGTTTTACTTCAAAGAGGACGTGGACAAAACTTGGATATCTGTGACTGACGTTACATTCACTTATCAAAATGAATACTTGGGTTGTACTGAACGTCTTGTTATAACGCCTTTAACAGACAGGTAATGTTTACATTTTAATATATTTTAAAGATGAATCTTCATATGACATCTGTATGTCGTGTTGTTGTTCACTTTGCGGTATTTTAGATACACATTTCTTGTACACTGTTACTATGCGGTTAATAACATATAATTTAATTTTAACATTTAGTTAATATTCCCCACGTGAGGTTTGCCTGAGAGATATCGTAGTATGCACTACGACCAAGCGTATGTTATGCAAAGATTGAAGTTTTAAAAAAATTTAGTTTTTATTATTCGATTCCATTTAATGTGGAACGAATTAATTACAGATGCTATATAACTCTAGCTCAGGCTTTAGCCATGAGCATGGGTGGGGCTCCATGCGGGCCAGCGGGAACAGGCAAAACAGAAACAGTGAAGGATATGGGAAAAACACTCGCTAAATACGTCGTAGTTTTTAACTGTTCCGACCAAATGGACTACCGGTAAATTGTACTTTAATTTCTTTTCACACGTTACACGTTACAAACAAAACCCGTGATCATCCGTTACCGTTCTTTCTGTAATATTCTCCAAAACCAGCTGCTAGTTAAAGTATTTCCAAATCATTACGTCAGGCCCTTGAAAACAGAACGTAACAATTGTTTGAAAGCACTCGCCAACCTTCAGACTTTGTGATCGCCCACTGATGACAGTTCATAGCCGTTTGTTTTGTATACATTTCATACAGAATGATATATTCCATAAAATATATAACAAAATCAGTCATCAATATATTTAGAATGTACATTGTATGGAGATGGATATTCAATTGATTTTAAGGTATTCTATTGCGTTATATCGAATTTAATACATCATTTGTATATTCAGGGGTCTTGGTCGAATATACAAAGGCCTCGCTCAATCTGGATCTTGGGGCTGTTTCGACGAATTTAATCGGATAGAACTACCAGTACTGTCCGTGGCTGCACAGCAAGTAGCCGTAGTTCTTGCTGCTAAAAAGGAAAAGAAGAAAACGTTTCTATTCACAGACGGTGATATGTCAGACATGTGCCCAGAATTTGGCATCTTCATTACGATGGTATATAATTTATCTCGATCGCATATCATACACATTTATCGAAGACGCATGACTCCAACCTCAACCATGTGCAAGAGTCTTTCTTGAGACAAAGTTGATAAGCAAAAACATCTAGGTTTAATTATCGATAAAAACATGAATTTCAATTAACACATAAAATACGCTTACGATAAGCTATGACAGTTTCTGGCACAAATAGAAACACTTCAAAAGCATATAACATTTAAAACTAAACTTTCTCTTTATATCGCGATTCTTACTACTTTGCGAGTCAGTCATCAATCACAGGTTAATAAGCTACGGTAGAACTTACGCAACGTATCTCAACCTTCAAATCAGAATCCTCAAACACCTTGTCTCGAGAAATGGGCTCGATTCATATAAAAATGAAGAAAAATAAATTTTAAAACACTGCAAAATGCTGCCCAAATAACAGAATAAGGAAATAAATGTCTTCAAGTCGAGCAACTTTTTCGAGATGTCATAAAACAACGAGTTGAGCATAATGACAGACGTTGAGGTATTTGCTACTGAAGCTAATAAATAGACTACCCAGTCAGTTATTAAATAGCCTAACGATAACCACCAAAAGATAATAATGTAACATATGATTTTATTTTATTATTATGTAAAATAAACAAATTAAATTTAAAAAAAAATTAACAAATACCTTTCCTTACGAATGATGTAATGGTACTGCTTCATATATTTTTTTATTATCTTTATTGAGTGAACATTAATAATGTTGCCTGCATGGTAAATTAGATTTTTATTTTATTTGTAAGTGTCCACTTCATTTGTTTACCATGTAGTCGAATGTCGAAGCTCCTATTGTCAACAAAATGTGCTGGATAAACTAATGAGGCGTTGAGAGGATTGGTGTCGATAACAATAATATTATTATAGTTCGTAGTTTTAATTTTTTGTTTGACCAGAATCCTGGATATGCTGGTCGAAAGGAATTACCAGAAAATTTAAAAATACAGTTTCGAACTGTAGCTATGATGGTACCCGATCGACAGATTATTATCCGTGTCAAACTTGCTTCATGTGGTTTCTTAGAAAATATTACACTGGCAAGAAAGTTCTATACCCTTTACAAGTTATGTGAAGAACAACTGACCAAGCAGGTAACAATTTATTTTAAACATTTGAAATTAGACGTAATAACATATAAAATTGATAAAGCCAAAGAGGATCTGCATTAAAAGATATTAACATAATTTCTTATCGATATATTTTTGTAATGCATTCTTTCGCTCCTGAATTTTTTTATGTATTTTCAGGCATGTCTGAGTGATTTATGTGAGGCTTTAGATTCACAGTGCAGTGTTAGCTTTCACGGAGCACGGTCTAGTCGTTTCAACGTGCGACTCTCATTCCTGAGGGCGAAGATTCGATCCCCGGCTGTGCACCAATGGACTTTCTGTCTTTGTGCACATTAAACTCTGGTATCGTTGCGTGCCTTCGACCCAAAAAGTCGACGGTGTGTACGACAGGGCCAGAAAGCTGATCATCTACTTCCTTATTAGATAAAACAAATGTTTACGAAACAGATATAGAAATCAGGTCGAAAAGGGAATGTTGAGAAGTGATTTTTTGGAATGTGGTGTGTATTCTTACTCGAGATAGAGCAGCCGCTGAGCACTACGTTTTAGATCAGATATACTGCGCATAATTTACGCTATAAAACCTAATAATAGACTAGGCTTAGTTTATTATTAGTATTTTGTTTTAAATTAATAATAGCTATAAAATAAATAAATTTGGCAGGTACACTATGACTTCGGGCTACGGAATATTCTGTCCGTATTGAGGACATTAGGAGCTGTTAAGAGAGTAAACGCAAAGGATAATGAAAGCACCATTGTTATGAGGGTACTTCGAGATATGAATTTATCAAAACTCATAGATGAAGATGAACCTCTTTTTATTTCTCTTGTTGCGGATTTATTCCCAAATCAAGTAATTGAGAAAACAACATACCCTGATCTCGAAGAAGCTATAAGAAAACTGGTTGATGCTAATGGTTTAGTGTATCATCCACCGTGGGTGTTAAAAATTGTTCAGGTATATAAAAATAATAATTAATATCCTTATATTTTCATCTGATTTTATTCTATATGATCTTTTTCATTGGTTTATAGCTATATGAAACGCAGCGGGTACGCCATGGTATAATGGTATTAGGTCCACCAGGTGCTGGGAAAACTACTTGCATACATACAGTAATGAGTGCGTTATCGGAAACCGAAGACCCGCATAGGTACGCTCACGTGTTTTGGATCCAATGCTCAGTTATCTAGTATTTAACCTTTTAACGCTCGGACGCTATATTTTAATTCCATTAGAGCCGTATATTTTTAAATAGAAGCCACCTTAAACAATCATTAACATCTCCTCACCTTAATTTATTTATTATTAACACCTCCAGTCCTCGACGCAATCGTGTTTTCGATTTGCGCACATTACATCCCTTATGAACATACATAGAAATATAAAAATAATATAACTGTATATGTTACAAATTCAATGCCGCCAATTTTTTATTTAATGATATTACATAAACGCTAAATTCTAATTGAATCTAAAAAGGCAGACCTATATACGATATAAGATATATGTTTAAGAGATAATTGATCAATAATGTTTTAATAACAGGGAAATGAGGATGAATCCAAAAGCAATCACTGCATCACAAATGTTTGGACGCTTGGACGTCGCCACCAATGACTGGACCGACGGGATTTTCTCAGCTTTGTGGCGCAAAACATTAAAAATTAAAACTGGTGAACACATTTGGCTGGTTCTGGATGGGCCAGTTGACAGTATATGGATCGAAAACTTAAATTCGGTTCTTGATGATAACAAAACTTTAACTCTTGCAAACGGAGATCGTTTAACCATGTCTCCAACTTCAAAAATAATATTTGAACCCGAAAACATCGACAATGCATCTCCTGCAACTGTTTCTCGAAATGGCATGGTATATATGAGCTCATCTGGCTTAGATTGGGAACCAGGTATTATGTTATTCATATATTACCTATCTTTATTTATATAAGTTTATTAATGTTTTATCTTTACAGTACTAAACGCCTGGCTTAAAACAAGATCAGTCCGAGAGGATGAAGTACTTAGTACATTGTTTGAACAAACTTTTCCAAATACATATACGTGGTGTACCCAAAATCTTAGTTTCAGTATGCGGGTTCTACAAAGTAATATAATATCCCAAATGCTTAACCTATTGGAAGGTCTGGTTCCTCCACAAATAGTAGAAACCGAAGAACCATCCGCTAGCAAATCAGTGAATGGTGATATGGAAGATGACGAAGAAAAAGAAAAAGGCGAAGAAATACAGCTTTACACACCTGAACACTTGCATAAAATTTATGTATTTTCCTTAGTTTGGGGGTTTGGTTCGCTTCTAGAAACAGGCGACAGAATTAAATATGATAAATATATTAAAGAAACTTATAGAGAAATACTTGATATTCCGAAACATCCTCATAACAAACCAAGTATGTTATTCGACTTTTACGTTAAACAACATGGAAAGTGGGAGTTATGGGAAGATTTAATGACAAATTATCAATATCCTGATACGGCCACTCCAGATTATGCGAACATTCTTATTCCTATAGTTGATAATGTTCGGATTAATTATCTTATTCATTGCATTGCTAAACAAGGAAAAGCAGTTTTATTACTTGGCGAACAGGGATCTGCTAAAACGGTTATGATGAAAGCTTATATGAAAAACGCTAATCCAGATCAATTTATGGGACGCTCATTTAATTTTTCATCGGCTACAAGTCCTTACCAATTTCAAAAAACAATAGAAAGTTACGTAGAAAAACGAAGTGGTATGACGTTTGGTCCACCGGGGGGCAAGAAAATGTTAGTATTCATAGATGATATAAATCTACCTCAAATTAACGAATGGGGTGATCAGATTACTAATGAAATAGTGCGCCAAACTATGAGCATGGGTGGATTTTACAGTTTAGAGAAACCAGGAGATTTTACAACTATTGTGGATATTCAGTTTTTAGGTGCCATGGGCCAACCTGGTTAGATAATTGTCATTTCTTAATTTTTATTTTCATACCTATAAAGTATTAGTAAAGTTTAAAATGAAATTGTTTATTTTAGGTGGTGGAAGAAATGACATTCCAGCGAGGTTGAAAAGACGTTTCTCTATTTTTAATTGCCCTTTGCCAAACAATGATTCGATAGACAAAATATTTAAAGTTATTGGAGAAGGACATTACAACGCTAAGCGAGGTTTTACTGCAGAAGTTCGATCGCTCATTAAGAAAATAATTCCTTTGACACGTGAACTTTGGACACGAACCAGAATAAATTTACTACCAACACCAGCTAAATTTCATTACGTCTTTTCTTTGAGAGACCTATCACGAGTATGGCAAGGTATGGTTGGTACTTTGCCTACTGTTATAGAATCTGAAAAATGCTTAATGCTTCTATGGAAACATGAATGTTCCCGAGTATTCTCTGATAGATTTACACATCAGTCCGATAAAGATTGGTTTAACAAAGCTTTATATAATATTGCTGAAGAAATTCTGGGTGCAGAATATAAAAAAATGATGGAAAAAGACCCTGTTTTCGTAGACTTTATGAGGTAATGAAAATATTCGTAAATAAATAATTCACAAATATTAAAAATGTGTTTATAAGTTTATTATTTTCTTATCAGAGATGCACCGGAACCAACGGGTGAAGAAGGCGAAGATGCTGATATGGAGTTACCAAAAGTATATGAGCCTGTCTTTGATTATAGCGAACTACGAGATCGATTAGAAATGTTTTTATCACAATTTAATGAAATGGTTCGAGGATCCGGAATGGATCTAGTATTTTTCCCAGATGCTATGTTGCATTTGGTAAAAATTTCACGTGTGATCAGACACCCTCGAGGAAATGTTATGCTCGTAGGAGTAGGTGGGTCAGGAAAACAGTCGCTAACAAAGTTATCTACTTTTATAGCCGGATATCGTTCCTTCCAGATAGCGCTCACTAGGTCTTATAATGTGGGTAACTTTTTGGAAGACTTAAAACTTTTATATCGGTCATGTGGAGTGCAAGGTAAAGGTACGACATTTATATTTACTGACCTAGACATAAAAGAAGAAGGATTTTTAGAATACTTAAATAATATTTTAAGTTCTGGTGTTATATCAAATTTGTTTACAAAAGATGAACAACAAGAAATTATATCTGAACTAACACCTATTATGAAAAGGGAAAACCAAAAACGTACGCTTACAAACGAACTAGTAATGGAATATTTTTTAAACAGGACCTGTCAAAATTTACATGTAGTTTTGTGCTTTTCGCCGGTAAGTATAATTAAAATCTTTTCGAACATAGAAAATGTACTTATTTGTATATAAGTACAATAATATCTGTTATCTTTCAGGTAAGTGAAGCATTTCGTTATAGAGCTATGAGATTTCCGGCTTTAATATCAGGTTGTACAATAGACTGGTTCCAACCATGGCCGAAGGATGCCTTAGTATCTGTCGCAGATCATTTCCTAGCAGACTTTGAAATAGAATGTAGCAAAGAAGTTAAAAAAGAATTAGTAACAGTACTTGGAACCATACAAGATGTTGTTTCCACAGTTTCAACAGAGTACTTTCAAAGGTTCAGGCGATCTTCACATGTAACCCCAAAGTCATATCTAAGTTTTATTGGGGGATATAAAACAATTTACCAAATGAAACAAAAAGAACTAGGAGATGGAGCTTTAAGAATGGATACAGGTTTGGAGAAATTACGAGAGGCATCAATATCTGTAGAAGTATTAAAAAAAGATTTAGCTGTAATGGAACAAGATCTAGCTTTAGCTTCAGAAAAAGCAGACCGTGTGCTATCTGAAGTAACGGAAAGAGCCATGCAGGCTGAGATAGTAAAAAACCAAGTACAAGTTGTTAAAGAGAAAGCTGAAGCATTGGTTGCATTTATCGCAGAGGAAAAAGAAAAAGCTGAACGTAAACTTGAAGCAGCTAAACCTGCCCTAGAAGAAGCTGAGGCTGCTTTAAATACTATAAAACCGGCACACATTGCTACTGTGAGAAAATTGGGAAGACCTCCACATCTCATTATGAGAATTATGGACTGCGTTTTGATTTTATTTCAGAGGAGATTACATCCAATCATACCAGATACAGCAGCACCGTGCCCTAAACCATCTTGGGCTGAGTCTTTAAAGGCATGTAAATAATTTATAATTCTAGATCAAAACAAAGTTATTATAAATTACAACATTTGTTTCATATTTTAGATGATGGCGAGCACAACATTTTTACTTCAATTACAAAATTATCCGAAAGACATAATCAACAATGAAATGGTAGAGCATCTCTTACCATACTTTGAAATGGAAGATTACAATATGGATACAGCAAAACGTGTCTGTGGTGATGTTGCTGGTTTGTTATCGTGGACCAAAGCAATGGCATTTTTTCATAGCGTAAATAAGGAAGTTTTGCCTTTAAAAGCAAGTCTTATGTTACAAGAAGCCAGACTTAAGGTAAGGCAAAACTGTTAATAAACTAAAAGACAAGTTGGACATAATTAGGTTTACGAATTGCTCTTTTTCTAATTTTAGGTTGCTATGGAAGATTTATCATCTGCTGAACGACAACTTGAAGAACGTGAAATGTCCTTAAGAAAAGTAAAAGAACAGTACGAGGCTGCTGTGTCAGAAAAACAGCAGTTAACTGACGCTGCGAATGTTTGTCTACGTAAAATGACAGCAGCAACACAGCTCATAAATGGCTTAGGTGGAGAGAAAATAAGATGGACACAACAAAGCAAGGACTTTAAAGAACAGCTGGGTCGGTTAGTGGGAGATGTAGTACTAGCTACGGGTTTCCTATCCTATTGTGGCCCATACAATCAAGAATTTAGAAACAGTCTATTTAATACTTGGATGGGAATATTGAAAAGCAAACAAATACCCGTTACGGATAACTTGAACATTACTAACATGTTGGTTGAAAGTGCCACAATATCTGAATGGACGTTACAAGGTTTACCTAATGATGAATTATCGGTACAAAATGCTCTTATAGTCACAAAATCAAGCTCTTACCCTCTCTTAGTAGACCCACAGAGCCAAGGAAAAAACTGGATAAAAAATAAAGAAAGCTCTAATGAATTGCAAATAACTTCATTAAATCACAAGTATTTCCGTACGCACCTTGAAGATAGTTTATCATTAGGTCGTCCACTTCTAATTGAAGACGTAGGAGTGGAATTAGACCCTGTAATAGATAACGTTTTAGAGAAGAATTTTATCAAGTCAGGTTCAATTGAAAAAGTAATTGTAGGTGATAAAGAATGTGATGTAATGCCGGGTTTTATGCTTTATATTACCACAAAACTACCCAATCCACCTTACTCACCAGAAATAAGTGCTAAAACCTCAATAATTGATTTTACCGTAACAATGCAAGGTCTAGAAGATCAGTTACTTGGCAGGGTTATATTAATGGAAAAATCCGACTTGGAGGAAGAACGAGTCGCTTTATTTGAATCTGTTATGAAAAATCAAAGAAGTATGAAAGAATTAGAAAGTAATTTACTGTGCCGGCTAACGTCATCAGAAGGTTCTTTAGTTGATGATGAGGCTTTGATTCATGTTCTTCAAATTACCAAAACAACGGCTGAAGAAGTGAATGATAAACTTAAAGTGGCTGAAGTTACAGAAAGAAAAATTATTAAAGCGAGAGAAGAGTTTAGAGCCGTTGCAGCTAGAGGGTCAATTCTATACTTTTTGATTGTGGAAATGAGTAACGTCAATATTATGTATCAAAATTCATTAAAACAATTTTTAACCATATTTGATAACTCTATAACTAAATCGACAAAAAGCAATGTGACTGAAGACCGCATCAACATAATATTAAAGTATTTAACACATGAAGTTTGGGCATTTACGTTACGCAGTTTATACGAAAGGCATAAGGCGTTATTCACTTTAATGTTAGCTATGAAAATTGATTGCCATCGAGGTCTTATATCTCATGATGAGTTCATGGCTTTTGTGAAAGGAGGTGCATCGCTTGATCTAAACGCCGTTACTCCAAAACCATTTAAATGGATATTAGATATAACGTGGTTGAATCTAGTTGAAATAAGTAAACTGAAAATATTTTCAGATGTTCTAAACAAAGTAAGTAAATTTATATAACAAGAGAGCAAAGTAATTAATTACATATTTTTAAAATTAACATTGTTTTTTAACAAATAATGTATTACATATTTTTATTGAGCCTGAGTATTTAGCCCGGTTGGTATATATTTGTTTATTATTTAATGCAAGATTACATCAAGTGAGAAGGAGTGGCGCGTTTGGTATGAAAAAGCAAAGCCTGAAGAGGAAAGTATACCAAGTGGTTATCAAGATAGTTTAGACGTTTTTCGAAAACTGCTTCTGATTAGATCGTGGAGCCCGGATAGAACTCTGTCACAAGCAAGAAAATATATTGTTGGTAAGATTTATGTACGCTATGTACGCAAATGAAAATTTTGCTGATCATGTAAACAGGCTCAATTCGCTTACTTTTGTGTAGATTCTCTTGGAGCTGAATATGGCGAGGGTAGAATTCTGAATTTAGAAGTTACATGGGAAGAGTCCGAACCAAGAACACCTTTAATTTGTATACTCTCGATTGGGTCCGACCCGTCCACTCAAATTGCTTCCCTCTCAAAATCAAAAGAAATCGGTGAGTATCAATTTAACTATACATAAGAGCTTTTATGATAATTACTAAGGGCTAGTTAATCATTTTGTGTGTTTTTTTTTAAGTTCTGAAGGCTGTTTCTATGGGACAAGGCCAAGAAATTGTTGCACGAAAAATGATTTCGGACTCTATGAACGAAGGGGGTTGGGTATTACTGCAAAACATACATTTATCGCTTTCATTTTGCGTGGAAGCAATGGACGCTTTAATTGAAACCGAGCACATACAGGATTCGTTCCGTCTATGGCTCACGACAGAGGTTCACTCAGATTTTCCAATAGGATTACTACAAATGGCAATTAAATTTACGAACGAACCTCCCCAAGGAATAAGAGCCAGTATGAAGCGAACGTATCAAAATATTACCCAGGACACTCTGGATTACTCTTCTCTGTCGCAATGGCCACCGCTTCTATATGCCGTTGCATTTTTACATACTATAGTACAGGAGAGAAGGAAATTTGGGCCACTGGGCTGGAATATTCCTTATGAATTTAACCAAGCAGATTATGCAGCAAGTGTCCAATTTATACAAAACCACTTGGATGAAATCGATCCGAAAAAGGGTATATCCTGGCCAACAATATGTTACATGCTTGGTGAAGTACAATATGGTGGAAGAGTAACTGATGATTTTGATAAACGTCTTCTCACTACTTTTACCAATGTATGGTTTTGTGACGTACTTTTACGTCCCGGTTTTGAATTCTATAAAGGATATAAAGTTCCACAAACCAGGAACCTTCAAGGATACATTGATTATATCAATCAACTACCATTAACAGACACTCCCGAGGTATTTGGTTTACACGGTAATGCTGACATCACATACCAAATTAATAGCGCAAAAGATATCTTAGATACAATATTAAGTGTGCAGCCAAAGGAAGGAGGGAGTCAAGGGGGAGAAACAAGAGAAAGTATAGTGTATCGGTTGGCTGAAGATATGTTAGAGAAACTACCTAAGCAATATGTTACGTTTGAAGTAAGAGAAGCTCTCCAAAAGATGGGTGCTTTCCTCCCGATGAATATATTTTTGAGGTAAATTTTAGCACGAATAGGATGTAGTCAGAAACTACAAAAAAATCTTACAAAATATTTTTATTATTCTACAGGCAAGAAATAGATCGTATACAAAAAGTTATTAAAACTGTATACACAACACTTTGCGACCTTAAATTGGCGATAGATGGGACAATTGTAATGAGTCAAGGACTACGAGAATCATTGGATGCTATGTATGATGCACGCATACCAACTCAGTGGTTAAAGGTACTTGTAATTAGAACTGTTTATATTAAGTAATAAAAACGTTACTCCTGCTATGACAAACTAATATTTCAAGTTTTATTCTATATTGACCATTCCACTAACTCTGTGCATTATGCCACTAAAATAGCATAATAATATGTATAATATAAATATAACTTAACGCTGCAGGTATCTTGGGAGTCAGCAACATTAGGTTTTTGGTACACAGAGCTATTAGAACGTGAACAACAATATCGAATATGGTTACGTAATGGTCGGCCAAACACATTTTGGATGACAGGATTCTTCAACCCTCAGGGTTTCCTGACTGCAATGAGACAAGTAAATCATTTTCAATATCAATACATGTTAACATCTGTTTTTATTTCCTTTGAGCATAAACAGTTTTCTATTGTTATTTGTAATAAACCTGTAGTATGTAATACTTCTGTATTTCTTTTTGCATAAAACTATATCGAAGGCTTTTTCGTCGCAGCTGGATAACCACTAACAACTTTAGACTTTTCCAGGAAGTGACACGCAGTCATAAGGGATGGGCCTTGGATTCAGTAGTGTTACAAAATCTTATAACGAAGTTAAATCGAGAAGATGTACATGAAGGTCCCACAGAAGGAGTTTATGTATACGGCTTATTTCTAGAAGGTAAGTTTGAATTCAACGGATGCACATAATGTAGATTTGGAGTATCCAGTAAATCAGTACGATTATTCTCTGGATGATTGTCTGTGTCAAAAATTATCATGTAAACATACTGTGCCAGCCTCATGCATTAAATAAACTTTACTTTTTTAGGGGCTTCACTAGACAGGAAAACAGGGAAGTTGATAGAATCCAAACCTAAAGTACTATATGAGCAAATGCCGGTTATCTATATATTTGCTATAAATACAACGGCTGGGAAAGATCCTAGGCTTTATGAATGTCCTATATACAGAAAACCACAAAGAACAGACGCAAAATACGTTGGTTCTATAGATTTTGAAACGGACAGTAACCCAAGGCATTGGACACTAAGAGGAGTTGCACTGTTGTGTGACATAAAATAAATGGTCGATGTTAAGGTTAAAGAAAAATAAAATTACTGAAAATATTTTATATATATTGAATAAAGAATGTGATTTAAAAATACAACGGGTTTTCCTGCCAACCCTGAAAACAGCATATCAACATTCACAATTTAACGCCACTATTATCCAACAACAATATTATACAAGCCAACCAGGTTTTTAAATGTGTATTCTAAAAATTGCCACAACGAGAACCGCATATTAAAGATGGCTTTTGATCACATCGTATAAGACAAGTACAAAGGCGCCTCCAGCTCCTCGAAGTACATTTGAAAAGGCACCTTTAAAGAAAGCTCCCGCCCCTTCTGTTTTGAGTATAACACCCCAACAATGTAGTGTATTCTTGTATAGTCGTTCATGAACTGGCCGACCTGACTGCATCATCATACGCCGCCGTACCGTGTCCAAAGGATACGAGGTAATACCGGCAATCGTAGTAACTGTCTGTGAAATTGAACCATTAGCAACAAAACACAAATTGGTCAAGCCTCAATGGTAACCACATTACCTGAGCAATGAGCCATGAAACAAATATTGAAGTGTTTTTGGGATCAACAAGCATTCCTCGAGCTGTATCGTATAACCCAAAATAAGTGGCACGATAAATAATTATTCCTTGTACCGAGACAACGAACCCTCGGTATAATCCTATTGGGCCATCAGTCTTCATGGTCTTCATCAAACAATCGACTAGACCATTAAACTCCTTTGCCTTTCCTTTACCCACATCAGCTGCCAGTCTATCAAGAGAAAAGTATAATAACTTTAAACGAATTAATTACGCTCATGGCCTTTATTTTTTAGATTTAAAAGCAAAGTTATGTGTAAGACAAATGAAAAGGAATTTTTAATTGCTTTTAATGATTTTCTTCACTTGACACCCTCTAGCCGTGCACTGCACAATTATTTAAGTAAGAAAGTAAAAAAATTACCCACCTTGTTCTTGCAAAATCTAAAGGGTACACGAAACACAGAGATGTCGCACCGGCAGCCCCACCGGAGGCTAGATTACCAGCAAAATACTTCCAGAACTGTGTATTTTTATTAACACCCTCTAAGAACATGCCTTTGTAAACATCTTTAAATGCAAAGTTCAATGCTTGCGTGGGAAAATATCTAATTACGTTAGCTAAATTCCCTCGCCACAAGGAACCGATTCCTTGTTCTTTAGGGATTCGGATGAAAGCATCGACGATACCTGAAAATAAGATAATATAGGAAATTATTAGGGCTTAAGTGATCAATTGTATTCAGAGGGTGTCAGAACATTTGCGTCTGTTACGTAATCTAATCATATAAAAAATTGCCAATCAGATAATTTAAACATACCTTTGTATCTTTTATCTTCTGCAATTTGTTTTGAAACGTGCTGTACTTGTAGAATTAGTTTGACTCGTTCCATAGGCGCCATGGCCGTTTTGGAGACGGCAGCGGAGACTCCACCGGCGATGAAGTCCTTCATAAACGCACTTGTTTCAGGACCTTTCCCTTTCCCCTCTTTGCCATCTTTTGACATATTGCTTTCCGATACTTAGCTTTTCTTATAATATCAACGAATCCACTTCTAAGTGTGACGCAATACTAACGTATTACATTCACAACGTATTTCTACACTTTAAACTTTTAAATAGCATCTTCCTGATTGACTCTCGAAAAAAATTTATTTTCGGGCTAATAAAATTTTATTATTGTAAAAATTCTTTGACACAAACTTTTGACAGATTATTGAGATAAAAATATCAATTTTTCTTCGCGTTATATTTAAAATTAGAACATCCCAATAAACTTTTAATTATATTGAATTCTTCTTTGAGGTTAACTAATATTATTCTTGTTAAGATAAATCTATTTCAGATTCAACCTCTTAAGCATTGAGGTTTTAGCCCCCTACTGTATCACTAAGAGTTTGGTGGTAGGGATGCGACAGCGACATCTCTCTTTGAACTCTTCTCTTTTTATGAGAGACGGTTATGTTCTATTATCTCCTACTAAGCAGTAGCTGAGTAGTCATCCTAGCGAACATAACTATACTGCACAGCCCGGTAGCACGAACCGAATTCTACCATAATAACCATAAGTCTTACTTGTAAATTAGTTTATTTACTTAGCTGTAAGGTATCCAGCGTTTTCAATTGCGTTAAATCGATTAAAAAGTCGCACTTCGAAATTTTAGGTCTGGGCCTCACATTTCTAAGTCTGTATCATTATTTTTTTACTAGCAGGCAAGTAGACGATGAACCTTCTATACCTGATACACACTTAAAGAAATACTCTCAATGTTCCTTCACCGTTCCAAAGCTCTCATTTTGGATATTTTTGTACAAAAAATATTGATCGTTTATAATGAAGCGTTATTGATAAAAAAAATTAAGAACGAATTCAGTAATACAGTAAACTTTTTACACATTTCCAGCAAAAAAATATTAGGTCCTTATATATGAAATTGGCATATTGTATGGGAGAAACAAAAAGTAGTATTTTTGTTTCTTCTACACTATTTATATTATTCTATTAAGAATATATTTAATTAATCAAAGTATGTACCATTGTTATCTATGCACTTTTGCTATCTTAGTTGTAGTGTAGTATGTAGTTAATTTATCCCTTTACTGAAAAAAAAAACCATTCGGACAATAAAATCATTAAAGGCGGTTTCGACTGCCCCAACAGAGTTAAATTTTGTACCTTGCAAGAAATATTCTAAATTTCGAAAAAAATGGATATCTGTTCGAGCAAGGCGAATACGGTGGATGTCTAAGGCATTCCAATTTGGTAGCAGTCTGTGGCCTAGCGTTGTTGTAAAGCAGCAGTGGCCTAGAGCGACTAGCCAGCCTTGGTCGTTTATCAGCTAGTTTTTCCATCATGGTTTGCAGTTGCTGACAATAGACATCCGCCTCAATCATCTGGCCAGATTTATGAAAGTTAAAGTTAAGACCCCAGCACTAGCCCATCAAACGCTCACAAGTAACTTTTTCGGAGTAAATCTTCGCTTTAGTCACGATTTTGCTGGTCCGCTGGGTTCAACCATTGCTATAAGCGCTCCCGATTATCGCTTACCCCTGTTCATCAAAGGATTCGATTTTAAATCCCTTAATTATTGTGCTGGTTCAGTAATGTAATGCAGCGTGCGACGAGCGTTGTCGATATGCTTCACTCAATTTGCGAGGTACCCACCTTTCAAGCTTTTTTTACCTTCCCAATTTGTTTCAAGTGAATAAATACAGTTTTAACACTAACAACGCAGCCTGCAGCTAACTTCAAGTCTTCGTTATCAACTTTGGTCTCCGGTCGTCCACGGGGCATGTTCTGTAGGTCGAAAATTCCAGAAAGAAAACGTTGGAGCCAAACATGCACTATGTTTTCTTTTGCGACACCGCTGCCATACATTTCATTAATCCATTTAAAAATAAGTGACGTAAAGAAAAAATTTAAACGGAAAAATTATATGAATCATGGTTTTCGAAAAACAAATACGCGAGTAAATAGCTGTAAAAAATTGAATTTGAAATTCCTACAGTAACAGTCTTCTTCTTGTCCGGTACACTCTTGACAGAGCGGTCGTGATCGCTATGTAGTAGTGGTATATAATAAATAAAGCCGTAACAGAAGGGTATGTAGAAAGTAGAAAACTAAATGTGTTTGAAAATTACAGTTCCTGACTAAGCCCCCATTTCAACAAAACGTCAATTTCATATATAAGGACCAAATGTTTTGGTAATTGAAATTTTTTTCCCTTATTAATTAGTGTAGATTATGAACCAATTTTTTCATGTTATATTGCTTGGCTTTATTTGCTTTTTATTAATTATAATTCATCTTAATACATTTAAATCTATATCTCAACAAAGTAGAGTTTCTTCGAACCGTACAGTATAACTTGAGATCGCTGGACCGCATTGTATGGTTTTTTTGGTTGTAATGAATACGTCTCGAATAACAGAATAACTTTGAAATTGACGAAAACACAAAAATATAATTAAACATTCAAAAGGAAGAAAAAATTAAAAAGTTGTATTGACCTAAACCTCATGCTGATAATGCAAAATGTAACATTATTTTTTTTATTATGTTGGGCTTCATAATACTCAAAAATGTTCATCTCGTCAATGCAGTTAACTCTCCCATCGAATTAAAGAACGTATTAAAATGAAGATTTCGACTCGACAAGATATATCCACAATAATTAAATAATGGCGTATTTTATATTTTAAAAATAAAGGATAATATGATGTCAATAATGACAGGCGATTGACATATAATATGTTGGTTGTCAAAAGTTTATGCATGTGTTCAGAAATTTATTTTGTGTAAACTAAGGAAAATATATCAAGCTACTTACACTATAAATCAATATACATTGTAATATGGAGTATATAATTCGGCGTTTGTAATGAGCTTAATTTATTTTGTATTTATTCTACTACTTTCAAGTTCAGCTAATCTGTAACACGACATTCATTGTCTCAGGCGATACGAAGTTCATCGGGTTAGTTATAAATAAAACTAACATGATAATTAAGGTCCCCTAAAATATAAATAAAACAAACAAAAATCTATTTAATCACTTTATTGAGACTACTAGCGTTTATCAGTTAGTTTCTAGATCACACTGAATGATTGGTCCATCGATTTGTATTGGACTAAACATTCTTGCTATCCATAGATACTGCAAGCATCAGATTCATCGTATTGAATTATTTGTATAAAAGATAATGCAAAGCATGAAAATAAAACCATACAAGGAATTCGTTGAATCCGATGCCACTAGTTTCATTATTCAACACCGGTGTTACTACAGCCGCAGCTCTAAGCAAAGCAAAAATTACGAGAGAGCGGTGATAACAATTCAGTTTTATTTCTATAATGCACTTTTGCTGTACAACATTCACTATCATTTACTATTACATTGTGGTTTGCACCACACTATAGATAACATATGAAAAATATCACTATTAATATAATAATACTCCTATTTCACTGTTTTGTAACATAAACAAGTTAATTAAGGAAGCTTTGTTAAAAGTGGTTTTAATACACATTTTCTCACATATTAAATGATGTGCTAAATCCCGAAATATAATTGTCCATACAATTACATGTACGACACAAATAGATTAAAAAAACCACTCTGGGTAACCGGAACACTACGGTTATTTTTTAAATAAATTTATTACGCGTATAAAACTTTTTTATATTCCTTATTTCAACTATGGACCTTTACATATATTGGAGTTTTCTCGTGCATCTAGCAATACTATATAATCCTCACATAATAATCATTTAAAAATTTTAAAAATCCAAGAATCCTTAAAATAAAGCTACAACGCTAGCAGCTTTTCACTAATCTTTCAAGGCCATATTTAACTAAAATATTTAATTACACTTGACTGCAGAAATGGTGTCGGTAGAATGCGGAATATATATAAATTTATAAGGCAAAATATCTAATAATTATGTCATTTAGGGATTTCAAATTATTCTCTAATCAATGAAAGCTAGCTTAGTTTGGTTAATCATTTATATAGTCGATACATCGTTTAATATAAGCTGCCTTGCTTTATTCACCTTTGTTGAGAATTAAATTGATAAAATTGTAACAATTAGTGAACAGTAGACAACAATAATATGAAACATCAAATTAAAATGCGCTCAATTTATTTGATAAAGGTGTAGGTAATTCTATAAAATACAAATTGACTGAAAACTATTAATTGCCTTTAAAAAATACGAATACAGGAAAATATAAAAAATTGGTTGCAATGTTAAATTTTATTTTAATTTTATAGGTTATTTTTAACTGATTTGACCTTGATACCTAATAATCAACAATAACTGATTTGAATACTAAAACCGAGTTACCCAGAATGTGCTTATTATTTTCGCATTCTAGCGGCGTTATCAGCGTTGTCCTTCAATATCTTCGACTTGAGGTGATCCTTGTATTTCAAAATACCACCTTCCCATTTAGTGACAGTACCATTTTCGCAAATCCAAATCTCTTCGGCAACCTAAAACATTGATAACGATTGCAATGCTCTGTCTTTACAAAACTGTATGTAAATGTTACTATTACTTCAAATCTCGATATCCAAGGTTATCCACAGGTTCGGTTCCCAGAAAAACAGTACATAGTTTTCGATATAACATAAAAGGTGCCTGCCAACTCCTGCCTCACGAAACAATTCGTGTATACCAATGGTGGATTGCGGGTTTTCATATTTTATAAAGTCTCATTTACTATATATATATATCTGTTAGACACCTAAGTGATCACGGGGTGACCATTCCAAAAAGAATGATTTTATTTTTTTAATGAGACAGCATACATAAATACACACAACCCTTAATTTTCATCTACCCTCTAAAATCAACCCCTATTTTTTATTCTTTAGTTAAGAACTCATGACTTGAACTCTGAAGAAAATCACAGAAAAACCTAAAAAGTTTTCATTGCGGAAAATCGAACAGTCTCTGGTCAAAATGTTCCATGTTGGTATGCACTAAAAATGTAGGCTAGGCATTAAGGAGAAACGAAGTTCGCGGGGGCAGCTAGCTCATTATATTATTTTTTATAGAAAACTTAAATTAAAGGAGTACATAAATTTTGTGGCATTGAAACCTTTTTAATAGAAAAACGCTGTGTTTAAGACCTGTTTAAATAATATATGTAGCAATATCTTTTAATTACAGTTTAGCATACATACCTGGTTAATTAGTCTAAAGTCGTGACTAACAAGAACCATGCCGCCGTCAAATTCGTTAATAGCATCTCCTAAGGCATCAATAGTTTCCATATCAAGATGGTTAGTCGGTTCATCTAGTAACAATAAGTGCGGGGTCTGCCATGCCAGCCAGGCGAACACAACGCGACACCGTTGCCCGTCAGACAATTGCCGCATCGGACATATCTATCAATAATAATCATTTATGAATACATTTGTAAATACCAATATTAAAAAAATCAAAGCTATTTTTAAAAAGTTAGGATTTTAAAGTTACAATAAACCAAACTTATATTTATAAAACAATACTTTATGTAGCCAATTAATAATTGCTAGACATATATTCGTGTAAAGTACTTCTCTTTTTGTAGTCTTTATATATAAACAAACCTGCTGTCGGCCGGTGAGGCCATAGCGGCCAATAATTTTCCTCATCTCCTCCCGTTCCCTGACTTCGGGGAACTCCTTCATCATGTAGTCAAGAGGCGAGAGCTCAAGATCTAGAAGCTCGTGTAAGTGCTGGTGGTACCTCCCAATGCGAAGGTGAGAATTCTTACGAATCATGCCAGTTGACGGTACAAGCTGAAAATATGTATGCGTTATATATTGTGTAGTCATTTAAAAAACTGGTATTGTTAGTTGCGTACGTCACCGAGTTGGTTAAACAATTAGCTAATAACTGGTCCTTACTATTCTTGTTTCACTATGAACATTAATTAATTATCGGCTAAAGCATCAAAATACAGAGAAATGTATGATTAAAGTCTTTAAAGCAACGGGAAAGACTCCTTAATAATGGTAAAAGACTTAAAATAAAAATAAAGAATTGTTATTTAAGTTTTTTTTAAATAAATACTAATTATTTAACTAAGACAAAGTTAACGAGTGGAGACGGATAGAAGCAAAAAAAGGGAGGTGAGACATTGGAAGAGCAAAATAAGGATGAGAGAAAGAGACTCACTGTTATTTTTTAGTTTGTAGTGTATTAATTTAAGTATAGAAGATCTCAAACAAAAGCCTAGATTAATTAACTGTAATTAAATCTTATTTTATTTGATTTTCATATATCAATTATTACATTAGGAAAATGTTGAATTTTAATCAACTGAGAGAAACTCACCTATGTTGTGAGTATAAAAATATTGTTGTAAAATTACTTACATCTCCATAGAGCAATTTGAGTAAAGTGGACTTGCCAGCACCATTAGGCCCAACCAGAGCAAGCCGGGTGTCTAAATCAATACCAAACTCAAGGTTCTTATAGATCCATGGACTTTCATCCGTGTACCGGAACGATACATTCTGAAATAAGTTCAATTCAGTAACTAAGCAAATTAAGCTTATTTATATTTTTTATGAATTAATACTAGAACACACGTTTATATAATATAGGGTAGGAATATCATATGCCCATAACAACAAAAATAATCTTGGTTACTTTATAAGTTCCCATGTTTTATTTATTTTTTTCCAAGATTTTACAGTAATGATTTGTAGAATGGAATTAGATTGTCTTTTGTTAACATAGCTTTTACATATTTAAAGAAAACACTTTTTCACCGGATTTAAGCTATGTATTACAAATTGAAGCGAAACGTCGGGAGAAATTTAAAACTAAAATAATTATAATTTTATAATAATACATAGCTTAAATCTGGTAAAAAAGTGTTTTCTTTAAATGTAATTAGATTTTAATAGTTTGTACCTGTCAAAATTATAGTTTT
Organism: Pieris brassicae; assembly: GCF_905147105.1. Lineage (NCBI taxonomy): Eukaryota > Metazoa > Arthropoda > Insecta > Lepidoptera > Pieridae > Pieris > Pieris brassicae. The sequence continues at coordinate 8,878,322 of NC_059680.1, forward strand.
TAAAATAACATGTAATACATAAAATAAAGATACTGATCAAATAAGTTAAACAATAGATAATTTGAGATGCAGATTCTATTTTTTATACATTATTAAATTAAGCTTACCTGCACCATAATAACTGGCGGCGGAACTTTTCCACATGACGGGAAGTAGAAGTTAAGAATTTTATCATCAACAACCTTTTCAGTCAACCCTTGAGCCACCATTTTAGCCAATGTCTTTTCTTTAGATTGAGCTTGACGAGCCAACTTTGCGGAACCGTGACCGAACCGGGCTATATAATTCTATAATTAAAAAAAATATATTTTAATATAAGTAAGCAGTGTTGGCCTAGTGCCTTCAAGCCGCGCCTCTCAACCCTGAGGTGTTTTTTATCTATTCGCAATCAACACACGTCCGTATGCTAAAAGAAAACATCGTAAGGAAACCGGTATGACTTAAACACCAAAATCGACAGCGAGTACAGGCACAGAAGGCTGATATTTGTTCATTAAGAAAAAAATATCACAAAACAATGTTTTTTTTATTTAGTTAAAATAATACGTATATAATTATTTACGTCGTATCGCAGTTTCGACGCTCATGCACCCGTCTATGCACCAATGGACTTTAGTTTCTATGTATTTAATGAAAACATCGTGAGACCGAATTGCCTTAAGCAAAAAAAGTCTATTAGATCATGGAACATATTAAAAAATCTGCGGCGCAGACCTAAAATGGATTGTAGCACCATTGATTATTAATATTATATAGTTCGTTTATATGAAGTTTTAAGGTACCTTGATGACCTCATACTTCACATTACAAGAGTATAGTAGTATTATTGTATTAAATCATCTTCAAAACTAAGTATTGCAAAAGCCACAGAAGGGTAACTCTTGACTATAGCAGATATTTCCTGTTCAAAGTTCTTTAACATACCTTCATGTGTGCAATCTGATCTTGTTCCCAATTGTACTGTTTCATTTGATTCTCAAGGAGTTCCATTCTAGTCCTCACAAATGCTTCATAGTTACCAGTGTAGTACTTAAGCCGACGCTTGCTCATGTGGACAATATTTGTACAGACCCCGTTCAAGAAGTCCTGCGAGTGGGATATCAGCACCAGAATACGTTTGTATCTAAAATAATATAAGAATAAATAATCATATTTAATAGAAGTATATCTTTTTCAGAAATAGTGCAAAGTCAGTTGTGTTGCAAATATGAAAGTGCGTAGTTTTAAGACAAAAAATATCTTAAACTGTAAAAAATTATAATCTGGACATTATTATATGATTTTCTTACTGTTTAAGTTCCTCTTCCAGCCACACACAAGCGTCCAGGTCAAGATGATTAGTAGGTTCGTCAAGTAATAAGAGATGGGGTTTCACGTACAATGCTCGCGCCAGCGCGATTCGCATACGCCAACCTGTAAGAGCACAATTTAGTTTTTAGGTATTAGTCTAGACCGAGAATCTAGATTCATTAAACAAATATATATATTATCATTTTTATAACAAACAATTCCATTTAAACATTGTTGAAACTCAAGGTTCTACTTAAATTTCCAGTACCTTCTTGTTCTTCTTCAAAGTGAATCACTTAAAACTTAAATAAATGTTCATGCTTTCAGTAATATTATATTTTCCTCCTCAATAAAAAAATAAAGAAATGACTATAGTAAAATATGATATGTAAATTAGTAAAAAATCATACAATAGTTTAACCAACTATACCTCCAGAAAAATCTTTAGTAGCTTTCTGTTGCATTTCCTTAGTAAACCCAAGACCATGGAGAATATTAGCAGCTCGAGCTTCAGCAGTATCCGCACTCAAATCATCCAAGCGGTCATACACATCAAGCAACTGCTCTTGTGCTTCTGTTAAATAAACACAAAAATGGAGTCAACACTAAATAGCCATGGGTAAATATTATACACTTGATTAAATTCTGACAATTAATTGGTAATAGTAATATAATTTTTATTTATTATATAATTTAAAAAACACATACCATCATCTTCACTTTGAGCAAGTTCTTCTGCAAGTTTTTCAAGCTGAATACGCTCTTCATCCACTTCCATTACACACTGTAAGGCAGTTTTATCAGAAGCAGGCATTTCTCGGGTTAAGTGGAAGATATCAATATGGTTAGGTATGGGTACTTCACGACGTCCAAGTGCAGCCAATAATGATGATTTTCCTGTTGAAACAAAAAAAAGATTAAACATTTGCTTTTTAGGTTAAATGATAGAATACAAATAATAACAATATAATTCAATTTTATCATATATATAATTTAATTAGAGAAAAATACATACATTTGCAATTTGCAACATTCAAATAATCTATCATAAAAGTGGCTTATAAGTAGTAGAGTAAATAATTAATTAATATTTTTTCTAGGTCTTAGATTATTCTTTATTATTCTATGAACATAAATAAGTTTACTGAACTTCATAATTTTTATATCTTTGAATTTGGTTTAAGTATACAACGCAGAGCAAATATAATTGAAGACTTAACTTGAATATAGAATTTCGCATATCTGTAAAAAGCAATATATGTTAACTACTAATACTAACAACTGTGCTTAAAACTTGTAGCATTAAATAAAAATAATTATTGGCCAATATTACATGTTATTAAAAAAAATACTTGTATATCTGTACTAAATTTTTTGAAAACAATTAACTTTGTTTTATTAAACATTCGCTTTGATAGTGCAGGTTTTACATAATCATCAATTTGTTTAATGCAAATAGAAACAATACAAGATATTGTTCAATTCTTTAAATAGCATTAAATAATTAGTTCCTTTCTTCAAGTTTTAAATAAAACTTGCAGAAACATTTCTATATACACTTTAAGTATCATACAAAATAAACATACCACATCCATTGAGTCCCACAAGCCCATATCTCCTTCCACAGTTCAACTCTAGCAAAGTATCCTGGAGAAGTTCACTTCCATAAAAAGTTATAGAGAAATTTGCTATTTTAATATCTCTCGAGCGTGGATGAACTGCTAGAGAACCAGTACAGGACCTTGCTTCTGAGTTCAGTTTAGCTTCTTCTTCTAATTTCAAACATAACGCCTCTACAACAGACAACATTTATTAATATTGAAGCTAAGCTCAGTCCTGAATCACACAAAATATTTATTTAGATATAAAATCTTTATAGTATTTATTTGGTTATTAGTCTGTAGTAGCAGTAGGTAGAAGTAGGTAAAGGAACCATAATAAGAGATACACTGGTATGTTAATCTTATAAATGAATAAGTTTGATAAAAAATTGTATGACGTAGCTAAAACGTACCTTCGGCAGTGAGCTCACGATCCTCTTTAGTGGTGCCATTCGTTTCTGTTCCATTCTGCTCGCCCGATGTAATTTTGGCAATAGGTTTTTTATTTCTGTTAGTAGCTTGCTCCTTTTTCTTTTGCTGAGCGCGTTTTTTGGCGTCAGACGGCATTTTTGAATAGAAATCAAACTGCAATAAAACGAATAATTTACACGTGAACACTTCGTGTTAGTTTTTGCAATAGACCAACACCATAATTGCACGACATATGTTTCCGGATGAATCACTTCTTAATAAATGTTTCTACAGTTAAAGCACTATTTTAATTTGACTGAATTTTAAAATTATAACTTAATACTCTGAACCTACCTATTTATTCCATGCAACGTTAAAGCGAATCGCGTCTACACGTGCCGCTTTGAAAACTTGAAAAGATCCGTGCTTTTTTTTAATTCAGAATGAATTAACTCTATGGACCATAGAATAAAAATAAATTTCCAAATTTTAAACCACAGACTGGAATAGAGAACTATGACACAACTGGCAATCTATGGTATAATTATATTAAACCACACAATTATGTAATAAGACTTTAATGTCACAATGATTTAATATATAAACCTACTACTAAACCGTGCAGGCCAAGAAAGGAAAAAAAAAACTTCTACTATTTATATCATTTAAGATATAAAAAACAAAGAGATAGATACTTTATACTAGAACACATATGCATACAGTTATTTGTGATCGCTAGTATTTTTCTATTTTGATGTCAACAATCTGCAATAACCACGTTGTTCTTACATTTCCATATTTATCTACATATTATTTTAAAGAAAAGATTTAATTTTAGATAGTCTCTTTGTTAGAACAATAATTTTGCATTGTATAAGTTTCACAGTTTTTTTACAATAATTTTTATATCACTATTTCCTGATAAAGATCGCTATGACACGATGAGATCGTTACACATCGTAGTTTTTACTTCTGGTAGTTTTATATTATATATCATATTTATGACTATATCTAATATTATGAGAATGATCAAAAAGCAAACGAACTAACAACGTAAGGTACTCATTAGTCAATGTACTCATATGGCTTCTTAAAAACATCATAAAATAGATTTAGTATTTATCATGTCTTGTTAACCACCCTCTTAGGCTTCTGGTCATTCGCAATGCGAAGCGTTAATTTAACGATTAAAGGTGACAAAACTGATCATTACGATGACTTAAAATATTTAAAATTTCGCGGTATCTGATTTTGTATAAAGGGTGGATTAGGGATATGTAATATCTAAATCTTTAATATATAGGTATGCTTATAGCTTTATAGTAAAAACCGTTAAAACTTATGAAGAAATTCAAAATACTCAATTTGATGAGAGATAAAATCTAAAAGTAATGTATCAACCAAAAATAACTAGTTTTTTAGTAAGGAAAAGACGTATTATTCAAGAATATGATATAGAAAATGTAAGTGTACTAGAGATTTTTACAGTTGTAGAAAGCGAAGATGACTTGAAGATGAAAATATATATTATTATTTGAATCATGTCGATGAGCCAAGGGGTTTCTTCTGCGAGAAATAGGGCGTAAAATAGCCGCAAGCCAATACCCAGTATTCTTTACCTAAGATTCTAAGTGGTGATTTTGGCCTATATCTAAGTGGTTAAATTATGTATGGATTCAAACTGTTTGATCATTTCAAATGTAAACAAATCCTGAGAGAACTATATCCTGTACTAATTAATAAACAAGTCGCATGAGTCCACCCAACTACACCAGAAGTGAATCAACTAGGAACACTATCTTTAATTTATATTTCATTCATCAGAGCAGCTTGTCTGATCTACTTCCAGCAGCCTTTAGTAGCTGTGACTACAGTCTCAGGTTCCTCTAAGTATATATATTTATTATATACCTAATCATGTTACTTGGTTTAATGCACCTCTTAGGATCTTATACTGATATTGATAACCAGACCTACACAGCAAGCATTGGTTAAAGTACTTACTACCTCACCTTCCACTCATAGATTTCAGTAAAATTTGCCTAAAATGTTTTTATTGGTGTGGTATGATTAAGTTCTTATTTAGTAGAATGGAAACGACCCTTGCCTATTTTTTACTTGTCACATAACAAATATCCCCATGTAATGCTTTTATTTTTAGAAAAAAGTAAAGGGAAATGACATTGATCAGCCTGAACCCAGCCCTAGTCATTCTGATCCTAAATATAGAAGTAATGATAAAGACAGCATAGTAAAAAAAACTGAAAAAGATATTCAAACTAATAGAATAGTAGAAAGTACAATTATTCACTATGAAGGATACGCAAAGAATGCCATTGAAGAAATTGTTGCTCTTGCTCATGAAAAGTTGCTTCCAGTTTCTGGTATGTTAGAAATTTCTTACAATTTGAAATATCTTGTATTAAGAAATCTTGTTTTTTTTTAATTCAGTTAGTTTTCTACTTTATCTATTATAAATAAACATGTAGGTAAATGACAAAACCTTCCTTTATAATTTTATTATAGGTAGTGATGAAAAGGTTCTATAATTAAAAAGTTTTTAGTCTTTTTCTTCTAAGTAATATTTTAACCGCTAAGAATTTAAACAAGTATAATTGACTGTGGTGCAGATTTGATTTGTAACAGTACTTAAATTTTCATAACCTCTAACATAATTGTTTTATATGATTTCTTATTATTATGTTAAGAATAGTTATCTAGAAACACATAGATCATATTTAGTTTTGTATGGTTGAGAAGTCTGTTCTTACTCTCAGTAGCTCTCAGGCACTTTCTATAAAGCCATCAGGAAGGGCTCTATTGAACTAAGGGATACAGAACCAATAATGCTTTCTTCACGCTAAACCTATTAGTTTATCAACTGGAACAAGAAAACAAAATAGGTGTCTTTTTACATATAACACAATAATAATGACATATCTCAGTTGGGGTATCACACCCAGGTGCAGAGAACAAATTACAGCTTTAATAATAATCTACCAGGCTAGATGGACTGGCTGTGACATAGGTTTTTATTAAACCCCTTAGCCACAAGGATTTTGAGTAGGGTTATTGATAACTAAATTACAATGTAGATGAACAAAATGTCTATACTTGTTTTTTCTATGGTTTAATTTTCTTTCAATATGGTTTTCCCCACTCTACACACTACAATTTATTTTACACTTAAAGATAAGAAGAAATATATATCCTGATACAAAGAGTATCCCAAACCTATGGTTCATAGTTTTAAAATGATACATATCATTTAATTTTCAGGTAGCAAAGAAAATTTTAATTTATCACCACACACAAACATAACAGGATTTTCTTTATACAACCAGAATGGGGATCTTGTGGAAATTGATAGGGAATTTGTTAATAGAGATGAACAGATCTACTTGGCTGGATACCTAAAATCATTAAATTTAGTTTCCCCTGAAGTTGATGAAAATTGCATTCCTGTAAAGCATGTTGGGCCTATACTTGCATGGTATGCATAATAAATTTAAAAAAAAACATAAATAAAATAATATACATATATAATATAATAATATATAATAATATATATATATATATAAACTCCTAAAGAATAAAATCTATTTTTACACCACTGATTATGTAAAAATAGGTGATGTTCATTGTTTTATACCTATGTCTTATTTCTAAGAATCTTTTAAAGTTGAGTCACAGAAATTTCCAATAAAACACTACTATATTTCTAGGTTTATTAGTGGTTTTGCTGAAAGCTGCAAAAACCGTATCACCTTATCTACTAAAAATGGTGATTATAGTCTACTTAAACCAAGCAGTGAATACATGGCTTTAATGAATAATTTATATGAAAAGATATGGATGTGTAAAGTTGTAGTAGAGTTTTTACAAGAAAATGAGTACATTCAGCCCACATATGAAGATTTGTTATCAATAATTTGCCAAACAAAAATACCTGACTTAAATGATTTAATGATGTCTGAGGAAATGTTGCATAAACATGCACAATTTCTCTGTGATCAAATTGCTGGATTAGAGTGTGAAGAAGATTGTGAACCGTTGATTAAATTGCCATGCATGAGGACACTAGTAAAACTAATAGGAATAGAATTTCGTAAAGAAAATATAATAGCTAAAATAAATTACAAGAAATGTCATAAAAAGTCTTGGTCTAAAGCAACTACAACACCTTTAATTCAAAAAACATTTGAGAATTTCTTCACAAAACAATTAGACATAATTAACAATGAAACAGTGTTGATGAAAAGTAAGTGTGGAGTGTGTGGGCCTTGTCAACGTCCAGATTGTGGGAAATGCAGGTCTTGTCGTACTATGCCCAAGTTTGGTGGGACAGGCACAACAACACAAATCTGCATTAAGTATGTACAAGATTATTTTTAGATCTTTTACAATTATGTTTTTAACTAACTCAAAGTAAGTCTTTACTTACTTCTGGATTTTTCTAACTTAGGGTCAAATTTTTGAGATATCGGTAATCCTGCTTTTCTCAAAGGGATGTGATTTATATAGTTTATTATTTACATAACTTGTAAATAAAGTTAATATTTATATTTATTTGAAGTATTTAAATTCTGGTTAATTTTGTTAATTATATATCTATACTGATTATAAAAAGAGGTAAAGTTTGTAAGGTTGTGGTAAGAATCTGTGGATAAAACCCCTAAACCGATTTTGATAATTCTTTGACCAAGCCACGTTAGAGTCTTAATATTAACCCAAAAAATTAAGTACTTGTGGTAGCCGTAAAGTAAGACGGAGAAAAAAGTATCGAACAAAAGCGTTTTTTGCGAGCTTAATAATGTCAACAAAAAAGTCTGCGACATGAAAGCGAATGTCTAACTTTAATATTATATAAAAACGTTTTCTTCGCCACATCTATTTGTCTGTTTGTTAGCAATAAATTCAAAATCTTAAGCACGGAATTTCTTGCAGTTTTTTACAGCCTAGGCGAAGGTATAAATTTTCAAGGTTTACCGGTCACAGTTGCCCGAGTCGGTATTAAATACAACAATAATAAGGCATTTAATATAATTTAAAACGACTAAAACTAACGATATTAGTGAAAATGTTTGTTAGTGTCTTTTTCAGTAACTTGGGGATTTCTAAGAAATTTATTGGACCTATAGATAAAAAATATTTTATAAATTCTGATAATTTTTTTATCCTTGAAACAAATTTCAGACGACGCTGTCCAAATATAGCTATTCAGGAAGCAGAGTTATCAGATGAAGAACATAAACAACACATCCCCGATAAGGCCAGGAGCCTGAAAAGAGAAAAAATACCTCTAAAAATTTCTAACGCGCTTAAAAACATTAAATGGATTGGAGATGCAATACAAGTAGATGCTACTAAAGTCTACTACGAAAAAGTCAAAGTAGATGGAGTCGAATACAGTAAAGGAGATTTTGTTATGATTCAGACTCGCTTAAATATCCCTCCATTGGTAACAAGGATTGTTTACATGTGGAAAGACATAAGAAACTCTAACAAGTGCTATTTTCACGCAGAAGTTTTTATGCGGTCGTCTGCAACCGTTTTAGGCGAAGTTGGAGGTAAGTTTTTCATGTCTTATATCTTTATACAAGTTAGGTATTCGAAAAATATTTTCTTATCTTTCAGACCCCAGAGAAGTTTTTCTGGAGAATAGATGCATTCACGGCATCTTGTTGTCCTCAATTGTAAGGAAGGCTGTGGTAGAAAAAGTGAGCCCGACCGACGATTGGTTTCAACAGGGTGGAAAAGATTTTGATCCAATGTACCAAGAAGATGACGGAAAAACATTCTTTTATAGAAAATTTTATAACCGATTCACAGCTCGATTTGAAGATTTACCACCCGATCCAACATGCAGAAATAGTTTACGTATACATAGATTTTGTCCATCATGTGAACGGACCATAAAGCTTTACCTGAAAGAAATACCAAGGGTTACTGGAAAATTGTCAGTCAATTCCGACAACGTAAAGGAGACGGATCGTACAGAATGGGCGTCAGTTAAATGGCGAGACTATGAATACAAAAAAGGATGTGGAGTGTTTCTAAGGCCGGGAACATTTAAGCTTAGAAACAATATAAACCTTCATGAGGAGAATGCGACAGCCAAAGGGCGCAAATCTAAGAAACCAAATGTCGACGAAGATATTTACCCTGAGCATTACCGAAAACAAAAAAATCATGTGTGTGGTTCAAACAACGATACGAAAGAGCCGTTTTGTGTCGGTTATATAGTTGCGGTGACTGTTGCAAGTTATGATCATTGGCTTGTTGCACCGCAAGATATTAAAATCAAACTAAATGTTCTGTACCGACCTGAAAACACAAGTGGAAGGTTCCCACACCGCGAAGACATAAATCTCGTCTATTGGAGTGAAGAGATACGTGAAGTGCCCTTCTCTACTGTAATGGGCCCCTGCCATTTATCTTATGTTGACAACATACCTCAAACTGGTTCCATTTACACTTGGCTCGAAGAAGACCCGAACAGAATTTACTTTAAAATGTCATATGATAAGAAGACTGACAGAGTCAAAAAGGTTCCAGAGTATGCTCGTGCTATCGGATGTAGCGACCAAGGAAGTAATGATAAGGGAAAAGGCAAAGGAAAGTCTAGCAAACCCCAATTGCTCGTTGCTAAAGTCGAAAAGGATAGTATTCGTCCTTTGCGCTCCTTGGACGTTTTCGCGGGTTGCGGAGGTTTATCAGAAGGGCTGCGACAATCAGGCGTAGCTGAGTGTAAATGGGCTATAGAAAATGACGAGGCTACTGCACACGCCTTTTCGCTTAATAATCAACAATGCAAAGTTTTCAATGAAGACTGTAATATCTTGTTGAAAGATATTTTGTCCGGCGCTACGCACAGCTCCACCGGTGTGCGTCTTCCCATGAAAGGTGAGGTCGAACTACTGTGTGGCGGGCCGCCTTGCCAAGGGTTTTCTGGCATGAATAGATTTAACTCCAGAGAATATTCAGATTTCCAAAACTCCCTCATCGCGTCTTTCCTAGCCTATTGCGATTATTATAGGCCAAAATACTTCATACTAGAGAACGTTCGAAATTTCGTCGCCTTTAAAAAGGGCATGGTGTTAAAATTAACTCTCAAAGCGTTGTTGAATATGGGCTATCAGTTCGCTTTTGGAATATTGCAAGCTGGTAGTTATGGAGTGCCTCAGACACGACGACGGCTTATAATTTTTGCTGCAGCGCCTGGGTGTAAGTTGCCTTTATTCCCGGAACCGACAAATGTGTTTAGTGGATCGGCTTGTTTCTTGACATCGACGATAGATGGAAAGACGTTTGAATCAAATATAAAGTGGTGTTTAAGTGCCCCAAGGCGTACATGTATCATACGAGATGCTATGAGCGACCTGCCATTTATTTGCTATAATAGTAATGAAAAGGAAATGGATTATGGCACTAGCGCAGAGAGCTATTTTCAGCGATTGGTACGAAGTAGAGAGGAGAATGCAAAATTACGTGATCATACCTGTAAAAAGATGGCGCCGTTAGTTCAGGCTAGGATAGACCGAATACCGACAAAGCCCGGATCGGACTGGCGGGACCTCCCTAATATTTCAGCAACCTTATCAGACGGAACTAAGTCTAATGTGAGTCATTCTGATTTGGCTTTTTACAACTAATAACAGTCAGTAACCGATCAGCTAAATCATTATAATTATATTTTTGTTAATTATATTATTCTACTATTAAAGTCCCCTTTCATACTATGTCTCATATTAGGTCTTAAATTATCGCTATGAAGACAAGAAACATGGCCGGTCATCCACTGGTGCAATGCGTGGTATTTGCGCGTGCGCATCGGGTCAAAACTGTAACAAGGATAAGCAAGAGAACACTCTTATTCCCTGGTGCTTGCCTCATACCGCTAATAGGCACAACAACTGGGCAGGATTGTATGGTAAGTATTAAAATTCAATAATGCGTCATCCAGAATCAGTCAAGAGTTTCAGTGTTTTGAACTGAAATAAACAATAGGTGTATTGATTTACTTTATGAATCAGAATTTTGATGTTGTATATTTTTTTTCTATGGAACGGGAAATCGAGTAGGATCTTAAGTGATACTGCCGCGCATAAACGCTGTCATTCCCAGAGGGGTCGCGGTTGCGTTGACAGCATTTTAAAAATTGGAATTCTCATTTCATTATAAGTAAATAGCAGGTTTTGAATGCTATTTTCAATGCTGAGGGTTTACACCAAAATACTACGTATACTCAATAAAAAATTACATAATTTAATAGGTCGTATAGCGTGGGACGGATACTTTAGCACAACAGTGACAGACCCCGAGCCGATGGGCAAACAAGGAAGGGTTCTGCATCCAGACCAAAATCGCGTTGTATCTGTAAGAGAATGTGCACGATCACAGGGATTTCCGGATACATACATACTAACAGGCTCTGTGATGGACAAACATCGTCAGGTATACTGTTTAAAAATTTGATCATCTTTCGACTGAAAGTGCTTACCACAAATTGTTCAAATTTATGTGTTTTGTGTGATTGTATGCCCTTCGCTTTTTAGCGTGCTCATACAATAAAAAAGCGAAGCGTTAAGCGTTGTTTTACTTTTAACAGGATGATAATGTAAAGTTAAAACGTTTCGTTAGCCTTAGAATACGATACAAGTAACGGTTGTTCAATGTCTATCTAGACATCTATAAACCAAAATTATCATAATCGATTTCAAAACAACCCTTTTTTATAATAAACCTGTAATTTTTAATGAACATAAATAAATCAGTTTGCATAAAATATTAAATTGGTATGAAATACAAATATTTTCATCTCTAATTACTGTGAGCCGCTTCTTAGGTAAAATGTCTTCTTCAGTACTTAAGGAGTTTTGTGTTTCATTTTCATTCACAAGTTCAGTGGCGCTGATTACGATTGATTGATGATTATAGACTTTTATATATATATATATATTATATTTAACATCAGATTGGCAATGCCGTTCCTCCACCTCTTGCGGCAGCGCTAGGAAGAGAAATAAAGAAAGTTTTAAAACCATAAAACGAGATTTTTTTAAAACGGTTCTGTTGCTGACGTGTTCTAACTACTAGAAAAATGTGTTTTTCTGTGCATTTCGTGGTATTTTAATTTATTTTAAATCTAAAGGAAGATTATATTTTTGTCTTGTGTTTTTATGAAAGGTTTATTCAGAAAGAACACTATATGTTTAAAATATTTTTAAAATAATTTTTTAGTTTAGATCTTGAACATAATTTACAGAATGTTACATTTTCTTATATTTTTACTATTTATTAATTTCAAGAAGTGTTTTTATTTTTGAACAATATGTTTTCTTTTGTATAAGATTCAGTTACCGCTTGTTCGTTAAACTAAATGTGAACTTATTAGGTTCTTTTAATTGTTTTTATAAAGTATATTTTTAGTAAGACAAAAAGCTTTTAAGATTTTTATTTTTATTTAATAAGTACATGGTATTATTTTATAAAATATCTTATATTTTTGTTTCACAAGAACATAATAAAGTTGTGTATTTTAAAATCCTAGAAAATATTTTATCAATATTGTTAATAAAAACATTTATAATTAAGGATAATACTTTCCGTATCGAATATTTTTAAGTTCAGATTTTTTCCGCATATTTTTTTATTAAAAATAAAAAAAATGTTGAGCTCTTGATAAGTATTTGTATTTGCATGTTTTTAATAAAAGAAATCTTCTTTAAGCGTTGTTTTACTTAAAATAAAGATGATAATGTAAAATTAAAAATAAATTTTGAAATCGCTCTTCCTCTTTCAACATATTTATTATCGCTTATTAGAAATTGCCACATCATCTTCACTATAGGTGTCAAGTAGCGCCTCCTTGAGATGGTAACCCTAGAGCATATAACCCAGATATTCTGAGTTCGATTCCCGGTGAAAAAACTGGCCAACAACATAATGGAGGAAGGTACTTTTATACTTAAATGAGAAGAATAAAACTAATAGATATATTATAAACCATTTAATAAAATTGTAATAATTACATTCCAAAGAAAATACGTAATAATTTTGACTTGATAAATAGTGGACAAAATTAAAATTATTCCATAAATACAATTAATAAACTTATATCCAACCCAAAATATTTTATTCATGTCACAGCACAAATTTGTTAAAATCCATAAATATACCTAACCACATACAAATTCAATCCATTACTAATACTATATAAATAATACTAGATTTTCACAAATTAGTTCAGGAGTTTGTGGATACAGACTATAAAGACAATCCCTTTATTGGACCTTAAGCTAAGAACTCTGCGATAGGTGTTGCCAACAATGAAGTAAATAAAGTAAATGAAATTAGTTGACGTATAGTAACATTACCATACAAATTCTTTTGGAGTTAGAGAGTAAGACGTGTCATAAAGTATTCGCAAGGAAGGGAGATGTGATAAATGGTGATAAAAATGCACAAAAATATACTTTTAAAAAGAAACAAAATTATACTCTAATAGATTAGTTATTTATTCCTTAAATTATGATTAGATGTTAATAGTTTCCGTTAACAAGAGAGAAATACTGTATAAGTTTATTGCATTTTGTTTCAGTTTAAAAGTATAGTTTCATTTGCGTAATATGTCAAAAGTACATGTATTTTTCTAGTTGGTGTTAAAATTTCTAACCGTTCTAATATATGAATCTTATTGGAATGGATTCCACCAAAAATAAAATATTATCCTTGATGTATGATATTTATGGGACCTCAGTGCGTGACGTTGTGACATTACTTCAAACAAACACTTTAATAGTATATTATGTATACGGGTCATAAATGCTCAAAATGCTGGATAATACTTCACAAGAATCGACAAAAATTGCGCAGTTTTAAGTTTTAAGTCTCAAATCCCATTATAATAAATAAATTAGTTATTTTTAAATATTTTCATAAAAATCCAATTCCTATGGTTTACTTGGGGTTTACGCCACGAAAGATGAGAACTATAAAACTCATGATTTTTCGATATTGAGAAATATTATTTATAATTTTATTGGGAGATGATAACTGTACTTACATCACAATCTCCCATATATAGTCCCAATAAAATCTACAAATAAAAATTTAAGATAATATTCTGAAGTATGTTTATGGGTCTCAAATCTAGTAGTTTCTCACAACATAATGCTGCTGTAATAGTATACAAAAACATAAATTTGTTTAAAAATCTCTCATCTTTTGTGTCGCGAATTGGAAGACTACAATAATAATAAAAAATTCGGCTTAACTTTCTAGAAAAAATTGTTTGAGTAACTGAACGTTTACTATAACGCGTTCTGATGTATGGCGACTGTAAGAGCGGCGTGCAGTGAGCAAGCAAGTCGGGGTGGTGGGGTGAAGGAGATCTCCCTGTACGGCCTGTCAGGTTCACCCTCCTCTGTAGCGCCCGTATAACGGGCAACGCGTGCAAAGGCGGTCGGATTCATCTAAAAAAGTCTTTTATAAGCAATACACTATACTCTCTACCGGAAGGGGTAAAATATGTAGGTTTACCGTTATTAAATTGCGATTTATATCCGGTCGGCGTAGCTTAAAAATAATGCACAGAGGGTTGACAATGTTAAACGACAATCAAATGTACGTATTATGACGTGACGTCGCTAGTCAACGCGACTTTTTACCAATCACAATCGAATAAATCGTACAATCGGTTCGTCTTTTGTTTTACATCCCCAAATTCCGACATATGCTACGGTCTACTTCGCAGGTATAACTTTACAGGTCGACCGAAATAATCGAATAATAAATATATTGCCGTCTTAAAACTCTTAAACACTCGTCCACATATAGCGTGTATTGCGCATTTTTAGGTATATATTTCAGACTTAGCGCAAGTGTCTAAAATATATTGGATTGTGGCACACGGGAGTCGTGACTAGTTTCTGAGGGGATACTTTTTGCTTCGTACGTCAAATGTAGCTAAGCTGCAAGGTTGGCCTAGTGGCTTCAGCGTGCGACTCTCATTCCTAATTACCGTAGGTTCGATCCCCGGCTGGGTACCAATGGATTTTCTTTCTATGTGCGCATTTAACATTAGCTCGAACGGTGAAGGAAAAAATCGTGAGGAAACCGGCTAATCACTTACATACCTATTAGTTTAACAAATTATTATGAAACAGATACAGAAATGTGAGGCCAAGACCTAAAAAGTTTGTAGCGCCATTGATTTTTTTTTACATCAAATTTAACTAGGCTATCAAACAATTAATTGAGAGATACCACTTAACTGTGGCTCAGACACTGTGGTTTTGGTGTATGTGCCTAAATATTTATATTTTAATTAAAACTAATTTTAAAAAATAATTACCTCCGCCGTCAAGTCATCTTGAGAGATTATCCGTGCCTGCGACATTTTCGATGACTTTTTTATGACACGAATCTGAAAAAAATACATTTAATAAATAATCAATAACATCAATTTAACAACAAAATAAATTAAATAGGTATTATTACGTATAAGTACATTATTTTCATTATTTCCGTATGTGAAAATATTTAAGATTAGTTTTAACTCATATTTATTAACTTACGTTAACACGGTCTTCTCCCTTCCAAGGTACAATTGAACAATGCTTCAGGTTGATAGATTCAACGACGACATCTGCCTCCACATCGAAAATCACGAGATACTAAAACCATTTACAGACCAATTATCATGCATCGATCATCAATTAACATTTTCTCAGGTAGGAAAATATAGAGAGAGTAATTTTTTTAGACAAATATTGCAGGACCATATTTTTTTTTAATAATCTAAACACATACATTTTCGTACAATAGCATAAAAAACTCATTAATGTTTGTATAATATTATAAGTGTTTATTGGCAGCGACACGAGTCGATAAATGGCAAGGACAATGTTCCTGAAATTCAAACAAACAGATTTTGCAGATTTAAAAACATATACCTTATCTGTGAGCAGCAATTGCCACTGACTGTCACCCAGTTTAATATCGAAGCCAGCGAGTACATTCATCTCGGGAAGTCTAAACATCCATCGCACACAGTTCTGCCGCCAACTGCTTTTCGGCTGCTTTAAATTGATTTTGGACCATAGAGGCTGTAAATTGAGAAATCATAACCACTTGTAGTTCAACGGCTAGATATATGTTACAACCCAATGTTATTGGTCCAAATTGAGACTGTACGGTTGAATGAATGTTTATTTAATTTTGTACAATACTCAAACATATTTTCGGATTTAGCGGAGGCACGGATATGCTATAATTTATGCTAATGAGTTATAAAACCAAGACTACTTATAAAAAAATATTTATTAGCTGTGGCGGAAAGAAATGGCAAGTTCATCCTGGCCACTCTACGTCCTTGACTTGCGAAGTGGTAGTAAATGTAAACTTACAATTAATTTAATTTAATTTTCTGACGTTCATAAGTATACTTGTTTACCTATCTATATGAATAAAGTTATTTTGACTTTGACTAACACAATTAATTTGTTTACAATTTCTCCAGTTCTAAGATTGGAATGTAGATGAAATATTGGCACTTTATTTAGTGATACGGCAAGAGGTTCACACACAGTCAAATGTCTAATTACAATCAGACGTAATTTGCCATCTTAACTTGAACATGCGTTTGACGTATACGGTGCAGAGTATTGTGTATAACGGTATACTATATATATATATATATATATATATATATATATATATATATATATATATTTGGTAGTAATATTGTATAGAAACTACTTCATACGTCACACTCATTATACTCCATTTTACCTGAGGTACAGGATCCCATCCCGTCTGATTCAGAATACCATGTCCAGCTGATGCCACAAGGTCTGCAGTGGCACTCAGTGGCTTTGCTATGGCTCCAACTAAGCCCCTTCGAAGGCCCACCACTCGGCTGTCTGTTTCTCCCACTACCACTGATAGCAGAGGATGATGTGCCAAACCTCCGACCGCCCCTGAAGATGGTATATACATGGTGTAATTTGACTGTCTTCAAGAATCACATAACTTAAAAAAAATTCTAAACACATTTTTGTATTTTTTTTATATTAGTTCCATTGCGTTTGGTATTTATGGCCATTAACGAAATGTCAACGTACGCTGCCTTATTATAAAGTGCAACAATTGAAACGATGGTTATAGGTTCTTATATAGAAATAACGCCACAACCTTAGTAAAAAAACAGAAATTAAATCCACGGTTCATTTGCAGTGAGATACAAAACAGATAATTGACGATTTGAGTACGTTACTGATTATATAAATGGAAAATTTAGAAAATATAAAACAAAAAGATTGGTTGATTCTCTAGATCTGTCTATATACTAGATTCATATAAATAAAATATTATACAATTTAATGACTATCATATTTAAAAGTATTTTTAACATCTATGTAACATTGCTGGTTCTTTTATTGCGATGATTTATATTCACTTACCTAATAAGGTAACAGCAAAGTTTGTCACGCCATCTACAATCCCGGCCATTAAACTTGGAGGTTGCCTTCTCCTAAAACAAGTTTTGGAAAAATTTAAAGTTTTCAAATACAAAATAACTTAATTTAAGACATACAAAACACGATTGGCTTACGAATTTACACAGTTATAAAGTACTTACCTCGCAGCAGCAGCCCGTCTTGTATGTTCCTCGTCACCCGCTAATATGTCTAAATTTCTCGCAACAGAGCGCGCGCATGCACTCAACGAACGCAGCAGGGCCGCGCTGGCTGCTGACGCGATCCCGCGTAATCCCCCACTCGCTTCGGCCACACGTGCTGCCACAGCCGCTGGGGAACCCAACAGCTCCAGACCACCAACTACCCAACCTAAATTTAAAAAAAAATTGCATACGTCACCCCCCGGGAAATGCGAACATATGCCTTATATTACTGATCCTACTATTAATTTGAAAAGTTTATCCCTAAGATTATTAGTTTCCGAGAAATGTGTATGAAAACATAGTAAAGTAACTGAATTTCAAGACACTTAAACTTGAAACTCGCTTTTTGTTTCATGAACTTTACGTTAATGATAGGAAACAACTAACCAGCTCCAAGTATAGCCGCAGATAGATAGTGTACAGTGAGAGCTCGAACCAAATTTTCCTGTGTCGTCATCACGTAGAGAAGTTCAAACTCACTAAGATGCAACGGGCTCTGATCCAAAGCTATATACATTCTTACCTAAAAATTAAATATTATATATTAGTATCGCACGTATTTTCACCTGTGTTTTTGCTAAGATTTCGAAGATTCCACCTGTTCAACAATAGTCGTTATAACCTCTGCCTAGTCATCCCACTCACTCAAAACTCTATACGTTCATACAGGTTAATGCGTTATAGGCAGTCGTGGCCAGATTTTTTTTATTATTCCTGATTAACTTTAGCTTTATCACACAAAGCAATCATAAGAAAGATAAAAATTGGTGACAAAAGTTGTCATTTAGAAATTTCCTAAAATTTTCTATACCAGCAAACAGATCCTGCACGCCAAACTCTTGTATTATCCTGCCGAGAATATAACCGAGTATCTCCGAGACACACGAATTAAATACATAAAGGAATTTTAATCAATAGAATATCAGTGATGGCCTAGTTCGGTTCTCACCCCTGATGTTGTAAGTTCGAACCCCGGTTGAACACCCATAAACTTTTCTTACTGCCTTTAGCACTCGCTCGAAGTAGAACATAAACAAAATCGACGGCGTGTGTATGCAATATTAGTGATACAAATAACACTTACAGCGGTATGCAATGTTAACGTTAACTGCAGTGGATGTATATAAAGTCGTTGTATAAGCAATGGCCTTGCAAGATAGTTGGCTTCGGTTAAAGCTTCGCTGTCTGAGCAAGGGTCAGCTGGTGGCATAACAACTCGAGCTAGTTCAATAAGGGCCGACACAAAGGCGTCTTCGATGTATAAGCCTAAGGGTCCAACTCGAGCCTCCAGCTTTGTTAGCTCTGAAATAGAAATCGCCAATACAAAATCTTGGATTGAAATTTATTCACTCTTTTCATTTCAAACAATTTATAGATAATATATTTTTGACTATTAAAAAACACGTAAAAACCTGTCTTTTCAAGAAAATATAACTACTTGTCACATTATTTGTGACAAGTAGTTATAATTTCGTATTGTATTTTTTTTTGTATTGTGATGTACGTTAAAACAAGTCATTATACTACTGTGCGTGTATATATACGTAAGGTGATTCAAATTGAAAACACTACAAACAGATGCTGTATATCTTGAATATTAATACTTAGCACTGAAAATGTTTAGGAAATGAAAAACGGCTTCATGTAGAACGTAGCCAATACTTTTATTGGTTTTCGAAGATATTTCCGTTATTCTCTACACACCACTGAGAAAAGCAGTGAGCTTAAATATAGAGAATTTTAGCCAATTACGAGTATTCCGATTTAAATTTAATTATATAAAAACTCAACCGATATAAATTATTATTAGTTTATAAAAACATTAAATATTTCACAAGAAAATTTTCTAGTAAATGTCAGGTTAGACAGTTGACAACTTACCATTATATGTATTTATGTCCGCAGTCCATCTGTCACGGCGAACCACGAGCAATAGTCTAGCTGTTTCCTCCATTAGATCGAACATATTTTCGTTCATATTCCATAGAGGAGGCCAAAGGTCTTCCGTTACTGGAGCATCTGTAGTAGCGACAACTGCGAAGTCGTAGTCTCCGCTCTCATATTGTGTGTTATCGATGTGAACGTTTGCAACTGTCAGCGTCGCTTTTTGTTTCTAGAACAACGAATAGGCGACATTTTAAATAAGTTAAACATATTGATTAAACTGTAAAACCTTGAGCCTGTATAAAACATGACTTTAAAATATCTTTTGAATCTTTGATTTACCAAAATATAATATAATAGACAAAACGGTCACAGATAAGCCGAATTGACAATAATGTAGTTTGCCAGTAAATAACATCGTCATCTGTGCAATCCTTATATTATCTTAGAATTTTATTTTGTCAGAGACTGTGTTTTTCGACACATTTGTGTAATTTAAGAATGACAATTAACTGGTTAAAAACTTGACGTTTGATTATATGGTACTATATTATGCTTCATATTTGGGTATAACAAGATGCCATTCAGGTTTTATAGTACTAAATAATTTTTGACACGTCTACAATATGCCACAACGTTGCCACAAATTGTCAGTACGTACTGTATTTAATCAATGTTTACAGAGAGAAGTGACTACAAGAACTCATTATTTTCAGAACGTTGAACGTCAAAATTATAACTAACTCACTCTGGAATTTTCTCTAGCCCATAACGATAATCGTTGCAATGTAAGAGCAAGGATTGGCAAATTGTCAGAAGCTTTTGCAAATGTTATGGTAACGCTGTCAACTAACGCTCGAATTCTGTCCACTTCGTTGCTCTTCTTTGACCATACTAAAACAAAATAAACAATTTATTTATTATTGCTATTCAATTCCGTCCCATCAATTTTTGTAAACTAATTTCAATAAATAGACACATTTATCTAAGACATTCTACAGAATTAGCTAATATTGCATATAACAAATAAACTATACAGAACTACAAAATTAAAATATCATACATTCAGTTTTCCAAGTCGTAGAGTTATAGGCATTCTGATCCATAAATACTATCTCTGCTTCTCTAACTTCCATTAAATCTACAAGTATAAGAAATCATAAGATTTTTTTTACAAGCGAAGTAATAACTACAGGCATTGGACTCGGAATTAATTAATAAATGTATAATAATCGGACTCGGCAAGACGAAATTTCATTGTAGTAACTAACATGTGGAATATTAGGTCAAGCGAGATATTTCCTCTTTTTCTCTTGTTTTATCCTGATTTATATAATATATAAAGGTATTAAACAGATTTTTGGAGAGATTATATGAAAGTTACCGGTTTTATAAGAAGCAAACGTTAAAATGAAAACAATTTTGTTTTGAAAGGCCAGTTATGTTATTACGTCTCCTCCACCGTAAGCTTACGATTGTTAATAAGATGATTGTATGTATAAGATCAATGATTGATGATGAATTAAATTTTCAATTAAAGAAATTTGTTTTTCAAATGAAAATTCTAGTCACTGAAATCGTAATTCTCAGTACACTCACCTTCAATATCATCCTTGACTGCTTGCGAAAAGTTTGCTAGAGAGGAATCGTCGAGCGTGTTCATTTTTGACGTGGATGCCTAATAAAGTAAATATTAATAGAAAATTAAATAAAGCAATGCCTAACACCACGCCTATCACTTAGTCAACTTATAAATGTCATGTAAGATGTCAGAACCGTTTTGGTTAATTGTCTAAATATTTAATTAACTTTAAATTATTAAAAATATTTTTTTTTGAGACACAATTAAGTTTTACATAAAATTGCGTACTGTACTGTTATACGAACGATGCGACGTCACCAATTTTAATAATATAAATGTAGTTCGATTTAAGTCATATGGTATACCTGTTCCGGTGGAGCCTGTAAAGATTTCTTCGGCTTGCTAGCTGCTGATTTGAACTTTTGCCTTGGTTTAGCATCTGATTCCGAATGCTTTGTGTGTACTGAAAATTTTAATATTTTTTTGGTTTTTACGAGTATAATTAAAATATATAAGCTTTTCCCTTAGCGCAATTAAATCATTTATAATAAATGTATAGATATAACAAAATATATACTCACGATAATTACTGACAGATGCCTGATTCTCAACCTGTAAGTTATTATAGATATTAATCCTTTCAATCGTAGCTAAATCAATGTAATTATTATTATTATTATTCTATATATAACTAGTCTAGCCGTAAATGCTATTACATAAAAACTTTTATTTTTTTCAACTTTTTAATTATTTTGAATTTGGAACACGTATATAATTTAAAAACTTAATTCGAATTTGCGCCATTTCACATATTTTTTCGTGTTCATTATCAAATTACAATATGGAATGGTTAATGGTAATATGGTTGGTATTGCAGTTATCGCCTTTCACAAAGTGGGTATGTAGACGTTGATCATATTCCAGTCACTTCAAAAGCTTGGTATCAGCCGTATGTTTGTATATCGTCAACAACACTTCTTCTGTCAAAGACCATAAAAGATCAGGGCGGCCGCATGCTGTTAGATCTACAAAGGCTGTTAATGGTGTTAAAGTCGGAAGTTATGGATTTCGACATTAGGAAGCAAAAAAATTTATCGCGATAATCAGGTGAAAAGCACAGAAATATCCTCTTTATCGACGAACGACAAAATTTCCACGATTTAGAAACACTACAACAAGCAAATTGATAAAGTGTATGCTCACTGGCTAAAGAAACTGCTCAAGTGGTCGGAAAGTTACAATGTGGTCAACATCCTACGTCAGTGATGGTGGAGTGTTGGGGCGTGTCTTATCAAGCAGTCAAAGAACTAACTTTTTGTGAAAAAGGAGTAAAATCTTCAGGCAAAGCGTATCAAGATACAGTCTTAGATCATGTTGTGAAGCCTCTCAGCAAAACCCTTTTTAAAAATACACCGTGGACTTTCCAGTAGGATTCCGCACCTGGACCACAAGCACGATCTTCCCAAGCCTGGCTTGAACCAAACGTTCCGGACTATATAAGAGCTGAAGACTGGCCCTCATCTAGCCCAAACCTCAACCCTTTAGACTTCAAATTATGGTCAGTTATGGAGAGCAGTGGGGAAATTTCCCTCGGAAGCAGTGCGTAAATTCATAGATTCGTGGCCAAACAGATTAAAGACCTGTATAAAAGCCAAAGCCAGAATATTCGAATAGAATATTTTTTGCTAAAACTTCAATAAATATGTAGGTATAAATTATAACAATATTACATTACTTCATTAAAAAAATCTGTCACATTTTGCTGGTCAAGAGCATCTCATATGCCTAATAGACATGCGAAACGATCCATCATTCCATTCGACGCTTCGTGTTCTGTTTTGAATTCACAACACGTGCTAAGCGTATGCACTCATATGCACGGTGCATATGATTGTATTGCTTCTGTCCTCGGTTCACATTCATTCGAATCATTTTATAACATCGTAAATATGAGAGAAGTATTACAAGTTTTAAAAAAAACTATTTATTTACATTATAACTATATAATATATACTATAGATATATTTTATTTGCCTTCACTTGACAATCTAATTCTTGAAACTTCTACTCATAAAACTAAATTGTACCACTCCTCATTTAGTGTGAAAAGTATCGTGATTTGGGATTCCTTACCTCTTGACATCAGACGAGCTCAGTCTTTAATTTCATTTGAGAAACTTCTTTTTGAGCATTTCTATTTTACCTATAGCAACTATATATATAGCTAATTACGAGCTTATAATATATATATAATGATTTATTATTATATCATTATGATTAGTAACTATAAGATTAGCTTTTACTTTATTATTATGTAGATTTGTGTTTAGTATTGTATAGTTCTAGTGCTATATGTCATTTTGTTTTTTTTTATTTTTCTATACTAGGGTTACCTGGCAGAAATAGCTTGTTAGAAGGCCGCCCGATCCCTAATAACTTATGCAACCTGTTATTAATATTTATATTTATGGGAGATTTTTAGTTAGGTCAGGTTTATGTCAGGAAAATGGTGTTATTTGAATTAATTGCATATTATTTAGACTTACTTTATCTTGAACTGGTTTTTGTACTTTCAAAAGTTGGCGGCGTATTTCACTGGCTGATAAATCATACTGAAAATAATATTAAATGATTATAATCATATTGTGACTAGATTTAAAAATTTAGATTATTATTAGTGTATATAGAACCAATGCACCGGATTAACAAGATAAAGGCATTCGAGATATGGTTTTTGGGATAAGAATGTTTTGAACAGCAAACACCATCAACTGAAAAGTATTAATAAGTCCATTCTCAACCAACTAAAGATCACGATAGGACTGTCGATTACTATTTACAAACGGGTGCTACTTTGGCCATATTGCCAGGAAAGAACCGAATAGTCTCCTATATTCTGGGGAAGAATGATTGCAGGAGAAGTCGGGTTCGATCGCCTACCCGTTGGTCTAACCAAATTAAGACAATTATGTGTCTCAAAAACCCTAATGCACAGAGACAAGCTGAGGATCAAGGCTGGAAGTCGACGTAACGGTTAGGCTTTTCAAGACAGGCACGACTTTCAGCGATGACGACTACGAAGAAGATAATAGAATCAATACAAACTGTTATTGGCTGTAAAAATTCAAATTAAACATTCATAATGTTAAAAATACACCAAAACGCTTCTCTAGACAAGATGGCGTCAGACAAAGCTGTAAATACGTACACAACTGTATTTTTCAGACATTCATTATCCTTCCGTCACTGTCGTTAGACTAATCCTAACCCGGTGACCGACGTATAAAAATCAATAATTGTTACAAGTTTACCTTCATAATTATTAAATTTAAATTAACCTCATGTTTTATATATATCCATACTATTAAATGGCTTTATCGTACCTGATCCACGTCTAATAGTTCGATAAGTGTAGTGTGAGGGTTGCATTTAATATTTAATTTTAACATGACACCGTTAGTAAGCTGTATCAAGGTTTCTCCATTGACAACCGCAAATGATTCACTCCAGTCTGGGTCTGATTCCTCTGTAAAAATACTAAAATTCACAAAAACAATTCGGTCGTTCACTGACTATTAATATGACGCTATTGATAGACAAAACAATATCATTACAAAAACTCTCGCTAAACTTACCTGTGGTTTTTTTGTAGTCTGTGGCTAAATTTGTTTTCATTAATAATATAGCTAATTAAGAATAAACGGTTTAACTACATGCCTAAACTTGCACAGCTGTCAAAGCTCTAATTAAATATTTACGTTTAAAGTGATATAGGTTTGTGTCTAATTATAGTGAATCTTTGGAGATATATAAAAATACCTCGTAATACGCCAACCAGCAACTGTTGCATCAAACTCTTTGTAAATATTTTAGGTGGATACGTATTATAATAACGTGGACAGCAATAAAATGTAGATGATTTTGCTTCTATGATACACCACCATTTTGCCCCAACGCACTCTCGAATACCAACTGGTTGCTGAAAATAATAATTTTGTTTTACGGCCCACTTTGAGAACGACATGCCAAATAACAAATTCCAAAGAAATCACTTTTTAAACGGATTGAAGCTATGTATTATTATTAAAACACATAGCTTCAATCCGTGGTCACGGTGACCACGCACGCTGTAAGGCACGCGAAACGTCGGAAAAAAATAAATTTTAAATTATGTACATAATTATAAATCTATAATAATAATACATAGCTTCAATCCGTTTAGAAAGTGTTTTCTTAATGTGTAAAAGCTATGTTATCAAAAGACAATACTAAATCCCAAAGATTTCTTTTGATCTAATGTTTTCCAATATATGCATAAAATAAAGATCTTTCTATACAAAATTACTAATGACACATTCAGTATGTATTAGAGAGTTCAGATGTCTATGGTTGGGCACAGGTTAGACGATGTATAATATTCGCGTTACCGAGTACAATTGACTAGATAGATATTTGCTTGCCTTATTGTGTAACTCATATATATACCTACAGTCATATCTAGATGATATGGTACATTTTATCCATGAAATTAAAAATACTTACCGGAGCATCAACGAACAGTTGGAATTCTTTACTATTTTCTGGTTCAGCAATAGCAAGGGGTTTCGCTGTGCGATTGCATATCAAGAATTGCGGGCAGGGATCTTCAGCCACGGTTATTATCCAACGACCCGCGTGTTGTTGCTGACATACGACGACTGGGATCTGAACATGTAATTTAATTACGAAATAAAAGTAACTGAAAATCTGTAAATTAGTGGTGAGTTAGGACGTGCGTTCAAAGCCTCAAAGTTTGTTCAAAGTTCAAATATATCTGGCTCAGAACGCTGATATTTTATATGCATTAATTACTGTAACAAACGTTTTATTAAAAAAAAGTATTTACAAGAGTGATAGTTTTCGTCCGTTCTACGACCTTGATTTGAGAAATAGTAAATGCATATTTAGAATTCTTTATTATTTTCTGACGTCGATAAGTGTACATCAAGTTACATTCATGAATGATATGAAAACATAAACTAATCAAAGAAATAGATGAACTATTACTTTTACATAGTTACTGCAGCTATAATTTAACTATATACTACAGGGTGAAAATTATTGAAGTTCCGGTATACGTACCAATCGGGTACCACAGCGCAAGGCTAGCGGTCGGCGAAAAGGAGACTTTCCTAAAAGTATGGGCGCGCCAGATTGCCCGGAGGTGTCATCTAGCGAGAGACATAGGAACGAGTTCAATTCGTCCACATAGTCGCCAAGCCATCGTTCTTGCAAAGCGAATTGCGTCAACGGCACACATTCCAGTCTAGTAAATATATGAAACTGTTACGCCAAGTACTGTCACTACTAAAATTTGTGTATTATGGAATGTCGTCTGTACTTCTTTGTGTTAAGGTGCATTTTTAAAAGATGTTATCGGTGTACACTGTGTGTTAGAATTGTATAATAATTTCTTGTTTCGTCCGTTGTCCTTAAAATTCTAGAAATCCTCGAGTAGGTAATTTCAGAGACTGGCACATTCTATGATTTATCATTCATTCAACAGGAACAGTCTAAGTATCGAAAGAAAACAATTCTTTAACAGGATTAGGAGGAGCTTTAATCCGGTTTAAAAAATTGTGTTCATTCAATGTGTAAAAGCTATGTTAACCAAAGACAAGTCTAAGTAAAATCAGTTCATCGTTTCTTTAATATCCGGTCTAAATAATATGTATTTATATTAAATTACTTTTCTGAGTACTCAATATCTTGTATCATTCTATAATAACATATTCCATCTACCTGTCTTCTAGTGCTGGATGTATTACTTTGTAACCCTTTGGCCGAAGAACAGAAACTTCTATTTCTTTTGGTACTGCAATGGTCGACACCTTCAAAAGAACAATGAGTGAAATAAGGGAAATATTAAGCTATATACATATATTTATTTACTTACAAAAAGCTCCATTTTAAGTAAGTTTCGAAAGGCAAACGACGATGTTATTCCAAACACATACATTGACTCCTCTATCTCAAGTGTCAAAGATAAAAGTGCTACCTGAAAATATACATACATTTAATAATAAACGTAATCTAATTAACTTTATTATGCAACGAATATAAAAACCCTCAAACAGTTAAGTTTAACAGATAAGAACGATCTTTCAGAAGAAATTTGGTCTTTAACTGCCCATCTTTAAAGTTATTAAGCGGGTTAAATTTCGGAGCCTATCACCGTTATTTATATTTACTTAAATATTAAAATGAATGAGACTGTATTACTGAAATTTTATTTAAAATGTATTTCCGTTTAACGTATAATACAGTCCATTCCCTATATTTATAAAATCAAATAATTTTCTGAGCCTATCACCGTTATTTATATTTACTTAAATATTTAAATGAATGAGAATGTGTTGCTGAAATTTTATTTAAAATGTATTTCCGTTTAACGTATAATAAAGTCAATTCATTATATTTATTGAATCTAATAATTTTTGGAAATGGAACGATGCACGACTTTCCGTTCCATTTCATTGTTTGATAGAACGCTTTCATTTTAAAATGGAATGTTTAGAATTCATGTAGATAGGCTATATAGTTACGACCTACATAACGCCGAACAATGGAGGACAACTAGTATAATAAATAATAATTAACTAAAAAAAACACACAACACCATTTGTTCTTCAATGAGAAATTTTAATACGAGTTTTCGTGCACGTATATTTTACTTTGTAAAAATGGCCTAGTGGCTCCAGCGTGCGACTCTCATCCCTAAGGCCGTGGGTTCTATTCCCGGCTGTGGCCAATGGATTTCATGTGTGCATTTAACACTCACTCGTACACATCGTGAGGAAACCTTAGATTACAGAAGGATGATCACCTAATTGACTATTTGAAAAAGAAAATGATCACGAAAAGGTTGTAGCGCTAATATTTTTGTTTAATAATACAGGTTTCGTATACTTAGACGTATACGTACGGTTACTTACTTTGTGATTGCAGTGTATTGCGCAGCGCGTGGGACGATCCAACCATATATGTTTAGGCGAAGGCTCTTCATATCGTCCGGGAATTTTACAATGCACTTCAAATTTTGTGCTCACAAAAGTTTCTCGGCCCATTTCGATAGACATGTAGAATGGTTTCTGCCAGAAATATACATTCTCAATCACTCGTTATAATTTTTTTTGTTAAGTAATTATTTACTAAGTTTTTGAACATATGAAAGATTTTTTTTAGGTGTAGCGGAATTAAGTAACCTTAAACATTATGATAAGGCTCCATTACAGATACCATTAGATGACGCATCTATTGTCCTAGTGGGTTAACGATAAAACAAAAATTTATTTTAGTAAAGTGTATCTATGAAATAGACGCTTATGGTCCTTATCTTTTCGTTTGTAGTTTTTAAACACATTTAGAACAAATAATATAATATTCACAAATCTCATTTTGGGGGAAAAAAGGTCTATTACATTTTAATAAAATTCACTTACATCAATTATATTGTTAGAAGCCGCAATTGCCACGCCGGGTTCAATCTTGCAAACCGGCGCCCCATCATGTGATCGTAAAGTTAAGGGGATTGTCGACGCATTCGCGAACAAGACTTGAGGTAACAATCGCAATTCTAGCGAACAACCACCACCCACACGTACAGGTACATAGCAAACCTAAAAAAAAAACAACGAATACTATTTGCTATGGAATAAAAGCCGTAACACAAAGTATTATTTAGTTAATCACGGGAATTGAACTTTGAAACAGCTTAGAGTTGTACGTTTTTTAACACACGCAAAGTGAGTTAAAAGAGAGTGTGGAAAAACATGGGTTACACCCAAATAGAGCAGTGTTGGCCCAGTGGCTTCAACGTGCTACCCTCAACATCATCCCTGAAGGGCATTCAAAAAAATCTATAGAACGCTTGACATCGTGTTTTTTTAAAAGGCGGCCAACGAACTCGCTACTGTAATAAATTGGCCCAATAAGAAATCAATAGAAACATTTGAATTAAGTCAAAATAAGTGAAAACTTTTATTACTAATAAAAAATCCTCCATCAGTCTTCAAGCTAGCTACGAACTAGCTAGTTCGTTCTACGGACCTGGGACAAACCTCGTTCAGAGGTAGGCTATTACAAAAAAGAAACAGCACTCGCGAGCCCATTGAGAGTGACCATGGGCGTATCACTTAATATCAGGGGAGCCTACTGCCCGTTAGCTCCCTGTTCTAAAAACTAAAAAATCCACTTGTACATAAAATAAAAATCAAGACGGCAAGACCTTTATAGGGTTGAACTGCTTCTAATTTTTTTTATAATTTATTGTAAGTACAAATTTCTACATACGAATGTTGCAGTGTTTTATAAAGGTTTGTTTTTGTACAAATCTGTTATTATGGTACTACACCAATGTAGTACAATATAATTTTTATTATACATAAAATATTAAATTTTAACATACATTTATAGCGGTTTTGGGTTGCAATAACGCTGGTTTCCAAGCACCAGCCCAATGGTTTCTAACCAATGTGTGTGGCCACGTCGATTTGGCATCAAGGCCGGATCTGCTCAACCTATGATAATTACCAAAATAATAAAAAAATATAAACTATCGTATTGTCATTTAAAATCTGTATAATTTTTTGTTATATAACTATACATTTCTACACTTTCTTTCCTGTATGATGGTATAAGAGAGACTTCGATATCGACAAGAAGGAAGTTAATAAATGCAATTTCAGTTTAAACAAAAACAATCTTACGTGAAAAAGTAAAATCGTGTTTTAAATCAACTTAAATAAACTAACTATATATATGACATTGTAAATAATATTACATCTTAAGGTATAGTTAAGGTTTCATCAATATCGGTTCAGTACTTTTTTAGATATAGATCATTCTGAACACGTATATATAGAATAGAATATCATGTTAATAGGTATTAAGTAGATTAGATATTCTTTTCTAAATGAAAGAATAAAATCAAATATATATCTTACGATAAGAACTATACCATTGTTTGATTGCATCAAGGTGTTCATCAACAGTCTGTACGGGTGGGTGTTCCTCAAAAACAGGTGAATTAGAGTTCTCGTAGCGCAGTTCTAGTTCATTTTTCGTCACCTGATACTCGAAGTCCCTAAATTTACATTTAACTTATATTAAAACAATAACGGTAGTATGAAAAAAAACCTCTTAATTACACAACGGAATGTATTTGAAAAAATCTAATTAAATTTAAAATAAACTATTCTACCCTTATTATATTCATTATAACGTGAATATAATAAAAATTATGAGCCGTCACGGAAATCCTGGTTGATATGAAACATTGAACAGATTGCGACAGGAAATAAATATAGGAAAACTAATAAAACATGAATTATTGTCTTTTGTATACACATTAAGAAAAACACTTTTTGAACGGATTGAAGCCATGTATTATTATTAACCGTTACTAATATTATTTAAGTCACCGTGACCACGCACGCTGAAAAGCACGCGAAACGTCGGAAAAAATTTAAAATTTAGAAATATGTAAATAATTATAAGTTTTTATGAGGTGTATAATTCTGCTCAGTTTGGTTTTGGCCTTGTTAATGAATGGTTGAGAGGCAACGGCCTTACGCTTAATTTTGATAAAACAAAATTTATGCCCTTCTCTATTAAAAACGTTCCGTCTCACATTCATGATTATTTTTCTATCACAGCCCATACTTGCTCTTCAAATCAACTCTGCCATTGCAAAAGCATCTCCATTGCCTATAGTGTTAAGTATTTGGGTGTAGTTATCGATAGTAACTTGAGTTTTAATTCTCACGTGGATCTTCTCTCATGCAGAACTCGTAAACTCATTTACATCTTTAAAACTTTAAGACTTATAGCAGACAATAGAATTGTTAAAGTAGTATATCAGGCTTTATGTCAGTCAATTTTAAGCTATTGTATCACTGTGTGGGGAGGTACTTTCAAAACCAATCTACTAAAACTTGAAAGAGCCCAACGAGCAGTGTTAAAAGTAAGTCATTCCTTACCGTTTCTTTTTCCCACTAAAGAGCTTTATGCCCTAGCCGATGTGTTAACAATTCGTCAATTATTTATTCTCAACACAGTTTTAAAACAACATTATAAAACTAGTTACGACCCCGAATTAAATATAAACAAGCGGATTAAACATAAAGTTTGCTGTCGTATTACACGATGGACAACTTCTTTCTCGCAAAGATTCTTTGGTTTCCTAGGCTGTTACCTGTATAATAAATTAAATGAAAAAATTAACATTTACCCACTATCGAAATATGAATGTAAAAAAATGGTTACTAATTGGCTGAAGACGTTGAGTTATGATGAAACAGAAGATTTAATAACTGTTACTCTGTAACACACCCACTCGCCCACACATACACACACACACGCACGCGCACACACACACACACACGCGCGCACACACACAGACACAAACACACACCAAATTTATTTTTACGACTCCGTTTCTATTTTTTTTTCCTTTAGCACTTGCTTATTTTCTTCTATTGTATCTTATGACAATGACCTGATTGTACGTGTTCCGGTCCGGTGGTGGAGAGGCTGGCTATCTGTCACTCAGGTCTCCTGTTACAGAGACCAGTCTCTCACATACACTTCCAAATGTTATGATCTTAGTTTAATCATAATAACCTGCTATGTATGTATATGTGAGAGAAGAAATAAAGATTATTATTATTTATTATTATTAATAATACCGTCAATCCGTTAAAAAAGTGTTTTTCTTAATAAAACATGAAGTTTTTTTTTTATTTTTCCAGAAAATGGTGACCTATTTAACAAAAAAAAAATCATTAAAAATTAATTTCAAATTTCGACAGCTAAATTCTTTTATATTATATATGTTTTAATTTCTGTTATCGTATTGCGATTTTATCGTTTTCCGTGGATATAGACATTTTACAGCAAAAGCTTTAACTTTATTGAGACAAAAACTGAATTGAAACTTATTTTATACAAACCTATATTGTAGAGAAATAAAATTCTTGTCAGTCGACTTGCCATAAGTCGATATATGCGTACAAGCTCCACGACCCGGAGCCGTCTGCATCCTTACATACAGCGGCTTTGAATCTGCATCGGGACTATAGTCCGATGTTATTGTCATCTATAGAAAATATACTATTATTATTAAATTTATTTCTGTGTTGACACGATCAATAATGTTAGCTGAAGATACAAGCGATTTAACCAGTGTTCTACTCAGCAGTGAAGCAGCGTGAGGCAACCGGCATGTCAAGAAAAAAAAACTGATCCAAAAACCTCATGGCCTCAAATTGCTGTACCTATTTCGTGAACATTTATTGATTGATTTTTAATAAGCAACTGATCAGGCTTCAGTACACACGTTTACGATTGTTACAATTGTTAAGGATAGAGTAAAAATCTATTAGTAACAGCCGGGATTCAACGGACATAAGAGGCGCACGTTTAAGCCACTAGACCAAAAATTATTTCTGGACACGTCTATAAGAACATTAATCAAGAAAACAGATACAAAAATCAGGGACCCAAAGATTAAGGGAACGAGCTAATGCCGTACAATTTGCTCACTTATAGCTTTCTCGTTTCATAAGCGTGGCGATTACTTAAATCTTCGAAATGACTTCTTAATAATAAACCAGGCACAGGCGCTCTCTACTGTATTAATAAATATTTAGGGGAGAATTAATAAAGTGCAGTGTCGCACGCACTACTTCCAAATTCATTGCTGTTATTTTTTTAAATAAATATTACGTCAAGTTCATAAAAAATATGTATATCATACATGGTTAATAGAGTAAAAATAATGTTCTCTATTAATTTAAGTATTCCTCAACTCACTAATAGTACATATCTTAATCAAGGAAAACATCAACTGTACCGTATCGGTATCTACTCAAAATATAACTAAAAAAAAATTAAAAAAAAAACCTTGCATCACTTGGTTAAAATTCTGACGACAATACAAATTTAGTGAATTTCCTAATCATTTATAATGCATACATACATTCATATCCAGTGGTAGTTCTGAAGTCAGCATATATAAAGGCCAAAATGTCGCGATAAATCGTCCATCTGATCGTCCTCGAACTACGCGGCACCACACCGCTATAAACGGGATTTCGCCTTGATGAGGAACTGGAAATTTACATAATTAGAACATATCAAGTAATCTAATTAAAAACGTATCGAATTATTAATAATATATTTGTGTGAGCGACGACGCAATTAAAATAAATGTTTTATTTACTTTTCACAAGCCATTGCAAGTTTCTTCTTCGACATTCTTGCACAGGTATATCCCCGGACCAACCAGATTCCTCCGCTGTTAATTTCACTCTGAAAGAAAAATAAAATGCATTCGTTTCAAAAACAATAATTATTTCTCTAAATTTCAAACATAATATGATAAATTTGTGTGTATTTTCAATTAAGCTTAGTTGTACGACTTGTAAGCTATTTTATTTTTTACTTTAGGCAGTGATTTTGACATGCAAAACACGGAAAATTTACTGTGAAATGCAACATTAATAATTATGACGTTAAAGATATATACACATTCCTTACTTGAGAGAAGCAAGTCCTGGGCCACATAGAACACTGAGACCAACGGTTTCAGGATTTAAAACTCCAGCTGTGATGGTTTGCCAAGGGTTAGCCGTCATATTCCGATATCGGACCTACACGTAAACAAAATCATTATGAATAATAAAACTAACCACGGAAATTAAATTCCATATATCAGCTTAGGGAGCGTTCAAGTATTACGTGACGAATTTTGAGGGGGGGTCCTCTTGTAAAACGTTACGATGCGGGGGGGGGGGGATTGAATTACGCGTAATTGATATTATTTTCCACTTTTCAGTACTTTACACCACATAATGGTTAGTTTTAAATGTAAAGAGTCACTGGGGTTGTTCACGAAACGTTTTACTATTGGATACAGAGAACGTGACGGCGCGATGCATGGGGGGGGGGGGGGGTGTCAAGAAGCTCCAAAAATTGCGTGACGTCATACTTGAACGCTGTCTTACCAGCAGAATACGCAATTTACGGTACCACTTACTATCAAGTGAGCCTAATTGCATTAAGCGGATTTTATTTAGTTTTTCAAACAAAACTTATTTTATAATATTTTGTCTTTGCCAATTAAGTAAGGGAAAATGGGTCTGTTACATAACTAAATAATTTTTATATTTATTAAACACGTATGAAATACCGAGTGCAAATCATTTGTTATTACTATCCAACCTTATTATACGCGCAAATATCTACTAGCAGTACTACTCTGACATAGGGCAAACTGTCTAAAGCGTATTTGTTGACATACGGGAGTCGTAGTTTGTGCAGTTTCGTTTCGAAATCACATCCTAAGATATTGACGCACAAAACCAATCAAGTAATTTAGTCATATAACAGAAGACAAATAATTAACATTGGATAAATATAGGAACAGTATCAACATTAGAAAAAATACAGTACAATATAATTTTTTATTAAAAAACCAAAGCTAGGTGTGTTTAAAGGTTCTGTTATGCTTAATACATTACCATATACATAAGAGGTTGCCTCAAAACGTTGACTAGACGCACACGACCCGACAAGAACATATCCCTTCTCGCCCCCGTACTTTTTACACGCACATAGAGCGTTACAGTCGTCTTTTCTTGAGCATCCTTTTCACTGGGTCCATCCTCAGAGAAGTTTTCTAGAACCACCTTGCAGGAACCCTCTTTAAAATCTATACCTGATTACAAAAATGTAAATATGTAGTCTGTGATTCTCAAAAGAACTGTTTATGCGTGCTGTGTTTGACTTTCTAGAATACTTCTTTAGCGATCGCGATGACATGTATAAAAATGTTCATCCTAACTAGATTAATAGTTTAGGTTTTGTGTACGGTAATTGTGTACCAGTACTAAAGGGTGTCTCAGTAAGAGTGCACTTTTTCATTTCAAAATAAAAACAATTATTGTATGACAGAGTTGTAATATTTTTAGTGTATTGTAAAGAAGACATGTCCCGATTAAGTATGTAATAAAATATTCGGCAAATGATCCTTACGGATTCAATGACAGGCCATTACGCTTTTCATGAAATTTTCCATGACTTGCACAGAGATGTGGCGATGAGGCGTTTTTTTTTCGATTAGTTCGGAATTGTTTCGGGTTTATGCAAATAATTCAGTGCAGGTTTGAGCTCTTGATTTAACTGAATCTTGTACGCATGAAGGTGGAGGTCTTTAATCAAAATTCGCTGCGTAGTGCTTATTGAAATTTGACCTTATTGAGAACGATGTCGAATTGATGTTTTCGGGTTTTCGGCGACACTCTCGTTTACAGCAGCAATGTTTTCAAAACACCGACCGGTACGTCGACGCAAGGTATTCTAATTATCCATAATTGATCCATTTTCTTCATAGTTTTTTACCACTCTACGAATGGAGCTCTTTCTCGGCTGAAAAATTGGCTAAGTTTGCGAGCGGTTTCAGCGTTTCCCATTTTTGTAATGAGTTTTCATAATTATAACGCGTTGTTCTTTCGGAAAGCGCTCCATTTTTAATAATCGGAATAAACACAGTTGACATCTGTCAAATTTCAGAGTTGCAACTTGCATGAAAAAAAAATATTCAAATTTTAAAAAGTGCACTCTTACTGAGACAGCCTATATAACACCATGACATGTGCGGATCTATGGTTCATCATCATCGGATCAAGAATATATTTTCCATATATTTTAGATATCTCCTAATTTGAGAATAATAATAATTATTATATGACAATATTAAAATAAAACTAACTGTTCGACCAATGCCAATCCGTACATGGCCCAGCAAAAGCGAAACGTAGCTTTTTAGGAGCTAATGGAATGCGCCATCTGTTGAGAAGAAAGCAAATATTTTAACAAATCTATTTCAATCTGAAACTAGAGAAAATATTATTCCCTTAGAAGGCTTGTAATTGTTTGAACCATTCGCGATTTAAGTAATTAGTTATTTCAAGTAAATAATTTAAATACAATAAATACGCAAACTAGTTATGAAGAATAAAAAGTGTACATATACGTGTTAAAAGTATACAAATATTTTTGTCGAAAAACCTTACCTGTACGCAAGACTCACGCCAGGTCCAACTGGAACGACTTCTTTCGTGGTCTCTTGTCCAATTCTTAAGGCTACACTACATTGGTTATGAACCCAAAGCGCCACACGGCCGTCTAAAGCTTCGACGGGACTGGCTGGCTGTTTTGCGTGTATATTAACGTGGCTTTTGAATTTCTGCAATTAAACCAATAATAAAGCCAAATAAATACTAAAAGGAGTCATTTGTCTCCGTCTGACAAATAATGTTTATGCTTTGGTGAAACGAGACAGTGATTGGAAATATTGGGCGGAGTTTTTAGAAGTATAGAACTTTGTTCTACATCATTAGAAAAAATATAACGTCCTGTCACTTGATTTATGCCTCGTAGATCAATCAGGATTTGCTTTTCAAAAGAAGGCCCAATTGTATTTGCTTATGAAGCGGCTTTCATAACAAAAATTTTTCGTGGCTAAAAGGGTACAAAAATACTGCACTAAATTTGAAATTATTTTCCAGCATTGTATGCAGAAATTACGTGGTTAATAATATTTTTTTTACAAAAACTAATACATTCTAAGGAACATTTTACATAGCAAACTATCACACCTGATTGTATGCATTGGTCCAATCATCTATTAGCGCTCGTACAGTGTATACACGCGGTACATTCATCGCTATGGATATTTTTCCTGCTCGTACATTGAGGCGAGGCATTTGCTCTAAATAAATTACGCCTTGGGCTCGAAATTCTTCCAAGAATGGCTCCAAAGTACCAGTCGAACTGTTTAGTATATCACTTCTGAAATACAGATCGTCAATATTAGTGCGAGATTATATTCCTTTCGGACAAAATGTTGTATTTGTAAAATCTCAAAAAAAATTGTATTTACTAAATAGTCCTTTTATTACAACATCCATGTACATTGTAACAGTTTCTTTTTATAATTATTATATATATATATATATTAATAAATCTAGAGTTTTCCCTTAAGATAACGCTGCCCTTTCAAAACTTCCAACAAAATATTAATTTTAAAACCATAGGTTATATATATATATATATATATAATTATTAATATTACATGTATGAGTCATAAATATCAAATAAAAAAGTAATAATAACTTACGACATTTTTTTTTATATTATGGCAATAGTTTTAAACTTTATGCCAGTTTCAGGTAAAAGGTTGGAAAACTACACGCGAGAAAAAATAAACAAAGACATCAAAAGTAAACAAAGGGATAAGCTAGTTAAAAACAAAATATGTACATAAACATATTACATCTTAATATTATTATTGATTATGAAAGAAGATAATACATTATGATACAATAAAGGATAAAGCAAAAGGCAGGAGATTTTAGTCGGAAACTTACGACAATTCAGCGTCAAACACGACTTTCGGTGTCGAAGCGATGAATAAATAAGCAGCTGTATCCGTTAGGCGTACATTTGCAACACGATGACTGCGACATAAAGGGCGAGACACATAATAACCTTCTAGAAGTCTTGCCTCTCTGAAAAAAATATGTTTGCGAATTCCGGCTATTTACATACTATGCATTGACAAAGATATTTTAATGTGGTTCCAATATAAAACTAGAATTTGGAAAATAAAGACTGTTTCGATTCGGTTTTGTGTCTATGGCTCGGTCTGTACATGGTAATGTATTAATGAAATCTCTAAACAGTGCATTTAAGACTTTTATTTTGTTCTGTATAAAACTGTTTTTGCAATAATTTGAAGATAATTTATTGGTCATTAGAGTCATGATGAGACTTTATGGCTGCTTTATGTTATGAGGCGTAGAAAACAAATTTAGAATACGAACTAGGTAATCTTAACATTTGCATCGAACTATACGGGCAAGGAGCACCCTACGCGTAGTGGCCTACATGCGACTCTCATGTTGACGTCGAAGGTTCAAATCCTGATGCACCAATGGACTTTTCTATGTGCCCATTTGACACACTCGTACGGTGAAGGATAAAAATTGTGAGAATTTTGACATACACCGAAAGCTACCTACTTGCTTAAATAAAAAGAAAGTGGTCACGGAAAAGATACAGTATTCTGAGGCCCACTTGTAGCGTTTTTTTAATACAAGTGGCCTTGTTAAGACAAGAGAAAACCATTTTTTTATAACCTTAAACATAATATACTTCTATGAGGACTAGCGTTTAAACTACGCCTAGCCTGTATCCTACTCTTCCAGTGTCAATAAGAAATTGGTTAAGTTGTTTGTTATTAGGTGTTTATTAATTTTATTGTTTATTAAACTAAATGAGGGTAGAATCTATTTAAGTTGTTGCAATGGGTGAGACCATAAGTGTGAATTTCGATAAAGATTTTTAAGTCTTGTGGAGTAGAAATTTGAATACGATGTATGAATTTAGTGTTTATTTAGGTAATTTATGGATAACTTTAACTTTGGTCACAATAGAGAATGTTTGTAAATAGATAAATAAAATCAAACCTGTTTATTATTGGCATCGAGTTGTGGACATTAAGTTCAAAACAGGAAAGCTTAAGGGCTAATTTCAGGCGTGGTAGTACACGGGGTGCAAATGTTGAGTCAATTCTTAGAACTCCGAATAAGTGCTGACCCGTCACGGCTTTACTCCCGTAGTGCATTTCAATTGGCGGATCGTAAGCCTGTAATATACACTTTATTGTTCATCAAGCGCTATGATAGCGTTTTTCGTTCTAGAAAGTATTTTGAATCCTTTAAATGAATCAACTTGATATATATAATATAACGACATTATTTTCACGCTTTTGTTTTTAAGACCTATATTGAAATGAATATTGCATGCAATATTAATTTTCTAGTAATTACTTCTAATAGATTCTTCACTTGAATTATTATATTAACATCATCTTTCTGGATTTGTATTAAAGTCCATTTTACATTGTACAATTCGTCCTGGTCAAAGGTAATAGATATTTTTCACGTTTTTCTGAGTTTCAACTTTGGAGTGCCTCTCTTTTAACGTTCCGCCTTAATACCAAAATCAATAACATTCAAAGCCGGAAAGTGGGAAATTCACAAGCATCTATGATGAACTATATAATAACTGTTTGTCCTAATTGAACTTACCATTGGATCCCGTCCAGGTAAAAATTTAAAGATATCAAACTTGTAGTTTGTGGGATTGGTCGTGTGATGGGAACTGACTTTTACTCGCCACAGACACGCAAAAACCGCTTCTGAAATTTATAATTTGGCGTAACAGTACTATAGAATAATTCAAAATGTTTGAACTTTGAATTAACAGAAACAAGCAATGTTTGCGATAAAAGCTTAAATTCCCAAACATATAAGAATTTGTTGAGCAGTGTTGGCGTAGTGGCTTCAACGTGCGACTTTGTCCCTGAGGTTTTAAGTTCGATCCCCGGCTGTACACCAATAGATTTTCTTTATATGTGCTCAATTAACACACGCTCAAACGGAGAAGGAAAACATCG
This sequence comes from Pieris brassicae, assembly GCF_905147105.1. NCBI lineage: Eukaryota > Metazoa > Arthropoda > Insecta > Lepidoptera > Pieridae > Pieris > Pieris brassicae. The sequence continues at coordinate 8,918,344 of NC_059680.1, forward strand.
TGAGGAAAACGGCTTGCCTTAGACCCAAGAAAGTCGACGGCGTGTGTCAGGCACAGAAGGCTGTTCACCTACTTGCCTATTAGATTGACAAATGATCACGAAACCGATACAGAAATTTGAGGCCCAGACCTAAAAAGGTTGTAGTGCCATTGATATATATTTTTTATAAGAGTTTGTTATAACTGATCCACTTTAAAAAAAGGAACGTTACTTCATTTACGTCACCAAAAATAGATAGATAGGGGGGCAAAGATGAACAGAAATTTACAAATTAAAAAGATAAGATCGTTGTCAAACGGGCTCATTACTAATAAACCTTTGAGGCAATACGACATACCTGAAGGTTTAAATTCCATTTGATACTCTGTGACCTCCGAAATAGGTATCTTAAAGGCAGCCTGTCTTTCCCATCGACTAAGCAGAGAAGAATAAAGTTCGAGTACGCATTCCGTGTCTGTATCCTGTAAATTATAATTTTGTCACATGCATAGGATATTTTTAAGATTAAGGAAAATCGAGGTGACAGGTCTGGAATGGAAGGACCATTTGATTATTTTGTGCTAAATTAATATTTTAGGGCTGTATTTCAGTTTAAATGTAATAAACTAATTGAGTCCTATTTTGTTTCCTAAAACAAGTAATGTACTCATTTCACCGTAAACTCAGTCTTTTTTATGTAATAGGAGGCATACAGGCAGGAGGCTCACCTGATGTTAAGTGTACGTTGTACGTTGCCGGCCTTTTAAGAATTGGTACGCTCTTTTCTTGATGGACCCTATGTCGAATTGGTTCGGAAATACTTTAGTGGGCAGCTGGTTCCACATAGTGGTGGTGCGCGGCAAAATTGCCTTAGAAAACGCTCAGTTGTGGAACGACAGACGTCGAGGTGAAACGGATGGTATTTTGTATTTTGCCTTAACGTCCAATAATGAAACTCAGCTGCAGGTATTAGACCGAATAACTCTTCTAGACACTCTCCACAATTTAACGAGATACGACTGGGTACATCGATTAAAATTATTCAATTTCCGTACAGTTTTGAATCCTTGATAAACAATTACATAATGTCGGATTAAAACTTGATTAAGACAGGGTTGAGCATTGTTGGTCTAACTTTGCGATTCTCACCCCTAACGTCGAACCTCGTACGTGCACAGATGGGTTTTCTATGTGCGCATATATAACTCGCTTGTACGGTAAATGGAAAATGCCTTAAACTAAAAACAACCAGCGTACTTAAGCTATTTTCTTCAAACAGACATTAAAATATACCCAAATCTGAGACCAAAACCAAGGGTTATAGCGTCACTGATTTATTTATGGCTGAGAGGTCCGTGAAAAACATATAAGAATGTTCGAAAGCTTTACCTGATCTGGTATAGGAGATATTGTAAGCTTAGTGATAGCCCTAGGATGAGGGTACCTCCACATTACGCGGTCTTCTTGAATTAATATTTGGTAAGCCATCGGTACGGGTCCATCTTTAACTATCTTGAACGCACCGCTCCTAAAAAGATATGTCTTTTAAATAAAATTCCAAATATCTTCGTCACTGGTGCCAATTGGTAAGTTATCTTTAAAAAATCCCATTCAACGACTGACTTACATTTAATTAAAAAAATATATTATTAATAATATTTTCTACCATTACAGCAACTTAACTCAATGAAAAATAAATAATGTCGGTCGGCTGGTCTTTAAGTTCGTGCGCGCGCGCTGCACAACTAGCGAGGGTTGCCGTTTTCCAAGCCTTGTCCAGTGCTCGCAGCCCCTGCCTTTGTAACACATCTGTATGGGTTATACCTATATCCCTCCGTATCCGTAAGGTATTCTCACCTAAAGTCATCCGAATAAAAATGATCCATAACTTCAGAGTCGGTGTATGCCATGGTGGGTTTGTTAATAAAACTGCTACTTTGTGTAATAGTTGGTAGGCTGTTCGTTGATATTGTTTCAATATCAGCTTCCAAGTGTTCCGACTGCTGAAATCATGTTTTTTTATTCTATTAAAGCACTCCATGTTATAAAATACATATTAACTTAATAACTACTAATTCACCCAATGGGTTAGATACCGGATAGGTGTCAATTTTTGATAGTAAAAGTTTAATTTCAGGCATACACAATGTGAAAATATCATAATTATTTAATAAATGATACGCTCAATTGCGTTACTATTTTACTCAAGAAAATTCACGATTCGGATGTATATACAGATTTATATATATTCGTCTACAAATTTTATTTAAAAAAAATATCTTTATAATTTTCTATATTCAAAATTAGTTAAAATTCTAAATAGCGGAGCCAATTTAAGATCACATTTGGTATCGATCTTCTATCATAATAATGAACAAACCTCATCCATCAAGTCCCGCAAAGCTTCGTTCAGTTTATGCACAACATCTAAGTCCTCCGGTCTTATATCAAGGATGACCTGGTCCAGATCAATTCCCAAACGAACAGTAGGCTCACGGGCAGAAAGATTATTTTCAAGTCGACGCCACGCTTCCCACGTTGCACTAAAATGAACGCTGTAATGAGAAATAAAATTAATGTAACATCAAATTTGTTAGAAATTAAGATAGCATTACAAACTCCTTTGAGCACTTTTTTGATAAGTCTATACAAATTCTATTCAATCAATTTTTATTCGGCATATCGTAATGTATATATTTTCGAGTTTTTTTTCCCTTGGTGGACGGATGGAGCAATTGCGATAATTTATCATCTGTTGTTTATTGTCTGAAGGAGTTTCTTATGAATGAAAATATTAGGGAACTTGAGCGGAAAATTAGACAATTTAGGAAAACTTAACGACAATATTAATACTGTGAGTTGTTTGAAAAAATGCCAGAGAAGCTGAATGCGCGTTACAAATATCATTTAACACAGCATTACAATAATAAACACTATATTTTTCAATTTTAATTATTTTTATTAATGATACCAATTGGAATTAAATATTCATAGGAAAATACGATAACGTTTGTTTTCATGCATTTTTAGAATACTTTTATTGAACGCTACTTGAGAGGCTCTCATGAGTTCAGTATAAATGTTAGACAAATATTGTAAATTACAGATTATTAGTAATTATATTTTTTTTGATGTTATCAACAACAAGATTTTGTTGTTGTTATCAAAAATATAAAAAAAATTAAATAAATAAAAAATTACCCGACAACCATAGGCTGTAACAAATGTAATATTTCACTTGATGATCCAACGGTCACTCTTTGTATACAAAATAGTACTTTGCAGGTTAATCTATCTGGCTTTTTCCCTGCTCCGAGCTGAAGGGATGATATTTTGCAACTAATGGAACACATTTCACTCTTAAGGTCTATGCTACTGGTCTTCACTGTTATATTTTCAACTCTGTTTAGAACTGAAAAGAATGTATCAATAAGATGTCACTCAACCAATAAATTCTGTCTTCCGCAAACACAATACGTCAGAAAAAGACGAATGAGTACGTCAGCTAAAAGCATCAGTGTTAGCGTCGTTATTTGTAGAATTTACATGAACACTTTTAGTTTATTTCTGTAAATTGGAAGATATACTTTATTGTATATAGTACTACCAAAGCATGCGAAACGATCACGCTATCAAAGGATTGACAACTATATGGTTTAAAAAATACAGATGAGAACAAATAGGCTAAACTAAATTAGATATAAACTTACTTAATCACAAACAAATGTAACGCACCATAGTTTACAGTTGCATGTAAAGTACAAATTTACATGCAACCGGAAGTAAAACGAAAGTGGGAAGGAAAAAAATCAACAAAAAGTTAGTAAGTTATTTAAGTAACAATAAGATTATCTACATACTCAAAAAACGTCGAAATCTATCCAATGGTGGCTTAGCGGACGTTTGTATGGAGTTATCAGAACGCGGATATTTTTTCTGTATCTGCAAATCGAAATAATAATACTTTTACTTATTAACAATGTATACATCGTTAATAATAATATTTAAAAAATTATTACCAGTTTTAAGATCCCTTTTAGCCTTTTCATTTTATCTGTGGAGAGCTCAAGTTGCAGTGGGCGTTCTAAGTCCAACTTGACGGGAGTACATTCATTATCACTGCTATTTTGTCCTCCTAAAATAGAACATTTTCATGTCTGGCAAGGCTTTTGAATCAAACTTTACCATAAAGAAGTCGAGTTCAAATTGATTTAGTATTATTTTAAATAATAACTTCGTATTTATCATATATATATATATATATATATAAATGTTTCCCAATTTCCCTTGGTCACGGCTGGACCGATTTGGCTAATATCTCGCGCCTTTTTTTGATGTGTTTGTAATTTTAAAATTAGGATTTCTTACCGTTACTTAGTTAGTTAGTTCAGAACTATCACGCCTTAAAAGTTCAATTTAATGGAGTTTTGGTAAGTACTGTGCAAAAAGTACTGTGCCAGGCACAGACCTTTATGCATATTAGAAAAAATAAATGATCACTAAAAATATAAAAACTTAGTTCCAAACGTTACATACTATTATTTATACGAAACGATAAACACATCTCTATATATCAAATAAGTTGTCAGTTAAAATAAGCCGTTCCGTAGGTTTATCACTTCAAGTTTAGTGTTTACCGCCGCCCATGGACACCTGCAACACAACCTTCAAGGGAAGAGCGTATAGCTGAACTAGGCATAATAATTTCAATCCCTTTAGTTATCACTGTATGAACCTGTATTTTACATACAGTATATATTTACAACTTACTTGGCGCCAGAACACCTTCCACTCGAATCAGCGCTGGTTCAATACCAGTTTCCGGATCGACTACACCAGGCCCAGTTGTCAATAGGGGTGAAGACCACTGCCCGTCTGATTCACCAGCACCAAGACCAACCCACAAATCAAACAGGGATGCCTATGGATACAAATTACAACTGGACATTCAAGGAATGCTGTTCTCAAATGTTGATGAATTGTCAAATTGGGGTGAATGGTTTATGTTGACTACGTATGTTCAGACAAGATAGACTTTATATTGGAAGAAAATAATTTTTTAACCGGATTAAAGCTATTTGTATTATTATAAACTAATAATTATTTACATAATTTTAAATTTAAATTTTGGTATCGACTCCGGGAAATTAAATACAGATAACACAACTTTCCCTCCAGCTGTGATACTTTTGACAGAAAGTTGTGTTATCTGTATTTATTTCCCCGGAGTTGGTATCGACTAAAAGATGACGGGTTTTTGCAGAAATTACTCACGGTGTCCTCTATTGTATTGTGTAATTTAAATTATGTAAATAATTATAAGTTTATAATAATACAAATAGCTTTAATCCGGTTAAAAAATTGTTTTCTATCAATATAGAGTCTATGTTAACCAAAGACAATACTAGACTTTTATATGACTTTATATGGTCTGACGACATCAGAGAAAAGAAGAAGATTAATGAAGAGGCCGGCAACACACTGGCGAGCCTTCTGGCAATGTGTCACTTAACATCAGGTAAGCCTCCTTAACGTTTGGTCTCTATTAAAAAATCAGTATGTGTGGTACTAACCTGTATCTTCCTTTGGTTTTTATGTCTGTAGTAGTATAAATTCGGCAGAGTGAATTTAACGTGCCAAAGCGGTATATTCCCTTCAGTTTTCCGTGCCATTGGAAGAACAAACTGGAAGAAAATTTATTTTGCTTTGCTAAAAATTTACATATTATATAATATAATATGTTTAATAAATTATATATAAAAAAAAACATGATTGGTAGGAAGACAAATATAAATATACATGCGGAAGCACTCAACATCGAAACGTTTTCAGTCCCTAATGGAGGTAAGGGAAACATATTTTATACCTATTGATAATTTTTATTGCAAGAATTCTCTTATGTCTCCAAAGTGTTTTTTTTTACCGTGAATCGAATATGAATGTGCCAGGAATAGGTATCGCTGACATTCCACTTAACCATGGAGTCAATTCCAAAGATTATTGCAACATAATCTGTTTTATATCAGTTACGGAACAGCGTTTTCACTACAATTTCCTCCTTGAATCGTTAGTAAACTTATTTCGTTATATTTATTATACAGTATGTTTGGTCTCTTGTATTCCTATTGTATACTTGTATCTAAGTGATAAAGACAAAAAAAAAATGGTAATTTTAAATTTATATTTACCGCAAGATCGATGTTTTGCTTTGCTATGTCAGGGTGGCGCACCGTGTCTGTAAGACTTTTACTAGCACTCATAGAACTTGCATTGTCATCGCGTTCATCTATAATAACCTATGAAAAAAATATCAGACTTATAATCCTTTTACCGACATATCGCTGCTTTAAAATGAAGTGACAGTTTACATAGAAAATATTAGTAAAATAGGCATAGAAGTGGGTGTATACCAAGACCACTCCTAAACTAATAATTAAGACCAAGACGTGACACAGGTCACGTTCTACCAATTTCTATTTTTATCAAATTTATTTTTTTATTTAATCCAAATTCAACTGATACTAGAACGAAATAGATAGATAGAAATATCGAGTATCTAATTAGTACCTAGATGTCTGAATAAGTATATGTCGTAAATTCAACGCGATTAATAATTGCAAAATTGGTGTTACTACCGTCGTCCGATATTATAAGACAGTCAGTGCGCACGTCCGGCGCAGGCGACGTTCGAAACTCATGTGACTAAAGAATTCACTTACTGCCACGAAACAGTCGCGCCACTGATATTTGGTAGATCACACAGACTAGGCATTGTCAATTGTCAACGTTGACAGTCTACCTTACCATACCACACCGCATTCTACGACTTACTTCAGAGTGGCGGGAATTTTAAAATATTCATTCTCCGACATATATATCATAGGATTAACCGATAAAAGTTTGGCATTATTGAACTTTAAAAATTTAGCATTAAGTTAGTTACCGTTTAGGCCAAACGGTAACATACGGTATCGCACAACTCCAAAAAAGTACATTGTTTAATTAGATTTTTTGTCATCGTTTCTATGGCGAATGGAAAAAAATATATGTTGGAGTTGAGTAGTTTATGTATCCATTTTCGCTCGATAGACAATGACACTTTGAATTAATTTTAAGTCGAAAATGTATATAGAACATGAATTTGAATATACACGATATATTTTATCGCAAGTCAAGAAAAAAATTGATAAAACTACATTAATTTAATGTTTTACCTAACTAATTGTTATTACGGGCCTAGCTCTCCATTGAGTACCGCGAGACACTGACGCAGCAATGCGTGCTGGTGTGTTGCCTTAACTGCATTTTTTTTTAATAATTAACAAATGTCAATTAACCTTGACGGTTGGTTCATTGCTGGTTTGCGGAGGTTCCTTGGGCTGTGGACGGTAGGTCGTTGGTGGTCTAAGTGCGATTATTTCCGGAGAGGCATCGTCGTTTACGTACATAGATATTTCGATTGTCCACATAGCTATCCATAATTCCAAAAATTCTGATGATTTTGAGCTAAAATTTAAACATTATTTTAATAATACCGTAGAAGCACTTGCGAGCCTTGTGAGCTTAATCCCAGTTCACCCCATATTCTATAAAAATGGATAGACTTTATCATTCGGAAAATATTATTGTCTTCAAATATAACTGAGTTGGATTGATTGTTAATCCATACTAACTTTTTTGTACGTCCAATTTTATTTTTTTATTTTAACTTATGGGTAACAAGATATCTCTGAATTAGACTGAAGTTAAGTATTTATACGCTTGGTCGCATTTTACTATTAAAAATGTCTAGCAAAATACAAGTTTGACGTTTATTTCTTACCTATAATCTACGAAATCTACAGATTTTTTTTGGGTAGGGGTATGTTGAAGGCTTTGCGATGTGACGATGCCAGAATCGGTTCGAACTATTGGAGAGAATATATCCATTGATGTCTTCGGATCTGTAATCACGATACATTTTTACACAATTTCTGTAATCATTTAAACAACGATTTTGTACGAATGAGCTACAAAATGTCAACCTTTATTAATTCTTTGCTTTATTAAGAATTATTCAGATTAAGAAAAAAAAATGTGAGCCGTCACGGGACGCCTGGCAGATGTGAAACATCGACATTATTTTGTAAAAGTAATATGCAGAAAAGAACATATTGTGATAGGAACTAAATATGTCATAATGATAAAATAAAATATTACGATTTTTTCCCAGATATCGATGACTATTTATTGAATAAACATTTATTTTCATTAAATACAAAAAATTACGAATTTATTTCAAGAGAATCGCACAGTCGATTGCGCATGGCGACGCGTTGCCACACCGTACACACTACTTCATATAGACTGTATATATATACCATCGTATATGCATGCGTCGCCACGCCAGGAATCGGTTTTACGTGCGGCTATAGATGTTTCACATCAAAAACGTAAAGCGTTCGGGATGTGGGCTATTACACACTCGTGCGTTCTTTTTTCCAACTGTTAAAACAATGTCTATTAAAAAGAAAAATCCAATCGCGAAGTTTTTAGGGAAAAAACATTCATAGAAGTTTTTATGATTCATGCAAAAATACCGGAAAAGTAAAAAAGTCAAGGAATTTATTGCGTGGAGAGAAGAGAAAAAAGCAAATAGATTTATTAAATTGCTTAATTTTTTCGCGACTGTTTTAAAAATAGTTGTTCAGTACACGTGCAGAACCGTCATTGCAACTTGTTTCGACTGTCAGAACTCTTTTCAATGACAGGCTTTCCACACTTGTAATAAAATATACTATTTCCCTATTTTATGGAAAGGTTTGTAAATTCAGCATACCTACCTATTAGTTTACCTTCAGTCTGTGTACGTATGTTTATTAAATTACGATACTTTAAACATATTTTACACAAATAATACAATTAATCCGCAACTATTACAATAAACACAGCAAAGACCAAAGATTACTATTGATTGTATTAACATATATCGCATGCAATATAAATAAACTTAAACAATAATTTCACACAAAGATTGCTTAAATCTGTTTCAACTATTTATTTATTAAGGAACACCAACAGATTACATGTATACATTTTCTAATTAACAATATTGGGTTTTATTCTAGCATGCAATTAATAGGTGTACACAACATTGACTCTAATAAATATATAGCGGATAGCGGACAGAGTTTACTTAAGTATTTGTATCTTTAAACATAAATAAATTGAAACGTGGAGAATATTACATGACTTATGGCTGAGATCACTGAATTTTTCTCTTAAAACTAGGAATTGAGTCATAATACACGTCAAGACCATATCTACAATTACATTTGTTAACTATGTCTTGTACTGATTATCAAACATGGATGAGCGCGTATTTTATGATGCCTAGAATGCCTAGATGCCTAAGGCGCAAGTTGTACAGGAGTTTATATTTATTAAAAAAAAGAGTTTTTCTTGAACTTACCCTCAATTATAGTAGACTCGCATTCCGATGGCGAGGCATCACTCATTTCACTGGGAGCCAAATTTGCATATGGACACACGTTCTCTTCAAATTGCATAACTGATATGCTTTCTCTGGAAAATATTAAGCCATTTTTCGTTTTATGCTATTTAATTTATCGAGATATAAATTATAATTTTTAATAATATAAGAATATTTGAACGACAATGGTAAAATATAATATTTCTAGAACTTGGTTTTTAAATAAATAGCTAGTCTTGCCATAAATACGGTTACATAAAAACTTTTCGTTTTTTTTTCAACTTTTTAATTATTTTGAATTTGGAACACGTGTATTATTTTTAAAACTTTTTCGATTTTGCACCAATCAATCAATCATTTTAAATTAAAAATATAATGTGAAAATGTAATATAAATAAATCAAACATTTTTATTTATAATATACAAGAGCGTCAATCACATAAACACAATCAAAATGATTAGATATAAAACACATTTGATTTAAAATAATCGAATGTATTAACCTGTTCTATGGACTCTTTGTATTTAATACATGTTCATTATTATATAACTCACCTATGTTCCAGAATTTCGGTGATCCAATGAAAGGTTGATGTCATCATATTGAGACGATTCAAACTTAGCTCTAAGGAACACTCGGTGACTAAATTAACTTCTAAAGCAGGACCACAAATTAATGCTCCCATGACATAAACAGGTGGTGCTAGTAACAAATTTATGTCCATACTGAAAAAAAAAAGTTTTTTATCCCTCTGGCCTGCTCGGTTTGAAAATTAATGTTAGAGTACTAACATTTGAATTGATAATAATCAAGAAGAGCGTTTGTTTTTTTAAATTTAGTTATAGCTTTTTGGACTTTTATCCAAATGTGTTGATTTCTATTAATTTTAAAGCAAAAAACGAAAAATCACTTACGAATGCAATATTGGTGTAATAACTGGAGAGTCGATTTGTTGACTCCATTTCAATGCCGGATTTTCGCCACTCGTTTTTAGTAATTCTGATTGAAACACCTACAATTTGGAAAAATATTCATAAATTATACCTAACATTAATTAATCTAAAATCCTATGGCTCTACAACCTTTTCGGCCTAGGCCTCAGATTTTCTAATAAGAAACCAATCAGTTTCTAGATGCCTAAGAGATGCTGTTTACTTTTAGGATCTATAGCATGCTGGTTTCCCCACCATTTTTCCCTTCACCGAACGATCAAATTTAATGCGAAAATAGTCACAAAGTCCTTTGGTGCTCAACCGGGGTTTGGGACTACGAACTCAGTAAAGAAAGTCGCACCAGTCCAACATCAGGCCATCACTGCTCCATATAAATAATCTACTTCGACTACAAATGCCAAAATACTGGTCATAAATTTGTTAATAAAATGTAAAAGCGAAAAACCAAACACCTCCTCGTTTATATTTGGTAAGATATATATAAACTTTAATTTTATTCTTACCTCGTGATTCGCCAGCTGTTGGAACTGGACAGATCGTACTGCCAAACCCTTTACCAGCATCTCATATTGGCGTCCTTCTATTACAAGACTCGAAATTAACTCGTTCTCAGGGGCAGGGTTTATGGGATTCCTGATGAATAAATTAAAAATATTAGAGAAAGAATTAATAATTTGATAAATATATATTACATATACGTAGTGTCAATTAAGTCATCGTTAGACCAGAAAAAAAAACAAACAAAAACACTGGAATCTGGACTAAACATTGCTTAGGATTCAACCAGGATAAATGGATGTATTTATAGAAAGAATACAGGCTGCATAAAATTAACTTTTTTGAATGGCAATAATAATATAATTTTTGAGGTTTATTTATGGAACATTTTCTGACAATTACCTGCCCTATAACCCAATATCAGATTTGTATGGTACGATAGTATGGTGGTATGATTGATATGGTACACATTGATTGTACATATTGTAAAGCCAAAGCCAGATAAGAACAATATTTAACCGTTATTTAAAGTGTATTTTTTACGTTTATTCATATGGTTAAATTTGACACTAATAAGAGAAGTTCCAAATAAACAATCGACCTATTGTCGCCATATGCCTGACACATTTATATACCAGTTTCATTTGAATACCGTTATAGATAACTTTCAATTGCTTTAATTTAGTTAGGCTGGTATAAGATTCTGAAGCGTGTCATAAAACATTAAGTTTTAGATTCTAACTCCAACAGCACTTTTATTCACAATTACACAGAACTATCCCTTGCAAAATCTTGCGATAAATTATAATTAATATATCTCGCTTTTTAAATCACACATTCATAGTTTTCATTTATAACTAAGTCAAATAAGAGATAATAATTATAAGCAATGTTTACCTGCACATTGGATTTTGCGGATACGGGTTTACAGTGGTTTTACCCAGCTGAAAATAGGAAATAACGTTTTAACATACAAAAAGAAATATTTTCATGATTTAATTTTAATAAATTAAGTAGAATTTAAAAATATAAAGCAATCCCTAAAAGCAATTGATAATTTAAAAAGAGCTACACAACACTATTTATCAATACATAATAACTTACCACAAACATAATAGTATCGTCAGCGTTTTTACTGGTATCAATTTGATCAGCAAGTAGAAGACGCAGCCCTCCCGCAGACACATATATCAGAGGACGATGTCCTTCTTTAAGCCTTTAACAAAACCGTTGTGTTATGGTCTCATTATATACTCTCGTAAATCCACAATGGAAAATGTAATATATTAAAGTTTCCTTTCCAGCAAACAATGTATGATGGTACACCTAAATCGCGTTCTAAATTTAAATGCTAGGTTAGTAACACTTTTTTCTGCTGAGTTTTGTCTTTGATATTTATTTTTTCCATTAAATCTTTTTAAGTAACATGTACTATGGTAGCCCATAAAAGCTAAACCACCTAAACCTGTGGTTTTTAGGCGTTTTGTAGCTGCAATTTATTTATTTTGTATAAATAAGAATTGTTATATTATATTTGTACAAGCACGTAATAATTGAGACGTTTAACCGAAACTTTAAAAAATGTTAAAAAGGAAAGATGTACGCAGTTAAAGATTTCCAAACAAAAAAACTACTATTGCGGTTACTATTCCATTAAGATAAATCTTTAATTTTAAGTTCGAGTAAGTCGTTTCGTGGAACTCAGGACGTCGAGGTGATACAGATGGTATTTTGAATTCTGGCTTGACGTCCGATAGTGAAACTCAGCTGCAGAGACACCTCACATCTCTACGCAACGCCAAGGGATCAAGCCGCACGGAAAGTGGTTGGTCGATGACGATTCGAATCACTCTTTGTTGAATACGGTCAAGCGGAAGGAGCTGATACTGGGGAACTAACGCCCAGACGTGAAAAGTTGACTATGGAGGTCTTAGTACATAGAAATTATTTAAGATGTAGATGTTCTCGCTCGATCCAATTTATTTATTTGAAAACTGGTACTAAATGTTAATTTAGATCTGGTTTTTTTAATGTCGCTCAGTTACCAATATGATTGAATAAATATTCCTTTTTTGTATTACAAGTAAAATATTTCGATGCACATTAAAGTAGAAAATTAGAATTACCTATTTTCCTGATTTTGTAACGGACAGCTATTCTTGGGAGCGAAGAGTCTAAAAACACTAACGACCGGTTCCAAAATACTTGGACGTAAAACTGCTTCTAGTGGTGCCAGGGCTACATATATTTCCCAAATACGCTCGTCCTGAAACAAGTAATATTTAATTATTATTTTAAGCGGCGTTACAATTTTTTCCTAAAAGATTGTGCGACACTCATCCCCTAAGCTCAATCACCAATGTGCCTATGCGCCATTGATTTAACCTTAACCACAAAAAAATTGGTCCCATAGCACTACTTTAGCTTTCTAGTCTGGCTCTTTTTATCTCAGTTCTGTAAAAACAATTTGACAGAAATAGACAAAGGAATAGTTGTAAATTGTAAATTGAATGAAACATAGACAAAAATATTTTTTTTACAATTAGATCGGTCATATATATACACAGTGGAATCTCTATAACTCGAAACTCGTTGAGTCCTCAGTAAGTCGAAAAAAATTGTCATTTTCTTCCGCTGAACCCCTAAACACGCGGTAACTCCAATTATTTAGACTTCGTAACTCGAACAAAATGTTATTTCCCTACGACATATTGATAACATATTTATACTCTATAACTCAAATATCAAAAAGGAGACTTCGTAAGTCGTTGTAGTAATCTATAATGACGTCTTACTTTGAATTCTCTCTCGAAACTCCCCGAAATTAAAGCAATAAAATCCAAAATAATTTTTTGGATTCAAAGCTACTTTCTACATTCATAAAAAATATATATACTACAAAACATAAGTTAAATGGTTGTTCAAATTCGACTCTACAAATAGAAAAATATACTTAGAAATCGCGCCTCTGTAAGTCGAAGTTTCAGCAGTTAAATCATATATATCTCGAAGTTCTTGTTAAGTCGAAAAATCGTTAACTCGATTTTTTTTGCATTTTGTTTGACATTTGAGTTATAGAGATTCCACTGTTATACAATTTTTAAAGTAATTTTAAATCTTGATGTAAAAAAATAAAGTAAAACTTACTGGTTCAATTTTTTTAAACGACTTTAGTGTCAGCTCTTCATTTAAACTCACTGGCAATTTAGATATTCTGAAAGTTGAACAAATTTAAACGTAAATTCTACACAATAGCATTAAGCGTCAAACAATTAAACTAACCAAAGTCAAAAGATTAAGCGATAAATTCTTCCTCTGCCTTCGAACTATGTCCACATACTCACTACGGGCATTATCTCAAACTTCACTTACGAAAAACTTTGCTTAGCGTACACTAAGCTTAAACTATGATTTAGTATTTATAGACATTTTGCCAGTGCTGCCAGGTGACTATTACGATATCACACCAGTTATTTTTAAGATATCTCAAAAATGGGGTTTGAACACTTATATAAATAATAAATACCATAATAATGTTTAATTATTTTATTTTATGTATTTCATAGGTATTTATCAAGATCATTTATTCTTTCTTTGAATTCAAATCCTATTTTTCCCAAAGTATGGAACTCCAGTATACGATGGCATCACCTTTAATTTTATATTACGACAAAAATTTAAGTCAAGTAAAAGATATGATGGTAAAGTAAATTTGGGGTCATTATTTTTGTTAGGCTTATAGTCATAGTTTTTTGTAAGACGTCGATTTCGTGGACTTAAGATTAAGCCAAGCACGCACTTAGAGAGATTCGCAGTTAGCTCTATAAATACCGACTGTGACTTAACTCGAAAGTTAAGTCTGAGCAAAGTCTAAGTGCACTCTATAGATCTCGCCCTAAGACTTATTTAAAACGGGACGACAATATATTAATAATTTCACTTTCGTATATCTTTTCAACTCCTGTTTAAATAAATAAAAAAACTTACAAAACTGATGTAACAGTGACAGATAGAAAATCGCTTTCTTCCGTAGCATTTGTTGGTTCACGAGCTTCTAAGACCCTTCCTCCAAGCACACCGGGCAGCCAATCTTCATTAAATCTATATAATAGGTTTTAATTACAAATTAAAATGAAAATATTAACTGTGTTTTTGTTCACGTATGTTTAAATGTATTTCACTTGGAGATAGATTATAATTTATAGCAAGTATCGAAGCTAATATAAAGCTCATAATTTTAAGGTAATTTAGACTATCCTAAAAACAAGCAGGATTAAAATCGATATTAACTATCTCTAAATGTTTAAACCGTAATATTCCAGCTAGATTATTGGCTAATATGAAAAGAAAGGCATCCCCGAAATAGGTATATTAAGAACCTTATAAAATGCGGACACTTTCAGAATCCAATGTTTTCGGCATCAATTTCTTACCTCTCATAATGTTTGATTGAAGCAGACGCAACCTTTATCTTCAGCTGGTCATATCTGTCTTGCATATCCAAGCTACTGATGACGTCATCCGCGTCAAATGCTAGCCTAAACCACGGCGTGGTCACTAAGAGCGTAGCGTGGCTCACCACCCATTGGAACCAGAGGAATGTTTTTAGCTTCTGCGCTGTAAATATATTGTTATTGTTGTATGTAAAAGCGTGCAATGAAAACGTTTGCTGTGTCCTATTTATATTTTTACATAAGATTGAGTTATATATAAATTCAGTGTCCACTTATTAGCGATTAAATGAGAGGGTAATAAATATTTCTATGTATTATAGGCCGACGAGTGAGCCTTCCCTACCATGAAGTAGTGCGGTTCGGCGTGACTCAAGCAGGCGTGACTACAAAATTTATTTTAGTATGTGGTGTTTTTGCCACCCCTAATAATTACTATTACAGTAGAACCCTTTTAAGACGATCACGCTTAATACGATTTCTCACAGAATACGCCAATCTCTGCAATTCGATACATATTTTCATACATTTCTTAACGCTTAATACGATTCACCATCGCGTTTAATACCCCCGAGCCCGAGCCGAGAGGTCTAACCGACCGCTCTAACGCCAGAAAGGCCCCACGCCCGCACATGAAGAACCCGAGATACTGCAGGGTTTTCCAGAATATTCTTCCATTGATGACAATGTAGCACCGCACGAATTGCAATCAATTTAGAATCTTATAGAGAAAGTGAATAACACACAAAACGAGGCGCAAAGTAATAATCATGAATATGAAGATGAGTCAACTCCGGTTTTGTCAAACGCCCAGGCTGCAGCTGTCAATGATTTAAGACTTATCTTATCGATCGAATCGACTAATATTATCGATCTTTGGATCAAAGCGAAGATGCACTGCAAAAGTTGAATTATTATCTTTTAATTTCTAATGCATCAAAATCTTTCTGTGAAACCAATATAAGTGATTATTTTAAATACTGTAATTATAATTACAATACATATTTAATGTTATTCATAAATGTATAATTTAATACCTATATACACAAAATTAGAACATAATAGTATGTAGTACGTTTTATTTTTTTTATCCCGCATAATACGCTTTCTCGCTTAAGACGCGTTTTTGGTAGGGGCCCTGAGAAATTTTCTTAAGCGGGTTTTACTGTATTAGGGGTGGCAAAAACATTAACTCGTAGTAACGAGTTTTGACCGGCGTGTGTTTGACCGGGAAAATTGAGGTAAAGAGACTGAAGATGAACCACCCAGGTCTCACACTTCTACTGTCTCTCACGCCATTCACATAGCTGGAGACCGACAGAGGAAGCAGCAGTATCTATGATCAGAAATCTCTGACAACAGCGTCGGGGGCACCACAACGCTCAACAGTGAGCAAACGGTCGAAGGAGGAGGAACCGTTTCATATCAGTCTATCAGTATCAGTATCGAATATAGATTATAGTTGTTACACCCTATATTTTTTATTAATAAAAATTGTTATCTTCAACTTACGTTCTTTATCAGGAAATGCTTGAAAGATTGATATAAGTTCATCAGATGGATGAATGCTCTCTGCATCCAATGATATACTCTGCGTATCTACTTCGGAGGTGGCCCTAAAAATCAATATCGCATATACAGAATACATTAACTTACACCAAGTAGCGAAACAAACTTTATACTGAATTAGGTAATAACAGATCTTAACTAGCTGGTAATATATGGAAAGAATACTTTTTCTACTTTGAAAAGGCCATATCCACTCACCTTAAAAGAGAGCCAGAAGCCTTGGTCTGCTTCGCCAATGTTAGAGGAGACGCTTGGAGCAGTCGTAACACATGAATGCAACAGTGAATTGCTTCAGCAATTACGTTAATCTGGAATAGAATGGAATGTTTAGGATGTGTTTAAATAAATTATAACTTTTTAATTTTTAATTTAAAACTGAAGTAGAAAGGTAGTTCTTTGGAGATTTCTTTACTAAGCTACTAGACTAGTTCCCTTGTAATTTAATAACATAACTTAGGGGGAACAATGGGCGACCTTATTGCCATCAAGCGATCTCTTCCAACAACCCTAGTATGGAGAAAGAAGTGTTATTTTAAAGGAATTTAATATGTGTTTAACCACATAAATAATATATATAGTCATTAATTTTCACGACCCTTTGTGGTACATAATTTATTTAATTATTTAAGATTGAAATGGAAGAATTTTCTTTCAAATACTCGACTAAATACAACTGAGCAAACTTGCTCTTTTCTGTTCCGGAAGAAGTAGGTATCCAAATACAAGTACGACGAACTTCATAAAACATACTAGTATTAATAGATGACCCTGTAACCTACATATATTTATCTCAAAACTGTTTTAAAACCACACAATTAAAGAGATGTAGGACCTCATACTACAAATATGAAACACAACATTAACCAACTATTTTCCTAATAAAATATCTAATGTTTTCAGCTAGGAACAGCTTTTTATTATGAAATTCAATTGTCGTTTTTAGTAAATTTTTTACTTATTATTTTAGTTTTCCTCTGTTTTAACCTTTCTGAACTTCCACAAATATTTCAATATCATAATTAGCCAAATTCGTCCAGTCACTTTTGAGTTTCAGCGAAACAATCGAAAAGCCATTCATCATAAGTATAGGTCACTATTATGTAGAACCGAGCTGGATGTTACTTACCTGATCCTGATCCACTCGGACATTAATAGGTGGTGTGTCTGCATGAATGTTGACTCCAAGTGACACTAAAGGACCATCCTTAATGGTCTCCTCGTGAGGTGACTCCGATTCATTCTCCTTTGCCTATATAAATATATTGATTTATAAAATGTTATATTCATAATATTGTTACGAAGACGGGTCGACTTCAATGTTTCTAGATTTTTCCACTAGTTAGAGAACTTTTCAGCAGGCTGTAATATGATTTCTGACCGTTTCAGGAGAGGGTTAATCACATATTAGAAAATTGTAATTTCCATAATGTTACCCTAGTTTTCAGGAAGCTGAAACCTTTTTTCAGTCAGTTTCAGAACATGTGTAGTCGATTGGTGCAGTTTTCAGGAGACCCGTTTTCAGGCCTAGGTATACCCCTTTGATGAAGGAATATTCTAGACCGAACATTCTAGGTGTGAGACAAGGACGAAATGATACGAGAGAGAGAGAGAGAGAAGATCAGAACTTTCTCGAAACTAGACGAGCACTCTAGAACGCCGTACGAATTAAAATTATTCCCAGGGATATATAAGCGAGCCGAAACGCGACTAGTCGCCTTTAGTTTGGAATGCGATTACACGAGAGGAACACCAAAGCGATAAAGTGCGAATAAAGTGATAAAGTACAGTGTGAAGTATGCATAAGTGAAGTAATAAGTGATTGTTTTGTGTGTGTAATTAGTGCATCTCTACGGTTAATTTGTGCCCATAAATTCCTCATTGATTTACCAAGAAATAAACCCTTGAATAAATCTACGGCATTTTCTATCCGATCCCCTAGCTCGTAACAATATAATTAGAGATGTAACAACTAGAAACAATTCGACTAATTACTTTTAAGCAAGAATTTCAAATATTATGGAATACGCATTATTTAGGAATAAGATTTTTATTTGTTACCATAACTAGAATTGTATTAAAAATTAAAACTAAATTGAGACCAAAATTATAAAACCAGTACGTACCTGGGGATTGGTTGCTTTGCCTCTGAAAATAAAAAAAAGTAACATAAATTATAGATATCTAAGTACCTTATAAAAAATAACATTAGCTCAAACGGTGAAGGAAAACATCCTGAGGAATTCGGCTTGGCTTGGACCCAAAAAGTCGACGGCGTGTGTCAGACACAGAAGGCTGATCACCTACTTGCCTATTCGATTTACAAATGATCATGAAATAGCTATAGAAATCTGAGGCCCAGACCTAAAAAGGTTACAGCTGTTGATTTATTTATTTTTACAACAAATATAAAGAATATTTATTTTATTAACTTACCTGGTAGACGGTCCACGAACGAACTCTTTTAATGATGAAGGCTTGAAATCAATTCCTGTTCTAAAGTACTTTGTGGCCTAAAAATCGGTAATACTATTTTTAGAAAGAAAAGCCTTTTTTTAATTTACATTTTAACAAAGTTTACATTTAAGCTTAAAAGTAAACTCTTGACAAATTTCATAATGTATAGTTAATAAAAATAAAATAGTATATGAATGTGACCATAATATGAAACTTAAGAGCAAGTAAAATCAAAATATAATTAAGGACTTAATGTACACTTATGAACGCCAGTAAAAAATGCTGCTTAATTTACATTAACATTTTCGCTGTACAAGCCTTGTTTTCTGTCTTAATTTTTAATGTTAATGAATTCGATGTAACTTTTTTTTAAATTGGTGTGTGTCTATAGAATCTGTACCAATCTTAGTAGCATAAGCTGTCGTTTTTCAAACATAAAACACTTACATCATCAATGGTTAACTCCTGAAGTTTCTTCTCTTTACTGGGTGCGACAAATATTTTCAAGGATTTTGCGACAATCGATAATGTTATCGATGTCGTGACGAGATCTAATACTGGTCTTGGTATAAGTTGATGTGTGCTTTTCAATTGCGATTTTAATCCTTTGGCGGATTTTTCCCGACCAGAGGACTCGGTACCAGCCCTCGCTTCAAGTGTGTAGCAAGAGACGTCGGCCAATCGCATCCTCCATGGGAATGCGTCATCCACAAGAAATGTGTTATTTTCCGCTAAAACGTAAATTTCCAATAATATACTTATTCCACTATAACGATATATTAAATATCTGATAATTACATAGTGTTACACAACGCTACGGGCCTAATGTTTGGTGGACTGAGTTTCTGCACTTAGACTCTCATTAGGTCCCTTGTGCGTAAAGACGCTGTGAACTTTTTTGTATGCTATTTGACCGATGCATTACTAGATCTTTACAAATCCACACTTGTTTGTACCTTACAAACTAAAAGGAACTTACGCTTTTCATTTTCTGGCTTTAAAAATGTAGGTCCATTAATTTCTACTCGTTCCCAAATGTGTTTCGTCGAAGGAGAGATTATTGAAAGATGACCCAAACTGAAATAAAACATCGTCATCATTCTTCTCATCATCATCGTCATCAGTTAGGTTATCCTGCTTTCAGAAAAGCCATATAAAATCAAAGCCAGCCCTCATAGAAAACTTAAAACAGGTACTGTAATAGTCACTCATCTAGAATAGTGTCAAGAAGACCAAAGTTTTACAAACAAAATAAAACAAGGTAATTGTTTACTAATTTCAAAAGTTTAACGTATTACAACTTTAAAAAAAAATATTTTAAACAGAATAAAAATATTAACAGACATACCGTTAAAGGTTACACAAAATGCTTGTTTTTGACAAATGTTAAGACACTTACCTAACAACAAAAACATTTTGGGAGGCCATGGCATGTCGCTCTATTGCATCTCTCACTGTAACGCAACCTGTTGCGTTCGCGCTGCTCGATGTTACGTATACATTAACCAATCCTATTTCAACGGCAATTAACAAACGTTTTAACCGTTCGTAGATCTTTAATAACGTCTGTTGAGGCCAACGCGGTTCGGGTATCTTTGGCTATAAATAAAATAAAATTTAACACAATACCAGTCAACACGTTATTACCTGTTATTTATATACATACATACTCCATAAATGCATATATATATATATATTAAAAACAACTGTTACCTCAGTGGAATACATATGATAATAATGTTTAAAGAACTTTATTTTCTCATAACAAAATTGTATTTTATTTACATGAGAAACTTAACATTATGTATATACGAACGAGATACACGTCCCAATGTAAGTCTAGTAGATTCACTTTGACATGTATCTTTAATGCCCTTTTGAATAATAATAATAATTCGTTTATTTGCCAAGATAGTGATGGTATAATGGTTAGATAGATCAACTACAAATATCCGCACAATCAGCTATGGCTGATATATGATATAAAAAGGCATGCAAATGTCATGTCAATTTTTACAATGTTATATAAATAGGAACATAAAATAATGTCAAAGTTAAGTTATTTTCAATCGATGTCAAATCTATGGTCCAAATACGCTATAAAGGCACCTTGCCTCTAAAAAATTAATTTCTTTTACTTTACTTTCACTATTACTTTGTATTACATACTAGTAGCAGTAGAGGTCCATGGTATACCATATACATTGTATATGGATGCAATTAACACTTGTTCACACGATGGAGTATACTTTGAGGATACCCCCATGTCTCCGAGCAATAATATAAAATTGAAATATATGTTCAGAAACAAAAAAACACTTTTAGCATAATTTACCTTGTTTTGAGGCTTAATTTCCTTTTTCTCACTTTCACCCGAGTGTGTTGAGTGGTGACTGCGAGTTCTTGAATGGACTTGTTCGGTCCCAGACCCAGAACGACTTCCACCACGGCCGCTTGACGACTAAAATATTCACAGTCTTAAATACCACAATTACGTTTTAATTTATTATTCTTATTATATACAGCTTAGATAAGAACCTTAATTATTATGTACTACTTGTTTTTTCTTTATTTTTTTATATTATAAGTTAATATTAGTTTAATTAAATACGACAGAGATTTTATTTGTATAAAGACTTTACTCTGATCACCTAATAATCATGTTCTAGCTACATAGAGGCAAGGAGTAAGTCACTGCAAGCGTATTGGACGCTCATATTGCAAAACGCTCCTTCAAAACGGCTGGACTGATTTTAATGAAATTGTTTGTATGTTCAAGTGAACTCGAGAATGGTTTAGATTTACAATTACATATAATTAGAGTGTACACGACCACGTGTGTCGGTTCCGAATGAACGCAATAGATATATTTATTGTGTAAAATGAATAGTTCCACCAATAATAAATTATTCCGTGCATTGTTATATTTTAATATAATGTTATATCTATCGTCACAAATCGATATCCATAATTTAACGATCCGTTAGTGACCAAAATACCGCACAACCACAAAGTTCCTGGTACAGCCACAAATATTTCGAGTTGGTAGACCTGTGTCTACGGAAGGCGAATCGCCTATTTGACTAAAAAAGATGGATTATTTATTATAAAAAAAAATGTGTAAAAACATACCGGTGTTGTCTGCCTTCGCTTTGATAAATATTGCGCAGATGAGATTATTCTCGTAAGGGAAACTGTTGAACGTTGCTCTGAAAATATTCAATAATGATATTTTATTCAAATATATCTTAGGTAATGTTTCAAACTAAATTATCTATTGAAATTAAATTATAAATTACTATATTAACTAAATAATCGATTACAATTCAGGCAAAAATTGCGTTTAAAAAAGCATATTTGAACTAAGTATAGGGTGTCTAAGTTACCAGTCACTTTCATCTTCGGTTTATACGCCAGCCAGGCACCAAATAACGGATCCATACATATTGCAGTAGGCTCCAACCATACACCGAAGTAGTCTACTGAATCCTCCATCGGCTCTTTGCATAATTGAATCCTCGTTCTTATATATTGACTAAAAATATGTTCGTAATAAATATTCACGTAAATTTAAATAAGACATTTATGACAACGTATTTGGATTATAGCCAAAAGACACTTCAATAGTTCGATATTTGTCTCTCATGAACACATTGCCAATAAAAGAGTGATTTTTTATAACACGCGAGAACACTTAGCAACTATTTTTGCATTAAATAATCACAAGTATGATCATTAAAATGACATATTTTTTTAACGAATAAAAACTTACGTGGCAGTATCTGTGTCAGGCCCAGAGAATAGCCAAACTTGTTTCGGATCCCCACCACCTATAAATTACGTTACATCTTAAATTATAGCCCTGTATTATTACTAAGACAATCATAATTTAGATAAATAAATAAGAAACACTGAGAAAACGAAACGTTACTGCGCTGCGTTCGATTGTGATTGGTCAATATCTTTAGTTCACTACACGTTGGCACGCGTAATGGATGTGTCGTGATATCACGTTCTTTTGATCAATCACAATATAAATAAACGAATTATAAAAAATATTTAAAAGAAATTTTTAACCTTATAAAATATATTTTATATTGTATAATAACGTCAATAAAACCTTTTTCTGTAAATGTGGTTTTGTAATAGTATCGTGATGTGTTTGAATCTTGTTTCTAGTATTACATCATCCTTGCAATAATAAATGAGCTTTCATGACCAAAATCCGACGCTTGCGCTGGGTGTAATTGATATGTTGCGTATAAAAAGCTAGTATGTAAAGAGACAAGATTTCAGGTACATACAAAAGTAAACCTGAGTAATGCTACTTACGAGGTGCATGATGAGCAGTAGCTTTAACTGATCCTAATGTAAGGATATGAGTGTGAATCGACTTCGCCCTGTAGCCCCATACCATCAGTTCTTCGAAAGCGACGTCAACAGCAACCGCTTCTAAAATTAACGATTCTATACTTAAAAGGATTAATACTATTACTTAATACATTAGATTGTACTTATTATTAATTAAAACTAGATTGCACTCTTATAAATAAGATACTCTTTCGTCTTTGTCTGTCAGATTGTGTTTATGATGAAAAGAGATAGATGAGATTATGAGTGATGGTGTTAGTCCACTGAAATTTTAAAGTCAAAGGATGTTACACAAGAAATGCAAAACCTGATGTATGATTCTGTAGAAAGAACAACCAAAAGAAAACTGATTTTTTTCTTTTGTTTTATTATGTTTTGATTAATGATTATTATTATCTTTCTTGTATTATATAAATTTCGCACTTATGCACTTCTACAATCTGCCTTTATTTTTTTATCTGTTTTTATTTTCAATCTTCTTTTATCTGGATTAAATCGCTTAGTAGGAAAAGGCCCGGCCGTTCAAAATATAGTGTAGCTTTATTTTTGTTTTATATTTAAAATAGTTTTATACTATGCAATAGAGTGACAACAAATAAAATAAATAATATATAATATATATATCTAACCCATGCCCTATGTATGATGGTGATAAAACTTACCTTCATCGTGCATAGCGTCCGTAGCTAAAGTGGTATGGTTGAGAACCTCACACGGCTGCTCACAAAACAAACTCACAGGAACTAAATAAGCGGCTTGCAACCGGGCTGATGATCCACAAATTTTTACCTCACCTGGAGAATCATAGATGATTAAAAAAAGCTCTATATGGTGGGTGGGTAGGCACAGGTAAGATGTATAAAAAAAATATTAACTGTATATTATTAACATTTGAAATTAAGGAAATAAACGGGCTTTCTATTATTATTAACCAGGTAGGCGATTTTAACAAATCGCAATATTTTTTAATAAATTTTTCATTCTCACAAGCGCGTGTTACATGCGCACATAGAGAGTCCTTTGGTGCATACCTACGAGGTGCGAACAAACCACTTCTCCCAATAATGAAAAGTTTATGAATAAGCTAGAAATTGAACCTTCGAACACACAAGGAAGAGTGCGACTCACGTATTTTAATAGTATAGTTGAAGTCGGAAATTCTTCGAGACGTAAAAAAGTCCTTGTGTAGCAGTTTGTGTGTGACGAAATTAAGATTTGCGTCAAGACAAGGATATGGTTGCGTGTCCGTAGTTGAACAGACCGCTGCCTGTAGGGACATATTGCCAGATACATGGAGCCTGGCTCCTTGCCATAGGGGCTCACTTTTGTATGGCATTTGACAGGCTGCTGAACAAACTCTGAAAAGGAATTAATGTCTCGGCATAAGTATAAATAATATATTATACTTTTATGTTAATTAGTTATTGAAAATGGTAATATATTATTTTTAGTTTCATAAAATTCTTATAATTAATTCACCATACATTTAATGAAGACCAGCATATACCAAAGGCCTAATGTCGCAGCCAACTAGTTTAATTAGCCGTTCAGTTACCAGCCTAGCCGCTTAAACTAGCGGCCTGAAAGACGTTCTGCCAGTTGATCAAACAGCTAGGCAAATGACTGGGATCGATGACGTTTCATTACTTGGCTAGCCTGGTGACTGTTAATTTAAATTTAATGGAACTTTCTGGTACTCTTAAACTCGAAACGAAACTGTCAATATGGCGTCGGCAAACCACAACTGATGAAATTTTCCAAAGTTTTATGAAAAAGTTATTAATATTTATTATTATTAGTTATTTCAATAATAATGTGAATTTGACTTAAGCAATTTCACTTTAAACGAAATATTTTTTAATGTCATCTTTCATCTTTTTTATTTATGCCACGTAAGTATCGTACCAATGGCCTAAGCATTAGCCAGCCACATTATTAAATGTTATAACAAACGCTACGTCTGAATATCTTTCGGGTCGACAGTTAAAAGGCGCCGTTTAGTTAAAAGGCTAGGCTGTTAATTGAACAACGAATTAAGATAGATGGCTGCGACATATATATTTACTGATGAAACATCCTTAGCATCCAAAAAAATATTATACATCATACAAATGAAAAAATTATGAATGAAGCTTAAAGTTTTTAAGGTTCTTAAATTTTTGTTAAAATAGCGTTGCGTCAGTTTTGTCTATTTTCTTGTTTGTGGCTTGTTTGTAATTTCTGTTCTAATATGTGTGTAAAATTTGTAACGTCTTATTTTCTTATATGAAGCATGTTTTTATAATACGTATAAAAATAAATTGCTGTTTATTTGTCTCACTAAAACTCGAGAAATATTCAGGGAAGACTAAATATAAAACATAAATAAAAATAAGTAATGAAAAATAATAAAAACGACAATTGAATATTCCAATAAAAACTGTTCCTATTGGATGTCTTTATTGAAATAATTTAAATTTTTAAAAATTATCAGTCACAATTAATGGCTACCTCCAGAAATTAGTGTTTCATTGCCGTAGTATCAGGTACTACTAATAATGTCCTTGGTCTGTTTAAAAAAAAATTGTCATAAGTTTTGACACAAATAAATGTAGGTGATACGAAGTACACAACATCTAGTGATAAATATATTAAAAAAATAAACAGCTAATATACCTATGCGAATACAGTGGCGCTGCAACATTAAGTACTGCCTTCGGTACATCTAAAGCCAGTACAATAGGTACTTTGACTGGTTTCTCTCTCGGAGAGTGGTCCCAAGGTATCAGTTGTACGCGCAAACCATTAATTTCAAAACCGATACGACGCTGTGGTAGATTTTCTGACAATGCCTCGCATTCTTCCACGGTAAGTGTACGCATCGAGGGTTCTGTGGAATAACAATAGTTTGGCCTTTATCTTCTTCTTCGTAGTCTTCTTTACTGAAGAACTTGAAAAGCCCTAACCGATACGGCGCCTCCACACCGCTCTTCAACTGGTCTCCGAGCATTAGAGAAGTTGAGACCCATGATTATAATACTATTAAATAGCAAATAATAACCAATTATAATAAAACAAACGTAAAATATCTAGTTAGTGAAATAGGGAATTCTCTTTTTACTGAAAATTAAATTAAAAAAAGAATTCTGCTTGTAACTGGAATGTGTGTCCGTTTTCTACATGTCATATGCATGTTTAAGTAAACTATCTTTGCCTACTATTGTTCGATATTATTTCACAGAAACTGTAGTAGGGGCAATTTAATAGATCACAATTGACCTCATCGAAATTCAATAAGGTAATCTTGTATCGGCAGGAATAATTATTATTTATTTATTCAAAGTTGGAACTGCAAAAAGAAAAAATACAGT
This sequence comes from Pieris brassicae, assembly GCF_905147105.1. NCBI lineage: Eukaryota > Metazoa > Arthropoda > Insecta > Lepidoptera > Pieridae > Pieris > Pieris brassicae. The sequence continues at coordinate 8,945,442 of NC_059680.1, forward strand.
ACGAATAGGTACTTTTTCATAATAACTGAATTCGATTCACTCACTATGGAATGAAGAAATGCCAAATGTCAAATTGGCCCTACTATAGCCAAATAACTATTTTAATACAGTTGCTCAACTATTTTAATAGTAGCGTATTGCAGGGACATGGCATAGCATTCGGGATGTGGGCGATATAATTGCACAAAATGATTCAGAGAACATTTTAGCGGAAAAGTCAAAAAGTCTCTACATATGACATATTGCGTGAAGAGAAGAGAAAAAAGCAAATATATTTATTAAATTGCTTAATTTTTTCGCAACTGTTTTAAAAATAGTTGTTCAGTACAAGTATATACTATACTTTAAATACTATATGGAAAGGACCGAGGGTAAGGCGAATAAGAGTGCGCACTATAAAACGTGGAAATGATATATAAAACCATAAAGGGGGACGCGATGTCGGGCCTCCTTGGAGTCCTAAGCCTGTGAACGGGTTCCGATTAATAGTACTAAAGGAAATTACAATAACGAGTAATAAGAAAAAAGTGTAATGTAAAACCACTTTTAATATTAGAAATATCAAATAAGTATTATTATTATAACTAAAAACAAAAAATATACTCAATCAACAATTACATTAACTATACAGTCATTTACCTGGAATTTGAAGGGCTGAAACTTGTTCGTATATATTTCGGATAACTTTAAGACGATGTAACAAATCCGTACACACTTGAATTGTTATAGGTTGAGTTGTCACTTTTATAACACACTCCTCTACCCAATCACTGAAATTACAATGATATAATTTAATCATATTTATTTAATAACTTTTCTAAGATGCCTGGAAGAGATCGCTCGAAAGTGATAAGGCCAGGCCTAGGCCCTCCTTTGCATTTCATTCTGTTCAATTTTTATATTGTAATGCAACGAAGTGTCAATAAATAAATAAAATATACGTAAAAACTAAAAAGGTCCCTATATCACTAGAATTTAGGAACTCCTAGATAATACTGCCTATTATCTTTCATGCTTATAGGGATGTAAGTGATCATCCTTGTGTGCCTGACACATGTCATCGACTGGTGCACTGACAGGGTGCAGCTACAATCTCTGGGATGACAGTCGCACGCAAAGCCGCTAGAATAACTATTCTCAATATAAAATATCGTAAATTATTTTCGCAGTAATTTTTATACCAATTTTTTTGTGTAATAAGGACTCAATATATTAACTGAAGCTGTTAATTAAAAATTATAACAATTGTCTACATTATTATATTATTATTGGTTATATACAAACAAAACCATCAATTTTGTTGTCTATTTCACGAACAAAAGCGAGACAAGTGGGTAATCTTAATAGGCCCTTTTAATGACCCTTGCAATACACCTAGCATTTATATATATAATTACCTATATTCAAAATCCTTTGGTGGATTGTCATAAGGGTTAACTAGCTGGTCAGAAGGCGTTCTATCGTGGTTCATTTCTACGTAAATAACAGGCGACATTTCACTCCAAAATTTATCCTTTTCTTCATCAGTTTCCATAGATGGGCCGGCAATTTGCCCTTGACTCTCAATGTTTATATGCGCGCCTTCTGCTGTCTGATAAAATAATTAATATTACAGGCGATATCTGTCGTATTTGAAGTCTAGTTAACAAGCAAAAAGGCATATGCCAGACACATTCCTATATTGTTTTCATTATTATTTATGATCAAGTATCAGCTTACTAAATAGGAACAATTGTAATAATATTATTTTGCAGAGAAACGAAGAACCTTGCGTAAACTACAAAAAACATATGAAATAGTATTATATTTATTTAAATATTTAATCTAATTAAAAAAATCTGAAAATTTAATTCCAAATCTCGTTCAGGCTTTATTAAGTTATGCTTACGTCGTTTGTTGGTGATTCCCGCATTTGCTCATCCGCTGCTACGCCTACTTCCACCTTTTGAATATTAAAATCGTCCTCTTTCCATTTCCATTCATTATTATCATTCGTTGTTTTAGACAAATAAATAGTTTGTTCATCTTTCATCTAGAAATATGATAATGATCATGAATACAGGTTATTCACATTCTTTTAAATATCTTTGCTTAATCTTTTAAGAGTTTCATCCCGAATCTTCTATGAGTTTATTTTAAATTCATTTTTAATTTGACAGTGAGTGTTAATATAATATATAACCAATTTTATATTCTATATAGCTTTCAACATTTCTAAGGTTCGTTAGAAATTACATAATTTTAAAGAATTGTACAGTCAAAACCGTTTAGATTCTAAACGCTGTCGTAACTTTAGAACAACATACCGGTTATATTGACGAAAATCAAAGGTCCCGGCTGAATTCTGTTGTATAAGTTACTTTATAACAACGTCATCGGTTGTTACCACTATCGGTTTTCCAAATATGAGTAGTTACTTCGATGGCGTTATAACAGATTTTGACTGTATCCCTAAAAAGCAGCATAAAAGCAAGCGTATACATGGTATAACCTGATGGCCGCAGATTTGGCGCAAATTTGGCTTGGATCTTTTGCTACAGTGTGGGATAAAATAACATAGAAACGGAACATTACTTTTTCTATTTTATTTTAGTTCAGTGACGTGACACTGACACGTGTTATTTTACACGTGAGTACGACACGAGGTGCACGGATACACATAACGCCCATCCTTTGAACCTACCCATCGCTTGATTGGAATCCGTAAGGAAAGCGGAAGCGTGGCCGTCCCAAACAAACCTGGCGCCAAACAGTTGCAGACGAGGCAAAGAGAGCCGGAAAAACTTGGAGCGAGGTGAAATACGAGGCTCAAGACCGAACGCGATGGAAACTCACTTTGGACGTCCTCTGCCCCATCTAGGGGTTATAGGACATTAAGTCAAAAGTAACTCCATCCTTTGAAAATATGTCGCAATGAGGACGCTACCGATGGGCGATGGGCGACTGCGCATACGTCGATCGTAGTTCACTACTCGCTACACCACAGATATAAAAAAACAAAGTCGGTAAGTAAAAACATACTTGACCGATATACAACCTATATAAAAAAAATGTTTTTACCGTATTGATATTATCATAGCCACAGACGCATCGGCCACGCGATGATAGCGACAAATCCCTAGCACCAAATTTGACACGAAGCATCGTTGGCGAACATATAGAGCCTTTTAAAACAGCATCCTTTGCTGATAATGATAGGATGTTGCGACTCCGTTGACGACCTAATTCGGTCTCCAAGACCTAAAAAACAAAGATGTTTGATCATATGTAGGAGATTTTAATAGTGGAATCTGTTACATCAGAAGCGAAAATATGGCTTTATACGTTTTAAGTCAGGATGTTTGTTTGATGGACACAGTCATTATTAAATATATACCTTAAATCCTAACGCCACTTGTTCTAAATAAATCACAAACATGATAGGTATAGGTGCAGAGGGCGCTAGTGTTTCTTCCCGACTTTCGCGATCAGACCAAGCAGGGAGCCATGACCAGGCCCATTGTGACCAGCTAGCACTTCTTACTGGTTCGGCCGAGTTTGATGATGAAGAAACTGCCAAAAAATAAGAGAAAAATTTTATATTATTATATTTCCAGATTGTGATTCCCCAGTGCGAGAGGGCTGGGGCTGAAGATAAAACATTTACCAAATAATAGAGAAAGATTTTATTTTTTAATAACTGTTTAATTAATTTCCGGTATCGTGTATTTTTATGGAATTAAATAATATTTTAATATCCAAGTTCACTGGGTAAAATGAAAGAACACTTACGTATTGGTGGCAGTTGAGACAATTGCTTAGGCACGGGCGAAGGTGTCTTGTTAGTTAAAGCATTATCTCTACAGAGTCGTAATAACAACTCCAATTGTTCATTTGTTACGCCCCACGACATGAGACTAGATCGTAATTGAACACTAAAACTGCTTGCACGTCGTGATTTTGCAGAGATTAAGCGTGTCAAAACCCTGTACGAAGAAATTTGCTTAAAACTAACATCATCGTAATAAATGTTCTTCTAGAATATTATGCATTATAATAATAACCTTCGCTATAGGGTATTATGTGACTTAGCAACAAATTTCTTAATCGGTTTGCTTCTTTTATTTGTATAGGTCCTGAAACCAGTTCTCGCAAAGGACTCAAGTGTGAAAAGTTAAAGAATTTTATTTTTATTTAATTTAAGCTTGATTGTTTATTTTTAGCACGGACAGACATAGAGTCACAATTATACAGAGTTCAGTCTGGTTCATTGCTTTGAAAGGACAAAATTTTCTTGTTTCTGTCGTTAAACTTATCAAATTACAATGTTAGTAAATAGCATACCTTAGGTCTAGTTGGCATCTATACAGTAAGGGTTCTTGGTAAAATCTAATTTTACCATCAGAATCGCATTTATCAAGACAGAGGGTGAGGTCATCTAATCGAACCAGGCGCCTTATAAGGGGATCATCAGGGTCTATATCTAAAATTATGAATAATTAAATACCCACTAATACAAAAAAAAATCAGTATACACAAATAGCAAGTGACGAGAAAGCAGTGCCATAAAACTGATTTAGTCCTTTTATAAGTAAGGTATTGTATGTTAACAGTGGCCAAGACGTTAGAAGAAGTTATTGACCTGGTAATATGATTCAGAATCGACTTAATAGTCCATAGACATAATTGTCTATGTTATTTGACTTTAAAAACTGGAAGGGAAGATCTACATTTCAATGCATATATTTTTTGTGTATACTATATTATGTTACTTAGTTCCTCTGTCTGTGGACTCTAGTCCTTTTATTCTCATCAGCTAAGAATTGATACATGTATCTCATATAATAATTATATAGATACCAAAGTATAGATTGACTAAACCAGCTTATAAAAAATATATTTTAAACACAGCTGACAGCCAATATTCTTTTCAGATGAAGATGTTTTACAGAAAAAGCATAGTTTTTTATAACATTATGCTCTAACAATCATATATCATAATCAATCAAACATTTTTGACTTTAAATATTGTAGTAAAACATGTTGAACTATGTAGATGCAAAACACATACCAGCAAAAAGTGGCTCCCAATCTGCACCAACACTATCCACAGCTAGTCGTTTGACAGTTAAAGACATCACAATATCGTCGTGAACGTATTTTACAATAAGCGAGTTGATTCGCACTGATATATTGCTGACTATACGACGAACTAATGCTTGCATATACCCTGGAGGAGCTTCCACCACTTGACTTCTAAAAGCAATTTTTTTTCAATTAATATATTTAATAATCAGATTTTATTATAAATAAAAGGAAATTACCTCCGTCTTTCTGGTATAGCATTCTCATCTGGTGGAGGAGCATCAAGACTGAGAATACATTCTGAAAAATTAAGAAGCATTCTATTTGCTTGTTTTACTTTTCATTACTATAATTATATAAAAGAGTTGGATTATATTACTAGATCTTTAATATTTAGATAGAAACTAGCATTAGTTTCTGACCCCAGAACTTATGGGTAAACCATTGAGGTTTCATGCAAGATGTAAGGATATTTAAATAAAATTTTATATATTTATTAAAGTAATATTTAAAGATATACCTATTGTATTTATAGTAACGACAATGGGTTCGGACATAATCTTGGTCCATGGCACTTGTATAAGCAACTCATGTATTCGTCCTGAGATAAGTGTAAATGGTAATGCAACTTCTTGCTGTAGTACGCCTGCTTTTAGCACTAAGTTATGTAATGTGACCCCTCCACCCCATAGTGAAACCTAAATGGAGACCACAATATTTATATTAGTTGAAACATCATAAAGTTGATCATCATCAGTTTGGAAATGCTTGAAATAAAATTATTATGTCTATCACCATCATGACAGATTATATTACTTACTACAACATATTAAGTAGGTATAATAAAATAATAATATCTAGAATGTACATAGTGCATCTTATATAACCATAACCCATTTTTCTTCAGGTAAATTGAAATTTTGTTACATAGGCAAAAACACTGCTTATTATATTAAGCCAGTTTATTATCTTTTACCTGGGCATCTCCAGTTTTGAAATTTTGCACATATTTATCCAGGTAGCTTAGTAATATTGGAGTGACATATGTTTCTAAATTAAACATCTTGATAGCATGTTTACTATCTCGTCACATATGATACTTTAGTCTGAAAATGAATTTTAGGTAAAAAATATTATATTTTATAATCATATTATATAGCAATCATAAATAAGATAAAAACATAGATAACCAGTTAATTTAATAATTTATGTAGTGAAAACATGAAATATATTCATCACTATTTGTTAATTAATTTTGTTTTTAGCGCAATTACATTAGGTTTAAATTTATTAAATCAATATTGTTTCATTATTTATTCACGTTTAATCCTATTTCTTATTTGATAAAAAATTGTGGTTATAGGAAACTAGAATGAAAACAATAACATTAAGACTAATTTAGCTAATAAATTAAATAAGATATTATAAATAAAAAAATATATTGTGGCACACTCACCATCAGCAGAGAATTGAACGTCCCTGTAAAGATATCTCGGTCCAATTGAAACAGCAATAAAATACATTTTAAATTTTACAATGCACATTTTGGTTTTTCTAAAAGTTCAATTTATACATAATTTTGTAGCAAGAATACTCGTAATTTTAATCTAGACATTCAAATTAAATTTTTAATCTAGTTATTAAAACCAAGGGTTTGTGTTTGTGAATTGTGATATTTGTTTTGATTTCTATGCATTTCAACGTTCAAGCACATCAAAGGTACACGAAACTAACACATCACTTTTGACATTTGACAATAACACTTGAGTGTAGGCTAATAACTAAAGGATTGCCTGTGTAAAATATACACATTTGTCACTGACTAATAAGATACTTGTTCTGTGCCGCATAAGTTCCCAGATATAGCATTTAGCATAGAATTTTCCGCAATTAATATGTTCTGTTTTTTCCTAAGACAGTCCTAATACATAAAAAGAGGCAACGTTGGTCGTGTTTTATTTTACGTAAATTGGTGCTACATGTCCTTTCTGGATATAATATTCAATTTAAAAAAATATTGACCGGTACACACTTTTTGTTCAATACAATACGTATTTATCACGTATTAACCTATTAGAAAATTTAACATCTGGGTTGTTAAATTATACATGTTATAAGTATTTGAGAATTAGACTCACATGGATATGGAAAATGAAACAAACATGTCTTTGGTCTATCCTTTTTTTATTTGTATTGGTTTTATTTGAAATCGATTACCTATGATTTTAATCAGTTTTGATTTGACCACTACCTAGAAGATAGATATTCACCAAGACAATTTTTTTTGCCTTTGTCATAAACATATTTGTTTGGAAACATGTAATTAGTTTACTTAAGAAGTAGGCCCTTAATATTGTAATTAATGACCAATCACGGCATTATATAACTAGAAAAGTTTAATAATAATATAAAAAAAGCAATACACATATAAAATGCAAATTTGCCTTGAACATACTGTTCACATCTATAGGCAGAAGCTTCCCATTACCAGCTCCATCCATTGGACGGCAGTCGGCGATTCCATGGTGACCGGTTACTTACCGAGAGGCATAATCCTTTGGCCCTACGTAGAGATGTTGGGTCTCGCTGCACCTTATACAACATTTACGTAGTAGTTGTTCGAATTGCAGCTTGCACATGCAGATGATTTTCATCTTTAGGACGTCGAGGATGAATTAAAATTCCACCCGTATTACATCGACGTCCGTCGTGACACAACTAAACATTATTAAGGAACTTCCTATTGCACGCCACAATTATGTGAAATCAGCTGCCCATCTTAGCATTTCCTAAACTGACTAAGGGTTCAAGAATGATCTATTCTGATCATTCTTGAAGGACCCTTAGTCAGTAGCTATTGATTCATAAAAGACCCAAAACGATCTCGCAAGCCTTTTCAGGCAGTATGAGTGTCCATGGGCGGTATCCCTGGACACGAGGATAGCTGCTCGTTGTTTCTCGTCCTAAAAAACTCGCTATCTTTTTTTCCTATCCCGTAATGTGTAAGTTTCAGCCTCAAGTATATATACCGCCAAGATGCTATTTTAGACAGTTTTAGCCAGCTACAGGTTTGGCTTGGCTGGCAGACAATAGATAGTTAATTTATTTTAGCTAGATTCAATAAAATCTGTTCAATGTGTTTAATAAACTTTCATAATCAAAACCAATTTATCCCAAAAGACTTGCTAGTCTAATCTTCTAATTAGGTACATAGCTATTAATCTGCCAGAGGTCTGATGTTATAAGAGTATAAACATAGTATATTATAGTATTTCTTAATAAATGGTTACCCAGTATGTAGTGTTAAAATAATTATAAAATGAGAATTGAGAAAGATATTTATTGGTAATAATTTTAACAACATTAATTATAATTCACTATGAAGGTTTATATCAATGAGAAAGTTATACATTCATACTATATAAGTTACAAGCATATATTGCAATTATAGTTGGAATAATTATAGAAGACGACGGATAGCATAAGCCACTGATTATGGAGTCACGTAAAAACCTTAACATGTCTTTGCTTCTCAACAGACACTTGGATGTTGTGTGATCTATTATTATTAACAGATATTTACATGAATCAAGTTGCATGACTTCTAGTATTAAGTAACGTGTACATCTATTAATAAGCTTAATGTTTTAATTGAATGTGAAATGTGGAAATGTTACATTTTATTAGATTGACATTAATTGGTAATAATTAAAAAGATTTAATGATCTAACTAGTTGACGGAACTTTGGGATTATCTCTAGAATTTTTTTATTGCGATCGTAAACATTTTATTTATAACGTTGACACTTAGTAAATATTATAACTATCATCTGAGATTCTTGTGGAACCTTATATCATTATACTCTTGGTGATAAACATAACACGAACTGCCGCAGCCTAACGACAATGTACAATAACTGAATATAACATTCATTTGTTTCTCGCAATTAATCCGAGTATTTGATTAATATTTTAAGGGATACTACGAAACCATCACGGACTACTATTTTTTAATAATGGCAAAACATTTATAAGCCTATTGAAATATAATTAAAAAGTGGAATAATTACATTATTACCTTACAGTATTAATTACAACACAAACAAGCTTTTAGCTTTTAATCCTAACTATACGATGAACAATTTTAAATATATCTAACTAAATTTCGTTCAGCTATCTAAAGTCAAATTTTGTATTCTTTAAAAGGTGCTAAGTGCATTAATGGCAGATTACGAGAAAGGATCAACAAAACGTAATAAATGCAAACAAATAATACATTGGGAAATGGATTCAGGTGGAAAAAAAAAGAAAAACTAAAAAAAATACAGTTTATTGTAATCACAGATGCAAAACCCAGCGCTATACTGGCATAAATTGAGACCGATAACCATGTCCATTAACACACACAAAAGTATTTTTATAAAATTTCTTGAAATATGTAGCAGTCGTTATTCAAATAAATTAATCGCAGGTGGCAAATTAAATATATGGAATCAAATTCACAAAATAAATAGTCTTAAAATAGATGAGAGCTATTTACATTAAAATGCACAATTTGCTAATGCGGATTAGAATGTCGAAAGGCGGTTTGAGCCTTGGGGTATTTCGGACGCTTGTCCGCGAGGAAATGCGCGTATTTGGGACCGCGGCAATCACGTCATGTTGACGCCGAGCGACCGGCTGGCGTATTCGTACACCACGTACGAAATGGAAACGGCAGGAATCACCTTTATGAAGTTAGGCGTTATGCCGCGGTAAAGGCCCCGGAATCCTTCCCGCTGCACTATATCACGGAACACACCGCTCATGGTGCCCTCTGCGCCCTTTGCTGACCTCTCTGTAAATAAGGTAAATAAAACTTTTTAAATCAACCCTATATACTCGTTGTTAGACTTTGATATGTATGACAAAATAAAAACTTAATATTCGTTCGTTTTAGACCGCCTTTCACTATCGCTTTCTACTTTCACTCATTATCATATTATTATTAAGATCATGAACAATACCTCAAAATAATGTTGGTTTAGATTAATATAAAAATACGATTGTATAGACAAATCAATTTCAGCTCTTTCAACCACCTCCGTGATTCAGCAGAGATCTGCTCAACACTATTTATTAATTTTACAAAAAATCTTACCTTGGGCTTGTAGCCTTGTTCGTACTAGAGCCAAGGGGTAGGAGCACACTTGTCCCAAAGTGCAAGAGGCACTTCCGCAGGCCAGCAACAGTAATATTCCCGGTTGCGAATTGTTCGCTTGATATTTACTAATGTACTTCTTCTTTAGAGTCTCGTAGACGGCGAGGTCGATGCCTGCATAAGGCACTATACCCAAAATATTTGGAATGTATCCTTTATAGAAACACTTCAGTCCTTCTCTCGCATATATTTTCCGTGCCGCGTCCAATATACCTAGATATTGACCCGTTTTCCTTAAAGCTAATCTTGTCTTTAGCACCTCTAATGGGTAAATCACAGTTTGGCTAATTGCACCAGCCGACGCTCCAGCTATAAACCGCTCGTGGATCTCTAGCGGTTGATTCTTTTTTTCGCCCTTTATCAGTCGCTTCACTTGTTCATATGCTGCGAATTTTATAGCCGACTCGGGGGCAATTTTTATTACATTTATGCCGTTGCCTCTCCACAGACCATTAATACCACCTTCATTAATCATTCTAGCTAAACACCGTAGCATGTTCTCTCTTGTGGGATTTACCTGAAAATATACCAAGTGTTACTCACCTAATTGATTAAACAATGGGATAACATATTATTAATTGGTTACGGACTATGCTAAAGACGAAGACAGTACTCGTATGAAAATTTAAAAAAAAAAGATTTTATATCGTATAATCGTCGTGTATAATTCATATATTATATGAAAATGAACTTCCTGTAACATTTTGCCTAGTGAACCAAGCACCGGTTCAAACGTATAGATAACCAAACAAACACAAACATCACTCAAAATCGGTTCAGACATGTTCAGTAGTGATATACAAGTTGAAAATTATTGTAATTACTGTTAAGATAATACCGCACCTGTAAAAATACTTTAAGTCTATCAAGTGGTGCAGTGCACGTTCTACTAAAGGCGCCAGCGATTCCACCAGCAAGAAGATGACGCCACCACTTTCCAGTTTGCAATTCGCTTTGTGTAAAGTCATCAGGCACGTTCATATCCTCCCCGATGTCCAGATACTGTAAAGTAAAATTATATTTAATTAAAAACTATGTATTGCAGCTAACGTCAACAAAATAAAACTGTCGCTTTTAATTTCGTACATAACTACTGGTTCAATTGTTGCAATTCAATACTTCTTCTATATTACTACTATTCTAAATACACAAGTACAAAATGCATTAACTAAATCTGGAGACTCTTCTATATCCTGTTGACATGGTTTAATTTTTCTGCGTCTTTTAATTACCATGTAAGACCATAGTTTGCTGTTCATGGTTAGGTGGTCACTCTATTAAATACAAACAAGTTTAATATCAGAGCTCAAATTGATAAATATTTAAATTAAATGTAGCAATAAAAAAACAACCACTATACCGTGGTATTTAAAATCATAGTTCGTTCCCATTCGAACATAATAATTATGAAGGTTATGAGATATTTCCAAAACATAAATTTTATATTAAATAGACTGTTTTTTACAAAAAAATTCACAAATAACTGTATAGTTGCTTTCATAATTATGAAAACTAGCCAATTTTAATGAGAAACAGGTCAAAATAATGTGTGACTTCTTCCGCGTACATTTTGAAGTTGTCTGTTAACGCAAATCTACTTTCTATCGTTTTTAAGTTTTGAAAAGTTTTTATATCTATGCAAAAAAAATTACAGAACGAAAAAATATCATTACACTTTGAAACCAATAAAGCAGTATTTGCTATTGTTTATCTATTAGATTAATAGAATGTTCTGTGCAGCCCTAAGTACCAGTGGTCCCACGGTGTCAAATTGTGCATACTCGGCGTAATGAAAACGTTATGTTATGTTATGATGAGCATAAGTTACTTGGAATAATCTCAGAGATAATGAAGACATGAGACATGACATGAAGAAAGCCAACGTACGCAGTATGAAGCTGCTACTCTTTGTAATTAAATTATAAGTTTTATTTTAATATTTATTTTGTTTAACTTGGTTTTTGAGACATACGGGTGTCCCCCAACAATATTAGAAAAACAACACGCGCTTATATAAGTATTTACAGTTTTGCTAATTAAATTACATACACTAATATCATAATAAAAAAGGAAACTCATCCTATGTAACGAGTAAATAATCTCCGCATCATCCATTGTAAATAAATATAATTAGTTTGATTGCTTTGACGCGTTCGCATTATATAATTCTAAAAAAAAATGTTTTCAAAGCCAAAGAGAAATTATTCAAAGTGTATTTTAATACCTAAAATAGCTAACTTATTCTTTTGTTACATATAAATTCAATTTTTTTTTATATAACCTGGTAGACTTGGACACGATTCCTATTATTATTAATATGTAATTAATTATCCATAATGATAATATAAGTGATAATGACGTAAGATTGTTAGATTGCTGTCACCTGATGAGCTACTTAACAAGGTGTCCTAGAATGCAGAAACTAAAAGTAAGTTCCGGTTTTAACGCTTTCGCTGTAGTTATAAGCAGTTTCTCCTAGTCATTGATAAAATTCGAGACTAAAAAAATATAATTTCAAAGCCATTAAATTATCTTTTAATTCGTAAAAAAACACGACTATCGCTTGCCGTGGTATTTAAAACATATTTCGTGACCAGTCGAACATGATAATTGTGAAGGTTATGAAATATTTTCAATTGACAAATAACTGTATTGCTGCTTTTATAATTATAAAAACGAACAAATTTTAATTAGAAAATTATCAAATCAGACATTTAATAAATGCTCAAGAATTCTAGAACTTTCTTGCGTAATACATGAACCGTAGTCTAAACATAACATCAATTTACATCGTAAATAAAGCGTTTTGTTTGTGTCTAATCAGTAATCACGTACAGTCAAGATTCCATAAAAATAACCAATATTTTCCTATACATGGAGATATAATTAGTGAGATAATAATCTCGGGGGCATTATTACTGTTTCTATTTAACTTTTTATCTATTTCTGATGGACTAATCGTATTTATTTTGTAAGAGATAGAAGGTAAAGCAGAAAGGTCACTTAAGTAACTGTTTCATTAAAAACCTTCAAGACCAGTAAGTATGCAAGTACGTAAGAAAATTTAGTAGACAATAAAAAAGTTTTCTACAGATACTCGATAGGTATCAAGGAACATGGAACTATCTATAGATACATCGTTGGGAGATAATGAATCCCAAAACATTATACGCAAAGCTTCAGGTAAAAATCTATACATCTGTCTATCACAGAATAGGATTCAAGGAACAATGCTGACCGAATTTTTTACGTTTCGTAAACATTGGTGTCAAGGAAAGCGGCTTGTGGTCATGAATTTGAGAGATTGAATGGACAAGGTCAGTATCAATATTAGAACAATGATATTAATATACGGTGATTATGTATTATACGAACATACTAACGTTTGCTAGATAAAAGTATTATCAAATAATAATTAATGATTAATTCGAAACTTGTAATAAATCAGAATCATAATTTTAAAGGGTAAACTCATGCTAAGATTTCACGTCAAACACCATGAAAACGTCGGTTAATCGACTTTGATTGGTTGTCCGCGCACTTAAACATTTCTCTCTATAACGCCATAAAATATGTACGTCCCTTAAGCATCGCGATACAGATTACGGAGTATACACTGTACTACTATCATAAAGGATTTCCCCAATAGACATTTTGTCACGAGAATTCAGCATGACGCAATCAACCCATAATGCAGAGCGTGCGCAGCTACGTCACCAGTTGAGTATTATATATTTACGATCGAGTCAAAGTCGACTGACTGATACGATAAGCTGTACGAATATATCCCCGTTTTGTCATTTCAAACGGGTAAATGAATGAAAACCGCATTTGTAAGCCACATCCTGGATATTTATTTTTAATATTCTAAGAATGAGTAACTGAGACGGCATAGGTTGTCTTGTCCCAGATTTGGGCGCCATTCACTATCGTAACGTCATTAGAGATAATAATGAAAGATGACGAATTTGGTTAATGAAAATTTTCTGGGTGTTTTAAACAACTAAAAGCAATTACCATAAGCCATATACCATTCCGGCTATCTTACTATCAAGGAAGTATTAGTGGTGAAGACTACATTATCTAACATGTGCCACGCTCAGATAAAAATAAACTCAGCGCGCAGTTTACAAGTGAGCTGCTAAGGAATTTATTTCTAACTTCTATTTAGTTATCAACATAAAAAAGTATGCAAATCACTACGCAAGGGAATAACATTAAAATTCAGTAAAAGTTGTTTCCGTTAGATTAAGCTTCAATTAATGATAATTACTGAAATTATAATTCGCTTTTAAATGAATAGAATTCGCAATGCAATTAAAACATGCTATATCTCTAATGACAATAAAAATATATTATTTTATGCTAGTATGTATTAAGTGGGTTTTTTTAAAGTAATAGGAGGCAAACGGCCAACAGGCCCACCTGATGTTGAGCGATACCGCCGCTCATGGACACACACATTGCCAGAAGTTTTAATAAACGTTACGCTGAGCAGTGAATGTATTTGAAATTTGATACTACATATGTCCAGATAATAAGCGCTTAGCAAACTACTAAAAAATATATAAAATAATATATTTTATATATATATATATATATATTATATAAATGAATATATAGATATGGCAAAGATTGGTCGCTTAATGCAGTGAAACATTTCAACCGTTTTACCTTAATTATCCACTCCCAAAAATCACCGTACACGTGTAAATCCATTATTTATGAATGTTTAACCACCAAACCAACCAAAAATTAGTTTCCGTCTAAACCGAACGAGCTAAATTCAAACAGATAAATCTTTTGGCATCGAATAGCTCTATAAAGTGTAGGTAACTCTAATATAGATTTATTTACCTTTGCCAAACATCGTCGAAATACAAAGAGGAAATCCTCAAAAACGTCACCGGTGGGCCAGGTCACATCTTCCAATTCCAGAGACATTATAATATCTAGTTTACAATAACGCAAATCAGACAAATAAAAATAAATTAATCACAGACAAACTACTTCTTTGGAACTTATCTCAGATCGAGTATAAATACTTAAATAACAAATTCGAGTGTAGAGGCGATACCGAGGCCCAACACACGCACAATCAGGCCCGCGGACATTTTCACACTGATGTCTGAACTAGAATTCCTTCCAGAGGTGGCATCTTATCGCGTATAAACCGCATTTCGGCGCTAACAATTATTCTTTATAATAGTAAATACATTTTTACATTGTAAAACGTAATTGTTATAATTTATAAGATTTTACTTTTAACTTACTTTTATTTTTTATAGTCGGCAATTTAAAATTTATATTACATGAATTAAATTTTAATTAACTTTAACATTTTATTAGACCTTTATCGACGTCTCGAATGTGTTAATAAATAAACTGTAACGTAATTTTATAATTCAATAGAGTTGTAAACTTATAAAAGATACCAACCATTGTCTTGTCACCTGGTGTAGCAAAAACTATATTGTAAAAGATTTGTTGTAGTAATATTATTATTGAAGTTTTGGACATATACTTCTTATAAAAAAAAAATGACAACCACAATAACATTCCTACAGAAGCTTCTTTATAGAAGTTTGTGCCACTTTTTAATCAACACGGGTTTTGCTTTATTAATGTCATATAAATCTACTGGAATAAAAATTATATTATATTAATTATTACAAAAATACCCCCCGGTATCGCAGTCTTTTTTTTAATTTTCGAATTACAGCCGAACCCACAAATATGGCTTTCGAATGGTAAAATAATTTTCTAAATCGGTTTAGTATGGATATATAAGGTCCTTGAAAAAACATCGAACATTCTTTTGATTACGGATTTCAGAAATCTATTAAATTAGTCTTTGACTCAACATTTACTATTCCGAATTCTTACGACTGTCTAAAAATACCACGCGAATTAGATAAGAACCGGTTTAGGTGATCAAATAAAAATCGTTTTTGAAAGTGCTGAATGCGGTAAGTTCGAGAATGGAGATCTAGGTACACCTTGGAATAAATATAGTAAATCCATTCTACAACGCATAGGAAGTAGAACATACCGGAAATTTATAGACATACATAGATTAGTGCAAATTGTAATGGAAATAATAGGGAAATATATATCTTTTTATATTTTAGTTAAATATAGTGATTATATTAAGCTTAGTGGAAACTACTGCTTGTATTTTACTTTGAGCATGATGCAAGCAACACAACTTCCGTTGAAGTGTTCAATGGAGACAAAATAATAGTCAAAGGTTGCTTCCTCTGACGAGCGGTATTTATGCAGTTGGGCGATACCATCTCATGAAATGTTATGCTATTCAACAGTTTCATAGGAGTAACTCCTTTGGAAATCTATTTCACAATGTTCATTAGCATTGACGCTCTAATCTAGTTAGCACTGCACTTAGCTCAAAAAATGCTTTTAAGACTTCCTTTGTGTATAGCCTACACCCGAAACAGTTAATACAGAATAGTTGTTATTAGTATATAACATCTGCATGGTTGTCTTGGACGGAGCCCATGATAGATAGTACACATTATAATCAAACGATTAATGAAAATAACGTGTTTTTGTCAGCTTATTTATGCCTTGTAGTTTCATAAGTGACAGTTATTTTTGTTTAGAAAACAACTTACAAAAATCACTTTAACATACGCAAGGGAAACAAAAGACCCTTTAGTCAACACTCCGTGTAAAACCACATACAAACACATAACCACACATATAAAACCAGTCATACTTACTGATCACCTCATCGTTCATTTTTATGTAAATTTCGATTAAAATTTTGATAAGCAATAGTCGCAATTAATAACTAAGATAAGACTAAATTTTATACACTCGTGCCTACGAGAAATATGTATAAAAATAATATATTTTATAACTAAAACATTTACAGATAATGTAAATGATTCAATAATTTAATATAATTACAATTCTATTGGATTATTATGGGCTAGCAAATAAACTGACGTAAACTCGAAGTGCGGTAAATGATTTCTTGACAACAGTTGTATATATAAATTATGTACACACCACGTGAAGGTGACGTAGCAGACACGGCCGTAAGGAATCACAACAGCTGTGTCTTTCGCACAGTACCTTTCTCTTCTTTAATACGATCGTTACATTTTCTTTGTCTATTTCGAGGGACATATCACTGACAAATGTAGACAACTTTACTCTAAATACTGGATTAAACGTTATTATCAAGCGCAACCTTTTTAGGTTTGGGCCGCAGATTTCTGTATCCATTCCGTGATCATATATTTTTCTTAATTGGCAATTAGGTAATCAACTTTTTGTGCGTGATAAACGGCATCGTCTTTATGGGGCTAGCGCACTTAAAAATAATTAAAAAAAAACATTGGTGCATCACTGTGATTTGAACGCACAACGCCAAGTTTGAGAAGCGCACGCTCAAGCCACTATGCCAACATTGCTCCTTAAAACTCGAAACTTTTTAATATCACTTTATATTTATAAATTATGTTCTGTTACTTTTCTTTCTTTACTTTAATTGTAAAAGCTTCAAGACAGATTTCTTATTTTGATAGTTTAGGGTACTTACACTCCAAATGGCTTTAATACATTTCACATATATAATAAATTAATATTATATTTAACGATATATCGCTATTCCTTTATAGTATAACAGTCATCGAAAATAATAGTGCACTAAAGAGATTTAAAATGCCTTTTGACATTTTGCTTGCGCATGCTGATCTCCTTGAGACCTATTTTGCAATATTCGTCACATGCAATTAATCCAATAGATATAGTATCGTTCTACGTATCTATGTCTTGTTCTTTTTTATATAAAACGTCCCTTTTAAATACAGAGGTCTCCGCACTAAATGTTGCAGGGGTATCTGGGAATCGACTCACTGCTATCTAAATAACTATAACCACTAAAACCACCTCGGGTAGTACCAACACGACCGCATCAAAAAGGCCCTCTAATTAGCTTTCCCATTCCACCGGGACATAGGCGGTACAGGAGACCGGCGAACCAACGTAAAACATCCCTTAGAATACATAATCACCTACTTGCAACTAAATGTATGGTTATTTTGAGGCCTAAATAGCACCCGATGGGAAATGGGTGAGAGAAAACCTATCTCCAATATATTAAAGATTTCTTTCGTAAGATGGCATTGCCAATAAGAGGATGTATTCAAGTTTCTTGCCTTTGATATAATAAACATAATGTTTTTATAAAATAAGTAAATTATTTTTCCTTTATCTGTTTATATTATTTCTTTAACTTATAACAATGATAAAGTCACGACAAATAGACATGTTACGACACTTGAGTTCACTCTAAGGCGATAACACAAAGCCTTTACAAAACTTTACGTTAAGTCGATATATTCGATAGACTTATATCTCGTATAGTTTAGTAGTACGGTTTAGTATATGAAATTAATTATCTCCATAATTATCATGAGGCAATTTCGAATAAATTATATGATAAATGGTTATATAATAAATAATGACTATCGACATTCGCAATTAATTGCGGATTGGCTAATGGCATAACTCATCAAGTTTTTAACTTCTTAAGAGGTGAATTGACAGTATCATTCTGTATGGCCATTGCACGCGATATAAAAACATTTGTGCATAGGTTTAGGACCACTAAACAAATCACACTATCATTAGCCAGCTTGAAAATTACCAATATCAACTATAATCTTGACAGTGAAGATAAAATACGCATTATAAGTAAATTATTTTATTTACATACGATTATAAAATTGTCTTTCAGTATTACAAATTGTATCGCGATAAGCGAAATTAACATAGGAACGATGTTACACATGTATTGCTTCTTGAAATTCACGATTGACTAGACTAGTAAACAAAACTATCAAAGAGTTTTCCGATAGTGGAAAGAAACTGAACGAATATAAGAACATCTGTTTGTAAAGTAATAAAAGTACTTTTTAGATAGTTATCGTCGGTAAGGTGAATGTTCCTTCTTTTTGACACTAGCCTATAATTGACATCGAAGAATATTAGTAAAAATGTATATATAACATGAACATCAAAGTACTCATAAACGCTGTACATTCACTCTATGTATAGTAGTATATTGGGAAGCCGGATATTACTCACTGTCAATGACGCCAGCAAGAACTTCTATAGTCTCACTATGATGTTTGAATATAATCAACATATTTGTTATCCAGCAGCTAGATAATTATATTTTAAATCAAATTTTGTCAAATCAAACGACAAAAATGTTACTTTAATCTTCTAGTAGTGCCATCTCTCGAAACTTGGCGGTCGTTATGACTTTTGACTTTCATTTTGGCCAGACTTTTTCTATGTCAGTCATAAAAAAAACATAGCAATGAATACGCATAGAATAAACCAAATGCGAACTTATAAAATTTGAACATGGAAGTCCTCATTTGTGGCGTTGTATCAGCCTGATACGCAATTCAGAATGAACCCGTCATATGCGGATTGCAGTGACGTATGGGTCACGATCCTAACTACGTACATGACAACGCCTACAGTCGAGCCCGCGATTTTAATGGATGATCCAATTACTGAGTTACAAGCGATCAGGTTAGGGCTACTAACGCCTTCATAGCTTTATAAAACTAATTCTAGCTTCAGGAAAGCGTTGTTTATCATTACAGCACATTGATAATTACTATAAATAAATAAAATAACAAACGTGTTCAAATGTTAAAAATAACAAATGTTATCGACTCTGCATGACTCTGTTATATAATAAATATATATATAAATCAAAACCTTTCTCGAATCCACTTGAACACACACACAAAAATTCATTAAAATCGATTAAGCCGTTTAGGAGTTTAATTGCACACACGCACAGAAGTTGATTTTATGGAAACAAAAAGTTTCGCACATGCCAGAACTGTATTAAAAATCAAACTTAAATAGCAAGAATAACTGTAACATTACTTCTGAGCAACAACACTGAGCGAGTGTCAACCCTATCCGATGTGATAACGTGATCCCTGGAGGAGGTCAGGTATATCGGATCTTGTTATCGACACTGTGGGTGTTGATTTAAGTGTCATATTGGGGAATTTTCAAGATCAAGTAAAATCAAGTTCTCTATCTTTAAAGACTGAAAATGCCTATTTATGTATGATTGTTTCAAAAAATATCAAATGACCACATCTGATATGCCTATACCAGTTCAACGTATAAACGGTGTTTATAAGTGCATAATGCACGGATATTCACGATTTGATAATTAGTGATAAAATCATCAATTGATAGTGAGTCACTGTTAGACGCGGTTAAAGTAGTTATATTACATTGGTGATGCTATATAGATATGCTGTTCAATTAAATTAAATTAAATAATTTCACCTACGCTCAAGCAAATTATTTACAAAATGAAATTCGTATGTCTTCCTATTATATTTATTCCAGCAAACTGTAACATCATAAACTTTAGCAAACGCAGCAGGTCACATGCAAACAATATATCATTATTGCTATTAAAGTATTGATTTACAAAAGAAAAAGATACGATTTAAGCTTAAAATAAATTATAATCAATGATAATGATTCACCAGTGTCGAATCAAGTTACCACACATCTTTAGAGTCTAAAGCTGTGTGATATTCCTCTATATTGTTAAAGCATCTATTTCATGACACAACTTTTACTCAAATTTCACACAGAAATTTCAAAAATCTTGGAACTTGTTTAAATTTATTAATTATTATTACTATGTTGGTTGGAAGAAAATTGTAAATACCGTATATCTTTTTTAATACACATATTTTTTAGTTTTTAGTTTATTGTATGAATTCGGTTAGCAATAGCTTTATTGCCAAGGCAAATCTTTTTTAAAATAAAATCTATTAAAAAATTACAGCCAGCGAAAGTTTTCTCTATCGTGTTTATATTTTTAGCCTACAATCAAATCTTCGAATTCCAAATCCGATAAGAATGATAGATATGACATGAAATAAAGTTTTTTTTTTCTTTTAGGATTAGTGTAGTTATCTATAAGTCTAGGTCATGCATATTGAAGGTTTCGATAATAGCATTACAACTGTATCTAATATGTCGTAACATCTAAACCAACCATTGGTTTGATGTAATTAAAAGATAACGTCGTTTGTGCAGCTGGAAATAAGACATTGTACCCAAATAAATACTAAGGTATAAAAATTTACCTGACTAATTACCTGACGATAAATTAAACTAATAGTAATTGTGACATGAAGAGGGCATGTCATAATATGAATTAATATTATATAACTTAAGCAGGGCAGCACTCTAATTGCATGCCACAGTATTTATATTATTTACACGAACGGTATATTCAGGCAATAGTTAATTATATAGTAGTAGGCAAATATTGACAATTTCGACTCGGATGGCATAGAAGAATTAAACTTTTCAAATTGGTAATTTAAATTAGCTTAAAATAGTATTGTCTGATTACCAAGACTGGATATACCTCAAATAATTACCGACAACAATAACAAATAAAATAAAAAATAAGACAGTTTACTCACAGTTGAATGTCTCCAAAAGCTGATGAGGGCATGTATGTCTGTAGCTGGAGCTAGAAGTAAGTAGTCTCGCCATTCATCATAACTGATGTTCAGGCTTCCATCTTGATCCATCCTGTTAACAAAGTTAATGGTTTATTAAATCTGTTATATTAAAATATAACAGTGTCACATTAACTTTGTGAGCTACTAGAGACTTTCTTTCAACTCTGAGAATTCAACCTATTTCTCACATAGAATATTTAAGCAGCCTTCCAAATTTAACAGAATAAAATTTTAACTGTGGCATTTATTTTAATGACAGAACTTTAATGTTGCTACTTAAAAGTCAAATTTTAAATAACATAAAACAATACCATATCCAATTATACATTTAATACCATCAAAGGGACTATTTTTTTGAAAGAAATGTATATAAACAAAGGAATATTAAATGAAAGGGACATAAATTTTAATGCTTGTTAGGCTACATAAAAGCTTGAAATTGAAATTTACACTTTATATGAAATTATGTTATCACTCATTCCATACCCTGATACAATTCACAGAATTAATGTTTGTTTGTTCTTATATTTAACCCTATCTAAACTCTTTGCACATTTGATTCTCATTTATTAACCACAAAGGCTACTACTTCTACTTGGTTCCTTTTTAAATCCATGTCACACACCACATCCAGGCATCCACATCAAATAGTACTCTTTTAGTACAAACACTACGAGCTAATTTCTATGTGGTCATTGCAATTGCTATTATGTGTAAGATTGTAAATGTGAAAAGAATAATTTGGATTAGGTCTTGAAACACAAAACACTGGTAACTTAACAACAATCTGAAGACATAAAGACAAGACAATACAGATATTGTTTTAGTGTTTTAGCAAAGCCATGATCTACTTGCTGACTCACCACTTTAGTATTGGCCAAACTGCTCTTCTGAAACATTTTATGTCTTTTTGATAAGGGTCTTCCCAGGATTACTACTTAGATGGTAGGCGCTTTGTTCAGAATATCTTTGCCAACCATAACTACTTTGCAATTTTAAAAACTAAATAAAAAGATGTCCCCAAATGCACTACAAAAAAATTGCCTAATTTAAATGTACTGTAGAAAAGCATTGTTATACCTTTTTAACAAATTCGTCGCTTCATTACGTCCTATTGCGATGCCCAAATCAGCAAATGCAGATATAAGTTCCTCCAGATCAACTTTTCCTGTAGATGTTTAAAATTATATCTATTCATTATGTAAACGCCACATTACCATTAGTATAGTAAACTGTTATAAATAGTGACTAAATATTGTCTTTGCCTTATATGAGAACTACATATTTGTCTTTATTATGTAATTTACATTTAAAAAGAAGTTTTATTTAACAAAAATATGAGAGAGCTGTTTGAATTGCTATATTTCTATTGTAATTTGTAAATATTAAACTGAAATTATACTTAAGTCTACCATATTGACCTTGAAGATTCGACTTAAAACAAGCAACTTTGGTTAAAGATATTTATACTATTTAAACTTTTAAATGAAGCCATATGTAAAGTAAGTACACAATATACACTAACCATCTTTATTCTTGTCAAGGTGTGAAAATTGCAGCCGCAAATTTTTTTCATGTTCTCGTACATAATGAATAAATTCTGAGAGGGTGACATCCCCAGCATCCTTTCCAGTTGTTGCCAAAAATTTCTGGAATGAAACACAATGTTATGTAACAAATCAATATAAGTTTATAAACACTTTTAATGTTGTATCAATATAATGCTGACACAGAATTTACATATTGCATTTAAGTGCATCAGTATTATGTAAGTTATCCCTCAAGTAATATATTATAGTATTGCAGTGTCGCACTACAGTGCAATGCTACAGCATTTTATTAACACATTAATTAATTTTTATCAGTTGTAATTTACCTAATTAAGGACACAGCAATATGTAAATTATACTTCATCTAAAATTTAGTTATGACTTTTATTGTTAGAGGCACATTTTTTAAGTATAAAAGTAAGCTGTTATTCTATTCACAAAATGTATATTTGATGCTGCTTTGAAAACAAATCTTTGAAATTGTTAGTAAGATATCTTTACAATAAAGAAATCATCTATTCACTATCTATCTACAAACTTTGGTTCCTGTTTTA
The DNA here is from genome assembly GCF_905147105.1 of Pieris brassicae. Lineage (NCBI taxonomy): Eukaryota > Metazoa > Arthropoda > Insecta > Lepidoptera > Pieridae > Pieris > Pieris brassicae. The sequence goes on from NC_059680.1 coordinate 8,969,377, forward strand.
CTATTGTCTCTACAAGTGTTTGTTTGAATTTGTGTCTGGCTAATATTAATAGAAATTAAGGCAGAGGCTCCATATGAGCCGGGCACATTTCTGTCTGTTTGAAGTATAGACCAGCATAGTGATCGGCTACTTCGGTCACCCAAGTAACAGCAGTTAGTTTCATTAATCATAATGATTTTTCAATGGAAATTGTATCCAGGACATCAATTATCAACCCAGACTTACCATTGGTGATTACCATTGTGTATAATATTACAAAGTAAGAAGTATTCAAACATACATTATTTGAATACTTGTTACACTTAAAAACTGCATACCATAAAATCTGTTTTTGATGTCAGGTTCTAATTAACTGAACATTTCTTTTTTTTTTAAATAACCACACTTGCCATAACCTCTCATGCTCTTGAACAAACAAACTTTTGATTCTGACATTTATCATAGCTTTTATATATATTTTTGCAAGAAAATTTTTTGATGCATCAATTCATAGCATGTATTTGACCGATATAATATATATTTAAAGTACATACTTACAGAACAACCAAATAATAGTTGCACTGTTAAAATATTAGTCAATAGCTAATTTAAGGTGAAAAAATGGCAGAAGAAAGGTAGAACTAAAACATGGGTGGTGGTTAATGGTTGTAATATGTGTTTAAACCATATCTCTTACAATTAGAAAACATAATCAACATAAAATAACAAAAATATCCTGTATCAAGTCTGAAAAATTATATAATATTCCATTTTTTTTTAAAGATTCTAAATTTAAATGTCTTTATCAGCATCCTTTAGAGCTCTTTAGCATTATTAAAATCGATTTAATGAAGGTGTACCGTTATGTGTTTAAATATAAATCTAACCTCTGCGTAACTGCGGTTTATGTGTGGAGCTAGTTCCTTGAGGGCCACGGAGAGATCGTGAATATCGATTTTGCCATTTCCATCTGTATCTAATTTAGAAAATAATTTCTCTAGTCTTTCTTCGTCTTCTTTTGGCAATTCTTCCAACTCCAACGGCGGATGACACTGCACCATGGTGTCTGTAGTCGGCATAAAAACAAGTACTACTTGTACTAGAGAGAGAACGAGATACCGAATTTATATAAGGGCCCGTATGGAAAACCATAACTTTAACCTAACGAAAGCAAATGATCGTAAAAATCATTTTACTAGATTCCACTGGATTTCATTTAAAAGACTGATGTATCTGACAGCTGCCGCCTGCTTACGGTCAGCACTTGCCACATAAGGATAGAGACTAATTTTTCCGAATATGTGTGGCTCGTGTACTTATACACACAAAGACAATTATAAATACAGCACTGCGCTGAATTTTCTAGGCCACCCGCCACGGCTATGAAGTCGCAAAGTGAAAATTTCGTTATGGAGCTTGCGAATAATAATAAATAAATAACAGACTGCGGCTCCTTGCTGTCTTTTAGAAAAATCACTATTTAGTATTTGGCAACCGATGACAAATTTTATGTAACTAGAGTTCTCTAGTTTAACTACGAGTTGAAAGTAGAATTTTAACAGCGCTATCTGTTTTCTGCTAGTAAAGACTAAAATAATGGTATTTGTCTATATAGTTGTAGAGTATTAGGTGGCGCCGAAAACACATAAAACTATGGTTCGTGGCGTAATTAATTTATTTTGTTATCATAAAAGTTTTATTTTACATAGTTCTTAATTACTTTCTTTCAGTTTATTGCATAATGACTTACATTCATACTCTATTCAATAAACAAATTTTACTTTACAACGAATATATTTATACCTTATACATTTTTAAATTCGTAACATTATTTACGTAGAATTTCCGACTTTAGTAAATTTAAAAATACTTTACAGGTATTGAAAAATTCTTGATTTCAGGTAGGTAATGAAATATTTATTTTAACCAGTCCAGAAGTTTTTAGCTTGTTATTAAAATATAAACCAAAATTCAAAACTTTCTTCTATAACATTAGTGAAGAGACTTATTTGTAAAACTTCAGTGTCTTAGAATTTCCCTATATACAACATTTGACATAAATTTGATTTGTAGCAGCAAATTTAATGTTTTGGAGTTCCGACTCGGGATCGGCCAACATACAATTGCCCATGGGTAAAACATTCTTTTTGTAGATATATACATTCTATAATACAAAACAACATTTTTAAGATCTATCATCAATAGTAACCACAGCGCACGCGATGACAGATTTTTATGTATAATATTTTCACAAAATCCCCTTTTTTTTTGTTGTAAATGTAATATCGTATGTCAGTCAGTTACGATTACTTTTCTACTGGTGAAATAATGTTTAAATTAATACTGTAGTTTTTGTTTGAAAACATTACAAACATACATACAAAACTAAAATCTTTTCTATTTATAATATCAGTAGTATAGATTATACCAATTAAATAGTGGTGTTACAAATACGCCAGCATACGCTGTTGACTTCCAGCGTATATCACGTGCCATTTTGACATCTAAATATTTCTTTCGTCATATAATTCCTCATAAATACAATTTTTATGGTAGGCAGACACTAAATATTAATATAAATTTACTTCAGTTACTACTAATGCATATAAGCATATGAAATATACAATACAAACAGACACAAAACATCAATGAAATGTCAAGTCTCAGCTGTGAATGTCTAATGTCATCAATGTTTAGTTAGCACTTAAACTACGCTGACTTTAGATGGCGCTACTTACCTATCTACAGATAACAGAATAATAACAGTTGGTTTTGGTATACCCAACTTGAGTATCATACCAAAACTAAATATGTAATAATAAAACAATAAATTCTCTTTTGTTTTTTAAAAAGAGAAGTCATTTGTATGCGTCGTGCCGTCGATGGATATAAATACTCATAAAATTTAAGATCGCGCGATGATAAAATATTTCTGCTTGAAAATTTCTACTACATAGCTGGTAAATCAAGACTAGAATATTCTACGAATGCGCGTTGTTATGGCTGAGTTCAAACGAGGAAGAGCCTCCATTAACGCCGAGTTCCGAATGGGATGGGAGTTCCCCTACATCGAAAGTGACTGAACAAATTATTAAAAGGTTTGAAAAAATACTCTTGGCGGATCGTCGTGTTACTGTTTGTTATATAGCAGAAGAAATAATAGTAATACATAATTATACACCATTTCGGAATTAAAAATGAGAGCGCGCTGGGTTCTGCAGGACTTTCTGTCGCACAAAGTCAAACGAAGCTAAAAAAATCATAATGCTGTTTGTGTTCATTAAAACAAGATAGTGACTGATTTTTGGCTCGATTCTTCGAGTCGAAACATGGCATCACCATTATAACCCGGAAACGAATTAACAGTCTATGACTAGGAAGAGACCATCTCATCTCCAACGCCTCCGCTAAGATCATGGACTGTTTTTTCTGGGGTGGCCAAAGGGCCAAAGGTAATGATCGAATATTTTAATTGTCACTTTACGGGGGATTTGTACGCAGGACAAATTACAAAGTTGCGTGAGTAAATCTGGTATCTGCGAGTGTTAATTAATTGAAATTAATTTTAAATTATTAAGTTTTCTAGTAATAAGTTACGGAGAAAATATATTAAGATAATATTTGTGTACTTTTCCATCGATCCACCCATTTGAGAAAATCTCATGCAAGTCCCGCCTGAACAAACAATGAATAAAACAATAACCAAACAAGCCACGGCTTCGCTAGTCTTTAAGACAATGTAAAAGAGCTTCAATAACAATATTTGAACAATGCGAAGAAAGGTAAGTACTTGGCTCTATAAGTACCTACGTACTTTTTTTTTTACTAAGTAAGTGCTAACGAATTTTCGGGTGAATTTAAACGAGGGTGATTTGGCAGTGAGAAGAAATCATATTTTTAGTTATTGCTTATAATTAGCCATAGTTTGTAATTTAGGAAATATTATTGAAAAAAAATGCTGAAAGAAACTGACAGTCACGAGTTTTGTACAAAACATAGCTTAACCTATAAGCAAATATTAAGAAAAATCGTCACGTAGTCAAACCCCATAATGTGACGAATGTATAAAGGACTGTCACTCTATTATTCCCCATTAAATTCACTCAATAATCGAGCCATATTTAGATAAGTAGGCTTTTCAATTTTTTTAACTTCTATCCCTTTCCATTGCCCAACCGGCTCCAAGTATAAAAGGGAGAGCGTAACTATTTATTCAAAAGCCGAGGAAGTTTTATCAAGTTTCAACCAATAAATCCGTGCGGATGGCACCGCTATTATGTCAAATTGACAATACAAAAATTGACTGACGTGACCGAAAGACTAAACTCTGCAAGTTAATGCGGGCTCACCTACTAAGTTCGATTTATTGCGAAGTCAATCCTGTTGTGCCGTCATTAAGGCAAAAAGTCCAATGACTTTAGAAATTCGATGTGATTTGCCAAAAGCAGCTGTATAACAACGGTTTACGTGTACAAATAGAATGTTTGTAACAGAACCATTGTTGGCAAATAAGGGTAATACAAAAAAATATGAAAGGAGGTTAACAAAAGCTTATAAAAGTTGGAGATTAATCGGGGATTTAGGCACAATACAGATGCAGCACATATTGTCAGCGCAAAGGAGTGATGCGCCCATAGGTATAGTTTGTTTATTGAAATCAACAGGAACTTCACTTCAAAATGCCCTAATTAAAAACATTACATTATTTTAATAGAAACATGAAGTCAAAATAAGTAATGTAATAAAAATATAATCTATTAAATCTGTCAAAAAATCATATAATATCAGTTAGATTTTTCAATTAATATCTATAAATGTACCTATGTACATAAATAGTACGTCGTTATTAGTTAGTATTGTAGGAAGTAATACACTATAAATGAAATATTTTTTCTAAATTTATTACATATTCATAAAGACTCATAAGTATTAATAATAATAATAATTGGGAAAATAATGGAATAAATCCTGTTTATTTGAATATAAAAGTATATTAATATACAATAAAAATGCATTTACTTTAATTAAACAAGTTAATAATAAAAAGATACAAATATTTTTTAATGCTTTTAATCATATTAATAGTTTTAATGTACACTGTACTGTCTACTGTACTATAATTCTTACAAAATAATAATGTGCTTATAATAATAAAGTCTTCATTTAGTGTCAACATTTTATAACGCTGCCGGTTTCTAATAAAAAATATGATCAATTATTAAGCTGTCTTACATCTCTTTGAGAGTACTGGATGCTTTGGTCAAAGAAAATGTAATATAAGAGTTTTACTAAATTTACTACAATAGAAAATTCGTAAATTGTAGCCACGTGATAGATAAATATGGATGGAAGTGGTGTAGTGCGTCCTAACCTCAATGTTACGTAAAATATTGAACGATACCTTGATAGATGTTTCCTGTTTGAATTGTCAACATGTGATTTAAAGAGGTGACACTAGAGCAAAATTCGATCCAATGCGCAGATTTTTGCCTATTGTACACAGAGCTATACGTACTTACAGTGACTAGATAGTTCATGCTAACACTGTCAACTAATTTTTGATGTATTAATTTTAATTGAAACATTAATATATCGATAACAAAAGAAAGGAATTCTCTAAAAGTATTTGTAATTGTTCCTAAATGAAAAAAAATGTTTTTGTCCCATTCCAAAAACCCGGGGTACAAAAAAAGCTCGATATTTGAGTGGAAAAAAATTATGAACTTAGACAAAGATTTGAATCCCACGAAATCACTGCAAAAAAATTATACGTAAGGACGTTCTGTATAAAGATGGGTTTCAGTTACGCATAATTAGATGCGATGCAGATCTTTTGTTTTACATCCGAGGTGGATGTGTATTTGCACTCGGAGGCTCTACCCTCCCACTAAAACCTATTCGGGTATTTTCAACAAGGCTGCCCTGAAGCCCTAGTGCCGCTCTTACTATCTACCGGGGACGGAACCACATTAGAAACCTTAGAATGTCTCCTAAGTTTCTTTTATTAAGTTATCTATGCAGTCTAATTCTAAAATATATGTACACAATCTTTTACTTAGACACCATTAATTGTTAAAATCAGAGCAAGGATGGGTCAATTCATAATAATATTCTCGTTTATTCTTTGTAATAATAATATTAAATGCACGTAAGAATAAAGTAGATATTACTACAATATTAAAAATTGTTATTACACTTTCCTTGTTTTCCAATGGCCATAAGGCATACGTTATAAAGTCAGATATAATTATTTGTATTTAAATGACTACAAAAGTATTGGAAATATATAAGGGCTCCTAGCTCTGAGCAAAACGCATAATTACAATCACGAGATATTTTTTTAAATCGCTTATGTTATAGTTACTTGTACAGCCCACTATCTACCCGGGTATCGACGAATCACTGTTGGTTCAAAGAAATATTTATTTTATTCATTACATTCACCGTATGTACAATTGTTAATTGTGATAAAAACATCGTGAATTAAAATCAACAACGACGGTCAGGCACGGAAGGTTTGTAACCTATTTCAATCTTTACAGAAAAGAATATATTATCATTTCTATAATTATAAATTTTACATTAAAACTGTATTAATAATTTTTGTTTTATACCAAAGTTTGCTAATTAAAGGGGTTTCATTTAATTCTTCATACCTTTACCAATAACACTATACTACCAATTGACTAGAAAACTAAACAAATATTTACATTGAGATAGCTTTATAGTAAAGGTACTGTGAAAACTCAAGCGATGGACTTATGTAATTCTACAATACTTCACTCGCACAATAATCTAAATAATTGACAATAACGTTTCAAGTTTTATAAAATGGTTTGACAGCTCTAAAAGATTAGCTCTAGATTTGAGTCTGAATGACGAACTCAAGGTTTACCAATTCATATTGGCAGATATCCAAAAATTATATAACATCAGCAGGCTGGCTTCGTATTTCTTGATTTTTTTCATTTTATATTTATACAATTCAATTTATATTATTTATACAAGGACTTCAACAAAATTAATAAATTCATCTTAACTAGTAGCTTTAGCTATCACATTTGAGCTATAACAATACTAATATGTCGTCTTTTAATAAAAACAACGCTGTGGTATATTTTATATATTCTTTGGTTTGTTATGGTTTCCTCGTATACATATCTATGATTAGTTTTTCCACGGAACTATTTCCAATCATTGGCCGAAAAAAAATCTCTTCAACGATAGCATTTTCCAATACTTTTATGTCCCTCAGTATTTGCATTAATTTCGTAACTCGGCCAATATCTAATGGGTTTATTCGAAGTTCATACTGAAACAAGAGAAGTTATTTTTAACTGACCAATGTTTGTATTTGAAAAAGAAAGTTGAGCTATATACCTGCTGCAGTGAAAGTTGGTAGAAACTAGAGAGTGAAGAAATGGCTCCTAAATCCTCAAAGTTCCTTGTTTTTTGAGATGCGAGGTGGCTATAATTAAATAAAGAAATCGCCCGCAAACAAGAGTACTCATTATTATCAGCATTAATTTTATACAAATCACTGAGGATTAACTGGAACTCGTCGACGAGTTGTGTATCAATCTTTTGATAGTCCTGTACTAGCAGTGATCTCAAGTTAACTGGTTGCATTAACTGTGCCAGACCCAAGACGAATAAGTCTTTCCACGACTCTTCAAGTAAGATTATTTTATCTGTTAAGGATAAGCTATCAAAACCCGGCACATATCTGATCCAATTAACATTAAGGAAGACAATCTTTGCTGCAGCGTCACTTATAGCCTCTGGAGACGATGTAGGCAGGGTTAGAAGAGGAGGTGATGGCATCGAGAGTAAAACAGGAGGTGGAGGCTGTGACCAAGAATTAATTCCACTGTAGATGGAACTGTAAGGATTATGGTATAGCGGCAATGCAGGGAGTGGGTGTAGTGGGGGTGGTGGTGGCAAGGATGGTAGCAGAACATCCCTTCTTGTTTGGTGTTTAGTTAATACTAAATCTAATGCTGGTGGTGTTGGTAACCCTACATCAGGGGCAGGTTCTCGAAAGTAAAGTGCCATTTGACGTCGTATAGTTGAATTACGAGGTCCACGTTCATGTTGGACAGCTGAAAAGGAAAACACTATTAAGCTTTCCAACTTTTTTCAATTTTATGAACCGTATCAAACATAAATAAATATAATATACATTCTATATTATTAAAGAATTAATACCATCTTTATTCATGCCAGCGTTGAGACATTTTGTAAGTCGGCAAGCGCGGCATTGATTTCTATGTGCTTTGTCGACCAGACAAGCGCCAGGTGAGCGAGCTTTGCAAGCGTATTGGCGGTCACGTCGAACTGAACGCTTGAAGAAGCCAGCGCAACCATCACAAGCAAAAACTCCGTAATGCTTCCCTGAAGAATGGTCCTTACAAACTACGCACGGAACATCATACAATATTCTATCTGAAAAGATGATACAAGACTATGAGCTATTTATTTTCAGATACTTTTGGTTTAGTGCTACACCACACATGAGAAATAAGACAAGTTTAAGAACGAAATGAACAAAACAGTTTCTTTTATTATAAAATTTTTAACACATTTTAAAACACTAGTTCAACGCGTAATAAATTGTTATTTCATTATTAGTTACATATTTTTATTTTTAGTGGTAACAAAATGGTGTCAAATGAATACTAATTGATGATCTTTGAAGTGAAATTCTTAACGAGCATTAGGATTGCGTTTCGGTTATGGTTATTGCAGACCCCGCCCTTATAAGGGTAACTCCACCCGAAATTGCACAATAACATTCACGCCTTCACTTAACTCATAATTCATTTTAATAATTTATAAATGACGCGGTGGTATTTAATTACGTCTTACTTTGTGAACCAGTTATGATTTCTTTGGCCTAATTTATTTTAGGAGACTAAGGGAAGGGAAGGGCTTTTAGATTGCGAATAATTTAATTACCTATAGAATTTTATAGAACTTGGTACTGTTTTCTCAAATTCGTCTAATTAGGTACATAACTAGTATTGATTTAAACAAACATTTATTGTTTATTGTTAGTGTTTCGGCGATGTTTCAAGCATTTTCGATTAAGTAGAATGTTTCGTTTTGGTATGGTGTGGTAAGCAAAAAAAATATGTTCATGATATTAAATCCAATTCAAAATATAGAGTAAGCAAAAGCCATTTAGCTTTAAATAATACTATTATTCTATTGATAGGCTGCCATGGACTTTAAATAAATTTACTAAAGGAAATGCCTTAATGTAAACAAAGACATATACAGGCATCCTGCTTCACGTTACAATCCTTCGAGTAGATAGAATCCCACGGCACAAAACAAATTAAGCAAAAGGAGATCACGATATAATAAAGTTTTTACTAATACACCTCCAAACACGACCCCAGTCGAAAAGGCACAAAGGCACTTGGATTCAATAAGACACCGAATAAACGGTGCACATGAATACCTACACTTGCGAAACAGGAAACGAGTCGTTGAATGTAAAAAGATTTAAAAAATATATTTTTCTGTCTATAGACAATAATATAGAGAGCTTGGGAACTTTGACATCTTAATAGAGGGAACAATTATAGGTAACTGAAGACGAGAATTTGGATATCATTATATAAACCACCCTATAATTATTGGATTGGAAAATTGTAGTTTAATAAAAATCATAGAGTTACAAAATACGATAACGTGTCTAACTTTCTTTTACCTTAGTCTGTTAATAAGTATATTTTTAGGGTTTTCTTGTAAATAATAACAATATTAATTACAATTAAGTTTTCGTAAAAAATATTATTGTGTATATAAAATAATGTCCATGAATTAAAACGCATTGATCAGTAAATTAACAGTTAAAATCTCGAATTCAAGATACAATTTCAATCAAAGGCGGGATTGCATTTCCTTGAAGAACTTGGATTCAGTAGTAACAGTAATTTAAAAACTTTGTAGATAAATGTTTAACGCTTTATAAGAAAAGTATCTATATGTTAATCTAAACACATTTAATATGTTTATGTACAAGAAACTGCTGCCGCAAAATAAATACATTTTCACTTGAGAGCTAAACATTTAGCCTATTTAAAATTTTAACATCTAATAATTTGAAAGTCAAAATAATTCCATATTACTACACATTTTCATTAATACGTTTCAAACAGTCTTTATATGTTATAGTGTGTTAAAAACCGTTTAAATTTAACCCCAACGTGTGACCTGTCACCTGTGCCTTACGATCAGCATCGCGTGACAGTGTTCATTGGGTCACGAACTACAACGTATAGATAACTATTAATCGTTAGGTCCTAGGGATCTTTGTAAAGGGAAATTTGTTGAACAGATGAAATATTATTTACATTCTAATTTAAAGAAAATTCTATCTAGCCCTAAAATGATATATGTAGATTCATACGTAGATTGGTATGGTGCATAACCATCGCACTTAGTCATGACACAAATAACTGTACTTATAAAAATATAAAGAAAATCATCTACTGTACATATAACTTTTGTTGATTTTTGCGCTATATGATTTTATATTTTTGTTCTTGAAAACTATTTCATGAATTACACCTAAGTTAACAACAAATTAGAACGTTTTGTTTGTTCAGTTAAATTATATATATTTTAACATATAATAAATTATAAATATGGATATATACATATTACAGACAGACTAGCAATACTACAATTAAATAATAAGACATTTGTATTCGATACTTCTAGGTGAACTAAATAATCGCCGTATAAATGTGGAATTCAAAGATTTTTGCGAAACTAAACAAACAATATAATTACACTGACATTGTCAGTGTAGTTCATTAATAATAGTAAAATGGGATACTAATCATGCCTTTAATTTACTAGTATCGTTATCAGGTAATTCGCAGGGAGGATGGGGTGAGAACTGAGGCAGATGCGGCTCGCACGCGTGGGAATACCATTTTGTTTCAACCCAAATTAGCCATGACACGTCATCTCATCGCAATATACTAATATGGTAAAATGTGTGTGACAATCATCTTCATCGAAAAATCAAACCGATTCTACTTAGATTAATCTTATATTTGTCACGAGGTCAAATATTTTTATGCGACAAAAGTAGAGTTGACAAAATACGCGCTTAATTGGCTGAATACGGCCACAATAATAGCCAAGCAATTTTATTTTTTATTGTCATATGTGTATATATATACGATTTTACTTTCTATATCAGGCAAAGAACAATAGTAGTGATAAAGTAAAATTATCCCTCAAATAGCAGAAATGAGAGAAAAGACGCTATGTGTTCATGGTTATATCTATCAGCAATTAGGTCTTTACAAAAAAATACCTAGATAACACGAGGTCTCTGTTTCAATATAAATAAATAGTCATTTTATTAATAAAATTTGACTTACTTGATGTACTCGGAATCGCATGCATTGTGAATGATACCCTGAAAATAAGAAAAATATTTTTATTCAGTGCAATATTACGAATACGCTGATAAAATTTAGCGATCCTCTTTATATTCTTAACACCTTTCAGTTAACTTGATACAAATTTTCTCACACTAATAATTACGTGCGAATTCAACCCTCGAACAGTGGATAGTCACTTGTGGTTTCTCAAGAGCCCTTGTGTTTCAAACAGAGTACAAGAAAAAGAACGGAATCGCAACAAATGTAAGAAATAAAGAACAATTGTTTATAACCGCTAACATCTTTTTGATATAAAGCGAAGTACTCTATTAAAAACTTTCATGCTTTGTACATATTATTCGGCCTCTCGTTGAATCGGCTTTTATGTCGAGTACCATAGAAACACTAACAAATAATTGTTTTTAAGTATATTTCAAGTACTTGTTCGATAATAATTAAATAGGGAACATTTATCTAAATATTAAATGGACCAAAATAAATCAGAATTTTTTTAATGTTTGAAGTCCCAAAAACAGCGCATTGTTGCGTTAAAAGAACAAAGTACAGCATCTACAGTAGCACTGGCCTACGCACCCATTGTTTGTTTGTCGGTCACTTAGATGTTACAGTTGTGTTTTTTGGACATAATTATGTAGTTTCACAAAACAGGTAATTACGCGAGGATAATCCCTGTAAGTACGGGTACACAATAGTGCGGATGATCCTGTCGGGATAAAATAGGCCCGGTGTACATCGAAGGGTTGTCAACAAAGGCAACTTCAATAATAACATCGGAAAGTCGGTAGCTTCTTGCTTTTAAAATTGAGATGCAAAAAATTACCCTATGTAATGTGTTTTTCATGCTATTCGTGATTTTTTCGTCGTATTTTGATTGTTATAAATGATAATACAAATTTATTAAATATAAGTATGTACATTTGCGGTTTAACGTGGTCGATTTATGCTATATAATATTACGTGGCCGTAATGTCTATGGCCAATTATATGCATAAATTTAAACCTAACTTGTACTTTGAATTTGGTTTAGATTTTAAATATAAAAGTCAATTTTAGTTGTGAATTAAACACGCAATTGAATTGACATTTGATGAACAGGTTATGTGTTAGAAACCAACCCAATAACGACTATTACGCTGATAACAGTTGCCAACATATTTGATGAATACGTTTTAATTATTAATCAATACATACAATAATGTATTAAATATATACAACTTACATGGTGTTATTTCTAGTTCGCATATTGTAATCACTTCTACAGAAAATTAACTATCAATGGCCGTGTCCGAAACCCATTAATAGCAAAAATCTTTACGAGTTGACAAGTGAAAATTAATTAATAACATTAACACTGGTGCTTATAGTCGGTTTTAATTTTAATTTAATTTAACGCTAACATAAAATGTAGAAATAAAGTTTATGCACCCGGTTTGTTAACTAGTATTATTTTACTGTGTGATTATTATTAAATTCTATATGCAACAATTTATCTATTTTTAATGATAAGAACATTCTTATCAATCAAAGGATAAATAGAACTCGTTCATTCATAAATTTATTTCATGAAGGAGGTTTAACATCTTAATTTGTACATAAATAAATAAGTCCATTATATATTAATCATACATTTTTACGTCAAAACCTGACAACGTTTTGGCTTCAAAAACGGAAATTTAAAGAGGTCATCAGATAGGAAAACGGAACAGGAAAACGATTTTCCACAGTGAAACGTTTCGTTTAACTTATAAAGCACAGAATTATTCTTCATTAGAGATAAAAAAAAATAAGATAACTCGGAGTAAAGCGATATATTTGGTTCTTCATCTACTCAAATATGAGTTTAGGTATACGTCATTATCTATTAAATGCTTTGAAAACAATAAACCATATTAGTAAATGAAAGATAAAGTCAATTTGTTAGAATTATCTATTTGTACTAAATAAATAGTTGTATAAGGCATCTAGGCCCAAAAAAATTTAGTTCATCAATTAATAAATCAAATTGGTGCTTAAAGCCTAGCGGGTTACCATAATACATGCCATAAATCATAAGGTATGTAGATGTATAACTAGATAACTAGATGGACTTAGTATAATATTATATATTGCTAATTATATATAGGTACATGTCAAAATTAAGGTCTACCTGAAATAGATGTGTACTATTGCCATACGATATATTCGCTGGGTTTGTTTATTAATATCTGTTAATAGTGATACGATTATAAATAATTATTTATTTAAGGTTGAAAACCGAAACTTTTCTTATCTTGCATTGATCGTTCAGTGTCTCAAATTGCATGAAATATGATCAAGTAATTTAGGTCACTTATTCATCAAACTTAAGCGAAATGAAACCTAAAAATATACCGATATGAAAGTGCATATTAAAGAATCAACAATAATTATAAAATCTCTTGAATAATATTGATTTCTGTGTTTCTGTCTACAAGATACCGTTGTTATTGTATATTATAGTATGTTTCTAAATAACTCATTAAAAAAAGAATTGACAAGCATTTGAAGTACGTAAATCAGCGTAGAGGAGGAAAACTAATGATCGATATTTTAAAAACCTGCTTTAGCTCATCCAATGCTTACATAATCTTACAATTGCTATCAAAGATATACACATTAAAAAGGACAAAAAATCTTTATCGTATCTGCTGGTTGATTTATTTACCAAAAAGGCTCTTAATTTTTGGCTTACAAATTGTAACGAAATAGATGGAAAAAATCTTATCTCACTATAGATACACTATACATAAAGCGCAGTACATCGTAACAGTATTCATTTCGTAAAGTTTTTCATTGTCTTTGCCCGCATAATATAATCAAGAACATGTAGCTTAAAGCTACGAGTATGCTACGGCGGACCCACCGCGACGCTACCTTGTCTAAACCTGCGTAACAACGCAAATTCATATAAAATCTATCGTTTTAAAAGCGAAGCAATAAAATAATAATGGTGGAATCGAATTTCAAACGAATTAAGTACAATGTATATTGCTTACTCTACACTTGCAGTTATCAAAGTCATCAATATCCGACTTATTTGTGATATATTTAAAAACCTAAAAACAGTTAAATCGTACACAATATGTAATATATAATACATGTTATAGATTATGTACGATATATATGATACAAGAGCTTAAAGGCAATCTGCTTCAAAAATATAAAATAAAAATTTTGACTATAGAATTACACATTGAAAATTAAATTAATTATTCCATTTCCGTGTCTCGTTTCCAGTTTGCCTGTTATTTTTTAGATTTTGATTGTTTTTTGTAGAGGATTTATTATGTAGAACCTTCGAGGAAGGAAACAATTTATCCAGATTCCTCGCATACAAACACAGGAGTCAAATAAATATAAAAATTATAAGCTACGCAACGTAAAAAAAAATAATAATATTGTTTTATAAAACACTTTCTGAAGTAAATTAAAATAATATCTTATATACATGAATTTCGCAATCGCAAATAAATTCGCAAATATACAAGTGCAAATGAGCGATAATCCCTCACCTATAAATATTATCACTTCACAATAGTTTCAATATAAACCTCACTAATTAATAAAAAAGAAAGTGACGCGAGCACGTAATTCTCTGACAGGATGCCAAAAGCGAAGTGAATCCGGCGCAGGATCACCGTGTACTACAACGCACTACGAATTTTGTCGGACGATTTTGCTACTCACCCTCCCATGGCGTTTAGCTCACTTGGCTTATAAGAGTGTAGTTTTTACAAAAATGACTATACTGTGGAGCAATTGGGAATATTTTTACTAGACCAAACGTAAATAAATAAATTTCAGTAGGCCATGAAAATTAGTAGACATGAGTTTTTTTTTATATTAGTAACGACGGTTATTTTATTATGTTACGTATGAAGTAATATGTAGTTCTTGTTAAATAGTATACAATTGTGTTCATAATACAATACAATATTTATTAAATGTTAAACCAAAATATATTTCTTGATTCGTTGCCTGTAGAGCCTGGTTGGCGACCGGTAGTTCAAATCTGATAATAGAAGTAGACCCGCTGTGTATGGAAAACCAAACAAAATACCAAAAAGTGACATAAATTGTGTAGTAAAAAACGTTACGCTGAAAATTTTATGAATTGGGAATAACTGCAACTGTTTTTTTTTTTCTGCTTCTCGGAATCAATAGACGGCGATGAGGTCTTTTTTTAATTAAAAGTATTATAAGCTTTTGTATGTGTTTAGTTTTTTTAGTGTAAGTTTTAAACCTGCATTTCATCGATTAAAGAAAATATATGCCTTTAAATAAGAAAATATATTCATTTAACACGTTATGTTAAATGTCCTGGTTTCAGAAAAAAAACATACATGTATGTCCATGTATTTTGGCGCCGATTACATTGGTATATTTTCTTTACGTCGTCGAATTTTTAGGTTTATTATGCTGAATTCAACTAATAAGATTAACCCACCACCACTAAGATTCAGTTCAAAAGAGAATATTTTGTTGTGTAGTATAATATAGTTAAATTTTTAAAGATATAGTAAAAAATCTAAAATAATCTAACAAATGTATTTTGCGATGACTCACTATGAAGCTAACTTAAAGAAGATTTTACAGAAAACGCGCAGTCAGAGGAAGACATGAATTCAACTCGGCAATTAAATTATAAGAATATATAAGTATGTATTAAAACATTTAAAAAAATGTATTAAATGTGATAACAGTGTGATGTGCAAAAAATCATATCGGCGATACATTACCACTTAAATAATTCATTAATTTCAGCAAAAATCTATCTTAACTTAAAATCTAAAACATGATATAGGAGAGCGATAATAACTCATCGTGCTGACATCAACATAGGAGTATTGAATTCCCTTTCAATAGGATGATCGGACCCCAGTCCGGTGAATGCAGGGACAGACAATTAAATAGCGGTGCCATCTTTAAATCTTACAATAATGACAACTGTCAAGCCTGTGACGCAAATCAAAGGCCGCAATCCCATTGGTCAGGATTGAAGCACCCTACTGTGAAGGGAGGCGCTTTTATTTTAACTTAGGGCCACTTTACCGATTACCCCGTATTTATATCTGACTCTGGGGTTGCCTTTGTGTCCGCTAGTCATTTTTAATAGCTGTTTAGTATATTGTATTGCAATTAAATGCTGTGAATCAAACTCAGCTATTTGAATAAATACTGGGACTTGAAACTAGACAAATTATGAATGCAATAGATTGTTTATTAAAGACTAAACACTTAATATTACTATAAAGATTTTACATAATCACACATACATAAATTCAATTGATCTGATTTTTCCATTATTTTACAACATATTCCGCGTCAGTAATACTCACTTGTTGGGTGATTTGAGTCTAAACACTCATCACTCATATTTCATCATTATTATATATGTCTTATAAAAATGAGACTGTGTATTATATAAGTCATATACAGTGTATATGTTTGAATAAATCACACTTCAATGAATGTTATAATACGGAGAACTATAATAATCTGGTCTTGAAGTAATTTCCGAAAACTTTGGATTACAATCGTACTTATAACAATTACGTATTTGTTCGAATAGGCTCATCACAAAGCTCACTGTTAATTAAAAAAAATATAATAATTCACTATAACTATTATTGACTCTTTACAAAAAAAAATCTCTTTAAAATCCAGTCTGACCTTTGCCATACAAAATCTAGCAGAAATAGTTTTGCGGTATATTGTGAAATCACTTACAATAAATAATTAACATCCTCATACATTATTTTGTATGTTTTAGGTACGATTTATTGTGGCGTTTGTATTTATTCTACACATTATTTACGATTTTAAAGCTAAAAGAATGTAGCTAAATAAATGAATTTGTCAAATTGAGTCCGGAATAACGTATACTAAGTATATTTTATCATAACATTACTAAAAGCTAACGCGAGTTCACCCTTTATTAAAAGGGTGTGGTCACGGCAATCTAAAAAATTGAACAAATGCAAGAAGTAGGACTTGCTTACTTTACAGTCATATGATAATTATATTCATAACTACGATATATATAATAAGAATCTTCTAAATAAATTATTGTAGGTCCCGTTATCGCACTTATAGCTGTATGAATAAATGTTGATAGCATTTGGCTTCTGCTGTATTCAGTAATGCAGTTCTTGAGTAATACAAGCCTTAGTTCAAAGTATGATTTTTGTTTAAAAGACAGGGACAATTAAATAGGTAGACTACGAATAAGAGGTTAAAGCTCTTTGTTCGAAATTAGTCTACAATGACCGTCTGATGTACTCATTAAACCTATGCATTTCGTATCGTATGAATAGAACATCTGTATAAAAATCTATCAAAATCTGAATGAATATGAAATAGTTTAAAGTCCGTTAAAAATATGTATGGTGCCCGATATTTAAGGACACTCCGTGTGGTGTTTCATCCAATTTAGCTAGTATTAACTAAAATACACTAAGAAAAACACTTTTTAAACTGATTAAAGCTATGCATTATTATTAAAAACTTATAATTATTTACATAATTCTAAATTCCGTCACCGTGACCACGCTCGCTGAAAAGCACGCGAAATGTCGGAAATTTTTTAAAATTTAGAATTATGTAAATAATTATAAGTTTTTAATAATAATACATAGATTTAATCCGTTCAAAAAGTGTTTTTCTTAATGTGTAAAAGCTATTTTAACAAAAGACAATACTAAAATACACTAGTTTAGTATGTTATACTAGTCTTTTGGCAAGGCACTGTCGCTTTTCCCTCGGGAGTATACTCTGTATGCAGTTTTCGAGCCCAACATCCGATCCAGCAGGCTATGCTTAGCTCTCCGACGATGCGTGAGTACTTCTCGACACAGCTCGTGGAAGACTTCACCAACTTGATTCACTTGTTCCGCGGCAGCAACTTCGGCGAAACTACACTCGAAATCTTTCGCCAGTATTTCGCCCTCTTCCGGGCTTACCTGGAACATTACAAAATATGCATTTGATAATATCTTAAGAATTGTAAGCGGAGATCCGTTTCTGCTTAATTTTTTTTAGAATTGAATAGCCAAAGGGACGCCAAAAAAGTTTCGTATCGTTTCTGTTAACTAATGCTACAATAAACAATTATTAAGGTAGATTCGAAATTGATTTTTAGATTTTAAGGCTTGATAAATGAAATAATATAACAGCTGACAATATAAAATAATATACCAAACATCATATGAATTAAGTATCTCACCAATGGGCGGACACATTCCTGTGTCTCAATGTACATTTAAGAGACCAGGCCTCTAACCCTACACAAACAGCTATTTCGCTGTGAAACAAACACAGGACGGTTTATACGTGTCAGCGTTAGCCAGGGTAAGTTCAATGCAATAGTTGTATATAAGCACAAAAGGAATGTTTGATCTGTAGTTATTATTTTACACGCACTTACCTGTCGTAAATGCACCATATCGGCTTTATTTCCGACCAAAGTCAGCGGTACGTCCGGCTGCAGTCGCTGTTTCGCCTTTCGTACATAATTAAATGATTGCCTGTCAGTTATTGAATACACGAGAAACAGACCATCTGCCCACTGCGCTATATCATTGCCCGGTAGCTCATCAGTGCTCTGTAATAGTATATAGTAATAACCTTAAGTATAGTTCATAATATTTTTGTTTAAATTTTGTTAAAAGAGAAGTATTGGCGTACGACGCTCGTGTAAGGTTGTAAGTTCGAACTCCGGCTGTGCAAAATAATCGGTATGAGGAAACCCAAATGCTTTAAAACCAATAAGTCGAGGGTGTGACTCCGACAAAGAATCAATGATCATCTATTTACCTATTAGAAAAAACAAATGATCATGAAACAGATACAGAAATCTAAGGCCCAGGCCTTTTAAATGCGACTGTTGTTTTGTTAAATTCACTATCTGTACGTGAAATCGTAATCAAGAAAAATTATACCAACTTCAAATAACGTTCAACTGAAAAGTAAAAATGCATGGATATCTCAAAAACTTTGAGTTTCTGCGTACATTGACACATTTAAATAAAAAATATGACTTTCAATTTTAACGGTATTTGTGAAACACGAACATACACTTACAAATTTACTGCACCCGCCTGAAAGTCATATATCACTCAAATATGTATTATCGAATTCCAACGATATACATACAGTTGATTTACTCCTCCGTTTTTTTAACCAGTTACGAAGGAGTGTTTCAATTTAATAAATTTAAAGTGAGATTAAAGACTGGTTAAGATAAAGGACCCTTTACGTCGTTACTTGCCAGTAACCCAGGAGGTAGTTGTTATACGACGTTCGCACTTACCTATAAATTCAAATTATATAGTACGAAAAAAATACGTATTAAATTTAACGTTAAAAATTTTAGTACTATAATAGTTGTACGAGTATTAATTTATGTTATTTATTAGTTATTAGAATTTCACGGCAAGTTTCATGTACCTTAGGACACGTGTCGAGTATTTCAAACAGAATCGGTTCACCGTCCAACAGGGCTTCGTGCTTGTATTTACTTTCTGGAAAATAGAACGAGTAGTGTCTATGATTATGTTAATACTCATTCAAATAAAACTTTTCTAAGTGATATAAATAGGAATTTGTTTTATTATTCACATATTTCCACGTTCCGAGTAAATTGTAATAAATTTAACTGTAGATAGCATTCAAATACAAGTAAAATTAGATTTCTTTTTATACCGACCGAAAATTAAGTCAAAAATTATTTCATTTATTTCTTTATTAATTTATACTTCGTTGAAGTTATACAGTACAGTACAATTAATATAATTTAATAAAAAGGAGGAAAACTGGCGGCATTATCGCTTTTGAGCGACCTTTCCACGCAACCGGTGCGAGAAAAATATTAAATATAATGTATTACGCATGTCACTTGAATGACATTTGTAATTCAATATAAAACCAGTCTTTGATTATAAATACTAATAGTTACATTTTTATATTAATTTACCTTGTTGGTGATCGTATTCTCCAATATATCTCTTTGTTAAGAATCGTACAGTAAGGGCTGAAAACAAAGTATAAATTATTAATCAACATTGGATATTTTAAGATTGTTGGCAGAAATTGGCAGCCATTACTTTATCTTGTATATTTTGGCTTCTGTTTGTTGTGCATAATGAACTATTATTAATATTATGCTGTCAACCATTAGATTAGATATCTTAGATGTTTTAACTAGTTGTTTGTGAACCATTGTCAATTGTATCTAATATTGGCTAGTTTTATAAAAATAAATCTTATTTATTTCATGCAATAAAAGAACGTGTCCTTTCGTATAACTCTACATATTGGTAGTATTTTGTCTAAGTCAAATTGAGACTTTTAGCCATTGTACCCTTACTTGTAGGCAAGTATTCTAAATAACAATAATCACAAAAAAAGTCAGATATCCAATAAACTTACCAAGACCAAGCTTTTCCACGTGGGGGTACATATTTGGCAGTACTCAAGAAGACATTATGTCTTAAAACGTACAAAAAGCTTTGAAGGTATTATGAAATTTGTCAATACTATCCCGGAAGTAAATTAGACCTATGGGTATTTTATACCCAAATAATATTTAGCCACGTACTTGATTCTTTCCGAACGTTTAATTGAAAACTCTTTTTTGTTTGGTACTATCAAAACTGACGTATCTAGGATTGCCAAATCCACATTCTTCAATGCCTTTCGAACGCAACGTCTGGTTTATTTATATTAAAGTGAGCAGGAACATGATAGTATAAATAAATGTCGAATCTTAAACATAACCGTTGATTCAATTAACACTCGAGTCGATTAGTATCTAGAGAAATAGATTTAAGTTTCAAAATCGCAAGTTCGGTATAAACAATGTAAAACATATAAAAACAAAAAAATAGAACAGTATTTGTGTTTTCATATGATAAGCTACGTTAAAATAAAAATATTTAAATATTATCTTATAAAAATATGTATGTCGTAAATAAGTAAGTTTGTAACAGTGCTCATAGCGTTAGAATGTGTTCTATATTTATACTAATATTATAATTATTTGAACCCATGTTGCTACTTATAAGCGGGATATCCATGTATGTAATTATAAAACACGTAAGTAATTGTTACTGTCTTACTACTACTGTGCTACTGTTAGTGGACATATATTTATATATTAATACATTTACAATGTAAGGTAGGGGGTAGGGTAGCGAAGCTAGGAGGCTCTCCTTAAATTTAATTTAAATCTATGTTATTGAGATTGAGATTTTCTTTTTTAAATTATTTTTTGCTATCAGTTTCTAAGACAAAATCAGGGAAAGTAGTTATTTCCGAAATCGTATGAAATAACTAACTTAATAAAATCTGACTTTTATATAGTTACTTAGTTTTATATTTTAAACATGATTGAATCGCAAAATTTATAATCTTAGCAGATTTAAGAAGCTCTGAAATAAAAAGACAGGTGAGAAGCAAAAATAACTCATGCTAGACTAAAATACCCTCTAAGAGCTGTTTAATTGACAAGATTGCTAGCCAAATATCATTATCATATACATATTTAAAAATATTATTATTAAAATTATGATTTTGGTACACTAATATTTTTCCAACAATACACTCATATATATAAGACTTAAAATATTGTGGTGATCAACCAGGTGATAGATAGAACAAGAACAGAAGGTGTTTGGTCAAATAATTAATTAAAATAGACATTTCGAGAGAGAGAGAGAGAGAAAGAAAGAGACATTTACAAGTTCTATTTCAGAGTCTATAAGATTATCTAAAATCCAAGCATAATTAGGTTGAGCAAAAATTATGAACATCTTTTAATATCCGCATACAATTTGAAATCACTAAATGCGTAACGGTTTAAATAACGTTTAACACATT
The DNA here is from genome assembly GCF_905147105.1 of Pieris brassicae. Lineage (NCBI taxonomy): Eukaryota > Metazoa > Arthropoda > Insecta > Lepidoptera > Pieridae > Pieris > Pieris brassicae. The sequence goes on from NC_059680.1 coordinate 8,991,684, forward strand.
CGCAAATACTCCTCTGAATATTTCCTGAGATATTTTCAGCACAACAAAGGTCGACTTCCGTGCCATTGCATTGTCTTCGTACGCATATTATTCTTGGCTACATACTGATAATTCTTTTACAGTCAGCAACAGAACTTTTCAAATAATTTATTTTCATACGAAAATCAAGGTTAAAATTTATTAACGGGAATAATCCTAGTATTTAAGATTTTTTTGGAATCTACATGTACTTGTCCAGACATAAGTTCTGTTACAAATTGAAATGGATTTTTTAATGAAGTAATGTAACATTATTAAAATTTAATTACTTATGTCATATATTTATTAAAGTCTCACCAAAAAATAAAACAATATCCTATTCAAAATAGTCACCTTTGGCTTTTATACAGGCCTTAAATCTGTTTGTCAATGTCGCAGTGTCGTTAAAAGCAGGCCATGTTCTCTAAAACTGACGTCTAAAAGGGTTGAAGTCTGGTCTAGAAGAGGGCCAGTCTTCAACTCTTATAAAGTGTATTGTTGAGAGGTCACAACATGGTCCAAGCCCTTCCCTCCTTTTTCACGAAAATGTAGTTTAGTGACTCCTAGATAGGACACGCCACACGAAACCATCACTGACGTAGGATGATGAACACCTTGTACCTTTCCGACCACTTGAGCAGCTACTTTAGAACTGTGAGCATATATTTTATCATTTTGATTATTGTATTCTTGTTATTCTTCAATCATGAAAATATTTTCATCGGTATAGAAATATTTCTGTGGCTTTAATCTGCGTAACGACAAAGGCGTTTTGATTGATCTACTCTCTGATTCTCTGATTTAGGGCATGTCCTGTATATCGGCGATAATCACGGAGCTTCAGGCCTTGTTTTATAATAAGCGACAGAGTCCTAAAAGGAATCTTCATTTCTCGGGATAAGATTTTTTGTTTCGGTTAGTTTTGGCTTTAACAGCATAACAACCTTTGTAGTTCTGACAATACGCGGCCAGCGTATGCACAATGGACCTATTGAGGGCCTAAGTGAGGAAACTGGAGGAGTCCACAAACCAATAACCAGCACGCGACCGTCCCGGTTTTGTATCGGGTTGTAATACTAACATACGGCTAATACCAAACTTTTGAAGTGTCTGGAATATTATGACCGACGGCTCCATACCCACTTTGTGCAAGGCCATCGCTGCAATTCAATTTTCTTAACACCCCATTCCATAACGTAATGGGGTTTTGATGATGGGCGCAAAATCGAAATAAGTTTTTAAAATAATATAAGTGTTCCAAATTCAAAATAATTAATAAGTTTCAAGAAAAATGCATTTTCGTTAACAGAACTTATGGCCAGATTAGTTATTTTGTACACATTTAATATTTGCGGATGCCGACAACTCTTGCATGGATAAATAATTAAGCTTCTCAGCTCTCACAGCTGTCTTCCCAAAATTCAAACTAGGTAGGCGCGCGTGTATCTTGGGTGAGTGAGCTTATAACTGAACTGAGCTTACGCGTGATTTATTGTATGAGCGCCAATGTTGACTTAGATTCTTAAATAAAATTCCTTAAAAATTATAGTTAAGCTTTATCAGTATCAAAACGATTACACAAATCAGCATAGTTCACAATAAATAATCTAATAGGAATGTACGTAGGAGTAAACCACATTGATGTATGTAATCCTATTGCAAACACAAATGAATCTGAGTGTATACTCGTTGACCCACATACATAATATCAAAGTGTATATCAATAACAATGTTGACTCCAAAATTAGACGCGAAACTAAACCGAATCAAGCAAATCTCTTCAAATACATGAAAATAGTATGAGCAATAAGAAAGAGCGCCTAGTCTTGTTTGTAACAGATTAAGAATTACTATTACGTGAGAACTTGTTGAATCTAAAACTTAAACTGCATTCATACAGAGTCAAAACACTAAAAGATAAATTAATAGAGAATTTATTGATTAAATTTGGACTGGTACTGATTGAACAATCTATTCTAAACACAACTTTAAAACAATCATCGCCAGAAACTCTTATACTTTTCTATAATAACATAGTTTAGATTCCAGTTTCTATCTAACGTATGTACGGCGTTTCATGCAATATAAATTCTAAAAGTCTATTGTCTCATCAAGAGTCCAATCTGATGTTTGAAGAGGCAAAATGGGGGTTTGTTAAAAACGTGACATGCACTATTTTAAATACATATATTACAAAATTCACAAACGCTGTCAGCGTTGTATATATTTTTCCAGAATACAAATAAAATACGACTTAATACAATGTTACGTAAGTAATCGAATTTTAATCATTAATAATGAGCAAGTAAGTACTTTTTTAATAATAATTCGCAAATGTTATTTTTACTTATCGACATTCTTTTAGTTTCGCAATAATGCCTACTTAGGCATTTCGTAATTCTTATTAAACATATTCTACAACTGGCGAACCGTAGAAAAATTCTTTACGTTACAAATATTGATAAACCCTTTTGAAGTATATAATTTAATGATCTTATAGAACGTATTTGTATTAAAATATAATTATCTCGATTCGCTTTACGCTCCAAACAAACGTGTTTTGCAGAACACGCCAATCATTATTAGACGAGTTATACGATCGCATTAAAATTTAACATTAAATGGAATCTGAAAATATTCAGGGCCTTGAGATACCACTTGTAGTTCATCGTTTTATTTTTATAATAGCATTGATGTCATTACAAAGCGTAGGATTATTAAATACTGTTATATTATAATTTAGTTTACTCTTATATTAATTCATTGTATGTAAGTCAAGTATATTTAAACTTTAATTTAATGACATTAAAGTAACCCATAACTTTTGTTCATTTTACGCATTCGTACATAAATACATTTACAATCAAATTAAACTACTACAACTGAAGTTGATAAGTCACAAAAATTACAAACATATACATACAAGCGATCCAATCTCCGGATTTATTCAGATATTAATTTTTCACATATACACTATCCGAATTAAGCACGTACCACTTTTTCCAACAGATGGTGCTCCAATAACAGCTACTTTAACTTCGGAAAGCGACGATTTCTTCCGCCTTATTCCTCGTGTTGTCATTTTCCAGCAGTCATGGTATTGCCACGCGGACGCCGAATACTCTGAGGCCGTCGGTCAGCGCGCACCGCGGTCTCGAGACTCGAACCCCGCTCTTGCCTGTCAGCTAAAAATACATAAAGCGACACTGCTCTGACATCGGTTCTCGTATTAATGGGTCAAGATCTGGCCAAGATCACCCGTGCAAATAGGCATGTTTACGTCGCGGGCTTCCTGACGATCGCTGCCACGTGTCCATGGCGGTAGGCCAACTGGTGAACTTGAAGAAATCACTGCCCTTGTGTAGAGCTGATTTCAATGGATGTATACAAAAATGTGCAAATTTCATGTCGGTACTTATAACTATAGATGTAGTAATTATTTATAACTATGGTTTTCTAAGAAATTAATCGAGTGAAAACAATACTATAATTTAAACAAAACATTTATTTTGAAAACCATTTATGTCTGAAACATTATTATGAAGCAATACTGTGTTAAGGTCATGAAAATTTATAACATTGAAGAATAATTTATACAACAATTGGATACACATTGTTGATACCGAAATAACGCAGTTTATTCCAAAACTAAGGAAGGTTAGGCCCGGGAATCTTTACATTACAAAAGTAAATTCCAGTTCATATTTTTTGCAATCATTAACAGACCGCCGCATGATCCGTTTCCTTTGCAAATTGTTTGTGTTTTAGTTGGATTTAATTTTGAAATTCAAACGTAGTTCGCACTTTGTGTTTACAATTATACCTTATAAAAGAGTTTGTGTACTTGGGTAGAGATTGACGGGGAAAGAACACAACTACTTTAACTACCCTTAAACGAAGTATATCAAAAACACATTTAATATTAAACTATTAAAGTCATTATATATATTAACTGCCAGTTCTCAAATCCAAGACGAGAACTGATAATAATCTCCGTCGCTCTTTTAAATCGCCAAGAATCAACCATTACCATCATGCACCACATCACGTGTTAAAATAGTTAAATATTCTAATTAAATAAAAAATATTTAGTATAAAATTAGTTAATACAAAGAATAAAAAAAACAATTCTACTTGAAGGATTTAATGTGAAATAAAACAGTTTTTTTATAATTATACATAGAAAAAATATTTACAACCATTGTTACAGAAAATTCAACATATCCTTAAATTGATAAGATTTTTAATAAATTAAGCAAATATTAAAACAACTTAAAACGTCATGTGTTTTGTTTCATAAGTAGATACTTATCGTCATTATTTTAAAAAGCGTTAACCTTTTGCATTTCAGCGTTTAGTAAATATTGTTTCAGAACAATTATTATTATAGGCACATTTAACAATTCCAATGGTTTATATGACATAGACCAAGACAGATTTAGAGGGAAATCTTACAATGATATTATATACTCAGGTGCCACAGTACTACAACAAGATATGAATAGGAAATGATAAGACCGCTTCCGAAAAACAAAACCACACCATTATATGATTCGGTATTTCTAAATCTATGGGTTTAATAATAAAAACCCAAAAGCTATTTAAATTGAAACTAATAATATTTGTAGAATCCTTCTATGATAAATAGAATAATAAAAGCTTATTGTTATGATTTCGAACAAATATCCGAATTGTGTTAAAATATAAATTGAACATATTACATATTATGATTTCCAAGACTATTAAGTGTTTTGGAAAATTTCTACAATTCTAATTAATTTGGCTTAAAAGGTCGTCTGTTAAAGAATACTATATTTATTGTATAAAACCTTTGCGCCTTTACAAAATCTGGCCAAGACAGATGCCGAGACTAATATCAATTCAATCACAATTTTTTTGGCGGAATATGTAACACATATAGTTCTTGGACAAATTCGAGAACGCCACGTCAACCTCATACTAATATATAAATATATGATGTTTTATACTTGTTGTTATTAAAATCTACACTCATTATTGCTGTAAATGATATAGGAAACTAGTGGTTATTCATAAACCTAACCTTAAGTCTATATATCCTAAAAAATACAAAATTAAATGTGTAATATGGTGTATTTATCACTAGTAAACCCACACGTACTAGTATCTACAAAAGTCGCCGTAATAATAATAATTTTGAATAACTCGAATATAAATTTAAAATGTATGAAATTAAACACGTATTGCTTCTATTGCTAATGTGATGGTCCATACATTGAAATCCTAACTACATTCTTACCGCAGTCTCAATTAACTTATAGGCTAAAGATGACATGTATAAAATCGGACTGTTTTAAACTTAGCTTATTGGTAACATGGAATCTATAAAGGATAATACTACAGGCGATGACAATCGAAGAAATTGGTGTCCGACGCCAAGGTGAGTAGCAAATTCACTAGAAAACTGTTGAATTTTGCCAAAGCGACAATCCAACATCTACAGAAATATCCAACGCAATTGCACTTTACCCGAAGGCGAAACAAAATCAAATCATCCATTTTGCGATTGGCCATTACTTTTGAAACTGTAGAGCAAAGCTTTTAGTTTTCGTAATAGGTTCCGAGACAGATAGGGAGTCGTATACGTGTATAATACATAGTTTATATATGTGTGTATTTAATCGAAAAATAAAAATAACTTGTAAAGCACTAGTGAGATGACAAAACCGATAGTTCATATTGCCTTATAGCTGACCAAGTTACTAAAGAAAAACGGTTTCGATATTTTGATACGATAAAACTGAGTAATAACGTGAAATATAATTATTTTAAAAATGTCATTAGATATCGTTAGATAGGAATATTAATTCGGCATTACAATGCAGGCGCTTAAGCAGAGGGCAGCAATCCGAGCTACATTTAAAAGGAAATTAATAAAAACATCCTTAGGCGTAATTCTTTATATAAAATATAAAGCCTGCAAAATTAGAACTAACAACTACGAACCCCCATTTTATACCAGACTACAGTACCTAACTAGTGTTAATATTTAAAGGATGTATACGGGATATGTCTAATTCATAGCCAAATATTAATGTAGATGTATAATACAAAAAAAATCTAATAAGCTGATTAAGTAGATACAAATTATCTACGATAAATGCAGTTGTTATATGAAAATTTTCTATCTAGTTATCATTAATTTATTCGGAATTTTCTTGCATTAATGGTTGCATATCTTCACGTCTCTTCTCTCTATTCGTGACACCGTCCAGTACTCCTATCTCTGATATCCTAAGAGATAAGAAATGAGAAAAGAAATTATTATACAAACTTTAAAATGTGTTTTAACTTGACTTTTTGACTCAAGTATATATATATATATATTTATGAGATATTTAAATATATCTAACTAGGTTAAAGCTAGTTAAACATATAAACAACAGTTAGAAAATCAATCAGATAATACTCAGGCATAATGTAGCAACCTAGTGAATACAATTTTTGTAATCAGTCCAGTAGTTGTTGAGTTTATCAGCTACTAAATATAGTAATACAAGTTACAGTGTCGAGTGTCCCATTCCATGAATATTATAAAAATAACGTTTATTAAAAAAATCATAAATTTTCTATTATTTAAAAATATATAATAATTACACTTTCGGTTCGACGTCATCGTATGTCGGTGTGAAATAAGGATTAGCTGCAGCCGGTCGGAACTTGTATCCTGTCATTACAAAGAAAACAAACGTCGCCATCTCACGAAACATTTCATCGATCCACGAATATTGGAATGGAACTGTTTTCTGAAAATGTGAAAAATATTTATTCAATGCAGTTTCATTTACCGAGCCAATTTAATAAAACATATTAATATCATCTTAAGCAGATATCTCATAATTCTTACCTCCAATATAGTGACAATAATTCTCGTGAAATAAATATAGCACAAGATCATCACGTAAAAATGTCTAAATAACTTAAGCTTTCTCAAATTAACAGCAGCCTTGCCGTCTGTTGTCGAAGAATCTTCCAAATGGTGTATTGACCTGCGAATTTTAATAAAATGTACGACACATAAATTTACAAAACAAATCTTTTACTAATAAGTTGTAATAATGATATTAAAAAACGGTTTCCTAACGATTTTTTGATTCATGCTTATTCAATGCATAGGAAGCACCAATAGACATTCCATTGGTGCCCAGCCATTATTCAACTCAATCAGAAGTCATGTAATCTCTAGGCCGACCAACACTGCCCTACAAAGATATAGTTTGGAGTTGTTTCTAATTGACCATCACCGGGCATGGTTATTTAAAGATTTTGATTACTCATATTTTGAAAGGATGAGGTATTTATTCTTAGTAATGATTAATTGGTCTAAGAATGTTTTTATTAATATTGGTATTTATTAAAACTTATAGACGCCAATACTTAAAAAATTGAAATTGTTAAATTTCTATTTACTACCAGTACCCAAATCAAGGGGGGACGAGAACTGGCAAGAAAATCTTCGGCACAATATCGATAGCAGCAAACTTTATTTGAATTAGGCATTTCATTATTTTCATGACAAAGAGTACGCATATGTAGATTCATATTTGTAGTCTCATCTGTGGACATTATCATTGAACAAGACTCACCATACAACCGGGAACATAATAGCGCCACAACAGAGTACATCGACGAACATTAAAAGAATCCTCCACGCGTTATGTTCGACCGCTCCCTCTTCACTTTCAGCGATTATTATCTCCGCAACGTTAGCGACCACCTTTTAAACAAAGATACCACCATATTACTTCATCATTCACCTTCGATATTAAAATAACCTTCCAATATTTAGTTACCTTGTCTTAGATTGATTAACTTATTAAGTCAATAAATGGTCTGATTACCCGTATAATCATTGTTTTAGAGTGACAAAAGGATTACACATACATAGTTTTATATGTAATAGGAGACTCATTTCTAGGTCCATTTAATTAAAATTTTGTTACTTAAGGAGGTTTATAAATTTATAACCTGTGGTTCTAAACCACAGACACTGTTAAACCTCTAAACAATTACAATTGAGTTACATGGTACTTAAACATTCTTTGAATATACTTACTTGTAATGGAATGACTATCATAAATATTTTTTTATCGCGGTCTGCCAGAATGTGTTTAATAAAATTCCATCCAGTTCCAACTAAAATTATAGTCACAAAGAGCACAGCACCTTTTAATCTACAAAGAATTATACATACAAGTTTATTAGAAAATTACTACAAATTAAAATCATGCCAAATATTTTATTCAATTTATGATTTTACAATATATTTTTTTAAACTCATAATGAGTTAATAATACAATTGAATACTTACAAATGTGTTATGTAGTATAATATTGCCCAAGCTGTAACATGCTCTCCTCTTGTTTGTATAAAATGATAGTTAATCCCGTGGAAAGCCAATGACATTGCTTTTAAGTAAACCAGTACACACATAATTATATGTATTCTATATACTTTGTGACGGCTTGTTTTTAAAATAAAAGTCCAAAAGCCAGCACACAAAAAAAATATGAGTGACATCATGCTGTATAGTGCTGGAAGTGGCATTTCCCCAGCGGACAAAAAGTTTCCATCATTACTTTCATATATTTCTATCTGTAAAGACAAGGTTACTGCTAGAATAATTGCCATATAGTTAAATTTAGATGGAAACCAGTGATTACAATAGAAGCCCATAAGAGGTCTCTTTCTAGACCTCAATATAATAACAACTATGTTGTAAGTGCTTAAAAAAGATTACCATCAAATTGTTCGGAAAGATAGAAGTGCATTACCAAACATTTAGAAATAAAACCTAGTAAATAGATTAAGATTATTAATAAAAAGTATTTACCAAAACATTAATAGCAGGCTCTGTTTCATGTGGACAGTTATGGAAGTACAAGTTGTACAATCCTTCTTCCTTGTCTGAAGCCACATACATAGCAAACTGTAATATTGAAATTCAGTCAAACATCTATTAGGAAAAGAACACCATTGAGTATGGATAAGAACTTACACTTGTATTGTAATAATCAAAGCCATTTCGTGTTTCTTTTGTGATAGGAAGAACCGCATATGAACACTGAGATCCCAATGCCTCCGTTGATTTCTTACTATCTATAATAAAGATTACCATTAAAATCAAGAGCCAATCAGAATTTTAAAGAAAACATATGAAATATTACCTAATGGTGATCGTCGTTGTCTGTTTACAAATATATACTGTGATTGTCGTTTAATTCTATCTATTGGAATCATTGACCTATTTTGGTAAAGATGTAATGCAGTAACTTCACCTTCACATGTAATATTAATTCTGAAAATAAAATTAACTTTAGACAATCAATTTAAAATGTTGACTAGATGTATCTAGTAAAAAAAAACAATTCTTCTGTAACTCTTACTGTGTGTACTAGTATTGTTGAGCCTCTCAAATGTATGGATTAAATTAATACTTTTAAATCTCTACTCAGTCAATGCACCATTCCATTGACTTGACAAGAACAAATATTTGTATAAGTATAGAGAAAAACTTACCTGAGATTTTTAAAATCTAATTTCAAAAAAACTATAGCTGGATGATGTGGTGACAAAAGACCGCCATAATTTTCTACACCTTTAAGAATACATGTATCCGAATGTACTTCCAGATAAGGATTAATGGCATCATTGACAGTTCTATCCAAGGTAAAACCATACTAAAAAGAAACAACTGTTATAATAGAGAACAAAACCACTAAATAGAAATCTGTATGTCATAATAACATGAACAAAGTTTAAACAAATATAAGCTATTGTATTGATTATAATTAAAAGCTAATTTTATTGATTATCCACTTAACTTAAATAATGATTAAGTTTGTAATGAAAATTATACTAGAATACATTATATGTTACCTCGCCCAGCACTGAACCAGATGGCAACTTGAAGTTAATCATATGCACATCTAAGATACCCCCTTCAAAAAAACCAAATGTAGTCAAATCAACATAGTGACGTTCATCATCCTGCAAAAGAAGAACCTTTCAATGTTCAGTTCACTTATTTTTATTTACTTAAAGTAATACATAATAATGTTACATACCACAAGAGGTAACTTGTGAATCCTGGATGAGACGGACACCGCGATAGCAAAAATAACAATAAATACTTTCTTTAAGGCAGAAATCATATTTCATGACTACTACACCACTTAAAATCAAACTTAAAATTATAGTAGAATACTTTATTAGAAAAAATTAAATTTGGATCAAGAGCAGAACACTAAAATTTTCGTATCCTTTGATTAATAACATTTATCCGAGATATACAAGATAGAAGTACCAAATTGGTATATCAATGTACCAACACGGAGATACTTGTACCAAAGAGTATGAATCAACAAAGATGACGTTCCTATCAAAAACCTAGTACCAACCTTAACCAACTCATATGAATTACTGATAAGGCTACACAGAGTACTGCGGTTCAGTTACTTTTTATTATTTGATGACGCAAAAACGTTTACATCATTGTACATGTTACATTGTATTTAAATATATGAATAATAAGCTTATAGAAATATGTTTTTTTTTGATAAATGATATGAAAATATCAATCTTAAAATTCAAAATTTACATATTGGTTAAAAAATATTATATATACTTTACTTACTAATTTTGAAAAGTTTACTCTATAGCATAAGGTGGGTTTTAGCAATCATGCATTCATATATAGAAGCTAAAACCCAAAATCAGAATAAACCCTTGAAAATACAAAAAAAAAACTAATTCCTACGAAGAGAAGACTAAACCGACAGTGGCATACGAGCAGGAATCGGCTTGTTAAAAAAACATTCAATAGCATAAATCCCAAAAAGATTTAAAAGAAAATGAAGTTGTTGTTAAGAGAAAATGAAAATCATACATTGCAAGATAAACTACAAACCTTGTCGCCATATAAAGCAGAAATCATTAAAATGGCCAAACATATGACTTCTTTAAAATAAGCTAACCGCGGCTGGTTTCAAAAACCACAGGTGAAGTTGAGCTGTTTGCCAACTTTCTAACGGATGTGTTTAAACCTAACGAACCGGACACAATGCAAACCGAAAACGAATTTGGTGAAATCATAAATGTCTTTAATATAGTCATAATGTCAGTAAATGACTTTACCACTAATACTTGATACACCGCTAGAATTTAAAAAAATCTTTTAATAATTTAAAACCATGAAAGCACCATCTTATTACTGCAGAAGTACCTTATTAAACAATTACCGAAAAAAGGTATCGTTAACAATACTCTTTAACGTAATATTAAGACTATAATATTTTCCAAAGCTGTGGAAAGTGTCCAGTATGAAAATAGTTCCAAAACCCAAGAAGTTTCATCATACAGGCTTATTGGTCTTCTACCCTTGCTATCAAAAGTATTTGACAAACTAGTCCTTAGTCATCTTAGTCACCACTCAAAGAATAAGAAGTAAAACTGACCACCATTTCGTGCAATTCGGCTAGTCCTAGAAAGAAAATTTCTAGATATATAGGTGCATACATAAATATCAATTGATTCATCCATACCCATAATTCATAAATTCTTATAAGTAGTGTACGCGGTTTTTATATTTAGTTTTAGTTCATAGATTAACAGTACACTGTTACAACACTCTGTCAGTAATATAGCATGTAGCATCTCAACTTGGCCTGTAAACCTCTTTGTCTGTGTATATATCGTTATCTGTGATCGATACTGGGTGTTTGAGCGTTTGCATTTTGCCAAACTCAGTTTTTTGTATATCAAGTTGAACAAATATTGCAGTTACTAATTGATAAAAAATTAAACAATGAGTCGATGTGCATTAAATTAGTGGCAAAATAATTGTCCTTATACTGGTATTAACTTATGGGTTCATTATTGTTTTTCAAACCCTACGAACTTTTATTTTAATTGTAAAATTTAGGTATCTACCTGATTTCATTTATAATGATCTTTTAGATTCTACCTTAATTTTGATAACATTCCGCCTAAAACCTTATGCCATGGAGTCAGGGCATCAGCCTAAGTTAAGCCCCAACCGAGCTTTTCAAGGTAAGGTCTTTATCTATGTGAATCACTGTTTATATGTGTATAAATAATAATGTCTATATTTTTATAGTTGCTCATGGTGGTATTATGGACCGTGAGGATGATGACGCCAATTTGAACTTAAGTCTCTCCGATTACCATGACTATGAACCTAATTTAGAGTTTGATGATTCTGAGCTTATTTGTACCACAAGTCTTGGTATGTTTAATCTTTAATACTAAGAAGTTAGTTACATTATTTTATAGACATATGCTTAAAATTTAGTTATAAGTATAAAAATGCCTTATGAATTACAACATTTTATCAACTAATCCCAATAGAGAACCTCCTTCCATGTCGCTATTTAGCCTGCAGTTGTTTTTAAGAAAATCTTGCCCATATCCTTTATTACTGGGATGCTTCAATTAATAATATTTATCACAACACTTAATTTGATACATTTAGTGTTTAATGTATGCAATTTTCTTAAAGTACCTGGTAAAATGTCTTAAAAATTATTAATTTAATGTAAGTCGTTTGTTAAATCTAAAGAATCTCTATATAATTTATTGTGTCTCCTCTGATTTAATTAGTGTAAGCAGATTACCCAATTGACTTTGTATATAAAGGCAGCTGCATGTGCATGGGAGTTATATTCATATATATCTTTGTTACTTTATTAGTAACACATAAAATCCTAAGATTCTTGTTTGGAATATTGACGGTTAATTAAAACTCCATTCCAGGCAATATTCAGTTGTTAAAGGAACAAAATATGTTTGTTAAATATCTTCATGTAATTGTTTGTAATCAAATTCTTTTATTCCATACTTATAAGAACCATATTTTTATCATGGCTTTTAATATAACATTCAAAAATTCTAAACCTAAAAATTGCATTAGTAGCTATTGCGCTAGTGGGATTGGGTTTAATGTTTTGGTTAAGAGATGGTGGCAATTTGGTGTGGTTAAAGTTTTAGTCCAACAATGTAGATGGCACAACAGTTGCCTAAAAATGCGGGATGTCTCTGTCTCTAAAATTCACACCACAAAAATGTTGACGGCTCACCTAATTGGTGAACAATATAGTGGGGTTGCTTGAACAAGCTTTGATGATTTACTTAAGTAAAAATGTAGCATTCTACTTTTAAAAAGAGAGTAACCAGTTATTATACTAATATTGAGTAAGTATAGTGTTTTTTTTTAAATTAAAATTTGTTTGGAACTTCTCGTAACTCAGGAATATAGAAAACATTATGAAATCTGGATTTTTCATTTGCTGTCCTACAGACGCCTACAGTCTGGTCTAACCCAAAAATATCAAACTGTGGTAGTCTTAACAAAAGTTTGCTGAAAATTCATTTGCATCCTTAAATTAATCCTTGCATTAAATCTGTATACTTGAAATTTTTTTCAACCTTAGTTTCCATTTTTCATATAGCCTGAAATTCAGCGGCCAGGGGACACGGCGATAGGTAAATATAAAAAAATAGTAGGGTGGGGTGAAAAGTAATCAGTACCTTGCGGCCCTTTTAGGAGTGAATTTCATTAGATTTACATTTAAAGAAAAATTTAATGTATTTAGGGCCACGGAATGCCCGCCATTTTGTATCGGAGTGGTATGTAACTGTGCTGATGCTAGGCAGCCTTGAGCCTCGATATAAGAAAGTTGCCGAGAGCTGAAAGCATTCTATTGAGAATTTATAAGCATTTAAACCTTTCACTGGTATAGCATTTACTAAATACGGCCCTTCGTAGATGATGTGGTTGATGTGTGGTAATATACCCAATCACTTCAGCTCCTAACTCGTGGGCTGCGTGCAGCCAAGCGCACCCTTACTCTCAACATTAGAAATGTGCCGAGAGCGGAAAGCTTAGTATTCGAAAGCATTTCTACTTGAACAAGTAATTGTCATTGGAAAATCCTATGGCTGTTAACGTATTAGATATATTTCGCTAATTGATAGGTGATATGCCTCCTACCGCCAAAGTTGACGGTTGTGATTTTTATTCAAAGTTCGTATTTTAGCTCCATTATCACCCGAATTACTAGATTTATCGCAAGAATTTCTACCACCTTCAAGTAGTGATGGAACTATAGAAGAAAATTTTGAAAAAGAACTTGGAGAGGGTCCACAATCATATTCAGAGGTAAGTGACTGGACGATTAGTACATTTTGATATTTGCATTAGGTTGCTAAATTTATATAGACTTGTTTAATCATATAATTAGGCACTGTTACTATACAGCTTATAGTTTAAGATTTATTTGATGTACGAGTAATTGAATTCGAATGATCCGGTATCATAGTGCGCCATTCGATCGATATGTTAATCTAGGTCTCCCGGGATAGCGCAGCAGATTTAGGTCATTGTAAATATGGTATTTCATTTAACCTTTCGATAATGTAGGATTGGTATGTATTGTACATTACAATAATAAAATATTTTCACATTCCGCAATTGATGATATAAAGTCATATATCGAAATACTCCATATTTTCATGACATGTATTAAAACCGGAAGGACATTTGCATTTCAGCGTGTATTTTTTATTGTTTCGACATTTTCATGTTATAATTTAGTTATGATTACTTTGATGAACGATTTATCCAATTATATTATAAATACTTACGTCCAGCGAATCAAAGCGAGTTTTGGCCACCGAAACTAGAGAACGCAACCTTTGCTATTATTATGAATATTTTCAACATGTTAAATTTTCCAACCAGATTTTCTTAAAAATCCTGTACTATATATTGATTTTAGATAGCAACCTGCTCGCTTGATTACGACGTTTTTGCCGATTTACATGGAAGTGGTGTAGTCGAAGTTGTGGGGGACGATGAACTTGGACGTCGAATTATCGTAATATCTGCTTGTCGCCTGCCGCCATCTAAGGATGTACATCCTGATCTGCTCTTGAGGTGAGCCTTCGTATTTCAATAAGTACAGCACTAAGTTTGAACTATAGTTCTTTAGTGAATGGCAATAGTTGACGATTTTATTACGTTTTATTAATATATATTTTCTTGTAGTTAAAAACAAAGCTTTTTTTAAATCTGTTTAATTTTTAATAGGTTCCTAATGTACACACTGGACAAATATGTGGAACAAGATTACAGTGTCATTTACTTCCATTATGGGCTCTCCAGCAGAAACAAACCACCGTTCTCTTGGTTGTGGAAAGCTTATAAGGCGTTTGATAGAAAATATAAGAAAAATCTCAAAACGCTGTATCTAGTCCATCCAACGAATGTGATAAGAATAGTATGGCAAATGCTGAGGCCAGCAATAAGTGTCAAGTTTGGCAGGAAAATGATGTATGTGAATTATTTACATGAACTGCAGCAGTATTTAGATTTGGACAAAGTTCATATTCCACCACAAGTTATTGAGTATGTATAATCACTGAATTGTTTGTTTCCTTGCCTTTAGAGTTCCTTACTAGTATAACTCTTATTTTATTTTGTAGATGTGACAAGATTCTGTTATCTAAAAATCCACGAGCTGCGGAAATAGCTAAAGAAATGACTAGTGCCAGTAAACCATCTCTTGGACAAGCTGAGGGTTCGTGTAGTTTAATATCCCCAACAAAACAGTTTGGTGTATCAATACAATTCATAAAGGAGAATAATACGGAAATGATCGATTCGATTCCGCCAATAGTGCGACAATGCATCGAGTTTTTATCTCAACCCGATGGTGAGTTCCTGATTTATTTCTCATCGTGTCAAAAATTCTTCATTTCGAGCCGCCAAAAAAGTTTCACTTGCAGTAAGTGAAGCCGAGGTTAAAAAGGCGGTTCTGGTATTCTGTTAAATAACTAAAGCATATATTGATTTAAAAAGTTCTAGTTTAAATATAACAGGTTTATTATATGTCGTATGTTCTGTGTGCTTAGTTATTTTAATATTCGTGAATTTTAAAATAAATAATAAATTTCAATTTGTACCTACTATGTTTTTTTATAAACCTTTATCCAGTGCCTACCTACAGGGTAGTGAGTATACAATACGAAAGGCATAAGACATATCTTTTTAAAAATTCAATTGAGCTAACACAAGGCTGGTTCGTCTTAAGAATTTTTTTCGTGTTGTACTACTACCGCTATGTATTTCAGCCTTAGAAACTGAAGGATTATTCCGGCGATCACCGAGCGCTGCTATTGTGAAGGAAATACAGCGAGACTGCAACAATGGTGGCGTCGTATCATTCAGGAACGATCCACACATTGCCGCCGTTTTACTGAAAACCTTTTTAAGGGACCTTGAAGAGCCATTATTGACCTTTGATTTATATGATGAAATTAGCAAATTTCAAGGTTAGTAAATGTTGGTTTTTTATGTACATAATTAATTTTCGAAATAATAAACATTGTATTAAGAACATGCTATCTTGATTTGTCATAATTTGCGGGGCAACTTGCCCATTTATTTGTAGTTTAAAGATTAAATTTTGTTACATTACACTAACATGATGAATATTTTCTTTAGAACCAATCTACTAATTTTGTAATGAGGAAACATTTATGGTTTTCCATGTATGTTTGTAATGTTTTCACACAAAAACGACTGGACCGACTTCAAAAATTCTTCCATCACTTGAAAGCTGTATCTTCACTGACTGACATAGGCTATATAACATTTAAAAAAAATAGAGATCCCTATTAAAAATGGAATAACATAACCCAAGGTGTGAAAAAATATCTGTTAAACATCTAACCGCGTGCGCTGGAGAAACTATTGACAATAGAACAAAAAATTGTTGTACAGTTGTATAGAACGTATCAATATCAGTTACTTCAACAAGAATCTTTAACCCAATTTTACGTTGGCCTATCAATGGCCTGGCAGTGAAATTATTTTTCTGCCACAAAACAAAACTACGTCAAATGTTGGGGAATGTATAGTTCTAAGACACTGAAATTTTACAAATAAATCTCTTCTCTAATATTACAGAAGAATGTTTTGCATTTAGAATTTAAGTTTTTATTTTTAACAATTTATCATAATCAAGATAAAAATTCCTTGACTGAAATTTTAAAACTAAAAAAAATATTTTATTTCCAACGTGAAATCAAGAATTTTTCAATACCCGTAGAGTATTTTTAAATTTACCGTTGTCGGACATTCCACGTAGATGATGTTACGAATTTAAAAATGTATTATATATATATATTCGTTGTAAAGTAAAACCTGTATATTGATTAGATTATGAACGTGTGTATCTAATAATCTGAATGGAATTAATTAAAAACTAAGTAAAATAAACTAAAAATATATCTATAGTCCGATTTTGTAGAGATCTACGCGAGTGAAACCGCGGGGCATTGCTAGTTAATTAATAAAACGCATAGAGGCCATTTTGCAATGCAAATTAATAATATAAATAAATTTACTAAAGGTGTTACGCTCAACCCCTGCAGATTTATTTTGCGTTTTCAAAATAAAATTGACTATTTTATTAATTCTTATTAAAATTCAAAAAAAATCTACAGAATTGTAAACCTTATTTTTAAGAAGTTGGTCATAATTTAAAGATGGTTATTATATTTTCAGCCTGGCAAATACCTAAGAAGCCTAGAAAAGTAAAAATTTTGGTGCTCGAAAAGTTACCTGTAGATAATTACAAGATTTTAAAGTATATAATGCAGTTTTTGTGGAAGGTATTTATGTTTTTAAAATACACACACACACATATATATATATATATAAATGAAATTATTGTTTGTATTTCTTTGATTAATTTTATTTTGTAGATAATTGGGCTGTAAATAGATTAAGACAGGCCTGTTGCCTTTCGGTAATTCCAAAAACATATTGGTACTCTTCCGGGATTTGACAAAATATTTGTACTATTTTATTCATATTTTTAAGTGCTTGAATAACATTAAATTAATTACGTACTACTACTATACAAATATTTTGAAGAAATTTTATAAGTAAATTACTTGGACAAACTTCGTACAAAGTTTTGGAAAGCACTCAAGAACTACTTATGAAATGCGATGAGGACCCAAAGTACTGTGTAAAGTTCACATAGTTAATTCAAACCTAGGTTCAAAACTTGTGAAGTTTTAAGTCCTACTAAAGGTTATTTTTATAGGTACAAGATCGTAGCTGCCTAAATAAGATGACAAGCAGCAACTTAGCAGTGGTCTTCGGGCCCAATTTATTGTGGCCGCCGAATGGACATGTTTCATTACAATCTATTGCACCAATAAACGCATTTACCGATTTCTTAATCACACACCATGAGTCCATATTTATCATTTAAAAATTATATGAATTGTGAATAACCTATGAATCTGGCACAATCAATTGTTTTTTTTTTAATTTTTGATTGATTTATGGTTGTTTGTTACCTGAACTGGTAAACTAGCAGGAATTGCATTACGGTATCGTTATTAGCCAGTTATTGGGAAAATGAATAGCTTCTAATAAAATAATACATGCTCTAGTTACGTTGAAAGACTAAAACAAATAATTGACTTGTATCTAAATAACCCATATTAAACATAGCTCATCTAAAAATGTCTGTTAAAAGAACACTTTACTATACTTGACCAATTTTAATTTCAAGGGTTTATGTAATATTGCTTAGTTACTAAATGAACAATAAACTGTCAAGTTATATATGTGTGTACCATATATTTATAATTTATTAAACAAATAACTGTATTTCCATCTATATGTACCTTGTAGTTTGTGTAAGTTTTAAATTGGTAGGTGGTATTAAAACACTATAAGATGTAATTAAGTGTATAAAGTTATATTATTCCACTCTAAGGGGAAATGTGATTATATTTGTGTTTTTAGAATTTACAAATACTTGACATTTGCATCTTATTACAAGCAGACTGTTTGTCAACCTTAAGCTATTCAAATAAAAAATTGTACTGGTCTCATGCACTTTATATTTAATTTTTCTTTTAGTATTTACATAAAAGGTCAAAGAGGCATATTCGAATTTAGAACATAACTTAAATGCCAAATTTTGAATTTGACAATGCGCACATTAGTTTTATCTGCATATTTCGAATTGTCTGTTTCTATTACATTTTAATTACTTTTAGGATTTTAAGAGATCTATACAACACAACATTATTATATTTATGGTTTATAATTAATTACAGATTCCAATACAAGTATTATGGATATATAAGATTTATAATTGTTTTTAAAATGTATCATAATATAAATATATAACTATTGTAATCAAAGTTATGGAATAAGGGTAATTAAGGAATTCAATGTCATATATCATAGAAATTATAACCTGACACTAATATTAAAAAATAAACTAGCTTTAACTTGTAAAGATCTGAAAATATTATAGTTAGGAGAAATAATTAGGACAAATATAAATTGAAATCTGTTTGTTGGCTTCTTAGAAAATAGTATTTTATTGTTTTCTAACGTTGCTTCTATAATCATATAACAATTATTTTTTTTATAACTAAAGAGAAGATTATTGAATTAACTTTTTAGGTCTTTATTATTCCTGTTAATCTTGTAACTGTTTTACAAAAATGTATAGTTTATAATTAAATATCTAATCTACTTACTTAATGAAGTAGGACTTCTCAGATAAAAACATACACTATACAATTCTAATTTATATAGTGAACATAGCTATTTAACTGTCAAACATTATGTATAAAAGAACTACTTGACTAATTATCAATTCTTTGTTACTCGCTAAGTTTAGATACATCATATATTGTACGTTTTTATTATATATGACTGATTCATTATCCCAAAATGTATTTTACAACTTCAGAATCTCATTTTTGTTGCATTCCGTAACTTTATATTTTTCTACTTTTGTATTTTATAAAAACAGAAAATATTATGTATTTCTGTCTTAATTAATGCTATCATAAAAGTATGTCTACTAATTTTAAGCCATGTTTTGATATAAAAAATTAACAAGAGTTTTACTGAATACTAAAATAATTGTGTTATTTCTAATCATAGTATATTGTAATCAAATTATTATTATTTTCTTCATTTATACCAAATTTGTTAATAAAACAACAGTCATAATAACGTACAAAGGTCTAGAATAAGTAATTTAAGGATTTTATCCATGTTTGTGTATTTTTTTTATTTTAAGTTTGTCAAATAATTAATAAATATTGAAAGTAAGCAGTTGTATTTATTTCTAAATATACAGGTATCTTGACAGTTATAATGAGATAGTTGTGTTGATTATATTTAAAAAGTAATAGAACATTTAATGTCGCTTTTGCGAATTCGCTCTAATACACTTCTGATAGTTTTGAAGACAGTCAGTATTAAGTAAGCATGTGATTATTAAGGGGCCTAAGGGCCCAAATATTAATTCTGTCCCTATGGACCTCAAATAAGATTCCATCGTCTTAGATAATAACACTTAGTATGTTTGTACGTACAAATAATCTAGTCATTTCTGTTAGAAGAATAAAGCGATAATAAAATATATTTGCTTTGTAGTATAAATGAATATTAAATATTTAAACTTAAACAGCAGGCAAGCTGTAACTCTCGTCTGGCTTATTATATCCAACCATCTCTAACATAAACAACGTTGGGACTTGGGTATTTTAAAGTATAGGTTCCTTATAGCCGTTGATATAAATTCATTCTGATTATACGAAAGTATTTCTTAATATCACTACTTGTCAAAAAGTATAAGTTGATACAACAGTATTAAACTGTTAATACTGAATGCTGATATTTATTAAGAGTACTGAGAACAAGATTCTGAAACGAGACTTAGTATAACAATAAGTATGACTTCCGTATGTCATTCAACTATTCATCCATTATTCAATACGTTTTTGACATACGGAAATCACACTTAGCGATAAGTCTCATTTCTGAATCCTACACAAAGTGTCCACTATAAACCATAAAGTACTAATAATTAGCTAAATTATAAGGTATTAGTGGTTAAATGTATGGTTTAACAACGTCACTATTAAACCGCTAGGTCGTTCAGGGCAGTGGCTGGATAATAATTTATAAAAATTGTATATACTACAACATTGTCTACTCTATGATCGTAGGAAATTTTTGCGATGGCAATATTTTCTGATGCTCAAATCTCAATACTAGTAGCGCCAACTACTGTGAGATTTCTGAAACTGCTTATTGATATCCCTCATCGAAAGTTCATGTAAAATTATTGTGATTAATAACGCTATGTACTGTATTTATGTTTGAAGATTGTGTTAGTGATTAGTTTATCATATTTAAAGAACATTGGAATCTACCTAAATGTTAATGTTAAGCTGGAAGTTTTTGGAACCCATGACATTTTATGAACTCGATGTGCGTTTTGGCCATTTTACTAGGCTTGTCTTAATGATTCGTATGTAATAGTCACGTGACCCAAGTGAATTTTTGATCAATGGCGCGAAATTATTATAACAGAAAATGTATGTATTGAGAAAACATTCTTTCATATAACAAAGATTAAGTATATAAAATCGACCTGTTGTAATATGTATACCTGTAACTATATTAATGTAAATATATGTTATATCCCTTTCCTACCTAGTTGCGAGTCGAAATGATGCGTAGGACAAACGTCAAACTGGCAACAATACAGTGCTGCTATCTATGTTGTCAATTTTGTTAAGTAGTTTCAATGGAGAATATCTTTGTGATAAATATTTACTGTTATAGAACGACAAATTAAAACTCACAAGTTAAAAATTAGATGAGAAAAAGTGTGTTTAAGCAGCGACTTCATTTTGAGAGTTAATTTTATTAAATTGCCGCTGTATTTTTGTTAGACAAAATTCTGGCGAACGATACACAGGCCCGCCATACATTTTACTCATGCAATAGTGAAACGTCAAACCAGAATGTTATTCATTTCCCTCTTTTGTGCTAAAATCATGTTTTACTAGAATAGTCTGGTAGTAAAACAGGTAAAAACACTAATATCGCGATCGTAAATATGTATCGAATTCCCCTTTGCTGTTGTTTTTTTACAGACATTAAAAACATATAGTAATTAGTAAGGACAGTTTTACTCTACATTGCAACCCTTAACTAGTGTAATGGTGCATAAATCTAAAGTTTTTACGGTTATTAATGCTGTAAAGTCTCAAATGAATGGTAAATTGTGTGTGTTAAACAATGCTAGTGATAGTCATTAATAATGTAACAAACCTGTTGTTTAGTATATTTAAACATTATTTAATCTTTTTCAGGCTGTTCCTGTTTGTGTCTTGTGGAAAATTGAAGTACCAATATGTAGCAAGCTATGTGACATTCTATACGATGTTATTACCACGTTCAAAATGTAAAGTAGTGTGGGGGTCGTGAACATGTAGGTTGTGAATAAACTTTATAAGATGTCGGTGAGAGGCACAAAGCGGGCTAGTGGGGTCCGCAGGGACGAGGCAGGCACTTCCAAGCGCCGAAGAGTGGAGTCTGAAGACGCACTCTGGCAGCTTCGTCCAGTTAGTGACCTCAAGATGTCATCAATTTATAACAGAAACGCCTCTGAGGCACCTGCAGAACTTTTCAGGTTTGTGTTTCAAATATTATAATTGTGCATTTTTGCTTGTGAAACATTGTTTAGAAGTAATGTAAGAGAAGAATTAATCTTAAAATATTATTGAAGATACAGTAATTATATGAAGCAAATGCAATTGTCTTAGCTGATTAGAAGATATTGTTAGTACTATTGTATCTTAAGAATAAAAAAATATATATTTTGTAATGTGTTTATAGTTTTAAGATTGCATTGCATTGTTATATTCTTTATCTAGCTACCAAAGGCAAAAATATACCAAACATGCGAGTGTATTGTGATGTTTAACTTTGTGCTAAGCGATAATAGTAGGTATATGTGCTTTTACTATTATTTACATAGTTTGTATGATTATAAGTGGAATACCATTATATTATTACAGAAAATGTGCAAGTATTGCTGACTTTATAAGACATTTTAGGCAATGATATTTTAAATAAACACCAAGGGGTTATTTATTGATAAATATCTTTTGGTCTTAGGAATATTTTTACTGTATGTATTATATAAAATTATCTGCAATTGTTGATTTGAATCTAGAAAAATTCCATATAATCCAAATCCAAGGGTTAGAAGTTTATATTTATGACATAGACGTTAATTAACATGATAATTTTTGTTGTTGTATACAGAATCTTTACCTAGTATGTATGGATATGCATTTTGTTTAATTTTGAGGAGTTTTGTAAATTAAGTTTGCCTAACTCATGAAAGTCTTGTAAGAAATATAACCAGTTATTTTATATTTAAATTTAATATTTGTCTTAATATGAACTAAAAATTTACTATGTCTTTTCCTAAGCTATAAGCGAAGATCTAACAAATTGTATAATTGATTGCTTATAAAGGTATAGGTTCATTTAGTCTAATTTGAGTTTTGGCTTTAGCATTGATAGTATTTAATACCTAACTACAAGTAAAAAAATTAAACAGCCTGAATCTTATGGATATTCTATACTGTACATTCAAATATGTTGATAAAATAAATAATAAAACATAATTTATCATTAGACATAAAAGTTGAGTGAGTGAACTATATTGTATATGTCCTACTCAAAACAGACATCAGCCATTGGAGAAATAACCAATCAATTGTTATACCAATAGCTATAGGTTCAATAAGAATAGTGGCTAAAAATATCACTAGATACATCCAAGTGACTGCAATTGCTGAAGGTTTCTATAACATTTACTCCTCAATCATACACATGATAGTGTACTTGTAAATGCAATATTTTTAAATAAATGAATATTAACTTGTTTTAATGTCACTCCACTAAGATACTCCGGATGAGGCGCTTAGTATTTATTTTCTATATGTGTCTTCTGTGAGATTTGAATTATTCTAAATTAGATACCCTCATTACCTTGTTTATCTAATCTTAATAAAACTGCAAAATAATTTACATATTTATACCTAGTGTTGATTTATGATGTTGAGTTTTATTATATTTCATATACATTTGAAAATACTATTGTAAATGAATGAAAAATATGTAAATTTAGTTTCCATTTTGTTGAAGAGAAGTTATTACAGGAGTATACCAAAATTTCAGGAAGGATTTCATTTCAATGATGAAATTGGCTGATACCGAGCCACTAACACCAAGCGATTACTGGATAATCACAGACACATGGAAGCAAGATTGGGAGAGAGGAGTACAGGTTCCTGTCAATCCAGATTCTTTGCCAGCCCCCAAAGTTAAAATTATAAAAAATCCGAAACCACCAAAATTTGAAGAATTCAAACTGTAAGTATATATAATAACAATATTTTTAACTTAAATCATTTTATAGTTTACACTAAATATCTTTATCTTTCCATGCACAATTGTTGTATAAATATCTGTAATATACTAAGGTAGGATAGGATATAGAAAATTTATTATAATTATGTAAGTGGTTTAGTTGTAATAGGTCTATAAGTTGATGTAGCTCTGAAAAAAACTACAGCTTATTTGTTTGCCAATTGCCCTTTGACCTAAGTGGTATTATTAGAATTTATCATAATTTACTCTTTTTTTACAGACCTAAGGATAAATATATTCACCTTAGCAGAGATGCTCATTACCTGCCAGATAAGCATGTGCTGAGCACAACACCATCTCAAGCAGAGTCTGCTTGTAGCTATGACCTAGATGCCACTGACATGGCTTGGCTCAAATTATTAAATGCAGAACGCGCTAGAGCCGGTGCCACAGCAGTTACAGAAGACCAACTTGAAAAAGTAATAGAAGAACTAGAGGTATGTTTAATAGGAAATATATATAAATAGGCTTAAGTGTGAAAACTAATTGATCCAAAATTCTTATTGTTGAATTTTTTTTAGTTATATAGATCTTATTACTTGCTCTAAAAAACTATTATACAGTGAGTAGAAAATGTAGATGATATGACGATGATAGATGGTGCATTGTATCACCTATATAAGTACTACAGATATAATAATTTTAATTAATATTTAATACTTAATTATCTCTAATTATGAAATCATAGTATATCATACAATGTTGCTTTTCATAAAAATATGTTTAATGTCAACCTTTTATATTTTTTGTATGCACTTTTGTAATTGTTGCTCTGTTATTAAGTAAATGTTATCTCCAGGTACGAACATGGGACAAAATACAATCAATAATAAAATCGGAAGAAGGGTTAGGTCTTGAATATGATGAAAATGTAATATGTGATGTATGTAGATCTCCAGACTCTGAAGATGGAAATGAGATGGTGTTTTGTGATGAGTGTAATATATGTGTCCACCAGGCATGCTATGGCATTACAGTTATTCCAGAAGGTAAGTTGTTTAAATCAGTTACTGTCCAAATTTTACCAAATAAGCAAATATGTTGTCATAAAATAATATATATTTCCAGGTCAATGGTTGTGTCGACCCTGCCGCGCGGGTGTTAAACCTAATTGTGTTTTATGCCCCAATGTGAGCGGGGCCATGAAATGTACGCCATCTGGTCATAAATGGGCCCATGTGAGCTGTGTTTTGTGGATTCCAGAAGTGTCAATTGGTTGTGCTGAAAAAATGGAGCCCATCACCAAAATAGGTTCCATTCCTCAGTCAAGGTGGTCTCTAGTTTGTGTTCTGTGCCGTGAAAGAAAAGGGGCTTGTATACAATGCTCTGTAAAGACTTGTAAAACGGCTTATCATGTTACTTGTGCATTTAAATATGGTTTAGAAATGCGGGCAATAATTGAGGATGAAAATGCTGATGATGGTGTAAAACTTCGATCATATTGTCAAAAACACAGTGTTAATTCCAAAAAGGAAAAGTGTCCTGGTTCAGGAGAAGAAGAAGAGGAAGCTAAAAGAAAACGTCGTAAAGATATGACTTCAGAAGAAAAGAATCAAGCTCGAGCGGCGCGGCTTCAAGAAATTGAGGCAGAGTTTGATGAACACATTGGTATCAATGATATTAGTTCTCACCTAGATGTTGATCAAGATGCTGTCAGTTATATTTATAATTATTGGAAATTAAAAAGAAGGGCTGGTCATAATAGACCTTTGCTTCCTCCTAAATCGGATAATAATGAATTGCTGACACATAGACAAGAACAGGCTGATCTCGAAAAAATGAAAAAATTTGTACAACTTCGGCAAGATTTGGAAAGGGTGCGTAACTTGTGCTATATGGTAAGCCGACGAGAAAAATTGTCAAGATCTTACTTCCGAATGCGCGAGCAAACATTTCACAAACAAATAGCTGTTTTATCTGCGGATTCAACGATTCCAACACCGGAATTGACGGCAATAATCGAAGCCAATCATGGACCCTCTATATATGACAGGTTATATTCTGGTCCAAATGCACCTGACCATGAAAATGATTTTGATGATCTTCTAGCTAGAATAGCTCCACAGGAATCTAGTGATGACAAAAAACGAGACCGAAATGGCTTGGTCCGTGGGTCAAAATCTTCAAATCCTTATAAAAAACTTTATGTAAATGGTTCTCGTAGGGGTGGTATGTATGCTGGACTTTCTAGTGAAGAAAGCGGTACTGAGATTGGACGAGCTTCAAAGTATCGGGGAAGAACAATTGGCTCCAGCACTGATGAGGACGAAACAACACACACTAAAAAACGGGTCACTGCCAAGAAAAAGATTTCACCGAAAGGTAAAGGTAAAAAATCTCCCAAAAAATGTGAACAAAAGAAAAAGAAAGTGCCACTTTCAAAAGCTGTTGTTGGAAGTAGTTCAGACGATGAAAAAGTAAAAACTAAATTAAATAAAGATCAATCTCGTAGTAAAACTCTTCAGCAATTGGAACAAGAAATGGCTGCTGGTAGAGGAGACTCTGTTTCAGATAGTGATGATTTGATTCCAATTAGATCTACTCGAAACAACAAGTTCCCAGTTGATATTTATTCTGATAGTAGTGAAAGTAATAAAGAAAGCAAGATGAAGATTGAAAAATCTCCAACTGAAAATGATTCTATGCAATCACTACCTAGAACAAAAGCAGCTATGAAGGAATTTATCCCTAGTCAACCTGAAAAGAAATCAGCTAATGCAGAGTCCAATGACTCTAAAGCAAGTCCTAAAAAGAGAGGACGGAAACAGAATAATAAGGACAAGAAAAACACAAATAAATCCAATGTTTCCGATGATGAAACAAAAGAGAATATAAAGTTTGCTAAACAAAAAGATAATCCTACTGATTTGATTGTTCCCCAAAGACAAGCAGCTAAAAAGGCTTCAGAAAATATGCGGTCAACCACTGCTTCTAAAAAAGATGATACTCCTGGTGAAAAGCAAGTAAGTGGAGATGATTCGAAGAATAAACAAAAGCTCAAGGCTAAGGAAAAAGAAATTAAAGATTCAAAACCTGCAAAAATTAGCAGAAAAAAATCATCTAAAGATCAAAAAGAAACTATTGCGTATGTCCCTCAAAGGCAGGCAGCTAAAAAAGCAGCAGCTCATATAAAGAGTGGCCTTGGGGCTAAAGCTCCAGTGGTAGAACCAGATTCTGATAAAAAGAAAGAAAATGAAAGATTAGAAGAAATAAAGTCGCCCAAGAAAGAAGAAATAAAACCTAAAATTATCCAAGATGAAAGTTCGAGTTCTTCTTCTAATTCTAGCAGTAGCAGTTACACATCCTCCTCAAGTTCTGATGAAATTAATGAAAAACCAAGCATTAAACCTACTGCAAAAGCCCGAGAAATAAAACCGTTTCCGAGGCAACCATCGATGTTTTCGCCACCAGGTTCTAGGCCAACAGTGGATTTGCCCTTTCTTGACAAGGTATCAAAACCACTGTCTTCAACTAGTGCCTCTAGTGACTCCGATAGTTCTAAAGGATCTAGGTATTCGATTACTCGACCTCGGAGACGTCGCAAAGCCAAAACTATCACAGATGAATCCACTCACAAGACCCCAGACAAGAAGCTTAAAACTTCCGAACGGCGGTCCGAGTGTGGGGCTTCATCGCCGGCTATTGAAGGAGAGGAATCGAGTCGAACAATGGTCGCGGTCCCTAACGTGTGTACTCGGACCCGAAGCACTGCTGGAAGCGGAAATATGTCTGACAATTCAGAATCGAGAGCAAGAAAATCACCCAGGATCGTCGACGTTCTCTCTCCCAAACAAGAAGAGGGCAGCAAGTCCATTGAACTTACTGTTACGCAACGGGAAACGGACGAGACGATAAAAGATGAAGTTGATGAAATTAAAGAGGAGAACATTATTAAAGATGAGGATGAGACCTTTGATAAAATTGACACAGAACAAATCATTGACAAAATTAAAAGTCCTTCTGGAAGTAAGTCACCTAAAGAAGAAATTACCGAAGAGCCTGATTTGCTTGATAATAAAGATATTGAACTTAAAAGTGAAACTAAATCACTTGAAAATGATACATCGTTGTCAGTTTCTAACTTATCACCCATTAAAGAAAAAAGGGATATTTCTGATGACGAAACTATTAGTACCCACCAAAACTGGCTATCACAAGCTCCCAGTCCTCATGTTCATCCTCCTCCTGTCGAAAAACCAGGCGATCACGAGAAATATATGACAGAAGATAAATCTCTAGATGTTGATTTTACAGATAGAAGTAGTATTCGAATGATTGCTAAAATTCAAGCAAATCTAAATGAAAACACTATGATTAAATCACCCAAAACACCTATGGATGCAAGAACTCTTACAATGGATACTATTGATGTTGAGAATACATTGACCAGAAATAATAGAAAGTCTACTCTTGACAAAAAATTTATTGCACAAGACTCAAGTCATGTCCAAGGGGTTGAAATATCAAAAAGTGCTAAAATTCCATCTGCTTTAAATACATTTCCGAGCAGAAATATATATTCACCTCAACCTAGAGAAAATGATCATTATGAAATTGAAGTCTTTCCACCATATTCAGAATTTATTTTTAAGGAGGATTCTAAAGAACAAGGTGCCCAAGAAACTTTAAACCTAGTTGACCGTCTAAGAATGCAATTAAGTTCAAAGAAAGTGCAACCTGAAAATTTTGTATCAGATGATGGCTTTACCAATGATAATAAAGAAATAGAAATAGAAGTTCCTCCTTTAGGTCTGAGTACACCTAAGAGTGATCCTGATAGTCCAAAAGACGGTTCAGTAATTTCATTAATTGATGATGACAAAAGCTCAATTAAAGACATACCATTAATCCATCATGTACCAAACACAATTGATCTACTTCAAAATTTTAATCAGAAGAAACAAGTATCTCATTCTAACCATAACAACGAAAACAATATGGACTATATGGATGATGATAAAGATGCTATATCTATCTTACAGAATGATTCACAATTGGAGCAAATTGATAAGAAATATGATGATACTACATCTTTTACTGATGATATTAAAGAACCATCTATTGCTCAGTCTGACATTAACTCCATCTCTGAAGTTGGTGATTCAATATCAATTTCAAAGCAAAGTGATGACTCTCAGTCTTTATCAGTGGTGGACCATTCTATTGACAATGATTTGACTCAAGACAATCATACATATGATAATAATAATTCTGTAATACATTCAGATTGTGCTACCGTGTCATCACCTTATCTAAATCATGAATCAAAGTGGCAAGAGAGCAAGATAACAACAAGACGTTCTTCAGCATCTAGCACAAATTCTGACAGCTCTGTTAATTCTCAAAAGACCAGTCTTCATATCTCATGCGATCGCCATCGATCAGGTGTTATTTCCGAAATAGAACGTTACCCACCTATACCACCATACTCACATCCCTTAGATCCTGCTATGTCTCTGAACCAATATGCGAATTATCCTCAAACTGCGTCTCCATATCTAGGTCCTATGGTGTTGCCCATATTTCCTCCAGGAGCATGTCCATCATCGCAACTGTCATTATCTTCAACTGCTCCAGGCCTTTATGTTCCAAGCTTATCTTATTCGGCTACATCACTGATGCCACCATTACCAAAACCGATATTTTCCAATATATGTGCAGCATTTACGACATCCTCCCAAAATATTGCATTAACACGAGCAATGATAGCATCACCAACATCAAAGCCACTTGACTCGCCATCTGAAGATATTGATGTTACAGGTAGTGACAAGCTATCAATTAACGCACCATCAAGTCCCAGTATAAGTGTTGATTCATTTAACGATGGTAGCAATACCCGAGAAACAATTAAAGCAGAAAATACTGAGAGTTCACAACCCCCAGATTCTAAATCACCACTGAAAGTTACAAAACAGAATTCACTTAAGCTATCCGGGAAGAGTCCTGGTATATCGCCAAAACAAGTAGATGTCCCAAAGGGAACTAAAAGACCAAGCAACAGAAGCAATAGAACACAAAGGGGACGAGGTCGTTCAAAAAGTCGTGCTCAGGGTGCACAAAACCTTTTTAGCGCCCATATGGAAAATTCTATACAAAGTAAACTTGTTGGTACAGTATACGACTTTGAAGAAGAAATAGCAAATGATGGTGTTGATCTTAAAGCATTGCGAGACCGGCGAAAATCTATAGATGTAAAAGACGAACGTAAATCGGAGCATAGTTTTAAAGAATCATCACAATCGCCACAAATCTCCAGCCCACAAAGTGCATCCATCAGCATCAAAGAGGATAAAGATTGTCTGCTTGAAATTAAGAAAGACGAATCTAATTCGCCCACACATACTGATAATTTGGAACATACGAGTTTTTCACATGTACAGCCAGTTCTACCTGGACCAGTCGATATGCGGACTTACAACGCTTCAGAAATTCAATCTCCAGCCGTCAGTGACGTTTACCACAGTCATTTGCTAGAATTTGCTAGTGGAACTGCTGATCAGCATTTACCTGATATTGACGAGGAAGTAGAAAAGCAATTGCATACTGCACTCAAAATGGCAAGTAACCAAGAAGCAGACGCAGAACTTACCACCCCAATACCAGACACGATAAATATTCATCAAGACTCATTTATGCCCCAATTACCAAAGGTCTCTTTATCCGACTCTAGAAATCAGTTAAAAGTTAAAATAAAAGGACCCTTCTTAGATGCAAATTACTCGGCTAGCTCAGCGCCGCCGGCAGCACCAAAACCACCTGCCCCCGTCTACGATCCCAATAGTAGTTTGCTGAACTTGTCCACTGGTTCTGTCTCATCAACTGGATCTACAAACTTGAGACGTATGCGTAAAAAAGAATTACTGCGGCAATATTGGACGCAAGATATGAACATGGACGATCCTGCTAATACTACAAATGTCGGAATCGTACCTCCACCTGTAGCACCTCAGCCCCTAGCTCGAGCGGTTATAACGATACCAAAAGCCGTAGCTTCCATGACAAGCATACCGACCAGAGAAGATTACAAAATGACCGAAACGGCTGTGGAAAAGAAAAAACGTAAGAGCAGTGCTCTATCTCGGGAGTTACGGCAGTTAAATAGCGACATAGATTTGTCAGATAATGTAAAGTTATCGAAATTCGTAGCTGGTCTCGGGCAATATCCAAAGAGACGAACGCGAGTGGCTCCTTCGAAACCAAGCCCGCCTTCGCCCAGTGAGATATCGCCTGTTGCACCCAAGTTAAAAATAAAGATTGGCTCAAACTTAGTGCAACCAGTACCTGAAGATTCATCAAGCTGCCAATTCCGCCCCCCTAAGAAGCGACTACAAAGCCAAATAATACCCACACCTAGCATGAAAGACTTGAAACGTGAAAGTATGATATACCGCCGTATGGTAATGGCTGACTTTGAGGAGGACAAAAAACCCAAAAAGCCAAAAAAAGATAAGGGCAAGAAGAAAAAGGACAAAAAACTTTTAGTGGTTAATAGTGATAGTGAAAGCGCTACTAAGTTAATTATAAAAATTAAGCGACAAAAGGACGCGGGAGAGGAGAAATGCGGAGAGAGTGCGGTGCCAGCGGTTCGCGCCGAGTTGCCTGTGGACCCCTTCGACTACGACCCTTCAGCGCCCGACCCACTCGCTATAGATACCCCTTTCTGTGAATCCTCGTCTGCCTTGCGAAGGATACGAACTGAAAAAGTGACCCCGATACGTTTAAAACGTAGTTCGCAAGGTTCCGGTTATGTAATGAAAAAGGCGAGGTTGGAAAAAGAGGCCGCCGAAGCCAATAAGAGTTGTCCAACAACGGTTGCTCTCCCTTCCGCCACCATCGATGGAAACTGTACAGTGAGGTGATATAAAAAGTTAAAAACTGGACTATAAAACATTTTGATGTGAGGTGCATGTATATAGTTACAACATAAACATAATGATATCCTTAAGTGTAAATTATTTATTTGTATAAATCGAAAGCTCAATTTACATCTAATATGTATTACATAATACATTTGAAGTATTTATGAATACACAAAATGTGACTATATAGGAATAGAACTTTAATACATTAGCTATATTACTCGTAATAAAGAATCTCACTGTCATACAAAATGCATATGTAACTACTAATAATTTGATTAGGTTATTTTGTTACTGATTTTCTGCCATTGCTTAGAGCAACAACCATTTGTACTAGTAAGCTTTAAAAAATAATTTTTATATTTCCACCTGAAATATCAATTCAATGAATTAAAAATTATTCTTTTTCTGTATTTTTGTGGTCACTAAAATTTTAAAAGAAATTTTGCTCTTACATTGATATCACAATGTTAAAGTTTTTTATTTTGTTAAATTTTATATGAAATCTATTTATAAACGCACACATACTGATTATATTTACTATTTTTATCCTCTCTTTTATTATATTAAATGTACAATTTTTTGCTTGAAACCATTTATTTTATTCACAATTTAAATTAGCCTTTATTTGTAACAAGATTAATGTTGAAATTGTTTTCAAAATTGTATAGACAAAATCCAAAATATCATGAATTATTAGGTCTGAAACTCTTATTCTTTTAAACACATTTAAACCAATGGCTATTATGTGTGAGTTTATAAATGAAAACTGTATTTTGTAAAAATCACAGCTAGCTTATGATAGATTATTATTGTATGCATAATAAAATGTGCAATATTTGCCAATACTCATCGGATAGTCATGTTCTAATCGACCTCTGTGGCCGGTGTAGGTTTAAGTCCATATGTGTTAGTAGTTGCTCTCATAAATGTTATTTTACGATGTAAATACAATTAATTATAACAAATCTAATCTCAGTTAATAGCCCAGAAAATCACAATGTATTGTCTGAAATGTGGTGTAGTTTTAAGCGTTATTTATAAACACACCAAAATCTTGCAATTGTTAAAGTACAATTCAATAAATGTCTTTTCCAGTTTATTAATGTTTCACAATAAATAACTCAATGTTCTACAATAATCAGACACCAAGAGAATCATTACTTGTATATTTTATTTTAACGTAATTTCTCAGTTTGTAAATTATCTAAAAGTGCATTTATTATTATTTAAGATACGTATTGTAAAAATAGTTTTAAATTTTACCAACTAATGCGATATAATAAACTGTCGACGATTAGAATCAGTATTTATCACTGTCATTTCCATTGTAATGTGTTTATGTGTACGTTAGATGTCAACAACATTACAACAATTTTTTCATAGTAAATCAAACATAAATCTGGTGGGACCTGATTCGTGTTGTTGCTCAACGGGTAGTCACAAAATATCCGTTTAATCGTTTAGGCGAAAATTATCTGAAAACCTTGCATATTTTTTAAAAGTTTATATCGAAAATTGAATTTTTAAACTATATTTTTAAAAAAATTCTACAGATTTATAAAATCAATGTTTGTGTATATTTTTTTAAACTAGTCAATTTGTCTAAGATTTTTTTGTTATTCTTTATTTATTGTTATCACCGGTGATGCTCGTATTTGAAACTGAATTTTTATTAAACGGTTGTAAGTAATGAAATACATGTAATTCCTCATTTGGGTTACTTTTTCAACTAGAATAACAATTTCCATTTTTATTATTTGAATCTGGTTATTGCTATTCGGGCCTGGCCTCGACTGAAGTCCCTATTGAATTGAATAATGCAATAACAATAATCATCATTTATTAGATCATTAAATTGACTATCTTTTAGGAGCAAACAGGAATCAGATTCCAGAAAAGGCCTAGTTACGATGTTTACATCTTTCGAAAATCTTAAAACTCTCGTAGTGTCAACAAAATCACATAAAAATTGTCTTCCTTTCGCGCATTTTATTACCGATCGGAAAATATTTTAACATAGTTCCACGTTTGCCAAATTGACTTTTATTTGATTTTTGATT
Source organism: Pieris brassicae (assembly GCF_905147105.1). Lineage (NCBI taxonomy): Eukaryota > Metazoa > Arthropoda > Insecta > Lepidoptera > Pieridae > Pieris > Pieris brassicae. The sequence continues at coordinate 9,026,039 of NC_059680.1, forward strand.
ACTACGCATGCAGTACGCACAATCTATCCAATGTAAAGAGTATGTACAACTTGTGGCTTAGTAAATATTGTAACAATTGAATTATCAGACATTGTAATTATCGAGCATTACCTTGTTACTGTGATTTGTTTTAATTTATACATGATTTTAAGAATTTTTTAATAACGTCTATAACACTCAGTGACGAAATTGTAAATACTTTTAAATATTTTGATACAATATACATAATGTGTACTAGCCTGTTCTGTAACCATTTTAATGTAATAAAATAACGATTTTGGTACTACTATTATATATATTTGGTGTTTTTAGAAACGAGCTTTGAGCGTATGATTTTATATTATTTACTTACCAATTTTTATCTATTGTAAGTGTTGTTTGGAATTGTCATTTACTTTAAATATAGGAAGCATCGTTAACGTGAGTGTTGTTGGAATATTTAATGTGTTACATGTACGTATGAGGTTATATTTAGCAGTCACTTTAAAGTAGAGGTCGTAGGAAGACGTCCGACAATTTTCCCTTTGAAGTCGGAAGAACATTTTATTTGTTAGCATTAAATATAGTCACAACTTTCAATAGATTTCATGAATTAGTAGCTCACGTCTAATGTGTAACAGTAAAATCGTTGAAAAAATGTATGTATATTATGCATCAGTCGTAAATTCATCATTAGTATAATTGGCTGAATGATCAGTCATTAGTTTAAAAATAATTTCACACATAGTTATTTATGTATTAGATGGTAAGAATACTTTAAGAGAGATTAACAGCTAATACCATTATCCTTATAAGTATTTCCATGGTTTTAAAAACTTAGATTATTAGTTATTAAGAATAAATTGTACAAACTACTTATGTACAGAATAGAGTTATCTGAGAAATTAAGAGATGCTAAAGTGGCAGTGTGTACGTCGTAAAGGGAAATGCAACGCGGGTGTTGTAAATATTGTAAGTTTCAATGTGCACATAGTCGCCTCCTTCATTATTAAATTTTTCTAGATCAATTACTTCATTCTTTTATTTTATGATTTTTCATGCTTCATATATCTGAGATTCAAATGGTTCAACTTGGAATACATAATAGCAGGTCTATGCTGTAAAACCAATACCGATTTCAAATAAAGTAGAATAAGAAATTAGCAATTTAATTTTTGATGTAGTTATTTAATAGAGTGCTGATGTTGCAAACTTGGAATTACGTGGTACGAAAACTTAAATACGGAATCGCTATTGTGTATACGCTTGCTGTTCATAATTGTTTACCTACAAGTAGTAATTTGGTGATTAATCTCTCATTCTCGCTCCGGTCTATGTAAATAATGAAAAAAACACTTAAATGATCACAATGAAACAGGCATCTTTTAAGTACGATTTGATTTTTACAAGATCATCTACATAATATAGGGGTTATGTATCTTTATTCTGATATGGATTTATTTTTACAGAAAAAGCCAGAAGGTATCGATTGTATTGTATCTAATCCATTTTATGCTAATAATTACATACACAGTAATAGTACAACTTTTCTATGTAAATAAGGACTGTAGAAAAAATTGTAAAATATATTAAACGATTGAACTATCGTGATATTTTTATTAGATACATAAAATTCTGAACTTGGTTACAAATATTAAGATTCACAGTGCAAAGCAAAAGTAAAATTATTTTAAATTTAGTAATATTGAACCCACGTCCCCAACCGGTGCCTTATAATGTTTTTTCAAAATTCTTATAAAAAGGACTATGGCGACGATAAAAATTTATCTGAATAATTCCGATAAACCTCGTAAGCACTATATATAAAATACAGATATAATACTGTCCAATACAGACGAATTTCAAGAAACACAATAAAATTGTTGGCCTTATCACATCTTACTGCAAATAAGTGCGATATCTTTGATTATGATGTCAATTTAAATCGATTGTTTGTAATTGACTTCTGAAGTCTGATAGTGAGACACGTGATGTGACTATCACTATTAAAAAAAACAAAATTTAAAATAAATCGACAGTGTAAATTATCTCAAGGCAGTAATAACAATATAATTTATTAAATTATTTCATTTTAAAACAAATACTGTGATACACATGAATGAAGATTGAAAAAACATGTCAAACAAACGCAATTACAGCGGTACGACTGGTCGTTATTACCGGGTAAGTCATTTTACTAAGAAAGTAAAGTTTTGCATATTTGTTCCCCTTCTCTTAAGTTAAATATGTTATATTAGTATAATATAACATATTATTATTAGTATAGTATGTGTTTGGTATATCATAATATACCGAGAATTACTTAAGAAAATATACGTGGACCATAATAGTGTTCAGTAGTAAGCTCATTATATCTTGAGTTCAATGCCCAGAAAAACGGATTGTTTTGTTTGAGTCTTTCTTATTTCGGTACTTCAAACAGCAATAACTGCATGTAGAATAAGAACTACAAGAAAAAAACTCCAATTTATTCCGGATATATTTTAGTTTCCTTATTGCTTTGCGTGCATTTATTTTCTTACGTCGTTATCGAACCTATTAACGTAAAGAGAAATTAAATGTTTATCGAGTGACATGAATGTTACATAAAAAGTTTTGAGGCAAAATCATTTCAGGCATTTTGTCAATTAATATCAAAGGAACAAGCGGCTTGTTCTATCTTTTCACTGGACATTTTTATTATATTTTGAAAATAAATATGTATACTGAAGAGATTGTTCGTTTAATTAAACACACTTACTTTCGGGATGTAAATTATGTATTTTGTGTTTATTTATCGAAAGAAGGCAAAGCATTCAATTGTTTTTCTTTAAAACTTCTAAAAAAGATCCCAGCTAACTTTTAAAGTTGACAGACTATAACTTTTGATATGGTAATCAAAGTGGTCAGTGGTGTTTTAATATACTCCGTTCCTTATTAAATTATATCCTTAAATTTAATTCATCAAAATTTAATGGGTATTTTAGGAGATGTTATAGTTTCAAAATAAATTTGCGTCCAAATTACGCGTCCATTTATGATGCCATATTAAAGTAGGTGAAAGAGAAGATCCACAGCTAATAAAAATAGAGCACAGCATATATATCATTCAGAACTACTAGGTATATATAAAACAGGTATGTTATGATAACTGACGAGTTATTCTTATGATGAAATGAACTGCGTTTTATGTACGTAGGCTTAAAACTAATACACAAATAGGAAAAAATCTGACTGTTGAAATAGCTTAATAACCTAGATGATATTTATCGAATTGTTAGAGAGTACGCGTCACTGCTACACTATACGTTCTCTTTTCTACCGTCTAGGTCTTGCAGCAATGGCATTTACATCTATGTGCGCGATTAATACTTACTCATACGATGAGGGAAAACATCGTGATGAAACCTGTACGTCACGACCCAAAAATCGATAGCATGACACGGAAGACTGATCCTACTTTTCTATAAAGAATGATCTAAAAAAACATAGACATACATCCATCTGATATTGTCGTTAGGAATTTTAAACAATGAAAAAGACGCGTTAGCTTTGTCATCCATGCGATGCGATCTTTCAAAGCAATTTATTTTTAAATAAATAGAAGAATAGTGATTGATTTAATAACCAGAAAAGATACGAATAGCAAAGTCCTTTTAAAAGAAAGCGCCTTAGAAATACAGTCAAAATCTGTTATAACGACATCGAAGGGACTAATCATATCTGGACGAAAAACCGATAGTCGTAACAGCCGAAGACGTAGATGTTAAGTACCTAATAATAGAATTCGGTCGATACCTTTGATTTTGGTCAATATAACCGGTATATTATATTGCCTTCTAAACAATGTCGTCGTAAACGGTTTTGATTGTATTATTATAGTCATAAAATCGTGATACTAAATTTATTTTTGGCTTTGAACCATAGGTATTAGAAAAACCTTAAGTAAATAATTTGATAAATCTTACATTCCGTAATGAATTCCGAAGAAAATTTCTAAGCTAAAACATTAATTATAAACGTCGTCGCATAATGTAGCATAATTATCCTCATTGTGATACAATAAATAGAGATGAGAGTAGTGAGAAAAGCATAGCGCATGCGCGTAATCTGCCTCGGCTGGGCAATGGGCAAAAGCGGCAGAACACGGTCACGCTTGCGTGGGTCTCCATCGATCCGAATTGCTACGCGTTCATAAGCGCAGGCCGCCACCACGGCGATCTGCACCATGCAACCCCCACCGAGAAAGGTAAGTATGATCTGAATATCTCAGTTTATTTCTGAATAAACAGCCCTATATTGAAAGGCAGTATCGATTCAATATATATCTCTCTAGTGACTGCGAATATAGACATCTTTTAAACTCCTTCAATTTTTGGTTCTCGTTTATCAATCTTACTATGTAACTTACGTATTATGTAACTTGAATTGAATATTTACAATTATAGGGTAAAATTACACGTGTAATGATTCAAGTGTTAACTTATATTTCATACAGAGAGATTAAGTAAATTTTCTTGACACATATTTGAGGCGTTTGCGACTAGTGTTCAATAATTAAAATAATGCAATGTTTAATTACGTTATTTATTACTTATCTATAAAACCAAAACATATCATGTATATTTTAAAAGCTTTAAAAGTAATCTACTGGTGGCTGCACATTTACCACAGTTTACACTTAATAAGCTAATAAGCAGGTTACTCATAACTAGATTTAACATTTTTGATTTTATTGTTTTATTTGAATTAACAAGTATAATAAATACTGTTTTTATTCGTTTCTCATGTATTCATAAAGTAGTAAACAATTCATATTAGTTATTCACACTAAAAAATAAATAAGATACCTTATTCGATTTAAGCATATTCTTATTTTAATGAAGTTTATGTTGTTATGATTTATGTTAATGAAGTTTTACTTAAGTTATAAACAATATGAAAATAGATTAATAGAACTAACTTAGCATCGGTCTTATATTGTATATGTATGTTAATAATACATACACAAAGCTGCGTATATATTTTGTAACTATCATAGATCTAAAGATGTGACATCTATTTCGCCTGCGTAGTTAAAATAAACAGTTTCCTGTGGTTTTTAAGTCCATATGCAACGATTGCTTTGACTAATTTAAATTACTAAATATTATTGGAATTCTAACACTCTTTTTTGTTTACTACACGCCGTAAAGATTCTCGTCATAGGTGTTTTTTAGCCGTGAAGATGTGTGAAATTTCTTGAGACCTCTATTCCTGTTTTTATCTGGTATTATTAAAAAATACATATTTGATAAGTAATGCATACGATTTTTAAATGTTACAGAGTAACTACACGAAGTTTCTCAAAAATTTACACTCAGAGCAAATCGCAAAGCTTTATGCTAAGAACCAACATGAGTGCGATTTACTTGAAGATATCCGCACATATACCATCAAAAGATCTGCCATTGAGAAATCATATTCCGAGGTAAATTGAATTAAACTGATATATATTTTATTAATCAATGAATAAAAATTAACATTAAACGTGCCTAAAAGTAGTGAAATCCATACAAATGTGCCGGATAGTATAATGAATCACACTTTTTCATAAAAATAGTGTGATAAATTTAACGAAATTCCTGTTGCTAGGATTTATAGTGAGCTTTCAATATTAAGTTGATGAACTTGACTTTAAAAAAATCTTGTACAAGAATTAATTATGGCCTATTATTCCGTGAATTTGTGAGTAACAGCTTATTTTAACGTATTTTGTCCTAGGCGTTATTAAAAATATCTTCAGCGTACCTTAATAAGAAGATTCCTAACATACCGGATATAAAAGTGGACGGTGCTGAAGAAAAATGGTATGTGAATAATATTAACACTTTGTGTACATCACAATGGCTATAACTTTAAACTAGAAACGCCACTATGGTACCTTAGTTTACATAAATATTCTTGTATTATTTATTGATGTTTTACTTCGCTAAGATCAAATAAATAAAATACAAATATCCCGATATGTTCTAGTTTTCTGCTAGCCATTAAGTCATAGCCAAAAGCCACAAATTTAATTTTCTCAGAAAATAAGCGTCACAGGTGATTTATCCTAGAAATAGAACGTATCACAATGAAAGTGTTTGGACAATCAATTTTCATACACAACAATAGTGACTATTATAGAAAGAATATTCACGTAATAATATAACCGCCAAAATATATGTTTGAACTGTTGTTTGCCTTTGATAAATTAAAATAAAACGAAGTGCCTTCATAACTTAATTAACTAACGTTGTTATGTTACATACGAGAGAAGCATTCTTTAATTTAATATGAATATCGTAATGTAACGTAAATTTTATAGCTTTATAGCATAATGTTAATGATTTCACATCAACACATGTTTTTATATTAATGTGAAATCAAAACAGGTGTATGACAACGTAGCTGTATTATTATTACTGCAATTACTAATACTACCATGGCTATGTTGGGGCGGCCTGTGAAATTTTCAATATTATATTTTAAACAATATTTAACCTCAAATTTAAATAAATTTTATTTTCTACAATTAGAGCAACATAATACTAATTCGAACGAAAATAAAACCTAACCTTATCCTAACAAATAATGGTCATTAAGAAAACACTTTTTAAACGGATTGAAGCTATGTATTATTATTATAACCATAGAATTATTTACATAATTTTACAATAATAATACATAGCTTCAATCTATTTAAAATTGTTTTCTTAATGTGTAAAAGCCATGTTAACAAAAGAAAATAATGTTCAAGTGAATTCTGTCAGTGTTAAAATATCTTACTAATAATAATAATAATATTTTTACCAGCATTGCAATCGAATAAAATATATAACCTTTTTAAAGCTTTTTAAAACTAAGCTGTAACTGTAAGCACAAATTACATTATCATTACAAAAAATGGTTTATATAAAGATAGTACCTATGGGAACAAACATTTGTTTCAGTATCAATAAAGGTATTATAGTAATAGACAAAATTAACTTCATAATACGTTCCTCGCCACTCGTGGTGCTAAAACTCTCAAACTCTCCCTATGGCACACCACGCCTGGGATAGTCCTGTTCCACCTTATAGCTATCCCTCATCATCGAAAAACGTAGTCGTAGGTATCATCCGCTAACGCAACGAATGATTCCACAAACGAACACTTGTCCGATTAGTCTGATCGAGTTGTTTGTATGTTAGTTTATGTGTAACCACGTAAAACACAGTATAGAATATATTAATAGGAATATGTGGAATGTCTGGAGAACTGTTTTGGAAGAGAACGAAAAATTGGCTCGGGCTCGCCTTGCTGCGGTGGAGGTGTTCCAACAACAGATTGCAGATGAAGCCAAACAGCTAAGACAACATAAAATTAATGTTGCAAAAAAGGTATTTGAAATATACAGTAAATAATATTTGGTGTTTAACTGCGATGTGTTTTGGCGTTTGATTTTTTTTCTACAATTCAGAGTACTGATCAACTGGCCCAAGCACACAAAGAGCTTCAACTGTCAGTACTCGATGTGGATAAGAACAAGAAGTTTTACTTTGACGAAGAACATACCGCTCATGATGTCAGAGACAAAGCTAAAGACATAGAAGAGAAGTTAGTGCTAGATATTTCTAAAAATTTAAACTTTGAATTTTAATTTTAGTTACATTGAGATTTTATATAAATAATTTTAGGTTAAAAAAGAAAAAGGGATCATTCTTCCAATCAATTACTTCATTGCAAAAAAATAGTGCAAAAGTGTCTTCTCGCCGCGATCAACTGGAAGAGAAATCTACTGGCGCTAGAAACGATTATCTTCTTAGCATTTCTGCAGCTAATGCTCACCAGGTTCAAATACTTTTATTTTTATAGTTTATTAATAAAACCCAAATTCAATCAAATCAAATTGCAGTTAATTATTATAAAACGAAATTTCTTATAGAATCGTTACTTTTTGGTGGAACTACAATCATGCATGCAAAGTATGGAAGGAGCTGTGTACGAAAAAGTATCTGAGTTTTTAACTCTCATGGGTCGAACTGAACTGCTTACTTGTTCGGCCACTCAACATTCTTTTGGAAAAATTCGTGATCAAGCTCAACAATTAACCAGGGAGTATAATTTACAATGTATATATCTATACTATCCAGTTTTGAAGCAACATATTCAGGTAATTATAGTACATTGCATTAGAATTTTATAAAAGTGTGGGAGAACTACAGATGTTAAATAGTGTTGTAATATGTGCTGCGAATTTTTAATATTAATATCCCACAATTTTGTAATCAAGTTTAGCGATTGAATAGTGACAAGTCAATAATTATTTTAATAGTATCGATAATGTCTTTTTGAGTTTATTTATGAGTTGATTTATTTATACCTATATACACGAAAGAAAAGCCCTTATCAAAACTAGGATAGATATTCGAGATTATTTATTGCTTCAGTATGACTTCGAGCCTTGTGATAACGATCCAATTGATACGGTAACAATGGAGCATGAAACTGTTGCACAAACTTTGGCTCAGGAAGCCCGTCGTTGGGCGACTCGGGTGGTCCGAGAGACATCACTTGTCAGAGATGCTACCCGCAAATTGAATGTTTATCAGGCAATGCGAGATGCTGGTCAAAAGGTTACATATATATATATATATAATTATAATAATTAAAATCTGTAAAAGTTATGTATGTATAGAATAGCTAACAGTTTTCTTATTTTTTCTTGCATATTAGTACACTTATTAATTATCAATGAATTCAATAAATATCTTAATTCTTCACTACATTTAGGTTGATCCTAATGATCCTAATGGACCAGAGTTGGAAGTTCGTATGGATGAACTGCGCACAAACATTAGACGTTCGGAAACATCAAAAGTTAAATACGAAGCTCGATTGGAATGTTTAAGAAACGGTGGAGCCCCAGTCGACGAATGGCTGAAAGAAGTTGACCTATTGGCAGTACAAGAAACTTTGCCACGAAGCAGTAGCTTAGTTAGTGTTCGCACTGATGCATCTGGAGCTGCCGTAAGTAATTTAGGCACTTTCAATAAAATGTAACTACCTATTTCTAGATAAAAAAAAACAAATGTCATACTAATACAATTTATACAAAAGTTTTATATCACGACAGGATCAGCCTAGTTCGGACTCATTTTACGACAGTGATAATACTGAAGGAGACGCAGCTACTTCCGCTGTCGCTACAACATCCGGTCATCAACGTACAACTTCTGATTCACAACATGAAGATGAACAAGAAGACGAAGAAGATGGTACATACAACAATTTTTGATTATTTGAATTAACCTTAAGAGCAGTCTCAGCAGGAACTCTCAGCCCTGACGTCGTGCGTTGGGTTTTTCCTTCTAAAGGCAAACATCGACATATGTTAGACACAGAAGGCTGATCAGTTACTTGTCTATAAAAATTAAAACGATCAAAGAAATGGATGCAATCTTCGGTCAAAATCCATATACGGTTGCTGACACTAGATTAATATTGAATTAAACTTAATGAATTGTGGTTTTAATTTATTTTACGTATTGTCTTTTTAATTACACTTATAGCTGAATTGGAGGAAGATCGCATGCGTATCGAACAAATAACAGCTGGCTGGGATGACCCCACACAAGTGAATTGGGGTGAAACAGAAGCTGAAACCACTGCTCCAGCCACTGAACCTGCTGAAGCTCCCGTTGCTCCACTCTATAAGTGTACAGCTTTGTACTCATACACCGTAAGTAAAGTATTTTATAATTGAAAAAGATTCTTAATTAATATCTCAAATAACATTCTTAATTATGCTCTATGCTGTAGGCTCAAAATCCAGATGAGCTGTCAATTATTGAAAGTGAACAGTTAGAAGTTGTCGGTGAAGGCGATGGTGACGGTTGGCTTCGTGCACGTAATTACCGCGGCGAAGAAGGATATGTACCACATAATTATCTGGACATTGATAGAGAACAGGTAACCACTTATCAGACCCGTATTTTATTTACTGTATTTACTTGTACTTTCTATATTTGCGTTTTCTTTGATAATTGTTATACTTTTAGCCATCGAGTACTCCAGGGCTTGTTACACAAATTTCTTTTTCATCCGTCGACTACACTGTGGAGGGTGAGGATGCCGATGTCATCCAGTCACCTGACCAGATCTCAGTGATTTCGGCTCCAGTCGTCAAACCGGAAGAACAGAAAGTGGAACAACAAAGAGATGATGAACCGTCGGCGGAGTTATTACCAACGCTAGGCTATTGCTTTGCCCTTTATGATTATGATGCAGAGGCATCTGATGAATTAAATCTAGAAGAAGGACAGGTATTATAAAATTGTTTAAAGCTTTAATCAGAATATTACAAACGGTAATGAACATATTGATATTTTTTTAGATAATTCGCATTGTTTCACGTGAGGCTCATGAAGTGGACGACGGTTGGTGGCGCGGTGAAGTAAACGGAGCTGTTGGAAACTTCCCATCATTAATTGTTGAAGAATGTGACGAGGTTATTATAAATACATTTTAAAATTTAAGTGTATACACAATACCCAATTGCAACATGAGTTTCAATTCAGAATGGCGATCCACTAAGTGGAGCAGATGAAGATTGGACGCCTCCCGACTCAGCGGCACCTGTATTTGCGTCCCCACCTGGATCTCCCGACAGCGAATTCAACGATGACCGTAAGCTTGTCTGATTTGGTGACTTTTACTCTAATTTTCTTATGAACTGGTCCTCGTACTTCGACAACTTCTTTCCGTCTAAAAACTTCCTCCTTGTAACATTAAAATTAAGTGTCTACGTACGAGTGCCGTTTGTCGGTGTCTTGCCGCTGCATACTTTTATACAGTTTCATACAATTATAGAAGTCACAATTTGTGCCGTATTTTGTTTGTAACACACGCCATAGATAGCTTATTGACTCGTTGAGTAAATGGTTTTAGTATAATTTGAAATTGGCATGATGATTTATTTAACAACTACATGGCACGGTAAAAATCACTAGATTTCCGTGATTCAACGCCTAACTCACGATTTCATTCGTAATCGCTGTACAGGGGCGGATACAAATCTGGCGTTTCAAAACAAAGTTTGGTACAATGCGCTACATGTGCTTACAGGCGATAATTCGATGTAAATAATAGCTGATATACTTGTGATGTGATATTAACTCCAATAAAGCATAAGAATCGCAAGTTTTGTAGCCGGTCTAAATGCATGGGTCTCGTGAATGCACGGTTTATTATAGGATAAAAATAAAAAATAATTTATCGGAATTAATCAGTGGAATAGTATACGTTACATTACAGTACTACTGGTGAAAATCAATTTTAATGTTTCAAGTCTATTTTTTCTCATCTTATCTTTCTTAAGCTCTTTACCCTTTGCACCTCAAGATTCCACCTTTCGAGCCGCATATGTATCTTTGCTGACATATTTTTCTTATTTTAACAAAATGATGCAAGATTCAATAACATGTACCGCCAATATATTGAAAGGCATCCACTATCAAAAAAGATGGTATTAGCTACCTGAAATATTTGTCCCTTCTTGGACGCTGCTAGAAGTGGTGAATGAGAACAACAATATAAAAAGTGCTGCTCCACCTGCGGACCCGCCACCACCACCACCGATTGGAATGGGCGACTCAATGGACAGTCAACCAGACTTCAGCTTTAACCTAGAACTTAGTAGGAATCAGCATCACCAATACGATACTCAATTCTCACCCCAACATCCTATCGCGCCTTCTATCATCGGTAAGTTATATACTATTGTTTAAATATATATTACCGACTTAATGACATATGTTTTGCCCATTGCAACAAATACGTTTGTAATTAAGCTCAAAACAATCACATACACCTTGTTTATTGAACTTGAATTATAGTTGATTAGGACCGCGTAATAATTATATTTATATTTTTCCATGCTACAGTTGATGAGGTTCTCGGTGACAATTTTGAAGACGAGGTTTGATCTTATGTTTTAAACAATTTTATAAATATAATATGATTGTTAAACATGTGTTTGTGTTGTGTGCTTACTGTACGCTATCACTGCGCTTATAAATTGCTTGTTTTTACAGCTATTTAATGCCTTTTTAAATTATTTAAAACGAAAATTGATGTCACACATATTTAAGCAACTTTAAAGTTTAAAATAACGTTTATTTATGTGTGGTAGTGTTGATTTTGAAACAATATTAACACCCTTTCGAAAACCTGCGCCGCGCGCCGGTGTAATGAATTTGGGAGAGACTATGGTATTAAGACTCGATCGGAATAAGTTATACACATAAAATTGTACCGTATATTACCAGTGAACTATGTTTAACTAAACTGTTGTTGAAATTTATAAAATATTTTATAATCTTGTTAATTCAATTAGATATTACACAATAAAACTGTTTGAGATAATCAAAAAGTCAATATTGTTAAGGCTATTTCATGTTGCCTCAGATTGTTGGTATTGATATGGTAAATAAAAACTATCATTGCAATTTTTTACCCCATATATAAGACAATAATAATAAAAATAGGTTGTTTACAAACTACATGTCTATGGCTAGGTTAGAGCTAATTATTAAAAGTAGATCTTTCTTTACGGTTTATTATAGTTAAACTTATATGTATCTTGAGTGTAATATATTTGTTTAGAAATTCATCTCATCACAAGCATGCTGCCTTATGCATGCGAAAAATTGTTGTTCTAGAGTAGATCGATAGTAGATTGTACTGTAACGATCCATTAAAAATGTTTATTTGAAGTCTTGATTTAAAATACACTAATATTCCATTGCCATATATAGTATACGGCTCATGTCAAATCCAGACAGGGAAAAAATAGTAATAACATGAAAATAATGAATTATTTAAACCTGTTTTGGTATTAGGAAGAGGAGATACCCCCCGCCCCGCAACCGAAACCGCCTCCGCCAAAAGTTGAACTTCCCACTGAAGATTGCGGCCTTGGTGTGGCACAAATAGTAATCACTGCCGCCACCCCTATGGTGGAAGAACCAGAACAACCTTTTCCACCTGCTGAACCTGAGCAACAACAACGCGAGCCGCCACAAGAAGAAGAGCGAGCTGAGGAAAATGACGACGAGGAATCCTCTCTATCTGAACAGACAGCTGTGTGTCTTCGGGACACAGATGAGGGCCACGCAGACTCCGCACCGCACCCAGCTTCAAGCTCGACAGCCTCAGAAGGCGAGTCCAATGGTGCCTCGGTAGCCTCAGGCCCCCCCACCGCTCCTCATTCCCCACCTGCCGCACCCCGCGCAGGCCGCGCTTCCATCCCTGACGAACTAGAACCCGCACAACTCGCGCGACTCACCGATCTGAAGGAGTCCAACGCCTAAGAATATTATGCTTTCGTTACAAATCAACTTTATACTAGGTTTTCTACGTGACTTCAAGAACGCAATGTCAGTCGCCTAGTAGACAATGGCCGACTGGCAATCTACTAGTCCGGTGACTGATATTGTAGACATCAATCTTACTTTATATTTATTGCTATAACTGTAAAGACAGACTGCTCCGTTTACCCCATAAGACCGTTTCTCACACTAGTTTTGTATGCTATCTTTTAGAGATAAATCTGACATGCGTCTACTGAAATGGTACCTACTGTTAGGCGTTTCTAAGTATATAACATACTATAGAAGGTAGTTATTTTAATTAAAATAACTGCCCTGTAGATATAATTTATATTTATATAAAGAAATTGTATTTTCTTTTACCTAATAGTTCTCAAAACTTCTAGTTATATGTATTCGCTTTGTCTGCTAGACTAATATAATATTTCATCAATCATGGATATACAATTAACCTGTTCAATTTAGAAACTACATTTGTAACGAATAAAACAAAAAAATCCAAAAATATAATGCTGGTTTAATAGAAATAAGTGGAGCCTTGATACCTAACTAACCTACTATACCCTGATAGTTCTATTCTCATAAACATATTTCATTAAATGTTTATCAATCCGCCTTCATATTGGTACCTACCTAGGTGAATTGCTAATATTTAGACTTATATCGTGAAATCTCTAGTTAAACATTTGTTTATTTAAGGTCCCATATAAGTGTTAAGATGTCACACGAACACATTTTATTTAAACTATTATCTTACCCTTAATAGATATGTTTGCAATTGTATTAATAGTTTATACTATTTGCTACTTATATTTAAAATTTTAAATTAAATAGCCATGAAGTTAGCTGAATATTTATTTACTATAAAACACTTTAAACCTTTGTGAAATATTTATCGTCTGGCATAACTATTTTACTTCATACAATAATTTAGAGACGGTAAATGATTATGACTTATATTTTTTTACTACTTTGTATTAAGTTTTGATTTATCGTAAATACATTTCAGTAAGGCCCTAAACAGCTTTAAATTTTGCATTTTTTTATGAAGTGGGAAACGGTCATGAAAGTAATGTAGGTTTGTATATAACTAGCTTTTTAATATGTAATACGTACCTAAATTTTCTCATATTCTCAGGCTCGGCGAGAAAGCCTAGACAATAGCCTTGAACGTATTAACTAGAATTAAATTACAAATCATTGCTAATTATCTAAAAACGTTTTGAGACTCACTTTTATATATTACCAGTATTTTACTACCTAAATAATCGCTAAGTATACGTCTCTCTTCGTTGTCTATATTTTATTGTGATTAACAATTATTTAAGATCTACAGTACAGTAAAGTTTTGTTTTTAAATAATTAAAGGTATTTAAGACCCTTTACTTATTTAAAAACAAAAACAATATATATATTTTAAAATTATTATTTGAATCACATTAACTACAACGAAATATATTGGCAATAGATTAAGACATCAAATAGTTCATTATTAGATAGTTTGATCCCAGTAATGTATAACTGAGGTGGTTCAAAGAGTTGGTAATACTCTACATTTGTTATATTACTTATTCCATTGTAATTAAAGTTATAGAGAAATTCTCAACTTTTGGCATCATTTTGAAATAAAAAATAACGGGATCTCATGTACATAAAGGTCTTATTTTAAAGTAAATAAAACTATTGTTTTCATTCATTTAGACATAAGAGGCCTTCTGTAGAAAATGCTCTATTAACGCTTATTTTAATTAGTCTTGTTTTATTACTGTTCATCTTCTTGAAAGCTTAAACCATAAAATCATTATGTCCTTCATAATATAATATACATTTCATTATGTATTACATTTATATCTTCATTAACTGACTGTCACTAAGACTAAATATTTCAAGTTTGCAGTAAAGTAGCTGTTGGTTGTTAGTTGTTGTTTAGATTATATGTGTTAAAGTTAGTAAAATTTTAATGCTAGTTACAATTATATCAGTATTTTTAGGTTAATCTGAATGAGTTTATACAATCATATTTAAATCAGGTATAATTCAATATTCGCACATCAAGTATCGTAAATAAATAAATTCACATTATACATCTGCATTTGAGACCAGCCACTAAGACGGTGTTAATAATGTTGCAGTTTTTTTGTACTGATAACTTTAAGTATATTAAGAATTTTAGTGAAATTTCTACTGTTGTATAACAATGCATGTCTATATTTAAATACTACATTAAACGGATTTAACAAACTTGATGCCGAAGACAAGCTGAATACTGTTAAAGATAAACATCAGAAACAGGCCGCATACAGCAGGGACCAGCCGAATTTTATTACCATAACATCATATTGGAAGCGTTCTTGTAATCTAAAAAAATATTTGGTAGTCAATGATATCTATTGTGGTATTGAAAAGCCTTTTGTAATATATTAATGTTCTCAGGATCTTAGTTACACATATTTCCAGGGCTATTAAAGCCAGTAAATTAGTGACGTTTAAGATCAGAGGAATGTAGCACTCTGTACACTCTATAAATGTATTAAATTAAAAAAAAATTGTATATTCAACGTGTTCGTTTGTAACACACATGTTATATGTTGCAATATCCTTAATGTTTACGTATCACGTGTTGCTTTTCTTTAGAAGAACCAATTAATATACTTATTAGAAAATTATAGCCAGAGTGCTAAAATTCTGCGAAAAGAATTGAATAAAGTATAGAAAATACGCACTCATTCATTTGTTTTATTTCATAATTGTTCATAGTACTATTACAAACGGAATTCCATGTGAAACCCTACATTGCCGATGAATGAGCATTATTGTAATTCGCTCCTTTTCCTAAAGTTCTCCAAATGGACAGAATATAAAGCTTTGTTCGAAAAGTTACATAAAGGTCATCACATAAATAAAAATCTAATTTTAGTCATATAATTTTATTTTATAAAGAATGCAGCTAGACCTTTTTACAGAATTGATTAATTTTGTTAATATGTTACATTACTTTTATAAATACTTTTTAGTTTTTGTAAAAAAATATAAATACAGATGAGGTAATATTGAAATGCTTAAAATAATGTATTATTTGTTCTCTTATTTAACTAAAAATACTTACATTCAGTACCATAAAAAATACAGTTTTTTAACGTTTATGTTTACTAATAAATCATAGGCTTTTTACAATAACAATAAGATAAACAACTTGAAATCAAATCAAAATTAGTAGTGTTATGATTAAAGCAAATAAATTAACATACAATTTTTTTATGTATTGAATGACACTTAAAACTGCTTAATTTTGAGTTAAAATCATTATAAACAATTATACCTAAAATTACAGCATTTGTACATATTTACTAACAAGAAATAAAACCATTAATCAACAACCTTCATTTATTTAAGAGCTTAAAACATGGCCTTGGGCCGTTCAGGGTATGCAATGCAATGCAAGGGTGAGATATTTAGAGACATTTCTAGAGACATTTCGCTCAAAAATCGCTAAAATACCAAAACCATCAACCAATAAGATTTATCTTCTTTAAAATCATGGTTAAATTTACCTCAAATCAAAAGAATAAGAGTAAGGCAACTATAAAAAGAAGCGGACATCGAAGTTTTTCCATTCCTAGTCTAGATATATAAATTTTCAAATGAGTCATTTTTGGCATATGTAAAACGATTTGAAAAAATATCACTAAGACCAAGAATGAGTCAGCCTCAGCCGGAAGCACTTAATTGAAGTCATTATTTTTGTATTGCCGGTAGATATCTTGGAACATATCTCGACAGTTCATTTTAACTTTTAATTTTGAGCATAATAAGAAAACACCTGATAGTTTTCTATGTAACGAGTAGATTTCTTCCGGAGGTGGACAAAGTCTGTGCGTTAATATTGTTGGTACGAGGGACTGTATGCGTTTTGTCGTATTTTGGGAGCCAAAGTCGAAACCGTCCGTACTAGCGGTGGTAAAAATCTCCCCCATGATCATAACTGTGTCTACATGCGTTTCTTCCATGATCTGTAAGGTAAAATAACTCAGGTCTTTACACCTTCACTTCCAGGTACCTATTAAGGTAGATATAGATTTGCAGATTGCTATTAGGGCGAATATTTATATGTAAAATTTACCTTTGACTCGTATCCAGTAAGGAATTTCATTTCCCTTGACATCCGCAAGATGGCATCACGGTCACCTTCTGAGGCCGCGTGTATTATCTCAATATATTGGTCCATGAAGTCTTTGGAATATTCGCGTGTGGCCCCAAAGTCCAATAAAATTACCTGTAATAAAATGACATTTTATTCTTAATTGATGATACAATAATTATGACTTAATTAGTTAACCAATTTAATTTTAGCTTTCAATCTAGTGAATTAATAGTTTAATTATCCGTTTCATCTTAAAGAACAACTGTACGGCCTGTAAGGCTTAAGGTGATAATTTTAATAATTTAAGTTTTTGTGAAGTAAGTATTAGTGAGTGCGTTGTTTATTTTGTGTTACTTAAGTTAAGACTTATATTCGTTAAAGGCATTTTATACCTGTTTAGTATTGGTGTTATAAAAGAAATTTGCCCAGTTTGGGTCAGTCTGCATACAACGTAATACAAACATTTCCCGCAAGCAAAGTTGCATAATTTTGTAGGCAATATCCATTCTTGTTTCAAGGTCAGCATTGAATAGCTTGTCAATTGGTTGCCCTTCTATTAACTCTGTAGTCATCACTTCTGGTGCACAAAGGTCATCTGTATTTAATGATTATGTGTATTAATAATAAATAAATATTCATAAATGTCTTGTATAAGAGAAACATCCTTCCTATTTGTTTAACATTCATGTTTAAAGTTGTACTTATATACAAGTATAAATTAATTAATTTTGATTGTTTAATTAAATCCACAACGGCCGGAATTGATATTTCAATACCAATTTGGCCACTTGAAGAAGTGTCAAATTCCATGACACATGTTTTATATTCATTGAAGTATTTCTTTTCTTATGTCAAATAACTTTTCTCTGTAAATGCGAAATTACACCAGTCATCTTGAACAATATCCCCTTATTTTAAATTATACTGGTATTAATGAAGTGTTTTGGGTAGTGTTAAATGCCGGTGTAGGGCATAAATATAAGTCTGGCCATAAATACTGTTACAATTGAAAAGTAATAAAATATGGCGGTATTTATGCTTAAAGCTCTATGGAAGATTTAGTCAATAGAGTGCAACGTGGGCACTATCCGACTTCAGTGATGGTTTGATGGTGGGGTGTTAGCAATGAAGGAGTGACTGAGCCATACTTTTGTAAAAAAGGTATCAAAACATCGGCAAAAGTGTATCAAGATACCATTCTTGAGAAGTTAGTGAAGCCCCTTAACAACACCATGTTCAATAACCAAGAATGGTCCTTCCAGCAGCAGGCAAGAAACAAACACTTCGGACTTCATCAGAGCTGAAGACTAGCCAGTCTAATCTCAATCTTAATAAGCTGGATTATGATTCATGGTCAGTTTTAGAGGGTATGGCTTGCTCTAAACGCCATGATAATTTGGAGTCCCTAACACAATCCGTACGATTATCATTGAAGAATTTTCCTATGGAAAGAGTGTGTGCTTCTATTGATCTGGCCTCAATGTTTAAAGGACTGTATTGCAGCCAATGGACACCACTTCGAATAAGCTTTTTATATTTTAAATTGTTTTATATTTATGTTTTAAACTAATACACTGTTAAGAGTAATAAATGTTTTTTGCAAAATAAAAATAAATGTTTTTACTTTGTTTCAGTATTTATGGCTAGAGTAGGTAGATGTAATATACAATATATACCTATAACATCTGGCACGTAATATTCCGGAAACGGCGCCAGGAGTCTTTTGAATTTTCTTGTACATTCCGCTTCACGCATATAATCCACTTCCCAAGCTAACTCTTTCTTTGCAACCTCCACAATATTGTCTATAAACATACCCTTTGGGAACAAATTCCATACCTGAAACAATCGCATTATTTACTGAAATGAATATCAATTTATTTCTAATAATAATTTCAGTTGAGTGTTGATGATCTTGTAGATAAATAATTGTTTTTTCTTTCATATTTATAACTATAACACTAAGAAAGTCACTCCTACTGAACTAAGTATGCAATATGCCAACTAATCAAAAGATGCAAATGCTGTTTTAAGCAATGTCTGTTTGGAATTAGTTTATTTTTTACCTTAAGTACTCCAACAAGGTTGTCTATGTCACTATTAATTCCTTTTGCTACTCCTGGATACTGCACTTTCATAGCAACTTCTCTGCCACTGTGCAACAATGCTAAATGTACTTGTCCTAAAAGATCACATAATAAGAAAAATAATTGTACAGATGTTACAATACATTTACTAAGTCAGCTTTCAGCTTTAAGGAATTCAGGTGGGTTTTTATTCATGAAAATTTAAAGTATATTCGAAATAACTAAAACTTACTTTGTATACTTAAATATTGACTAATAGGTAAAATGTAATATCTATAAAGTTAAAACTATTGTCATTATATATAAAAAAGTACCTATTGATGCTGCTGCAAATGGTTTTTCCTCAAAGTATTGAACACGACTGCGCCAATCGGCACCTAGTTGCGACAACATTACTTTTTCAACCTGCCATGTTGGCATGAAGTCAGCAGATTGACGTACACGCTCAAATATTTTTTGTAAATCTGATGGTATCATTGACTCATCTTGTATACTCAAAAGTTGGCCCAACTTCAAAGCTGCACCTGTAAAGTACATATTATTAATATTTAATAATTATGTGTTGTATTAGAAACATAATTAAACAAAGTACCTCTAACTTTGCACAGTGTGTCAACGATTCTTTCTGCATTTGCAGGTGACAAAAATGCATTGACTGTATCATCAGTCTTGCCGGTGACAGACTGAAGTGTATTTCTTGCATATTGTGCTACTGTTCCCACACCAAGGCCAGCAGCTAATGAGCCAAATGATATCATACGCCCAATACGGGATGAAGGCACCACACGAGCTTTTGAATTTTCATTGAGCTGCAAAGAATGCATGCTTAGAAGAAGCAAAGAGTTTTGAATTTTGTTACTTATTTTATCATGTCCCACACCAAACAAGAGAATTTAGATATTTCTAAGGCCAACTTTTGTTATAAGGATAAATGGAACAAACTAAACTAAATTATACCTACAAATACTTTCAACTTCTTCTTGGCTACTGGTTTTAAAACAGGAACTCTATTCTCATCTATATTGATGATGGTATCCTCTATTTTCACGGCAGAAGGCAGCATTACATTAGGTGTGTCAATAGATTTTAGTTTTAATCTCTCTGCTTGTGACTTCAATTTTTCCAGTGGCACAGTAATATCCCCAGATGCTAATAATGAGTTTTCATGATTTTGTTTCCTTTTCAAAGTTTCAAATGTTTTATCAAACTCTCTATTTAACTGTTCAATCTCATCTTGCAATTCAGGATCCATGCTATTTTTCTTAATACTAGGATTAAAATTTGGTACATGCATTAGGGCATATTGTCTTATTCCATGAAATACAACAAATGCTCTATCAACTAAGTCTTTAGGTATGTCTGGATATACTTTGATATTAAAGGGGTTAGTTGTGCACTTTTGAAAGTATGGCTTAAAGCTTGAGTTATTCCATATTAAGCTAGAATTCTCCTGTTGTAATTTAAGTCCTGCTTCAACAACCTGACGAAGCCCTCTCATTACCCGTATTAAGTCATTAATTTGGGACATAGCCTGAAAGTTATTTTAAATAAATTAATGCATTCTTTCAAAAGCCATGAAAAATTGTTGCAGGTTACAGATATATGACTTTATTGCATAACGATTTAAAATATTATGAAAGTTGCTTAGAACAGAAGGCAAATGTTACACATTAAACAAAATATTAATGCAAATTTAAAAGCATTTAAAGGTACTTATAATGTTATAATATTATGTAGATAAACATTTTGTTGTTATGATTTATTAGTACGTACCTAAATTATTATTTAGCTAAATGTTATTATATATATATATATATTTAAGAATGCGTAATCATAATATTAAAATATTTACCAGTTATCTTTTGCTATAGTTTTTATTTTATTAAAATTAAAATCAATCTAAAATGTTGATGCTATCCTAATTGTGTAATCACATAAGAAGTATACGCCACAGTCTCGCAACACGCTAGTCTACGATTGACACTCTCAACTCTATAGTCCAGGAAACGCAAGCAACAACACTAGTCCAAGAGATCTATGCTCAACTTTTTTTTAATATTATGGTAATAGTTTTAACTTATGGTCAACATTTATGTTGCTATTTGCTAATGTAAAATATATAAAAAATACGTACAGGTGAAGTAGAGAAAACATATAACCTTTAAACTATTACAATAAACACGTATTTTTTAAAATTTCATGCACATTTGTCAACTTTAACAAAATAATCTTTCTACAAAAATTAACAATTTTTGCTCTGTAAATGTAATCTTTGTTAAGATTTGAAATAAGTTTAATAAGGCTAGGGAGTTTGTGGATTCTCGATATAACCACGATTTTATTGCAAATAACAGTCGCCAACTTTGTAAGATTATTTGTAGCTATTGTTGATGTAAAAAAAATCTTCACCTAAATATTTGGCAGCGTATGCAAATAATAGATATAATCACCGTACTAGAACAGGTAATAAAACCTGTAATAATAATAAAATTAACACTAGGCCCTGTTTAACCAATGATGGATACTTAAGGCGAATCATTCCACTAAATCTACATCTTTTGTTTTACTTCAAGACAATCAGGGCTGTTTTCTCCCTATCTTTTTTTACCAATTCATAAGTTTTATTATTTACATCTTAGTGCAGACTTCTAGGAAACAATGTCGGAGTGAACCTGAATGCCTTCAAATTATCATTCAATATTTTGTCTATTTGAATTAAAAGAAAAAATGCTTTAATTCTTTATTTTCATATGCATTATGCCAATAAGTAGGTACATACTTAAATGTTGTGAACCATGACCTCTAAACATTTATATTATACAGCATTTCATTTTATTAATGTTAAACGATTATACACATTGTATTTTGAATAAATAAGCTATTTACTACTAGATTCCTATGGCACTTTGCAGATGGAATAATTATTTCAGCTGCAATTTACACAGCAATTCAAGTTCAAGTGATCAACATAATAAAATGAGAACAAGATCTGCTTCCATGATATCAATCCATAACACTATAGGTCAGCCGAGTTACCTAATAAACTTTTACAGATTTCTAATAAATTTCCATAGTAATAAATCAGGCATACTGAGAGAACATATTTTATATGGAAACTAAAAAAATTGCTCCATCTGTAAAGTGCCTAAATATAATATTTATGTATACAATAAGAATATAATATGTATACAATAAGAATAAATATATTATTATTACTAATATTAAAAGTATCTGTGAAAATTTAAATTTCCACACCATTACATTTCTTTTCATCTTATTACACTATAATATCATATTACAAAGGTGACTGAAAATATCTATTTGACAGAGAAAAGTAGTGAAAAACTAGAACCTATAACATGCTGGTAGTGCTTTCTTTGTGGATATCAAATACCAATACACCTATAAAGTCATTAATATAACAATCATTAAATATATTTTAATATTAGTTTTTGTTTTGTAACATGCTTATATTTCTAACCAACAAATTTAAATGTATATAGATAGTTACCTAATTTGAGCAAGAATTTTAATTTTTAGAAGGTACAGTTTCATTATTAAAATTAAAACCTTCAATGTCATATATAAACCATATATCAGTAATCATAAAATTATTAAAGAATCTTTACATCCTTTGCAATTTCATCAATCACTACAGGATTTATATACCTCTATTATGAATACAATATAGTTATAAATAATGATGGATTACAAGCACATAATAGTCATCATTTAATTGACTAAAGCTAAAAATTCATTACATTAATTACAACAATGCCCATAACATGTATATAAATTAAGTTTCAATAGCATAAAATATTAGTCAATTCTCACTGATCAAAGTTTCACAGGTCACTACATCAGTTCATATCTGCAGCAGAGTTACTCTGCATGCAGCTTGCGTAGTTTCCCAAAATTGTGGAAAGTAACAGATATACTGTGACTTTCAGAGATGTGTATTATGAGCTAGTTCTTTAAATAAAAATATTTCATAATATCAGCGAATGTGTTCTCTGGTAGAGGTGCACAATGATTAGATTGGAAATCTCTCATATATTTAATAATCTGAAATAAATAAGCTTTTATTATAAAAAAAATTAAATAATTAAAATCAAAACCCCATTAGACATATATATAACCCATACACATATATATTACACATTTAATCTGTGACCTAATTATGCTGTTTAAAAAGTTACAAACAACTAGAATAATTACCAATTGAAGGGCTTGTCGATTAACTTCTGTTAATGTATCTTTGTTTATATTGCTACGTTGCATTTCACTCATTCCAACATAAGACAGTATAGCTTCTTGTAATTCATCACTTTCATTAAACCTTGGGTGCCGGGACTTAAGAAGAGTTAGTAGTAGAGAATTTCCGCAGTTTGTCTGCAGTTGGCCTTGTCTAAAGTATAGAACATTACAAGTAAGAAATTTACAGCTGAGTATCAAAATTTTGATAAAGCATATTAACCTTACATCATACTCATTTATTCATTGTTTGATGTAACTTACATAATTCAATATTAAATTTTTAATGTTATTTAAACCAAATAACATTAAAACTTTTCCATTACAGTAGGAGAATAGTTTATAAATATATTACAGTAGAGGCTTAAAAATACTTAAACAACTTTGTTAGTAATGACACTAACAAAGTTGTTTAAGTATTTTGGCGACGCCAATAATTTTACCTTTGACGACTTTAAGTATTATTTTAAGATGGTTTCAACAGATCATGATTTATAGCAGTTTCAATACGAACCTTAAGCAAATCACTTCGTCTTCAGTGCGCCGAATAAGTTGCACCGGGCCTTTGTATTGTGCTAGTAATTTACCAACATTCAAGTCAACATAAGTACGTATAACTTCCTTTACTAACAAAGACCATGATCTAGGCATTTGGTTTTGAGCTAGGGGCAGCAAGTCATCAAATGTAGCATCCAAAATCTAGAGAATTAAAAGGAAAGACTTTAAGATTTTTTTACAAAAATTAAAACTTATAAAAAAATTCGCATAAGAGTATACCAAAGCGCTGATATCAGGGTAGTTAGCTGCAGCCCATGCTGCAGTATAACCACCAATACTCCACCCATACAATACAATATTTTCGATTGGAAAGTTGAGTTCTTCAATGGCATACTGAATTACGGCGATTATAGAATTTTGTTCTTGTTTCGGAAATGGTGTACCCTGCGAGTAATATAATATTTTATTTTATTAAGCATTTGGCTTCTAAAACCGCCTTTTCACTTATTTACTTACAGTACTTCCTGCAAACCCAGGATGGTTCCAACCAAGAGCTGAAAAACCCGCCTTTATCGGGGTAGTTACCATTCCGATTTCATAAAATCCGGAATTTCCTTCACAACAAATTACCAATACATTGCCATTTGAATGCGCTCGATTGTCTACAAATATTGTATCTATAGAATTGGCATCTGATGTTAGTAATTTTGCCCTTTTACCATGGAAAGTTTCCACTAATTGTGTACGGCCTTCCATTAAAGGATTCCCTATAATTACACATTTACACTTAATTAATTTCATAGTAATTTAGAAAATAAAATCCAGTAGCGCTACAACCCTTAGCCTCGGCCCGTAATTTCAGTGTATTATGTGATCTTTTACTTTATCTCAAAGCCAGGCCTGGCTGATATAAACAGAAAATTCCATTAATGCACAGCTGGGTTTCGAACCTTCGATCGGAGAGATGAGATTCGCACTCTCAAGCTACCGGGCATACACGGCTCAAATTAATTTTATACAATTAGAAATGAACTTACACAATAAATTTTGTATGAGAGTTAAGGTTCCAGGATAAATTATGCGCATGGCGAAGGTGTGTACAGCAATGAATGCCAGAATTTGTAAGGGGATTCTCTGATAAATTGGCAAGTCTTCATTGGAACTCTTATTAAATGGATTGTTTTCAAACCAGGATTTTCTAAAAAGATAATAAATATGATAATGAATGAATATATATATATATATATAAATATATCTTCTACTTATTCATTATATATATATATATATAATGAATAAGTAGAAGATTTTTAACAAGTTATCGCCTGATTATATTTTCATACTTGATATTTTTTCTTTATATACAAGTCTTAGCTTTTTGATGGTCTAAATCAGAAGGGATTCTATCTGAGGATGAGTCGAAATCTTTACCACTAGATACAAGTCTCATAGCTTATTATAAATGGTTTTTTGCTTGTTACTTTATTATTATTTATTATTCATCACTGCAGTAAGTACTTATTACTTTTTTTAATAAAAACTCTTACTATTAACTAATTATTTAAATGTTGTCTGGCACGCCCTTACAGACAATGGGACTCTGTAAACTGGCACCCCACCATCGTCACTTGGAGTGTACACTTTTAGTAAATACAGTTGAATTTCTCATATCGTACACAAAATAAATTCGTAACGAGGACAACGCCGCGGGTACAAGTTACTTATCATTATGTCTTCTAATATAATGGTAATAAGTAGCAGTTAAAAGTAAAAAATGGTACCTCGTTGTTGCAGGCATAGCAAAAGTCACTGGCCAAGATGTAAATTCAAAATCATATTTCCTGATATGGTTCATAAATTCTTTAGTGTTTGCTTTCGGTTTTTGAATCACAAATAGAAATTCGGTGTATTTAGGGTTTAATGCTCGACCCACTGCTCTTACAAGAAAGGAAAACATAATGAAACAACTAACACCACACATCAATTTAGTTAAAAATGTTGTTTCATCCCATGAAAAGAAACCTCTTCTATAAATATAAGTGCATACAAATGGAGAAGCATAGCTGACAATAGTGAATATATTCTGTGCCTGTAAAAAAAATATGGAAAATTATTAAATATGTTTTCAAACAATAAAACATTTTTTTTATATACACTTATTCTAAAACTTACAACTGTAATAATTTTATCTCCATACTTTTCTAAACGTTTTGGTTGATACATAGCCTGTAAAAAAGAAATTGTAGCCTTTTTTTAAATAAAAAAATACAAATAAAATAATCAAAATATTTTTAATTTAAATTAATATTATGGTATATACTTCAAGAGTTTGTCTAGGTCAAATATACAAAAAGGTTCTATGCTAGAACACCTAGATAAGTGAGTAACATAACCATCATTACACATCAAAAATAATTTGAAAATCTAAACAAAAACAAATTCAAGCACATGGAATTGTTTTTGTCTTTGACTTTAATTTGTTGCTTATGTAATGCTTTATTATAAATATATTGTGTACCACATCTGTATTGACCATATTATCATGACCAGTGTGTTTTTAGGTATAATGGTGTTAGTAAGAGGTTGGCTACCTCTTACCCTATATCAATGTTACCAGGTGCACCTGTTTTGTATGTCTTTGTAAGAAAATTGTGTAATGTGCATGAGAAAATGCTTAGTAATTTCCTTTAAAACATAATATCTATTACTACTCATTTAGTTCTGCTGCGGAAAAGCAAATACATTATCTCTACTTTACAGTGTAAAGTAGACCTCCTTTCCCAGAAGTGCACTTTGCTTAAACATTGTATTAGTTCCTGTTTAGGTTCTGTGTGAGAAAAGCGAGTATAAAAGAAAACAGAGGCTAGAAGTGTCAATGTCAACTCAAATAGGGACAATGGTACTAGATCTGGATGCATTAAGATTCATGATATCAGGTAAATTAAATACAAAAACAAATAATTTATTTCTGCAGTATAACACCTAAGTTACTAATTATTTCTACACGTAATTTCAACTTCATAGACAACTTTTAATTTATAACTATGGTAACAACCTTGTGACATGTTGTCGAAGTTGGACATGGGAAATGTATGTATACAAAAATAGTGATAAGTTAGAGAATAGAAGATACACATAATGTTAATACTCAGAACAAATGCAGCCTGAAATTTCCCCATAGTAAACTTTCTAAAGTAAGTAATTCTTTTTTGGGAAAAGGGTTACTTTTCTTTAATAAAATCCCAGAAGCTCTTTAATCTCTGCTTTAAAAAAAATTAAGGAGCCTGGGACTACTGCTAGACAAGCTACATCCACATTATTTACAATATTTCTTATATTATAAATGTGGCAAATGGCAGTGGCATGCTATTATGACACCACTTCCTGTCTTGTGCTGTTTTCTCGTGACAGCTTGTTGAGCCTGCATGAAGGAAGATGTGTGATATGCGCACTTCAAAACTGGACTGAAAGGTTTCCATTCAGTTTTGTAATTTAATACAGATTAATAGCGGAGCGTACCTCCCTCCTTCTGGTTTCTTCAATCTATGTTTGTAGTCATTCAAATTAGTGTATGAAGATTTGTTATTTTAAAAGAGTACCGAGAGTTTTTCACGCCGACTTTTTCTCTCAGCCTACACCCTCTGTCTTCTTTGCCGATGAGTAGGGATGTTTACACTTTACCGATACAAATTTAATGACGTGGACTAAGTGATACCTGTATCTTATATTCCATGATACATATATTATTTTATTTTAGCTTATTTTAGATTTATTTTTAGCTTAATTTCAAATGGCTTTAGATCAAATCAATTGTATTTAAGCCATTAATATCTTAAATATATTTCAGCTTAATTATTAGGTACCATAATTCAAATCAATAATAATATGACCAGATACTTACATCCTTTTCGCCGTCTCCATAAATTTTATAAAGACGAGGAGAGTACAAGCACTGCCAAATTAATTTAAACATTTTAAACTCAATATATAATTCACAAAAAAATACAAAATTTCTATAAAGACACTTCTGAAGAAAAATAGAACACAGTATCTACGCAAATATCAGAAACTGCATCTATAAAATATGGATAGTTCTTGTATCCTAAAATCAATATCTTTTATGTACCTACTTTCTATTTTTAGTTTTATTCCACAGGTTCTATTCGATACAAATTGTAAGTTATACTCTATGGTTCGTATAATACTTCTACGGATGGCTTAAAGTTCTCGTTACCAGGCCATAAAATTAATTTTAAAAAACTACTTCTACGGACACAGTTCAACACATACTTTCAAAAATAAATATATTTATATAATTATTTTCAAGAGATGTTTGCAATTATATATATAATCTGGTTTGTAAGACCACTACTAGAATGCCAAGTAAAACAATTGCCAGCTTGTAGTTGCTGATTAGCATCTGTGAATGTCATTAGTTACTATAATTATTAAATATCATTTTATATATATATGGATATGGACGATGGTTGACGCACGTGTCAGTGAGATTTTAGTTTTTTTTCCGGTGTTTCTGTGATTTTCCAAAGCTAAAATAGTTGTTATTGTTCTGTCTACATAAAACTAACCCTATTGGTACTGGTAAAGTATAAAATTTTAACTAATATAGTCGCTGCAGTTCCAGTAAAATGAATCCTGACCCCGAGCCTCCCGACCTTTTCTACGTCTCGCAAACGACAAGGAGAGGAGAGAAAGATGCCTTCCTCTAAAAACAATTACGGATCCCACTCAGGCAAACCCGTCTGTTCAACACCTATATGTCCACCCCTCCTTCTCCGATGGCCCTCGGTCTTACTCTATTGATGATAAAGGTCCATTCATTGTCTCAGTTTCCTGGGAAGTAGAGGATCCATCTTCTGGAGCCTCGTTACGTGCTTTTACATTCGGTCAGTTTATGTATAAGCACAAAATTAGTTCTGTCATACACGATGGTGCAAAAATGTAGGCTGTAATAAAATTACCGTTGAGTTCTCTTCTGCTGAAGCTGCCAACAACTTTCTGGTCAACCCGATTCTCGCTATATGCAAGTTTAAAACTATTATCCCTTATTATAACATAACTAGAATGGGGTTGGTCAAAGGTGTACCGATGGACTGGTCAATAGACGAACTCGTAGATTCATTAGAGCTTCCTCCTGGATGTGGTGAGGTATAAAAGTCAAGGCGACTGAACCGAAAATCAGTTACTGAGGGTGTCCCCACCTGGGTGCCTACCCAATCTGTTGTCCAAATACTCCCTGCTAAGGTTTACTCTTACCACACTTCCCTCCCTGTCGAAACCTACAAACTTCCAAACATACAGTGCCTGAACTGATGTCGTTTTGGTCATATCAAATCGGTCTGCCGATCTAAGCCTAGATGTTACAGGTGTTCTCAGCCCCATTCAGGTGATACGTGCGAAGTCACCTTAGAAACATTCACATGTCTACATTGCTCAGGTAAACATTTTGCTTCTAACAAGGGCTGTCCAGAATTTTCTCGACAGCAATCCATAAAAATGGTGATGTCCCAGAACAATATTTCATACATTGAAGCAGCAATTCAGTTTCCACCTGTCCGACGTTCATATGCTGCGGTAAGAAAAGAACTGTTTACCCCTCCTGTCTATTCTCTAAGATCTCCTCAAAAAGCCCAAACTCCTACCAAAGCTTCCTATCGCCAAACAATCAATCGCTCCTCTCAACCCTAAGCTCCTCTAGTAAAAGGGTACGATAGAACAGCTCACCAGACTATTGTTGGTGAGTGATCCTCATCTCTCCCAAATGGTTGTGCTCTCAACAATAATGTTGTTCCCTCTCAGGGCAATATGTTAGAATTTATTTCTGAATTCCTTCTCAGTATTGTCGCCCCATGTGGTGAAATTTCCCTACAGCCCAACGTTGACAAAAACATATCCCAACTCTTTATATTACAAAACGGACCTAATAACCCTAATTCAATGGAATAGTAAAAGTTTAGTCCAAGTAAACCTCCATAAACCTACAATTGTTGCCATCTCGGAAACATGGCTGAGACCTGGTTACCGATTTCGGGTGCCTGGTTTCTCCTGCCTGAGACATGACAGGAATTATGGGTTTGCGGGCAGTGCTGTCTGTACGGCATTCCCTCCTTTTCTCCCAAATTCCTCTTGCTACCCAGAGTGAAGAGATTAATGCTGTTGCTGTTCGTACCTTAAATATTTCTTATGTATCTTTGTATATTCGTCACCCTTCTCCCCAACTCGCAGGGTATAATCCCTAATCAGAATCCCAAATCTGCAGTGGATCTCAATCTCTGCTCCCCTAACCTAGCCTCGCAACTAACTTGGAACGCCCTTGAGTCCACCTATGGCAGTGATCATTTTCCCATATTTATTACATTAAACAACAAATCCTTTCCCCCCTATTACCACGACCTCCTTTTAAAATAGAAACTAAAAAAATCTAACTTGAAAAAGTATGCCCAATCCGTCGATTGTATGGTAGACACTCTGCCGGATTTGCAACGTGAAGAAACTGTCTTGTCTTACTATGATCTATTTTTAAATTCTCTCATATCTTCGTCTGATTATCAGATCCCCAAAAACCACTCTCCTAAAAATCAGCTGCTTTTTTCTCCCTGGTGAGATGATGAATGCAACGATTTGTTTGGTAAAAGAACGGCTGCAGAGAAATCTTACTCAGCCTGTATGTCTCAGGAGAACCTTAATAATTTTCAGAGGCTTGATGCTAAACTTAAAAGGTTAGTATCGAAAAAGAAAAGATCTAGTTGGATATAATTTTGTGCATCCCTTAGCCCTCGCTCTCTATCCACTATTTCGTGGGCAAATGTGAGGACATTCCGTCGTTCCCTGTACCATGTTGATCCTACATCAAATAACCCTTCTGACTGGATTAACAACTTTGCAGACAAATTGGCGTTCGTTCCCTATGTTTCATTGGACTCATTTCTAAGTTCTATGCCAGCTCTAGCTTCCGGTGAAATGGATGCTCCCTTTCCTTCCTCTGAGCTTCAAATCGCTCGTAATAATCTCAAAGATTCAACTCCAGGGTAAGATGGCGTTCTATATTCCTTCCTTGCTAGACTAAATGATAAAGCTAAACTTTACTACCTTAAAATAATGAACAAATGTTTTGAAACTGGTATTATACCGACAATTTGGACATCTCAAATAGTCATCTCATTCTCAAACCTTGAAAACACCCTTCAGTTTCAAATTCATATCGACCCATAGCTTTGTCATCTACTTTAGCTAAAGTAACAGAACACCTTCTTAAAAACCGACTGGAATGGAAAGTAGAAATATTCTCCCCTCCTCCCAATTTGGGTTCCGGAAGGGTTTGAGTACCACAGACAGCCTCAGTATACTGATAACAGACATTCGCCTAGCCTTTACAAAAGGAGAGTACCCTGTGGGTGTGATTCTTGATATTGCTTCTGCATATGACAATTTCCTACTTCCGGCGCTCAGGCAAAAAATGCGTAAGCTGAGTGTACCTTCGAGGATGGTTTATCTCATATGTAATCTGCTATTTTCCAGATCTATTCTGATAAAGCATCAGAATACCTAGAGAGGGGGAAGAGTCCCCCCAGACTAGCCTGGAAAGGTCTCCCTCAAGGCTCAGTCCTCAGCCCTCTGCTCTATATCATTTATACCCAAGATCTCGAACTGTCTTTCGCCAGTTTTTGTAACATCTTACAATATGCTGATGATATTGTCCTCTATCACAGCTCAGGCAGTATAGGGGAAGTATCCTGTCGTATCAATTCTGCTTTGTATTATCTAGGCCAGTGGTTGTCCGACCACGGCTTGTCCCTGGCAAATCTCAGGCAGTGGTGTTTACAAGGAAGAAATACATTCCCACTCTACTCATTTCGTTTGAAAATCAATAAATCAACCTGACAGATAAAGGATTTTTTTTTGGTATTTATTTAGACAACCGGCTGAACGGAATTGCCCACTCTGAACACATTATCAAAAAATGTGAATAAGGTATTAATGTACTAAGAGCAGTAGCTGGAGTTTGGTGGGGTGCTCACCCCTATTCTTTAAAGTTATTGTATAATGCCTTAGCACATAGTTATATGGATTACTGTATGTTTATTCTGCTGGGAAATTTAACAAAATTCAGTATTGGTGCCTAAGAATAATTCTAGGTGCAATGAAATCCTCCCCCACTAATGCAGTTTTGCAGGTTGCGTGTGTTGATCCTCCTCTACACATCCGCCGGCAGTATTTATGAGACTGCTTTGTTAGCAAGATGTTACTTTTATCATCCCATCCTCTTTGGCATCGATTAATCCGACTATCACATACTCCTTGCACCCACCCGCAACTCCTCTTCCTATCTGCTAGATAGTTATCTAAAGTACACCAGCCTCCCTAACCCCCTGATATCTTTTCCAACAAATCTCCTATATTCTTCTCCTTATAAAGCCCTGGTTTACAAACCTCCCATCATCACAGACCTTGGTTTGATCAAAGGAGCCCCAGATACCAACATCAAATTACAAAGCTATATTAATCAAAATTGGTCAATTCATCTTCTTATTTACACTAACGCATCAAAGCTGTCTCCATTTAGCTGTGTTGGTGCTGTCTGTTGGGTTTCTCGGTATAGAATAATCCTGAAATTTAAATGTCCTCCCGAGTCTTCACTGTTCACAGGAGAGGTCACAGCTCTATTGGAAGCAATCCTATTTGCACACTCCCATAACATACAACAGAGAGCTATTTTGACAGACTCTTAAGTAATTTAATGTCCATTAAAGAAAACCCATTTCGTAGCAAATCACGATTTCCCATTACAGTAAAAGCTCCTTATTCGAGCTTTCGTCATTCGCGGTTTCACTATTCTCGGATTTTAAAAATGCAACCCAATTTCTTTATTCGGGGATCTAAAATTTCATACAAAATTCCAATAGGAGTTTAACGCAATATTTTTTGCAAGTGCCGTCAAATGGTACCGCCGAGTACTTTGACCTAAGCCGCCTTTGCCGCAAACACCGCGGTCGACGTTTTTGAGAATGTAAACAAACAGCAAGAAAGCAACCTTATTTCTGAAGGAATAAAGTGGACTGTAATCCTGATATGAATGTTATGGAATGCTGGAAGAAATTTGACATAGCAAAATGCATCGTAAACATAAAAGAATCATTGGGAGAATTGAAACCACACACATTGAAGTCATGCTGGAAAAAACTATGGCCTGCTCTGACTGCGGAAAATAACGAAGAATCCGTGCAAGTTCAAACTTTGACTGCAAACATAGCCAAAATTGCAAATGGAATAGGACGAGATGGGTTCGAACAGATAGAATCAAGTGACATTTAAGAATTGCTTGAATCGCAAAATGAACATTTGACTGAAACCGACTTGGAGGAAATGTTAAATTCACAGCCCATTGAAGAAGAGGTTTCAACTAGCACTGTAAATGTGACATTTACTCTGTAAAATCTTAGTGAAGGATTAAGAATGGCAAATGAGCTTTGTGATTTGTTTATGAACATTGATCCATCTATGGAACGAAGTCTTAATTTTAAGAGGCAAATTCTAATGCGACTGCTGAGTATCAGTCTGAATTGAAGGAGCTATTAAAAACTACCAAGCAAGAGAAAATAATAAAATTCTTCAAACCATTGCCTAAGCCTGAGGATAATGATTACATAATCAAAATGTTCAATAACATCAATAAAATTGATTTTCTTAAATATTTGTTTTTTTTTATTTTGGCACCTAGGAACGTATCCCGTAAAAACCCATATAAATTACCATTCTGTATCCACGGTTTCTGTATTCGCAGTATATTTATGGAACATATACCCCGCGAATAAAGACATTTTACTGTATACTAAAAATCAGGGAGACTCTGCTCTCTTGTAATCAAAAAGGATTGTCTATCATACTAGTTTGGATTCCTAGCTACTCAGGTATCTCAGGAAACGAGACTGCTGATTCATGTACCAAAGCATCTGCTGAGTCAGGTTCTCTAGATAATTTTAATAATTCAGCACAGGATCTTTATTCTCTTGCAAAGACATATCTGGACAGAACCTGGAAGACATTTTGGAATGACTTCAAATCGGTTAAGGGTAAGTCCTTCCATCCAACCAAACATACCAAGACAACCCTGGTTTTGTTATTATCGAATTGCTAATTGCTGGATTACATCCATAATCTCGCGTATGTGTCTTGGACATGCTTGCACCACTGTTCATCTAGCCAAGCTCCGGATAAGGGATCACCCTATCTGTGAGTGTGGCTTGGATGAAGGCACTGTATCTCACATACTATTTGATTGTCCTAAACTAACTTATCCTCTTTATGACGTTCTTCCCCCTAAAGTCTCCCGTCCTTTTAGTGTTAAATGTTTGTCTTTAGTCCATATTGTACATTTTTATGTAAATATATGGAAATCAATAAAATTAAAGCGTAATATATATAAATTATTAATAAATAGGAAATAGTATTTAATAATGTTTTTAGTCATATTTGTGTTGTCTGTACCGTCTCAAAACTAACAATCGAATTTAAATATTTTTTTTTTATTTTGGTACATATTCAAAATTAACTTCTTATTATTTTTACCGATCAATCTCCTTCGTGTCTTCTCCATCTAGACGACACTGGCGAGTACCTTGTGCCCAGTTGGCATAAACAAGAAAAAAAAATATTTTAAGTCTGTGGACTGTAAATGTTAAAACTTAAAAGAAGCGTTAGTTTCGTTTAGTTTGTATTTTGTAATTGTAAATCGTTTTTAAAGCAATGCTTCCTTATACGAGTGCTGGTATACCAGATAAATCTTGGCAACCTCCTGTTGCAATTTTAGAAACAACGTAAGAAAGAGTTTATAAATCTTATGTTTACCTTATAGTATTAATCATCATACCTTTGAACTTAGAACATAGTATACAATTTAATATAAACATAATAATGTTATTTCAATATCATCTTCACGCTAGATGTCACAAGCAGCTTTCAATTTGATTGATTCTATTTTTTTTATTTTTTAGAATGGGTACTATAATTGTAGAAATGTATTGGAAACACACACCATTAACATGCAGAAATTTTATGGAATTAGTAAGAAGAGGTTATTATAACAACACCAAGTTTCATAGAATTATTAGAGATTTTATGATCCAGGGAGGTGACCCATCAGGCACGGGTAAAGGGGGTCAATCAATATATGGACCACAATTTAATGATGAAATTACATCAGACTTAAAGCACACTGGTGCTGGAATCTTGTCTATGGCAAATGCAGGTCCTAATACAAATGGCTCTCAATTTTTTATAACATTAGCATCAACGCAATGGCTAGATGGTAAACATACAATATTTGGCAGAGTACAAAGTGGAATGTCCATTGTAAAAAGAATAGGGCTAGTGGAATGTGACAAAA
Source organism: Pieris brassicae (assembly GCF_905147105.1). Taxonomy (NCBI): domain Eukaryota; kingdom Metazoa; phylum Arthropoda; class Insecta; order Lepidoptera; family Pieridae; genus Pieris; species Pieris brassicae. Next base: position 9,061,791 of record NC_059680.1, read on the forward strand.
ATGATTATCCTGTAGATGTTGTACGCATAGAAAGAGCTTATATACCTAAGTGATTATTGCTTTTTGTCTGTAATTAATAAATTTTAATTAAACTATAATATAATCTTTCATAATTTTTCTATTCTACATTCATGAGATTTAGAATATTACTAGCTGACCCCACAGACTTCGTTCTGTGAAAAAGATTTGAAATGTGGCAGTTTTTTGTTCCTACCAATTTTATAGTCGGCGCAAGACATTCTCATGACGGTGATGATTCTGCCATTACCATGTTAGGCTGATGTGTGAGGTTCAGCTCGGGTAACCAAAGTATCTTCGCTCCCACGAACTTTGGCCACTCTTCTGTGGCCCACTAAAAAAACCCTGACTGGGAAGTCTACTAGGAGGCTTCAAACTAAGAGGCGAACTTAGGGTTCAAACCTGATTGGAAAATAATCTAAAAGGATAATGGGAACCTAAAAGTGACAAATATTTAAAAATTGTGTGCCTCATTGATATATTTCCCTATTAGTATGCATTCAAATAATATTGCTCAGATAGGTATATTAAATTAAAAATACAAAAATTAAATCCTTTTTTTAACGCGATTTGTTTGACAGATGACGTGATAACATTTTATGTCCCATGCCGAAACTAAAATAAAAGAAATAATATCGCGAAATTAAAAATCAGTATTAATGGTCTATAGCTAACACTGAGTGCTTGTAATTTAATACGAATTTTATTAAATAGCAATAAAGTTCAAATTGACTACATTTTATTTACAAAATGTTTGTATGGGAAAAAGAAAAGGGCTGTTTTAGGGTTTTCCCGGTAATTATTAGAATTTTCTCGCCGTAAAAACCATTCTTAGACTTCAACGAACATTAAAAAAAATTAATTGGCACAATTGGTCCAGGCGTTGTAGAGTTATGTTACCAACACATTTTGCCATTCATTTTTATATTATAGATTAAAAGTTTATATCTAGCATTATATAGTTAAACTTATTATGGTATTATATTGGAAGTTATATTTTCCAAATTGGAAATTATTTCTATTTTCTAAATTGGATCTTACCACTAAATCAATTTTTAGTTCAAGAAATCCAATTAATTCTTTAATAAGGACTTTAAGGACCTAATTCTTACATATAAAATTGGCGTTTTGTGGTACTGGCCACTTTGACCTCAAATACCTCCTCTTTGGTTAGGAATTTCAAATTCAAATTTGTACAGCTATTTACTCATGTATTTGTGCTTCGATGACCGTCATTCATTAGTGTTTTCTTGTTTCTTTCTGTTTGCGTCACTCATTTTAAATGGAAAACTTAAAGTATCGCATTATTTACGAGTACGAGTTCCGTCGTGGCACTAGAGCCGCGGAAACGACTCGAAGGGTGAATGATATGTATGGCGGTCATGTTGCAAAAGAAAACACAGTTCGTTTTTGGTTCTAACGTTTTCGTTCTGGAAATTTCGACCTGCAGAACAAGCTCCGTGGACGGCCTGAGACCCAAGTTGATAATGAAGTATTGAAGGCTATTGTGGAAGCGGATCCATCGCGAACCACGTCCGAGTTAGCTGCAGGCTGCGGTGTTAGTGATAAAACTGTTTAATTCACTTGAAGCAAATTGGGAAGCTTAAAAAGCTTGAAAGGTGGGTTCCTCACGAATTGACTGAAGCAAACCGGCAAACGCGCGTCGACTGCTGCGTTACATTACTGACAATAATGAAAGGTATTTTTAACCGAATCATTACCTGTGATGTAAAATGGATTCTTTACAATAATCGGAAGCGCTCTGCGCAATGGTTGGATCCTGGCCAGCCAGCCAAATCCTGCCCCAAGCGAAAATTAACCCCAAAAAAGTTACTTGTAAGCGTTTGGTGGACTAGTGCCGGTATTGTTCATTGCGGTTTTCTCAAATCTGGCCCGACTATTACGGCTGATGTCTATTGTCAGCAATTGCAAACCATGATGGAAAAGCTAGCGGATAAACAACCTAGGCTGGTCAAGCGCTCCACGACAGCGCTAGACCACACACTGCACAACAGACGGCTACCAAATTAGAAGAGCTTCAATTGGAATGTCTAAGAAATCCTCCGTACTTGCTACCTTGCTCCAACAGATAACCATTTTTTTCGAAATTTGGACAACTTCTTGCAAGGGAAAAAATGTAACTTTGATGGGGCAGTCCAAATCGCCTTCACAGATTTTATTGATTCCTGTCCGACTGTTTTTTTTTTTAGTAAAGGGATCAATGAACTACCAGTATGACATAGCAAAAGTGCATAGAAAACAATAGTTCATACTTTGATTAATTAAATATATTATATTTAAAAATATTCGACTTTTTGTTCCTCCCATACAAAATGCCAATTTCATATGTAAGGACCTAATATATCATGCAAAAAAATATTATGTTTGGTTTGGTTAATGTGGAATTTTACCTAGCACTGTTCAGACAGTTTTACGAATTTTGTGGAATAAAATAGCCCCAGAAATAATAGAGTACTAGAAATACCACTATGCTACAGTTGTTTTATATTATGCTTATTTAGTACCTCATTTTACAAAGTAGGCATAATTTCAGCAATGCTTGATCAATTAATGTTAAATACGAATAAATGTGATAAAGAGAATTGCAGAGCAATAAAGTGAAAAATATGAACTTCTGAAATATGATACGTATCTAACATATTTGATGCTTATATGTAATTCCTAACCTTTAGTTATAGCATATCCCCATAAATTCTATATTTCTCATGACAGCCTGAAAAATATGTATCCTAAGGTAAAAAAAAACCATGAACATTGTTGATTTGATTTCATAAATCTAGTATTGGAATCTGTAATTATACTTCTGTTAAAACTAACATTAAACTTATATTAAAATTGATAATTGCAGTTTAGCTTTTGTAAAAGAAATAAATGAAATGATAACATAATTTATAAAATAAATAGTAACTGGTAATTTTAGTGTGGCAGAATAATTTAAAACAATTTAAAAACATTAAAACTATGACTTATTAACATGTTATTCTCTCATCTATGTATATGTCCATAAAATAAGCCTAAGAAAAAAGACAAGCATAGAAACCGCGCTAAAATAACAAATCAAGGGATATATGTTGATCTTTTTTAAGTACATAATAGAATGTAAAATGCACTATTTTAGTTTTTTTCTTTTTCTTCTTTTTTATATAAGGGTAATAGTTTTAACTTTATCCCACTTTCAAGTAAAAGGTTGGGAAACTACACGCAAGAAAAAATATACAAAGACATCAAAAGGAATCAACGTTGACGTTTACTGTGTTGTCAGTTTTTGATGAAATAAAAATAGTGTTGTGACAAAGTGAATGATTGAAAAAACATTACTGCATTAATGAAATTGCCTCGATTATCTAGTGAAAAGTTACTGTGCGAAATTGCCGATATCGGGTACGAGGTTCGAGTTTTAGTCGTGCTTTGTACATACCAAAAAAAAATCGACGACTATCTTCCTATAGTAACTACCTATATTGAATACCGAGTGTTTTAAACATTAAAGAAACCATTGCGAGGAAACTTGTAAGGCTGTCCTATTTTCAAGACATCATGCAATTGAAACTGTAGATGTATAATTTAATTATAGATCTGTCCGTACCATTGTCGATCATGTGGTCGAGACCATAAATTTTGTCTTCTTTAATTATATGAGACACGCAGCTACTCCATTTTTTTTACTGTGATGTGAAGTCCTTCTTTAAAAAGTTTTTTTACTTCTGTTATTTTGAAGGTTTTGTTATTTTTAGCAACACATCCTTTAGCTTGCACCCATACCAACTCAATAGGATTGAGCTCACACTGGTATGAGGGCAGACGTAAAACAATTATCCATGCTGCGCTGCCTTCTCGTCCACAACATACTTATCGCAATGTTCTTGTTGGTGCTGCCGTACAATGGCTAACCTTTAACCATTTTTGCGAAATATTTTTTCTCGTTAGCCACTATTCTTATTATAGTTGTGTTCTAAGTTTAGTCCAATATATTTAAGCAGCGATTCTAGTTTCCTGGGAAGTAGTGAGTAGGTGGCATTATCTATCACTACTACGGAATTTGCTTTTATTTGGGTTTGGCAAGACCCCCTAAACCACTTCTCAAAGGAATCAGCATTCATCTGTTGATGATAATCTTTTTTGGGTTCAAATATTAATAAGCTGTCTTCTACGAATCCATCTTCCCCGCCTATATAGCCGATACTTAATCATTTGCCTTTTTCTGCAGGCTGTTTAAAGCCAGTGGAAAACAGAAAATTGTAATTACCTTTGTTCATCCAGGTACCTTGGTATCTTGGTAATAAATATACCTTCCTTCCCTTCGATACTTTTTAATTTTCGAAGTTATCGCTGGCACCATAACATAATGTCCTGTCTTTCAATTAAAATGCTTTCTCTTGATTTCGTGATATTGTTTTGAAATTTAAATGTACTCCAAAAAAAAAATGGGTAAGTCTGGGTCTTATTGACAACCTTATGAATCTGTAAGTAATAAAAAAAAAAATAACAAATTTTAATTATATATTATTAACATTTGTAAAGATTTGAAAAAATGGGCTTTATTATTATTATTATTTCAAAATTAGTTTTTTGTTTAATTTTATGGCCTGGGTAACGAGACTTTTAGCCATTTCATTATAAATACTTATTAAAATTACTTTCTGTAAGACATTAGAATTTGTAGTCTGTGGATTAATGGACGAGTGCATTCTGCTTAAGCTGTGCGTTTCTCTAGTCTGTGACCTATGTTGAACTTACCGTTTGCAGAGGCCATGATGTATCACGTTTTTCCTTGTACCTAGTTCATCGTGACCGTTGGGCTTATGGAATATATTGAAAATTTAGGTGTTAATGTGGCAAAAACTGATCAACCTGACAAGATGAATTCGAGAGAGATACGAGAAGCAGAGGATAAATCGATGGTCCCTAATAAAGTAAGTTGACGGCATATTCCCGCTCAGTGCGTTTTTTTTCAGATATCAGATTCACGCGTAGTATCACAATTTTACATAATTATTTCAGAATTATTTTGATAGTTATGCGTAGCGAATGTATTCCAATGATATATATCTGATGCACCTTTTGAACAATTTGTATATACTTTTCTAACATGTAACATTGTAACGAAATCTGTATATCATATATCACTCCTTACGGAAAATTGTTGCAAGATCACATTGTGACAGTCTACATGTTTTTATTAGTGAAAGTATAATATAGAAACTATATACTATATACCCACATATATCATAAATGAAAAACAGGTACAAGTTATAGGAGGTAATTAGTTTTAAAATAGCGTAATTGAACTAGAATGACGGGTATATCTGTAAATCTACTTCAACTGGGGGTCTTATTATGACATTTCCAAAAAAAATCAAATTTAGGGTATTTGAAAATACTTTATGTTTAATATTAACATGCAGTGACTTTACAATAAAATTGTGTTACAATTATAAAATTATTAATTACTTTTCTTTTATTCATATTATAGATGAATATTTTATTTAAAAATGCACTGGTTATTAAATTATTTTTAATAGAAAAAAAAATCACTTTTAACCGGATTGAAGCTATGTATTATCATAAATTTATAATAATTTCACATAATATTTTTAAATTTCCGTCTTCTGTATGACATCATGTTATTACTGTTATACAACTAGTAAATATAGAGGCCTTGGTACTTTAGGCATTGTCTTTTTGTACTGCACATGTAGATTAGTTTTATTAGTACCTGGATGTAGCAATGACCTAGATTTGTTTTTATAACTACACTGATTCTTTGGCTACCAACATTAGCAGAAAGATGTTTAGAGGAAGGAATGACTCAGGCGTTTCTTGTAATTTGAGCAAGCAAGCTTCTTGATTGATATTTATGCATTTTTATATAGGATGAATTATGGATTTTTAATAATAATTGCTGTATCCCCAGTATTTGAATAAAAATAATGTCATTAGTATGTCATCATTCTCTATCAGGCGGCATACTAATGCCATTATTTTTATTGAAATACTGGGAATACAAATAACTATATTATAATATATACTACTACTAATTACTATATTTTCTTTTACAAAAGAAAACATTTTATGTTAAAGAAAATATAGTAAGAATACAGAGGTTAAAATTATCTTGTCTTTTAGAGCTTTATTTCACAATGTGACTCATTCTTAACTTGATTTTCGAACAAGACTAACATCTAAGTGTAATCAATATTCTTTAGATTTTAGTAAATTATAAAACTTTCAAGCAGAAATATATAACTATTATTTACAGGTTATGTTTATACAAAAATAGTTATATATTATATAGATTGTAAATATTTCCAAGTATCAAAATACAATAATTTCAGCGATTTAATACATAATTTAGTTGAGTCGGACTCTAAACTAATAATCTATTCAACAAGTTCATGCTTTTGTATTATAAGCAAGACTTTTTATTTCGATACTGTATGTGTTATAGCTTTCTTCCAAATTCTATTTGATTGACCTTTGAAAACATTCATTCTAATTCAGAAGCTAGGGATGGTAATGAAGCATTGTTGTAAACATACTAATTTTAAAATACATTTTTACAGACATTGGCTGAATGTTTTTCTGCAATAATACCGTCATCTATAACTAAATGGTTCTGTCGCCCACAATCATCTTCCCTTTCTGATTCTGCTAATATATCACATGAACCTAAACGTAGGCGACTTAGCGAAGATCCAAATCACTATAAAACAACACCAGTAAGTATATGTGTACTTAGAAATTCAGTTCATAACGCCATATATAAGATTGCTTCTTTTACCATTTTGATGTTATACTTTTGGCTCATTAGGGAAAAATTATGAGAGTAAATTTCTACGATGCGCGCGCACACCTTTCCAAAAAAACAAACCGTGAAGCTAGCATAGGCAACTATTTAAAATAAAAACTGTCCATTTCTTTAATTATGAGGAAATATTTTTTGTGATATTTGAATAAACTTTATTTAACATGATAATGCGTTTATTATATAAAACTTTCAATGTATTAAATAAAATTATTAAATACCTTTTATGTGCCTTCTTTCCTACAAACGTAGAATAAGGCGAAAGATAAAAAATTTAAGAAGATTTTTTTCTCTTGTTACGTGAATAATGTATAACTTCTAATGCGTGTACATAAATAGAAATACACGTTTTTTTTAATATGTCGGGTTATACACAATAATTTCACTTTAGTATGAATAAGTATTAAACATAACATAAACATAATGTGTAAGTTTATTTATTTATAGTCTGTGTAGCTTTAAGTTGGTTAGAGTAATACTTAATTATATTTTTTTATATAATATTATTAGAGCTCATTTTCGTTGTAGGGATTATAAGCAAAATGCAAACCAATAACTTCGGTAAACTAAAATTATTATTAATTGTATAAATAATTGACTAAGTTTGATAAGGTATAAATATATATAGACATAACGTCTGATAAGATACTTTGTGCTAATACGATAAAATCGTATTAATATTTAAAGTTATACCCATACAACATACGTTTTTAGCAAGCAACGTGGTTTCTAACCGTTCAGGAGAGGGTCAATCACATATTAGAAAATTGTAATTTGCTTAATTTTGTAGTTGCCCTCGTTTTCAGGAGGATAAAATATTTTTTAATATACAACGAGGCACAGGCTATCTATGCCCAAGGAATACCCACTTTTTATTCAGTTTGTTGTCTCTCTCATCCGCTTTATCCCCGCGTATTCCATTTCACTATTAACTATAGTTGGCTTTTAACTGCTATCGGGCGTAGTATTTTTTCAATACCAAATTAAATAAAATACAGAATTACCAAAATCTTATCAACCTTAATTTTAATTTTTAACAGTTATTTATTTTAATTATTACTCTTAGTATAAATGACTAATAATCTTATTCAAAGGTTTTGACTATTTATATTTTTAATAAAAATTAAAAACTTAACAACTTAACATATTTTACCTTAATTTAATGTGACTTAAATTAAGGTAGGTAAGTTTTGACTTAATATAAGCGTTGGTATCGGTATCGTATCGGCAGAAAGGCATATCGATGCATGCCTAATATAACCAATATGTTAACAGCATAGTGTATTTTACGTTTCTGGTCCATTGGTATTCTACCTAAACATATTTTTTTCTTTGTTACAGTCTTGTGCTAGTACAAGCACAGATTCTTTATATTCTCCAAAGTTAACACTAAAACGTAAACACGAAGATTTATTGAATGCAAATGGAATTACACCAGAGGACGCAGTAAATCGGGTGTCATTTATCTTGAAAAGCTCATTGCTTTCAGAGGATAATGTCAAACCAAAAGAAACTTTCGTGGATCGCAATAGGTCGTCAGGTAGTGTAGTGTATTTGTATTGTATGTTTTCTAGTTCCCACAATATTATACAATATTTTTCATAATGGATTTTTGTTTCTACATATAGCTTCTATCCCCTCGCCCGCGAAAAATAGGATGATTCAGTATGGCAAACCTTCCTTTGATATCAATGGAGCTTCAGGTAACCGGCGACAATTTAAATATATTACTATATACACAAAGAATATTTATTTTTCCTTAACAGCTAAAGCTTAAATCACAATCCAATACTCCCAAAACACGTAAATACAGACAAGTATTACTTTTCAGTGTACCTCTTTAATATGAAAGAACCTTCAAAAGTTATAGTAATAGGTAATAAGAAATAATTTTACTATTCCCAGGATCGTCTTTCTATCCAGGTAAAACAACATACGGCGGAGCATCCAACCATTTGTCTGTGATATCACAAAATTCAATTGTAAGAAGAAGTACGCCAGGAAATAGACTTCATAAAAGTGTAGACAATATTGATTGCAAAATGAGTGGTCCATCGGAACGAATCATGCAGCTACTTGAGAACTATTCATCTCCATTAGAAGAAGTTAGAAGGATATCATATTTTGTCAGAAACGAAAATAATAACAATTTATCTATCTCCATGTCTAACAACTCTTCCAAACAAATATGTGAGTTTTTATTTCAATTATCTTACTTATTTAAGTTAATACATTTTTAATATTATATTTCTTCATTTATAGCAAATAAAACTCAAGAACTTCATGTGCCAAGCATTGCTACAATATTAAGTATTAAAAAGAAATCTGGTCTGATGGCTAGCACAAGTACTGCTAGACAATTACTGGCATCCCAGAGTAGTGCCACTAAGTATTCGGCACATACACATAATCGGTCAGTAAATAAGACTTGTCTACATCCAAACGTTCACGTTATACCTAGAGTGCAAGTTATTATTAAACATATTTGTTTTTTTCAGTTCGGATTCAGGCAGAAAAAGTTATGATAATCAGACTTTTAAATCAAAGAAAAGGCGCGCTTCTACGTCGTCGTTGCCAAGTGACTGTTCATCAAATGCTTTGAAAATCAATAAAGATTATTTACCTAACTTTACATTCACCATATCAAAACAATTTAGTACTGCGTCAACATCTGAAAATAATACAGCAGCATTGCAGAATGAAAACACCCTATTTCAATTTAATAAACCTGCTGAAGCTCCTGATGCACAAAGTGATAATACTGAAAGTGATTGTTTAGTTATTCTTGATAGCACTGACAAAGATATAGACACAAGCATGGCAGACGATGATGTTGTATCTAAAAATGCACCATCCACCCAAATATCAATCGAATGCAGTAGTTGTGAAAACGAAAACATTACTGAAGTCCTTGTAAACACTCGTTGTGTACAAAAAACTACAAATTTATTACAATGGACATGTGAAGATTGCTGGGTTAAAAATGATATGAGTATTAGTAAATGTGTATGTTGTGGTGGAAAAAAACCTCTAAACAAAATTGATAATAATAAAACTTCTACACCAGTTGAGACAAACAACAACCCTGTTAGCTTACCTATTAATCATGGTTCTTCATTAACTAATAAAATTACAAATGATAAAAGTCAAGAAGAAACGTGGGAGTGTCATGTTTGCCTTTTAAAAAACGCGAAGCAGAACACCAAATGTATTTGCTGTGATGCTACAAAACCAGGTGCTGAACAATCAGCAACATTAAATAGTAAACAAGCAGAAGTCACAAAAGGTCAAGATGATAAATGGGAATGCAATGTTTGCCTAGTAAGAAATGATAAACATAACAGCAAATGTGTGTGCTGTGAAGTTGAGAAACCAGGGACTAAGAAATCGGAAATAAAGTTTAATTTTAGTGTGCCTGTAAATACAAAATTTAAGTTTGGAATTGATTTGAATAACACAAACCAAGCATCTAATAAAGAAATTGTAAAAGAAGTAGAAACAAATAATAATGTGCCCCCTACACAATTTTCATTTGGGCTAACTCCCATAAATTCAGTTGGTGAAAGTTTAGGCAACAATTTAAAAGGATCTAAAGAAAGCGCTTCCAATAAATCTCCTCAGATTGAACATATGACTGTGATTTTGGAAGAGGAAAGCGTTGAAAATCGTCAAGTGTCGTTAGTAACGGAATCAACACAGTCATTGGTACCCCTGAACACAATAGGACAAACAGTAACAAAACCAAGTCAAGAAGAACCACAACCGGCACCAACAGCTTTGCCCAATGATGGACAGCAGCAAAACTCTGCTACTTTTACCACACAATTGCAGACAATTGAAATTATGAATGAATGTTCCAACCCAAATCCTCATCCGAATAATTTACAGCAGAAAGAATCAAGTAAAGTTGAAACATCAAGCCGTCCTTCTTTACCAGAGAATAATTTGTTTGAAAGAAGTTTGAATTCATTTTCACCCGCCCAAGCCCCTTCCACTTCAATGTTTAACTTTGGTTCAACTGCTAATCAGAATACAATTAATATTGGTTCCACAAATACGATGACTTTTAAATTCGGAAATTATAAAATTAATTCATCAAAAGTTAAAGATTTCGGAATTCTTCCAGGCAAATTTGAAACGCCGGCTTCGCAGGATAACAATAATTCTGCAGTGGACACAGGTAATGGGGGCGGTGTAATTATTGGCAATGGTACTAACGCATTTCAACACGGCGATGAAGTACCTAACGTATTAAACTCAGATAATCGTCTGTTTGCTAGCGACCAAAGCCAGCCTAGACCTGCATTGCCAACAGGAGGACTATTCGGAGCTCAAAAACAAAATGAAAACAGCGGTTGGCCTCCTACAAATTTATTTTCACCACCGCTAACACTCTCTACAAATCAACGAAATCTGGCATTGCCTTCGTGTGCCTTTAATAGCATGCCATTTAATGCTAGTCCTGCATGTAGCAACGTAACCGCATTTCAACGTAACAACGCTCAGATACAGTCGCCGTCTCAAGGGTTCGGCGTGCTTCCTGCTAATCCATTCGCGGTTCCTACGCCTACTTATGAAAATCAAGCACAAAGCACAAACACTAGTGGGACCGCAGTAGGGATTTTCGGACAATCACTTGGGGCTTCTGCAGAAAACAACATCTTATTTGGCGACACGTCACAGCAGATGCCGAGCTTCAATTTTTCTGCTGGTCAGACTTCTACTCCTGCCGTATTCAACTTCTCTCAGGTACGATATTACGATTAATATTATTGTTAATAAAATTGTGTACATAGTCATTTTAAGTTAGTGTAATTATGGAGTCGTACTCAACATTGAAACAAATAACAATTATTGATATTATCCATCTTCATGGAAAACATAACCGATGGAGAATTAAAAAAATAGCTATGTAACAAAATTACAAATTCAAAAATGATTAGATTCGATATGAAAACTGAGAACACATCTTAAATTTTTAAAAGTATAAACATAATAATACTCTCTTTTCTTTAACTACTAAGTCACTAGTATATTCTTGTAGTTTTACAGTTTTATTAGTGTTAATTTTAATTGATTACAGCAGTCGGGGATTCGCGGTCTGACTGGGGCGTCGTCACCGCAATTCCAAGTAGGCAGTTCTTCCGCCCCAGGACAAACTCGACGTATAAGGAAAGCAGTCCGAAGAACAACACCACGATGAATGCTTTATAATCAATATTAGCCAAGATATTAATTAAAAATTACACCCGTGTCATGCATGTCAAGTTTGTTTCGTTCTCGCTGAACGATATTTATATATTTTTTTTAATTATAAATTTAAATATATTATTTAGCGGACTTCACACTTCCCTTCGCTTTGAAGTCAGTCCTTACATAGTGTATTTTAATAATGCAATTTATTCAAATGATGTAACAATGAAAGTTACTTCGTTCAATTCACCCTTACTTCTTTTTAGGAAGCTAGGATAATCCTTATTGAAAATACCAAGTTTATGCTATTTTGCCAGTTGATTTTTCATATTATAACACTACTATTTAAGTTCTAATAAATATTTCTCCAATAATTGATAAATGATTCAAAAACAAATTTGCATATTAACTTTACTTTGTTTGGAGATAAATTTATAAATTGAATGATACATTAATTGTAAGTGAGAATGTCTATACTAAGTCCTAGTAGGCTGTATGCATGTTAACATCGTTGTTTGATATTAAATGCTCATGTTTCAAATGCATTCAAAATTTTTGAAAGAATGCTAGTTTATAATTTTGTTTATAATAAAGATCAAGATAAACAAATTGGGGAGCAAAACTAAATTAATTGTGATTGTTTCCTTTGAGGTAAAGTATTATAAATTGTTCATAAAGTAAAAAAAATAATGTTGTTTAGTAAACATATATTTTTAGATTTGTTCCTCAATGTTAATAATTGATAACCAGTATTTTTATTTTCTTCCTCTAACATCTTACATTGAAGTGTTAAGAATATTGTACCATTATGAATCAGCAAGTTCTACTGTTCTTACAAATAAACTGTTTGATTTATTGGAATACAGTACAGAATAAGTATATGCAGGTGCAATAGGATAAAGTCTGCTTTGGAATCATCGTTATGGACGATGCTTATGGGGTCCCTCGTTATAGGGCCACAGGAACACCATTGGATATCGGGAAAAAACCCAACATACCTTTTAGTTATAACCCACACAGAGCTACAGTCAAAGGAGGCTATACCAATTTCTTCACGAAAACTAATCTAAATTGCCTCAAATAATACGGTCAAAAAATTGTTGGCATTTTTTGAACTCTACAAGAGATGCTAGCGCAACAAATGGTCTCCAGCAATACCTAGAAATTCAGTACAAAATTGTATTGCTTTGTATTCTATCATAAAAATATATCGACAATAAATTATTAGAAATTTTAAAATTAAATATTTGTGTCTTGAGATTATAGGTACTCAAGAGTACATCTTGGTATGATGTTACTCAACTTGGGATGTAATTAAAATGCGAGTTTTATATTTCTACACCGCTATTTTAATAAGAATATTATGAAATTTTATGTGTAAAAATTTAAAATGAATTCATAGGTTGGGGTAAAATAGCTCCAATAGTCCTTTCTTGGCGACTTAGGAATACATGTTTATGCCCCTGTCCAAATATTCCACAACTATCGTCTTTAATAGTATATCTACCAACGCCAGGCCAAACGACGACTCTTTTGTACCCAGGTGGTTTATCGTAGCTACTATTAAAGGCATATTTGTTTTTGTTGTAAACCTTAGTTTTATCTATGTTTAAATGAGCTGGTCCTGGCTCTTCCGGTCTTTTCACACACATCGATATATCAACAAGTGCATTCCGTCCTCTATAAGGAAGACTTCGATTAGTTTTGTTCATAGTACCAAAGTGTGATTTTTTGTATGTTTCCAAGCAACCTTTTAAGGCTAGGGGCCATGTCGCCGCTCCGCACCTTAGTGATGTATTAAAATGATTTTTTATAGTAGTACCATCTCGTTTACCGGTAAATAGGTCATAAGGTCCACGAAGGGAAACAATTTTCTTTGACTTCTGCTCAATACTTTCTTTGTCAACGATGGTATAGCGATTTGGCGCCAAAGACCATTTTGGCAATGTATCCTTAAAACGGCAAGGTTCTTCCCTCTCGAAGGACGGTTTATCAGAATGTGGGCCATACGGTGCTTTGAACGGTGTGGCAGTGTAATAAGTACCCGGAGGTGGTGTAAAAGTTTTACGGGATTTAAATCTAGAAGTTCTTCCGAAGCCTACATTTTTGCAAGCTGGTTCGTACTTAGGATGTTCTTTTATTTCAGTCCAAGCGGGGCCTAATACACAATTCTGCCACTTTCTCTGATTTAAAATTTTTTGATTCCTATATCCTAAATTACGTGCCCAATCTTCGAGTTCAGTTTTATATCGCCACGGGTCCTTGTCTACTGTTCTGTAACGATTGACTCGAAATATTTCACTAATGAATTGAGGATGGTATAGGCATGGATCGCAGCCGATTGATCTTTCCGTATATAGTCCACTTCGATCTAGACTAGGATGGACAGTAATTTTTCCAAACCTTTTTGAACTTGAGCCAAAAGCTACTTTTTGGGTACTCATGCTTAGTTTTAGTTACGATAGTTATAACTATCGTAAAATTATACGTTATAATTTTGTTGGTACATTATAAGTGAGAATATTAACATTTCTGTTGGCTGCGCTGTAGGTACAACAATTATTGTATATGACAAAAGATGACATATTATCAACTATTTGACGAATGTATTTTTTATGTATTGACGTAGTACGGATTACATAAACATCATGATATACTAACGCCTTGGATGTTCGAATACAACCGTTCTTATTTTATAACAATACCACTAAATACACGTTGGATTCATTTATAGTGTGGGATAAAGAAAGAACAATAAAAAAATCTTATTTAAAAAGCTTATAAAGGAACAAAAGCAAAGGTCGATGTAAATTTTCATACCTAATCGTCTTAACATCATGGCACAATGAAAATAATTGTTTCAAATATAGTAACAACATTTTTGTTTCTTTTATAGCTTACCATATTCTCCTTATATCAAAGATTAAAAAATATTAAAGCAGGCTTTCCCTAAACCCAATTTCTAATATTTAAATCGTGCCCGGCCCCGTAACTAATCGTAACCGAGATCTCATATATTCTCTATAATTCCGAAAACTCAATGATTCCAAGTCTTAAATTCTCCTACCCTTTTCTATAAAAATGTATATTAGGAATTTATGCGATTAGGAGCAAAACTCTAACCTGATAAGTGAAACTATCAGGCTCAGTTGAAATGCGATTAATATCTTAAGTAGCGGACTGTATGTAGTAGGTTTATAAAAAATCGATGGCTATAGCCACGCTTGCGTCTCGCATGCAGCCTGCTGCCGTGTTCTTGTCGGGACTCGGTGAATACCGCACGCGGCACGCGGCACGCCTGCTCCGCGGTCACCCGGCGCGACAACTTGTTGAAAGCGCCACCTGTAAACACATGGAGTCACTGTTATAGGGTAAGTCTATTATCTAGTTTTTATGTTTTTTTTCTAAAACACAAAATACAACTAGGGATTAACCATCCTCAGTATTTAAATATCAAGCACACGTTGGCAACGTGCTTTTATATTGGTAACATAAGTAATATATTACCGGAATACGCTAAAACGTAACGTAATACGTTTTTTTTTATTATTAAAGACACCTATGCAATTATATTGCACTATTATTGCAAATTGTATATTTAATATTTAAAAAAAATATTCTTGACAATGAAATATAGGATCTTATATAGGATATTCTCTAACATCCTGTTTTGTATTATAAAGTTTAAATATTTCAAGCTGAAATTGTTTTAGAAGTGACAAACATTGTCAAGTTAAACCAATATGTAGGTAGAACGTGAACTAGATCTATCGTTTCAACCCTTAAATTTTAATAGCATTAAGCTTTAGGCTTT
The DNA here is from genome assembly GCF_905147105.1 of Pieris brassicae. Taxonomy (NCBI): domain Eukaryota; kingdom Metazoa; phylum Arthropoda; class Insecta; order Lepidoptera; family Pieridae; genus Pieris; species Pieris brassicae. The sequence continues at coordinate 9,077,642 of NC_059680.1, forward strand.
ATAAAAAAACACATACACCTACGTGATTATACCTTTTAATCATTAAAGTATCTAAACTATTTATAATAAAACACATAACAATTATATTGTAATAGCTGGTAAGTTATTCCCGTGTTTACCGTGGAAAATACAGTATTTCATAATTTAATATGGTAAATAACAGACTTTTTAATAGATTAGAATAGAAACAATTAGTAAACACAACCAAAATAACCAATTGTATCAATTGTAACAAATGGTAACGTCAATCTAGTCCAGTTGTGAATACCTACACATATTTCATCAAAATAATTCGATCAGATTAGAAAAAAATCGTCAATATATACACGTGAAACAGTTAGATGGTATCAAAGATATGTCTTGAAGATATCTAGACGATATAGTGCTTTTATAGACAGTTTTAAACTATTTTCCAAACAACAAAAACGATTTGTCTTATCACCAAAAAACAAATATCGGTCGAGTACAACAAAGCGTGTATTTTAAAAGAGTAACTTGTTGCACGCCCCAAAGTTGGCCAACCTGAGGATATTTACTTAAAGTAATTTCATTTTAAGAAAGTGCCGCTGCGTAGGTAAGTACTGACCTATTCCCTATTAATGTTGTTCATGAGATTTTTATTTACAGTACCTGTATTTCGCTATGCTTTTCAAAAAGAAAATATATATCTACCTAGATTAAAAGAACGAGATTGAAAGAAGTTCATTATGAAATATCCTAATTTTTCTTAAACATTTTTATCATATATATTGTGTATTACAAAAGTTAACTGTAAAACAAAGTTATACTGACTTATGTAGTTATGACCTTGTTTTCTTAACCTCATAAAAAACGAACTGCGTTGCGTTTAAGCAATTTAAATTTCGGTTTACTTATTTATTTATACGTTCCAAAACAACATAACAACAACACCAAAAAACAATAACAAAATATGATATTTAAACTGCAACTAAATAGAAACTTAAACCTCATTAAGAGCGTTATAAATAAAATTACAGTAAGTAGGATGCTTGTTGTGAAATATTTTCATTAATATTAGTAATTAAATTACTTTTATCGTTTGTAAAGGTTGTCTCGACAAGTTCCTCGGAACTTAATAAATTTTTTGTTAAAGAATTTGATAAACTGTTTATCTTTTTGTAATTAATGTTTTTTTTATATTTTGATAATAAAGAAAAATAAATGTTTCGGTTATTAAATGTATTATTTTATTATTTAGTTTTTTAATGAATTTACGGAGTTATTTGGATTGATCCACAAAAAGTATAAAGATTTTAGGATTTTTGCTGCGTAAAAAACATTCTTGATGTACTCAACTAGACCAGTTTTATACTGTGTATAACGCATACGAGTAGAATATTTTTGTTTATTTTTCCTATTTCTGTTGCGTTATTTTCTTACAGAGGAATGCCCCGATGCTATCTCATACAAAAATGGTCCGATCGACCAGCCAGCCCCAGCGAAGCCAGCGTTGCGCCTTCGCGAAAATTGGATCTAGATATATCAGGTAAGTACTTTTTATCTCGTTATATTACTCAAATACGATTCATAAAAGCAGTGCTCTGTAAAATCGACGTTTTTGTGTCAATATCCGTAACGCCGATGGTGAAACCTTTGGTTCAGTCGGTACAAAATCTCAACATCGAATTCGTGATGGTCATGCGATATGTTCATTCATCTTATAAAAGATTTCGAGAAATACATAATATTTACCTACCCACTAGATAGGTTTACAAATATTGATTTCTTATTTGTTTAACCGGGACATCGTAAAGTGTCCAAAGCGCATCGTAATGCGATTAGAACATAAAAATATAAATATTCGCGCAACGAACAGTCGAATCAGCAACGTGGCGTAGAACAGATACGGTACACCTACTAAGAACCCGCACAACTAACCTTAAATTATAACAATAACTAATTAATTAATTAAACGTTAATTATAACAAAAACATACCCGTCGAATAGAATAAAATACCTAATAATCTAATAGTGGCGCTGCAACCCTATTATCTTGGCCTTAGATTGCATCCGTTTCTTGGATCATTTTTATTTTATAAACAAGTAGATTTTCAGCTTCTCTTTAACACTGGATTTGAGTCAGCAATCATAGTTTCCTGACGATGTTCTTCCTCCAATAGTGTCCATCACTCTAATTGCGCTCATGAGTTTTTGGATACATAATAAATATATTTGTATATGGTTTATTCTATAAATTAAGTGCTCATTTTTCTTTATTATTTACAAAGTAAGACGTGTGGTACAATGACAAAACTATCAACAGTTTGTATGCTAGCTTTTAACGAGCTAATTACAGTTCAAATTATGTTTCGAAATTTGTTTTATAATCGAATACGATTACACAGCGCGATACTACCGATTTGGCAAAAAGCGGGCGAAGACATTCATTTCGAGGGTTAATTCTTCACATTACATTAAACAATATCACACTAGAGGTGATATTTCAAATAATGTATTAATCATGCTAATATTAGTAGTTGCTAGTATGTTTCTACTAATCCTATAACACAAAAAAATATACGTATATAACTACAGTCTATAATAAGGCTGAATACCATAGAACCCACAGAGACCAATTAATAATTTTACCGTATTTTATAGATATTTACCTAGGCCGCTGACTGCCTGGGGTTGTAGTGAAGTTATGAGAAGGTTTTTTTTTGATTATAGCTTCGCTTTACATTAAACATTTCGAAACGCCTTCATCGGGCCTGTGTCTCCACGTACGGGTACTCACGTCTTCCAAAGCGAGATACACAATAATTATAGTTATTACTTACAAATAAATGTTATAAATTAATATCCTGTATGTAATACTGATACACTAAAATATACGAGTCATAAAATTATTATAATAATACAAGTATCTTGAAATCTTAAAAATATTATAGTTACTAAGACTCTGCACCTTGAATGGCTGCCATCGTAAATAAATAGGTCCACAAATTGTTATATTGTTTTGTTCATTAATTAATATGGTGATCGATAAAACCACTTGTGTGGTCGCAATTAAAGTGTTATGGCAATTACGAAATTAAAATGGAGTAATGGTTTAAATTGTGCATAATTCATACAAATTGAATTGAAATCATACCTCAAAGTGATTTCGAGTTAATAGATGAAATGAATGAAATGGAATATGGAGTTCGAGTGCCTTCCCACTAACCAGAATCGTTCTCCAGTTATAAATGAATTATGAAAACTCGCGGTTGCTCAGTAATTTAAGTTCGAGGATGTTCTTAACATATATAAAAGTGCATTTTTTGCTCTAAAAATAACAACTGAGAACCTACGGTAAAGTTCATAGCGTATTTTGTTTAGATATGGCTGTTATCAGATTTATATCGCTACTTACAAATCTGAATACAATTTGACTAATGTCTTCAGACAAATCTTGTCTTCAAAATTTGATTTCTGAAACATGTTCGAACTATTGGATAAATGTAATATATACATTTTATTATTAATGATTTCACTTGTCTACTCGATCTAGCAGATATCCTATATCGATAACGAAGCTATTTAGAAATCTTCGTTTTAAATGGAAGTCAAACCACTTTCAATATATTTTTTTGAACCTTGGTCTCTTTCAACCTTGGTTTGCGTCTGAAGTACTTGACTTCAGACGCAAACCAAGGTTCAGATATTAAACAATAAAAATTTAATAAACACATAATGCTATAAAAAAGAAAAGTTAGCATAAACTAAAGTAAGTCATCATATTATCAATATTTTCTAGCATCCATGTGATTTATAAAATATATCGGACCAATATTTTGTAAATCACATTTTATTTACAAATTTGTCAAACCATTTGTTTGTTACATGAATTTTGTAGGTTGTTTTAATAAACATTCAATTACAAATTTTGTACGCGAAAAACATAGCTACGTTATATACTTAGCATCGAACTAACAAATTAAACCACTATTAGTTTCGCCCGTATGGTCTTATTGATTAAACTTTTCAGGTGGGGCGGGTTTATTGAGGATTCCCAAACGGCTTTATTTTATATACTCAACATGACCAGTAGTTTTTGACTTAATACCGCCTTATGTATAAATACTAAAGTCTTAAACTAAGATAATTTATCAAAGTATAGCGATGAAGAAAATTTTAATCTTTTAATACATTCCTTGGCTTTGAGGACTGTAAGGACAACACAAAAAAAGTTTCAGGCAATCTGTTTATATAATAATTATTGTAAGAAGATCTTTGAAGCAGTAAAGTGTGCGAAAGTCGAAGCGAAAACTTCAGGTTCTAGATCTGAGGGATCTACGAAAAAGTTCATCGTTCGTATTTATTGCCGAGAAAATTGTATGACTTCCGCAAATCCTTTCAACTTAAACCCGAGAATTCCAAATAATGATATAAAATAATCTATAGGAACGTTCATAAATTCTGTATCTAGATTGTGAATCTTACTTATTCCAATTCTAACTTATACAAGAGAATAACCAATGAGGTGTTAAGAACTTTGTCCAACTACGTATCAAAGTAGTGAGGTATTTCATTTGTTTGCCTGGTTCAAAGGAGAATAAGTAATATCTACGCAAAATAGCTGCTAGGGTTTTATGCAAGTAACATAATGGTTAAGGAAGGTGGACGTCAATAGTAATATCTTCTAAAGAGAAACGCTTTAGCAGACTTGTATTTGGTAGTAAATTGAGTGCAGTCCTTTGTGCCAGTGAAATAACTTTGTCAATTTTAGTGTCTGAAACTGTTCAACAGTATTGTCAGTTATTATGAAACGGTACGTAAAGGAAGATTAACTATTTTTAGTTTTTATTTAAATAAGCAGCAATTTTTCAATGATTACAATTGTATTAGAGACACTGTATTATGGATTTTATGAATATTAATTAGCTAATTGGTTAAGATTAACGTGTAGATACACGTTTGAACGCCAAATGTTCAGGAACAAAATGGTTGTAACAGGACAAAAAAAATAGACTGCTGATCTGCCTTTTGAAGAGAAATATAAATTTAAAGTTACTAAACTTAGATTAAGAAATTGAAGAAATATATTATTTATATACATTTCACGATCGATCTATCTTATTATTTGTTATGGTTGTTGTATTTTTTAATTTTCAAATTTGTTAAGTGCCCGCTGTGTGTCCTATGCTTATATATCCTTATTATGTAAACTTGAACCTTCAGGCAAAGGTATACAAAAAGGGAATACTTGAAATACGCAAGCATCAGCTTAAGATGTGCTTCTATTAACAAAAACATTAATAATAATCTTAGCTTCTCAAAGAGACAGAGAAAACCAAGATTACTATGGGGTACTTAGAACCTATTCTTTTTAATTCTATGCTAAGGTATTTTTATAATATATCTAATTTTTATTTCCGTTTGATATCTATTTTAGTTTGAAAACTATTGGGAATATACTTTGATGGTGAATTGAACTAAGGAAAAACAAATGGTTATAATAACGATTTATAAGCTAGTATGAATCGGTATTTCTCAAAATGCATATGATATTGATACAGTATTATTATAACTTCCGGTAACACATGCAATCATCGCGATTAACATTCTGAAGATAAAACGGAACGAAAACGAAAAAAGAATCTTAAGAATATAAATTTAAATTAGATAAATTATTTACATAACCCCGACGTTTCGAGTACTACAGGAGTCAGCAGACAGACCGCCAGTGATTTTGTGTCAACTTATGTAAATCGACGTATAAAAATCGTGTTTTATGCATTTTAATTATTTAGGTTACTCACGTTAACCAATCATATTTTTAAAATATATAAATACATAATTAATACACATTGCGTTTCTGAATGATTCTCATTATCTGATGATTATGAAGGTCCTTTCAATCTCATATATTTTAGATTAAGAATATTCAAAAACGTTATTGCATTTCTTAAATAAACACATTTTTGTATATTATATCATCGTGTTTTCTTATTGGAATATGAAGTGATAAATCTTTATCATCGAATTTAAAAAATAAAGTAGAAAACCATTCATCTCACAGTATTACAATATAATTTAAATCCTTAGCAATTATACATTTTTTCTAGAAACATATAATAAAACAAGAAAGAAATTAAATATCTAAAAGATAACAAAATACAATGATCCCCACCGATGCAGTTTGATAGAGTAAATGAAGCCAACAATAATGTCTGAGGAGGCAGCGCAGGGCAACGCTTCCACTGGTTGATCGCAAGCGTGGTCGCGAGGTCGTGGCGCGTTGCTCCGCAAGTGGCGCTGCAAGTTGTCGGCGGGTAAAGTTTGTGCGGCATAGTGCGAGCCACCCCACGCCCGCCACCCATACCGATCGAAGGCGCGGCGCGCGCACCACCCCATGCTCAATATATATCACGTATCGTACGGTCGACCCTCACAACGCAAGAAGAACGCGTGCGAACGCCTATAACGCCGCTCGCCTGGGGCGCCGCTCTCTCTCTTTCTCTCTTTTTCTCTGTTCGTCTGTTTCTCGCTGATGCGGTCGCACTGAGGCCGATGCAGGCTCCGCCATGCCGCGCTGCCTCATGGCCAAGAAGTGGAAGGTGGCTCCGGCGGGGGAACTGGTTGAGTCTGATGAGGAGATCGACGTGGTCGGCGAGGGGCGCGGCCGGAGCCCCGCACCCGCCGCCACCGCGCCGGGCCCTTCACCTCGCGATCCAGAACCGACGCTACTCTACAACGGTAAGCACACCTTCATTATTTTTATTGTCAATCTCCTGGCGCGCCGCACAACCATGGGACCAGCCACATGGAACTTTGAACCAGATTAATAAGTATGTTAATGTTACGAAGCTCTTTTAGACGAAACAATGCCGCCGGTACCTGTCCTGCCTAATGGAGAAAGTAAATAAGAAATGGTATTGAATTCAAAGTAGTATAAGTAGTTAAGAAAGTTTTATTGATTTATCATCCATCAGCCATCGTTCAAGCTTGGCGAGTGCTATTTGCTTGCGAATTTCATACCTTTCAATTATTTAATTAATTGCAAACGCTTCGCGCGCGCGAGATCATTACATAAAAATAACAAATATTAGTAGCCTCCCAATTCACAAAATCTATCGGCATTAAGACAAAGACATCCATCATAAGGATATTATATCCTCATCGACATTTGGCCTTCTATATAACAACTTTTATGAGTAAATCGATTTTAATCATAGTTCAAAGTCAGTCACTCATCAATCAATTTCACTGCAGTAATTATTATGAACTAAATTAAAGAACGAAGTACGAAACTAAAACAAAATATTAAAACACGCCTCTCATAACCAAAAAACAAAAAAACATTCAATGTAAGAGATTTTAGTTTTCGATGAATAACGAATAAGCCAGCGTCGTTATAATAGTATTGTAGTAGTAGCAAATAACAGCTACGCTACGTCGATCTATGTATTATCCGTCCTTTGTAGATCCTCTTTAGATGAGTCGTAGTCGTATATAATGTTTAAATCACTTTAGTTCGTCTCTCTAGTCTACGTCTTTCAGTCGTAGCTTTAACGTAGCGTTTTCGCTACTGCCATTAGCTTATATTAAAATGTGTATTTTATGATACATATCAAAATTACGATACAATCATATATATGAAACGCATATAATACTATATTTATATAAACTTAGGTTAATTTTACGCACTATTAAATTGATTAAATGAAGAATTCTACAATGTAATATTTTTCTTTTTTGCTAGTAACTTTTGACGGTAATGGTCATTTTAATGCTACATGTTATATGCTTTTTTCATATCTATTGTTTTTTGCCTTTATTTTTATTTTTTTTAACATTTACCATTTACCCTCTTAAACAGTAACAGTTTTTTATTTATTTTATAATATTTATAGGGGAAACCCCAATGGTTTACCCTTATAGTTTACTATAAGATGGAATTTTTTGCTCATGATGAGCAGTGTTGGCCTTGTGGCTGCATCGTGTGACTCTAATGTATGAAGTCGTAGGTTCACCCCTAACTGTGTGACTTTGTTGGTGTATTCAACTAACAATCGCTCGTACGGTGAAGGAAAACATCGTGAGGAAACCGGCATGCCTTAGACAAAAAGTCGATGGTATAAGTCAGGCGCAGATCGGTTGATCAACTGCTTGCTTATTAATATCTATTACAAATGATTACTGAACGAATACATAAATCCGATGGTCCGACCTAAAAATTGAATGATGTATATGATGACCTTGTAACGAACTAATATTAACAATATATAGTTTAATGTATGACAACAGATAACTAAATACATTAATAGACTAGTGGATTCGACGTAGTTCTGTACACACGTGTTAAATACAAAAAAATCATCTAAGTATAAATCTAAATCATTCTTCATTCCAGTTCCCAATGCATTCGAGAATATACAAACACACAAAACAATTTTCTTCAAAATAGAAATACACACACCAAAATTTTATATTTTTAAGGAGACTCCAACAGAACTCTTGGAGTCAAAACAATAGTCAACAACCTAAAAGCTTACTTCAGACCTGCATTAGAATAAGTTATATGTTAGAAAAGCATTTGTTTCTCATTGAGCGTTATGTAGGCATATCTTAAGTAGAGAGAAAAAAAATTTAAAAGAGCTATAGCCGTTTCCATACCAGTTGAATAATATAAACCTTTTATTATACATTATGAAATAAAGGGTTAGCCTCTAACCTTTTACATACAGCAATCAAATAATTAAAAACCACCAATAAAATTAATAAAACGTTTGAAGATCTCTTGTAGTGTTATATCTAAATCAATACTAAACGCTTTCCGTTACAGCATTCATTGGTAAAACGTGCCTGAATACAGATCAGAAATATTGCAGATACAGTTCCATTCTATCTACCTAAGTCGGATTAGTTACTGTGCTCTGTTTCAATGTTAAAACCGTCACTACGGAGCGGATTGAATAAGATTCACTTCTCTAATAAAACGTTTATTACTTATTACATAAACTCATTTGTTTTCATTTACCAGAACTATTCTATGTCTTACGTGTATAACTAACGACCTCTCCGACTTCGAATGCTTTAATTTTTTTGAAAATAAATATAGCCGTGATATTAGGGATAATGTGAGCAGTGTTGGCCTAGTGGCTTCAGCGTGCGACTCTCATCCCTGAGGTCGTAGGTTCGATCCCCGGCTGTGCACCAATGGATTTTCTTACTATGTGCGCATTTAACATTAGCTCGATCGGTGAAGAAAAACATCGTGAGGAAACCGGCTTGTCTTAGACCCAAATAGTCGACGGCGTGCGTCAGGCACAGAAGGCTGATCACCTACTTGCCTATTCGATAAAAAAGTGATCATGAAACAGATACAGAAATCTGAGGCCCAGACCTAAAAAAGGACAACCTTTTTAACACAACCTAGCGCCATTGATTTTTTTATGAGGGATAATGTGAAAAAATTTGTTTTTTTTGCTACCCACATGTAAACCGACTTACCAAACCTTATATTTATTTATTAAAATATGTTTCGACCTAATGATAATTTTAGAGATAAAATGCATTTTATAATCTCATATCCGTCTTTATCATGTATGATTATAGGTAGGCGAAACTCAAAGGTTCTTTTCACTAATGTGTTCTTTTAATTGAAATGAATTATACTGACTCATTCAACTTATTTAATTTTTGCATTAGAATGTATACTTTAATTAAGAAGAGTTTTAAAGTATTAAACAATGAGCTGCGTATTGTCTTTAATTTTGATGTGGTTTGGATTATGTTATGTTATTCACAATATTTGTCGAAGAAAAACACCTCCTCAATAAGTTTTTACAAGCTAACTTATATACATCTAAGCTTCGTAAAACTATATAAATTACTAACGTTAAGGCAAATTTCAAATATTCCCGTATCATCTTATTATTAAAATTTATACGTGACATGAGACAGTGGAGTTTAATAAGTTTGAACTGCAAATGCAGCACTTCAGACACAAATGGACATAAACTTGAAGCGAATGTACTTTATTGCTTTAAAATATTTATATGTATTTAGAAAGCATCTTTCAAGATTAACAAAGACTAATAATTTAGATATGTAATATTTCTAACGCGTGTTAATTGTTAACGTAAGTTCAACGAATGACAATTGAACGATTCACAGATATTGTTTTTTTTTTCTTTAATTAATTTACAAAAACGATTCAGTGTCAGTATAAGTGTATCGCAAAACTCAATTATTTTTAAACTGTTAACAAAAACATGAACTATACATGAAATACAGTTTCAAACTGTGAATTTTCAAATTGCTATAGAAATACAATTAACGACGTTTGTCAAACATTCGTTTGACGGCCCCAGCTTCCGGTCCAAATACGTGGATTTTTATACGAGTCTTATAAGTATCAGCCATCAAATGTTCTTTATGTAGAATATTTCATCTCACATAGCAATTATATTTAGTATTTTGAAAATAAAGCCGTAATTGGTGAAATTGCAGTACTGTGTATTTTTACTGCGTAACATTTTGAGAGGTGCAAGGCAAATGGAATAAATCTGGATAATTTATATACGGTATCCTTGGACTTTTGCAAGGTTACGTGTTTTTTTCTTGTACAGTTTGTAAAGCCAAATGAGTCTCCTGTTTTCAATAACATCAACAAATCGAACTTGTGACGATTCTGTTTAATAAAATCCTCAGTAAGGCAGACTTATTATTTTCTGAATTATATCTCTTCATATATAAGTTTAGATCTCTATTTATTTTATTTTATTCATAAAAACTAAATCAGTGCATTGTTTTAACTCAATTACTTACCTGTCCTTTTTATCACAATTTTTACAGAATTTGACAGAAAGAGACAAAATAATTGTCAAAAAGACTCAAATAAATTTAAATCATGTGATTAATATCCTCTTTCTGCTATTACGCAAATTATATACGTACGTAATTATATATATACGCAAATTTATTGGTAAATGTATGAACGTATAATTGTCATTAATTAAGATCGGTTCGAGTCCACTTGGTTAACGTAATTTATATCGAATTCATATTAATTCTACGTTTTAAAATATCTACGTTGCAGCCAACTAGCTTAATTAGCCGTTCAATTAACAGCATAACGTTTGAACTTAACGGCAATAATACTACATTTCTAAATCGACGCATTACGTAAAAAATATCCACTCATTGTAAGAAACGAAGCTAAAATACTTAGTTTAATATGCGAAACTATATAAATTAAAACCATTAACGGGCGAGTTGACGTCAGAATTTGCTGTAACAGCGTATGGAAATTATAAGTAGTATTTTAGTTGGACATATAAAAATAATTATTTTGCGATCATTTGAACGCTGAAGGAAAACATCGTGAGAGATTGTCTTAGACCTAAACTTTGCCTGAAACCGACAAAGAACACAAATCTGTCGCTAAAATGTTACAATGACTTTCCTCACTTTTTAAACATGAAATTACAGCGATTCTAACATATAATTACAATAGCAATATCTTGTAAACCACCATCTTCAAAAAAGTTTAAAGTTTTAAATATAAGTTAATATCTATGTATACCTTAGAATCTAGTTATGAGGTTACGTGTTGTAAAAAATACGATTTTCATGTACAGAATGCTTGTATTTTATCTTTGCCATTTCTAATTGTGGGCCAATATGATATTGACAAAAACAATCTTCCCAGTCCCATACATTTTCTGAATCGAAAGAACATAAGTTAATTCCTATCCATATCCTAGTCCTATTTTATGTTATTATTTATAGTGTTCCAAAGGTATTTTCATAGTTTTATAACGGAATTGATTTGGGAAATTTGAGAATTATACGTTAAATTCATAGCTAACTCACGAAGGTAACACAAATATTGTTTGTGCCAAAACTATTCCTTATGTTTCTAAATTTATTGCCACAAGCAGATGTTATTTTGTCCCCCTCCTATTTACTTCCGCTTACCCATACATATATTTAAATATTCATTCAATAAAGTATTAAGAAGTTTCGTTCCGATATATATACTAAAATAACGTTCTAGTTATAATTATTTATTATACAAGCAGAGTAAATAATAAGTCATAAATGTATTCGCATTAAGTTTGATATTAAGCCAATCCGTGAAAAATAAAATTTATATCGAAAATACATAACATATTTCTAAACTCAGTTATTAAATGCAAATTACATGATTTTGTTCTCAAAATAATTTTGCCTGGAAGAGATCGCTTACTAGCGATAAGGCATTCAGCCACACAGTTTGGGTTTCCGCCTTGTATAATATGGTTTTAAGTCAAATAAATGTTTCAGGTTATATATTTCTTTGTCATGTGTAAGACGATCTTGAAGTTTATCTACTCATTCGAGGGTGATGTGGGAATTCATTGAACCAGGTAAAAACTTTCAATCTATTGGCATTTTACTCTGTATTTTCTCTCTCAGTCTATAGTATGTAAAGTTAGCTTCAGCAATATCTCATCTTAATTATTCTACTTTGAATGTAGCTACTTCAGAAAATGTAAAGTTTTACACTGTGTTACTGAAGCGGACTCTACACGTCTCTGACTTCTTGTTCATACTTTGAATTTGACTTTTTCTCTAAATACCGCTATGTAGATCCTTTCATCAGTGTTTTTTGCACACTATCCATCCATCCACTACTTTTGTAATAGTTTCTTCTGAATTTTCTTTTGAACTGTTCAACGTTTTATTTGATTCCTTATTAAAGTGGGATATGCACGCAGTATGTGCGGTATACGTAGTATATTATCCGAGTAACCTTGTAATTTTATACTGAATGGTTACCTAAAGGGTTGGAACTAAAAGTAAAGGTTTGCGTTAATTTAAAGGGGTGAAATAAACCATTTTCTATTAACATTGTTTTGAGGGTTATGATGAACATGATAGAAATATATCCTTATTTAAATAAATTATAATTTTGTAACAAATAAAAATTGTTTATTCATTAAAGCATATGCTTAAATACAACATAGTGAATTATTTTGCCAACCACGAAAATGTCGCATTTAACTGATTATACTATATACCAAATCTTGTAAAGGTTCAGAGTACGTGGAGACATATAGCTAGAATATTTTTTTAGGTTAGCAACCTTCGTTGTGCCCTTCAGCATGGCGTCTTACTAACTTATAGCTTTGTATTTATTTTTCCCGCCCGTTGACCTAGAAAACTGCACGGCGAACCTTTCTGCACATGACAAAAGTGATTGTATATTTTTTATTCAATTAAGACTTTGTATAACTTGACTTACTATCGCTGCTTAAAAAGAGTATATAATTATGTTTCGCAATTTATATAAAAGCAAACGTATGCCAACAGGTATTACAATATATTTTGTGATCAAGAAACATACAAAACTAGATTATTATTTTATAGACAAATTCACCGTGTCATAAATGTGCCTAAAATAACAAAGTTTTTAATCAGTACTGGTGTGATTGATATGTATAGTAATAACGTATATAATTTACTATAGTGGTGTAAAACTTCAATCTGTAATGAAATTTATAATATGGTTATGAAGTGAAGTGATTCAGTCATTCACGCTTTTTATTGAACTGTCGATCGTTGGGTCATAAGAATTTAGATGTTCAAGATAATAACTAATGTCACGAGAAGTAAAATAGGTAAAAATAAATTGGCGAGCCCGTTACGATGAACAGTAATCCCCAGAGTCACGTGTTCCACTTTCCGCATAGATTTTGTGCTATTTCATGAAAATACTATTACGATTATACGAATAAGATTTAACGTAATTCATGCATTGACGTAATTAAAAATTACATAAAAATAATATGTTTGCTGTTATTGTTCAGCCAATAAGTTAATATCAATAATGAATAACTAAACTTGAAATAATATAATATATTAACGGAGAAATGCTCTCAATATCCTAGTGGTTAATCATGTAACTTCGATGTCGTTCAAAATTCATTATGTTCCGATGTATTTTTCGGTAAATCATAAATAAAATAAATGTAATAGAATCGAAATATCATATACTTAAAAATAAACGTTTCAAGGCTGAATCTAATACCTAATTACCTATTCGGCTATAAAGAATTATCAATGAAATGTGTATGACTATAATATAGAGAGTCCACATGCTACATGTTAATCAAATTTAATATTGTACTATGACGAAAAAAAGCAATCGTTCCCTCTAAATTAGGTATGTTAATTAATATTAAATATTATAATTCTTTAGCTAAAAAAATCTATACAATTTAAAGTAATCACTATCTTGTGAACTAAAGTTAAAATGAAGCGTATACATCGATGTATTTCCTAGAAACGTAAGCGTCCCAATCTCATATGAAACGTCAACAAGTACTCTGTGCTCCCTCGCCCTCTGAGATGAAGGGGAGAGTGGGGTCAGGAGGGGATTGGGAGGGTAGGGGGGTGAGGGGTCGAGATTCAACTGGTGCAATGCGGCGTACCCCTTCGCTCATCCCACTGTCCCGGTTTGTTTTTGCTATTGTATTTGCGGCGCACAGTTGGCACGCTAAGCGTTGATTTTGTTACGTTTCTTTTGTACCAGTACCTTAAATGAGGGTCGGCCTGGCTATTATTCCGTTTACTTTTACAGCAGCGACAGTTTATTAGGATGCTATTTAGCTCGTCAGAGTTGGGGTTAAGTTCCCGGCTATCTCCTGCAGCGTCCTAACTATTACGTTACGTAACCATTGAATAATCTTGCCGGTATTAGGCACAAGTCTATAAAAATTGAGGGTCACATTTTCACTTAATTTTAATTAACAACTGAAACTATATTTTTCATAAAATATAAATGGAACGGATAAATATTTTACAATAATCATTTTTATTTAATTACGTGTACATCTGATGCGGAAAGAGGATCGGGGCAACCTTTAAAGTTATCATGAAAATTTCTAACTATAATGTATGGCTTCATATAAATTTATACATACAATGATCACATAAGAATAATAAACATTTTATTTTTATCTCTATGCTATGAAGTTAAAATATAATAGCTATTCTATAGGAAGCATTACTAAAGCACTGCGGACTTAATGCGGTATCGTTATAATGCGTTTCATGGCTCTGTTTGAAATTTGGCACCTATTCAATAGTGTTATAAAAATGAATATACTTGAGAGGTACAAGGTATAAAGCTTATACATGAAACTTAATCAGTAAAATAGAAATTATTTAACCATTTCTATTTGAATTGCTGCAGTGAACACCGACTGTTAGGATTCAACACTATTAGAAACAATATATCATCTTCTGAAACATTAACTTAGTGATTTAAAAGTATAATTATTTTATTAAAATGTGATATTTTATACTTATTCATAATTTGTTCCCGATTTGAAACTACATATGTTTAATATAAGATATATCGGATACCTATGTCACACACTAGATGACTAATGAATATTCATGGATGTTGAGTAAACCGAATTATACCTCTCTTGAAACCTTAACCTGTTGAATTCTCAAAGTTGTTCTAAGCACTAACTTCAGACGCTTACAATTTTACGTCAAGGTATTGATGATGAAGATTATTTGTTAAAATTTATTTAACAAGATACTGTCTGCTTTATTGTGGGGAACGTTTTCAGCAAATTGAATTCGAAGAGCGGTATTTTGGTATGAGCCATTGATTGAAAGCCTCGAGTAGCAGACAGGCAGAAAATTTTAATTACAATCGTATTTGGATAGGATTTCAATTAATATCCACTTGCAAAATTTCCATTTCAAAGGGATTTTTTATTCAATAGTTCATTTTTATAGGATTTACAGTTACATTAATTAAAATGAAAGTCTGGACGCAGTTCAGTCTATTTTGTATAAATTAACGAACTGTTTTTCAGATTTTTATTAATATGTTTCACATACATATTGCTACGAGAAATAATACTGCCAGTACTCAGCGCTACGTCTTACGAAAATGCTTACGAAATAGCGCGTCCTTCATTCTTGACAAAAACAAAAGGGGGAGTAACTCCTAAGGGTCCCCCCTCTTCGTTGTCGTTCTAACTAATCCCAACTTGCCTCTAACTTTCATTTACTTTATTTGAAAAGCGACAGTCTCTTTTAGCCATAAGGCCAGCTTCAGTACAACTTCTATTATATATTTTTTCTTTATTTAAACCGGTAAAGTACCTTTCGGCAAAAAGAAAATGGCCTAACCTAATCTACATTTTAAAGTAATTGTTCAATTCGTCTATCCAATATTATTAGATATATTTAATGGTGTTTTTAAAGTACTGACAAAAATGTCACCTGGTAGCAGTTGTCTTCGTTTCAATCAGATTTTCTGTGAGCGTTACTGGATATAATAAATATTCAAGTACAACGTTGTCCTATTTACAGTATGGCAGCGGAGTAGCCATTACATGAATTATTAAAGTAGCTACTAACGGTTAGGCTGGTAGCTATTAAAAAATTAAAAATACAGTCGGAAACGAAACAGCCACTGGTTGATATAGGCGCGCTACAGGTTGCCTTCGTAAATTATTAACGGACACAGAATAACTCTTGTAAACTGGGGGGCTCCCACTCCCACACTACGCCTTCCACCCTCTAGTTATATACCTGATTTGAATGCATCTAAAGGGTTTGTACAAGGCCCTATTGACGGTCTCTACGAGTGGCGGGTGTTATTACGAAGTATGAGTACCCGGTTCCTTATGCAATAATAAAACCATTGTAATAATTATTTTATAATTTTATTATATTGTTTCTGGTGTGATATCGCATTGGTGAATAAAAGTGAAGTGGAACTTAAAAAAATATCTTTCTTTCAGGTTACACAGAGGAGCAGCCTTCCACACAGTTCACCGCACAGCTTCCAAGCGAGGTGAGCCCGGCTCCCCCCGGCCCATCTCAGCCGGCGTCTCAGCCTCTATCCTACGCTCTTCTACAAATCTCGACCTCCGACTCGACCGAAACTCCCTTCATTCAGGTACATCTCCAATCTTCACCTGTCTCCCCCCCTCCGCCACCGGCGAGCGGCAAATCTACATCGCTGTGCTATACGAGCAGCGGCACCCTACTTTCGCTTCCACCTAAAAAGAAAGACATCTATCGACCCTACTGCTTAGGAGATCGTGCCTATTTACAACGCCCGGAGGAAGATCTCAACGCAGCCCATGCCATCCTTGATCTTAGTCAACATGCAGTTTTCCTTACCACGCCGCCGCGCACTGAGCCCTCGCCTCCTGAACTTCCCCCACCGCCCCCGGAACCAGAACCAGAACCTACACAAGAACAATCTGAACGCCCCCGAGAAACAGTTGCCTATACATATGATGCTTTTTTCGTCAGTGATGGTCGGTCTAAGCGACGAAACTTTGCCAATGCTCCAGTAGAAAGTGCACAGCAACCGACCGACCACAAATCTAAATATACATGCAGTGAATGCGGTAAACGTTACGCCACTTCTTCAAACCTCTCGCGACATAAACAAACCCACCGCAGTCTCGATTCTGTTGCGGCAAAGCGGTGTGGAGAATGCGGCAAGGCATACGTGTCTATGCCTGCTCTGGCTATGCATGTGTTGACACATCAGCTATCACACGTGTGCGGCGTTTGCGGCAAGTTGTTCTCCCGACCATGGTTACTGCAGGGTCACTTGCGTTCTCACACTGGCGAAAAACCATATGGATGTGCCCATTGCGGGAAAGCATTTGCAGATAGATCCAATTTGCGTGCTCACATGCAGACTCACTCCTCTGATAAAAACTTCGAATGTTCTCGATGCCATAAAACCTTCGCACTCAAAAGCTACCTCAACAAACATCAAGAATCAGCCTGCGTTCGTGATGATGACTCACCGTCGCCTGATGCTCCCGCCTCTACGACAGAATAGGCCGGTATCGCTATAGTAACTAGGGACCGTCATACCATCATTTTGGTTTACTCGTTAACGTAAAGTATTAATATGAATTTAGTTCATTAGCATAAAGTAATATAATAAATTAATATTAAATAGGCCTCCAAACCGGTACGTCCTAAAGGCGACCGGCCCACGAGTGCCGCAATCGAGCAACGTTTCGCAAACAACGAATAACGTACGACCCCGTAGTGCCGCAAGCGTGGCATTGGCCTGCAGCGACAGACGTCCTGTTAAAGATTAACATAAACATGTACATATACTTGTCGATAAATATACCCGTATATACATAGAAATAATGAATACGAATGAAATTAATATCTTTTGTAGGTGATTTTTACAACCGGAACGTAGGTTAGAGAGTATCACGGTGTAAGTTTATTATGGGGGTGCGCGTAAGCTCGTCTGTGGATGGAAACGGAGCACCTGGGTGCGCCACGACGCGTCGGTGAGGAACTTGCCGAATCTTTCCGTCCGAAGCTCCGCAAACGTCGCCGCGTCCGCCCGTGTCGATATCACAGTGCCAGCTGGCTCGACCACTCGAACCGTCCAAACTTTACGATTATACGAGAACTGCACTCATATTATTTTAGTCGACATTCACAGATACAGCTAATAAAGAATACTGATCTTACTGAAGAATAAAAAAACTCCGGAAATGTTAAGATTAATTTAAGAGAGGTCAGAAAACTTGCGTAGACTCGTAGCGTTACCGTAGAATCGTAAATGGTTGGATGGAGTTATGTTTCTAGCTTGGCCTGTGGACTATGGCCGCGCCGACCGCCCCGTCACAGTGCCTTATCGGCGACCACGCGCCGAACCCGTCCCACCATCGTTGCCCTTCAAGCCCCGGTGCCTCATTCAACTTTTACTCGAAAGGATATAATTTTAATGAAATTTTTCATTAAGGGACAACAAACAATTCATAATACGTTTTTCTTTAATAAACAATTCAACAAGTAGCAGAAAAGAAACCGTTTTATCATCGCTTATTGATTCAAAATCAAAAAAACATTAAATCCAAACAGTAAACATAAAATACGAACGGGTTAATAAATGATGGGAAATGCGTTTCGGGCGAGAGGCGGGCGCAATAAGCGACGTCGTTATTAGGGACGGGCAGCGCCGCATTACGCAGTGAGCAGCCTTTAGATTGAGAGTGTGTTATAGCAAGAAGTAAAGTGTAACTGGCAATAACATAACTTAGATTATAATAGCTATAGACTAGGTTAAGAGACGGGCACGAGGTGCTCGGTGAGAAATGGGTATTCGAAAAGCAATAATAATGTAGGCACTAAATAAGTCGCGCACCGCAGTCAATCGACGCAGCAGACTTTATTCTAATCATGTAGCATTCTGTAGCTGTCGTAGACGGAGTGTAGCGACGGCCTCATGGTGCATCTTCTATACGTCACTGCGTTTCTAAGCGACCAATTTGCAAAAAAGACTATTAGTGGTATGCACATAGATTAATCGAAGTAGATTAGGTCGTAAAAAGGATCATCCGCGAGGCCGCCGCTTATAAATTTCCTATCATTATAATATTTAGGTAGTGCCTCGCATGTCAATTTGTTCTTAATGAATTTCTTTAATCCTGTCAATTATGAGATTGTCTCGGTAAAATTACTATGTTCCCTGGCATTCACCCTTCGGATCAAAAACCGTCAATTCCTCGGATTATTATAATTTCTATATTTGAAAATAGATTTTAGGCGTTGTTATTGGATGGTTAAGTGGTTTTTAAAAATAAAGTTTGAGTTGCTTAAAAATAAATTCTACTTTCGGCCCATATTAATCTAAAAACCGATTTATTTTGGACAACATTGAAGTTCTAACGTAGTAATAAATTTTCTCAGCTAAAATGGTTTAACAACAAAACTTCGTCATTAATATTCGCATTAAGTTCAGTTACTCCTATAGATAAACTTAATTAGCTATTAAACAAAGGTTGCGCGTAATAAGCAATATATTGTAAATCGATAAGCAATATTAGGTTAGAATATACGTAGTTCATAAATGTAACTAATACATGATATATATTGTTCATATTAAGTAGTTTTCTAGATGTTTTTGGTGCTTTGGAGTACAGTATTGAACGAATCTTACATCGAATTTTAAAATAATTCAGGATTCAATAATTGTGATATTCTGTTTGAAAATTTAAATTACAATACGTTATTATAGGTTATAGGTTTACAATTATCTTTTTATTATTTGTTTGTATCGAATTTTTTGCTTTCATTGTTATAATTGTCTGAGTGTGTACTCCTATGCGTTTCTTCTTTATTTAACGTTATAGATCTAGGCTACTACATTTTTTAGCATAAAGCAATTTTATCGCTTTCAAAAAAGAATCAAAAACGAGAAAATATTTTGTTCAAATATTTATACTAACGTTATTGTAGTTGTAGTTATTTTATAATAAGCGATCGTTTAAACAAATCTAATATAGTGAAGGTAAAGTAATATATACAAAACATATACTAATATTTAAATGTAAATATTTCCATATGTACCAAATTA
The DNA here is from genome assembly GCF_905147105.1 of Pieris brassicae. NCBI lineage: Eukaryota > Metazoa > Arthropoda > Insecta > Lepidoptera > Pieridae > Pieris > Pieris brassicae. The sequence continues at coordinate 9,098,022 of NC_059680.1, forward strand.
CCTTCTTTACAATTTTTGTAGGTGTAGGTGTCAAATATTTGGAATAATATATTTATGTAGTAAATGTAGATACTTGTAAGGTTGAGCGACTTAACATTTTCTGCAACTGCAAAATGATAATGCACACACAGTAAAAAAAAATATTCTAATGCTTTACGATTAGATTTTATTAAATCTAAGTTTCTTTAAGTGGTATATAAACTACATAGATTTCATTTCAAATATTTTTTTATTTTGAAAACTTAGTGATAAAATGCCATAAATTTTAGCATCGCCCTAGTGGCTGTGTGGCTATTTTATAATGCTTCCCAGAATATCGATTATTTTATATTAACGAAAGAAATACACATCAAAGCTACGTCAGATTTTTATGGTCTATTTACAGCTATACAATGTATGCAACGAAAAATATTATGTTCAATATAACTACGCCGTGATAACAGTGTTCACGTTCTTATAAATGCATTTAAGTGATACTATACACTGTCCAAAAGTAATAAACGAGCAATAAATATCGAAAGCAATGAAAAAAACGAATAGGCTAAGGTAACTATAAGCAATATTTTAATAAAACGAAAAGCAATATTGTCTAGTGTAACTTTAGTTTAGGGAGAGTGATACAATTAACTCATGCATGCAAACTTGTTGCCATATAATTAGACTGCAACCAGTGATACCCGTAGTGTTGTGTACGTCATTCGCAAAGCAATACTTTTCACTTTAAACGTTAGTTAATACTATTTATTATACACGAATATAGTGAATTTACATCTAGATTAGCTTTGTAGATAAGAAGAGAGCTCGAAAGAGAGAACACCAATCAAAATAAGGATAGATATTATGTGAGTATAGCTTTTTGATAGCTTGGCAGTATGTTAAATAAAAACACACAGTACAAATGTAATGGTCGAACAAAAAACATCTACGATATAGCTTAAGAGCGATGTCTTTCAATTGTACGATTATGTAAACAAAAATTCACATACAGTAAATATAATAATCTTTCTAACAATATCATAAGTAATCTTTTACTAAATTAGAATTAAATTATTGATATAAACAACCAAAGAAAAATATTAGTGTGTTTTTGTTAAGCATACGGCTCTATTAAGAATTAGTTTCAAAATTTAGTATGGATAAATATAATAGAGGTCACGAAGTATAAACTGCAATCTGGAATGGATAATATTTAGATTTTAATGTATGTCAATAGGGACCTTACATTTCATTTTTCAATATTCAGTAAGGCAATCGCTAGTTTTAACTATAAGTATGAATTTCCTGTACCAACAAAAAGTTATTAAAATATTTCGTAGTTCAACTAATTATACAAATACCTCTTTAATACGAACACAGAATTAATATTGAGTAACGTAATTGAGGGGAAATATTCTTGCAGTTTATGCCGAGGCTTAAAATGAAAATTCCTATTTTATAAAATATCGCAATACATCCAATATTCTAGATTTTAATTCTTATATACACCATTTAATTTACCCATACTTAGGGAGTCTACGAGAAAAAATTCTTATATACCTACACAAAATAAAAATTTAAATTTTAATAAATTAAGGTAATACGAAAGCAATAAAGTGACAACGATAGCTAATAATCGAAATTTTACAACGAATTGTTTGTTTAGGTTTTTAATGAATCAAATAAAAATAAAATTATGGGCATCGACCACCTTATACATATAAAACTAAATTAAAACTAAACGGAGTGTCATCTGTATGTCCGACGACACAGTCTAACAGTGTTAATGTTGTTGACAGAACGAAACAGGAAGGTATAAGATGGTTTTTATGAATAAGGAGGTGAAAGTTTAGTTTTCTGTAGATTTCTTCATTAGCAATTTTTTTTTCGTTTAAATAAAACTGTAAAAAACTTAGCAACTTTAGATTTAGTGATTTAATTACCATTTTTACCACTAGTTTTAGATCGTGTCGTGTCACGTGAAATGAGTAGAGCGTGAGAGTAGTAGATCTAGATGCAAAATATTAATAATCGTAAAGCAAAGGGGCAATAAGATGCATTATAATGGCCTAAATTTTTACAAAAAACACCAATAAACCCTCGAATTCGCTCACAACACAATAATGATTCGGCTAGTGTGAAAGTCCTCCATATATAAGGTTGTGTCCTCTTGCATTCAAAAGAAAAAACAGTCAAATAAGCCAAGAGTCTAAACGAATATACTGACGTATTTATGTATTTACCCCACTAATTATTCTAAGTAAAGTTCCAATTGTTGCTGGCAACCTTGAAACTTTTCCTGCAGTTATTGTCCTAGATATTAGCCAAATCAATTATAATCGTATAGATGTAGAATGTCAATTTTTTGAATTCAATTAATCCTTCCTAATAAGCAATTACCAAAAGTACCTACAGATTAGTAATAACATTGCATGTATTTACTTAAGTACATTAAATTACATATAGCTTGTTGTATAAGGTAAAATGTGAAATATTAGACGAATAAAATCCTTGTATTCTAACATAATAAGAATAAGCAAACTAATTATTGTAACTCAAACACTACATTTTGGATCTTATAATAAAACAAAATATTTGGATTTTTTAAATATAATAATTATATTTTTAAGTTGTATATCTGTTTGTCGTCATTAACGAATGCCCAACCGTGCAGTTTTCCGAAATATCGGTTTCAAAATTCAAAGCCTATTGAACAACGGGCATAGGACTTTTGAAGATGTATTGCAGGAAAATAATTGTAAAGTCGCACTCAGAGTCGTGTATAACTAACGTCCTATTTAAGGATAAATTAAAGTGAAAAAATCTTTTATAGCTTTCCATTAAATCGATGAACTAAATAATATCTTTAAAGTCTATATCGACGACTCTCAGTAGCGCTAATGTTTAAATTTTGTAAACTAGGTTATTACGTTTAAACAATGTGTAGTTATCATTACATACTATCTAGGGTCCACTACGTTTTAGTTAGTTAACGTAGGTACCGTTTAATAGTATTTTAATCTCTATAATTTTGTCACTTATTTATTAAGTTGGCAGGGCTCTTTAGATTTGGATTATTAACGGATAAATTTAAATTTTGCACAAATGGTTTTACGCAATTTTGTGATATCTAAATTGATTTAGCTTCACTGCGTAAACACATAGGCATGCATAAAGTACAAAATAGAATTATCATTACACATTTGTTTGTATCATGGCTGTTGTTAGGAACATGTGTTGAAGCACGATTTTGTTAGTTTTACATTTTTAGTAGTATATTCTTTTTTTTTATTGTTTTAGGTCTTTAAATACACTGTACTTCAATATGCGTCTTTTATTTACTACTGGTATCCTAAATAGCCTGGTATATAATAATATAAATTAATAATACTTTCAAAAGTATATAGAGTAACCAAGTTCTAGTGCCATAAAAATACAATAAAATATTCAGCAAAATCTAATTGTTATTTGATAGGTGGAATGTATATCTCACTCAATCTTATTTCTGGACTCTGGAATGGCTTAGTGATTAACGCACACTTTGTACGCCGTGGATACTGAATATGGAAGAGTAATTGTTCCGGGCTGGAAGGTCAATCTACTACCTACTCTTCAGAGGCGTTTTCTTGAAGTGATCTTCGAAATAAATGTAGAAATCTATAGGTAACATTAAGGGGTTCTCTTCTAACAATACATGAAGGAAGAGTTGTTGAGTATGGGGATGTCTCTGGTGTTTTAGTGCAAAACATTTCAACCTTTCGATCCTTTCAAAAATTTAATGTATTCGACTATCAGATTATAAGGTATGGTTCAAATCCATGGCAACGCTTTTGCAGCTTTTGTAAAAATTCCCTGGCACTTTAGCGTTGATTGAACTTCCCTATGCCTCGGACGAGCACTTTAATTTGTCAGTCCTGCGCTTGATACTTCGGTCGTGTCCGATATACGTTCAAATCGGCTATTAAAGTACAGGTGTTTATGTAAATGGCAACTATAATCTACTGAATATTAGCCGCCATGGGCGAATAGGTATTGAGAACTTTGTTACTCGTTTTGGTAAGATATTTTACACACAGAAATAATTTATACATATAATATATTACCAGTGCATAAGTAGTTACAACTCCTCACCCTTAATTCCACAAACTATAGAAATTTACGACATAGAATGCAGTTTGATTACCTACTTACCCAAAATTTTCAATGAAACAAATCAACTTATAATATATAATGCTTTCTAAAGTCACTGGGCTGTTTGTTATAACAAATGTCATATTTAGGGGTTTTATAGTATGACATACATCATATAACACTTGCTCATGCAGGCTACAATAGGGCTTAGCATATATTAGTTAAAACTACTATAGTTGTCGTTGTCGCGTAGTCAAATAAATTTTCACGATCATTGTCAGCCAAGGATACGAAAGAAAAATCAATTTTATTAGCAGCGCTTTATTGGATTGCGTATTACAAACAAGATAAACTTTAATCACTAATTCATTACATTTTATAGCGGATGCTTTAATGTTCTCTATTATTGGTTTGTACGAAATAAATAGTAAATAACGTATCATGATCGTAACATTCTAAAGTAAGATTATTTAATTGAGGTTATACAAATAAAACTGCATAAAAAAATACGAGACAATTGTTTACGCAATACTCTTGGTATCAAAACTCAAGGCATAGAACGACCACTAATGCACGATTGTTAAATATCAAACCCTCGTAAATTTCAGCGGATTTATTGCAATGAGTTAAGATCTATATTGCTATTAACTTTGTTTAATTTGCTGGTCATTGTAGCCGCTGTGGTGCTTTTACAATTTCGAATGTCAACACTTGCAAATATAACTACGAGTTACATCTTATCCATAACTAATAACTATCTAATTATTGATTGTGAAAGCTAATTAAGATAAACGGCATTAGCTCGTAATTCGCAAACAATATAGGCTTATTTAATTATCCTAAGTCGTTTCGTTTGACTAGGTTTGATAGCAGAATATGCCGAGTAATAAAAATCGACATATTTAATCTAAGTGTACACTTTTAACTAACTTCATAAAACCATAATTAAATAAATGTGTATACGGAAAATATAATTTTTGTAAATATATTCTACACAGTGTAGAAAGTGATGCATGGAGAACTAATCCAAATTTTATTAAAATAAAGGAAATATAAATAAATTGTAAATATTACTATATAAAGAATTCTTCTCGTAATAAGTGTATTGAGTTTCAACCAAAATTTGATCGCCCAATCTGAATTATACTTAAAATAACAAAACAAATCGTTAAACTATAATTAAATTTTACTAAAAGTAACAGAACACCGAAAAACGGCCGTAAGGTGTTTAAATTATACTAAAATCATACTATACCTAACTAAATTTTGCACCATTGGACATAAACTAAACAAAACGTCAGCAAACTTGCTCTAAAAGTATCAAGACGGAATCAGCTTTAGGGTTTTGTGCTATTGTTATATACCAGGTGTTACACCTGGAGGGAAAGTGCCCTATATAGTGAAGCAAGTGCTCTTGCGTCATTATATATAAAGAAATTACTCAATTAACAGTAGACGGTTTTCTCTTCTCTCTCGATCTCCAGTATTAGGGCACCCCTCTAGGACATGTTAAAACCTTACTTTTACCTACAATACTTTCAAGTGTTAAACAAAACGAAACTTCTAAATCACTCACTATTAATGAAGCATTGGTACATATCACTCGGTATTACTTATATAATAAATATCATGATGCAGATGAGACCACAGCCCGTTATCAACATGAGAAATTCGTATGATAATATGATTCGGGTCGTGACTAAATCGTAACTTACCTATACTACACCTACTATAATGATTTATTTGGTGGTTATTACTTGTACATTATTACTAAATGAGATTAATTTCAATACGATTAACGAAATATAAATCATAACATTTTGTACATGGTGTACATTAAAATATGTCAGGAATATAATACAAATTAGCCAGCCAAGGTTGCGCGCCAGGGTATGATATGGCGTCTCATTTCATGTATTTATCTATAAAGCAGATGCACCAGTAGCAGTAAGTACTAATTTTCAATACGTATCGCACATTAAGTACGCCCTTAGCTAGCTAATTATAATTTAAATAGGGGCAGCATGAATGTCATACAATTTAATGTGTACATACACATACATACACTTTCAACATTTCAGTGCGCATAACGATAAATATCCCGATCACAGAAATAATATAGTCAAAGAAGAGAAATCGTATAATATGAGTATAGTCAAGAATGAAGACCGCGTACATTTCAACTTCCACGTCTACTATTGGTTTTTGAAATATGTCAAGATGGCACAATCAATGAGATTTTTCATCCCAACAGATACAATTTAATTCATGAACTAAAAAGTAAATAAACTTTATAACCTCCCTCCATATTTTTCATACACGTACCCCTTTATATGTCTTACACTAACTTAAAAGCGATAATTCAACGCATTAAAGCACAAACGATAGCTAACACTATAATATAAAATCGTGTCCATGAGCCGTGCACTACTGAGTCAGAAATGTCAAAATGTGCGTGCGCTGAGGGGTCGAAAGGATAGACATTGTCGAAAGATGTATTAACTTTATCCTGGATCCATGTCAAAGATTAATATAATTCCTTCCAAGTTTGACATTATTCTCGACGGTGAGTAAACGGATTTATAAACCCTCTCTACGTTAAGAAAATGCATTTACGACAAATATTACGCACATTAAAATCCATTCAAATGTCAAATTATTGGGGAACCTAAAAACTTACTAGACAAGTTACTAGAGAAAAAAGGATTCCCTATTTAGTTTGATGTTATGTAATGAATCGAAATCTTATTTTAGTATACCAAGTGCTAATTCTGTTGTACACAAAAACAACGTATCTTACGTACTTCGTTAAACAACTTAGGGTTGGCAAAAAGTTAATACAAGGATTGTAACTTCCACGGATTACAAATATTCTTTAAGGCGAACATCAGAACTAGCACCCTCCCCAATGAATCCGTTCCGAACAAACCCATCAGCTTACGCATTGTAGGAAATCGCCGGTTTATCGGACGTACATACGTATACGTAATCTGACTCGGAATCGACGCGTGCACGGCTGGCCCTACGTTAGGCGGTCGCTACTTGCCATACAATAAGGTGACTCTTTGTCGCCCGCTCGACGAACGAACCATGCCCACCCGAAGCTCCATCTTCAGCTACTACCACGCTGTCTTCCATTTCTGAATCAGCTGTGCAAATAATACAAATTAAATAAAGTATTACCAAAACCTCTTTACCGAAAACGCACCCAAATATAGGATTATTATTATTAGTTTTGAGCTGTTTCAGAAATGGGTTTCATGGACATCGAACAGAAACAGATATTTGATCCTACACCTGCCACTCGCGAATAATTTATGAAAAATGCAATAAAAACATTCAATTCTAATTTGGGCGCGTTTTAGTCATATAATAGGTACATCATAACAAGACCTTAGAAAAAGGCATCCGTCAGTATTAAAATTGGCCTTATAACAATAAAAACACTTAATTTTTTACACTTTCTAAGTAAGGCAAATCGTAAGAACGTAAAGGAACGCAAAGAAACTGATGTTAGTATGAAGACATACGCTTAAATATGTTCCTTTACATTGCAATATTTAACAAAGCAATATACATAATAGCGTCTACAATTAGTAACTAACAAAAAATAGTCATACATTGTTGAAAGTCACATTAAATTATGTTGCATTCACCAGCGCATGATGCACTGATGACATTCAAGACACGAATTCTTAAATAAATGTTAGCTCAAAAACGATATATGTTAATGTTATTACTGTTAAGCATTAGCAGATGAAAGTGACCGAAGATATAACGCATACAAATTTTATACCATTTATTAGTTTTATTATCATTTTGTGTCATTGTATTATATATATATATATATGAATAATAAATAAATTCATTCATAAAAAAATGAAGATCTTTAATTTTGAAGGTCCGATAAGAGAGATAAGAGGTAGGGAGCATAATGCGGAACTGTTGAATGGGTTATGTTTATTTATTTATTAATAAGTTGTCTTTTGCATTATTATTACGTTATTGTAATAATAAATAAGAAAATAAATGTTGTATTCCATAGTTTTGACAAAAACGCAATACAATAAGACAAAATAATTATGACTTACTAATCAATTAAAAATATAAAGTAGTGTTATATCATTCGGCCCGTTTCATGAAATTGACCCAGCCTTACGTAATTACTGTTAAAATGCCAATGTGATATCTACATGCCTTCGGTGTTTATAATTTAGCATTATAATGTTATGTCCCAAGCGCCATGCTTTTTTGAATAACGTACCGATTTAAAAACAATTTATATGCTATGAATCAGGTATAATCTGCCAAACAATGAGGTGGGAGGCTGTATCTCGAACGTCATCAGCATGCTCTTCTAATGAGAAAAAATTTGGAGTAATAAGATGTAATTTATCACTGATTCGTGTGAATGTGTCCCGACGCCGGCAGATGAGGCACTGTTACTGCGACATTTAACGAAAAATAAGATGTACATTATTTTTCTGCCACAATGAAAAGCAAATTAAGCATTGTTAAGCGTAATTTATATATTTAAAAGCACGGCTTGGTTTTTAAGTGTCGTTTAATTTTTTGTATTTTTTGCATATACTACTTTAGCAAGCACAACTTAATATTGCATAATTAAGCATATCAATAAATCTTTTTATTGAAAATGTTTTAATGTTTATTTAGACTGTGTAAAATCAATTACTAAGCTACAAAATATTTGAAAAAAAAATAGATCTGTGGTCTATTAATTTCTTTAAATCACAAAAATTGTCCTATCAACGTATGCTATATGGTGTCATTACCTTTGACCGCATTCAAAACGCCAGATTGGCTCACGATTACACATTCGCTAGATCCATACACTCACCTATTCTAAAATCGATATATCCTTCCCCTCCCGAAATAACAAGTATTGGTGGGGGCGTAGGCCCATTTTCAGGTGAGTCCGGGCTTCTCGGCGATCCAGCCCCGGGAACAGCCACGAAAAATGTCACAGCATCTCTATGCCCGTGAAAGCTGAGCTGGGCGTGCTTCATCGAGCAGAGCGGAATTACCCCCCCGGGACTAGAGTGGTTCCCGGTATCGGATAAGGGAACAGATATCACAACGCCGTTGCTTGTACCGATCCACAAGCGGCCGGAACTGATAAGTAGGGCGGTTATTCTCACGAGGGAGAAACCCAACTTGCCAGTACCGAGCATTTTGCTGACGTAGGGCTCGATATCAACGTCAATGAGATGTTGGTATGTGTGTGCGTGGTATAAGCGCAGAGTTGAATCCATCTTGATCGTTACCTGCAAAGGGTACGAAGGGTTTCGAGTACAAATAAATTATGAAAATATCGGCGCAATTGAAATTCACTGACTCAGTAATTTTCTGATTTCGTAGGCGCAAAACACTTTTGGGTCGCAGAACCACCGGGCTGAGTGAGTGAGAATTCACTTTCAACACGTGAAAACTTTTAGTATTCAGAGTAATACACATAATACTTGAAAATTTTCCTCATATAAAAGAAATTTGTATTTTTTATAATTAAAAAAATTCTCAAGAGAAAGATACTAAAAATATCTTTATTATAGTTAGTAGTAAATATTGTTTGCTTTTTTAGCAAATTTTGAGATATATAAATGCCTTAAATTAAAAAAGAAGCTCTTACAGTTGCAATATTAATTTACTAATACTAAATCGTTACAAATGATTTAGTGTAAGTTTGAAAGACATAATTATTTGAACATAATTTAAGTTCTACCCTCAGACTTAGTATAAAAGTAGTAAAAAATTTACAAGAAACATTACCCATACTCCATCTCCATCAGCGCACATCTGTCGTAGCTGACTCTCTTGTCGCGGGTGCGCTTCGAGCGTATGAAGCAACGTACACGCACGCGGGTCGATAACGTGCACCTTGTTACGATAGCCACACCATACAGTACCACTTCCCACCGCACTCAAACAACGAACTAAAACATACATGTTTGCATTACGATAGAACTACTTAAAAGTCTTTAGATAAGTATTTGATAGGAATATTCTACAGATTAAAAATATTTTTTTTTGAATTGTTGTCACATTGACGCAATACCGGGAAATTATTATTTGTAAACTATTTATATTATGTACATAAGTCTCTCACTGACCATGCTCTAGAATAATTGAGTTACATAAACATTGTTGGAAATTTACTTGTATATCAGTTAATTAAATCATTAAATAAAGCTAGTCTCCTGTAAAAAACATTAATTTTTTAGGCGTTAATAAAACAGATTTTTAATAAGCATTAAGGAGTATTTCTTAATTTTTAAGGAGCATTTCTGTTTGCAATTATTTGTAATTAAATAATATATAAATAACTTTTTAAATAGTATAAGTTTTCGAGGTTTTTTTGTTAATTTCATATCACTGCAAGCATACTACTTAATGACATTCTACTCAATTAGTATTACTAAGACTTATCATCAAAATACCTGAACATTTGGGATCTCCTAGCGTCATGAGACAATATTGTGAGAAGTCCCACTGTCCATCTGCAAGGCGGGAGAAAATAGCGACTGTACCATCCGCCAACGCTACAATACATCTCGACCAACACGCAACTATTGATAGGATTGCGTCATTCAATTTCACTCTGAAACAAATTCCAAATAGGTTTTTGGTGGACGTTTCTAGAATTATTATAAGACTGAGAATTTTCATCTCACGGGTTGCGATAGTTATTTTATTTATTTATTAATTTAAAGTAAAAAAAGATACAATTTATGAGACGGTCGAACATAATTTAGTCGCAATTTCTCCAGCGAAGCGTCGACATTCATTAATTAATTTTTATTGTTCGTCAATTTCATCAATGTACTTTAGAAAATTGTGTTTCATATTTCTGTTAGTCAGTTTTTATTGTACTGACTAGTACGAAGTTCATTAAATTTGGAATAATACAGTTTACTTTTCTTTTTCCGTGTAAGGTATATTGTACCTATTGTCGCAGCTGTAGATCTTTTTTCCACACTTACGTATAAATCATTGTAATAATAAGTCTCTGTCAGTACGTACATGTTCGATAAGTTGCATAAATAACACGAACAAAATAAAAATAAAACAATGTTTTCGAAAAGCGGTCTTTCCGTTTACTTCGAAACAAGTTATCTAGTTTTTATAGAACGTTTTATTACTACCATTACCTATTTGACGTAATGGCTAGTATGGATATTATAAAATTATTTGAAATTTGATTAATTCAAACAATACCAGTATGAAGGTTTCAATGCGTTTTTGTATATGAACACGTCTAAAAGATTTTCTGTATATATTATCATATAAACAAAATAAAACTTTAATTATAAAGGTTTTTTAAAGAATTTAACTCACTTTTAATCTTACCGATTCTTAGACACATATTTTTGGAGTTAAATAGATTACTATTACGATTTCGTAATAGTAAATAGTTTTGAACACTCACCTCGCAAGACACTTTGCATACTCTGATACTGCGGAATGCACATACAAATTTCCACTCTTAGTACCCAACCACATAGTAGGTAATGCTGTCGTTACACATTCGTCTGTAACTCTTCCAGCACTCGACTGTTCAGCAAACGCATCTACACCGCGCTCTGGTGATATCCGTCTCTCAGTATCTGTATTTATGGAAGTTAATATATATATATAATAACAAAAGAAAACCGAACATAAAAAAGGGACGATATATGTAGCCTTCTTATGCGACTTGCAACACAAGAGTTTTCGAGCCCGTAGTTTCTGAACTTGAACCAACCAAAGCAATCGTTTTTAACACTTTTTTATATATATATTATATAGATAAATGAACTAAATTTTACGAAAATAAATATTATCTACAAAATTAAGTTATAAAAGTTATCATAATTTTTTTTCTAGGAGCCAGTGTAAATTGTTTGTCCTACAGAGTGATTATCAACTATACAGTTTATATATAGTAATAATAATAATAATTTATTGCAAGAATATGGTACAATAGTAAGTTCGCATATTCTGCCACACACAATGGCGCGCAATTTTGTCTTTAAAGGAGTTTTACATTTTACATTATTAGTCATATGAATTGGTCAATTCTTATATTATTTGTATCGTACATATCATATCAAATGTTATTAGATTTATATCAACTACAGTCTCTCACGCAAATAATCATTTCTTGAATAATACATTTTTTCCAAACGTAATACACCAAGTATTTCCTTAATACATATTATATATATATATATATATATATATTATTATATTATAGCAATAGCATTTCAGTATGTAAGTTAGTAAGCTACAAAACAATAACGGCGATCAAAATTAATATTTTAATCGAAAAAAATCATTTGCGTTTTAATTTGGCTTTGACTAATAAAGCCAAATAAGTCGCATTAAATTAACAATACTAATACTAATTCTACAAGCGCTTAATCTAAAAGGTTAAAATATTAATAGTTTTATACCTTTACTATTAACTGGTGTAGAGCTTAACGGCGGGCTTTCAGAGATGACTTTGTCGAGGTCTTCTTCAACGTTGTCTATTGCTGATTCCTTCGGAGTGTTAATAGGCCCAGTCTCTTTGATTGGAGTACTAGGAGGTGTGAGGATGTTTGCTTGTACCTAAAATAATAATTACATATACATTGACATTGACAATTAACAGGTCGCAATAAATAATTTTTGTGACTAATAAGAAATCCAATTTTCTTAGATGAATCCTTTCCCCAATGAATTTCGTGTTAAGTGAAAAACATCGTAACGCACACACACTAACGTGTGTTAAACTAAAAATCGTGACAGGCAAATAAATGTCACCTACATGTGACAAAGGAAAATGACAAACAGATGTGCGCCAGTATGAATTTCATTTCATACTACACATAATCCACACACAATTATTTTATAAAACTTAACGATAATACCGAGAGATGTGAATATTAAACATTCACATTAAAATCTGTTTTAACGACATCGAACTACTAATATTTGGTCGTAAAAAACGTTGTTATTAAGTATCTAGATACTCATTTATAATGTACTAGTACAATATAATATAATATAACCGGTATGTTGTTGTTGATTTTTAAACAGACAACGCACTTTTTAAGGACCTTAGTTATCGTAAACATAATTGATTTTGTTTTGTGGTTTATATCAAGAGAAATATTAAATACTTTGATTGATAATTAAACAGGGATTTCTTAAAAGATTTATAATTTATAGTTTTAAACAGTATTTAAATACATTTTAACCACACGATCACTGTATGATAATTATTATTATTTTAGTTACAGACCGCGCAAGGTCGGTGGCAGTGGGATATAGGGAAGCCGGTCATTGGCTAAAAGCTTATCCTTCGCCAAACACTGCCACGCTTTGAGACCCTGAATCAGATGAGATCATGGCCTCCATTTCCAAAAGAGAACAGGCCGTTTGGCCTTCGCCACGCCACTCTCAACGACATCATACCTCGAGAGAGTGACTCACCTTCCTCGGACAAGCTAAAAAGCCGGCCGCAGACCAGGCGAAAAATAAAAAAACGGCTCAAATTTAAGAGTTCTCCAACTTCGATTTTGTTATCTTTGGAGTACGGTACCCCAAGCACAGACGCTAATTAAAGATTTAAGTTGGCGCCTAGTAGATTGGTGACCCTAGAGCTGGTGTTTTCCTCGCTCAACGGCTAAGTATCGCAAAACAAAGAGGAAATGATGACAGCGTTAAAGGTGCAATGCCACAGGGACCAAGCTGTCTAAATTTTCTTTCTTCTATTTATTAATTTTTAATATATATAATTATATTTTGATTATTATATTCAAATAATTTCTCTCTTAGTGGTTTGAAAATGAACTATGCAGTGTTTGTTAAATAATTTACTAACGATGCTGTTTGGCAACCCTCCTAATATTATTATAACATAATTGTTTACCATTCGAGTGCTTCCCACTATTATGTCTTTTCCTTCACCATCACTGGGACCATTGACGTTGCCAGATATGGCAATTCCATTACTTTGACTTTCTGTCGAATCACTCTTACTAACACCGCAGAACAAAGATCCCTGAAGACAACACAAGTCATCAATATTTAAAAAATATAAACCTCATGAATCAAGTAAATATTAAAAAATATATTAAGGGGTTAACGGAGTCCTGCCATACCACTCTCGCTTCATCCACTTTCATGACATTCACCATACATGCTCTTCGGTTATGGCCTGTCCCTTGTCTAGTACGTCCTGGAATTGGTTCAGGTATGTACTACACCGACCTCACCATCCACGGTTGCTTTGTTTGTTCTACTCGTATTTTTTATTATTATTATTGTTAAAGGTGATATTAACTTTTCTAAAGGCAATCCTGATAATTCTGAGTCTGAGTTATACTGCAAGTTCTAACGAATACGGTAAATCTATTACCTATATGAATAAATTATTAATTTTTAGTAAGTTTATTAACTTACGGAATATCCTTTTGTTTCATTCTTATTCATCCTTTCTTCATACTCCAAGAAATCTTCTTCAACAGCGCCGGGCACAGAAGCAATACACAATATATGCTTGTCACTCACGGGGAACGACTCTATAACCTCAGCTGGGTTGTTCGCGTCAATAATCTGGTAGAAAATTATTTAGAAATATATATTATTTTAACCCCTAATTTAATTTGTCATTTTCACGTTGAATCGGTAATAATTTCACCGGTAATAATATATATTACTAATAAGATTTCGAGTATAAAATCGAATAAATGAAAAAACACATTCACTTGATAGATATACCTCGCTTATGAGTGCTCCAATTAATCTTAAATTACTAAAGTAGGATCTATATATCAAAGCCCTTCTTTGAGAATTCTAAGCTTTAAGTTTATCATACATCCTGTACTCTTGGTATCCAAATAAGGACATCTCCATAATAGGAAAGTTAAATTAAATAGACTGAACTGTTTATTGAAAAAATATTTATAGGCTATTATCTTATTTAAAAATTACCTTAGGGTAAAATAATAAAAATCTAAATTAATTTTGCCTTGAATTTGAATTTTCACTAAACATTTTAAATAACTCACCATAACAACACCCTTATTCTGTGTACTAGAACATATCCAGACGAGAGATGATAAGTTATTCTCGGGGTTATTGGGAACGTGAGTTGACGGGTCAGCAGGAACTTGCTCAACTTCTGGTGAACCCGCTGATTGCGCCTTGCTCATTTCATATGCTGAAAATATTTTTATTTCAAATCGCTTATTAGCGGGGAAAAAATTTTCTACTCATGGTTGATCATAGGACAAGTAAGATATTCTTTTCATAGCAAACTATCCGTTTCGACGGGAATCGAACCCAGAATTTACCTCACGTTATACGTAATGTATGTTAGACCCCATGGCTTAGTGGTTCTATACTGGGACGTGTATCTCGCTCATATATACATAATATTAAGTTTCTCATGTAAATAAAATATAATTTTGTAATGAGAAAATAAAGTTATTTAAACATTATATTGTATCATATTTAAATCTCATTATTATACTTTCTCCTTCTTTATATACGTAAGTATACGGGTGCTAGTCATTGTAAAACGTGGTACCCTTCCCGGTGAATGTTTATTAGTGTTAAGGCTTTTAACTACAAAGTGTCAAAGATTGATAATGTCATTTTTCATTTGATAATTATAGCTGATGTTAGAACATATTGAATGAATTAACTATTAATTTATACTTCCATAAACGTACATAAACAAAAGGAGTAAAATACATTTTTAAGGAACAATAAATACATATTAAGAATAAAGTTCAAAAAGTTAACAAAAAAAAAAATACCATTAACTAAAAAATATAAGTTTTACAGCCCAATTTACAGTATTTTTCTATATTAATATTTAAAAATGTGCTTAGTGGTCTCTTTTTTATTCATATATATAGTTTAAATTTTCCAATAAAATCCAAAATTGAAAATATAAACACTTAAGCCCAATATTATATTATATTAAGATAGCTTATGTACATCTTTATTGCAGTTCGCCTGATACATAATAATACAACTAATTAGTAATTTATTAACTAGAACTAATTATTTAAACTTGTTAATTACGATAAAATTGTTTCGGCTTAATGGTATAATTCATGTTAAATATTAAGACATCTGTATTTAAATCTTTTTAAGCACAGCTATCCATTTGAGGTATTTTTGCTATTAATATTATTTTTAAAAATTATCATTGGTATACGCTACTAATTTTATTACTAATAATAAATATATTGTTATAAACATGTAGCTGAAACAATTATTGCATCGCTGTATTTCATATACCCGTACCTGCCTATCGTATAATTTTAACATAGTACACACATAGCGAGAGATCGTGAGTTCGAGTCCCAGCAAAACATCTGTTTTGAGTTGGTATTTACAGACCTACACCTTTTTTTAAATAGCAAAACTGTTTCGATAGTCACTGAACGTTTTCAACCAAGTACTTATCTTAAAAAAAAAACTAAACGCACATCCTTACACTTCAAAACAATCCCTGTAGATTGTCATTATTGTGTAGATTTTTTTGGAGAAATTATTTGTTTGTAAAAGAATTCAAAGAAAGGGTTCAAAAAAACTAATTTCACTTTCCAGAAACCTATTCCAGTTAGCCTACTAGGTTTGGCAGAAAATCCTTTAGGAAATTTGTATTATATTAAGTGGTCTTCAGTTAGACTAAAAGGGACTTAAAACTACTATACTTGTATATTTAAAATTATTTAAATAAATACCTAAGCACATTGCAGTGTTCCCGATGTTTCTCGGATTGAAGCGTTTCCCACCAGTCAAATTAACAGCCGCTGCGCATAGGAGTGACATACGAGGCTCTGCTTCCGCTATGGGTCTAAAAATGTTAAACATTTTGGTTATAATAAAATAATTTTATACATAAAGCTTTGTATCTCCGTCTAGATACTAACATATTAAACTAGCGCTTAGTAAAATTTATGATAGATATTTTATTAAATAGGTATAAATATATATTGATGTTGTTTGGTTTTGTATTGATGGTATTTTTTAGCTCTTTATCTTCTACAGTTTCTAAGTAAAGAAATTTCACAGTACACTGTAGTGTATCCGTTCAGGTTAAGCGCCTTAGTGAATTTTTGTGACTTTTATTTATTTATTGACACTTCGTTACCTAAAATAAAACACAAATAAAATAATACATAAAATTATAAAGGAAGGCAAGGGGTGGCCTTATCTCTACCCTTATAAAAAAATATAGAACTTTAATCTTATTGTATCACACAAAAAATAATAATAAAACAAACTAAAAATTAAGGAAATACAATAATTACACAAGTCACGATTGATTAGGAGTTTTAAAAGATGTTAGGGAGGTAGCTAATCGTATGGAGTCGGGCAACCTATTCCACAACTTAATGGCGGAAATCCTAAATGAATTGCCCAAGAAGGATGGGCTGTAAGATGGAATTTCGAATAAGCATCTATTAAGAGCGTTACATATAGTTATAAGGACCTGAATTTGAAATATAATCGAGAATAGGAAGCAGAAGAGATTGCGCTAACATAGTTTTAGTGCTTAGAGGAAGGAAATTAGACAGACGTCTCAGAGCATTAGATGCGGCGTTAAGTTTACGGTTGATTTCCTTTACGTGATGACCACAGGATAACGTTTGGTCGAAGAAGACCCTAAGGTTTCTAGCAGCCTTATTTAGAACCAAGGCCACGTCTTCAAGTCAAACGCCAGGGAGCTAAGCCCATTTGACCCTTAAAATAAAGAAAGGGCTTCCGATGATAATGACTTCGCTCTTCGCAGGATAAATTTTAAGAACAAAGTCTTTAGTCCAATGGGCTATATTACGAAGATTGAATCGCCAGAGGAAACTCACCCAGTGTATACTGAACGTAAATTTGAGGGTCATCAGCGTAAAGGTGATAATTAGGCGATAGACGCGCTGTCAGGGAGTTGATAAAGATAGAAAAAAGAAGAGGCGAAAGACGCCACTAGGGAATGAGATCCCGTGTTATTTTTCGGGATCAATCCCGAAGCATAATATGACGAGAACCCGTTCGAGATTGACGTGATTGGGCTGCAATGGTCAGCCATTCTACACACATCCACTCGGGACGCTTTTAGCGACATTGCACATTACATAGGGTACATTGCAACGGACATTAGATGCGGGTGAGCAGATAGCACTTAATACACTTTGTTTTTTAAGAAGTTACTTCCTAAATCACCCGTAACTACTTCTCAATCTCCTTGAGCTATACCTACTTTTGTTTTGATTGTGTTCATGTTACTAAAATTGTTAGTTGTTTAGTTAGTAATATTAAAGTTAAAGGCTTTTGTTTTCTTTCAAATAATATTTTGTTTTAATTAACCTCAGTATCACAAACATGCAGTTTTCATCGTATTCAGTCATGTGAATTATTTTTTTAAACTATACGAGATCTTGAAAATTTCGAATTGATATTTCTAATCCCACGGGATCTCGAATTCACGATCTCGAGTCGGGATTGCATTCCCTAGACGCCACCCTGCAGAACACCAGAATGTCAGAACACCAGAATGTAAGTTCTTGATTCCACTGAGAGTGGGTACCATTGATTTTAATAAGCTGGCGATGAGCGTAAAGATCGCAATCAAACTAGTCAATAGCCAGTGGAGATTTTTATAGGAGAGCAGAATTTTTATAGCGCGTAGCAACCCAAGGCGAAATGCATTGAAAGCATTGCTAAAGGCAAGCAGAGTAAGAACAGTGAGCTGCCATCCATCCCTCGGATGTCGTTAGAAACCTTAACTGATGTAATAGTCATGTTATGTTTGAGGAGGAAACCAGTTTAGAGAATTAATGGGATCGGCCCGTTTGAGAATAGGAATAACTAAACTATTCGAAGAAGTAAGAAATTAACCATAGTAGTAACTGAATAATTGAAGATATAATAGGTAGGAGCTAAGATAGGTAAGATTATAGCACGACTAACTTGGTCACAGCCAACAGCATCCAACGAGATGGAAAGATGCAACCTTCCACTTTGCGCTCAGTGAATTCAGTGAAGTTAAAAGTCAAGTTTGGAGTTGGAAGAAATGCTAGATTATTTACTGTCTTCCCAAGAGAAGACATACCGAGAGCATTGGAAGAGGTGAAGTGACAGTTTAGGTTTTTTATATCAATTGATGAATATTCTGTGCCGATCTGCTAACTTTCAAGGTTTTAAGGAACTTCCAGATTTTAGACTTTTGAGGAGACGTCATTGGATACGGAGTCGTAGATATGTTGCCTTTGAGCATCACGACAACGAGTATTACAACGATTACGAACTACTTTATATTTTTCGCGCTCCGCGTAAGATTTGGAAGTTCCCATTTTGTTATGACGCTGTTTTTAAATTAGAAAACCACGGTGGTTTTAGTGCAATGATAATGCATATGAAAAACTACGTAGTACCGACTAATACATTTATTACCGACTAATACATTAAAATTATATGTTAAATATAATATTACTAAAAGGTTAAACCTGATCTTAATCTGAAATAATTGTTGGCCATGCAGAAGCAATTAAAAAACCTCCACAAATCTTGAATTATTTTGTATATAGTTTTGTAGGTATGTATTTTTATGTAAAAAAAAGACGCTTTAATAATTTTTTGCTTTGTTCAAGAGTTCGTGTTGACTAAGAAGCTGTTGTTAACAAGAAATCATACCTGCAAAATACAGGCACAGGTACTGGTACTCCTCCTGATGACAGTGATACATTAGGCCCCTTCTGCCCTTGTTCACTTTTCCCGGGCAAGCTCCAACCATATGCTTGTGTTCTACCATCTTCTTTTCGAACGTGAGCTCTTACCTACAATTAAGATTAACCATTAAAATTCTGACGATCGAATTTCTGTCAGTTTTAACTCCATAGTGAGGTGACCTGCTTAAAACATAGATTAAAGTGAATGAATTCGATACGTACTTAACAAACATAATATGCGAATCGAATTCGGTTATTATGAAAAAATACGCATAGGTAGGTTGAGATTAGATCAGAGATATCAAATATGATATTAAATTGATCCTACAATAGATGTAAGTGATTTTGTGTTTTAAATTTTAAAAAGCTAGTTGTGTGCGTTAGAGATCCATCATATTGTTACGTATACGAAAAAAATCAAAGTTTAATTTTTGCAAATAATTGAAATGAGGAGAAGTATATTAGTGCGCTTATCTGCTACGTCTTTTCTCGTTCCGTATGGACAGCTTCTGCTGCTTCAAAAATACAAACCGACTATTAGATAGTATAAAGGATAAGCTCAGCTATTTATATATTAAAAAATAATTGAAGTTAAAATTAACAAAAGAAGGCAGACCTGGCGAAATTGTTCAGTTCTCTCTTGCCGCCTGTGATGATGGTCAGACAGCTGGGTTTCAAGAAAATCCGCTTGAGTTCTCGAGTGTCTCAACGGTGGCTGAGGAGCCGCCACTGCTTTCAAATGCGGCGTCGATAGAGGGCGCTGTGGACGTTCAGATGTACTGAAACAATATGTCGACAAAATTAGTCAATGTAATATAATAATAGTAATAATAAATAGTTATAAACTTTAACGAAACAACTTTGTTTTATACAATATATTGTATCTTGTAAGAAGTCATTTTTATAAATTGCAAAGGTCCATGTGTCGATGTTTCCAAAAGTCCATTGCACATTGCATTATACAATGCTATTTATAATATAGACTCGGATGTCAATGTACATTATTAGTTATTTTACCATGCTTCGAAATTTACATACCACATATTAATGCGGTTTCGCGTTTCGAGAAAAACTTCGTCTTGTATAGTCAACCACAACCATGATTGCATAACACGCTTTCTCGGTGTCTAAATATTATTAAAATTAAAATTCATATATAACCAATTAAACATCCGACCTTCGAACATAGCAAGAGCGATAATAATTCCATTGCAAAACTAAGAAGCGTAAAAGTTATATGTGTTTTGAAATTGGGTTAATTATAGTTATTTTCGACTAGCTAAAACATTACATTGCATTACATTCTTTGCTTGTCCCACTTGTGGTTTTGAAGTTTAAAATGATTCAATTGCTTAATACATTTCATTCGCAAGCAGCTAACTAAAATTGCCAATTTAAAATTATATTTATGGTTTGTTGAGCTTGTGTGAAAAAATTTCGTTCGTTTTAAAAACTGACGTAAAAATACAAATACCTTAAATGTCAAATTCGCTGATCACCTACTTTATAATGATAGTTTAAACACTGGATTTCATAAAATACATGAACTGATTTGAGAGTGACGTAGGTCACTGTTATATTTCTCTTGCACGCTCAGCTGTTTTATAAATAAGTTGTTCGGTTATTTAATACGTTTAGATCTGAGGTCCTAGGAACGAGACCAAAGCAAACATTATTTCTATATTGCAGGCACAAAAGGCTGCTTGCTCATACTTTTATATTTAAACAAACATGAATCTCGCAATCACCTTAAGACTTAACTTCACAGTAGCTGATAAAAAATAATCACAAAATTGCCTTCGCAGAACAATGTGTATAAAGAAACGCAGAAGCATAAATAACTAATCCGCAGTACATTTGCACAATAAAAAAGAATAAACCCACAATTCGGGATTTTCATGTAACACACGCTATGCTTACAATGTTCAATTAAGTTTTAAATTTATATTTAATCAGTTTCAATGTCAAAACTTTAGCTATTGTACTATAAGTCTATTTCATCAATCAAATCAATAATTGCATCGTTATTCAATATATTACGATAACATAGAAGTTGTACGAGGAATACAAGCTGTACTTACCTAAAAAGTTTGCTGAAGAATGTCCAAATGCTCTGTTTGCTCTTCTTATCCATGGTAGATTCGACACGACTCGCCCTAACAATTTCTGTCCAGCGTACAGCATCTTGCAACTCCATGTAGCGTTCCTAAATAAATTTCTTTTTGTAAAATTGTTTTGAATATCTTGGATTACAAAGCAAAGTGGCATCTCTTTTACAACATCTAAATTTTTATAACAATAAAAATCAGTTTGTATGATTCCGTGTACTATAAAGTTAATAATAAAAAACAATGGGTAACTAATCTAATGATGACATTGTTGTAACTTCATTAACAAACAAAAAATACAAATATCAATACCAGCAATATAACTATAAAAACTATATATACATTTATGCTCATAATAACATTAAAATCACCTCCAAACTTCATGATGAAACCTAGATACGTTTTAATTACGACGTACCTTATATTGATTGCGTTCCATGAGAACTCTAGCCATTTCCACGCGAGTGAATTTCCTTCTTTGGGCCATTGGAACATCAGCTTCATCCTCATTCTCCGCACCACCAGCATTTGAGCTCATTGTTTCCTATTAATAAACAATACAATTCCTTACAACAATCAGTCTACTGCCAGGTACTAATTCAGTTTAAGTTTTAAAAGCTACATTAAACATTGTAAGTACGATTGGAAAAATTCTAACTCGCCTTTGGCTAGTGTACTCTTTACTCTAATAGTACTTTGTGCCAAATATATTATTATATAAAAGGCCAGAACTTATCTTGCACAGATTCCACACTGAATGCTGTCTCTGACAGTACCTTTTATTATGAATAAATATTTACGCTGTGACAGCAAAAGACGAATGAGTGCTTTAGTTACCCTTAGTGAGGTGCCCTTAGACGAGAGTATATAAATCATAATTATTTAAATAAGAGAGTTGTTAGGTAACTAATGATCATAAATTTCGTGTAAACTATATTTTATTTAGTATAGTATAATTGAGGAATTTTTTTCATCGTATCATTATCATCACATTTCTAAAACGTCATGGCGGCCATATTGTACTTACTTTCAAATGCCTCAATTCATCTTCAAGATGGGTGACGCGTTCTCTAAGCTTTTCTCTAGCCGCACTTAGGTTCGCTACTTCCTCCCTTAGTATTTCTTGTTCACCGGTTAATTCATCAACTTTTACGATTAAATCATCTTTCACGACATTCAAAGCGTTTCTGTGGAACAAAAGAATACTATAACACTCTATTGAACTTTCTATATAAGTTTTATTTTCGGTCGTCAAGGATAAAATTTAAAGGGGCATATGCGTTTCACTACTTTTGTCAGTAAAGCCGCCGATTGATGTGGGAATTCGGTGAGTATTAAAATTAATATAGACGATATATCGATGTAGAATCGCCGTACTTTTGAGAGTTGTTTTCACATACTATTTAGTTAATAACAGTTCATTAAAAATAAAAGATTATGTTGAAGAAACGTTCGAAATTTCAGAACGGACATTAAGAAAAACACTTTTTGAACGGATAAATGCTATGTATTATTATTAAAAAACTTATAATTATTTACATAATTCTAAATTTAATTTTTTTCCCCGACATTTCGCGAGCTTTTCAGCGTGCGTGGTCACGGTGACAAGCTAAGACAATACTAAGAACGTACATATAAAGCTCCACTTCGAACTTTTATTACTAGATAATTAGTTCATACCGTAATTTCTCAAATGGTAAGAACACTCATATTTATTATATTAAAAAAATATTTTTTTTATTAAAGAGAAAATAAAGATAGCCAAGGTCTGCCAGTCTGTTAACGATAAGTTTAAGAAAAAAGAAGAAATAATGGTTAAAATTACATTATACGATGATTGCAATAATACGTTGTTTTATACTTACTTGGTAGCCAGAAGTTCGTTGTTCTCCAAGATAAGATTTTCGACTTCCTTCCCCATACCTATTATGATATAATAATTATTTTTACATTGAATAATGTCTGCACAAATATTCAAAGAAAAGTGATATCATACAATTGTTTTAGTGTACCTATTTCTTCGCAGTTCAAAGTACAAAACAAATAATTTTAATATTGTTATTAACGCGTTTAAATCCCTATTTTATTTTATATCCGTAATGGTTTATATTTAAAAAAAATAAGCTTAAAGGCCCGTTTATTTAACTAAAATATAATCATGTAAACTGTGTTTTTTTTCAATCTGGAACTGTGATAATTATCTATACAATTACAAAATCTATGTGTTTAAACAATACTGAAGACTATATATATGACAAATAATAGCATTGTCATTGTATATAAATAAATAAAAAAAAACGGAAGTTATCTTTGCACTAAAACCATCCAGAAAGCATAAAAATCGCCTCAGTAAAAAGTTTTTTAATATATAGATTGTTCGCGATTGAGCTTTTAGCTCCCATTAATTCCCTTTAATATTGTTTTTTAATCAACAACACAACATTTAATAGGTATTAATAAAGAGACCCAAAACGTATAGGTAACATTAAGTTATTGATTAACATAGTTCGAGATTGGGCAACATAAACGAAAATAAAAATTAAACGACATATTTCTTAACAGATAAATTTACTTACCAAAGTAATTATCATTAACTGCAATGTGTTGGCGCAACATATTGTTAGAAGGCATGAAAAGAACAAAGATAATTAGAAACACGCCAAATGCCACAGCATATTAAACACCTTCCAATCAATTTTAGATATAAAATTATTTTATCAAGCACATGCTGCGATTTGGAAAATTCTATGAAAATGCACAGTATATATGAAAGACGCAAATAAATACACTTCAATGAAGTATAAAAAGAAAATAAGTGTTTTTAGAGAAGAAAAAATATTACCTGACGAAGCATATTCACCAGGATGCACCCAGCTTCCTATAAAACAAAACATATATTAAAAAATGAAAAAAGAAATTATTTAATATTAATATTAACTATTGCGTCTACACAATATTTTGTTTTAATATATATAAAAATTTTGTTTTTGGACAACGTAAGTAAATGCAGAAGTAATAGTGGCTTAATACTTTATTATTAATAAAGATAAAAACTGCATGAGGAACTACCTGTAATGTCTCCGTCATCTCCCTCCACAATACTAGTATCCGTATCATGGAAGGCTAGTTCTTGATACAGAGTATTGGCGCTTCGCTTTTCGCTCTTAGTTTGCGATTTTCCAGTACTAGGCAGCGGTGCAACTGGTGATGTAGCCTGAAAAGTAGACATCATAGAGCGAACTTGAGATATTTTTCTGTCACAAAATATCTATATAATAAGCTTTTGTTTTTAAACACAATTTTATAAAATTATTTAACAAAATTGAGTAAAATCTTAACGTGTTTCGAGTTATTTTATTTGTTAAATAGTGTTTAGGGTAAGTCAGTTCTCTCTCTCTCTTCAATTAATAATCATAGATTTATTTAACTTCATTTTCTTTATGCATTATTGTTTTCTTTTGAATATACAAGTAACATTTAGTAATATCAAGTTTTTCATGTTTGGCTAAGTTGTTAGATTTATTATTTTACTGTCATCGAAACTTAACACGATGGAAACTTTTTGGAATAAAACCTTTTCTTGACAACATATTTTTTAAATTAAGAAAACTAGTCATATTATTACTGTATAGTGTCAGTGCCATAAGAAATAAAATGAAATGTTCGATTTTCGACAACTTAATCTTCGTTGCAATTATTATAATTTTAGGAATGTGTAAGCAAGCCGTAAGCTTAAAATGTTATCAGTGTTCCACAACATACAATCCCGGGTGCCTTTCCAATAATTTAAACACCACATATTTGAAAGAATGCAATACAAGTAGAAGAAATGTCATCCCTGTGTGTCGTTTACTATCTCAAGTGCAATATTTTACAGAAGATCGAGATGTAACGGTCCTGAGAGAATGTGCTTATACATACACGGAACCATTAAAGTGTGTACTATCGAAATTTAGTCACTTGCACTTTTCCTCATCATGCGAATGTAATGAAGACGGCTGCAATGGCGCAAACGGACTGCACATAGATTTGTTCTTGTATACCATGATTATATGGGCAATAAAGTAGATTTCGCGTGAATTAATGTGTTTACTTGAGAAGTGTAAAGATGATGACACAAATATAGATGATACATTTAAAGTATATGATATATATATATGAACAGCGTCTGTAAAACAGGGATTGATTCATATACAAATCTAGATTTATTTGTTAACTGGCTTTTGGGTTCATAGTTCCTTACCTGACTTTGTTGAGTGATAGGATCAGTCTGATGAGCTCTTTCTACTGTTCTTACAGCTGCTAACTCGGAGCCTGTAATAAATTCATGGAGTTTTTAGTATTATTTTAAGGTAGGTGTTAAAACCTTTTTAATTTAAAAGACCAGTACATAGATCCATCAAATTATAACATTGTTCAAGTTTAAGATTGAAATCCTTTCTGGAAATTATCTACATTAAGAAGTTATGTACTAAACATAGGTTACTAACCACACTGAACTATTGCATTAGTGAGGCTTGCCTAACATAATTCAAGACATTAATAATTAAATTAGGAATTTAAATAAATCTTAAGTAATCTCAAGTTCAAAGTTTCATATTGACTTATATGAAACTATTATAGTATTGACATAATTACCAATTGGCGGTGAAGATGGAGATGACGAAAAGCTTACAGGGCTTCCAGGTATACTTTCCGTCTGCTCCACAACATTTACAGAGCCCTCAAGTGAAGCAAAACCAAATGATATAGGACCTGTTGGATAATTTAACTAAACTAGTGCTTTTCTTATAAAACTAATGATTAAAGCAATCAAATTAATTAAAGTACAATATATTTACAAAATTATAAATAAAATGCTTTCATTTGATTTAAGTAAGCATATGTTTTGTCTTAGGAAAAAGTTGGATAAAATTTTCTTTTGAAATTAATTACCTTCCTAATTTACCTTGATATACTTACTTTGAAATACATAATTGCACAAAATTACATTTATTTAAATTTTATTACAAATATAAGGGGAATATAATAACAAGGGATATGTTGAGATGTTTAAAAATTACTTTTTTACAAATGATAACTCACCACTAGATCTTCCAACTGGATTTAGGCCAAGCCTACCCCGGACCTCACTTCTGTCACTGGCAGTGCTCAACAATAATTTAGTGCGTTCCATGTAATCCATGTGCGTCTTAAATAACTCAGTGTATCGTTCGTGAAGTTTTGCATACTCCTATTAAAAAAAAATACAAGTAAGTAAGCTTTAGACTATGTGGTGATCCAAATACAATATCAACTCTATACCTTCTTTAACTCATTTTCTCGCTCTTCTAAACGGCTTGCATGATCAAGTGAGTTCTTATGCTTCAACTCAAGCATTCTGACAATACTATCCAATGCCTCCAGTCTGCTTGTAAGGTCTTTTCTTTCTCCTTCATAATGGTCTTCAGCCTCCAATAACTGGTAAATAATAAGGTATACTGGATATGTATTCATATATAAGTCGGTACAAGAGTATTTTTTGTTTCTTGTTTATTATTTATTGTCTCTTAACAATTACAAATATTAAATGAAACAGTACATATTTGAAAGGCAATTAAGAATACTTGTGTACAAAGCTGATACATTATACTGTAAACTATAAGAGTTTTTATAAAACCTTGTTTAATATAATCTTTAAATGTTATGAAATTTTACTTTAGAACATCCAAGTTGATTTACTTATTACACAAGACATAATATAGCATGTTACTGGCTTACCTTGAAATTAAGATAACAGAATGGAGAACACATTTTTAAATTTGATTTCTACCTATTTATACATACTTACTAAGTTAATTATACAACTAAAATAATGGTGTGATATCGTAAATACAGAATAAATGGTGACCTTGTTTATTGTAACAAAGGAAGCTAAGTGAATGTCTAAGTAATAATTTTAAAATGCTCACCTTCTGTTCCGCATGCTTCCTCGCCGCCTTCTCGCGTTCATATTGCGTGACCAGTTGCTCATTATCTTCCCGCAGTAGCTCTAATTCCACTTCATGCTCTTGATTGGTTTGATAAGCGGAGTCTAAACATTCTAGTACATTAACCACCAAGGGCATCAACGTCTTCACGACATCTTCATCATATCGAGCAATCATACGCTCAAACTCTTGGTAAATACTGCCAGCCAATGTCTGCACCTTCTCTGACATCACTACGTGAGAGTCTTCATGAGTGCCATATATTGTTTCTGACGTGACATAGTCGCTGTTTGCTGACTCGTCGAAATTCATAGTTGAAGATGGAATTTTCTTAATATTTTAATACTATTCTACTACGATGTGCCTTTTAGGGGCAATTAATAAATATTACGCGACATTTTACGGGTTTCTATACACTCACTGTTCTACATTTCACTGTTTAGACAAAAATTAATAATAAATAACCAACTCATCCTTTGTTATTTGAAAAGTAAATATTAAATGTAAAGAAGAAGATAGAAAAATAAAAATACGATTAGAGCATTTGATTGATTGACTTATTTACAGTGAAAATTTCGATTAACTATTGACGTTGGAACTGTTTCCGGTTTATTGTAGACAAAACAGTTAATTTCCGGTACACAGATGCGACATATTACAGAATAAATATGATAGTTATGTAAGTTATTGATCCATCATTAGTTACTTAATACATCATTTATTATAATTATACATATAGCTGTATGAAACCTACTCATTTTTCGTGTTTCATTATTGCTTAATTAAATATATTCACTGCAAGGACTATAATCTGTTTTCTATCACAAGTAAACCAAATTAATTAAGAATTCTAATTGAAAGTCAACTATTATTTTCATATATGTATTTATAAAAAATATAATAAAGAAAATTAAGATGAAGTTATCTAATTCGATGTACTCTGTGAATTATGTGTGATGGTGCTCGCCAACGTCATTTGACAGTTTGACAGCTTGTCCTTAGGCAAGACGTGTTAAGTAAAATGTGTTTTGAACTTTATATTACTTTAAAATTTCAAATAAATGTCCCGAATTTCGAATATTAACCGATTATTTTAAATCTTAATCAGTATTCACTATTCATTCAAAAAGGCTCCAGAATTGTAACCAGCTTCGCGTCTTCTTTATTATGTTGTAGTTGTGTTTGTAATTATTGATTTAGTTAAATCGTGTATGCAGGACATCGTATAAACTAGATTTTTTAAAATGACAGCGAACGTTCTCAACTTTTTCTCAGATCGCAAATCTGTATTTTGGGCGTATGTGTTTTGGTTGTTTGGTGGTATTTTTGGCTTGCACCATTTTTATTTGCGGCGGGATAGACATGCATTTATTTGGTGGTCATCTCTTGGAGGCTTTGGAGTCGGTTGGCTGGGAGAAGTGTTTCGGATTCCACGCTACGTGAGAGATGCCAACGAAGACCCTCAGTCTATTCAAGATTTGATTGGCAGAATGCGGCAATACAGAAAGGTGAGTTAAGGTTAATAGCTGCCAAAACTGCTAAGTTATCTAAGGTATATTGATATTTTACCAAAAATATTACAAAACTATATACAAATGAGTATGAGAATGAGCTCACAGAGAACCTGTATATTGTAAAAAATAATTCTTCCTATTAATCCTATAATTGTCATTTTAAATGTCAAACAACTTATTAAATGTAAAATTTACTATTATATTAAAATGCTCCTTATTTTTTTATAGCCTCCTTTTTCTATGAATCGATTCACTGGAATGTTGATGGTTGGATACTCTTGGGGACAGATGATGATGCTAGCAATACCTCCTGAAGAGTTTTGGGGCATCAATTGGAAATTTTTTAACTGTCTGGTGCCTATTGTAGTAGCTCTTGGTAAGTCAATTTCTTAATTACTAAGACATAGTCAATTTAAAATAAATATCATAACTTTTAAATTATTTGTAGCCCAAATACTATGTTATTTTCACTTGTGCAAATGCTATATTCTTTTTGTTTTATATACAGTTGGAGAAACTAATTTAGCAGTTATAAATATGGCTTATAGGTCCAATGTATTTAAGCACTTTCTTTTTACTAAAGTTTACAGATTAAAACAAAATAGAATGTTTCTTTTCTTACTTACTTTGAAGAATTATGTTATTTATAATAATTGTATTATTTTAGGTGTATGGACTGTTGGTAATATTGGTCGTGAACAGGGTGGCTTGAAATGGCCCTTGATTGCAGCATTGGCTACATATCCCGTTCGCTATTACATCTATGATGATACAGTCTGGTTTACAATTATGATTGTGGCAGCAGCATTGGCTTTTGATACATTTAGCAAGGAATGGCGCAGAACACCTCATAAGAAAACACATTTTGCCAAGTTAGTTTCTTTCAATGCCACATTTTACCAGAACTACCCTTTAAAACAAATAATAACTCCAATGGCCTTCCATACTATAATCATAAAATGTATTTATTTCAATTATTGTTTTTTACATACTATTGCCATGTAAGAATAAGATTTAAAAAATGATTATAAATTAATAAATTTGATTTTAATTAATTTTTCGTTTAAGGCGGGTGGCAATATTAAGTTTGTGTGCCGGTTTGTACATATCTCTGTGGTGTGGCTATTTATACTTCCATGGAACCATAACTGATAGTGATGGTGATGAAATACCCATATATGAAGCTCTACATCACTTCTATACAAGCCCATGGTAAGTTTGTATAAATGCATGTAATTTCATCGCCCATAACCAATTTGTTTCATAGAGGATGCTTTTTTGGGGTACACAACTAAAACAGCATTGTTGCAGTTGCATCTCAGTCAAGTTTAAATTAAATATGAACATCAGACAATAATTGGTCCATTGGAAGTCCAGTCAGATTCCAGTTTATAAAATGTGTATTTTAAACTAGCTTTTCAATAACATCTTTCATATAATATAACACTTTTAAAAGTATTTTTTTAATAGGTGGCTTGATTTAAAACAAAGCCTCTTAGATACCTATCAATATGCCCAGCATCATGGCTGGTATGAGGTTTGGAAGCAAATAATTGATCTGTCTGATCCACACGGGGAACAAAATGCCTACAAGGTAAGCTACTAGTACTAATACTTTATTTATCTATTGTATAAAAACATTAGCAGAGCGAAGTACATATTTGTATTTGCCTTGCCAGTCATAAATATTTACAAGATCTAACAGAGGGATACAGGAGACTCACCTAATATTAGATATATCCATGGGTACGCAACTTGAAATAAATATTTAATTTTAGGTACTAGGATTGGGCTTTGACGCAAGTCAGCAAGAGATAACGTCAACCTGGAGGAAATTATCTCGCGAGAATCATCCCGACAAAGTTAAGGATGACAAATTGCGGCGCGCGGCACAAGAACGGTTCATGGAAATTCAAGAAGCTTACGAAATACTCTCAAATAGTAAACACCGAAGAAACAGACGGAACAAGAAAGACAATTCTGATTTACATGAAGATCGGAATAAGTGAAAACAGTCCAATCTCAGTAATTTAAAATAGCTTCAACTAATTTTCATATAGAAGTGTACACGAAGTATTAGAATTTACACGAAGATTGCTAAAAAATATGATGCTCTAGAAATTTGGAGTTGCGAATTATGGATTTGTAAAGGAACTAATGAATCATAGGTAATCGTAATTTTAAAGCAATAAAATATTTTAATCGTATAATAAAGTATATGTACTTATGTAATATTATGTATTATTATTATATCGTAATTTTAATCATAGTATGCATTTTGTAACTTCTGATTATGTAAGAAATTACAACGTAATTTTTTTGTCTATTTTTTCCTTTTGCTTTTTTTTTCTAGAAAGTATTTTTTTTAATACACAGAAATTCTATATTTATTTTAGTTGACTAGCTAATGTAACTAGATCTGAATTTATCTGTTACCTGCGTATCGAATTAATGACATCGATTATTTTTAGTACCTTAAAAGAGAGATTGAAGATTGTGGTATAATACTTATAAATTTTCCTATAGGTACCTATAATGCAATGATCGATTAGCACTAGTCGTCGAGTACTATATGCTCGTGTACAAGTGAACGTAAACGAAACTAGTACTATATATTATTAGTGCTATATATACCAGCATTGTAACATATCAAAATATATTATTTTCGTCGGTATTAACGTCGGTTTGATAAAATTGGAGCTCATATACAGAGCTCAAGAGTCCAAGCTCTTACTCTGTCTTCTATTATATCTTCCATTTTGTATACAATAATTAATAAGTTTATATAAATGTACGTATAACGTTTTTTGATTATTGATAACATTGTACTTAATATTTCGGTATTAAATATTGTTCGTTAAACGTTTAACGTTTTACTAACAAAATTATAGCTATTGCTCAACTTTATAGTAGGTTAACTATATTATATTTAGCGGGGACACGCGCGCAAAAAAAAAACTATTATTATCAGTAACATGACCATCAAAATTAGTTCTTAGTTAGATATCACGTAGAAGAGAATCTCATTTTAAAGAAAAATCAAGGACTTTCCAGGTTGTGCTTTGTGATTACCGATTAAATTTATACGTACGTCTGATTTGTGTTTTTATAGTTAAGTCATCTTATTTCCATGCATTTAAAAACCAAAACTATTTAAACAATTATCTAATTGTTAAGATAAATTATTACATTAATTATAGAGTATTTTTGGGGGATGTGGTCTCTTTATAGTTTTTTAAGAATTATCTATATGTGAACTCATTATCATGATGGTTGTAAGCACGTACTTAATCTTAAGTAGTAAACATAATTTTTTCTTTGTACCTTTAAAGTATCTCATATTGTATTTTTATTTTATACTATTTTTATTTTTAAAATATTACATTTATTATTTAAGTACTTATTTACTTTTGATTTTGTAATAGTTAATGTATGTAACTTTATTTTATTTTAAATAAATATTTTACTATTCATTTAAGTTTTGTTTACATGTTGGAACAATTTCAGTGCTAGAGTTGCATATCTTACTAATTATTTATTAACTAACTGTATTAGCTTCAACATTAAAATTCAATTAAATTATTGCAACACAATATACATAATAATTGGTGTATAAGTGAGAATCTAAATAGTACTAAAGCACAAAAAATTTACATTGTTCAACGTTTATCTTGGAATAGTCACACCGATGCAGTATCTAGAATCACGTACATATGTTTTGACCACGTATACGCAAACAAATCTATTTATCATTTGCACAGTCAATTTTGTTCTAATGTAGTTCTGTATGAGGTGAAACACAAAAAAAGATTATATTTTTTATTATTTATTAAGGTATACAGTATCCACGTTTTCTAATACATTTATGAATCAGCCATGTAAGCTATTGTTTTATCTGTAACAGAAATCAATTTCATTGTCTAGAATTGCGGTTAAGTAGGCAAGCTTGCATATTTTGAACACAGATATATTATATAAATCTATGTGTACATAATGGCACAAAAATTAATTTATATATTTAAATGGGATATATTTGTGACTTCAAGGGTTCAGTCACGCATTATTTATACTTCATAAAATATTTTTATGACCTATATCTACAAGTTACATGGCAATCGAGGTTTGGTTTAATAAAACCTTATAAATAGCTAATAAAATATATTGTCAGTTGTCACTTGGATACAAATTGAGCTTGGTTTGCGCTGTAGACAATGCTCATCGATTCTTATCGTAGTGTTATTTATGTTCAGCCATAAATACATATTTTTAAAATTCTCTGTATAAAATCTTTATTTCTTGTGCTATAGACATATTTACAAACTTAAGAGCTACCAGGATTCTAATTTTGAAAACGTATATATAATATTAACAGTGGCACGGTATCTGCGTACAATTGTATAGGTACGCATTTTGAAAATGTTGTGCAAGCTTGGCATGTAAACAATAAACACTGTTGATTACAAAGTACATTTTATAAATGGTGATTTTATAAAGCGGCCAAAACGAAGCTGCACCAAGAAGTCATGAAATCACATTTGCATATACATAATGCCTAGCATGAGTGCTCATCGTATGGCCTATAGAACAAAAATACAAATTCATAAGCAATACACTATTTCTATGACAAATAGTCATATTAAATGAAATTGCTTTAGTTGATTAACTTATCTACAATCACCACATTTTAAACATAATAATTGCATTGTAATCTAAACTTTACTGTTTAGTAATTATATAAATTGAATTATATTGTCTTTAATGGCAATCTTCACCGAAAACCGATTCCATGACTTAAGTAACAAATTTATATCTACTAAATATTAATCTAATTATCACAGCTTTTATTAAAATATTTTTGCTTAAACCTATACTTTGAAACATAAACATAGCCTTTCTTAACCTATTATTAATAAATAATATTTTGTTTTATTTCCTATTAGCATACTTAATAAAATTATATATGTATCTACAAATTACAGTTCATAACAGTTAACAACAAAGATTCATTCTCGGTTAAGTTAAATATGCGTTAAAAGGACATGATGACGAATTATTCATCGGGCCTATGTAATCACGTTTCTTTCTAATTCGGATATTTTAAACAAATGCGTCCAAAGATTATTTCAGAATATCGTTTCGTTTATGAAGAACGTTGATGTACATTAACAATTTGTCACAACATGTGTATTTCCAATAATTTAGGTGACGTGAGTTTGTAAAACACACTTTTTCACTCGCTCTGCTCACACTTAGTAATGAATGCATATATTAGAGCCCCTTGACGTATTTGTATGGCACTCAGATTGGTCTCTTTAGTCTTATAAAGATGTTATGTCGTTGTTTCTTCGTCTTGTTTCGCCATTTATTACAAACCAGTGTTACAAGTAACATAATTGACGACTTTTCTACATAGAAGAACTATTCCTAAAAACAAGAATTGCATTATTTGAAATTATATTTATTACAGACATCTTGTGGTTCGCCCTTTTGTCTTAATAATGTTTGTAACTTCCAAAAGCGATACCCAAACCGAGCCTAATCACAGTATTGACTTTAAACCGCGCGATCCAAAGGTTGCGCTCCAAACCTCTCGATCGGTATTGTTGTCACTATTGTAAGATACAGCATATGGGCGCCGAACACAGGTGTCGGTTTATCTGAACCGCACAATTTTTTAAATTATATATGTATAAATGGAAGTAGGTGTAATCGTATTAAGCAGTACTTATGACGTGTTTCCGCCACAGAAGACTGATCAACTTGTATATAAAGAATAATTATCAATAAGTATTAGTGTAGTCTGGTAATTTAAAACCTCATTTTGAATGTTATAATGTAATAAAATAAGTTGATTTGTACGTGTAAGTGTAAACTAACCTGACAATAACAGGATCACATCGTTCTTGATGATCATTCTCGTCAGGTGGAAAGTTTGTATACAAATTACACCTAGACCTTTCAGATGCATTAACTCTGTTAATTTATTAACGTTGAGTTTCTGTATCGGCACATGCAGGCATACTAATAATTAGCTTCTAGATATGAGCATGGTAATGTGTGAGTATACTCTATCTAAGGATCTTAATTTCTCTGTACAAAATGTAACCTTACCTAAGCGAAAAATGATGGTAGACTCGTTATACAATTCATTCATTAGCGCTGCCAAAATATCCCATATCCACAGACGTTGTTTTTGTGTAGATTTATTCCATCAATTTAATTAGCACTCTGTTCCGGGGTGGCACTGATCTTTAATAATCTCTTATAACTATTCGTTCTATCTGCTAAACTATTGTTTGTACATTTTGGATTAAGATATTTCTAGTGAAGATATCTTTTTGTCTCGGACGTTCAAAGCTGTACAATTCGAATTAGATGGTGTATGCATGTGTGCTATGAAGCTCCGGTGTAACTCTACTTATTATAGCGGTAGATTTTTATGCTATATTTGCGGTAACTGTAAAAAAAAGGTTTTATCATTTTAAAACTAAACTAGTTTATCAATAGCTTAAGATTTTTTCAACTTTTATACTACTTCTTTTAGAATTTAAGCCATCAATATAATAAATTTATATAATCCAAACGTTAATGGTTTTATTACTAAATAAATTTTGAACTCACTCAATAACAGATACCCATTAACATGGATGGGGTAGGATAATTTTATTTTTCTGATCTTCCTTTCCTTTCTGATCCATATTGTCTTGTTTTACTGTGTCTACAGCAGGCTCACATTTTAGTGTGGATTATAACCACCGCTGTTCGCTTTTAGGTCAACATTATGAATTTTCACATTTATCCGCAACTCGCAGCACTGATCACAAAGAAGAAAAGTTTCGTAGTAATGACTTGCAAAGCACGCTTCTTTCATTTACACTAGCTCCTTTTGATGTGCTCACAAAATGTTGTGATCTTTAAAACGTATTCGTGATTTGTTATTGCCGTGACGAAGATCGACACCGCCGATCAAGTGTATCTTTCTCTGATGTTTCGCTTTTCTCGATTGATATTAATTATCAACCACGATAAAACGAAAATAGTCGTTCTACTTCTGGTATTGTATGTTGATTTATTACTATCATACTGTGGCATAACATACTACTAATATAAAAAATAAAAATTTAAAAAAAAATCAACAATTAACACTAGCCATTGATAAATGGCACGCTGAGCGCTTGCACGCATTAAGTAGATATAATTATAAGAGATCACTCTATTAACAAGTAAAACCTAAATTGTTTAAAAATTCTACGCTTTATACAGTTGTTTCATTACGGCGCAATGGTTGGAGCTCCCGTTGCAAGTCATTATAGTATTCGTGATCAGACATTGACTCTTCTTCGACAGATCTTTGGGGTTGATATTTGCTCGTTGTAGGCTGCGGTGTTGAATCACTGCCACTACACTCGCTGGCACACTCTAGAGGTAAAGGTTCTGTGGGTATTCCAATTGTCTGTGCTGGAACACTTTGGTCTGACATTAAATATTCCGGATTGTCCACACATCTCTTTGACGCCACATAACCACCATAACACAAATCCTTTATATCCTGTCCTTCCCCACTTTCGCCTATTAAGTCCATGTAGGTGGAAGCGTTTTGAGTGTGTTGAGGAGAAGGCATTAAATAATCATCCTCGTCAAGTGGCAAATTAAGTTTTAGATTTCCAACTTGTGCCTCTTTTGTTTTCGACATACTGTCGAATTTATTTTCTTCATCAGGCCTAGATTTCATAGGATCACTACAATATCTGGAACTGGAGCTCTCAGAAGCACAAACACCGTTATTGTAATAATGACGAGTATCCGAATCATCTGATTTACTGTTTGTGTTGTTATATCTTAATAAATCTTGATCCCAAGTTTCAGGTTTGTTGGCACTGTCATTAGTAGCACCTTCTACTCTGGGCCCATTATTAGTCCATGATGTCGAGGCGCCTGGTTTTAATGATCCTGTATGAGTCTCTACACCAGCCGTAACAACAGAAGCAGTTGTAGCAGTGCCGGGCAAATTTTTAAACTTTGGTTGTAAGTATTCA
This sequence comes from Pieris brassicae, assembly GCF_905147105.1. Taxonomy (NCBI): domain Eukaryota; kingdom Metazoa; phylum Arthropoda; class Insecta; order Lepidoptera; family Pieridae; genus Pieris; species Pieris brassicae. The sequence continues at coordinate 9,135,484 of NC_059680.1, forward strand.
TCAGCTTCTACTAAAGGCTCTGGTCCGTCCATTGCCGACGATAGGTTCTTTATTAATTCTTTTTCGTCCTGTAAACAAAAGTATACATAAATATGTGCATGGTATTTTTTTACGTTACATTAACTGAATGTTTTATAAATGATTTAAAAAGTTTTAGATAAGCAGGTAAAAACTTAAACTGACCTGGGTAGAATAGGATGGTAGACGCATAAACTTGTCGCCGGGAATGACAAGGTACCGTCCAGGATCCCTAGCCATATCGGCGAATGTATCTGCCAATTGTTTAAAAGTGGGACGGCTATCGGCATCCAACATCCAGCAGGAGACCATAATACAGTAGATGTCAAGAGTACAGATTGCTGGTTGAGGAAGTTTTAACCCATTTTCAATCAGTTCAGGTACATTTCGGGCTGATATATTGGCATAGGGCCTTGCACCATAGCTTAAAATTTCCCATATAGTAACACCAAAAGCCCACACGTCACTTTTATGTGTGAAAATTCGGTGCTGTACACATTCTAATGCTAACCATTTAATGGGCATCTTACCACCCGCAGCTTTATACTCGTCTTCATTAATGTCTAGTAATTTGGCTAATCCAAAATCAGTTATTTTTACACAATTTGGTGTTTGCACTAAGACATTTCGTGCCGCAAGATCTCTATGAACCAGCCTCTTTTCTTCTAAATAAGCCATTCCACGAGCTATTTGGGTGCACCAATTCAAGAAGGCTTTCGATCCAATTTTTTCTTTATGAGTTCGTACATAATCCAATAAGCACCCTAAAGGCATTAACTGTGTAATCAGCATCATTTGGTTTGTCATGCATACCGCAAGTAATTGCAATAAGTTGGGATGTTCAACACTAGCCATTATGTACGCTTCTTCCAAAAATTCTTTACTTGTGTTTGCTCCTGTTGATTCCTTTAATATTTTTATCGCGACTGGAATTTTTACATTTTCACCTTCTGGTACCCAGACACCTTTATAAACTTTGCCAAAGGCACCAAATCCTAGCATACCACCCCTTCGCAATTCCGCTTCTTTAACTATTCTCAGTTTTGCGAGGTTTGGTTTCACATTAGTTGGTCGAAGAGGTTCGTTATCTTCACAGCCTGTCAAAACCATAGTCATTTTTACCGCTTCCTTTTTGGCTTTTGCTTTCTGTCGACATGTATATCCGATCATGGCTAGGATTATTAAAAAAATAACTGCCAAAACTAATATTATTACTAAAACGGTTGGTATTTTCGCGGTTGACATAGATGGCGGGCCATTTGCTAGGGCTGAACAGTATGGTTCTTCAATTGGGTTTTGGTGCAGTTCATCAAAATATATTTTATGTGGAAAGTCTTCGGGACATATAGCAGTGCAATTAAATGGTCCAGTATTAGTGTCAGTTAAAAATATTTTCAGATTATCACATTTTATGCAATCTGTCGATGTAAGTCCGGTACAACCACGACATTCTGGGTGACATGGTGAACAAATTCTGTCTACTTCGTCAGTGAAATGATCCGGAGGGCATTCATCTTCACATTGATCCCCACGTTTAAAACCATTACAAACTTGGCAAACTTGTTCGTGTATTCCAAAACCGGTGCATTTCCTACACAATGGGTGACATTTTCGGCACACTACTTTAACTTTCCCCTCTAATAGTATTACATTTCCAACCCATTCGTTATAGTAACCATCGGGACATGGTTCATTTTCTTTAAGACAGCTTTCGACTGTAGCTTCCACACTGATGATGGCTTTTTTGCACGAATTGCAACCACCAATGCCAACGGTGTTTTCTGGTCCTGTACATCCATTAAAACAGTTAGCATGACAAGGTTGACAAGTGCCATTTTCTGATGGGTACCTCGAGTCTGGACACTCTGCTACACAGTAAGGTCCATCGCGTACGTGTTTACACTTCGAGCAGTTGGCACGACTGGGGCCTGAGCATCCATCAAGGCATTCAGAATGACACTGCTTGCAAATTTTTGTACCCGATTGGTAAAGTCTGAAAATTGAGAAACCTTAGTTGAGTATGTGGTATACTTTAACTGATATTCTTAGCATAAAATAAGAATATGCCGGAAATTGGCAATTGAGCAATAATTATATCATCTTTATAATACGATAAAAAATTAAGTAAATATCCGAATTAATTAATAACTTTTAATATCCGAGGGAAAACCAATAATAATTTACTTAATTTTTATTACTAAATATACAATCGCATTGCAAGGTACACATATATAAAGTAGTATTTATTTTCCTCTGCCTAATAAAGTAATAAGAAATTAGTATAATAGAATCATAAATACTGACCCAGGATGAACACTGCAGTTTTGGATACAGATATCGCCAAATTTGTAGTTTTGACAGGAAAGACATTGGTCGGGTCCTGGACCCCAGCAACCATCCGAAGAACATTGTGGGTCGCAAACCATATTTGCTTTTTCTGAAAGACATGCTTATTGTAGATACCTAAAGGCGGTATTATGTTGGGCGGGTGGAAATTGCATTTGTAATGTCGCCAGCGTTAGTGGTTAGGTTGTTAATAGGAAAAAGAGTAATATTTTAACAAAATATAAAATGTAAATTCGCTTAATCTTCATAAGTATTTCGCAACGCCTTAAATATATGATAAGTTAAATTTACTGACTTTACGTTGAGGATCCTCAAACCAAGTAAATGTGATCGCTAATTATACATACCACAGTTCTGAATATCTCCATTTTTCTGAATTATTTGCTTGTGGTCCTTTGATTTCACGAGCTTGTTCCATGCAATCTTATCAGCAAAACATAAATGCCTATTTTCCATTATAGCAATTGCCCCCGAATTAACTTTTTTCAATGACTTCAATCCAAGCGATTTCAAAGAAGTCTTAACAATATATAGAGATGCAAACAGATTTTCTACAACTTGCCGACCTCCAATCACTTCTAAATTTCTAAAATACGAGAGGCTGGTGAAATTCGGGTGATGCGCTTGTACATTCAGATATCCTGTCACTTCCCGTACTGTGCTGAAAATCTCTAACGCATCGGGTTCCATTTTCGCATATCTTTCTCCAAATGAATAATCCGGATTAACATGTTGGAAACCAGTAAATGTCATTTCTAGAATTTCGATAGAACCATCTATAATGGTACAGTCTTTAAAACTTTCTATATTTCCTGAGTGTATCGGTCTCTCCGCACGACAAGTCTTCGGGCAAGTCACATTACAAGGAATACATTCGCCATTAACTGCTGTTTTGTTAGGCGGGCAACTTCTTACGCATGCACCGTTATCTTTCAAAAGGTGCTCTGGGCAGTTCCTTACACACGTAGCACCATATGCGTATTTTCCATTAGGATTTGGTTCCCAAGAATATGTTGTAGGATTGTACTTTTGCATTTGTGGACATTCTTGTGAGCATGTTCCTTCGTCGTAGAAATTTCTGCAGGCAAGACACTGGCTCGGTAAAGGACCGGTACAACCACCGGCACAGAAAGTGTTACAGCAATCTCGAGGATTCGGACCAAAACATCTACCTTGATCGCATTGAGGACTGCAGTTTATTTTAGAAAATTTTTGACAGTTGTGAGGGCCATCTCCCCAGCAACCCAACTCGCAGCTAGGGTGGCATGCTGGACATTCCCTCTCAGGAACTTTAAATTTATAAACAAATACATATGAAGCATTTACTCCTGTAATGATTTCATCCCAATTTATGGTTTTAACGTGGCATAAGTTGTAATTATTATAAATGCCAACACTGCCCCTTAGAACGTCTCTTAGGGCGGGAAGTTCAAGTGTGAAAGCTGAAGACATCGTTACCAAAAGAGCAAATTCCTCGTCTCTTACATTCAATTTGAAAAGTGTTCTTCCTCTAATAATTTGCAGTTGTGGCAAAACGATGTGTGCTACCTTAACATACGAAATAAGCACATAGCCGGTAACTTCTCGTATGTGTTGGAGAAAAGACAAATCCATTGTTTCATTTTCCAACCAAGTAAGTTCAAGGTTGCCGTCAACGTAAGTACAATTGGTGAATCTGTCCCGCAAGTTTCTGTAGTGTGTGTCGCGATTCGAAGGTACTGACATCCGACCGTTTGTGCCGATACATACTGGAAAGAGAAAAAAAAACTTAAGTTTTTATTACTAGCTAAATTATGTGTAGATTTAATTATTAAAGATACGTAGTATTTCGGTTTGAGCCATACTAATGTACAAGGAGATCACCTAAGATTCGTAGGTTGACACACTGAAGCAACGAGTTAAAGTTTTACTTAATTTGAGTTGTGTTCGACGCGTTGGCATCCTACTTGCGTATGTAGAGATACACGTTCTACAACTTTCCATTATGAAATTGGTGCAATAACAACTTTTAATAACTTATGCATTCAAGCAATCTGAATCACCTAGAATGAGATTTGTCTTAAATGTATTTGACATTTACAATTTGTTGTTTAAAAATCTTGAGTCACGTGTTTATGGTCAAAATCCCCCAAAACGCTACACGATTATTATTTATATTTAATAAGTACCAGAATTGGTAATAAATTTCATATTAGTTTTGCCTGAAATTAATACTTTATTGAATAAAAAGTTAGTTTTTTTTTCTTCAAACGATGCACTTGAGTTGTCCAAACTACTGACTACTGAGCTACTTAAAGAGCGGATTAACTTACATATATATTAATCCATATTCAAAGTACTACCCTTAAAGCAATAGAGATTCACGGTAGAATCCATTGTTATCGCTTTCGGGTCGTATCTACCTGGCTGTCAAACAATGTTACACGGGTAACTCGATATTATTAAACTTAAACTCAGGTAGGTGAAATTTCGAAACAACCAAAAACCATTTCCATTCGTATAATCAATGTAACATTGCAAAATATATTCTAATGGCTGTCACTAATGTGTTAATTTACGTTACCTACTTTCTCAAGGCTAATAAGTATTGTATGAAAATAGATAAAACATAATTAAATTATGATACAATTGCAAGCAAGAATTAGCAAGAACCAGAGAAAATTAGAAGAGGTACTTAGAAGAAAATTTGAAATCTACGCTAATAAGAGAGTTAAATTTTGCTAAATAAAAATTGAAAAATGTGAATAAAGTAAGTTCACCATTTAGGTTTCGTCATAATCTGCTTAGTAAACATATAAACTTGGCAAGTTGCCTCCCACGTCTACAACCCATTTCAAATGTCACTGGATCGTACGAACGCGTTTGTTTTATGAATATCGGTTTTGGTCAATTGACGTGTGGGTAGAAATCCGGTGTCCGGTCGACCCCGATGCATGAACCCATGCCGAGATGACATAGGTGATAGTAGTACACCGCACTGTTGCGCGTCGCGCTTGCTGCCTAACATTGCCATTTTACGAGAGCAATCATATGACATACAATTAGTACGCCAATTAACAAAATAAATATATTGCAATATTAAATTGAGCTCAAATTACCGATCAAGACTACATCCCTCAGTTAACGAGGCAATGTCAAACAATTTTACAATATCCTCTCCGAGACGGCAATTGTGCATTTTCTTCACCAATCGCTCAACTTGAGTACATACAAAAGCTTAGCATGTAAAGCTCAACGACTGGTTTGACTGAGGCAAATGTTTTTATCCAGTTACGTGCATTCTGAAGCACTGGAACCAGTTTTGATCCACTAACATTTCATTCGGGGAGTTGAACCTTTCACTACAATTTCTCATTGTGTATAATATCTCGTCTTACGGTTTTGTTTAAACAAAAAAATTGAAGATTTTCAAATTAAGATTTATAATTCACAATAACCTATCAGTGTGTATTTTATTAGAAATATCATTGAGCTTGAGGTAAGTATTTAGCTTTCGAATGTAAGGTGTATAAGTGTAAACCATATTTATTATAATTATAACTTTTTAACGGCTTATGTTTAATGCATTGCACACATATAAAAAAGCATAAATACATAACTACTTTAAGATAAATTTTTCGAAGTTATGTTAATATTAATAAAGAAGTGACATTTTAAATTAGTATATGAATAACATATGGTATTATACACTAGGTGACTACTAAATAATGGAATTTTAACGCGTATAACCAGATATGTAAATAAGATATTACCTCGTATCATTTTCATTGATGGATTTTAAAGTGCATAACATAAAATATCAAAATGTAGAAAAAATGTATTATAAAATCTGTTTAGTGTAGAGATTTCGTGTATATAATCAAACATCTACCTAACCCATGTAATGTAATCTGAGAATTGGTTAGCATAAATATGGACCTTTTTTGAAGGATAAACGGTCAAGAAATTTAAAACAATACAGAAAAATTTTCCATTGACGTAATACGCAAAATATTATTTGATTGTCATTTTGTTATCGTTGACAAAGTAAAAACTTGCGTACATGCTAGAAGTAAATGACGTAGACGTATAACAATACAGTTTGTATGAATATAAATTAATCAATTTAGAAATGTCTGACAATAAGGAATGTACGGTAAAATTTTTAGAGAGAGTTATATCAATAGCCATTTTTGCGGGATCTACATTTATTTAAATATTTAATTGCTTTTTAATAGGCATGTAAAGCTGGTTACATAATGAGAAATATTTATTAACTTCCATTTAGACAGTGATGTTTTAAGTTTTTTAATAAGAAATTTTTTTCGACCGATCTCATTTCTTATTCTATCTCCTCGGTGTGTTCTCAAGAAACTTAATGGGTATTAACAACGAATAATATTAATTTTCATATATAATTCAAAATAGTGTTAAATATGTCTATTAAGGTGAACTCTTATTTCGTATTTCACAACTTCAAAGTTTAAATAATGCTTGTAATTGAATACATTTCAATATAACCGTTATTTTATTTATAGTCTAAGATCTTTTGTGAATTAAGGTGATGATAAACCTACTATCAAGCCGGCTTTTTCAACTTCCCCGTACGATGTACAAGCGTATAAAATCATGAGTGCAACGGGAGATGAATACTCGCCTCTATTGTTGGTTGGTTGTCGTTGTTGTTGGTATTGGTTGAAAGTCACTATATAATATAGTATCAGCTGGTATATGTTTTATTTTTAATTGCATAAACAATTACTCTTGTATGTTGGTTACAATATATTATACAGTAAATGTATACAGGCAAAGTTCTTGGCTTGGTGCTACAGAGTGTTGATACCGGTATCTAATTTAAAAAAACACACTAAGTAATGAATAACTTACTGAAAAAGAACGCAAATGTCGAAAATTTTATATTAATAAGGCAACCCACACATAACCTAGTATTATAACAAACGGAATTGATGATACCTACGCATTTGGTATAGCAAGTTTGAAATTTCTATAGAAACTTTATCTAATCAGCCCACGCTTGTGGATTTCATATTGCTTATGCCAGCTAGGCGACCTTTTTGTCGAACTTTTACTGACTGAAATAATTGAAGGAGGCTAACTATTATTTATCAGTTGGGTATTTAATTTAATGTAATATGTCTAATTGAATAAATATTAACTTAAATACGTGCTTACAAATTCCATACTAAATTTTAATATATAAAACCGATATTCTTGATCATGTACAACAAGAAACAAAATTAAGAAAGGATTATCATTGTGATTATTATTGATATAAGATTACATTGCAAAATTTGTTACTTGAGACTAAGTAATTAGGTTTTAATGAGTATCAATTTATTAACAAAAAATAATTATTATAATTAAGAAATTGCATAACTGTTAGCAATGATAGCTAAAAAACTTATCCATTAAATAAGCTTACAGTGTAGACGATTGTGTGTCTTATCTTTATTTTACAGTTATACACTTAATTTTCCTCTGTAATATTAGGAAAGCTACTGAATTTTATTTCGAAGAGAAATAATTATGTTATTGATGGAAACGTACCCAAAATTTGAAATTAATTAGACGATCTTTGGCTCGATTCATAGCCAAAACAATGATGATTGCGAAAAACATAATATATGCGCTTTCATTTAGTACAATATGGCAATATTTTATAGTTTAATTACTATTTGTACATAGTTGGTCGGTTAGAAAACAAAACATTCTTAGACCTAAAAGAATATTCTGAACTGGATTACAACTAACATATAATTATCTGATTTAGAGTACGCTTTCCCTTAGTTCGTTATAGTACCACAACTACTTCTATATACGGCGTTGGCGGGCCCAAGATAAGCTTTGTTTATTTCATTCATTCGTTTAAACTAATATTGATAAAATTTCATATTTTATAAATCTTAATAGCGTTGCTTTGCGTATTGAACTAGATAATCTTTTTATATACTGTAATGAAATAAAATAAATTGCTTAACACAATTCAATAAATTCTTATGTTTTATTGAATTATAGAATTACGGAACTCGTCTATATAGAAACTGAAGGAAAGATCTAAAGTTTCCTATGATAAGTGACGCGATTAACTTAAGTAGAAAAGCTATACGTATGGGTGCGTAGGCGACACTTACTCTTGCCCTTAACGAATTCCGAATGTTTATGTCGTGCAGGAACAACGTGGTGAAGGCGATGGGCGCGGGCGGCGCTGGCGTAAGCAGCGAGGGCGCCGAATAACAAACACCACAACAAGGTACGCACACCAATCATGCTGCGACATCACTCGCGATACACTTACACAACCGAACGCGGCAAACTTCCATCGTGTACTGGCCCGCCCGGGCCCCGTTTTCCAAAGTCCACGGTGCGCGGACGCACCTGAGGCGGTTAAAAGTTTAGAGAAGTCAACATAATTTTTCAATACAGCCACGATTGTTTAAATTATTTTTAATTGAATTTTGTTTACTTATTTTATAAAGTGTCTTATAACACTGAATAGAATCTCGAAACATTATTTTATACCTTTGTATTAATTAATTTTTTCCACGTTCTTACTACATGTTTATATTTTTTTACCATTATTATCTTTTGTAATAAATTTGTTATGTACGTATTATGTGTGATTTATAAAGGTTAATGTAAAGATTTATTGTTTCAAGTGATATTAAAATTGTTGCTGTCAATTATAGAATATTTTGTAAGTAACATAATATCCGCTAATTTGGATATTATTATTGTATGTGTGATACATCACCAACATGAACTAGTACTGTTTTTATATAATATGCTCCGTCTATTTCTGATAAAGTCTGTGGCTACGGTTGTGAGTTCAACCTTTTTACAATCACAGATAAACGTGAGGAAGGACGCAGGTATGCGCTAGAGTCGCTACTCTCACATAAAAAGGCTCAGAATTAAAGTTCTATCCATACGTATCAAATAAATATGAACTATAAAATTCGAATATTTAAAAGCTAAAAATATTAATTAATTGATGTTAACAATTAGAAAATAAAATAATTACTATCCAATATTTAGTCAATGTCAATGCATGAATTATATAGGAAGTCAATGTTATGTTATATAAAAGAGATAATATAGAATATGAAATCAAGATATGTCTTACAAGAGCGCGCGCGTTGAACTCTTTCCAAAAGTAAAATGATCTTCTCTGTAGTCCCTGTGTCTTAGATTATTTAACTGATATCGAAGAGTATTTACTGTTTCATTTAATTGATTTATTTAATACGAAATTCAGAATCACTGTTATAAAATTACCGCTTTTATATGCTGTTTTCATTTTTAGCATTTTATATGTTTGATATCATAAGGTGTTTTTTGATTAAAGTAAAATGGACAAATAAGGTAACTGCGCAGTCTAGGGATGTAAAGAGAAATAAGAAACAAGGTAAGGCAGGTGTAGAGTTGTAGAACATTGTAATTACTGTGTATTTGTTTAATAAAAAGAAAAATAGAAAAGCATTTAAAGTTACAATTTATTATTAAACATGCAAAACACTTAACACCGCGATAAGATACATTAAAAAAATGACACAGACAAGAGCTTATTATTTCGTATTTGTGGAGACGAATCCCTACCTCTGTTGAAATGAACAAAGAGACCACTTGACTCTTTTGTGTTGGCACAATGACGGTTTGATTTCTTCTATTGTCGAGCAGGTACCGGCCACTGCTTGCGTGCGGGCAGGTAGAATTGCTATGTACCAAACTTTGCGTGCCTAACAACTACATATACCTGTTTCGAACTATGAATTCAGTTTTCACTTGATTATAACTTTGACGTTGTTTTTAGCACTTTCGTTCCTAAACATAATCATCGTTACATGCCTGGACTGTGTTAAAAAGACTATCTAATAGTAATTACGTCCTGTTGTGGCCGTTAGAGCCTGGTTCGTCACGGATGACTATCACAAAACATAAATATATTATAATGAAATTAAGTTTTTGTACTTTTAAAATGTTTTTAGTAGATTTTAAGACACGTTAAATAGTTAAAATGAAAAAAAATTCAAAATAATAAATACAGATAAAAAATATGAGTGTAAGGTTATTTATTCATCAACAAGCATTTTATAATCACAGTTTAATTATAAAATATGTGACCCTAAACATTATAAATATAGATTCTTAATATTCGATTAGAATTCCAAACCCCGAATTTGTACCCCACTGTGTTGGGTTAGATGATGTGTCTTATCTTATAATCATTAAAGTTATACTCGTAAAACTTAAGATTGAAATTCGGATGAGAAATATTAAGTTTGCGAGATGCTTATAAAACTAACGTCAAGATATAAAATGTGTTGGCATCTGCTGCCCCCAACCGTTCATTGTAATCATATCCATAAGTCAGATACGGGTATTTATCGTCCTCAATCGATCATAAGCAACAGGTACTTACCAGATTTAAAAATGTATGCGTTAATAATACAAATGTTAAAACTTCCTTAAGGTCAGAGCTTTGTATTGTGTCATGTGACCTACGTTTATAACAATACAAAATGTATGTAAATATTTGTACTTTTCACATAATGCACATTGCATACTTTCTATGCATTTTAAGATGAACGTAGTTCACCCTTTGACGTTCCACGAACAATGAATATTGTAATAACATATAGAAGAAATACTGTCTCAAGATATGCATCCAGTTGCATTACATTTTGACGAGCAATTCACATGGTAATGCCAAACATTCGTGGAATGATCGCTTTTAGCTTTAAACCCTGAATCAATGCAGACAGTGGGTACGATGAATAGAAAGTGCCTCATCTAATTATTATGTAGGCTTAATAATATATTGTTTTGTTTAAATTATAGATAAATAGAGGTTTTTAAAAAATTTATAGGCTTTTCTGGCGCATTCCTATTAAATTTACACATTATACATTACATTTTTTAAATATTTCGGACTGAATGAAATACTATCGCGTGTCATATAAGGGTATATTATATGCAGTTTTTAAATTAAAATGATCTCAACAGATGCACTTTTGACATACTCATCGCACAAAGGGCTGGCTTGTATTCACACGCTCACAACAAAAGATGTTTTTTGCGAGTGAAGATTCCGAACGAAATCTAAACGCGAATCACATTGTGGGAGCAAGCCTTATTTTAATCATGTAATTTTTTTGCTCGAATCCATGAGCTGTCTTCTTCGATATCAACTTTATTCAAAGAAATCGTATGAAATTAAACTGAAAACAGTATTGATTGTTTATTAAAGCAAGGGTTTTAAATATGAAAAATCACCTCTTAGGTCTTTAGAATAAACACTGTTATAAATCTTCCTAAACAAAACCCGCATTCTCTTACACCACTCGACGACGAAATGGGCGATTAAAATCAAAAATAAACTACACCTCAGCTCGCTTTTGTCTTACTCGTGTCTACAACAGGCTTTTATCGCTTCACGAAAAAATGTTGAAGCCGCTCTACCTTGGAGCGCGCAGGTAATGCCTGCCATTTTGTTCTACCTTTTTATTGTTTTGGATTGAATCGTAATTTGTATGTTTAAAGCTATGTCCCATGTTTGTAAAGATGTTTACTAATTAAGTTGCGCATTAACTTACTTGATTTCCTTAAACGACAAAAATATTACATATAAAAACGTGTTGTTTGTAGTACACATAAATAATGTTAAAACTATATATATAAAATCGTGCAAAGGCATTCAGATCTAAAAGCCCTGTCGAGATAGAATCATAACATATGACCGAGACTCTAGAGCTAGGTTATCGCAACGAAGACACGAACTGCATTCAAATAAATGTTGGCATATCCACTATGGTTCCAAATAATATTAAAACGAAGAAATCTCTGGTAATAATCCAACCTTTTGAATGATTATACATACCATTATATTTCTCATATCAAATCTCATTATCTTAAATCTACGTGGAGGCAAATAAATTATGTCTCATGTTAATAATTCTATAGGCTCTCAAATATGTATTGATTGTTTTGTCCTTATCCGACACGTAGCACTTTGACCAATGAATGATCGTGAAAAATTCTTTAACTGAGGCCATGGTGTAGGTACCATGGCCTCAGTTAAGGAATTTTTCATATACATATGAATAAATTCGGTGGGCTAGAATATCAACACAGCAAAAATTACTTTCATTGATTTAAAAACATTTTAGATATGTAGCCAAACCAACCCACATTAGACATTGTTGGAAGCAATTTATTTTTCTTTTAACTGTGCAATGTTACTGAAGTACTGAAGTATTAGCTGGACCTATAACGACCTCGAACATATTTTAAAAACCGATAGTCGTTACAGTCGATGACGATGTTATTAAGTACCTAATACAATAGAAATCAGCCGGGACCTTTGATTTTGGTCAATAAAACCGATATGTTGTTCTAAATGGTGTCGCAAACTGTTTTGACTGTATAACTATTTATGTCACAAATAAATAAATCATATTTAAGTAGGTTAAATTGATCTAATTGATAATATTTAAAAGAATTGTAAATATCTATAAAATGACAATATAAAAATATAGTTCTTAAAATTGAACTTTTTTTAATCTGTATCAAATACTACACATTAAAAGGGGTAAAAAATTCGAGCGTTATCTGTTTTAAAATTACTTTACTGTGATGAAATGTACATACGTATCCCAAGAGCATTAATTGTTTATATTTGACTGTTGTGTAAATATAGCTTACTATCTTGGTCAAATAGAGTGGTATTTAGTCATTTTATTTGCCCATAACCAACCAACTAGTGTACGATAAGAGCTCATAAGATGATTGCTTAATAAAAATACACATTTCAATTCAATTCTATTAAACTACTTGGTTACAAAAGTGTCTTAGTTTAACCTCAACATAAACTTAATTATATTGTTTTAATTTATAAATCTATTACAAAAGAACCTATAAACGAAAGATATGAGTAGTGTCTTGAAAATCTAAATTAAATTCAAACAATACATGTTTGAACAGTAAACATGTTTGTACCTTGATGATTGACAATTATCAATTCTAAAAATATATTCAATGTCGAAAAGGGTATTCCTTAGTTAAACTAATCTTTAAGTATACAAAGAATTGTTAATATTAACTAACATTAAATAACACTCATCAAGATAATATTATCATGACAGATGAATTGGTGAATTAAAACATGTATTTATTAACAAAATTTCACATTGACGTTAATATTGCTGTTCACGATGGTCCACCTCAGGCTCAGTGATATTTCTAAGGAATTAACAAATGAAGAGTTAGATAAATTTTTTAAACTAAAAACAAATAGCCAAGACAGTGTTGTCAATTATCAAGTAATGCGTGTTGGACCTGCAGGAGAGGGGTTGCTTAGTGCAGTTTATAGAATCAATGTTAAAGGTGAAAAATATAATACTAGTTTTGTCGCCAAGGGCCTCATCCTTGATTTGAAGCTCAGGAAAACATTAAGTTGTGAAATGTATTTCCAAAGAGAGGTGGTATTCTTTTCCAAACTTTTACCAATACTGACGGATTTACAAAAGTCGCTTAACGCAAAAGAATGCCTTCAAAACTATATTCCGTTTTGTTATCACTCCTATTGCGACGGGCGTAATGATTTTTTAGTCATAGAAGATATGTCTGAAAGTGGATATACATCATTGCCTTACGCACCAACAGATTTTGAGAAAGATGGGACCTTAAAAGTGTTGGCTCATCTACACGCGGTATCAATGGCCTTACGCATAAAAAATCCAAAACTATTTTATAAACTAGCCAATGAATTACCTGAATGTTATTATATTGATAAAAGAAAGACTTGGTATGGCAAGTGGCTTCAAAGGGCCATAGATAACGACAAGGCTGTGGTATCCGAGTTTAAAAATAAAATTGGCAACGTGTATTATGAAAAGTTTATGCAATTAATCAATAATGATGTTTATGAACAATTACAAAATATTTCTAGTACTTGGGGTGACAATACAGTGCTCAATCACGGAGATTGTTGGTACGCAAACTTAATGAGTTCAAAGAAAGGCGTAGTAGCTCTCGATTTCCAGTTATATAGATTTGCGTCTCCAGCTGTTGATTTAACAAACTTTATGATGACGAGTGCTAATGTGAGCCCACATGCTGATGATTATAATAATACCTTAAATGTGTATTATTCATATCTGCGGTATTTTATGGAGGACATGAATCTGAACGTAGACAATGCATTTCCTAGACATGCTCTGGATGCCGAAATGCATAAATATGGAAAGTTTGGTTTTTTTATCGCTTTATCATCAATACCATTAATAATAAGTGAAAGGTGTGATGTTATGCAATCATTTGAGGAAAAATTTAATAACCATGAGATTATCCCGCTAGAAGAACTTTGGGTTCTGAGACCTTTTAAGACAGACGAAGAGAAAATGCGATTAATAAATGCATTGCGACTATCTGTCGATGTAGGGTTAATATAAATGCAAGCAATTACAATCTTTAGTTTTCGACTCTTTAATAAAAGTATGAACAATACCCATTTATTATTGTCTATATCTCTGTTGATCTAATTATTATATCATTTATTATAGATTTTTAGTATTACTGTAAAACAAATCTATACAAACGTATTAATACCATGTAATAAAATAAATTTAATGCAAGTCACGTTGGTTTCCTAAAAAGCAGAAGTCTAAAGTTAATATAATTCTAAGACATTCCGTACGCAAAAATTGGTAGCAAATATGTTGCGACATAGAATATAAATGTGATGATTTCTTTGTATTTGTACATATACAATGAGGTTGTATCTTTAGACGAAATTCTTATAATCGAAAAATGTGACATTAAAGGACATTACTTTTAGAAAATGTTTTAAAAAAATCCTCTTTTATTTCAGAATTCAAATTTATTTAAAATAACTTGCGCGTGCACAACATAATATAACGTATTATAATAACTCTCTTTCTGTCAAATTGTTTCTACGCTGTGATAAAAATAGATAGACGAGTGCTTTAGTTAAAACGGTGCAATTAAAATTATGTTTTTTTATGAATTAGTTGAATTTATAATTTTTCAAAATGCTTACTAAAATATACGAAAATAACTCTTACTTGTACAGTTTCACTAAAAACACTCAAAGAACGTTGACGCATGTTAATATAAAGAAACAATAAAGGGCAAATGGTAGAGGGCAAGCTAAAGCGAGGAGACCCGTGTCTTAACACAATGCCGTTTCGGGGCAGTAGCCGCTAATGTTTACATTAATTATTTATTATACAAATAACTGTTTGGGCCACAAGAAGTCATTTTTATAATTATGTGAAGCATATACAACCATGTATGAGCGCTTTGGTTTGCTACATAGTGATTTTTTAAGAGAATACATTATGAAAACCTGAGTATTTTACTCACAAAACGTTTTTACTAGCTGATTCTTTCGGTTATCAATAACAAATCTATGTCCATATGTAGATATAGTTGAAATAAAATTCGTTAGCTCCCATTTTCTTTAATACCCGACGAATATTAGAGCCGGAATCGTCACAAAAACACGTTTAAGTAATTCATAAACCACATTTGATTTGCTCTGATGATAATGCTTTTAAAAATTAATGACAACGTTTTAAAAGGTTTATCCAAAAAAATGTCGTTTTAAATGTATGCTAATTATTTATATTTAACATGAACCATTAAAAGTTAATATGCGGCGATACCACACTTAGATGTTCAATAAAAAAGGAATCACGAGAGTATTTGAAGGAACTTCGTTGTTAGAGGCCACTTCTAAAGTCAGATAAGGTCCTCGTAACATGAAAAAAGTGGAACCCATTTTGTAAACAGGTTGTAAACGATCTTGTTAGATGTTTTAACGCTTTAGCTAAAAAGAGAACATCTAGACTCTGATCATAATTACGATTTCTGCCAATTAATAACAAAATATATCGTAAAGTGTATCATAAGCTGAGATTTTGGATTTAAAAAAAATCAATGGTGCTACAACCTTTTTTAACCTCAGATTTATGTATCTGTTTCGTGATCATTTGTTAATCTAATAGGCAAGTAGGTGATCAGCCTTCTGTGCCTGATGCACGCCGTCGACTTTTTGGGTCTACGGCAAGCCGGTTTCCTCACAATGTTTTCCTTCGCCGTTCCAACGTCTGTTAAATGAGCACATAGAAAGAAAATCCATTGGTGCACAGCCGGGGATCGAACTTACGACCTCAGGGATGAAAGTCGCACGTTGAAGCCACTAGGCCAACACTGCTCTGAGATTTTGGATTAGTGTGAAGGCTGTATGGCTAAGGTCTAGTTGCTGGAATAAAATTGCTAACACTTTAACATCTTGTGTGTTGCAACAAAACACAATTAAATTTAAAATTTCAATCATTGTTTTCTTCCTCTACACTTACACATACATTGATGAAAAATATCGTGAAACAAATCGGCATCACTTAAAAAATGACTTGGATGATTTAAAAGCAAAAATAAAGCTACTGCGATAGTTTAAAATTACTTATAATATTTGAGTTTAAATTCTGCATCAGCAACAAACTTTCTTATAATCAATACATCGAAAATTTAAACAGAACAATGGAGATTTGAGGCATTTCTTTAGAGACACCCAACGTCTAAATGAATAAGATCTAATATAATATATGTTTAATATGATTTGCATCCGTATAAAATCATTTAATTAGCACATAATTACGACGACTGGTTCTCTAAATGGTTTTTAATATAGTAAACAATTAATTCAAGGTTCTAAATATATGAAAACATGCTTTTGAAATATTTGTTGTAACCTTAATAAACACATATAACACATATTGTATTAATTATAGCTTATTTCTTGAATAATCGATCTAAAATCACGACGACATATATGGGAGATGAAAATAAAATGCTTTATTTTAACAGCTGCATCATTCTTTATGTATAATGATGTTTAATCAATTTAACTTAATTAAAAGCCTTTGTAAATCGAGGATTTCCGTTAATATGTACATACATTCCGTTCGCTGTATGTAAGAACAAACAACGTCTTGCCACCATCGCGTCATGATCCTGAGCATAAGAATGCTAATTGCAAGTTATCCTTGAAGTCAATAACTAAGAATAAAAGATCTCTTTTGAGCAGAGTTTCCCTGTGACACGTATCATCCTAACCCAGCGCAAACGGATGGTTCTATCAAGTAAGGCTTGTTCTTATGGGAAAGGAAAGGAGGTGTGTTATATGCCAGATACAGAAAGTACAGATTTACAAAAGAAAAATAATCAATACTACAAACGTTCTGCGTTTGTATTTTTGTATCTGCCTCATTTGGCAGTTAAGGGACAAGAAGTATATGACGTACGTAACAATTCAGGTAATGTCCCATCGTTCATGCATTATACAATAGTGAAGTAGGTGTTGAATAGTAGGTGTTCTGTGTTGTGAAAGATAATTCACATATCCCACGTTTTGTATTACCCAATTATTTAACTCTGTGCTATATTTCCGAAATATAAATGGAATTGAAATAGTACTTATAAAGAATGTGAAAAATTTAAAATATAACAGCACTGTTAAACACGACGAAATCATCCAATTAACAGTCAAATATCTGAAGTGAAGTGGAGAGATTATTTAGGCCTTTGGGCACACGCATTAAAGTAACAAAACTTGTCTGACTGGTCGTTAAAATTCCCCGTAATTCGTCGCGGAGAAGGCGGGTTTAACACCATGTTTTACACATTTATGTCTTGTGTGTAGCGCCGAAATTTAAAATTATCTGCATGTGCATGCGCGGTTGGTTGCGTCAAGTGTGTAAACCGCTCTTAGTGTGTCTCTAAAGAGTTTATGAAATAATGGAACGCCAATCATTCAATATTTTAAGGAAACATAAAAGACATAGAGATGAACCTCTCTCTACATATAAGTTCAGGAACTTAATATTGTTTTACAAATATTTTAAATAGAAGGAACTTTGATGTATGTAACTTTTTGTATGATATTTTTGATACATAAAAGTAAAAGCTTTGACCGTTCACTTTACTTACGAAATAAAAATCTTGAAAAGGATTGCGTAGGTTGGTTAATAAAAAATTATAAACCAATACTCATATCATGCAAATCGTATTAAAATTCGTTTTGCAAGCATTCTATGCTTGCTAGGCAAGACATTACACATTGTAAATAAAGCCTACGAATTATTCTTACGGTTCCAAGTGTAGGTGTAACCTTAGAAAACGGAGAGATCGATTCGTCCCTGACATAGGAGAATGTATCAATCAAAATCGTCTGCCTTATTCTAATTTTTTGTTTTATATATATTATTGTTTTATATTATTCTCTGATTTCATAGAATACTGTGATTTGTGATGAAAACGAATTTATTTATTTTCATTTAAAAAATAGTGTATAATGTAAATTATTTTTAAGTAAATAAAGATATTTCAATTATATCAGTGGACGGAAACAGCTAACAAACAAACAACAACAAGCAACAGGTCGCAGTTTAAAAGTTCTAAAGCACATATTATGTATCGTTTTTGATGCAAATATAATATAATATCTTTGCGTCTTGGACAAAAATTTTGCCATACAAATCAAAAGTTTAATAACAGAAATTAATTGACCTTTATGTTTCCGGAGTCCTATTTCGATGAAGTTTATTTGCATGAACGGGTCGTTTTACAAGGTTGGCCCTGATAACATTTATCCTCAAGGATACTTCTGGACAAGGTAAGCATTGTGACCGTTTATGTAAATAAAAGTTGCCTATGCTAAGTAAAATATGGGACACAATTTGTTTATCTTAGATTAGATTTGAAATGGTTTCTTGGCAAAATACTATGGCTTGGAGATCGATTTTATGTTACCAAATTTAGTCACTGATGTTATTGTGTATATATTAATAATGATTTTATTAAGTCAAGCTTTGCGCTAACTAGATAAATACTTTGGTATCTTTTAGGTGTGTAAGCTATGTACTCCCAAGCTTAAAGGAAAAAGAGCACGCCTTTAGTGTAATTTATACAAATCAGTTATTGGGAGCAAACGTAGGAAGCTAACTATGGACCATTGTGGGGTGTTAGGTTTCATACAGATACCCTTAAAACAAACCAAAAAACTTCTAAGTTTAAGAAAATAATAATTTAAAGTTAAAAAAGTTTCGTCACAAAAACGAGATAAAAATATGAAAATAAATGATGATAATCGAACGATGCATATTCAAAATTGTGACTACAACATCTCCGCCTATGCTTTAGCTTCGACACAGTTACATAAAGTTTTCTCTGTCCTCCGCATCGCCCAAATGGTATTAATGAATAAATACACCTACAAATGCAAAGTCATATAGTCGAAAACAAAAATACCTTGTCTCTTATATGCTATCTATTAAAAACTACTACTAAACTTTGCCGTATAAAATTGCCCAATAACATGTACGTAGGTGGAAATATGTTCACTCGAAGGGGCAATTCTTGCTATTAACCCATTGGATGATAATATTCTTTAAACATTCAGTCAAGACTATACAGCCTATTTTTGAGTAACAATGCTTAATGTACCGTTTTGAATATGGCTTTAGTACGTCAGTGACGCGATGTTGCAATCGGCGCGTGCCTTGGCTTGCCATTGGAAAACTGGAACCTGATTGAATTTGAAACTTAAGCGTTGGGGTCTATTGGGTTTATTTTGAGATGATTTGAATTTTATTAAGGTTATTGTGAAAGTTTTTAACTGCTGTTGCAGTGTGGGAAGAGAGCTGACGTCATCGTTTAAAATTAATATCTACTTCCATGAAGAGTCTTATGAAACAAGCTTACTAGATTATAAAGATAAAGATAGGTGTGTGTTTGTAAACTATGACATCACATAGTATTTTTACTTACTTATCTACAACAACTACTGTTCGTGTCGAGGAAGATTGGTAGTGGAAATGCAACATTTACTATTTTATTATTTTTTAGTAGGATTTTTTGTGTTTAGGCAGCTATTTCATATATAGGTAAAGTCTAGTATATAGCTTTTATGGTTTTAGAAGTTGTGCATGATTAAATACCTACACCAACGTACAAAACGAAGTTGAAGGCAATCCACTTAGCTATTTGTCCTGCTCTCTAGTTATGTGTCTTATATATCCGTCTCTGTCCAGCCAAAACGCAGCCTCCGAGCTGGAGTCGTATTCTGAGAAGTCTGAGCGCCGAGATATTATACATGATAGAATTATAATATAAAGATATTTGTTATGATCATTTATTTAATCAGACGTTGCATTTTAACAAACATTATTTATCAGTTGAATTTAGGTATACCAATTAAAGTTTACACACATACACATATTAGAACGTAGAAATTACAAGCAAGTAAGGAACATAGCACAAATGTTCGATGTTGATTAGTGCATTGCATAGACAACACACATTGCTGTACATGTCGGTTTATCTATCCTGGTAAGATCTTAATATGTATGGTTGTGATGAAAGGGTCAATCATAACATAACTATAAAGATTTTAAGCCTTATATACAATGAACTATTCTATCGAAATCTTATTTTTTCTTAACATACAGTAATCCTCTCTAAAGTGTCTGACCTAAAATCTAATTGTCGCGAACACTTCTAGTAAGCTGGACGATAACTAAAGATTACACAAAGTCGTTGACACTGATAACAAGGTTTGTAAATAGATAATGTGGCCACGTAATTAATAACGTAGTTTTAAGATGTGTAAAATGTGATTACTGAAGTCTCGATCTATGAAATACTAATTTTAAAAATTACACTTTTAATTTTACCAATGCGAATGCATCCATGAGAACATCTCATGTGGAATCAAATTGCAATGTGCATATATCATTACTACATTTATTTTTATTTATTAATTTTGTAATATTAGCTGTAATAAAAATTATATACAAATAACAATATAATTATTATTAAGCCAAAGATGGAATACTTAATATTTATATACAAAAAGTTTTAAACATTTAAAAAAGGAAAAAATCAATAAAAATTACTACATACAACTAAGTAATACGTAATTTGGGTGTGTTGTGTGATGGTGTGAAATTGATGCAGGTGATTTAGCGCTAGGAATATTCTTAATTCTCTTTTTAAGTATATTCCGCGATAGCTTGTTTCTGTTTTGTTTAACTAGAGAGCTTAAACGTGAGGACTATATGTACTCTA
Source organism: Pieris brassicae (assembly GCF_905147105.1). Classification (NCBI taxonomy): domain Eukaryota; kingdom Metazoa; phylum Arthropoda; class Insecta; order Lepidoptera; family Pieridae; genus Pieris; species Pieris brassicae. Next base: position 9,156,997 of record NC_059680.1, read on the forward strand.
TAATAACAAAAAATACTAAAATTTCTGTGATATACTTGTTAGAATATTATTATTTTTTTATTTTGATAATATGCTGGAAAACCGGAAATTTTAAAATTAGTCGCATCATCAACGTCAACGCAAGTGTGAAACCAGTTTGTTATCTAAGTAATAAAGTTATGGAGTAAAATTTCCCAGAATCCGCCCAGAGATTTATATCAAGACATAATGGTTATGTTTAGTGAAAGGCATATTTTTTTTAAACATACACCTCCCTCATCCCTCCTATCAACTACGCGATCAGGTAGATGTGTCACCGAGAAGCTTGGTACCAGAGAAGTGTCAAATCTTCGTGAAAATATGCTTAAACTTAGGTCATGTGGGCTGGGGGTCTCCCGCCTGCCATTGGGCTCCGACTCCTAATTGTACTATTCATTACTGACACATTTGACAATTCTATGGCAGAATTTTTTCATCTGCGATGTTGAGCACACATGTCGGGGCAACGAAGTGAAGACGTGGAGGCCAAAATCGAAGCGCACAAAATACAATTTTTTTTTATGTTGATGTGGCGATCTAGAGTATTTATTCTTTGAAATTTATGAATTCGTCATAAAAGCACTTTCGCTTAGACTATTATCATGACTTCATTTGCCTAGTATTTAACATGAGTAAGTAAATAACTGACAACAAGTTGAGATATTAAAAAGCAAGACCTTTTTCGAAATAACCATCGTTTTTCGGATTAGAATTCATTCAATTATATCGCGTGTTATAAACAAATCAATCAAATTAATCTTCAATTGCTATGAGTTGTCTATAAAGAATCATTATAAATAAATCAAGCGAAGTTCGCAGAATTGTTTAAAAGCCTTAGAAACGCGGCCCGCTCAAAAGTCGTGCTTAAATTTAGTCCTGATAAATATGGACAAGATGCCGCGAGGGCTTAGATGATGCATAATTCTAGCGAGGCAAAGGGTTGCACCGGCATTGATATTCAGCGAGTATAAGGTTACAAGTTTTATTGGTTAATAGAACGCGAACAACCCAAGCGCGCACGCATTGCTATTATACCTAGTCTAGCCATAAACACTGAAACAAAGTAAAAAAAAAACTATTGCAAATAACATTTATTACTTTTACACTGTATTACTTTAATACATAAATATAAAACAATTTATAATACAAAGCTTATTCGAAGTGGTCTTTAAACGTTGAGGCCAGATATCAATAGAAGCACGCACTCTATCCATGGGAAAATTCTTCACTTCCAATCGTACGGGATGTGTTAGGGACTCCAAATTGTCATGGCATTTAGAGCAAAGCCGTACTCTCTACTGACCATAAATCGTAATCCAGCGAATTAAGATCGAGACTAGACGACGGCCAGTCTTGAGCTCTGATGAAGTTCGAAACGTTCGTTTTCAACCAAGACTGCGTAGGTTTATGACCCGGCCCCGTGTTATTGGATCATGGTGTTGTTTAGGGGCTTCACTACCTTCTCAAAAATGGTATCTCGATACACTTGTGCCGATGTTTTGATACCTTTTTCATAAAAGTATGGCTCAGTCACTCCTTCATAGCTAATACCACCAAACCATCACTAAAGTCGGATAGTGCCCACGTTGTACTCTGTCGACTAATTGGGAAGCTTCCTTAGAGCTTTGAGCATAAATACGGTGATTGCTCAATTGTAAAAAAAATCTCATGCGTAATTTTTTTCTGTGACCTCCCTTTGCGTACGGCTTCAGTAGATTTTTCGGTTTTACCACCCTATTCTTTTTTTAAATATCAGTTAAGAAATGACTAGTACGTCTCTTATAGGTTACAAGTCCTAAGTCATCGTTTAAAATATGAGACATGGTTCTAGTGTTATCTTCATCTCCCGAGTTAAAATCTATTAGTTTTGGACAGGATTTCTTAGAATTCTTTTCCTTACTGCTTTAACCACCTTTTTCGTACGAACACTACGCGGACGGCCAGATCTTTTTCTGTCACAAACAGAGGAGGACTCGTTGTACCTATTTATAGCCCGGTACACAAACATTTTACTAATAATAACAAGCGTATGAAGAGTTTATTTTAGAAATTGCATTTGTCAATTCGGTTTGCATTACACAAGGTAGGTTTCATAGGTAGCTTTTCCAATCAGAGCGATTCAGAGCGAACAATTATATAAAAATGACAGATTCTAAATTCAAATATTTTGTTACTTTCAATAGTAACAATAATTATGGCCAGACTAAGTAAATTAACTACCACACTTAAAAACTATACCAACGTTGATAAAAAATCTTTGCTTATAAAAATACTATTAATACCTTACACCCGGTAGTGTTGTAATAGAATTCTATCCAATACCTATAGTACCTACCTGCCGTGAAGTAAATCACGTTATGCTTGCAGTACATACCACATGCAATACCTGTTGAAAAAGGCATTTACTAAGCCTTGGATTAATGACACATAGCATAGCAATTATATCTCTTTTATGCCACAACTTAATACAGTTTTGTATGTACATTTTTATTTATATAAAAATTACCAAAGACTTTAAGTCTACAAAACACCTTAATGATATAATATGTCTCCCGAGGGAACTATTATAGTAAACATCTCTAAGTGCGTTAATAGAAATAATGTATTGGTAATTCATAGTGATTTCATAAGGAGAAAATTCTAAGAACAGAACGTTACACGAAACCAGTTTCAAGTAACGCAATAAAGGCTTATAACCGACTCCTTGTTTTCAAATGTGTTTGTAATATTTTAATAAGCATTTTTATATTAGTTCTTTACCACGAGTTTAAAGAAATAATCTATGTTTCTGAGACTGAATAAATATTTCTTCTGCCAACAGCTGCTGACTTATAGTATAGATAATTGATGTGTTCTGTACAAATTCTGTAGTTTGAAAAAAAAAAACAACAACTGTCTCTACAACTTTATGGTTTAGGCCTGAGATTTTTGTAGATTTTGTGACCGTGACGCTACAAAGATTTCATTTTCTGTACCAGTGAGTACATCTGAATTAAAATTTACGTACACGGGTATGAGTGGATTTACGCTGATACCACAGATCCCATTTAATTTGAATAATATTATTGTTATTTAATCTATGCAATTACCCTTACGTGATTTTAATAGTTAATAGAGAATTGCAACGCTCTTTTCCTGTAGCGCGCTTAGTCGATAAAAATGTTTACGAGTGACATTACCCAACATTTAGTTGGTTTGAAATCCTAAAAAATATGTAAATTGAATATTTTAGACGGGAGCAATATTTTCTTGTTGATATAAGATAGCAGCTAGTTTAATATCGATATTCCACGACAACAATTTTTATCTGAATGTACACAGCAAATAGCTTGGCACTATAAATAAAATATTAACCGTTTGATAATCACGTTTGCGTATTTGAATTATTCCAGTATGTAAAGAACATTATCGGGAATTTATTTCCTAGATATTTGTATGTCTTAGCTTAGTAGTAAAGCGTCGCAATAAAGTCGTACATTCAAACCCCGGCTTTGCATTATTGGGTGTTCTTCCTTAGTCCACTTGTTTACAGTAAATATATTATCACGTAATATTCTGTATTTTCAATATTTTATATAAATACACAGGGCATATAAATAGACATCTATTGAAAGCGAAAACCACACACAATACGTATTTGCGATGGTAATAATAAATGTATCGATAAATATATTGTGGAGGTTGTATTTCAAGAAGTTGAGTGTTATTCTCGATTTTCATTACTTCCTAGAATTGTATTAAGGTAATATAACTAATTCATAAATTCAATAATACATTCCTACCTCACAATACATTTCCCAGCATTTATATGATATAGTTTTTAGTATAATAAACTTTTTAAACGTTAAGTTAAACGATAACTCGTAATATATACGAGCAAAATGTATCCACGGTAAGGGCTATAAAACAGAGGAAGTTCATGGCCGTTCTGTATTTGGAATATGTTGGCCTAGCAACAGCCATGAGGGTCTTGTGGTCAAGCGGCTTCATAAGGGCTCCTAGAGTATTGACTTCTTCTCCCCCTTAAATTTAATTTTTGTCCACCTTTAGTAGATTTTCAGAATAAATATCGAAAACTTTATTACCAAATTCCTTACACATGTTTATAATTCATTCTTCAGTCTCTTAATAAAGGTATAGACAATTTTTGTTGTTTTGTTCATCAATGTTGTTCAATAATTATTGTAAGGGATTCGAACGCAGTAGTACCTTTAGACACTACATTTGTGTTATCTGTAAAGCACTGCATTAAAACTATATGATAGTATTGTCTTTTGTTAACATAGCTTTTACACATTAAGAAAACACTTTTTAAACGGATTGATTTTATAGATTGGTTTGATTTTACGGATTTAAAATTTAAAATTATGTAAATAATAATATGTTTTTAATAATAATACATAGCTTCAATCCATTGAAAAAGTGTATTCTTAACTATATGATATTTTATTAATGCATAATCATTAAACAGTATTTTCCTATTAAGTCCAGCTAATAATATTTTATTTATTGTCATAATAATTTATAACTAATTGCCACCGTCTGCAATCAGGAAGATAATGTACAAAGTAACTACAACCTCTATTATACCTATGATATATTAAAACAGTGTTGGCGCAGTGGCGTACGACCCTCAATTTTGAGATCGTGAGTTCGTATCACAGCTGTGCACCGCTATATTTCTGCAAGAACAGCACTTGTTCCTGTTAAATAAACCCACATGTCTGAAACCCAAAAATCGATGACATATCAGACAGCATGCTGATCAGGTGATCAGTATGAAGTAGGTTACTTGTTTATAAAATAAATAAATAATGACGAAACTGACGCTATCTGAGGCCAAACCCATATAGGGTTGTAAGGCCAATGAATTAATTTAATTTAATCGTACGATACACATCAAATAATAATTCATATTTTTTTATTGATATCGGTTACCGAAAACTTCTGTGTTCTGACGGTTTAAAAATATATACTTAATCCGTTTTCTAATCCTTTTAGTAAGTAGATTATATCATTTTAAATACATAGTTATGGTTATTATCTCACGAAGTTGGTTCTGATTAATTCGTCCGGAGATTGTATAAAAGAACAGTCTTAGGATGCGGAAGGATATATTTATTATTAAATATGTTAATTAATATTTATTGTAATTATTAATTATACAATGGGAGAAGAATGCTTTTTTATCTATATTTTTTATAGTCTCCTTCATTGTCTACAAATATTGTAATTGATTTATTTTCTTTCATTATTTTTGTCTAACTAACTATTATATACTAATTTTATATATTGAAGTTTTCCATTTCATGCGCCCGCTGGAAGAAAACGCTCGAAGGCGATAAGGCCAATTGCTCTCCTTATTTGATTATTATAATTACACTGTATTTCTGTATTACTGCCATGAAGTTATATAAATAAAAAAATATATTAAGTACTGTAGAGCAATAAACTTTTTCTAAATTTTATATATTCAACTCGAAGCTCTATTTTCGAGTTTGCAAAGAGCATTTAGAAAATAATACTTGCATTGCACTGTTTGATCGATATCAAGAATGTTTCCATAAATAATATTTACAAAACTCATGACACAAACTCAACTATTTTCTTAATTTTAACAGTTATTGACATAAATAATAAATTAAGTTTACACGCGGACCTCGACAAGTTGACCAACATGTTGTTTATCGAGTTCGGGGGCATTGTATCTATACGAACGGACTCGTGCCCCAGCTAACTAAGCCAGCACGCTCGCGTCAAATGACTATGGAATTTCACTGGTACACAAGAAACATAGATGCGGCCATGTAGTGTTTAGTATAAGATCCCTAATTGAAGGTACATGATGAACCGTCTTCTGCCGCCGAAGTTCATTTAAACAATGCTCTTAACGTCTAACATAACAAAGGTGATCGATGTAAAAAAACTAAGTTCTTAAATATTAAAAAAAAATCCTCCTAATTAAAGCAAACCTTGCCCTTTCAATAATTTAAATACAGCGATAACAACGTTATATTCCCTTGAGTAAATTAATAATATACTATGTAAAGTAAAGATGCTGTCGTGGAACACCGTGAGGTCTAAAAACAGCCATGAGATGATGCGATACTGCGAGCACGACAGCCAACCACGATCCTCATATCTACTATCTGACGTCGGACCGCAAGCTTCTCTTTAGCTGTAGCCGACTTATAAAAAGTCCGATTTCTTTTTGTTTTTGATTTGTAGCGCCCACTGCTTTTTTTCTCTAAGTTTATATACATAGGGTTTGCTTGTAGACTTAATAAGCGATAGTCTTTTGGGTCGAAGACCAAAAAGTAAAATAATATATAAAATTATTACTATAGATAAAATACTGAAAAGAGGTAATAATGTATCAAGTATTTCTCAAGTAATTGAAAACAAATAATTTCTAGTACTAAATTCCTAGCAACTACTCTAACACTTAGGGATTTAAAAAGAAAAAGTGTTCGACACGTTTTACAGCGCAGAGCAACAATCAAAAGCTATTAAACAATAATGTATATCGTTTTTTTATTTCTCGGCCACCGCACGGCTACAAATTGGTAAGGGCCTCATCCCGAGCTCACACAGTTTTTTTCCTTTTTGATATATAGCTTGTTTTATGAAGGCCTTCGAGCCGTATATGAAGGTCGCCCGCTGATCGAAAATTACAAGACAATATTGCTTGTTCAATTCTAACATCATAATGATGATTATACAGGTACTTTTATATTATATTAAGTACAAATAATCTATATCGTACTACGCATTTGTGTGTGCTTACGATATTCTATACAAGTAAATGACGGTCTATGGAAGAACTAATTAATTTATTATTAATAATTATTTATTCAGATAAAATAATCCATGATTATGTTAGTATAAACTTACAGACTAGTGTTGGTTATATTATTATTAAAAAGCTAAACATAAAACTCATGAAGAAGTCTATGCCTACACCAAACGATCTGTACCGACAAGTGTACGCACAAAATGCTTTAAATGCACAAATTATAGGCGAAGACAGGTCAGACAGTCTTCAAGATGCTGTTCCGATTTAGTCTGACATTGGTTTTCATAAGCTAAATATTGTGGTGCAAGTTCTGTCGTTTTGGCTTCTGCACTAACCAAACATTTGGTCAGACATTAGCTCGGGTTTTCATAATTATATTCAGAAAAGGTCCCGGGTGTTATTGTTTTCTCCGCGTTTCCAATAAAACATAGACTACACAAATACGAGTAGATTATAAAAATGTGCATTGATAATATATGTATTAAGTAAATAAAGATCAAATACTAAACAGATAAATTTTAAAATAACCGTGTAGAAAATTCGCGCCAACCGGCAAGAAAACATACGCCATCTTGGAAATCAGGTTACAGCGCAGGCGCCCTCGACACGTTTAGAAGAAATAAAACCTACGTGGTATATACGTTAGCACAAAACTTTGATCGGTCGTTCAACCATGTCGTTCTAATCTCTCTTTCCTCCACCATTCCTGTCTCACTCACACGTACCGTTAAAGTGGTATGTCTGAGTTATGGCATTCCAATGTTGCCACCTCCACTTCGGAGGCTGTGCATTGGACTTACCAAACGAAAACAACGTAGCTACACATGGCTTTGCTTGTTTCATTTTCCTAAACGATGCTTTCACACCTCGCTAGATTCGATTTTACATTAGAAAATAACATTCCAAATATCATAACTGCTCAATTGGAATGCGGCGAGGAATTGTATTGGTGATTAGCGTAAAACATAGGCATTCGTTACACGTAATATATTTTTCATACCGACGATAAAAATATTCTAAAGTATAAACTGATATATGGAATTATACAATAATTTTTCTACCTGGCAGTGGTTTTATTATCATAATGTACTTACGACAGAATCAACATTATTTTACATATGCTAAACGTACGTATGGCGTATGGGTTACTATTTAGGAGTATAAATTTTCTTATATTGGCCTTATATGTTCTGTCCAGGCCAGACTGAGTAGGTACGGACCAGCTGGCACCCCCACTATGTAGACTTATGTACACTGCACAAAATCTTAAATAACCAAAATCCGCATTTTTGCTTTATGAAGTAATAGTAATATTATAGACCTTTATACATATGCAAGTAAAATGAAGTTAATATGCAAAATAACTTTTATTTAGACATTGTTATACATACAATTGATTTAAATGTTGGAAAAATACAGAATGTTTAAGTAGTAGTAGTATGTTATTCCTCCGTTGTAACTTTATTTATAGGCAACAACATACACATTTCTTATAATAATAATCAATTTAGCTTTCAGTCTCAGTCAGGTATTGCGTAGAGTACGTTTTAAAATACATGCAGCGCCATCTAGTTTGCTAAAGTGTAACGACATAAAGTTTTACAACACAACTATTAGAATATTGCATTATTGCATTTCTTATCGATTAACATGTCATGTCTGGTTTTTTTACCCCATGTGATGTTTCTAGAACTTTCTAAAAGTAATAAATGGCCTAAGAAATATTTTTTACTCAATAATTTTCAGTCTCAAATCGAAGGAGCACAAGTCACCATATGCGGCGCGAATGGACGATGACGCGATCGCTTGTCGCCTTTCACAACCGATGTGGTGAGCCTTATTTGGCAACGTTGGAAAACTCTTGATTGTACAAATTGTGTGTAAAATGTATATTGTAGAGATTTAAAATTTGTAGCAGCAGGCGAAAAGTGGAAGATGGTTAAGTGGCCTTTATAGCCTTTAAAAAAATATATAATGATGATTAATAATATAAATATACATGTTGTTTTTTTTTATTTTATACTAACCGAGAAATTAAAAATTGCCTGGCCTTTATTGCGCTGATAAGCTGCAATTGGCACTGTTGTGTAAAGAGACATCTATTGTGTTCATCGTACTATTAGAGATAGACAGTATCATTTCATTTAAAGAAGAACTTGTTGTAAAGTAACCAATAGATGGCAGTATAATACAAATTGCAATTTGAATTATATATGATCTATTTACGAGATCTATAATCTTGTAAATTTAATATTGATATTTTAATTGATCATTTATTTAACTGACATCTGTTGAATATTCAGAATGTTATTATTAAATAAATATGACAGTTACAAATTTATGTAGTTCACTAAATTTGTGATAGATGGCGATCATTAATTAATTTATCATATACTAACTTTAAGGTTACATTAGTTAATTGATAAGAGCAGATTAACGATTGCAGAATTTTTCACATTGATGAAAAGCCAATGATAAAAATAAACAAGCGTTAATATAAAATTCAAGTTGGTATGGTATGTTAACGCCCTCTATGAGATACATTACAAAGCAAAGTTTCTGTATGATAGACAACGTCGAGTTTTCACTGTTTTTAGAATAGATGGCGCTGGTGACAAAACTTCATCCGTAACAATTTAGTTGATCTTGCGATATTTATATGTCTATGAATATAAGTATGTGTATATACTTCGTAGGGAAATAACATTTTTTCGAGTTACAAAGTCTAAATAATTCGAGATAAATACGCGGTGTATTTAATGGTTCAGTGGAAGGGAATGGTTTTTTTTCGACTTACGGAGGATTTTGACTTCGGTTGAGGTTCGAGTTATCGAGATTCCACTGTATTACGAAAATTGCAACTTTTATATTAATATTAGGCGGGGTTTATGTTTTTTGATAAGTGGACTAGTATCATTGCCTTGTAAAAAAACTTCATTTTATTAAATTGGTTTATTTAATTGAATTAGGCAACTAGCTGCGCCTCGCCGTTTCACACGCGTTAATTAGGTCAAATCGTTATATCATAACCTTCCTCTATGAATCAAACACATTTTTTTATTGGAACCAATAGTCTTGATTACTGTGTTCAACAAACTTTCAGCTTTATAATAAATGGGTTTAAGAAGCTTATTTTAGGCAGACCCAATTTATACTTTCCGTTATAAACAGGCACCATAACCTATTTGATTTTAATTCATTATCAACGTGCTATATTGAGACATATTGCAAAAAGAATTGCCTTGTAAGAGAGTTTAAGATTCAGGAACCTAACACGAATAACATGCACCTGATTAAATCGATAAAGGCGTATTTTATTTCAGTATAAGGTTACATATATATAAAGTGGCATGATTTGATGCGGTAGGCCCGTAAGAGCAGCCTGCAAGTAATCAAATATCTATCAAGTGAGGCATGAAATTGTACATTGACGCAGCACGCGGACGTTGCCCCTCGACGTGGGATTCTATCTCTTCTATTTAATTGGATGACGCCTTGGTTAAGTGATGGCGAACCAACGTACTTGGGATTCAAACTCTGGCATGCCCATGAAATGCCTTTGTTATTTTGGGATACTCCGGTACTTGGAATAGACACAATTATGTGTGTTTCATTAATCATTTTTAAAGGTAGTCTTCTATGTTTACTGACTTGAAATTGTACCCATATACTGTGAACAATCTAGAACAGTAACAGAATGGACGGGTCCGAAAGGAAAAAGGAACAAAGGAAGACCTATAGAGCGATGGGCCGACCGGATCGAGAGGATAGCTGGTAGAAATTGGATGACGATGGCACAAAATAAATTAGGGTGGAAAAAGTTGGAGGAGGCCTTCTCCCGGACAGGGGCCGCATCTTAGTAAAACTATAATTTTTCTTTTTATTTCAATCAAATGTATGTCAAAGATGTGCAATTATTATTATTATTATTATTGTACTGTGCACAAAACAAACAAACCCACGAGGGGGCTATAACTACACAATCTTATTTTTTATTGAAAATATATATCAATGAAAATGGTAATACTCATGTCTAGTGTCCAAATATCTTAGATTATTATGTTGATAAATAAAATTTAAAAACAAATAGTTGCCTAGCAACGACCGAAAAGCGGTATGACTTTTTAGTTGTGTGTTGGCAAACTAAGAGAAATCATAGTTATATATACAAAGGAAACTCATTAGTGAGAACTTGGTAAAAAGTTAAAAAAGCTGATATGGAAATATCACTTTGCACATTTGCTGTCTTTGTCTAGCTAATAATTGGTACATAAAAATAATATTAAGTTTACGTAAAATAATATTACACGAAAAATTAAACAGAAATAATAATAATTAAACTTGTGCGTAAAGAAAAAAATAAAACAAGAATATTATCAGAAACTATAACTTAGAGTTTTAGAGGAAAAAAATGTTACATGTGCTTAGAATCTCTATAAAAACATTAAGATTAGCAGTCAGAATTATTCTTATGACCTCCAGACATGTATGCCAGGTTATGTACCCCGAATCGGTACTTAGTGTATCTTTGAGTGTTTCGAAATGGATTATACTTATTTTTGAATTCCTGATTTTTTATAATATAATTAATAGGTTAATTCTAATACCGCAAATCAGTATGAGAGGGTAAGATTAACTCTTAAATCTACTGCCCCCCGAAAGTCGTCTGGCCTTAATATAAAATATTTTTCTTAGCCTTATTATTTTGTAGTTACCAACTGGCATATGGAACATTTCGATATGCTGTGCGCTTTTTGTCGTCTTCGAGCTTTGCGTATTTTGATTTATATAAATAATTCAGACACCACAAATTTACAAAGATACGAATTTTATTTAAATGACTAAAGTAATAAAAGTATTTTAAGTTTAACTTAACTTAAAAACACTATAATTAAAAACCAATTTTTATATTCAAATAAATAAATTTAGTATAAGTTTTGCTTCCATGGCTTATTTGCTACAAAGCATAAACGCTAAGTTCGATTATCAGTATTGTAATTAAACATTAGATTCTAGAAATTTGTTATCACACTAATTTCATATACTTTTATAGCACAAATTTCCATCTAATAACTCAAACGGATACTTTATTTAGACATTTTCTTGGATGGTGATGCTATTAAACGTCTGAAATGTTGTCTCGGTATAAAATTACTCTATTAATTTTGATATCTATAATATAATAAATATTAGAAACACTTCACTGAACACAAGTGCGTTCGAACTAATCTGTCAAACAGTGTGTGTACATTATCCAAATTAGCTACAAGCTGTCTGACCCGACTTCAGTCTATACTATTTATACTATATCAATTATTTTGGAAATACATAATAGTAGTACTGGCAATAAATAGTGTTAAAAACTGTTAATTTTTCCAACTTTTTAATTATTTTCAATTTGGAACACTTATATTATTTTAAAAAATTCTTTCGATTCGGGCCATTTCACATATTTTTTCGTATTCATTATTAAATTACAATATGGAAAGTAGGTTAAAGAAAATAGGATTGCAGTGATCGCCTTGCACAAAGTGGATATGGACATGGTCGGACTTATTCCAAACACATCAAAAGCTTGGTACCAGCCGTTTGTTCGATATCGATGTATCAACGGATACAACTACACCTCGTCTGGTGAATACCAGGAAATATTGTGGAGACCGCGTGCCGCTACAACTACAAAGGCTGTTAATGCTGTTAAAGTCAGAATGGTGTTTCGCCTGATTCTTTGCATCCTAATGGAAGAAAAAAATGTTATCACGAGAAATGAAGCTTCCCGCTAGGACTCCGTTGCGTATTATAAAACAAGACCTGAAGCTTTGCGCTTATCGTTGATATATATATTGACATGGCCTTAATCAATATTTACGCAGTGGTTCAATCAAAACGCCTTCCGTGGCGATACGCTAAATTTTGAAAAATCTTTACTGATGAAAAAAAAATTCACGATTGAAATTCACGACAATACTACAATAAGCAAAATGATAAAGTGTACGCTCACAGTTCTAAAGAAGCAGCTCAAGTGGTCGGAAAGGTACAACGTGGTCATTATTCTACGTCAATGATGGTTTGGTGGGGCGTGTCTTATCAAGGAGTCACAAAACTAAATTTTTGTAAAAAGGAGTGAATATTTCAGTCAATGTGTATCAAGTTACAGTCTTGGATCATGTTGTGAAACCCCTCAGCAATACACTTTTTAAAAATATACCGTGGACTTTCCAGCAGGTTTCGGCACCTGTTCACAAGGCTCGAACTATCCCAGCCAGGCTTGAAACCAACTTTCCGGACTTTATAAGAGCCGAAAACTGGCCCTAATCCAGCCCAGACCTCAAGCCTTTAGAATTCCAATTATTCTCAGTTTTAGAGGACATTGCCTGCTCTAAACGACACGGTGACATTTAGTCTCTTAAAAAATCTTTTTAGCATGCAGTGGCGAAATATCCCTTGGAAACAGTGTGTAAATGCATAGATTCGTGGTCAAACAGTTTAAAAGCCAAAGGTGGCCTTTTGCTGACACTTTAATAAATGTTTAGATATAGATTTTAATAAAATACATTACTTCAATAAAAAATGAATTTTCATTTGTAATAGAACTTATGGCTGGACGAGGTAATGTTGAAATGAGGTTTTGACAGCCGATAGTTTTAACATATCTTTCCTGTTTATACATTTTAGAATAAAATGGTATTACAAGGACCAATTATACCCATTTTATGTCCAGTGTATGAAATGATATTTCAAAAGATCCAACAATATTGGTCCTAATAGCCTCATCTTCCATGTTGCGTGACTTCGTAGTCGTCGGCCGAATCCGGTTTTACATTAATACTGATATGCACATGAATGAACAGGCTTAGTATGCTAACATAAGGATTATATGAAAAGCTTTTTGCACCAAACCTGTTTTAAAAGCAGGCGGTTTACGTGGAGATGGAAAATTAAGCTCAACCACAATGTGTAGTTTGTTATGGGGAATAAACCAATGCATAGATAAATAAGTAGAAGAATTTAGGTTTCGCATAGTACTATATACTATATACGAATTTTTGAGCAGCAGAATATAAAGAAATCGTCTGTATTAAAATAAATTTGTTCTTCTGATAAATATAAACTTAACTAAACATTTTGGGTACCTATATTATGTGATTCGTAACTTTTAAGCCACTAAATGAATAACTTTAAAAAAGTAGTTTTTTTCATTGACTACTTATCCCGTTTTGAGCCAAAGAATTAATGGACATGTGATGACATGTATCAGTAATTTATATATATTTGGAACAATTTGATATAAACTATCAGCTATTTGTTTTAAATATCACAGATCGATTTGAGGTTTGCTTCTACTTCTCGGTTTTTATCCCTGAGGTCGTAGGTTCGATCCCCGGCAATGCAGCAAGAGGTAACCGGCAAGCCCTAGACACCTAGCATGTGTCAAGCACAGAAGGCGCCTCCTTGCTTATTTAATAAAAGGTTGACTAAAAGGTTGTAGCGCCACTATATTATTTAAAAAAAACTTATAAAACGCAGTCATGCTTACAAGATACACTATGCAAGAAATCTTTGAATAAACAGTCTCTCCGCTAGCTATCTCATACGAATACCTATCAAAAAGTTCGTTATCAAATATACATTTCTTTAAGGTATGCAGTTGTCAGCCGTGTAGAGCAGGAAAAATGCAGAAGTGTCAGGCAATTGGAAGCTTCTAGTAGTAAAAAATATAAAGAAAAAGTTCGGATATCCTTGTAAAGCAACATGTGTTAAGCAGATTTTTTGCATCGAACTTTTTAATTTCATTTCAATAAGCACAGCATCTGGTGAGGATAGAATGACCCAAAATCCTTTTGGGGATTCATCTTTCATTATTAAAAATGAGTTTTTGAATTATTAACTAATGTTTATATTTTTCAAATACGATTATTATTATTACTAAAGAATGTTGTCTCAATACTACAAGTATTTTAGTTTATTAAAGCTTTAGAAAAAAGGGTAAACGTTGAGGTCAAAAGTTACCTTTGCTGTATGTGTTGCCTTACCTGAAAAAATAAAATGTTTTATTAAATATGTGTAACTGTGAACTTTGCTGTATGATCACCATTATTTTTCCAACCTGAATTGGAAATATCTCCGGGATGAAAATAAAAATTAATTATATTCTATGAGATGGGCACCGATTGCTCAGTACTGGGATAAGAACGCCCTAAGTCTCAGCCATTCAATGATTACCAGAACGTAACTGATACGCAAATCATGTCGCCATTTTCCAAATACGGAGATACACCTTACTGATTTTACTACGATGTTACAAATGCGTAGGAGGCGTGGGTTACTTGTGCACCTTGCCACGTGGGCTGATTGCGGGTCAAATATAGCAATTTCACTTTTTTTGACCTTGAACTTTTTATCATTTATGTCAGACTCTTTTCTCCCCGTAATATGTGTTGATAATCGTCATATACTGGCAGTGTTAACTTTTTGCGACTCCAAGTCACAGGTCGTAGTCCGAACCCTTGATGGAAAGAAATGTGAGGAAACAAGCATGTCCGTCTAAAGTATACATGTATTAACCATGGTATCTTGATTACCTACTTGCCTATAAAACATGAAGTCTACTTTTAATTACGTTTCTTAGTGATGCAGTAAGTCACTAAAGTATGATCTAAGTGTTACTATAATAAGCATATCAGTTTATTTTATTTTACATTACTCGTGTAAATACACGAACTACTTCGACTTCGACTAAATAGTCGAAGTCTAGTTCACAGTATTAAAAACGTAGCCTTCAGTTAGAAATAATGTTTGATAAACTCAGGCTACTGACAGTTTTTAAAAAGGAATTGCTGTTCGTAACTTCGTATGTTTCGCTAAACTCGAGAGTGGCTGGACCGATTAGTCTAATTATTATCCGGAAGTATTTGTGAAAGTTCAGGGAAGGTTTAAATAGTAGAAAACATATATTATAAGTAAATAAAAATACTAATAACGACCATTGAATTTTGAAATTATAACTTTTAGAAATAATAATTTGTCACTTTATTGTCATATATATTTATAGATGCTTTCAGAAATTTATGTTTTATATATTGTATATTATACTGTATGAACACATTTACAGCTGATTTATAAGGTTTGAGGTACATAAACAATCACAATTTAAATGTTAAGTACGCATGTCAACTGGTTAAGAATATTTGTCAACTAAGTAACGTAAGTATTTATATCTAATTTGGATTATTTTTTCCTTATTATTTACATAATTCTTAGTTTCCAATGTTTTTCAGTATACTTTGTAATAGAGAGATAAACACTTGAATCATCGTATTCAAATAACATAATCGCGTGTATAAATACGTGTTATTTTCAATTCCGCAAGTAATGCACTAAATACAATTATTCATTGATGGTTAAACATTCCATGGAACGGATGTTTGTTGTTTGTCATGAATGCCTTTGTTTTGGAGAATTTAAAATGTGGAAATTTATATCTATTGAACTTAATTAAAACGGTATCGCGTCTATAATTGCATCAATATTTTTGAGAATCTATATACAATACAAGGTGTATTGTACGTGTGGAGCGAACTTTGTTTTTCCTAACATCAAGTTTGTCAGGCACAATATGATCACCTTTTCTGGGAAACGTCCAATTTTAAATCATTTTTCTTTAAGATACGATCAAATATTATTTCACATTTAGGAGGCCAAACCATAACCATTGACAAATACTATTAAGACTAATATAATTACTACTTCTTTAATAACATTACTTCCTACTTTGCATGTTGCCATAACAAGCCTTAAAACTAAACATTAATGTTTTACTTTATAATTTGGATTGGCTTTTTAGTTTGGTCACACAAACAACGACACACATATCATATAACAAATAAAGATAGTATTAATAAGAAATGTATGTATATATTTTGTTAGTTTCTTCATAAACAGCGCCATATAACAGTTGTAAAATAGACACACGATTACAAATTACTTTTCTTTGTTTCTGTTCTTTGTCTCGGACTTTGGTCAATCGTGTTATTTACCATGTAATCTTCAATGTATATAAGATTTAATTAATATAGAACCAATCTTTAAAAAAATATAAAATATGTATGGTTTAAAATATTGTCCTAATAATCCATGTAAAGGTATATTTTTTGAAAGTTTATGCAAATTATATTATTTTTCTATAAACTGATATAATTTCTCAAGATTGTTACCTACCTAACTAGCAAGTAAGTCGGAGCTACACAAAAAGTTCGGAGACCGTTGATTTTTTACATGCATTCTTTCATTTGTAACGGTTGAAGAACGAGGCTTATGTCTGATCGCGATGAGTGAGCGGGATAGAGATATTTCTCAATTGTGTGTAACATTTTAAAATGTATAACATACCTTTATAAAATTATTTCTTGAGTATTCATTGTCATATAATTATAGTTGGTACGTTTTGTTGTATAAAGAAAATATATATATCAGCTGCATTCAATATACATATTTTATAATTATACTAACGTCGTTTTAGACTGGTCTCTCATATTATGTTTTTCTAATACGATCTTCCTCGACTACAAGGTCCTTACATATACCTAGTCCTGTTTATAAACGTAGCCTGAGCATCACTTAGTTCAAGAATGCTTAGTCGCGTTTTTAAAGTGGTGCGACAGTGATAAGAATAAAAATATTGTTAAGAGACAATCACAAACAACGAAGTTCTTCTCTACAATAAAAAACGCATAAAGTTCGAATTTCGAAGGTTGTTTACATCTGAAATGAATGAAACAAGAGTAATTTTACCTCCTGAACTCCAACAAAACGACACTTATGAATGTATTGTGGATGTTGACATATTTGAACATTGTAATTCGATTGTAACAATGAGCGTATGTTTTGAAAATCGTATCACATTGGAAGTCGTTTGGCCTCTATTTTACCAAACGCGTTTGGCATATGAATACCCTTCACTGTATCTGGTTATGTATCGATCTTAGCACGTTTATTTTGATTCTGAATGGAGATTGTTTTAACAGATACGTCCGACTATGTGTGATGTGCGATTGAATATTACACTTGGAGTTTGGACGATCCTTCAAACGATAATGACGTTCCAATCATTATTATTACACCGACAACAAATAATTTAAATAATTTGTTAAAAGCTTTATTGATTCATAAATATTTGCCATCAATAATCTCTATAAACAAACAATAATGATATTTTCAATAATATTATAAGGAAAATGACTGTGAACTATGAGAACAAAGAACATCGTCCATTCTTACTTGCGGAGAATAAATATCATAGGTCACGTCTACTACGATAGCATTATTATGACATGCCATTTGTACAATTGTTGATTGAAAGAATATAACACATATGTAAAACTTTTGATACCAATATATTGAGAAAACATAAAATTATATTGAAATTCTATATGTAGAATGTAATGAAAGAAACTTTTTATTAACGTCAGAACCTCAGATTTCTGTATCTGTTTCATGATCATTTGTTAATCGAATAGGCAAGTAGGTGATCAGCCTTCTGTGCCTGACGCACGCCGTCGACTTTTTGGGTCTACGGCAAGCCGGTTTCCTCACGGTGTTTTCCTTCGCCGTTCCAACGAGTGTTAAATGAGCACATAGAAAGAAAATCCATTGGCGCACAGCCGGGGATCGAACTTACGACCTCAGGGATTAAAGTCGCACGTTGAAGCCACTAGGCCAACACTGCCAACATTAACGCATATTACCTATATATAAATGTATATGGCCAATTAGTAGACATATAAGCGGCATTTACTTAAATTATAATTATTAGAAAGTTTCATATGCGAAATGGCGTTAATATATTTTTATAGATATCAGAACGGTGCTTGAATATTGCAATTACATACGGTACATGAAACTCTTTAACCGTTATCCTGGGCAAAAACTGAAAGCAAGAACGGTATCACCCTACTTGGCAGACCTCGAGCCTCGACCCTAGAAAACTAGTTGGCAGATAATCTCGTGTAGTAATAAACTGTTAGGAATTTTATGTAGGTCTCCGATAAAATGTACACATCCTTAGATTAACATTTTTGCGGTAAATCGATTCATAGTTTTCTTTTACATGGTTTGGAACGATTTCAAGATGATTAGGAATTTAGTTTCAAAGCTTCAGTAACGCATGTTTAGTTGTTTACAATAATAATAATTAAGCCTCATCTATTTCTTGAAAGATGAATGATTCATTCGTTTACAAAAATATCATGTTAATTTACAAGCGTATATCGGCAAATACAAAATACGAAACAAAATTCTGTATTTGATATCCGCGTATAAACGCATTTCGGTAAAGATATGATGATTGATTCAAGGAATTTTATTTGATTATATTTTGTTTAAGGCTGTTTGAGACAGAGTAAATAAGCAATAGGTACACTTTCACTGACACAAGCCGGTCTTTACGCAATAGTTCGACACGTCTTTGTTACCGAATTTTAGACTTGCGACCCGTTAAATTCACACTTCACGCCTTAACATTGCCTAAATGATATTGTTTTAATGAAAGTTCGAATTTCTTTTGAGTATAAAACTTATGGAAATTTTAACTTTAGAACCTTATACCTACGTCAGTTAGATACTAGCCGGTTGTAACTTATATTTATGTCATAACTGCTTGATCACTATTTTGTTGTCAATTTTTATACATATATTTTCAAAAGATTTGTATTTGATTTTAAATTAATCTGTGAGTGCTAATGCCCTCTCATTGTAATGTGTAAACACGTAGTACATTGCAACTGTTTAAAGGCATATAAACAATCGTATTGAAAACCGATGAAAAACAAAGTGAGAGCTTGAGAACTAAGACGATCCGTTTGATAACGGCTTGTCAATTGTAATTCCATCACAGGAATTATATCGTATTACGGCGCCTGAGTCGTTTAGCGGATTAATGTATTTTGTATATTGTTTTCGAAGGCGAACTAAATGAATTTTTAAGGATGCACTGATACGCTGTATGCGTTATCTAAGGGGCCTTGTGCTTCTGGAGGTGGTGTAAGACCCCTAATATATTGTCTATTTTAGTAGATCTGCTAATATTGGGTGCACAACAAGGGCTCCATGCATGACCTTAAAGATTGTAAATTGTCTAAGATTATAAGTTTTGTAGTGGATCTGCCCTTGGTTAACTAACTATACTTATTTTAACGAGAAAATCGTTAGGTGAATCGCTGTTGCGTATACAATCAAATAATTATTGTTTCTTAGTAACGTACTGCGTGTATACGATTTCAGTGTCGCGTTTCAGTATCGTGTTGATGCTTGTTTACCATTGTTCGATGTATTACTAGTAATATAAAGTGTCATGTTATGTTGTGTTAAATTGTTTAAGATTATTAACATTAATTAGAAATTATTTGATTAATTGCTTGGAGCCTAATATATGTAAATACAAAATCATATGTAAACGCAATTACTCGATCGCCCAAACGTCTTGGACTGGGTCTCTACCAGTACACTAGACTCGTAAACTAAACATATTTGAATCTGACTTAACGCCTTTTCCTAAATAATTTGTATTTGGATTATCATCCTTATCTGTATCTTATAATTAGTCTTCTCGATTGCTACAAATTTAGTAAAAAAAACGGATTTCATTTTATTATTAATTAAAATTAAATTATGTATTTAAATATACATAACAAGATCTATCCTATCTTTAGATACGAAGTCACATTATTGAACTCCTTTCTGCAAATATACAGTCAAACATGCCAAACTGAATACGATAACAGGTAGGTCCTTTGCTGCAAGTATAACTAGAGATAATATTTCCACACATAATAGAGGTCTTGCTAATGTATATTTGTATGTTGTTGACATACGCAATGTCCTATTTGTAAGGGGATTTAGTTGACGCTAAAAGAATGTCGGAGCAAACTTTATGAGATGGTGACAAATAAGGTGATGATCTTAAAATAGGTAAATAATCTATATGCAAGCCGTATTGGGACTTTAACCCTATGTTGTAGCATTCTATAAGCGATCCATACAAGCGATTACGAACGTGAGTTGAATTACATACCCGTTTCAGAGACGATCGTGTTTAGCCATAAAATTTACATTCGCTATAAACGTATTCGGTTTCTTATTTCAATGGAATAAAGTTCTATCTAAATACCATTCTGGAAAGCAAGTGGCCTTATGATCTGACCAATACGAGCAATGGTACGTGATTCCAGTTAGAGTGAAGTATTTCGCTTGCCTTAACTAGTTTTGAATGCTATCTGGTGGTGCTCTGTTGAGACAGGGAGGCTCTGTGCATACTGATTAGTGCATACTTCATTCTTCATATATAGAATTATGCAGGAGTTGTAGAGAGTATAATATACAGTATAATGATCCGACTGCTTGGGTTAAGTCAAACGTAATAAATCCTATAAATATAATATATTAAATAAGTAGACTAGAGATGTTTGAACGAAGCAAGTTGCAAGTTAATGTTCACAATCAAAGAGACAGTGTCTTAATTATTCAGTCGAAAATAATTTCTTGCATTCCGAGCGAGTTTTAAAATGTTTCAGTGACATTTATTCATAATTTACAATAATGTTTTCTGCCGAGTATCGGCAAATTATCATAAAATTAGAAACTCGTTAATGTGTACAAAATCAGCTTTACCGTTATACAACGTTTACGTACAGGTTTTAATAGCGATATTAAAAACGGGTTACGAAAAATTAACCCTCAATCGGAATTTCAATTAAGAAATAAATGTACATGATAAAATATATCGAATTATACCGGCGAGTGGTCAGTGACCGTTCACGTATTGCGAATATGTTTTCTGTATAGTTAATTTGAATAATAATAAGCGACGAACTCTTCTACACGGGATGTTGATTCCAGCATCTGGACCGGATGTTTATAGAGGTTTAAAAAATCAGGATATCTCTTAATAATGCGTTGTACCTCAAAAACTAATCCAGAAATTGGCAAAAGCTGTATCTGGTCTATGACAGTTGTTCGGTTGTCGGTGTCTAATTAAGCAATTTTCTTGGTAATTGGATTACAATAATCCTAAGGACGAATACCGGCTGTACGTCAATGGATTTTAATTTTACCGGGTGTTTTATTGAACCGGGATTTACAGGACTATGAAGAAATATAACAGTAATTATATACGTGAACAACAACTTTTGTATCAATAAAGTAGGACCTTCGATGGTCCAAGAATTGAAAGAATCTCTGGCATAATGAACTTCCTTTTTAGTCCAGTAAGTGATATAAGCACAGTTTAATACTTAGATCGAATTGCGTGCGCATACTGAGTCTCACAAGATTACAGTGCGTTGCCTCCTATTCAAGATGTCTTCCGTAGGATGTGAATGAAAGTGCACTGTTGCACTCAATTCATTTCTAAAGCTCTGTACTTATATATTTAAATCGATAAGATTGTTTCTTCCGCTATTTAAATGGATGTAGGTTTCGGTGTCAGAGGAAATAAGACGAATAAAGGTTTAATTAAGCGTCATTTAATCTGATTTGTGCTGATTTGATCGGATTATTAAATGCTGTAATTATAACACAGCATTTCATACGATTTCTTTTTTGTAATACTTACACCACCATAGGTACAAGACTACTTGTTTGCGTCAGGCATTTAGAGTTACGGTAGCTTATAGATACAATTGTAAAACTAAATGTTAAACAACCAAATACGGCAAAGCTCACTAGAATTTTTTGATATTCATTATAATTAAATTTGAAATTACCGAGTTACGGAATTTATCGATATTATATTGTCATATGAGGATTATAAATTGAGTCAATGTAAGTCATAAATTAATACGATATTTCTGCTAAAACAAATATCAAAAATGAATACGAAAAATAATATAGAAACCCAAAATACCTTCTATGAATGGAGTTGTATAAGAAACTAAACAACATTCTCTCACATTCAGAGTCCCGCTAAACTTATTACCATTGCTACTAAACAAGTATATTTACACCTGTCTGCTATTAAGTTCTATCGTCATTCCAATGACACATATACAGTGGAATCTCAATAACTCGTTAAGTAGAAATCCTCAGTAAGTAGAAAAATTTTACATTCCCTTCTGCTGAACCCCTAAATACGCAGTATCTCGAATTATTTAGTTTTTGTAACTTGAACAAAACGTTATTTCCCTAAGAAATATTGATACTCCATAACTACTAACTCGAATTTCAAAAAGGAGACTCCGTAAGTTGCAGCAGTAATATATAATGACATCTTACTTGGAATTCCCCGAAATAATAGCGACAAATTCCATAATGAATTTTCGGGTTCGGGGCTCCTAATATATTGTTTTTGTCTTGTACACGTGCAATGCATGAATACATAAAAAAAATATACACTACAAAACTTAAGTTGAATTGTTATTCAAATTCGACTCTACAACTCGAAAAACATTTAGAAACCGCGCCTGTGTAAATCAAAATTTCAGCAGTTGAATCATATGTATCTCGAAGATCTTGTTCAGTCAAAAACTCGTTAACTCGAATTTGTTTTATGTTGCCTTAACATTCGAGTTATCGTAATTCCATTGTATGATATTAAAATAAGCGCATGTATATAGTTCATAGAATCACGAATACAATATTGTATATTTAATTTTCAAGTTGAGAATAAAATCGTTTTTAAAAACCAGGCTTTAGACTTGACATTGACGAACGAGGCAAGATCCCGGAAGAATTAACCTAGTAAAGATTTTAATTATTTCATAGATCTATTGAAAAGGGAAAAAATCTTATTCCATAAATTGGTCGTTAATTCATATGGCTTTTATCCAGTTGTTATATATGATTATTGGTGTGCTTAGGTTATTTTTATAAATGATTTTGCAAAATTGTTGTAATAATGCATCGTCAAACCCTTGATAAGCCTTAAAACTCAAACGAAATATTTTAATTATATTTTTAGAACCGTGAAATAAAAAGGAGTGCTGTAGAATCCTCTGATAATATTAATATGCTTTTACGGAGCAAAAACCGCTGAGCGCCGCTGAAAATGGTAGTGGATCCAAGATGGCGGGTTTGTTTCCCACGGCGCGCCATACTGGCAATGGGAACCCAGCGCGCCAACTAGCGCGCACATGTTCGTCTCGATACACGTCACAAAATTTTAATAAAAACAAAAATTCGGAGAATCGTTCTAATTTTTATCATATTAATTTAAACTATATATGATAAAATGAAGACCCCGGTAATGTAACATACACATGTAATAACGACAGAAAAACAATGGAATGTCATTAGAATTATTTCATTGCATCGATAGCTCGATTTGGTTAATAATTAGCCTTCAAATAAGTCTTCTTTTTATGCTTACAGAACCTACAAAATTATTGCTTGCTATGGTTTGCTATTTCCTTTTATAGTTATTCTTTATTTATTTATGTAAAGACAAAACAGTACAATTCGTAACAAAGCACAATCTAACTTTGTTAAACACAATTAATTCGTAAAGTTCATCATAACATATTAGTTTCATTCAAGTCATATTTTCGAGTCACATAGTATGAAATAATTATTTCTTATGTTGCGACGATTTAATGGGCGCGGTTCGGGCATCGAACCAGTGCCGTTAAACTATTCTGCATTAACCTGTTTTTGATTATACATTTTTGTGAATGGAATATAACAAAAAATAATTATATACATGATTACTTTTTGATAAATAGAGAGTCAATAAACTCGCACTAAAGTGCCAAACAATCTGATATTTGAAGAGCTATGTTCCTTTGAATAAAGTGAACATTCTTCCGCCGACAAAAACTATTGACAAAAATATTCAAACCACAAGTTTCCCACAAGTCGGATATTAAAAAAAGTAAAATTTTCAAGAGATCTCAACGCGTTCAATGCTCGTTTAGAAAAAGTCACAAACACGTGGTAACCCGCATATGTTTCAAAACTTAATAACTGACATCTGTTAATCTGGGCGGGTCTTAATTTCAAGTTGATGGGAAAGAAAACACTACTTTTCGAACAATGTTAACAAACTTAAGACTCAAGACGAAGCTCTCCTAAGTGCTACACAACTTATTAAGAGAGTTCCTTTCGGTACGACGATCACGAGGGCGATGTTGTCTTTTAAATAATTCAGGTTACAATATTAGGGTCAGCACCAATTGACCTTATGCAGCTGCTGGCCGAACGAACCGTTTTCAATGTTGTTACACATAAAACAATTATACTATTATTTAATGTTTAAATTACATTATAGTTATTGCACTCTGAAAATTGTAATCGTATTTTTTTAAATATGATGATAAATATTAAATTCGATGTCAACGCTTTAAAGATGAAATAGCAACATGTGCGTTATTAATTTGACATTGCATTGTAAATTGCGTTTTTAATTATAATAATGAGTTTTGCACATTAATATATTCATACTGGTGTCAAATAGTTAATGCAAATATGCGGTTTCGTACTTCATCCTGCTACCTAGACACGATTCAATAGGTCACACGCAATAGTAGGAAAAATAGCAAATATTAACACATTTCTCCTTCTAACATTTTGGATAGAATTCGATTAAAAATTGTAAGCAAGCGCACGTCATGCCACACATGGCGGCATATTGAATATTGTACTCATATTTTTATGATGAAAATATGTTGTTTTCTTTGGACTCTACTTAAAATATACAAGTAACTACTTACTACTGTGAACACTGATAGCAAAAACGAGTTTTAATTTAAATAAAATGATAATGACTTCATTGAAAAGTAAATTACGTATTTACATTTGAAATTTCCTGTCGATAACCGTTATTTTCGATTAATGAATGGATATAATTAATTGTATAACTTTTAGAAAGAGTTTAATATATTTCAAAACACTTATAGTGTATATATAAGATAAGAAATGAGCTTTTTGCCAGCAACACTTAACGTTTTTACGTATTGTAGCAGAGAAAAATGTTACTGTTAGAAGAAGCTGAACGAACAAGTGACTTCCGCTGGATATTTCTTGAATGCTAAAACGCAAATACCAATAATAAATGTGTCAATGTTTGAATCATCAACTCTATCAATTGAAGTCACTCCGGAGTCAACCTGTCACGTTCTTTAATTGAGACAAAGTACCTCTATATAATCGTGGTACACCATCTGCTTCTTTATTTAACGGGCTTTTTTAACTGACATCATTGCTTTCGGTTTTCAGTCTATTGAACGTATCATTGGAGCGCCTGGTGCTTGAATACACAATTTTCTATATTTTTGACATAAATATTTCTGTGTTATGTAGGCCTTGTGTATGAAGCATTTATGTTCCTGTTCATAACTCTTAAATACTTGCTTCTATCTCCTTCAAAAGTTTCGTCTTTGCACGCAAGTCTTGTGATTCACAAACGCACGCGATACTTATCTTCAACTGACTTTTAATTTATGTTTAAAAATCATTCATAATATAACACATTAAGAGCGTAATCTAGTAGCGTTACAGCGTTTAAGGCCTTAGCGAAATGTTTGCACATTTTATATTTATGTCGTTACAAAATTATTAAGTCTTTAGTGTTTCTCACTATGTATTCCCTCGCCGTAGGAGTAATTTTGACATATTCTATGACTACACTGAATATTCTTTAAAGGAAGAAGAACTCCTAGAGCCAGACTACTAAACTATCGCTACTTTAACATATAACAGCTGTCTATTCAGACCCATTAAGGACTGGATACAGTTGTAATATTTATTTGTTATTTGTTTAACACATCACCGTGGGCTTACTATGGGCTGTACATAAGTCTGATAACGTTAGTTAAAATTAAATTTTAGGGTTTTTAAACCAATATCAGATAAATATTTATACAATATATAACGGTCATTTTGATTATTATGACCGATACTGCGATATTTTATCTTTCAAATAGTGTAGGTATTATGAGCGTTGTTAAAAAGTCCGCATTTGAATTTTCAGTTTTATATGCGCAGACGCAACGTGGCCCCATGTATTGTCACGGTTGCGTGCCTCACAGCGAGATGGCCTCACGGACTAACTATTAAATTTTATTATTTTCGACGAAAAACTCGATGTTTTACATTGTTCAGTTTGATTTGGTTAAGGTAAGTGTTGTTTTGTTTTAATTATCAGTAGCTCAAAACTCAAAGCTTATTTAACCCCAGGCGAAATGTTCTACCTATAATATAGGTATAATTTACGTTTGAACTAGTTGTGTAAAGACAGTGTATGGTTCACTGACCAAGACGATATCGATACCACAACCGCTATTCAACAAAACTGTGTATATTATCAACCAAAGGCTTTTTAGAAGATATTTCTTATACATAGTGAATAGTTGCGGGTTCACCATTATAAGAGCAGAGTTTATATGTAAAATGCATTACGTGTTTGTCGTGAAGATTAGGACATAAAGATAAATTTCTTTTGGAGTCCAGAGTCAACGTGCACTTATATAATTTCTTCAGATTTTTCATGAACTAACCGTAAACATTAAATATAAATTTAAGTCAAATAATCTATAGTTCTGAGACATGTTATCAAGAATTCTACGCATTTTTGTTCAAACTTTTTTTTTGTTTTCTATACATTTTTAATTCATGACATAACGTCTTATTATATTCAAGTCTACGACTGCTGTTAAAACTGCATATGTTTTAATGAATAAATGATAATCTCACACGCGGGCTAGGAGTGTTTACTGTTTACGCTCTGGGAGATTGTAATTATTCTAATGACTTCACATGTTTATTACATTATTTTGTTTGCACTAGTTACTTGTTATTTGAGGCTATTAGGAGTGTCTCTATACATATGGCATAGCGATAAAGGACTGACTAGATATAATTATTGTAACCACTTTGTGATACCAAAAGAAGAAAGTGAAACGGAATTCTATTTTCGAATTCCATAGATTCGCCAATACAATAATTGTTTAAAAACTTTCGGTAAGCGCCAATCACATTAGTGTTTATAGTGCACTGTTACAATGTTATATTAGTCCAAACAATATCACTTATAATAACTTTCTTGAATGTTTACATTTTAAAGGTAAACTAAGGAAAGAATAAACCTTCCTTTCTGCTTGTAAAAATTGCAGATTACGTGACGACCTTAGTGTTATCGTTGCCTTATAATTAATTTTGACCTCATTAAAATTTCAAAGACACAAACTCAGTACAACAGTTTTTTTATGCAGTTTATTAATTCATTGTATTCAGCCTTATGCGCCGATGTTATTATTCTAAATCAAAGAAGATGATCAGCCTTGTAACTCGAAACATTTTTTTAAACAAGAATGAATTTTATTTTAAATTTCTTAATTTTATCAAACCAATAGATGTCACCGATTCATACAAGAGATATCCTCTCCGAGAAGAAATTCATAAAATTGTTGACAAAAAGTTTAAAAACATCGTTAGTTGCGTAACAAAAACATTCAGTCGCCATGTGATTAGTATGAATATGGCAGATATTAATGCGATATCATGGGTTTGAGCCTTGAGGGACGTCACACTTGGTTGCGTTGAGTGCGTCACGGGCTGTCGATCTCCCTTTTTAATCGCCTTTGGGAGACCTCGTTGTTCTTCGGACGTCTTCGAATGATATCTCCTAATTCTTTAGGTGCGCGTGCGCTGAGTCAACTAATTCTCTATCATTATGATTAATGAATGCGATGATATCTTGTTGTTACAACACATCACTCGGCTGACTATTTATATTTTAGCATATAAAGAAGGCGATGCATTATCATGTACAATTGTTTTAAAGCTACTACCGTGCGTAGTATAGTATCAAATTCTTCTGCCACGTAAATGTTGAGGATATTTTCATGACACCACGCATGGAGGATACTCAAAACGTCCTCAGATTCAGAGTCGACATCTAGCTCTGAGTCTTTCCGTATGTCAAAAACGTAATGGATTTGACATACTGGAGTCTATCTTTCTTTGTATTAAATGCTAGTTAATGATATTGATTTCAAATTAAGCAAAGTTCATTTGTGAACTAAGTTAGAAAAAAGACTTTATCAGTTTCATTTGAATTTTATTATCGTTTACACATATAGCGTTCAATTAAGATAAACCAAACAAAGCTCAAAAATCATGATCCAAATTTTTCTTGAACAAGATAGATTTGTAAATACCAGATGTTTCATTTTGCTCGTGCAATTTACAACTTAATGTACACTACATTCCCTTGGTATAATAGCTAAAACTTACCCTGTTGTTTATCTAACTATCCACAAGTGTCAGAATTAAAAAAAAAATATTATTTAAATAAAAAACATTTATATAAAAACGTTACGATCTTTTCTTTGAGTCTTATTAAGAGTAAAGAGGTTACATGACATCATATTGAAATGAATTGTTGTATTAAACCTATCAATGCACAACTAAACTTATATTTAAAATTTAGTACAAATATTTCTATTATATTACGATAAAAACAGTTAGTAAAAATATCAAGGGTGTTATGTAAATCATAAGAACTTAAGATAACTGAGAATACATGACACAGTTTCCACGAAGTGGATACTTGTAAGTTTACCTCGTAAGATGATACCGTTAAGCATTGAACATTCTCCAAGCCGTCTTGTGCCTCATTGAACAAGCACAGTACTTTAAATCCGGCCAAAGGTGAACTTGATCAAGGAAACTACTAAACCAAATGACCTGAACTGTGAAAAGCGACACTTCCCTATGTATAAATTCTTTTAATAAAGGGCCTTTCACTGTTACATTAAATTCAGTTTGATTTAATTTATATAAAGCGATGGAAGTCCAGATTAAGAAATTATGAAACTACATATATATCATCTATTCGAATCGTTCTGAAGATTAAAAACAGATAATGTTAAATACTGTTTATAACTACGTACTCTTAGATAATTTCTAGGCTATTAAAACAGAAAATACTAATCTACGAACGTTATTTATGATATCTCACGCAATTAGCATAGTTGTATCTATTTATTGTTAACCGGACTTAAAGGTATAATTACATAATTGCTTATAACCAATCTGTTACTTTATTGAATATATAGTTAAAATAACTATGTGGCACATTGTGGTAAATTCCAAAAAAAAAAATTCCTTACAGTAAAATACATTGTCTCGCCAATATCGTCGCATTTATCACCTGAAATTTATATCTCTTAATAAAATGACAACAAAACAGACTCGACAAATGTGTTTGTCCGTAAAATGCTCCAAGAATTTAGATACAATAATTCATATAATAACTTTTCAAGTGCTATAAAAGTACTGAGTAGGTTAGAAAAGTTAGCTCCTAAAGTTGATTCCTTAGTACTTACTGCTTACCCTTAATGCTTACAATATATTTTTTTAACTAATTCACAGTTATCGTGCTGAGCTTACCAAACCCGTCGCGTCGTGTCATGACGATATATCATCTCAATCCTGGGACTGTAATTTGTCGTCTAATAGCTCTATACTTATATAATACATTTGTTTAATCATAAGACATTGTTTAATAAAATTGACTGTAATCTTAGACATAACAATTTTATTTTGACGATATGAAATATTATAACTGGATGGACTTTGTTGATGTTAATGTGAATTATTTAAAAAGTTTTATATAGTTATCATAAACAAATTTTACAAGGGTTCAGATAACTTGTGTTGTGTGTGTGTATTTGGTACGACAAATTAAATGTCAAAAAGAACAGACTCACTAATAAACATCAAACACTAATCCTTTGTATTCAAGAAAAAGAAAAATAGGTTCTTATTCATTGTTACCGAACACGTTAACATGTTCGAATACAGTCAAAATACGCATTATACATAAAAGAATAATTTTCAATTTTTAACTAATTTTACGTTTCATAGATTTCTAGCTATCAGATTTTGAAGTATTTCGCTATTTCTATCCTCTTCAAAAAAATCTGAAGGAGCAGAGACTCGTCACTCACTCTCGCTGTGCGTGTTTAAGCCTCCGATATAAGAATTCTACAGCACCTTTTATCCTAGTTAGTGGTAGACAATAACCACAACCAACAATTTATAGAAAATGGATACATGTACTCACAAGCATATGAACTGCTATCTTGCTTATACGAATAAAATTGCCATAGAAATGTATCCAATATTATCCAAGTAACACGCAAGTAGTAAGGGGTACTCTTAATGGCTAATAGCATATTTTATTCATAAATAATATATTATTAGGAATAAAATAATAAGGATATTTCTATGTGTGTGTACGCTTTAATAGTTTAATTGATGTGATCATGTTCAGTGCGCGACCGTATGTTCCTTTGGGTCGACTAAGCTTGATGGAATGTGTTCTTCTATCATTATCATTTTTGAGGAGCGCCTCTGTGATACTTCCAATTTGTCTATTTAGCTTAATATCTACACTGGGTTTAAAAATAATTAAAGATATAATGTGTTGTGTTGTTTAATAAATCGTTGAGTTAATGTTTAATAGTTCGGGGTATAGTTTGATCTTAACAATTTCAGCTTTCAAAATAAAACTAGGATTTCATAAAAGTTTTAATGATGAATGCGAGTGTTAGCAGGATTTAATCTACCACAGGACCGCAGTTTTGATCATAAGGAAAAAGTTTGTAGTATTACCAATATTACACTCATTTATGATAATTTGTAGTTGCCTTTTTAATAATGTTTTGATACGACTAAGCGTTCAACCTTGATATACATGTATGTGTGTGTTTCTGAATAAGATTTTTTTATTATTAATTGCAATTATACCTAAACATTATAAAACACTATTTAGTCTTAAATATAACATCATGTGTGTATAATTTGGACAGTATACAACACGGTTAAGATATACAAAAGGTAGGTAACTAATTAAAAGAAATACAAAGAGCGTTGTTCAACAAGTACTCTTAATTAATTAAGAATACTATAATTCTTGTTCACGGGTAACACAAGGTCGTTGTAACCAGATTGAAATCATCATATAACATTAACCCACTAGATAATATACAATAGTAAAACATGATAAAGATGCTGTTGAGTCGTAATAAAGTTCCAGAATTACCTTCATTGCTCAGTGATGATCTTTAGAAGAAAACAAACTATAACCGCCATATCCCTGTATAAGCTATGGCCTTACAGATCTGAATATATTTTGTCAACAGTTTTCTTTACAGGATATAAGATGGCCAGCCTCTTGATCGACACATCGACTATTGTGCTAATTGAGCATTAAAATTCTGCCAGGGCTTGAAGGGTTTATAATCGTTCGTTTAACCACTAATCTATAGAACTAAATAAATATTTTTTGTCAATGTATTGCTTTGTGACATAAATATTTAGTTTTCAAGGCAATGCTTGTGAACTGTGTTTTATGTTGCATAAGTCCCGGCGCTGTTAAAATTATGTTCGACTTCTTTATGCTCCGTCATCGCCGGATATATAATTTTGTGAACACACGAAAAATTCATCAAAATCGGTCCAGCTAGAAATAGTTTAATTATAAACATAAGCACAGATGATTTTAAATATATGCCTTAATAGAGTCTAGCACAAGGATATTTGTTTACTTATATTATGTTATTTATTTACTTGAGTCGTGAGGAATAAGGAAGCAGAGGTAGGTTAGGCTTATGATATTACCTTGAGAACATTATTTTGACAGCGGTTAGAAATATTCGTAGCCCGAATGTTCAGATTTAGAGCATGGTCATACGTGCTTAATCAGATTAAATTATTGAATAAGATTATTAGATTTTTCTATTCCTTTGAAGAATGAACAGGAAACGGTTTCATGCATATGAGATAAAACATATTAAGTACGGATATATAAGATTAAATATTTTGAACACTAGTATTAATGAGTGGTAAGTAGTTCGCCATAGCATAAATTCGCAATGCGGTTAATTTTTTATATTCATATGCTAATTGTACAAACGAAAACGGTTTGGAATACATAAAAACATTTCAATCAAACTTATTTCGTACATACATACAGACTAAAACTTTAAACCACGATGATGTCTTCTTCTATTAATTATTTTAGATAAACTTCAAATATTTATATATTGTTTCGTTCCGTTAACACTTTTACTTTAAATAGTAAGAAATTCTGAATAAAATTCCATGGCTTATTTAGCTTATAGGTTTCAACTGATAGTTGTAAGAATTAACATCTCTCAATCGTTATACAATTAACTTTGATAAAGATGACGCGTTTAACTCATTGGTACCTAGTAATTGTGAACTAGTGAAATCATCAGCGTGTGGAACACATTTAAGATATAAATCCTTAAATATGCAATAGAAAACCGACCTTAACATTATTATGAAAGAGTTCAATTCAGTTCAAAACCGTGATCATATTATATTAAAGTTTTTGTAAGCAGTGGTATTGTAAAGTACAAACAGCAAAAACACGCTGACTACGAAATGTCGTTCTTTTAATAACTTTTTGCTCGATGTTCTGAAATGGGAAGGTAGTGATTTATAACGAATGTACTTCACATCAAAACTGTAAAATATACTTAAATACAATGGTGCCTACAAATATTGCTGTCAGATGTAAATCTATATTTTGTTCAATTTTAAACGACATTTATTTGGCTATTACTTTTTCAAGGCCGACCGTGTCGCAATTCGTATCAAACAAATAAATATTCTTAGTATTACTTAGTTCAGTTGCTTCGCTCCTTACTACTTTTAATGTCAGATACATTCACCATCACTTTGAGGTTTTCTGGACCATTCGGGATAATTTTTGTAGATAATTAGATACTTTACTGATATGCTTCATCTGATTTATTTTAAGTGTGTTTACTTAAAATAAATCAGATCGAGTCAGTTGTTTCACAACCATATAGGGGTAAGCAAGTAGTTTGTACCCACGGGATACGCTGGGAACACAAAAACTAGCAAACGGTACTCAAGGGATGTTCATTAGGGGTGTCTTTTTTACGGGCTATAGGTACTCGTGTTAGCTTCCGTTTCATTGTAATAGCGGAAGTGGGGTAAGTAAGTACAGGACAATTTTTACAAGTGGAAAGCGTATGAGGAAGTTATGAGATAATATTACAGACAAACGTTTTTATGGACTTTTTGAACCTAAGAATTTGTAATAAAGTAAACTAAAGCCAAAAAGAAGGCTAATGACTTGATAAAAATAGTATGATAAATAATACTGGAAGACTATTGGTAAACATAGAGAAATCTGAAAAGGATTGGAAGAGACCATCACCCAAGAGGGGTCCATGGCGACTAACATATTACAACAAATATAGCAATTAGTAAATACTAACAAGACTACTAAAAACATTTGAAATGGAACTAAGGGATACGGAAATTAAAAAGGCTTTATATTGAGGTATAATTTTAACTGTTTTCTGAACTGATTCGATTCTAAGTTATAAACCTTAATTTTATAGTTCTGCTTGAAGAAAGCTATGTATGATTGACAAAGAAAACAGTGAGAAATTTAAGTATGATAATAAAAATATTCACTCGAATGTGGCGTGGGCTCATTGCTTTATATTTAAGAACAATAAAATATAACCAAATAAATTGGATACATCGTAAATGCGGTAGTGTATAGTTTGGTTTGTAAATCCTATACCTAATCAACTCGGCTACAAACCACGTTCTGGTCAACCGCATTCGCAAATAAGTAATCCTAAATTTATTTTCGTATATCATTACAGCATGCGTTAGTTTTACACAATTCGTAATTGTTATTATAAATGTTTAGTGTAACTCACAAGTAGAAAATACGTAATACTTTTTACACTACATGAAAGTCTGGCAGATTGGTGGTATCTTTAAAGACTGCCATTCTATATAAATACTAAGTCCCAGAGAACCAAATAATGCATTATGGGAATCAAAGATTTTCTTTTATTTCCATAATAGCTACGCATTTAAATAATATATCATAACTAATTTTATAATAAGAGAACATTTTATTAGGATATTTTAAAGTTTGAGAATATTATAAATATTTCAAAGTACAACGGGGACATCAATTATACGTTGAATATGAAACACAGGTTAAGAGCTTAATCTTGACTTAATTGGACATCGAACGGAAGAGAAATCGAGAAAAACAAGTGTCCAAGTAAACGAGTCTAGCATCAGACAGACCTATGATTTCTTAAGAAATCGGAATTCTTTAATTTGAAAGTATATGAGACTTCAATGTTATTCCATTATTATTTTGATTTATATATTTTTGAGTTTCCAGATATTGAGGTATAATTAACTAGTCGGGCCATAAGTTCTGTTACAAATGAAAATCCATTTATTAATATCAATTTTTTGGAAAAAGAAGTCAGTCATAATGTATCAAGATGCAGTCTTGAATCATGCTGTGAAACCTCTCAGCAATACACTTTATAAAAATATACTGTGGATTTCCCATCAGGATTCTGCACCTGGTCACAAGGCACGAACTACCCATGCCTGGCTTGAAGCCAACGTTACGGACTTATAGGAGCTGAAGACTGGCCCTCATCTAGCCTAGACCTCAACCCTTTAGTTTTCCAATTATGGTCAGTTTTAATCGACACGCCGTTATTGAGTCTCTTAAACAATTTGCCTGCTCAAAGACAGTGGCGAATTTTCCTTTGGAAACAAATCTGTAGCCAAATAGATTAAAGGCTTGTATAAAGGCCAATGGCAGCCATTTCGAACAGATATTTTTTTGCCGAGACTTGAATAATATTAAATTACTTCATTAAAAAAATGCATTTTCCTTTGTAACATAACTTATGACTGGACTAGGTATACTAGAGATTTTATATTTTCATATAATTTTGTTTTCTTATTCCGCATCCTTAAAGAATTAACTGTATTCTGTCCAGAGAGCTGTGTTGAATTGCTCCAAATAAAATTATGGTCTTTAGATTAATGTTTTTACAGATGCCACGCCACCCGTAGTTTTCGTTAAAAGCGAATGAGAACAAAGTTTCTGCATATATGACACACATATATATGCAGTTCATCTGGTTAATATTTACTTTTAACCTGATAATATATAATCTTTTACAAGTTCCTGTCTTTTTTTCATCTCTGTTCTACGCTTAGCTAATTGGATATTTCATTCCAAAATATACTGTCTTAAATTCAAGTTACAATTGGTAATTTAGTTCTGCGCATGTTCTTCGCGCACTTAAATTTATCTAGGATTTATCTTTGTTATTTTGTTAAAGTATTAACGTTGTTTCTTTGAAAGGATTGCATTATCCACAAACAGCGTGTTATCTTGAGAAACTTTTCCTTGTAATCTGTTGCTGATAATGTCATAATATACGCTGTTAATGATAAAACAAAAATGACTCGTATTAAGTGTAATCGCAAGAGGCTGTAAATCATTAAGGCTTAAGAACCCAAAAAGATCGAAGGCAGACTTACCTCTCTCTTGGAACTCCGCTTTGCAGCTAACAGCCGCCAGCACTGCCAGAAAGATCACTTTAAACATATTGTCATAGGATAGCACTTAGCAAGGACACATTCTAGCAAAGTGCACAGTCTGTGAAACACCACATAAGTTTTTATCACTTGGCACCGCAACGCGCGTCAGTTTCGCTCGCAAGCACAACTTGTGTGACGATTAAACTCTATGGAGTCCAAGGCGCGTACGCACAGCGTCAGGATCAAAGATTAATTTAATGTACAGAAATGTCTAACGATGGGCGTCTCGTGAGGCGAGTTTTGTGAGTATTCATTAATAATGAATATATATAAAAAAAATACTTTATATTATTTATTTTAATCAATAATTTCTAAAAGCAGACATGATATGTTTAAGTTAATTATCTCAAAAAAGTATCACTGTTATCTTACAATAAATAACTAATCCTAAATATGTTAAAATTTCTTATTTCACGTAACACTATGTCTATACCACTATAATAGTATTAGAACAAAAGAATTAATTGTAGTCCGTGAGAGTGTAGTCCTTCATGGTACATCTGATTTCTATAATCATTGACGGACAGTAGCGGTTTAAGGCTGTATTGTAAACCGGTGCGGTGGCGTTAGCGCAGGTAAGCCTTCAGGTGGGGGAGGGGTATGAAGTACGGCGCGGGGGCAAGGGACGCACTTGCATCTCTGCCGGGATAAAAGAAGGCATTCATTCGCATGGTATACCGGCAATTCCATTACAAAGGATCTCAGGATAATGTCTGCGAAACACGTGGTTACGCCTACAATCTCAAGGGAACTGATTTGAATTTTTACGAACCTTCAGCCGCGCAACACCTATAAAATAAATAAAACCACAGGTAACGATTAAAATATAATGCAAAATATCGCAATAAAACTACAACATTGGTTACCTTTATAATTATAGTATTTTTACCTTTTAAAAATACTTATGAGCCAACGGAGCGACTCCCGTCAGTCCTTCGCTTCTCCCAATTTGGTCCAGACTTAATACTGGCCTACGCAGTATTAGGGTAAAATTAAGATTCAACACTTTAAGTTTTGACATACATGCAGAAAAAATGTTTAATGTTTCAAGAACTTTATTTCCTAAGAACTATATTTACAAAAAAATGTATTTTATTTACATGAGAAACTTAATATGTATATACATACGAGATATACGTCGTCATCAGCTGTTTTTATTATAAGGGATTTAATAAAGGATGTAATAAAGGACGTTTATATATATGCTTAATTTAATTTAATATGTGTCATCACGAGTAGGAACTTTTGATATTGACGCAACAATCTAGTGGCAGTTAATAAATTATTATTACAAATACATGTATTATTTAATATTTTAATAGAAAACAAAAGTTTAATATTAACTACTATAAATATGGTGAATTTCGTTTCACCTAGATATATTAGGTCCTTACATATAAAATTGGCGTTTTGTATGGGAGGAACAAAAAGTCGAATATTTTTAAATATAATATATTTAATTAATCAAAGTATGAACCATTGTTTTCTATGCACTTTTGTCATATGTAGTTCATTGATCCCTTTACTAAAAAAAAACAGTCGGACGGGAATCAATAAAATCTGTGAAGGCGATTTTGACTGTCCCATCAGAGTTAAATGTTTTTCCCTTGCAAGAAGTTGTGCAAATTTCGAAAAAAATGGTAATCTGTTGGAGCAAGGTCCGGGGAGTACGGAGGATGTCTTAGACATTCCAATTGAAGCTCTTCTAATTTGGAAGCCGTCTGTTGTGCAGTGTTTGGTCTAGCGTTGTCGTGAAGTAGCAGTGGCGTGGAGCGATTGACCAGCCTAGGTTGTTTAGCCGCTAACTTTTCCATCATGGTTTGCAATTGCTGACAATAGACATCAGCCGTAATAGTGTGAGATTTGAGAAATCTGCAATGAACAATACCGGCACTAGTTCACCAAACGCTTACAAGTAACTTTTTTGGGGTTAATTTTCGCTTGGGGCAGGATTTGGC
Organism: Pieris brassicae; assembly: GCF_905147105.1. NCBI lineage: Eukaryota > Metazoa > Arthropoda > Insecta > Lepidoptera > Pieridae > Pieris > Pieris brassicae. The sequence continues at coordinate 9,195,205 of NC_059680.1, forward strand.
TGGCTGGCCAGGATCTGACCATTGCGCTGAGCGCTTCCGATTATCGTAAAGAATCCATTTTTCATCACTGGTAATGATTCGGTTTAAAATACCTTCATCATTGTGCCGGTTTAGTAATGTAACGCAGCAGTCTACGCGCGTTTGCCGGTTTGCTTCAGTCAATTCGTGAGGTACCCACCTTTCAAGCTTTTTAATCTTCCCAATTTGCTTCAAGTGAATTAAAACAGTTTTATCACTAACACCGCAGCCTGCAGCTAACTCGGACGTGGTTTGCGATGGATCCGCTTCCACAGTAGCCTTCATTCTCAACTTCATTATCAACTTGGGTCTCAGGCCGTCCTCGGGGCTTGTTCTGCAGGTCGAAATTTCCAGAATGAAATCGTTGGAACCAAAAACGAACTGTGTTTTCTTTTGCAACATGACCGCCATACACTTCATTCACCCTTCGAGTCGTTTCCGCGGCTCTAGTGCCACGGCGGAACTCGTACTCGTAAATAATGCGATACTTTAAGTTTTCCATTTTGTAAAATGAGTGACGATACAAATACATGAGCAAATAGCTGTACAAATTTGAATTTGGAATTCCTTACCAAAGACAAGAACATCGTGATTAAAGTGGCCAGTACGAAGTACGCCAATTTCATATGTAAGGACCTAATATTTGTATAAAAATTTAATACTGTATACAATATTTTTATTGCGAACCAAAGAGATGTCATACTATATCTATGAAACCCTAAAACCACCTTCAGCTGTCTAAAGGCATCTATAAATACATATATGAGAACTAAATAACCATTTATTTTTCTACGAGTATGACGTCAAATATTTCACAGACAGGAACAATTTTTTACATATTTCAAGATTATTATCAGCCGAATCAGTCCAGTAATTGAGTTGAGATGAGTTTTAGAGTTTTAAAAACAAATGAAGAGCAATTCATTTTTATATATTTATAATATATAGGGTACTATTAAGCCTGTATGTATTTTATTAGAAATTACAATACAATTCGTACTCGAGTCACCGACTAACTTACATAATGAACAAATTAAGATTAATTTAATGCAATATTCTAATTGTAATAAAATTTAGTTGTATTTTTTATCACCATAGAGTTGATGGAGATTAGATACAAGTGCATTACATTCTACAACTTATGTTACAAATAAGCGCCTGTCAATAATTTAAAAGCAAATAGTGCTTTTGCAATTATTGTGTGAAATATAGCGTAAGTAAGCAATAATTACAACAAAAGTTAACTGAACTATCTTATTTACAAAAGCTTGCTACTTATAAATGGTACATTAAAGAAAAATAAAATAAAATTTAATATTACAAGCACGTATATATATACGTATATTATATAACACGAAGAGAAAAATAAATATCGATTTGTAAATTTTAAAAGTGTCAGGGTAGCTGCTATAGATATCCAAACATTGTCAAGAGGATTTATTAATTATTTTGTTTCGTTTTTATACAATTACAATCATTTTTATTTTTTCATTTACTTTAATACATAATATTAGAGAAAATTTAAATTTAATTACGTTTTAATATACAGACAGGTGATTGTGCATCAATTACGTATATTTAATTCATACAAAATGAACATCTTAATTTTTATTTGTTCAGCTGCGCTATAGGGAAATACACGTTCGAAATTTAAAATCAAATTAATAACACGTATTGGACATAACTTTACATCTGCAGTTACTACTCAATTTTATACACTAATATAAATATATAATATAAGTGCATATAAAAGAATTTGTTTATTCCTACTTGATTTTAGAAAGAATTTGAAGGAAACGTGAACGTTTTTACTATGTTTGTATATAAAGTAAATTTATCTAGTTTAATACACAATGTGGCAATAATTTATATTATTTATGTAAAATAATAAGAAAAGAATTCTGCAAATTACTTTTTGTAATACATAGTTTCAAAATATATTTAATTTGTTCGGGAGTGTTCAGAGGAGTTGTTCGGTCTAATACCTGCATCTGAGTCTTATTATCGGACGTCAAGGCAAAATACAAAATACCATCCGTAACACCTCGACGTCCGTTGTTCCACAACTGAGCGTTTTCTAAGGCATTTTTTGCCACCCACCACCACTATGTGGAACCAGCTGCCCACTGAAGTATTTTCGAACCCATTCGACTTAGAGAAAGTCCTTCAAGAAAAGAGCGTACCATGCGTATCTTGAAGGCAAGCAACGCACTTGCGAGCCTTCTGGCTATGTGAGTATCCATGGGCGGCGGTGTCACTTAACATCAGGCAAGCCTCCTGCCTGTTTGTCTCTTACATTAAAAAAACATTCGTACTCGTAATTCGTGTCGTACGAAGATAATACTAAAAGTATGACCTCCCTAGGCAAAGTTGCAGGTAAAAGAAGACATTGCAGCGCCATGCCAACGCCTGTGAAACCTTTTAATCTAGCCACAGTCTTATGCATCGTATAGAAGTGAATGGATCAATTTGACTATGAAAGTTTAGAAAGTTTAGTAAAGACAAATAGACCAGGAGTTTTAAAGATTTAAAAAGGTAAAAGGACACTTGGCTGCCATTTCACGTCTTGGTTATAGAATAATCGACAATGGTTCGGTCAAAGCACCAAGTGATTGTTCAAAAGTGGAACATCCAAGATTAAGTTAGCCATGATGATTGCCAGCCTTAGAAAGATTCCTTTCAGTCGATATCCTAAAAATACGTCTGAATTTAACATCATTCTTCTACCCCATTTGAATCATTTCACATCAACATAACACCTTCATTATTAACATGATTAGAAAGCGCGATTAGGGAGCTCCGTTCAGTTCTCTACCACCACACTCGTGAAAGACCGGAGACGTCTGTTTTGGCACCCTTACGGTTAACTAAACTAACCTAACACATCGTTTATCATCAGCAACAGTTCAGTCCGCAGACGGACGAGATTGAAAATACACAAAAATCTGGTAAACGACTGATTGTTTCGAATGTCAAATTAGATCAAAATCGAAATCATTTGATTTGAGCTTTAGACCGATAAAGAAACTTGATGAGCGACACTAATTTGAATTTAGTCGTTTATAGACTTATTAAATTACGGCACGGATTATATAGAATGTTATTTTTCATAACCTGGAATTCATTAAGAATGAACAATATATCTATTCTTGTTAAACAAAGTTATTAATATCAGCATGAGTCAACTACGTAATATAGAACAAGTGTGAATCGGCGCTTGGCACGATCTTATAATAAGTATCCTCTTCCTTGCCAGGTTTTCTCGGTAATGTTATCCAGGCTCGGACAGCGCGGCATATATCTATTGAGACTTGCCATGTAATTAGGAGATGTTATAGTGCAATAAGTGTGTCCATAGTGTGACAAGTGCACTCTCTATTATGAAATCTCAAGATATTTATCAAAATACTCTGAGGGTCTGGGAATCGAACCCGAGATGAATGAACGTCAAAGTCAGAGGCAGTCAAATATAAATTTATTACTTTTTCTAAAAAATAAACTACAATTTTTGTCATTACATTTATATTAGACACCTTTCAGAAGTCATGAATTGTAAAATCTTGATTTTATATTATCTTAATAGTGCTGTTTTGTCGTTTTTATTGCAGTATTACTCAAATAATTCTAAAAGCACGATGACGTCATCGTAGGTTGTGAGGCCTAGATCGCGCTATCAATGTGTTTGTCCCTGTGGTGACCTCTAAGTACAAATTCAACATGCCGACGGCACCATGGTGAAACTCCCTTTAAGATGGCCAAACATAAACAGTATTACATGTCATACTGTCGTCATTTCTCCACAACCTACTACAAATTAAATAAATATGCGAAATTCTTATAGCATTAGGGTGGTATTAAAAAAAATATAATATAAATGATTTTTGTTTTTCCCTCTTGTCCCAGTTGTAATTTTTATATATTTTAAAAATAATACATTAAAATTAGTCTTAAGATGTACTGTCTGTACCTGTCTTATAACAAAAACATGCAAAATTTAACCACAGACTGTTGAACAAACAGAATTTAAATCAAAGCACTCTATGGGACGTAGTTTTCAGCCTCCATACTCCTCTACAGTTATAACACCTTCATTATTAAGATAATTAGTAAGCGCGGTTAGGGAGCTCCGTTCAGTACTTTACCACCATACTCGTGTTAGACCAGGGGTGCCTGTTCCCATTAGTTCGAAATTAAACTAACCTAACACATTGTTTATCCGCTTATCAAACCTGAAAAGAAGGTGTGAAGTAAAAAATGCCTGATTAGCTGAGCATTTACTGTATAGTAATATATTAATACTTATAACTAGAATAAATTGTTTGTAGTTGAAATTGTATAGTAATTATTAACTAATCAATTAATCATCTGTGCGAGTAGTTGCTCTGTTATTTAAAGCTTTTCGGTTATGTGCTTACCTGTCGACCAATTTACCAGAGTTTAACGACGGCAAAGAATAGCGACTTCGTACATGCGTCTTCTGTTAAGTGGAGATCACAACATATATCTCCAACCTTCAAGATAGTCTTCTAGTAAGTTTCTGCAGTCTTGAGATTCTCGTATCTTATTATTCCATGATCATTTTCCTAGATATACAGTTGATACTGTTAGTTTTTTGGATTAACCAAGTCAAAAATAGAGTTTAATATAAGAATTTAGTATTTAAAAAAATATATTCTTATTTTTGGACATAGTCGTAGGGATAAGGGTTAGTATTAGCGACATAACCCACGTCCCAATCTAGCACGGTATAACTGTTGTGAGAAAGTGGTATGTATGCGGAGCGTTGAGTTGTTGGTTGACACACGGTAAAAGGGAGTTCTCAATGCTATGGAATAATACGGAAGAGTAACAATAAGAGGTATGTGAAATCCATCCAAATTTTCTATACGTTTCATATTGCGCTGCTGTTTTAAGAAGATGGTCTGTTCTCTTATCGATGCGATGTGTTTATGTATTGGGAAATACCGCGCGTAAAATAAAATAACGCAAACTTGAGCCACTTACTTGAGGCGTGACCTAATTGTGCGTTTCACTCGATTATAGTGAGACAAGTATTATTTGTACAATTGCATTACCTTTCCGCGCGAATTCTTTTATGTGAAAGAAAAGGATAGGAATAGTAAGGGTAGGAGTCCGTGAGTCAATCCAAATACTCAATGACTAGATCTAGACTTTACGTGGCGCAGCCACACTCTCTTACTGTTGAATATCCTAGGTATCCCAGTTATACTGTTTATATCAAAGCTTTTAAAGTCTAAATACATTTACATACCTCTGTTTAGAATATCGAGAATATAGTTTAACAATGCACAGTATTCTTTTAGATGTTGACTTAAAAGTAGAATATTTTAGAGAAATTCCGGTACATGGAATATCTGAGATTAACAGTCTATGCAAGGCCGATGTCATGCGCCCACGCTTATTCGTACATTGCGAAACATTTCAGTTGTGGAACACTCGAAAGTGAGGATGCAGCCCATTTTTAATGTATTTATTAGTAGAACCTTGTCAAGAATAATTGCAACGATGTTTATAATGAAATTTTGATATTTAACTCTTTATCTATTTGAAATTACACAAATTCATATTACATATTAACTTTCTACTTTGAGAAATAGACTATATACAAGAGAAACCCTCCATATTTCACTTTTTGTTACTTTAAATACACATTTTATAAAGTATACTATAGATATTACAGTATATATATTAGTTTGTTTTCTTACAGCAGCCATCCGTTAATAACTCAAGAAAACTAGAACAGAATGTTTCAGTTTGATCTTTAACTAATATAAACTTTTTTTTTACTTTGACGAATTGACGGATTGCAGGAGTTATTATTTGGTTTTTTAATGATATTTTAACGGTACTTCTTGAAGGTGTAAAACCCACATAAAATAACAGTAATTAAATGTTGACATTAGCAATATATTTATGAAAAATTGCTATATTTAGTTTACTAATGAATATAATGTTATTGGGTTAATTAATAACTATGGTTGGGTAAAAATATTAAATAGTATTATTGTAAATTTTAAGGCATTAAAAATTGTCAGCATGATCAATTGCCTCATCACAGTTAAACAGTGTAAATTAATTGATTTAGTTTTGTGAGTTAAATTAATTTTATTTGAATTTTAAAGTTAGCTTATGATTATTGAGACTATCAAAATTCTGAAACGTAGTCAACATTCCACCGGATTCAGAAATAGTATTGCGTAGGCGGCGCACCTTTACCTAGCCAGTTATTTAGAAAACTGAAAACAGGCCGCCAACTGTTCAACTACTTGCGATTTCAGAATTGTGTAAACATTAAAATACATTTTAACCATTGCTGTGCTGAAAATGGGCTATTAAAAAACTTTACACGACATAAGTATCTAATGAAATCTAATTCATGAGAATAGTTTTCGAAATGAATAACTATATTTTTACTTACTATTTTGATTTGACTTTTCAATAAAGAGTAAAATGAAACCCTGACATCGATTTTATTTCCAAACATAATAACTTACATTACTTCCGTATTCTTCTCGTAAAACATCGTTAACTTGCAAGCAATTTATACAATAATTAACTGAAATTTAAAAGAGCAATCACTCGCACTCACTGCGCTGGCCTCACCCAAAATGTTTGCCTCCAAAATGGGAAACGTTCAGGGCTCCCTGCTCTTCCCGCTATATAAAAAAAGCTGGTTAATTTAAATACTTTGTAATTTAATATTATTGCCAGCGACATTTAGATTGGAAATGGTGAGTTTTACACAACAACAATTGAAAAAAGTAGAAACCAATAAAAAAAACAGTTATCTTCTAGACGGTTATTTTTTATATGTACTATTAACTTCAACATACAGCGACTGCCTTCAATTGTCACAGAAGTCCTGGGTTCGAGCCAAGTATGTAAAAAGTTTCAGTGTCAAAAGCACAGAAGGTTGTTTCGATAATTGAGTGATAAGAGAATGTAATCTTCTATTTCTTATATCCACTCACTACGAAATTTAGGTATCTAGAGCGCTGGTTGTGAGCTAGGCACTTGTGCCATGCACTTCTATTCAGGTGACAGCATTTTGACAGTTAATTTCTTACTTAGTACAGTTGCCAAGATCCCTAATCGTGATTAATATTTGATTACTGCATTGTCTAAATCGATCCGTACCTCACCTTTAAGGAGTACACATCTATAAGACTACAATAATATATCCTAAGTCCCGTAATCATGGGGCCGACACATGTGTTTTATGTGTTTGTTCCACTGATAATTTTTAGAGCATTTAACGTTACTGTTGGCGGGTAAACATTTATTTATTGCCAGAATATATATGAATATATCATCAAAATTTATGAAAAATAAACTCTTAAAATGGCGGTTGTAGTGTGTGAGTGTGTGTGAGTGTGCATAAACAGATCCTTTGTCCCATGGCTTCCAAAGTAGCACGGGTAAGTAGAACTCAACTGTCTCTGCTATTCAGAGACTGGGTAGCCATACCCACTCAGGTAGTTCATATAAGGCCGTATTAGAATGGTTCTCTCGGGTTCTATCCAGTGCTATTATGCGTAAAAAGTACAGTATAGTTTTTATCACTGTTTTCTAGTATTCCAGCAAAGATGAGTGCAGTTTGTAGCCTATGTGTAATTACGTTTTACACGATAACTCTACGTACAACAGTAATTGATTACTCAAACTATCGGGACACGCTCACAATATTTAACTGTCTTGGATATAGTTGAACTCTGCCAAAATGTTATTACGTAGTTTTATTAACTGTCTCAACCGTATATATTGTGGTACACATCCTATTAATTTTTTGACAAATAGTTACTTGTATCTATATGTCTTGTATGTATCTGGGGAATGAAGCCGTCCATAATTCATCTTCTTCCTCCATAATTATTTCAATACGATGTGGAGTAAGGCGTAATGATTGCTTCAGACAAGCATGGTGTATAACTAAATTACTTTTGGCCTGAAAATAGAGTTTTTTTGCAAATTCTTATCGTCCTTCCCACGACCTTGCTTTAATATGATAACTGGTAGTTTATGGATATAAGAGGCAGTTTTTAACTATTATAAGTTTGAAAAAATTACTTACACAAATCAATCGCCTAACTAGAAAAATGCACTTGCAAAAGTGTGTCAAGAGAATGTATATGGTGTATATGATACAATTATGAACTGAATGAACATAATTTCAAGTTTATAAGTTTTGCGTATCTACCATACTATAGCAAAGATATCTAAAACTCTATCACAAGGGTATATTTATTCGCTATATTTAGCATGAATACTCGTAATGTAGGGACAATCTTGGTTATTTCTTCTAGATAACTGTTAAAATTGTATACCTGTTCCTAAACCCAAATAATTATTTTCAATGTATTGGGAAAATTAGGCTAGTCACAATTTAACAGACATTAAAGTTATTTAAAACTCTATACCCGATACAGTCATAAAGGAGTCAACGCCGCCTCTGCCAACAATCCCAGTTATTTATGTGACGTAAAAATACCAACAAAACGGTTTGATTTCACGCTTTGGTATTTCGATTGCGATATTCACCTAATTTGAAAAGAGAGTCCACTTTCCCGTTTTTGTTGAGATTTTTTTCGTGACTGATAGGTTAGATGTAGACTAACCTAATAGTCAGAGGTCCAGGATGTCATAACCAGTTATATTTTTCGAGTTGCACTGAAGAGCTAATAGCTTTGAAAATATATCTGAAGTGAATGGTGCCTATCTCTTGCGTATTGGGTGTTTAGACATTTCTATTTTAGTTTATGGATTTAATATTTTAAATTATAATGTATTGTATTTCTCTGTTATTATATCTATTGTGTTTTATTTAAAAATTATGTATATTTTATACATAATTTAGAGTTAGGTTAGGTTAGGTTTGGTTTTACATTCCATTTATTTAAAAAAACCTCTCGACAATCCATGGTAGTACAGTATGCTTTAAAATATATGAATTATCTAAAGCATATAAAATCCTTAGAGCATTTTCATTCGTGAAACTTCTGACGATTATTTCAAAATTGCGCGCTGATTCATCGCGGCGCGGCAAGAGAGGCGAGAGGTACACGGAAAACATTTGGTCTACTTCACAGGTGCACAAATATAAACGAATATCGCATCCACCTGCGTCACCCCTGGAAATAGGAATGTGAACAGTTGAAAACATAATTAAAAAGACCTATATTGAATATAAGAATATAATTGTTTAAAAAAAATTGTGTAATAACAATTTCATTTCCTCGTTCTGGATATTTCTTTTATTTCATGACGTATTTTTATTTTACCTCTCTTCCTTTGCGCTAAACAATTGAAGAGATGAAAAAAGTAAATCCATAATTCTATTATAAAACCCCAACGCAAAGTCCTGTGAAACGTCGTAACAATCTAGGTCTTAATACTCTTCATTTATACATCGGGTGTATCTACGATATAGCATAAAAAATAGAGAAGAAGAAATAAAGACGGTAGTTATCAATAAATCGCATTGTTTTGAAAAACACTTGAAGTAGAGAGGTGTTGTTATTGAAAGAAGTCCGAACAAAATTTTCGGTCACTGATAGAGGTAGTACTATGAGTTTTACAAAGTATTCATCTATAACAAATTACGTCCGTTACCACTATTTGTATGCGAAGTTTTATTCTGCACGGATAGTAAGGATGTAATTTTTAAATACTAATTTTTATAATATAAAAATATGTTTTACATTACTATCAACTATGTTCTAAATAAGTTTACACAATAACGTGACCATGCGCCCAGTTACTCATAATATTTGAGTATTTTTTACGTGAATGTACTGCGTGAATCTGAAATAGAGCAATGATAAATAATGAGTCATGTTATCTCTGGCTTTCTTAAATATACTTGACATTTCAATTATACCTAGAATATTCATTTTTAAATAATATAATGGATTTCATTATAGAATTTCTTCGAAAGTTCTTTGGTGTTGATATTTTTTAAATTATGTTAATACTTTTATAAAGAATTATGGCACAAAATAGCAAGATAATATAGGCAATTATTTTCAGAAATGACAGTTAAATATTTATAATTCAAACTTAACAAGGTTTAACAAAACCAAATTAATAATTCCTAACCTTGAAACGTATTTTTCTTATATTTTTCGTAACCTGGATGGCATAAAACCGTGACTATGATTCATGAAAAATGTTCTCTATGTACGATTAAAATCCTACGAATATGAATGTAGGTTACTTAAGCGTTAAATGCCAATAATCTTTATTCATTTGGTTCAAAGTTATAATGTTACGTGATCCTCACCAACTACACTTTGATTGATGTTTGTAAACAACTTCAACGTTCGATCCAGGCTTTTGTGATTGATTTAAAAGTACAAGAAGTTCATTGTTAAGTTCAATCGATTTAATGTAGATCGTGTAGCTGTGTAGATCAAGGCGGTGCCAGATCCCGACAAGAATTCAGCAAGACGGGACCGTCCTATGCAAAGATACTTTTCATTCGTTTGGTATGGCGCCACACCTCGCATGCGATATGAGAGTGAAATTGCCAATTTTTTGGGCAAAACAAATAAAAGAGAAGTACGAAGACGTTAAGGCGGGCGTGTCTATAAAAGGCCGACGGGGGGTGCGCGGGGGTGGTAACACGATCCGTGAGCTCCAGCCGGCACGCCGCGGCCGCCCTGGAGCAGCAGCGATGGCGGCGCGCGGGGTGTGGGGATCCGGGCAGCGGGGCGCAGGCGCGGAGTGGTTGGTGCGTGCACGCAGCCCGCTCCCGCTCTCACTAGTCGAACGGTGCCCGACCGGTAACGTAGCGCCGACTGCCGACCGAGAGACGAACCAGCGACAATGTCCGCCGTGGCGAAGACTTCCAAGTATACCTACCGCAGCAGCGGCGGCGGCACCACCGACGTTAACATCGAGTATAGCGCCGACCTGAGTGCTCTCTCCAGGCTGGAGGTACCGGCCCTTCGAACAGTGCAGTGTTTGTGAAGTGTTTACGGATACATGATAGAATATGTTTCTTTTCAGGACAAGATACGTCTCATCCATGATGACCTGGAATCCGAAAGGGAGCTACGTCAGAGGGTAAGTTTTAGTACGCGGGAAATGTGATATGAGTGATCGGCGCGGCCATAGCAGGCGCGCCGGCGCAGGTGTGGGCGGGACGGCGCGCGATACCTCTATTAATACCGCCGCCCTACATATTCCGCCTTACCTGCCGATGCCTGTGGAATGCCCTTGGATTGTCAATTCGCATAATTAATCTGAATATTTTATTTTAAGCATGCTACTAACATAATTATGTAATGACCTAATGTGATGAATATTCACTAACTTTAGCCTCACATAAGCGAAAATTAGCTCGCTCAGATTCAGGAGTAGAAAATCCTTAATTTACAGAGGTTATGAAATTTTATTTGAGATAACAAATAAGTCCCTTTATTAAATATCAAAACAAATGTTATAGTAATAACTTCGCCTTAATATATTTTTTAATAAAACGTAGCTGTTTAAAAAGTTGTCATATAGATAAATTTGAAAGTTAAATATATGAAATGTACATAAAATCTCATCATAGATCCTTTATAAATCTTAGTTGTGTACGTCGGCCGAGGCCCGCCTAATCTATTTTTGCACGTAGCACGTTCATAACGCGCTACGCACGCCGAGGGCGCCCGTTGAATAGCTTGCGACTTGTGGTTACTGGTTTGTCGCTACTCGGTCTTACGCTATGTGGTATATTTAGCCTCCCAAGTATGAAGCATTCTCTACTTCAACTTTTCGCTCTTCGGTCCCACTTTTGAAACTGGGCCAAAAGATGTTTGTTCGCTGAGATTGCCACTATATTCAAATACAATAATAGATTTGGAAATAACCACCTAAAATATCCGGATTACTCAAGAACGCACACTTTAACTGATTTTTAATAATGTGTGACACAATATAAACTAGATGTAATCTTATATCTTTGATAAATTATTTTTAATATTTAATTATTACATAATTCCGGTATATGAATTTTTAAATAAAACCAACAATAAATAATATCGTTTTAGATTTTACAACTTTTGTAGCTTACTGATGTTTCTTACATTGCTGTTAAAGTTTATTTAAAGTTTCCATTGAATAATGTTTAATCAATCAAATTAATATTTACAGATTGAAAGAGAGAAGGCGGACTTAAGCGTGCAAGTTATCCAGCTCTCGGAGAGGCTAGAGGAGGCTGAAGGTGGAGCTGAGAGTCAGGTAATAAGACTATTCACTTTTATTTATTATTTTATAGGTTATTTTAGCAAAAAACAATAAGAGGATCGGATAAATGAAACCTGATAAGAACACGATGATATGAAGAACTCATTCACCAATGAAAAGTTTAGAGGACAAAAAAAGAATAATTGAAACGCTAAAAATGTGAAAACTGGATCGACGTTCGATGATACTAATTCCTGATTATATTAGTCAATTGTATACATAGTTTTATACTTGCCATGCGATTTGTTTTAAATGTGCATATGCGAATTTTCTTATCCACAATTTGTTTGTTAACTATTTTTTTCCAGATCTTTATCATCTTAATGATGATGTCGACATAGCCAAGAGGTTTTACATAACTTACAGTAATTATTTACACTAACGTTTATTTTATATCATTGATATGTATTTATTTATTTTTAATTATAAACTATTGTCGCTTTTAAAATCAAATTCGTACCCAATTTTAAATAAGACGTGGGCACGTAATTTGAAATTGCTGTTTACATGTTTCAGTTCGAGATCAACAGAAAGCGAGACACGGAGCTAACCAAGCTTCGTAAGCTTCTAGAAGATGTTCATCTTGAATCTGAGGAAACAGCCCATTTACTCAAGAAGAAGCACCAGGAAATCGTTGTCGACTTCCAGGAACAGATTGACAAACTTACACACAGCAAAAGCAGGTAAGGCAAACCATTTATTCACAGTTCATTTTGCATTGTATGGTCATCTACTAACTCATACTTAGTATAGTTTTACTTAAGGGCGACTGCGAACTATTTGTTTTCATGTAAAGCTGTGCTGTACACCATTATACTTTCTATTATCCATCTTGTATCACATTCTTGACATAGCTGTGCCATTGGTTGCATTTTCGTTTCATTGTCAACAGGGCCGAGAAAGAGAAGTCTAAGTTCCAGGCTGAAGTATACGAGCTGTTGGCACAAGTGGAGAACATAACCAAGGAAAAGATCACAATCTCTAAGTCATGTGAAAGGCTGGAAATCACCGTCAGCGAACTTCATGTAAGAATTGAAGAACTTAACCGCACCATTGTCGACATTACGTCGCACAAGCAGCGCCTGTCTCAGGAGAACGTTGAGCTCGTCAAGGAAGTTCAGGACCTTAAGGTAAAAAATTTACTATATATGCTTAAATTGTGTCGTAAAATGTGTAAAAAAAATTTAACAAAAATTTTCGTATTTTAGGTGAACATCGAAAACGTATTGTACCTTAAGAGCCAGGTTATCAGCCAGCTCGAGGACGCGCGTCGCAGGCTCGAAGATGATGAGAGAAGGCGCTCTATTCTTGAAGCCAACCTTCACCAAGTATGTACCAATACAATTCCATCATATTTTTTAAATTAAAAGAACGGGACTAATGACAATATTTTTTGATAGGTTGAAATCGACTTGGAATCCGTCCGCGTGCAACTAGAAGAGGAATCTGAGGCTCGTTTGGACCTTGAACGTCAGCTTGTGAAGGCCAGTGGCGAAGTACAGCACTGGAGATCTAAGTTTGAGGCTGAGGCCGCTGCTAGAGCCGAAGAGATTGAAGAGATCCGTCGCAAGTACTCCATCCGCATTCAGGAGCAAGAAGAACAAATCGAGACTCTCATTGCCAAGATCAGCAGCGTTGAGAAGCAGAAATCTCGTCTTCAGAGTGAGGTATGAAATGGAAATAAATATCTCCTTTTATATTGAATATAAGGAAATATTATAATTTATTATTCATCGTAAATGCTACCACATATAAATAATTGTGACTGATAAAAAATTACTATCCCAGGTTGAAGTGCTCATAATCGACTTAGAGAAGGCCAACGGAACTGCTCGGGAGTTACAAAAGAGAACTGACCAACTTGAGCGTGTGAATATCGAGATCAAGTCCAGGCTAGAAGAGACAGTACAGTTGTACGAGCAGAGCCAGCGAGACCTCCGCACTAAGCAGACCGAGATTCAACGCATCAGCCATGAGCTCGACAAGACCCGCGAACAGAAAGATTCTCTTGGTCGCGAGAACAAGAAGCTGGGTGGTAGGTGTTACAAGTATTTGCATGTTTTTGCACTATTATATACAATATCTAAAAAAATAAATAAAAACTAAATCAATATACACAATACCAATCTAGAATTTCACATAGACGTTTATTAAGAGTGAACTTACCTCATGTAAATAACTGAACATGGCGAACAAACTGTAGAACAGGTGCTTATAAATTGCACTATATTCGCACCGTACAATCACGAACTAGAGCAACAAATACAGATGACTGTAGACCGTAACGGCCTTCAGGATATCTTAATAAAGCACAAGCCGTTCCTGAAACGGTTTTGCGGAAAAAAACATTAAATTTATAAAGGCGACAAAGAAAACTGAAAGAGCGGGTCTCGCGAAGAATTGCTTCCCGGCTCGCCCATGAATATTGTAAACAAAAAAATGTTTTACCGATGTAGCCGGGGCGTATCTCGCAAGACGCATAACACACCATTCGAGAACTACTTTATTGTAATAATGTCTTGTATCTTGTAGAAGTAGAATTTAGAGAGAGTAAAAATTTGTGAGATAGAAAAAGTCCCTGGACACAATTTTAGGGAAATAGAGTACTATTAAAAAAAACAAATAACTGAACATTAAATTTAGTTTTTTTAACACCTAGATAGGTACATAGACAATATACAAAATCTCAAAACTTTGTGGTCACATTAAAGTAAGAATTATTTATAAAAGCACTGAAGACACCTTATTTATTTTTTCAGATGAATTGCACGACACCCGCGCCACTGTTACGGAGTTGACCCGCCGTCTTCACGAGCTCGAGATCGAGCTGCGCCGTCTTGAGAACGAGCGAGAGGAACTCACTGCTGCATACAAGGAGGCTGAGGCTGTGAGTATATACGTTTAAAAATACAATGCAACAAGGTACACAGTTGCCGGGCTCGAGTAAATAGGGTAACGTTTCCGGAAATAATTTGGCTAGTGTCAATGGTTAAGCAGAAATCGTGTTTTAGGTTTAGCTAACGTTTATACACGTAATATATATACATTCAACTAAGCAGGTGTATGAGAATAGACAACGATAATTAAACACATTACAACATGATGTCATCAGAAACAAATTAAACACAAGAATCTATTAATTAGAATTGACGATAGAGAAATGTTGGCAACTTGTAATTAATTAAAGCAAAGTACACTTGCTCGTGTTCTTTAGAAATACGCGTGGGTTTAAAGAGACTGTACCAAAGACATTCTCAGAAAGACAAATTAAATATTACCTATAAAAATGTCCTTTCAAATTTGCAAATAGTTGAAAATCACTTGAACTCTGAATGTAAATTAAGCGGGTAAAAAGAATATTAGGGAATTTAGTACGTTGCTTTAATAAAACGTAAATTATAATGATTTCTTTATATCGCATTATTCAAGATAAATACCTGCTTAGAGTAATTAGTCTAAAGATTTAGTTTATATATTTTTAGGGCCGTAAAGCTGAAGAGCAGCGGGCCCAAAGGTTGGCCTCTGATCTTGGCCAATTCCGCCATGAGGCTGAGCGCCGCCTCCAGGAGAAGGATGAGGAAATCGAATCCATTCGGTATGTATTGTAAATTCGTATACTATACAGTTTTCGAATAAATGTATTTTTTAGCTTAATTTTGGTATCCGTTTTCTTAGCTTAATGAAAAGATCTATACGTAACGTCTCAATCTATCTAGAACTCAATTTCAATTAAACAGAATAAACCGCTCGGATCTATTTATAGATTGATTTTAAATTATTTATATGCGGTGTTCTATGCAAAATGAACAAGCTTTCATTAGGAAATAATATTTACAAATTGGCAAGTTTCCAATCTAAATTTAGAGACATCTCTAGTTGGCTAATCTCAGCGCTACGCAAATATGGTGGTTGGCAATACTTTTTGCATCTGCAAATTTGTTCAATCGACGGCAGTAATTATTGATCTTAGTCGAAGAAAGGAATCATCTCTTGGTATTGCAAATAATTATTGTATAGCCAACTATGCCGCCAGTCAAAGTGGATTATAAATGGACGAAACCTCCGACTGCAATATATGAAGATAATTATGGATACGGAATAAATTTCTATCAACCTATGATTGACTACATTAATGCAAAACAGCAAGGGGAATCCGTCAAGCCACCACATTTGCCCTGGAATAATGAAAGGGGCCTGGAAAAGTATAGATTCAACAAACCAGTGAAAACATATTCTGAACACGATTTAAGACAAATATCCCAGAACGTAGCAGCAAAGGCCAAGAGAGATCTCAACTCAGTAAGTGTTGGAAAAAGATCACCATTTTCAGTTATTGCAACAGCAGCTGCAGCTAATATAACAAAACACGTTGAATCTGAAAGTATTACATTAAAAACTAAAAAGAAGAAGGAACATAGAGAAAATATAAAAGTTGAAAGGAAAACTAAACCGCTGAAAGAATTTGAAAGACAGCTAGCTAATCTGCACTCTACAACTGACATTGAAGCGGATCTTAAATCAAAGGCTAAAATATATAGGGGCAAATCTGCTAATGCTATTGCAAAAACTTTATTTGATGAAAGTATGCAGAATGTAAGCACAGTGATGAAAAAAAACTTAAAGGACAAGAATACGATTAATGGCGAATGGGGAAAATCAAAATCTTTTGTATTAAAGCGTCCCCAAGCTTTAGATTTAACGGAAAACTTAAGTACCGATTTTAAGATAAAATCTATAAGAACATATAATGATATATCTCCTAAAGTGTGTGTTGTCCAAGTCGAAACTGAAATTCCGAGTATTAATATCGAATATATCGAAAAACTAAATGAAATAAAAGAAACTATAAAACAATTTGATAAACTAGATATGAGTCTTTTAGCTCATAGCAGGTAACATAGTCAATAATTTAGTGAACTAAGAGTGCAGTTGTGAATTACGTTTTTTGTTCTACAGCAAGCAGACCAGCATTGAGATTGAACAGCTGAACGCTCGTGTCGTTGAAGCTGAAACCAAGCTCAAGACCGAGGTCATCCGTATCAAGAAGAAGCTGCAGATCCAGATCACTGAACTAGAGCTATCTCTTGATGTTGCCAACAAGACCAACATTGATCTACAGAAGACCATCAAGAAGCAATCTCTGCAGGTGCTAATTTAAAACAAATAACCAAATATTTGGTGATACAAACACAGTATATTTGAAAAATATTAATTATGTCGTTATTGTCTTTTAGCTGACTGAGATTCAAACCCACTATGACGAGATTCAAAGGCAGTTGCAAGTCACTCTTGACCAATACGGTGTTGCCCAACGTAGAATTCAATCTCTTACTGGTGAGGTCGAAGAAATCCGTGGCAATTACGAACAGGTAACAGAAGAACATTACACTATAATTCTATTTTTTTGTTTGTTGATATGTTAATTTAGTTTGGGGAGTAATAAACATTTTGATTTATTTATTAAAGGCCCTACGTGCTAAGCGCACTGTCGAACAATCCTTTGAAGAAGCCCAGACACGCATCAACGAATTGACTGTCATCAACGTCAACCTGTCTAGCAGCAGAGCCAAGATTGAGCAAGAATTGGCCGTTGTTGCCGCTGACTACGATGAAATCACCAAGGAGTTGCGCATCGCTGATGAACGTTACCAGCGCGTGCAGGTCTATATTTCTTTTATCTTGATATATTACACTAAATTTGTGGCATTGTAAAACATTATTTTTTTGTCAATGTTGAATCTTAACGTTTATTTTACTCTTCCAGACCGAGCTGAAGCACACCGTTGAGCACTTGCACGAAGAGCAAGAGAGAATCGTTAAGATCGAGACTATCAAGAAGTCTCTTGAAATTGAAGTCAAGGTAAGGTGTTATAATAGTGTTTCTAATCTGTAATTCTACTCTATGTTGAATATACTATGTTGTAAGTCAAACTCAATGAGTGCCGTTTAAAGCCTCGCGTAATCGAACATATGTTGCATGACGTGCGAAAGCGAAGCATTCCCCAAGCGAATTTAGATAATTATTACTGAATAAATTCAAAACTCTCGTTGAATCAATCAATAAAACTTTTGATTACATTTGACGTTTATATAAATGATATTATGAATACTGGGCATCGATATGCTAAAGTTAAAACAATTTGTCTGACTCAAAACTTGGAGGTTAAAAAGAGTGGCGGAGAGTTTCTTGCCAATTTCTCATTTTTTCTGTTTACGTTCATAAGTGTACTTGGCTACCCGTGTGAATAAAGTTAATTGAGTTTGAGTTTGACGTAAGAACATATTTACTAAAACGAAAATAATCACAAATATATCATCCATAAGAAAATCTAAACAACGCCACAATGTTGTGTATTTTAAAAGTAAATAAAAAACATGGAAAGTTTATTATCCGTAACTGTCTAACCTAATAAGGTATAAACAAAATAATGACTAATATTTATTTTTAGAACATATCTGTTCGCTTGGAAGAAGTTGAAGCTAACGCCATTGTCGGTGGCAAGCGTATCATCAGCAAGCTGGAGGCTCGCCTCAAGGATATGGAACTTGAACTGGATGAGGAGAAGAGGAGACACGCCGAGACCATCAAAATTCTGCGCAAGAAGGAACGTCAAGTCAAGGAGATCATGATCCAATGTGAAGAGGACCAGAAGAACATCACTCTTCTTCAAGACTCTCTGGAGAAATGCAGCCAGAAGGTCAACATCTACAAGAGGCAGTTGACTGAACAGGTAAAGAGAAAATACTAAAGTAGCTAAACACGCCACCACATATATAAAAAATATTAATCTATTCCATAGAACTATATTGAAATTAAAATAATATTTTTTTTTTTCAGGAGGGTATGTCTCAACAGAGTGTCACAAGAGTCCGACGATTCCAGCGTGAACTTGAAGCTGCTGAAGACCGTGCCGACACTGCTGAGAGCAACCTTTCTCTCATCCGCGCCAAACACCGCACCTTTGTTACCACCTCCACCGTACCTGGCTCACAAGTTTACTTAGTGCAAGAGTCGCGCGCACTCAGCACAGAGTGAGCGACCTCTTTTTTAGCCCCGCCTCATCAGCATTTCTCACCAACATCGCGGGGCACAATTCCGGTCGGGTTAAGCCTAGTCGTTCGATAAGTGATGTTTGAGTTCCGATAGATAGTGACAGCAGACAAAATGTTTGCTGGCGCCATCTTGCTACAAAGGATGTCCGGGATGGATGCTCTACGCCGTGGCCCGCCCTATCGCAGCAGTGTCTTTACTTCGCTTCAGCCTGACGTCGATCGTTCATCCCAAATTTTGTTACTCTAATTAATTGAAATAAAGGAACCAAAAAACCCAAACGCTTTTCATATTACTTTTAGATAAGTCATCGGCGCTACATACGTAACCGTACTAGGTAAAATGAAGAAACTATTTTATATTTATTATTTGTGCGATATATACTTAAATACGTTTGTAACTGTAACTTTAATTAATTTTAAAAATAAATGCTATTTATGTTAAAGAGTAAAAAATAAAAATAGAAAAGGTAAAGGAGTTTCATTTGAATAAAAAATTAAATTAATTGCAGTTTATAATATGATTAAATTTTTTTTTGATATCTTCATTATTCAAATCGAGTGGTAGTTAATATTTTGTTTTTACAGTTCATTAAAGAGGAAAAACTACTTTTTATATTTACAATAGCCCTAATTTACCAGTACCTCGTATTCCCATGACACGAGCATTTTAGATTTTGTACTTAAAACACATTCATAAAACTGTATTTCCTCAACAAACTTCAGTTATTATCTCATTCTGGTTAACCACCACACATTAGAGTACTATAGAGCACATACAAAGAAAAATCTATTATTTCACAGTCGGGAAGAAGCTTGAGAATCGAATGCTATGTTCCAAACATTTGATAATTTAAAAGATAAACTATTTAGTAAACACATCGAGTTGACTAAGTACATTAATTGCTAAAAGCAACTTAGTAGGCGTTATATTAAAACATATAATTTCACTTAATTCGGCGTAAGCTATATTTCATATAATATTTTTGTGAATTCTCTTTGAGAGAAAACTTTAACAAGAAAACTTAACATTCTTCTGATTAATAGTAATTATATGATAAAAAAAAATACAGTACCTTTACAGCTATTTGTCCACGTGGTTATACATACACTAATATTACATAAGGGAAAGATTTTATAATTTGTAATAAATGTTTCTTATCTTGATAAAATATCTTTATTCTTATAAATAAGGTTTCGTAATCAATTATTAAAATGAAAATTTAAGAGACTTTATTTTAATAATCACGACAACTCATGGTTTTAAATTTTCCCTCAGGTTAATGACTAAAATTTATCCTTAATAAAGAAGAGTTTTTTCTCTGCATGCTTTGTTAAACGCGGTCAAATTAGTGGTTTCAATAGAAAAAAATTTAAAGTCAATTTACAGGAGAAAGGTTTAGGCTAAAGAACTTCATCTTACGATCAAATGAATGCCTGCAGAGCACAGCTAGTCTATATAGTATTATAAAAAAAGCCTATAAATCTAAATAATAAGTAAAGTATTTTGTTATTTATTCGTTGAATTACTTTTTCGTTCGTTCGAAGATTGAGGAAATAAAGTAGGAACATGCGATAGATAACCATATATCAAAATGAAACCTTTAGGATGCCAACAAATCTTATTAAAATAAAGGTTAATTTATTTTCAATTGATTTCATTTCACTAAGTAGATTCTTTGAGATAAGTACGAAAGTACAGTGCAGACCACTATTAATAAATATCCAAACGTACAGTTTAAACAGAAATATATTTGCGCTATTATTTATATTATGTAACGTAAACAAATGAGGAGTGTTGTGTAGTAGTAGATATTTGTATGCTTGAAAAACAAAAATATTTCAAGGAAATAAATATCTTAACTTTAGTCAAGGTTCTGGATGACCGGTACAACCGGTATTAATTTTTCTATTATTCTTTCATACTTATTCAGCAATCACTCAATATTATACACATGCACATACGACATACATATTGTTGTCGAAAATTCCAGTCTATCACAAAATTAATTTAATAAGACGTACAAATTTTAATTGTTTTGTTAATTACATTTCCATTCCCTTTCCACTAACCATTAAATATATTCTACTTCCTCTTTTATTGAAATGATCATTTCAACAGGCAAGACACTCGCACTTTCATGTATTACATTAATATATAAATAGACTTCTGGAATGTTCGACATATTTTCTTTAGTAACGATTAACTGCGGTTACTATCAATATGCTTCGAAATATTGACTAATTTGTATATGTTATTAGAATATTGAAACGAAAAGAGCAAAAGTCAACATATATAAAAGATGTAATAATGTAACTTTTAGGTAAATTTATTAAACTAACTAGTAATTTCTTTAAGAAAATTATACCAATTAGGATTATGCCAAAAAAGACTAAAGGCCTGGAAAAAGGTAGGGTATACAATTCTTTATAATTACCGACAATTCTAAAGTCGGTAAATGAACTGCAGATATTTCGCATTTAATTTGATTATAACAGAAGATAGAATAGTTAGTTTAAATAGTTTAATATCTACAACATATGCTTTTTGAAAATAGTTTCAATGCCGCCAAACGTATCGAAGGCACTTCAAGAATAAGAACATATCAGAATAAACATCTATACTAATCTAGGCAAATTTTTAATTTTAATTAAATTTAATTTTAAAAGAACAAGAAAAAATGTTTACAGAATTATGTGACCTGTGAAATGGAATGTCTTATATGATTGTTTTACTATTCATTATTCAAAATGATATACAATGAGCTATGTGCTTCATTGTTTTAACAATAACGTGGCTACATAAAAATCTTATGCCAACAAACATGTGTCTAAACTAACCTTCAGCATTTTTTGTGTACAATCCGGATAAATTTAAAATAATAATATAATAAATGATTATTAATTATGAAAGGTTGCCTAAGATACATCCGTAAGGATCGCAAGCGATCAGAAGTTAGTAAATTTCGTCTGAACATTGTCTCGTTTTCGATGAAGTTTTCGAGCGGAATAAAACGAGACTAGAGTCGGACGAAGGGTGACGCCGCCGCCCGCCCAGTCGTCGACCGCCCGCCTTGCATCTCACGCGCATAACCTGCAAAACAGGTTAGTAACATTTCCTTATACTCTTTCTAAACTTGATATAAAACAATATTAAATCTATAAATACTATAAATATGTATGATACATATCATCATAGTGTTTTTGTTGCTTCTCCCACGCGCTTATAGTACATCAAGAATTGAAGATTAGTGTACGCGTTTGTAAGACGAAAAGTATGTAATAACATTTGGATTTAAAAGTTACATATGACTAAATAAATAACTATCGCATCGCAATAGATTATTACACTAACCATTTTAAACTATGAAAAACTGTATAATTATAAAAGTAACATGAACTTGAGAAGGCTTATAGAACTTAAAGATTAATTAGGTTTACTACTACTTGGAAATGTGGTAAATATCTTTCAGTGATATAGAATTCAATATGACGCGGTCTTTTCAAAGGTATGAAATATGAAACATAAACAATTGCGGGTTTTAATATCACTGATGGTAACTAGAATATGTTCACAGCTCACAATTACCTTGTATTTGCAAAAATGCAAAATTATATATTAGAGTTACGCATATAAGTTCGTTTGCGATTAAATATTATGTATTTTTAATTGATTTGGTGAGCAGCATGCCCAAGTCTTTAATTTTTGGTTTCACCTCACACAGCCTATACACATAGTCGCGAAAATAATATAAAAATGTACTCGATGAATAATACAACTTATTTTCTGTTTTTAAACTTCTGACATACATTGTTCAGATGTGTGTCAAGTTCAGTTGTAAAACGTAATTATTTGAGATTGTCCGTCGATTTTATTCGTATAACATGTGCCGCTTCCGTTTTATTTATTGAGTTTTCTAAATACAGCGTACAATTTTTCATGTTGCTCAGTTGTATTTTGGCTAGTGAATGTGAATTTTAGTTGACAATTAGTCACACAATACCCGTAAAATAGAAATAGAGTTTGTTTTCTGATGATTTAGAACCGACCTACGTATTAACTTCTCGTGATATCATATAAAAAATAAACATGGCTACCTCAACTTTAGTGGCTAACGCAAAGCACTCAGGCCGTTTTCAATTTCCGACATTAGTAATTTCGAGTAAGGACAAAACGATTGTCTTAAAAATTTGAATAAAGCAGACGCATAAATTGATATACCTCATGGGGTATGAGGTATATCAATTTATGCTTCTGTTATTGGCTCAAAAAGAATTCCTAAATGAAAAACTAGATATAGACTAACATAGAGTGATAATTACACGTATAAATTCCACTCAATAAAACTTTCTTTAGAAATAAAATAAGTATGCATAAATTTCACTTATTATTAACACTTTCCCGAAGAATTCCCAATAGAGGTATCCGATACAGGTAATGTAAATTTCTATGGCTTTTCTCTTGTCATGTCCCCTTTAATTGTCCATCACATCTGTTTCTGTACGACCTAAAATTCTTTCGTAAGCCAAATGGATAGTACCAACATTGTCGGTATGCCTTAAAAATTAGTAATTAGGTTCAAATGTTTTTTTCCGCTAACGCGTCTTTCGGTCATTATCCCATATTTATACGAAAATACCGTTTTAGAAAATAGGTTGCAATACATTTGCTTTGGAAAACATGTCGCTATAAATAATGCTGTTATTTTATCTTATTTGTTTTGTTTTTAATTTACTAGTAAAACTTGTCCCAAAATATATTTTTATTCAGATATAGTTCTACATTTAGCCTTTATAATAGTAATGGCTAATAAGTAATATTAAATGTTTTGACAGTACGTTCGTGCGTCCCAGATACCGCACTTGCACTTATATTCACTACACTAGGATTAGTTCTCTTTAAGCGTCTTATTCCTAGTGTTCTTATTCGTAGTTATTATTTTATCGGAACGAAATAATAACTACTAGGAATCGTTATAATTATACATTATTAATAAGGAGATTCTTCACTGGGAAATACGTTTACCGAAAGGCTTATAATGTATTTAGTTTTACATTATATAATCAACGAATATAATATAGTGTGAAAGTTAAACTGTAGCAATTTTAACTTAATGAACAAATGAAAGTATTAATCTGATATTATGTTTATAACAACATTATTACGTTTAAGCATTTATTTACAATCTCTATTGGATATAAAACGAAAATTCTAACACATTTGTTTTCTTAGTGTGCTGACGAATAAATTTAAACAACGTACAATACCAAAGTTTATATTTACAAGAAACCAGCGCCTGTGTATACGACATATATTAAATTATTATTGTTTCTTAATTTGAAATATTGAAGGCCTAAAGCGGAAAGATTATTATTTGGTACATGTGACTGATGTAGTCTGCTCTTATTTAAGATGTAACAGACATTGTTTTAGGTTAATAAGTGTATATCTAGTTTTGATACTGAGGAAAACGGATACGGTGGCAACTGGGATGTATAAAAATAATTTGTCAGGATATCCCATTGCATCGAATGCGTTATAGTTATTTTTAACTGCGTCGCCGTCTATACAAACAAGCTATCGATCCACGTCGCGATTATAATTTTGTCCGTATGTTTAAAGGCATAGAGTGTAAAACCAATTGTGGAAGATAATCGAGATGTATTTAACATGCGTGAGCGCAGTGGTCCTGTCATCTGTGTGAGACAAGAAGCTTGGACTTGCCGAAGCGCATTTAGAACATATACGATGTTAAAGGTGATCTGACTTTACAATATTTATGGTTGTATTGTATGCAGCTTTGAGCTTCTCAGATCGTGTCATTTAAGAATAAAGTCAGCCCAGCAACATAATATAAAAGGCCCAATTACGTTTTTTTCACAACATTGGAATCCGAAACTTGAATATTCTTTCTTGGCAGGTGCAAAAAGATTGTTGTGCCAACTAGGCTGTCGAATGATTACCGTTAAATTGATTAATAATTTAATATAAGAATATGTTAAGTATTCAAATTGTGTGCAAACGCAAGCGAGTGTAGAGTGTTTGCACATGTATAATAAAGGAAATCTAGAATAGTTAACACGAACAGTAAATTGATTAGCGTTGTAAATTCGCACTATTTACTAACCCTAAACCCACTTCGCGGCAGTAAAGTAACAAATTTACCGCAGAAGTCGTTAGAAGCAGATCCTGTCGGATTAGAGTAAATAATTGATTAATTCCTAGAATATAAGGCGTGCAGAACACTGACGACAGCCGGGAAGCCGCTGTGACCCCATTTTGGGAGAGGCAACAACCCGCGCCGAACTCAAGTCTTTGACACTTAAACAGAGAGTAGGCCATTTATTTTCGTTATGTACTTTAGACAGAAATACATCATCAGTTCTACTATTTTAATTGTTCGTTGCGGATCTATTTCGTCTAGTATTTCAATTGAATTGAAGAAAAATTTGCATTAACCAAACATGTATTTCTACTACCGGGACTAAATGACATAAAACGTTTAACTGTAGATCTTTACCTATAATTAGATATTACGAACGAAACAATGCGCCTGGGCAGTAAATGGAAATGGCGCCAGCCCGGAAAATTATGCAATACATGCTATGTTCTGTTCACCAACAACACCATTCATCCACTGAGTGATGCTCCAACTTTTTATCGTTTTTAATTTCTGTCTCTGTTGTATCGATCTATTTCGTTGCAACGTTTGGTTCGTCGGGTAAGATTCAGAGTCGGCACTTAGAGCTAACTGTTCCTTTCTTATATCAAAAATGTATTGGATTTTGACATACGGTTCATGACAGACAGTTCATGCTAATTTCTGTCAATTGTTTGTTACAAATGGTACACAACCGGGAATTGAACCACTGCTCTAGTTGGCTTCAGCATGACTCTTAACGAATGTTGTAGGTTGATCTATGGCCAATTGACTGTTTTTATCTGCGCATTTAACACTCGCTGGTACGGTGACAAAACCGACATGCCTTAGTGAAGGATTCGACGGTGTGTGTTAGGTTGATCACCTACATGCCTATTAGAAATAATCACGGAACATATACAGAAATCTCGGACCAAAAAGGTTGTAGCTGTATATTGACTAAACAATTGCTACTAAAATCAACATTTAAATTTTAGCGCATAATAGTAAATAATTGTAATCATCTTGAGCAGTTGCTTTCTCGTAAAACACGTTTCTGAGTTAACCTCGTCCTTAATATTAATTTTACTTTGTTTGTATGATTCATAGATTCTAATTACCTACAGAACAATGTTGCTTAGGTCATTCACTGAACCCGTGAGCGATGCCAGGTAGAAAAAAAGTAAGCGTAAAGGAGAAAACAATGCAATAAAGTACTGTTTAACGAATGCCATGCCATGGGTAATTAACATAAAGATTAGTTTCTGAACCATATTTTTTACTGTACGTACTTTTGTGTACAAACTATCTTTATGGCTTATTTGGTTAAGCTGTAAATATTCAGAAAAACTAAAATTGTTAACTGACAAAGAAAAAATATGAATGGGGAGATAAATGTGGCTAAAGCAGACTGCGAGGATATGGGTCATCGTACAGTAATAACAAGCCAAAGTTTATAAGTGATTTCTTATAAAATCACTTACAAACTTTGAAACCATTACAAAAAACATTTTTGCGTAATGGGATTAATTTAGTCCCACATATATTAACCAAAAAATGCTACTATCAGGCTTAACTCTTTTAAATACTATGTCTATAAAAATATATAATAAATACATGACATTATTTTTAATGGTTTGAGTTTTTCGTGGACTTTTTTTGCTACAAACATTGTTGTTGGATTTTTTTTTAATAAAACAGCCTATAGCTAATAGGCTGTTTTGGCTACATCGTAATTTAACATAAGAAGTTGTATATGTAGTTGAAACAAATTATTACATAAGATTGTAGAATTAATAGCTGACTTTTAGAACAAGATATAATGCGGCGGTGATAGAAATAGCACCTATTTTAACTACACAATAAATTTATTGTGTAATTATATCAGTCGGAAGTGTTTCTTACTTGATGAACAATTAGGCTGCAAATAATATTTTCATAAGACTATTGCATACGTACACCAACTTTTGTTTTTAAGTAAAACAATGCACGTGTGACTCAAAACAGATTAAATCCCTGCAAAATTGTAATTGTTTTGCGGTGGAAAACTGATGTATAACTTTATACTTTTATTTATAGAACGCGGTGGAAAGGGGCAGTAGGTTTACCTGATGTTAAGTGATACCGCCACCCATGCACACTGTCAATGCCAGAGGGCTCGCGAATGCGTTGACGGCCTTTTAATAATTTGTATGCTCTTTTTATGTTGAACCCTAAGTCGAATTGGTTCGGAAATACTTCAGTGAACACTCTACATTGTAAATGGTGTAGAAAATGCAGCCAAGACAGCAGCTCGGATTAGCCATCAGTGGAGACTCTTTACTTGATATTTCTTTTACCATCCAATCGTATATGTTTTCTATAATTTAAGTGCGTAATTATAATGACAAATATGGACTATCGTTTTATTTGTAAACGAATTACGTATAGACCAGATTTGGTTAATGTTTTATGCAATTTAGATATTTAAAATTATACATGAGACGCAAAAGATTTTGAAGTCGATTATAGTCGTATAGTTTGTTAAAATAATAATCAGTCAATAAGGTGGGCCAGGATACAAAAGGATTTATTTTTAACTTTTCACTGCAGTAAAGTTAGGCAAGGGTCGTTTTTAAGGGTAATTAACAATCCATCAGCGCTACAACCTTTGAGATTTTGGGTCTCAGACTTATGTGTCTGTTTAGTGATCATCACTGCTGGGGTAGGGAAAACTGTTTCACATATATCATCAATAATATTATTTTGTATTGCATTTTAAACATGGTAAACTTTATTGTTTTCAGAAATTACAACGTGACGTGTGTTTTATGGGGACAAGGTTAGGTCAGAAGTAATGTCTTTCCGGAACTATGTATGTATCTTATGTTATTATTTAATTATGTACTTGTGAAGGCAACTATTGCTCTTTTTACTTTTAGCTTTACTGTTGTGCTTTACACATGCAAGTTTTGTAGATTAATTAAGCTCCCTCTGTAGCTTTTTATAAATTTATGAAAGGATTAACTTTGTATTGTTTAGTAATGATCTTGCGCAGATATTACTTTTACATATTTAGATATTCAAAATCAACAACAACAATGGCGTCGACGACTGTGTTTACTGACAATTGATAAATACAGATTTATTTAACTTTAAAGCCTAAATTTATTTAGAAAATCTATTTTTCAGTATGATTCATCATCTTATGGCAGGAACAGAGATGCGGGAAGGTTATCGAGTTCAACTGCAGACAGACCGACAGCACTTACTACAAAATATACTACAACATCATCTATAAAAAGTTCTAGTATTCCGGTTGCTTCTGACCGCAATTCACGAGAAGAGACACCCATTAGTGCAATTACAAATAGATATGCAAGCTACAGTAAAAATAATACAGAAAAACCCACAACAACATTGAAATATGAGAAGAAAGACTATACAAAATTATCAATTCCATCAGTTACATCTAGTAAAAGCAGAGATGTTAGCCCCGTAACATCCGTGTCTCGTGTCTCTAAATATAAACGTCAGACAAGCCCTGGTCCCAGTCTAGATAGAAAAATCACAAAAAGTTACAAAGATAAAAATAAAGATATTGGACATTCGGATCGTGATAAAGACATTCCAACAAAGACTGACAAGACTCCAGGCTATAGCAGTCTGTCGAACTACAAAATATATCCTCGCCAGTCAAATTATTCTCGCCCTGTTAGCAGAACAGATTCAAAACCAGAAGTTAGTTATACCCGTCCTAGTTCTAGAACAGAAGCCAAAACGGATATTAATTATTCTCGACCTAGCACCAGAATAGAAAAAACTGAACCAAGTTATAACCGCTCTTCCACAAAAACAGAAACGAAACCGGAAATAACAGTGAATAGATACGCTATTGCCAATCGATTATCTTCATCGTCTTATTTAAGGAGTCCTACTCCAATAAAGAGACCTACTTTGTCATCAATAAATTTCTCTGATAATATCAAATCGGATCCAGATAAAGGTATAACACCTAATAAAGACACTATAGTAAAAGAAAATCATGTTACAAATAATAAGGACGTAGTGCAAAAGAAAGAAGAATCGCCAAGTGAATGTAAAGAGTTAGAGACCATCACAGTTATAACCCGACATACATCTCCTACACCACCTGGTTCTTCATCGTATGTTCGAAATAGAAGAGCAGATCTCGCAAAAACTATAGAAAAAGTTATAACTAGGAAAAAAGAACGACCTCTATGTTATGACAAAGAAATTCAGTCAGACAGATTAGATGATTCAACAAGGTCAAGCCGATTTGCAGGTTCAACTAGAAGTAGTGTGACAAATTGGACTTATTATTCTCCTAACGTACCTAGCTACACGGGATATGCTGGGCGTTACTCAACACAATATTCTAGCTTACGCGAAAATTCTTACAGAGACAGATGTAGTCGTAGTCGAAGTAAAGAGCCATCAATACCAGACAGTCATGAGTGTAACTTGTCATTAGATAAAGGTATGAATGATACAGACTGTGAAGAAAATAATACTATAAGTACCAAAAATGCTCAAGATATAATAGTTTATGATAAGGATAACGATGATGAAACTTCAGAAATAATAATAAACGTAAATCTTAAATTAAAAAAAGCAAAAAGTCCATCTTCTCTGTCAGTCACAGAACTTATTGCTCCAGAAATCACCATAACAAACAGCCAATTGCCACCTCAGCCTCCAAAAAGTGAGACAACTATTAAGAGCAAAAAAGCAAAACAACGTAAATCAAGCGCAGACTCTTCATCAGACTCAAATTCAACAAAGAAACTTTTGAAAAAAAGAAGCAAATCATTGAGTTCAAGTGATTCGGATCCTGGAAGTGAAAAACCGAATAATATAAATAAACTTACCAAGCTGAAAAAATCAAAATCCAATAATAAAGTGCAAAATGGTGTTATTAGTTCCAATAAAGAAAGAGAAAGTAACAGCTTGGAATCTAGTATGTCTTTATCGTCTTCCGTCAGTGAAGATGAAAATGTTTCTAAATCAAAGACATCAGACTCGATTTGCATTTCAACCGATTCATCAAATAATAACTCAAGCACATTTCAACAAAAAATTGATAATGGTACCGAAGAAGCTAAATCGTTTTTAATACGTGCTCTTGCACCTGTCACAAATTTGTTTAAGCTCCGAAACCAAGAGTCGAATGAAAATACTAAATGTACTGATAACTATACTTCTGTTCCAATTTCTAAGGATATATCGATGCTAAGTTCTGAAAGTTCATCAAGGAAAAGCAAATGTAATACAAATAGTGTTGTTGCTTCTAACGACGATAGTCTAGTAAGATTGAAAGCTATCAGACTGATTGAATCTAATGAAAGATCATGGTGGCTAGAATCGGACCAGAGTTTAAAAAATATTAATGAGAATAATGAAAAATCTCGCATTATCGATGGTTGCGCACAAAACAGCAATGAAAAACAAGCTAATTTTGAAATATCAGAAAACAATGACTATAAAGACACCAAGAAATTATTATACATTGATGAAGAAAAGCCTTGGTGGTTAGATAGTAGTGCAAACATACCCGAAGGTATAGAAAGATTAACACCACCTAGAAGATCTTCTAGTGAAGAAGAAAAGAGTGATATTTTTGACGTCAACAAGCTTCGTAATAACAAATCTGGGGAACAGAGGGACTGGCGGCATGCAAATAATGAAAATAAAAACAATACAGATTTGGACGAAAATATTAAGTTAAATCGATCTAGTTCAGACCAAAGAATATTTTCACTTCGAAGAATACGCCATATAGAGTCGGGTGAAAGACCGTGGTGGTTGTCTAGCGATAAAAACATTCCAGAAGGTATCGAAAAGCTTCCAACACCTCCACCACAAGAAGAAAGTGAATCTTCTGATTCAGACGAGGTGGAAGTATATGTTCCATCATCCCAAATACCTCGATTCCCATTAAATCTAACAGACGATGAGCCGTTAGGTGACCGAAGAAGTCCAGAAGGCTTGGAAAGTCCGAATGAACCAGAAATATATACAAATCGCCATTCACCATATGAAAATAATAGATATCTAAGACGAAATATGTCTTATTCAAAAAATGCCAAATACATATCACGCTATACTGATATAGACGAAATCTTAGGAACGGCAAATAATGTTTATAGTCCGTTTATGGATTCTATACGATCGAACGCTCAAAATTCATATGATGATGAGGAATGTAAAGAAATTGATCCTACCCAAGTAAGGATACATGACAGTACTCCACAAATGCCTGTTATTAGGAAACTTCATTCTCGGTAAGAAACCATTCTTTATTTTTTTAAATTTATCAATGAATTCTTGTAAATATTAAATATTACAAAAGTTATTTTTGTCATTTTCAGAGGCGATTTAATAAACTATGAAAAAATGAATCAGGTGAGTTAGATTTTTAGACATACCTATTTTATCCATGGATTTGATTTGATTACTACGTTCCTATATTCACTTTAAGGAGGAATTTGTTCATCCTCTGCACTCTTCAATATTAAATTTAAACTACACACACTTAAACCAAATGTAGGAAATTTAACCTTCATGCTCAATTTACAAATACTCTATTTAATGTTGTATAAACGTTAAAGAAGAACGAAGCCTATTAAAATTAATTGCTAACTTGTTAATAATGTCACGTTGTAAAATATACACCGAAACAAGTATATATTATCTTAAGCAAAAAATGGAACCCATAACGGTTGGTGCGTTTTACGAACAAACAGGTCCTTAAAAAAAGGAGGTCCAATTATTCATAGACAGAAAAACTGGCTCATCCCACGATGGTTACTTGTCTAACTTAAAATAGCACAAGGTTTAAGTGGCCTGCATTGTCAGTTAAAGGTAATAATAGTAATTATGGCTGTCATGCTATAAAAAATAATTCCGGAGGCTTCCGCGCAAGAAGAAACGGGAGCAGTGAACTGAAGAGTGCACTAAATCCTTGAGTTAGGCCCCTATGGGAATACAGGGTAAGAAAGAGACGACCTTGTTTGAACCTGTGTGCGCAACTACACATTCTAAAAGAATGACGTCACCGAACGTCAAACGTGGGCCGGACAGCACTTCATAGACACCAAAATCTCAATGAGTTAAAAAAATATGCCCAAAATTAGTACATTATTTAACATTTAGCTCAAAGTTCTTATCATCATCGTAAGTCATTAAAATATAGCGTAATCGTAATATTTTCTTTGCCCTGTATATTATTAAGAATTTATCGCCTCAAGTTGCGTATAAAAAGTTTTCTTTGTCTTTCTCAGCCGTTATAGCGCAGGTTCATCTTGTTATTATGTTGTTATATTTAAAGAGCTACATGATGTTATATAGTGGCTTTGAAAAAGAGCCTATTCAAAACGGTTGGGTAATACCAACGTGAAAATCCTACCTGAGGCCTGCAGGTTGTCTTGCAACAAACTCTTTAGTTATACTTATGGCTTTGTCAAAGACAGACCGAAACCTTTTCGTGTCGTGATGAACAAATACGACCAAAAAAGTTAAGAACAATGCAGTGATTTCGTGATCCAACTTGTGTTTTGATATAGTGGCTGTATGTAACGTATAGTTGAATATTATTTGAATATTTATTTGATATAAATAGTTTATTAGGAGGAGCCGGTTTTGTATTTTTTCACATGCATAAGATTTGCCGGTTTACCGGTGATAATTTTATGTTTAATATTTATAGACTTGAATTAGAAGTATTCGGCTTTGCGGCGAATTAATGTGCTTAATTTCACAAGTTTTAATATAACCTTATAGATTTATTTAGATGACTTTGATTTTTATATTGTTATAATTATAATTATCACCTCGAGATATCATATTAATGTTAAATTATAGTTCTCCATTTATTTAATTATATATTTTCTCTTTTAATAAGGATTTTAATACACGGAACGCAGATTCTTATTATTTCATTTAAAGATTATTCAAGCTGATATATTTCATATTCTCTGAAACCCACAAAATTAAAACATATCGATATATTTTTACAGAATTTAAATTTCAGACTCTACAACAGTAATATAAACATGATTTATCAATTAAACCAAAATTCCGATAGTAATTAAAACAATTCCAATAAAAATTCTCAATGAATAACATAATTTAATAACAATAATTCTAAATGAAATCGTACGTTTATATTCCCGACCGATGTTATTTTATAAAAGAAAATTAATCCCTGATAACAGTTGGTACATCCTGTATCCGGTTTTTAAAACTGCAATCAAGTGTGGGTTTTCTACATCCGCACCTCGACTTTTTTTTTAATTTTACACTTAAATAGCGATAAGCAAGGCTTACAATGAATTTAAGAACAAAGGATCTCTGATAAAGGAGTCCAAAATGGTGACTTTTGTTTGCTTTTAGCACACCACACTTTTAAACAGGAATTTTATTTAACACACGAATCGTATAATAATCTAATATTTTTCGTTTAGCTTTGTACGAAAACAAATCCAATATAACATTTGTAATCAAATTAGTACATTTGGTGTGTTGGACACATAGTTTAAGCCGTATTACGGAACTTAGTGAAGTTAATATTGCCTTATTTACTATTTAATTATAATAACTATTTAGGGTTAATAAATAAAGGGGGTTACAGTTAACATCATTAGTTGTGAATTGTTACCAGCGTTGAAACATACTAACATAATTTTTATGTTAGTTTTTATGCATTTACTTTTGGATTTTTTAAATAAATAAAATTTGCAATCGTAATTCAGCTGGATCCACCTGTTGACTGTTCTTGTGTGTTAGCTGTGGTCTCTATGCATTTATAATAATAATAATAATAAGCCTTTATTCCACATCTTTGACATACATTTGATTTAAAAAGAAAAATTTATAGGCCCCTGTCCAGGAGAAGGCCTCCGCCAACTTTTTCCACCCTAATTTATTTTGTGCCATCGTCATCCAATTTCTACCAGCTACCCTCACGATCCCTTAGGTATAGGTATAGGTCTTCCTTTGTTCCCTTTTCCTCTCGGACCCGTCCATTCGATTACTTCTCTAGACCATCTGCCATCTGTACAACCGGCTACGTGGCCTGCCCATCTCCATTTAAGTTTAAGGGCATATTGCTCAGCATCAATAATATAGGTTTTTCTACGAATATATTCACTTTTATGTTTGTCGCGTAATTTAATTCCGAGAATACTCCTTTCTATCGCACGCTATCTATGCATTTATTATCGATATATTAAGCAATTATATCGTAAAAACGTCTATAAACGTTTTTGAAATATATGAGAGCCATTTGAGAAGTCAGTGTTGTTATTGATTTTAAAAATAATTTTAATGTAATTTTATAAACAAATATATAAATTAGTGGCGCTATCCTTTTTACGTCTGTATCTTTTTCAATCTAATAGGCAAGTAGATGTTCAGCTTCCTGTGCTTGACACACGCCGTCGTCTTTTTTGGGTCTAAGCCAAGCCGGTTTCCTGACTAAGATATCCTTCACCGTTCGAGCGAATGTTACATGCGCTCATAGACAGAAAGTCCATTGGTGCACAGTTGGGGATCGTACCTACGACCTCAGGGATGAGAGTCGCACGCCACTGGGCCATCACTGCTTTTATCAATAAGATGACACAAACGTCACAATAAAAAGACGTAACTATTTCACTTACGAATTAAAAATAATTACAGTTGATACTATTCCATCATTTTCGCTTTCTTAATTCTCTGAAATAGAAGAAAAAAATAAACCTGCTTAAAATACTTGTATATATTTCAAACCAAATCGGTTATAGGTATTGCGGCGATATGACTGAGCTATCAGAACTATCATATTATTTCAAGGCACATAGGTAAATAATTTTCTATACTGTTGGGACTTGTAAGGAAGTGATGATATCACTAAATCGATACTAACCTTGACAATGTCCTTCACTAGTAAGAGTGCTAAATAGTTAGTTTATCTAACAATTAAATAACAATTGTCAAGAAGATAATAAAACACGCCTTAACTTTTAACAAAGAGTATGTAGATTTTTCTTAGCTTTACAGTATCAGTAATTGATTATTTATAACAAAAAATCCACAAAATTTCGTATAATAAGTTTTACTTAATTTATTGGTTTGATGTTAATAGTAGTAGCAATAGTACAAGTTGATTTTACATAGCCTATTACAAAAATATGTACGATGATTTTGCTGCATATATTTAACCTAAATTTGAGACTGTTACTAACGGGTGACAGCCTTAGGGTAAGGGATTTATACGTACGGTAGTCATTCTTAGCGCTACGACTCAGAATCTTAGATTAGAAAGTGTTTATGTAATAGATTTAATTATATATAATTAGTTAGGCTAGACTACGTGTTCAATATCAAATTTTTAAATTATACGTACATTTTAAACCTAAATTGCTTAAATTTTATACTACATAAACTTAATTTTTTTATAATACATATAAAATAATAAGGTGTATCAGTAATTACGTATTATTAATAAAACACACAACAAAAGTGATAAACGTACATATATTAATAGAATAGCTATTCTACCATGTGTCTTCTGTATCTTTACATGTATATAATGACGAGTGGTTTAGCGAGAAAACTCTATTAATGATAGTAATTACCGGGTCCTGTCATTTTGCCCTCCTAAAACCTCTAAGTGATAAACGTGAAACCTGTATAAGTGATAGTAATTTTTCACGCATGAATATATAAACGAGATTGATACTTGCATTGCCTACTTCAAACTTTTCATAAGCAACATTTAAACGCATTTAACTTTAGCTATTACTTATTCTTAAATTAAATTTAATGGACTCCTATTTAATTCAAATCACATGTGCATCTATAATTGTATAGACCTATATATCTGAGACAGACCCCTTCTGTAACTCTGAAAGCTAGAAACTCGGGATAGTGAGAAACCTCTATAAGAGAAAATGAGATCGCGTTCCGTTGATCTCCCAATTATCCAGGTTTGATATAATTTTTTTTTTATTATAGTTCCTTTATATATTAGTATATTTATTTATCAAATCAATAACTTTTAAATTTATTAAAGGCCTATGGTACGTTTTAAAATAAATCTATCGCATAAAATTTTTAAAAGTTGAATCCAATTGCCAGTTGCCGGAACCAGTTGTCGTTCCCGAAAGAAACGGAATGACTGGTTTTTTCGCATCCAAACCGGTCGAATAATATTAAACTCCTGAGAATATAAATAAATATTTATTTATCGATTATTTATTTTTTTAATAAGACAATTAAATTATCTGAGTATGGATTATTCAAGCAACCAATTACTTGCTCCAAACTGGTCTACAGTAAAGCGGTCAAAAATTAACAAGCTGATTACAAAAGAGTTTTGTACTTGTATATCGGAAGATAAGTTTGTTTGAATTTGTTTGCCTATTGCTTATGGTAATGGGGATTTCGATTTTTGCAATTGAAATGTGTTTTTCTAATGTATTAACAATGAAGTAGAAAGCTCAGTTAATCAGTGATTTCTCACGACAATGGAAAGTTTTAAGGACGATCCTTTGGTAACAACGACTTATTTGATTTCAAACTTCTTAATGAGTAATATTCTTTTCTTCAATTATTTAGATGCTAACCATAATAACTATAATAATAATTGAAACCACTTCGAATTTCTAATATAACCTTTAAAATTTTTAAATAATAATAAAATAGATAAATGTCAATTCTAAAGGAAATTACTAATAGTACTCTAGGAATCACCGATCACGCGTTGCGATCAATATCAACCTCGAATTTAGAGACAAACGATCAGGCATTGACCCCTTGATTGGTTGCGACATAAAGTTTTATACTCAGATGTAATCAAGCGTGTACACTGTTGGGTCTTCGCTAATTTTTATTTTTTTTCGTATTTCGTCTTGACACAAGGTGACGCATCCTTATAAGTACGGTCGTGTACTTTGTGTAT
Source organism: Pieris brassicae (assembly GCF_905147105.1). Lineage (NCBI taxonomy): Eukaryota > Metazoa > Arthropoda > Insecta > Lepidoptera > Pieridae > Pieris > Pieris brassicae. The sequence continues at coordinate 9,232,609 of NC_059680.1, forward strand.
CTGAAATCGAACTAACATCAAGGTTATACTTTCTACAATTGTCTATGGATATTTTTTCAAAACAATCATGGTATCGTGGTAGAATTTTATAATAAGGCACTAAGAGAGTCTATAAAATTAATAATAGTAGCATGAATTCGTGTGCGCATAATATTTTATTTTTAGTTTTACATCTGATAATGGGTACGAAAACCATTTTTTTTCCGTATACGCATTGATGGCTTGGAGATTCAACTTGGCATACAAAAAGGTCCCATTAACAAAGCCATGCACGAAAGTCACGCGTATGTGTTGTCCCTTTCTTACATCACCTATGGTAATAAGCAAGAATAACATAATATATTAGTGTATGCCACACATACTCGTACGTGAGAAAATAACACGAAGGAATGCGTAGGCGAGCCTAATCTTACAATCCCTTTTCGTGTTTGGATTATTTGTTGACAAAAATCGTGCACCACAAAATCACTATAACTTGTTTTTTTTTTTAAACCAAAACCACCTTCAAAGTTCTAAATTGTTGAGTTTCTTGTTCCTACTGATAGAGTCTTAAATTCAACAAATGTGCATTCAAATAACGACTTCTTCAGTAGTTATAATCGCAAATGAATGCATATTCGTCGATACACCATGCTAATTGTCAATGTTTATTGAAGTTGTTCAAAAAATCCAATAAACTATATATATTGACGTATAAAACATTAATATTAATGTCATCTAATCAAACAGACGAATACAACAGATAATAAATTTATTTATGAACAATATAAGATAATTAAAATGTATGAAAAGTATGCTTATTTTATTGTTGGAAATTAATTCTGTTCAATCTATTTAGAATTCACGTATTTTAATTAAAAATATAAATATGAGAGCCCGATGTTTCATGGGGTGATCCGGAGCTTCACCCATATTAATAAAAACATGTACTTGCTTGAACATAATCTCAATATAATAATTAAGTGTTTTGCTATTATATTATTAAAGTATACATATTTGAAATTATAAAATTTAATTTTTGTCAAGATCCTAGATCAGGGGTACAATAATAATTACCCAATTTACATTAAAATAGGTTCAGCAATTTCGCAGGAATTGTGTTACAACCACTAACATGAGAATTTTCTATATACATATATAAAAGTCGCATTTATCAGTTAGTGATAGCGTACATCTTTCAAACGCTTTCCGGGACTATATTGTAGTTAAACAAAATAACTCTTTAGTTCTTTTACATGGGCATTGTGTAAGTTATGTTTTATTGAGTACATTTTGTATTAAGGCGAAAACTAAAATCCTGAAAGGAAAGACCTTTAGAGCATTTATTTCTTAACACAAAGTGGTCATGGGAAATGCCCATTGAAAAAATTCACCGTCCTTAAGGGACGATTTTAAATTAAAATAACTGCATACATTTTCATAAATGTAAATTTGAGAAATTGATTACATTTTGTAGGTCAAATCAATTAAGACTAATAACTATAATATATTGTGAACACAGTCTACACGTGAAGTATTGGTTTTGGAAAAATCCATATTAGTGAAGATTTTTTTGTGTCAGCAAGCGAACATACATTAAAAGTGTATGTTTTGTAATGTAAATGCCGCACAAGATGTTATAGGGTTTGATTTGACAATCAAAATATTTTCAAAATGTTTTTTCGAAACGAGAATTCGTATTTACGTAATATATACCTAAAACCTAAAAAACGCCAATATTTAATAACAAAATAATATAAGCAAATACGTGAGCGACCTTGACATATTTGTTTGTTATACAATTCGCTGACTTGATATAAATTTTCATGTTTTATTCAATTATACACATAACAGAACATACATTACTGGAATAGAAATGTATGTTTCACTTTTTTATAATATTTCGTTTTTGAAGTTATTATTTTGGCGCGTTAGGGAAATATGATGAGAGTAAATTATTACGATGCACTTGCAAACCGTCTCAATAATCAACACTCTGAAGTTAGCTATAGTCAACATTTTAGTTTTTTCTATTGTTAGTGTCGTTTTTTCTACAACCATAGAATAATATTTTTATCTTGTGACGCCAAAGAAGTACACTTCTAACAAGTGTACACACACGTTGTTTTTCATTAAGTACCTCCTTCTTAGAAGCTTACTAAAATAATTCTTAAAGCTTTATTTATAGGGTTTTGATGTTCGTTCCTAAATTAATTAAATATAATTTAATTGAACCAAAAACATTTAACCTTAACCTATTTAAAATAATTCTTAAAGCTTTATTTATAGGGTCTTTATGTTCGTTCCTGAATTAATTAAATATAATTTAATTGAACCAAAAACATTTAACCCAATTTTCTTATATGAAAAAAAAAAGTTTATTAGACTTTTGTTTCACGTTACAAAAATCTGTAAGTCCAACTCAAGAACAGTTTTTTGTTACGTCTTAATTTCTATCAAAAATATGTCTTGAACTTCTGTTATTTATACTTGCAATACATTTAATTGCGTAGCGTTCAATTCTAAAATAATAAGAGGCGTGTTCAAGGCAATAAATCAAAATGCAATTAGCTGTACTTGGTAGCAAATTCCGTAATTACATTTAGTAATATAATTAAAAACATCATCATTATTGCAACAGATTATGGTAATTCAGTGTAATATTTAGTCTATGATAACGATATACCTCGATTATAATCTTAAACTTCATATATTCGCTCTAATAATTATTGCTACACAATAGTGGTTTGTAAAGTTAGAAAAAATGCTATTAAGTAATCACTGTAAATGCGAAATTATTTTATAAATTGCATACAGAGGCATACAGTTTTCCAAAGTTTAGTTATACATTCCTGTGAATTATAGCTTAAATCACTACATTCATTATAATCTCACAAAAATTTATTGCGATACTTCTAGTTAATTTACAAAATATTCTCAATTTGAAAGCTTTATGATTTATAAATAAACAACTTAATAAATTAATGGTAAAGTGTATGACGTTATGCTAATACACATTATAGTATATTATGTAAAGCAGTTGCAGTTCTTCAATATTACGGAGATGTGGCGTCGTTTGTTACGCAAAGAGATTAGTCTTATGATAAATGAATTATATTGCATTTCGCAGACTGCATAGATTCCCTGATATCAACAGTAGTTGATTGTATTTTATAGTCTTTATAATATTAAACTAAATGTGCCGATGTGAAAAAGCATTATTTTAAACACCCGTCAAGTCCTCTGACATATTTAGCGCTGAATCTATCTGTATATGAGAGACAAGCTGTCAAACTGTTTAGTTACTTAAACAAAGCATTGCTAGAAGTTTCCCACCCAGCTCCGTTCATCATTGTTACTTCAAATGGTCGGCTCGGGCTCTTACTGCATTCTGAGAAAACTATAATAAGTCATATGTCGTGTAGAACATGTCACTTACGGGACTATGGAATACAGAGGCGCTTTAATATACATCTTGTAAATTGTGTATTGAACAATTACAAGATAACGCAGTTTATATATCCTTAAAATCACAAACATTGTAATTAATACATTTTATTTATCTTATTCTCTCGGATCGTACACGTATTACAATACATATCTAAAACCTTTAAACGTTTAATTTACATTTTTTTTTAATCCCTTTAAGCGGGCAACCCTACACGTGGGTAAAACCGGTAGCGCGATCCCACGATGGAAATATTTTGTGTGTGGTCAGCCGCGGCTCACTCCTCGAAGCCGTAACATAACACCGATTCGTACAAGATCCTGATTTGTTAGCCCACCGCAAAATTACATTTCAATTTAATATCGATACTTCGCTATGTATAGAAAGCCGCAACGAGCGCAAAGTAATGGAGTAACAGACCTCAAAGGGGCGATGTATAAGAAAATGATATTTTTTTTATAATTCAAATAAAGGCAAGTATGGATTGTACCCCATTTCTACTAACCATTAAAATGTGGTCGCGCTCAATTGTGTAGCGTTTTTTTGAAAAACCCTTAACTAACGATACCATTCTGCTTAAGTATATTTAAGAAAGGAAGCTAATTAATAATAGTGTCAATAACTTCGATTTAAACTAGATAGTTCCGTCGGTTCAAGTCCCAGAAACAATCATCGATGTTTGGTTCTCTTAAAAAATTAGTTGGTACGGGACGTTAAATAACAAGCTAGATAACTGTTTAACTAGGAACTTGATAGTTATCCTACGTCCTTCTCTGAGTTTCTCAGTGATGTCACGGTTCGCGATTATCCAATAGCGGAAGTAAGTTCGATGCCTTCGCCGGGTTTGTAGCAAACAGTTGAAAGTGCGATCCAAAGCATATAATACACGCGACACCCATATTAATAAACCAATGGTGCAATAACTGGCGTCTCCAACAATTAGTGATTACGTAACTATCTTATCTAATATCTACCAAAATTTTGATATTGATTGATATTTGTGAAATATAGTTTTTGATCTTTAATTTTTCGTTTTTATAATATGATATTGAAAAACTGGGTAACTCATAAATGTTCTCAATAGAATCGTTATGGAAAATATTCACTATAGAGATTTAGTTCCAAGTATGACTCTCGAATGTAAAATCCGATACATTCACTAACTGAAGTCGGAAGAATTCTTGACCCTGAATATAACCCTAATAATCTGATGGTAGAAAATCTGTAGAAAATTATAAATATTAGATGTTTAGCACTATGTTTATTATATCTATAAAAATCATATAATGACGATTGGTGATATATATTTATAAAATTTGATAAGTGATCAATTGAAAATCTTAATCTTTAAATGTAAGGGACAATAAAGATTAAGTAGTTAAATCAAGGGAACCAAAGTTTATAATTCACTTTTGTATAATAATGTTTAAGTTACATTTTACTAAACTAGTCTAGGTAAGGCTTTTAATATTTAAAAAAATAAAGACAATTAATACGGAGTTAAGTAGAAACAAATGATTCAAACGTTTGCCTAATATCGCGTGGAATTCGGGTACTGATAGCGCCTGGTGTGTTCATTAAAAAAAGTTATGGTTCGCTGCTCTTGTATGATGTAAAGTTACCTTACATTAGCAGTTAGATTAGTAATGATAAATACAATGTATAACTGCTAAATCTTTTTAGATTCTATAATATAAATTTGTTTATCCCAATAGTTTCCAGTAATGTATATGGATGCCCGCTCAAAATAAAATAAGCCCACACATACACATGTCCGATACTTATTTATATCATTCAAATGATCAAATTCATCACGTGTCACAAAAGGTACTATATTGTATGGCTAATTCATATGTAATAATGTCTAAACAAAATTCAGTTACATACTAATCCTTATTTTTGTAGCCGAATGTTGGTCAACCGCATTTCGTATTACTCAACAGAACAGCGACGATGCTTACGTAACATTTAAAATTAGAATAGAATAATGCCTAACGATTCCCGCACAAAGCAGTGTCAACATTTCGTACCAGCCAGCTATATATTATATTATCACGTGATTTGATAAATTATAGGGTGTAAATAAAGCCTAAAATTAATGGATGGCAATCGCACTTATATCTCGTACTCAATAATATCTCAATATTGTTATATGTATTTATTTAGACTACCTATTGAAATAGCTGTTATAAGCAGTTTTCATAACGTTATAGAATTAACCAAGCGGTAACGGTTTTTTGAGTCCTAATAGCAAAAGCAATAATGTATTCGGGTTAATCGTCGTATCAAACGTTAATAACATCATAATAACTTGTGATAAAATATTTGTCGAAATATTTTAATTTAAATAAAATTTGTCGCCACGACTTATTTGGTGGCCAAATTTAGGTTTTACCAAAGTATTTTTAAAGATATTTGAATTAATTATTTTATACTTAATCTAAGAAGACACGCAAGTGTATATACGTATATATGACCATGCCTCTCGAATAAATCTGGTTTAATATATTCTCAGTTTCAATAGCCACTATTTGCTAATCTTTTTCAATTAATTGTTATTGCTTTTGATCAAAATTTATTTAAAATCAGAGTAATGATCAATCAATATTGTTATTAAGGTGTCTTTCCACAAGTCTAGGGCCAACACAGCTGTATGCGAAGACTCGTAAAAAGTATAATTTTGTAGCAATCCTCGTGACGTGTCTTTGAACACGACTGGGGTCGTTGCAGTTCAAGTGCTGGGTCATATCCACTGTCACGACCTGACAAAAACAAAAAAAAATATTAATTTATTACCATTTCGAAATTCTAGCCCTGTCACTTGCTATGTCAAATTGTGTGTTTCCTATTAATAAATATTGCGAAAAAATTCATTGAAAATTACCTGACCTTCGAGTAGAATGCACTGAACAGACGAGAAATATTGTATCCATGCGGCATCATCTCATTTTCTAGTAATAGAAAGTACTACGGCCTACAATCTCATGGACTAGATTTTTTCCTAAATGACAGCGTCAGTATGCCCTTAATTTCCCCCGAGCTTCCATAACTACCTTGATAACGCCCAAGGACAGCTTTTTGCGTTCGTTATTATAATATCCTTTATCTAACATTCCGCTTCTCTTGTAACTAGGTGATCAAAAGAAAATATTTTTTTATGAGATTTGCTGGTACTATGACACTGATTTATATTATTAAAATAATTATGGCTTTGTATGGGATTTACCTGGTCTCGAGTTTGATGTCCAGAGAGACCATCTTTAAAAAAATACAAGACAAACAAGACTTACACCGCTCTTCAGAAATTTATTGCCAGACACACTTTAAAACATAAAACTATAATTGAGAAATAAGCACCCCAATTAGGCATTGATCAGGCAGAGGCATGTCTAAGTATATTTTTTTGATTTATGCATACAAATTCAAATGATTATCAATAGCAATGATTTTTAAACGAAATTTATAGACCCAGAAATTTGATTGCCGATGTCACCTCAATAATCTCAAGTCGAAACACTTAATGCTTTGCTGGGAATCGAACCTCAAGCGTATACACACTAAGCCATTTAATATCAAATAAACTGATTAACTTTTTCCAAGTCGTTTGATTCCTGGTCGATGTCTCCAATCAAATGCGTGATGAATCGTAGAAACAGGGCGGAGCGGCGCAAGCGCGGGTTCAATGACCTTACGAGAAACCATTTCCCGATCAGAATCTTGGGAATACCTCAATATAATATCAGTTTTCTTCTATTACGGTATAGCTGTATTATTAAAGTAGACCAAAATGAAAATTCGATTTAGTACCATTATTTTTGAGGCTTAAATCATACTTTTGGGATTACGGAATACGAAGACACCGTGGCTAAGTGTTAAATGGACGCGATTTTAGCAAGGAGGTGAGTCTAAGCCCCGCGCCGAAGAGCAGTTACTTCCTTTAATAATCGTTTCTCGAAATCTTTGCGAACTCTGCTGGAACTGCGAACCAAAATATGACTTCGGCGAAGAATCGAGAAACTTCCACCGCTCCCTGTCCAATCCCACTTAATGGCATTCAACTGCGAATAAAGCTGCTTTCAAACAATTTAATATTATTAAAGTTGTTGAAAATTGTTATATTATTTTAATGTACGGTATTCGCGATTTACTAATATAATCAATTTACTTCGATTTTAAAGTAAGCCAACGTCAGTATTATATTTATTAATGCCTCGTGCGTTCGTAACAGCCCAGTGATATGACATTCGCGAAACTAAACATAAAATAATAATTATATTATAACTAAAACACGGTATCGTACCTATTAATACAAAAAAATCATTCCAGTGGCAGAGTGGCCTTTATCTCTTTGTAAAAATTACTTCGTAATTACTAAACTGTCAAGATGTTAGCAAATAAAAGTCTATATAAACAGACTAACGTAGACTTCACTCTTTTGTCCTTGTTCTAATAAAAATCGCATATTTTCTAATTAAATCATTTATTGCTAAACAGTTATGGAAAGATAAAATGAAGGAGTTATCTATTCGCTAAATAACCTTGGCAGCTTGTTATGCATTACTTCGAACAATTGCCTGATCTTGAAGTAACATTTAAAAGCTTTTTACCTGATAGAGATTTACCCGTAAATCTGAACATATTTAAATAGTAATCAGTTGTAATTGCGACATCACTAATGCCTGTATTATGAGTAATTGTGTAACTTTGCTAAGATAACAATAGGGAGAATTATAATAACTACGAACGTACGTTTCTAATTGTGCCAACGTACATATTAATACTTGATCATGCCATTCAATGGTTTCACATGTAATTGTAGATAGGTATGTCGCCCTGAAATAATTATAAGAACGTAATCTTTCAAGATCGCAACGACTGTCACCGATGAAGTTGTAGGAGACAAGATGTCTGTTAATTAATAAACCTTTTACCCTTGATTTTTATCTATATTTATGTTGAGATAAGCAGATACCGCAATACGAACTAAATTTACTTTAACCAGAATCCAAAATGAGGTCACATAACATTGATTTTATTTAAAAAAATATACGAAAATTTCGCGATCCTTGTCTGAGTTCGCATGAATCCGCTCTGAACGTTTCAATTCTATGGCAATTTCCTGTGCATCTGCGATCATCAACATTTTCGTACTCTTTAATACTAATCATAACATCAAAGCATCTCGATCCTCGCTGGCAGGCACGTGCTGCTGTAAAATGAATCTCAGTTCAGTATATCGCGGTCGCGTAGCTACAAAACACTGCTCCAATTTGCTGGAAACCCACGCATTTGTCAATATAAACACCGGCTCCTCAGGTTATATCTATGTAAAGTGACGTAAACAATGTGATATATATTTCGTGATAAAATGATTGAATTAGTGAAAATGCCAGATACCAACGGTATAAATGGGGCTCTAAGGGACATAGGGGTGAATGCTTTCGTTTGTCGCGTGCAATACTTGAACGACTTGGATCCTTTCAACGAGTATAATGTAAGACTACCGACGAGACCACTTTACCACACTTTCAACTCGTTGATACCCTTGTCGTATCAAATCGCTGCCGTACATCGATTACTGCAAGCTCCACACAGGGTAAGTGCTAAACATCTACATCTTACCCCCTACTTATAGTTATAGTATAGCTATTAAATACAATTAAGTGTACACTAATGTCAAGAAAGGAATTGGTAAGTGATACTTTCGATATACAATACCCCCAGATGGTTCAAACGAAAGATATACAAATGTGTTGTTTTATGTACTTATTTTATACTTGCGTAGTATACGCAGTCTCAAAAATAATTCAGTCCTTTTTATCGTCTCTTTCTGTCGAATTGTGTTTACACTGTGATGGAAAGAGTATGAGTACATGAGTTAAAACGCGACGATTACTTTTATAACGTTTTTATGAATAAGGCAGTGTTTCCCAACGTGGAGCCCACGCCCTACGGGGAGGTAATTTGATTGTTAAGGGGGCAATCGAAATCAGCTGGATATAAGAAAAACGTAGAGACTTGAGACTGAAGCTAACCAAATTGGAACCTAATATAAAATCTCTGTGCATAAAGTATCAAGCGCAAGGATCCCACTAAACTAATATAGAAAAATCTTCATTAAAATTATTTAGAATTTCAATGTTTTGAAAATTTACTTATCGTTTCGTTAACAACTTCCTAGTGATTTCATCCCAAAACCAATTATTTAAAATTTCAAAAGTGAACAATTCAATTTTAATAATACAAATATAAATTATGTATATTGTATAGGGGCGAGCATAAGAATTTTAGGTAGTCTAACGTGGGGCATAGTACAAAATAGGTTGGGAAACACTTACAAGTGTTTTGCGTATGTCTCCATCAGAAAGTTAATAGGGGTTTATAGTAAGTATGTTTATAAATAAGACTGAAACTATACGTGTGTGTTTATTTTAATAAAGTATCATTAGTAATACAACTTAGTCATCGTGGCAGCTAAAATTATCTGTTCTAAATATTTGTTCGCTCTCAGGTGAGAGATGTACGTAATCGCGTACGAGGAAAAGCCATCATTTGGGAGAGTAAACAAATGCGATTTTGCAAGCTAATTCTACAAATATAAATCAACTAAGTACATCAAGGCTAGGCTTTTAAGTCAGAAAATAATAAACAGAATTTATTTATTTCAGACTACGAATCGATATCGCCATGATTATACCAGGGCTTTATATGATAGAGAAAAAATAATAGATGTTCAACAAACCCTTTTGTGGTTAACAAGAAACAAATAATCCATAGGCTAAATTAATCATTCTGTTTCCATCTATTATTCTCATCTAATTTAATATAACCAAGTAAATTATAGAGTAAATACATAAACATTACATGTAATAAAATAAATTTGACAAAACCAAATGCAGATTTTATGCAACATTTTTATATGACAATTATTTTTTTTTTTTAAATTATACGTTATTTAAGGATACTGTAAGGATTTCAGGGCACATTCAAAAGAATAATGTGAAAAACATTATTTTCACATAATCCTTTTAAAAGTATAATATATAAGGTTGTAACGAATTTACTAGTTAACTAATTATATAATTAAAATACAAGAGAAAAATAATAAAAAACCCATCCGCTCATTGATCATACGATTTTCTAGCTTATTTCTCTATAAAACGTTTTCAAGGCCATTTTTTCCAATCACTAACTTTGTGTCTGATTAATAGGAATAAAGTAAACATATTTCAAGATAGTTCGCAGATGGTACGCGATCTTTAATCAGTTCTTTAAATACAATTGTGACGTCATATGAAAGGCCCATATAACCAATCTTCAACTGTAGGTGGGTGGGCTATATAGGGAGCATGGGCAAGTCCCGATGGTAGAGATATTTTAATGGATTATATATATATATATAATCCATATAATATTCCATATATAAATAGAAAAATAATATTATTATCTTTTTATTGATTTTTTATTGATTATATATATATATTATATATATATTATTTTTCTAATTTAAAGTCGGACATCCTAGGCTTCAAATATGTCAGTTTGAACAAACCACAACTTACCCATTACAAAAACGGTTTGGAAAATGTATGTTAATTTATAATTTTTGAAAAACAAATATTGCAAGATGAATGAGGTTTAACCTTAAACATAACTTTTCTAGGTGGTTCATAAAATGAGACAGACAAGTGTCAAACGAGTAACGTGTACAGTGTACACCTTGTTACAAAGTTAACTGACTCCGAATAGTACGCGGTATCAGGGCTGTCGCAGTAAGCCTTTTTAATGAAATACGGCTCCAAAAATATATGATGATAAAGCATAACTTAAACAGTTTTTTTAAATTGAACAACTTCTAAATATTAAGTTTATTGGTTTTTTGGTTTTTGTTAAGTTTGAATTACAATTATTCTTGTATTTAGGGCGTGTGGACATAACTATGTCTGTCGTGTCCGATACTTATATATTAATTCTACACAATCGGTAAACAAATAACACATAAATAAATGTAGGATACCAAAAAACAGTCGGCGTCCCTAAACAGACAATACATGAATTACGGCATGCAGCAACAGACCGGTTACATACATATACACACATATTATCTTAAATGATCTGCCAAAGTGTCAGTACCATCATTAACGAGCAAGTAATATTACCGTTAAAACTGAATCTGGTCTATTTTGCTAGGTTGTGTGAAAATCTTCACTCAAAACGAGTAATTGCAACAACTTGTTGACAGTATCTACTTAAGAAAACTTTGTTTGTGTGATTCTTCGTTACTACGGTGATTGATTTTTATAAATCTTTCACCGGTAGAAAGTACGAGTGACAACCGCCGTATCTAACTCTGATTCCATGTGATCCAGAAATTTAATTCTACATATCATGCTTGTGCATATTGTAATTAGAGTCTGGGTTTTAAATGACCAGATTCAGTGACAGTTATAGGATAAAAAATGTATAGCAGACGTCCAGTTGCTACATCGTTGAACTGAAAAAGAATTTCTGAGGCATATACAGATTTATAAATCAAACTATTTCCAAAAATAATTCATTGCAAGGACTCAAAAAGAATAATAATTTTCCGTATCGTATGACCACGCAACAAACAGAGTCTGTTAAAAATCTTTTTCGCCTTAGTTCAATCACGATATCCAAAAATACATTTGTAATTTTTTTTAACTTAGACATTTCCTGAATTCAAATTATCATCAGGCATCTTTTAATTCGGCATAAATAATTACTGGTACGGAAGGCTATTTTAAAAAGTTTATCTATTTCGTGGTTTACATTACCATTTATTGGGGATTCCACTAACAAAAAACGTGTCATGACCCAAATGTTCCATTATTAGCTGTGCAGAGCAACCTATTTTACTTGACCTACAAGTTTTCTTAAATATTTACAGTAACTGCTTAGCCTAGAACTTTAAAGTACCTTATGTTTAAGAAATTTGCTGATTAACACCGTTGGCGCTACTGAGGAGAGGATTAGACGTGTGAGGATTAGGAAATTCATTAATCCTAAGTTATTCTTAAATTAATATATTTAAATAATCGTGATTATCTTTAAATGAACGTGTTATAAATCTTTCAAAATAGATTTGCCTACAATACGAATACATCTGTAAGAAAATGTTTCATGGTTGAGATGTCTTTGTTTGGCACTTTTATTTGTGAGAGGGTCTGAATTAAGGTTGAGATTTTTTGCGAAGAAACAATCATAGTTCGAACTGTCTTAACTCTGAATCTTACCCTAAGCCATTAAGCAGTTACGACACTTACAATAAAAACAATCAGAGCTATTCATAACATTAAATATAAATCAACGTGCTTAAACTTTACCAACTATATTATACCTTATCACATATAGGACTTATTACAATTGATTTGTCATACCAACCCATGTAATATTGAGACAAAAGATAAATATGATAATGATGGACAGACATTAATTTATATTTCGACAAAATACATTGCAAAAAATTTAAAAAATCAACGTATGTGCGTGCATGCTAAAACGACGAGCCGATTTCCACACTATAAATTCTGGATAAATGCCAATAACGCCCAACTTCTCACCTATATCGTATTAACGATGAAATTACGTTGTTATACTAATTATACAATAATTATGTCGTTTATTCGAAATCTATGAACAAATTTTTAAAATCGTTTTGGAAAATGAATAGATTTAGATTACAGAATATGACAGAAATATTAATTTATCGTTATTTTAAATATTTTCTTCTGTCCATAATAAGAGGTCCATATTTAAATAGGTATTTTATTATAATATATATAATAAAATACCTATTTAAATATAATAATAGGTATATTTAATGATAAACGCAACGCAAGCCTTTAAACAATCACATTCTCCTTAAGTTTTCAAAAGATAGCTCTTTATAATTATTACCTGATTTTAGTTGGATGATGCCACTCTTCAGGTGTTTAAGGACGGTGACTATGGACCTTATTTAGACCTTGATCTAACTCTAGCTGAACAAGATGAAGAAATTGAAGGGCTACAAGAAAGGTAAATTCTATTTTATTAATAACATTGGGCTATTATAATAAGTGGTAATACCCAGAGTCGACCATTAACTGATCTCTAATTAGGTTGATCGTAGTTAGTCGTATCAGATTTAAAAGAGGGTAGTGAGATACCATTAAAGCCTCCGAGTGGATCAGATACGATGTTCTGGCCATGATGACTGAAAAAGCAAGAGTAAAGCCTCTAAGAAAAGCTACACCTTAAAATTTCTAACGGGCAGAAAAAGCGTAGAATACAAGAGAAACAAGTGAAGCCTGTAGTGCCTCAGAGATGATGATTGGAGATGATGATGATCTGTGGTGAACATTTAGATCTCTGAGTAAATTTGTTAATTTTGATATCATAAAACTAACTATAAAGACGTTCTAAATGTGCATATATACCATATAGTATAGGTAAAATAGCAGACTTCCTCGTCACCCTACTATCAAACAATCAAACGCATCGTAGTCCCCACGACGCAATATAATATAATCATCCATCAAATTATTCTATAAAGTATAATACCAGGGTGTCATATTTTTAAATTTTCTAGCGATGCGATTATTTATTTAGCATTTGCGAGTGTTACTACTGATAGAATATAATTATTAATAAGTAGTTATTTTATCTGTAAGAGTAGGTTTAAGACGAAATATTATATGCAATTTGACGTTATTTATTTATTGAGTCAAATCTATCAATTATTCTCGATTTTAACTACTAAATCAGTTTTACCTACTGAAATTACTGCTTACAATTTGTTTTGGTTTTTTATTATAACAATAATTTAGTTTATTATAACTCGACACTGCGTGAGAATTTTAGTGTTGTGAACATTGTTATGGAAAGTATAGGCTTGCGTAAATGTAACAATATGGAAAGTATGGAAAATCATGTCGTTAGAACTATTATTGTCATATGAAGAGACTGTTTTTTGCTATGCAATTGAATCGCAACGAAGACGAATCTTAAAGAAAAACGAGAGAGCATCAACAATGAACTTACACTATACCGCTTAATACATAGGTTGTTTGAAATAAAACTATTCGATTTATTATTAAATTGGACGTGTATTTTTGATATACATCTAATATACCAGGCAATTTAAAAAAACCTCTATAACTATTTAATATGTTTTTTTATTAGTTTTTACTACCTTTTTGAAATCTAGTTGTAACAACCTATCTTACATCAAATATATTTTGCTAGATTAAAGAACTTTTGGATTAACATAACAACATTTTGTATAAAATTTATGAACACCATGTTACATGCTATGGTTTAAGTAAAATGAATCGAGGTGTTTTTTTTTAAATCTTCACACGAGCAGTAGCGAGCACCGACCATAGACGTCAGTCCGTTCTAAAATACTGTTTAAGTAATTTTTTTTTACATAGAATCTTTTTTTAATTTATCATCCTGGCTGTAGACAGCGATGAAATCTGTGATATTGAAGATTTCGATCAATTTATAGATCTGGATGAAAAGTGAGTGTTAATGTCGTTGTGTATATTTTGACTAGCAATTTTACACTAATAATATGAGGTGCATTTGTATCTTATTTTGCTTGCTATACAAATGTGTATAAGTTAAGCTTTTTGCGAAGTTCTTACAAATGTTTATAATAGAACAATTGTTTTGTTTTGTTAGGTAAATAAGCTCCATTACGTACTTGTTTAGCTATTTGCGAAAAGATTTAATGTTTAATGACTATAAATAATTGTTTAATTTTTTATTTCAGTCGCAAAAATGCTTTGGTACTGCGCACTCAATTATCGGTACGAGTACATGCTATCACTGGTAAGTAGTATTATTATAAGATTAATACCTATAAAAAGATGCCCAAATTAATAAAATATATAATATTAATAAGTATAATAATTTGTTTCCATAAAATTGTGTTTATTGATACTTAACTTTCAACCTCAAAGCTACATAGACACAGAAGAGATAAAGCAGTGCGACAACCATTGATCCAAAGATTAGTGTTTCACCCATGGCGCAGAAAATGGGATTATGATGTGTTTTTTCTTAAGGCTCACGTACTCGATGTGGTTACCGGTTTTTTTAGTATCTGTTATGACGTTTCTGGGACATTAGCTCTTTGGTGCTGAAACTTCGTGGGTAGCTCAAAATTTTATAATCATAAGTATTGCATCATTCCCATCAGACATAATGAATGACAGAATAATGGCGATATGATAGAGCTATCCTCAAAAACATTATTAATGACTGAAATGCATTAAACACAGTACACGGCTGTGCCCAATGGACTTCTCTTTTTATATGGGCTTTAACAGTCCCCCGTGCGCTTAAGGTAAACCGACGGCGTGTGAGAGGCACAGAAAGCTGATCATCTATTTGCCTATAAAGAAAAGTAAATGATTACGAAATCTATGCAGAAATTTGAGGCCAAGAGATGATAGATGTTAGAGATGAGGACCAAGAAATTATATGTGATTTCTATCATTTCAGAACGACTTCTACATTCCCAAGGAAAAGACCTGCGGCGGGCTTTGTTTGCCGTGAAGCAGATGTTACAGTCTGATAAGGACTTAGTGCATGAATTTGTGGCTAATAATGGCCTTGATTGTCTTATGCAAGTCAGTGCCAAGGAGGATCAAACTTACCTCGACTACATTTTACGAGCCCTCGGACAAGTAAGCACATTTCTATTTCGAGTTTACTTCTCTTTCGGCCCAGATCTGCAGTCCGCCGAAAATGGGTTATCGACAGATCGCCACATCAATTTTAATACCAGTTTCCCTTCCCTACTGAATCTCTATTTATTAATGCCACTGACATTATCAGGATAAAAAGTAGTAATATATAAATATTCAAACATGCGAAACCTCGAAAATTCGTGTAACAATTTAGTGTTCAATAAAATGGAAGTTATATTCATTGTAGAAATATAACGGGTAAGATATATAAGTCTTTAAGCGTACTAAGAACGAGCCAAAAACCAAAGAAGAGTGCAGACTTTTGTCCCTGATGATCACATTTAAAAAATAAACCAGAAAAAAAGAAATCTGAGAAGTCCACAACATAAGGTTGACACCACTTGTCTGTTTAATGAAATGGTATAATTTCATGGTGTAAATAATATTAAACTAAAATCTCGAGTATTACATTTTTACAGTTCGTATCCGCTTTATTTTCGCTTCTGTCAACAACCTTATGTCATAATCTCTATAATATAGGTATAATTTTGTATATTTTGGAACCGGTACTTTTTATGCGCAGTTATACGAAACATAGGGCACCTGCAAGTGTCTGACCTGAACGTCTAAACAAAATTCAGCTAAATATAATCTTTTTAAAAATTATAATTTCATTTCAGATACTCATTTATGTGGACGGTATGCATGGAGTCATGAATCATAAGGGGTGTATACAATGGCAGTACTCGTTGATTTCAAGTAATTTCCGGCATGTAGTCAAGACGACCCTTAAGCTACTTTCAATATTCGTCGAATACACTGAGGGCAATAGCCTTCTTCTCATCGATGCCATGAACGTAGTTGAAAAATCCAACGGCAGATCTCCGTGGTACAATGTGATCAAAATTCTTCAAGACTTTGATGCATCGGATACGGAACTTCTCATATGTGCAACTAGTTTAATAAATTTGTGTTTAATAAATATACCAGATAAGAATACGTATTATGATCAAGTAGACGCCCTTCATGACCAAGGGATAGATGATATTATCCAGTTCTATATGTCAAGGCAGGGCACAGATTTGGACCTTTTAAGGCAATTACATATCTATGACGCAGTTTTGATATATGAAGATGGAATGGAGAGCGGATCAGCTGTGAAGTAATAATTTTATGGTTTAGTTTTTTTTATATTTAAACCCACTAAATGTGCAATATGTACATGAAATCAAATATAGCAATCGAGTGCTTTCAAAAAATTATACATAAATGATTATTGTGATAATTGTACAGAAATATTCTATGTTTTTGGCGGTCTCTTTAAATACACTCTATTATCAAAAACCTCTTAACAGATTTCTTGGTTGTTTCCATAAATAAAAATAGTCTCAACTCGGTATATTAATTGCGGTTTGTTTGATTGCTAAATCAAATGAAAAGAGGCTTGTAATTAAATCCTGTTAAACCTGAATTGTACCGACAAGGGTGCGCAATAAACTCATGTTTTTATTAATTACCATAAATGTCTTGTATTTTCAGGCAGTTGGATGACTCAATACTAAAATCTATAAGGAGGAGAAATATTAATGTCACAAATGACTTCCGAAAATCGAAAAGATACCAAATGAAAGAGAAAGGTAACTAACTCTACAGAGCATACTACTCGTTTTTTTTTGCATGCATATAAACAATCAGGGATAGATATTGCGTTATACTTAGAGCGTACTTAATCTATTCAATGTAAATTATCTAATTGCACGTGTTAATATTTTGAAGTGTTCAATTATGGCTTAATAATTCATTTTTGCATTATCACTAACAACAGCAGACCAAGGTATGTTATCTAGTTTGGAGTGTGAGCAGAAAAATATATATTCCTTAAGAGCTTCGAGTTCCCCGTCGCTCCCAGAACGTAAAGAGACTTCATCATTACGCAAAAGGCGAGATAGATGCGCCAGACAAGCGCATCACATCCAACAATTGGAGCTTCAAAGTAGCTCCAGTGAAATTATCAATGCCCTATTTCAAATAAAGGGGAACAAACTCGAAGCTAGCAATGATAGCTTACCCAGAAATACACATTGTAACGGCGGGGAAGATAACGCAGGTGACCAAGAAGGGACCTCCAGCCGGGACAACCTACCGGATGTATTAATTAATGGTTTGTTCGCTAACTAATCGTTGTTTGTGGTATGTTTTTGCTGTAAGCAGCTGTAACATTTTATCCTCTGTCAAAACATCATTCCCTTTTACCAAGTTTTGTCTAGTCTTGAACTTTTGCTTTTGCTTCTTTATCAATACGAATAATAAACTTTTTAAGTTACGATCAAACACGATCGTATGAATGCACTAAACGTGACGTATTAAATGTCTTAGTATAAATTTTAAACGAAGTTATAAATAAAATATATTTTATTATAAAATCACATATTATTCTTAAAATTGGTGCAACCGGTACCGATAAATTTTTGTTGCTCCAAGAATTAAAATTATTATTACTTTCAACAGGTAACCAAAGATATACATCGGGTCTACAACAGAGAATTGAAAACGGAACATTAGGTCACAGTGTAAATCCCGTTGATAATTTATCCCCTAAGTGGAATAAATTTATTGACACCACAATACCGGAGAAGGACGATAGAGGAATTCTCTTAAACAGGGAGCATAGTATTAAAGATTTAGCGCAAAGACTGACTAGCCCAATTCAGCATGTCCAAGAAGAGAAACCGTTACTTGTTTCTGACATGGCCGGAATCGTTTCAAAGGCTAAAGAAGAACTGGCCAGATCTCAAACCAAGGGTATGTTAATAATAATATGTATACAGACACAACTATATAATAGAAAGGAAAAAAGACATCTGATAATTTTTACATAGATTCAGAAACTTAAAAAGGAAAAAAAAATTGAATCTAGTTATATTAATACATAATGGACCATTATATATAATAGAAACTATTGTTACTAATTCTATATATTATATAATAATATTACTAATTTTAATAAGTTTATGAGTAAGTATTTAGTAGGTATATTTTAGAAGATGTATAATATCAACAAGAAAAAAATACTAATAAATATTTTTCTTTTACTTTTCTATTATATTTAATTTCTTGACGTAAGATAATATACAGTCAATAAATGTATTCGCTGACCTTTGGATAGGCAATGAAATATAGAATTTAAAAATGTACATAAATAATATATATAAAATATTGTTGTCTTTGTTTAAGATTAAATACACAAGGGTTTATATATGTTATAGAAGTAAAATTTAAATTTGTTACTATTCAGTTTAATTTCAAGATAAATTGTGTATGTTATTATGATATTGTAAAGTCTTTTTTTTCTTAATGATACCTAATGACTATCAAACAAACATTTTTCAGAGATCGTTAAAACTCCAACTAAAGAAAAATGTCAAAAAACAATGGAATTTAATTTGGAAATAGTATCGGAAAAAGAATTAAACTGGGACGAGGTGAGGAAAGCCTGTCGCCATCGCGATTTTCAACTATGTGATCTGGATTTCTCTGACCTGCGCGAGGATTCAGATGACGAAGCAAAGTCCGTTGTGATAAAAATACAAAATGGACCACCTCCACCACCCCCAAATATGCCTCCATCATTTGAAGGTCCCCCACCCCCACCAGTGTACGGCCTTAACGAGATAAAACCTCAAAATTTAAATGAATCTGATACATCCACCTTGAAGAAAAATAAAAAAACTTTAAAACTGTTCTGGAGAGAGATCCACGAAAGCCCAGCACCAACGATGAAGGAAGATCACTTCATATGGGATGACCTTCCTAAAGTAGAAATCGATACAGCAATGTGGGAACATCTCTTCGAGACGAGGCCAAATGATATTAATTTTATGGTATTTACATTTTTATATATAATTAAATAAACTATAGTATATTAATTACCAGGTTAATAATTTGAATTTCTTTTTTCATGTAATCGCTTGGATACCCGAATATATAGGAGGTAAGAGAAATGGTTGCGATTTGATATAATTTTATTCAAAGACTTTTAAATTATAAATTCATGAAATATACTAAATTTTGTTTGTTTATAAATAATAAAACTAATCCTTATTTTGAATTAATATATTTACAGAAAATTCAAGCAGAACCAAAGGAAAATCTAATTTTAGATAATAAACGCTCTACAGCGATAAATATAACAATGAAAAAGCTCCCTCCACCCCAAACTATAAAGGCAGCTATTTTAAAAATGGATGTTACAGTTATGGCGCGTGAGTCTATAGAAAAACTTCTCACAATTCTTCCTACAGAAGAGGAAAAAATTAAAATACAGGAAGCACAGGTTACTTGATAATACTTTATAATAATTATAACTAAAGGTGTTGTTGGCAGCTTGTTATGCACAGCGACGTTATACGAGCTCAAACTTCATTTTTGTTCCATTCTCTTGTTTGATCTCTCTTTGGGTCCATATAATAGAAACACAGGCACAGACGTTTCCCGTACTTCTAATAAGTAGCAAAGTAATGAATACTTAATTTTAATTTGTTATAGTTATACCTGTACAATTTATATGTACCGTGTCTATTGATTAAATAAACAACCATTAATATACCACGACCTTTAATATTAACCGTTTCTGTAGTGTTGTATTTTTACGTAAAACTAACCATAATAAGTCACAACTCTGATGGCACACGGACCCCATGACAACAGGGATAACATTACATCTCCATCAATCACGTGCTCTTATTTAATGAAAGTAAAATATTTACACCGTGAAATTACAAGCATTATCTGCACCAATATATGTTGAAGCGATTTTTATGTACAGACACATGGCTTCTTCTCATCTATTCCTTATTGAAGATTGATTTACTTATCAAGGTCTGCAGAATCGTAGACAAGCTTATAAGGGACAAAAATAAAAGTGACCTACCACTTTATCAATTTCAGTACTCGAATCCGGACTTGCCTTTGGGAAGCGCTGAACAGTTCCTGTTAACCCTCACATCCATTAACGAATTGTCGTCCCGGTTAAAGCTTTGGGTTTTCAAACTAGATTTTGATAATTTAGAGGTTTGTTAAATATTTAAATGATTTTATTTTAGTTCGTGTCCTACTAGATAGGTAATTCCAACCTCATGAAGTCCATTTATGGTAAACAGAGACTGTATTATTGATAGTCGGTAAATTGGTAACCCTGATTACCAGGTAGAAATGAGTTATTACGAATATTAATAAAAACTAGTGGTGTGACAACCCTTAGGGTCTTTCCCCTTAGATTCATGTGTCTGTTAGGTGATCAATTGTTTTTTCTAATAGGCCAATAGATGATCAGCCTTCTGTACCTGACACACGATATTTTCTTTCACTAGACGAACAAGTACTAGTTAGAAGCGTACATATTATACAGAAAGCGTCAGTGCAAATCCCGGGTTCCAATTTACAACTTCGGCGATGAGAGCCCCACATTAAAGCCATTAGGCCAATATTATGAATACACTGTATATGTATATATTCTTCAGTCTATTTAATATTTAGTATATCAATAATATTTATTTATTAACAGGAGAACTTTATTAAAAGGTGTACGTCATAAAGATTATATGGTGTAGCTAAATATTTTTACGTTTTGTCTACAGAAAGAAATTGCCGAACCTCTAATGGACCTTAAACAAGGAATTGAATTATTAAGGGCTAACCGGACATTTAAGATAATATTATCAACGCTGCGAGAGGTTGGAAGTTTTCTTAATGGAACGCCAGTGAAAGGCTTTCGGCTGGAATATTTGACTAAAGTTGCTGAAGTGAAGGATACCGTTCACAAACATTCTCTGTTGTTTCATCTATGTGAAATGATAAAAAATAAATTTGAGGACACAACGGACTTGTTCAGCGAAGTAAGATATTGTTTTTTATTAAAACCGCTACTGTAGGCACAATAATTTATACAAATGTCAATAAGTCGTAAACTAAACCAGTAACATACGATTGAAGTCAATTGTTTCGAGAAATTGAAAAAACAAAATTAGGCTAAGTACGCCATAAAATAAATAAGTGATGAATTATTTTTAACAAATTACTTTTATTTAGAATCACTTTCATCATATAATAATATATCTAAAAGTTTGATAATTTATTAATATTTATTTTGATATTAAGCTGGGGCCTGTAATCAGAGCGTCGAAGGTAGACTTTGATGTACTCAGCAACAACCTCCTCAAGCTGGAGGCGGACTGTAAGGCTGCGTGGGATCACATGAAGAGGGTGGCAAAGCACGACGGCTCACTGTATAAAATGAAAATTAACGATTTTATAACGGACGCTGCAGAACGCATTGTATTATTAAGTAAAATAAAAAATCTCATTTTAAAAAGGTAAGCAACTGTTAGCAGCTTTAAGTAAGTAGAACTTTGAGTAGTGGACTAAGGTACAGTCTAAGCTTGCGAATGCTTGCGACGCGATAAAATGACGCTGCAGCAATTTACATTATTTTTGTATTGTATAAAAATGGCAAAAGAAAACAATGCAATACTGTTACAGATATGAAAAGTTTTTGCTGTACCTCGGAGTGCCACAAGTAGAGATACCAAATAATCGACCAACTGACTTCCTTAAAGGAATAGCCGAGTTTGCCTTAGAGTACAGAACAACGCGGGAACGTTTACTTCAACAAATTCAAAAGAAGGCGACTCACCGAGAACGCAATAAGACTCGAGGAGTCATGATTATTGACGTAAGTTTATCAGTACAGAACTCTTTCGTTTTTAAATAGGCCAGTGCCTTTCATACGCACGCACTTTGGACGTGATTATAGGTTCAAATTCGTTGTTCTGGGTTCTGAGCACCGGCTTACATTGGAAATACGTAAGATTGACCAGGCATAAATTGCTTATAAATCTTGATTATTGAGTTTACGCTATAACAAGAAGGTAGTTACAATCCATTGATAACCACAACCCAAATCACCATTTATTATTAAAGTACAGCGATATATATTGAGACCTTATTGTCATTAAAATATTAGGATAATACTAAAGAAAATTTGTTTAAGGCAACAATAAACGACTCATAAGAGTCTTTCCTCCAACTTTGAATTTGTTTCCTTTGGAGTAGTAGTAGGCGCTAATTAAATAATTTAGTTGGTGCCTGGTAGATAGTACTGGTGACCCCAGAACTGGTGCTTTCCTCGATCAACGAATTAGTATCGCAATAAATTGAGGAAATGCTGGCAGCGTTAAAGTTACACTGCCACAAGTACCAAACTTTAAATTTCTTTTTATGAATTTTAATTATTTTTATTATTACCTACATATGTTAAGAAAATTATAAATACTGTATATTTGATTGTTATGTTTAGATTTTATTAAACGATTAACAAAACCTAAAAAAATACTTTAATTCTAGGTTACTAGGTATTCGAAGCAGGGAGATCATAGCGCAGATACGGCATTAAAAGAAATATTGAAGGAGCAGACGGTTTCCGACATATTAGCAGATGGGCGCAGGAGATCACAGAAAACGTGAGTTTCATAAAGCCACCTCCGGAACAACAATACCAGTTCCATTATTATTATCTCCCAGATATACCAGTACCCATAAGTATAGTTCCAAGTTTCTTCGATACGGTTCTACCGTCGCGTCGTGTCGTGAATAGAAAAACGACTATATGGAATTCTAAAAGTCTGCAACTCTAAACTTTTTAAAACTATTAATCCTTCGACTTTCCTGAATCCAGCTTAAATTTTGTATTCTAACAGTAGTATGTAGGGTTTATCATATTACTTTAATACTACTATATACATAATGCATTAAAATATAACAGAAATAAAAGCTCGTCGTAGTGTTATATTTTATTTACCTGACTATCAAGGATTCAACTAAGGATAATCAGACTCATTCAAGGAAACTACACTTTTTACTCATTATTATACGCTTTAATGCAAGAAAATTATGATAAGTAAATGCGTAGTAATTTGGGAAAAGTGTATTACTTTAACAGTATCCGTCCGCAATTAATATTAAACTTATTAAAATGTTTTACAGGGGCGACGATGCCGTTGAGGAAATCCTTGAAAGTCTGGTTCGGTCAGCAGCAATGAAAACCAACCCGCAAAGAGAACGACGAAGAAATAGACTCTCCGACCGAAAGAAACGTAAATAACCTTTATATATATAGTGAAAATTAGCTAACAAGCTATTGCAAATTTTATAGAATATTATCGTTCTTGGAGTCATGTTGTATAAATAAGCATGACTTACAATCTTCCCACTCACTTTAACCCGTAACGATACTAATACGTCTCCTTTAAGATAGCGATGCTGTCATAATAACGATTGTATTATATTTTAATAAAAATATTGGTAGGTTATGAGGATCCAGCTTACCTTTTCATCGAGCCCTTTGATAAATCACTGACAACGACAGTGCGGGCTTAAATAATGTTTGTTGTACATACTTTTATACTAAAACTAACAAATTACAGTAAAGTAGGACCTCTAATTATACTAGAACTTTGCGAATGATTAAATATTGCAATGCAAATGTATTGACCACTAAAACATTCTGATTCATGAACATCTCTAACTCAATATGTATGACAAGATATTTTTCAACTATCTAAAAAAAGAGTGATCTACTTACGTGTAATTTTTTATTTACAGTTGTCACCAGAACATGGGAAATGAACTCAACGTAAAACATATTTTAGGTATGGTAAACTTTACGAAAACTTACAATAGCAAAGATTTATTTCTAGAGATACCTATCTCTTCGTAACATATATCCATAGATTTGTTAATAAAAATGATAATAATTCACCTTTTTCTTCAAAAAAAGATTTTTTCGTTTCGTGTATATTCAAACATAGTAACTACATATTAACCCCCTTTGTCTCGTTCTGTCAAATTGTGTTTGAACTGTGATGAAAAAGACACATGTATACTTTAGATAAAACAATACAAGTAGACCGACTTAATTTAATATAAAAAAATGTAATGCATAAAATAAGTGATTATATACATTATATAAGATTAACTCCAGAATGTTGAAGTTCTCTTTCTTTCTTTACTAAAAAGGTATGAAGAATGCCGAAGAATGTTCTTGTGCAACGCTATCGACAAAACACTTCTATATTTAATGATAAATTAATGATATATGTAGTACACTTTTAAATAATATTTACCTGAGTTTGGGTATGTTTTAATCTATTGTTGTTTTTTTAGATCGAATCTATTCACAAGGCATAATGTGAAGGGTTGAAATGTTGAACAAAAGACCTGACAAAACACATAAAAGGCTCACATTACAATTTATTATATATCTTCCGTACGTGGATGGGCCAATTTAAATATATATATATATATATATATATTTTTTTTTTTAATTATACCGAATTTAATTTGTAAAATCCCCAGAGTATATTGCAAATATACTCTTCTTTTATTGTATAACTAACCAAACTTTCTGACATGATTCCCACTTTTCGTCTCTTCTATTGATGTTAATTATTTACATAACATTGGATTATTACTATAGAATGTTTGTAATATTTATGATATGAATGAATATTGATTAATAACAGAATAATGAGAAGTGTGAATTTAAATTTCGTGATAAAATTTTACTGACTGTAAATAAACTTTTAAATTGTAAAAAATAATCAAATGACTTTATTTTCCTTTATTCTAATGTAGTTCTTGATTATTAATAAATACATTTTAGGTGAATAATGTTCAAGTGTAATAAAGAATGAAAAATATTATTTTCGTTTTATTGTATGTAGTGGGTTTGTTTTTTGAATAGAATCCCTCTCGCTGTTTGTTGGCTACAGGGCCTTGACAGCTTAGCTTTGGACAACTTTGGCTTGGGCCGCCGCGGGATGGTCAATCTCGTGATCGGACGGAAGCTGACTAGAGTGAGCGAAGTAAAGTAAAGGTCCACGTGGCGGTTTCTTACCCTAATCTGATTTTGATTTTACTTTCCCCGCGGGTGGCTTTTTCCTTTTATTGTCGTGATCCGTCCCCGAATGTATGACATTGAGCATTTCGTTTTTTTCGAATCCCAAGAATATTTCATAAAATGTTACAAGTGCCGTAAAGCTTTATAGTCTCAGATCCCTTAGTCTAATACGCACTGCTTCTGCAGCTATCTGTTTTTGTTGAAATTATATTATATTTATAGCCTTCTATCAGAAATACAAAATATATAGCCCAGCTATTAGTTCTGTTACAAATGAAAATGCATTATTTTAATGAACTCAAGAATTTCCACCTTGTGCTTTGGTAAGTGGCCGTGTTTGGCAGCCGTATGTGGAAATTGGTAGGATGCATGTGTTGAACAGTTTTCTCTTAGTGTGCATGCTTGTTTGACTATTTTTCATACCTTCTTTTAGGGACCAATATCTTTTCCATGCATTTCCGATTCTTCTGTATATTTCTTTTGATGTTAAATCATGGATATTAGTTGACCTCAATATAGATATTCTGATACATAATCTATTGTTCCTATATATTTTTATTACTTTGTCACTGCTATCATTGGTCACGGCTTAAATTTGTTTGTTTGCTCATTTAGAATCCAACTTCTTTACTAGCTATATTCAGTTCTGCATTTGTTCTTCAGTTGTTTCAGTAATTCTTCTGCCGTATTGGCAATGACCACTATGTCGTCCGCGAATTTCAGATGTATCAATTTCTCGCCATTTATATTTAAGACATATTCTGTACAATGGAAGTTTCGGAAGATTTCTTCTAGACCAGCTGTAAACTAAATAAATATTTGTTTCAAATGGATTGACTTTACTGAATTTCGGTACTGGTGTAGTTGTTCTTTCATTGTTACCTGTATCTTCAACAGTATCAGCAGGTAGGGTAGACGGTCCCGTCTTCTTTTTTCAATTTGTATGTTGTTGAAATTATATATAGCCTTTAAAAAACATTTAATTTATCAATTACCTGTAATACATTTTGGTATTGATTTTTTGTATGAAGATCGAATAGATCTTAGATGACAGTTCGTATCGACAAATTTTTATACAAAATATTTAATAACAAAGCCCCCAGCTCGGTCAGGTTTTATTTGATTTGAAGTTTTAAATTATTTTGAGATAATCTTTTAAATCTACAGTTTAACATTTTCGATGGCAACAACGACAACATTTTCCCATTGATTGAAATTTAATATTTTTCATAACTGTATAAAAGCTTTTGCAAGCAAATTTACGTTCGCATATCGATTTATAATATACCTACATACTGTATACTTATAATAGTTGGTTCACGATTATAGATAATATTTGAATAATTACCTATGGAAACTGCATGTACAACATTTAAAACTTCGCTTTATGAGCGTCATTAGACAATATTACAATTCGCTCTAGGGACTAGACTAAAACATTACTGATCGCTTGGTCACGTGACGTCTTTCCTACAAATTCTTTGAGGGTAATGGGTCACGCATATCGCAATGTGACTTTGTCTTAGGTTAGTGCGATACTAGCGCTAAGCGTAAGCGCGTTACTGTGTCAAGTTTTCAATATTGTTTCAACCAATTTGGTTCAGCCAGTTTAAAATTTAAACACAGAGATAATTTTATAGCTCGCATATAGCTTTTCTGGCTTTCGCTAAGGTAATTTAATTAAAAGTATTGTTATATTTAAGCTTTACAATATTCTTTTATTACGAAGTTTCTTAGTTTGTCAATCAATCTCTGTTTCTGTGTATTTGGAAGCCACCGCCTACCACGCCCATAGATTCGTTTATCTTGTGTATAATAGAAAGTTAATTGTATCAATTTCTTGTTGGCAGGTATTTTATAAGAAAATGTCGTCTGAAACTCAAAATTACTTTGCAGGAAATGCAACATTCATTCAAAAAACTTTAACGCCGTTTGTGTCGAAAGTGGGAGACTTCTCGCCATTCTACATAGCAGTAGCAATTTCATCTGTTATTCTGGGATTTATACTGATTTTGAATATTGTTTGTTGCTGTTCGAGATACTCTAATTACTGGCTTGACAGACACACAGGTACTCCTATTTTTATTTCGTACATCAACATTGATAATAGCCCATTTTCAAAACACTTGCGTGATTAAATTGTTTAAATTTAAAAATAAAATTCAATTAACTTTTTAGGGAACCGTTGGATTGTGTCAATTTGGTCCACAACACCTCATAAGCAACCACCTCTAGATTTCACTGAGCTTGACCACGACTTTGTTCCTATTCAATACACATCTTACCAGCCTGAAGAATACCAAGAAGTTCACAGGCACGACATTGAAGTAGCCCCTTCAATATCCAGACAGCCACTCACTACCTCACAAGAATATCTAGAATTACATAAGAGAGAAAGTGATATATAAGCATGGCGTTTCTAATGATCTATCCTGCAGTTGCTGTACTTTCTCTGTTTGTGTTAGTTGTTATAATAATAATGCTTAGGTTTGGAGCAAGCTGGTGCAGGCTTCGTCATACAACTTTTAGTGACCAAGAATATTGGAATGAGGATGAAGCATATGAGCAAAAAGTATCATATGCCTAGCATGTAGCTATTACCACCGACCTTTTTAATCTCTTCAATTCCGTCCATTTGAGACTTAGTTATAAGATTAACATACATTAAGATTGCAAAACACGCATTTAGAATTTGTTTAGTTCTAGATGATAATTTTAAACTTTTGTATTTTTATTATACAAATAAATTTTATCTTTTAAGCTGTTTTTTTATTAGTAATATAAACAGTTAACAAATGTATAAACCAAATTGCATACACTTAAATGAAAATAATTTCTAAGCATATTTCTATTTTAGAAGTATTTTCTGGTTCACCTTTAAATTACTTCAAGTTTTACTTTATGCAGCAGGATTCCCTAAATGCAGAAAAAGCATAAATAAAAGAATTACCTTATAAAAACACTTGTCTATTTAATTAAAACCACTCCATAAACAATCAATAAGAACATAATTTTATATTATGTACACATAATAATCAGTTATTCTGAATCAATGGATTCCTTACAAACATGTGATATGGTGTATTAATTTTTCACACATAATTATTGCTGTCACCTTGTACTTTCTTGGTATTACTTGTCTAACAATTACAACAAATCTATTGCAACCACTTCAAATATGAACTCACAATTTAATGTTCTTTAGTCAGACGTTATACTGAATGTATAATAAATTGAGTCATTCTTGTACCAACAATTTTGAGGTTGATTTATCAATTTTAATTTACATCAAGCAAATCTAAAAACTGGGTCGC
Source organism: Pieris brassicae (assembly GCF_905147105.1). NCBI lineage: Eukaryota > Metazoa > Arthropoda > Insecta > Lepidoptera > Pieridae > Pieris > Pieris brassicae. The sequence continues at coordinate 9,262,009 of NC_059680.1, forward strand.
CATTGTCTTTATGAAGAGTGCTTTACTAAATTATAATTCCAATAACTATATTATACAATAAACAGTTTTCAAAATTACTGTCTTCAGGATGAAAATTACAATTATACAAATGTACTGAAAAAACTAATTCACAATTATTTAATTAAACGAAACTTAATTATCACTTATACATAGTTATACCTGACACATAAAATATAAAATAATATACACAGTTTATGTCGGTTTCTGAGAATTAGCGGTACTGAAACTGTATTTGTTAGCAATGACTTGCAAAATTTCAATTGCACCGCATTTCTCATTTCCTTACAAATACCTTTCATCTTTTGAGTTACAAATGCAATTGATATTTATGAACAAATAACTTAATTACACAAAAAGAATATATTAATTGTATAAAGCCACAAATGACTCAAGCTTCTGCGATCACAAATTTTATAGTATCGCAAAATTAATTTTGTGGTATTTACAAATGTAAAAATTACATAACCGAAAACTGCTCAAAAATGTATAAAACTTTTATAATATAAATACTACAATCTACAAAACTACCTTAATTAAAATATAAATTTAATATAGGTACTTAGTATTTGTTTAACTTTTTCATTAATTTCAAGACACGGTGAAAATTATCACTTATTATAGTATTGCTTAATCAGGTAAATTTTGTGTTCATATAAAATTTAGGTATAATTCTTAACTTCTTTATAAAAATATCAAATCAAGCGCTGTTAAAGCGTGAATCTAAAAATTTTCAAATTTAAATATTTTTCATGTCTGTACACTTTACAGTCTTATCTGGAAGATTATTTCAGCGAGGACTTTTAGTAGCGAGTTTATTAGTTATTCTGTACAGCGTCGAAGCCCTTACAATTTGCTATATGTTAAATTGCTGTCTTCAATTTTGCATTAGACTTCATCAAACAGTATGAAAATCAGTCAGGTTACACTAATGCTTGTAAGCGATTACTTTAGTTCACCTCGTGTTAGCTGTATCTAGTCAGTCTATCTATATATTGCAATGTAAATGTTATATTTTTTCACAGACCGCAATAACGCACTATGTACATAAATTGTAAACGATGATTATGTAATTGAAATTTAACATTAATGAACAATTCCTTTTGAATATTTTGCCTATAAGCACACAAAGATTATTGCACAATTTCGTCTCTATTGCACTAGAACAACGTAGTATATAAAAATACGACAGTATTTACTGCAGTACATGAACAGTCAGTATTTATGGTGGAGTAGATTCTATCAAATCCATACAGAATTATTTGTATACATGGCTATTATAAAGCACGCAAAATCTACGTTTACTAATGATTAATATAAAAAAAAATATGCATGCAATAAAACTAACAGCTTACGTATTCATAATTATTACAAAAATACTAAACGTGTTATAAAACCTTATAAATGTGGCTAAAAGTAATAGTTAAGGAGCACGTACTTCAGCAAGTTAAATCTTAAACGAATAAAATACTATACAAATTAAATTGTATCGTAACAGTAGTACTACGTGATATTTACAAATGAAAAAAAAAACAAATCACTGATCTAGAATAAACAAGATAACGCGCAATGGAGATGCATTAAAATATTCCTGTTTACCTGCATTCGGCTCACTTACTACGTTGTTACATATTTTATCTCTCAAGGATATCCTGAATACCCTTCACCTTTACGCTGGGAAAATATTTATTAATATATACTTATACGAGAGATGGCAGTGAAAGAAGGCCAATGTAAATAAAAAAAATGTATGATTAATGTATATCGAACTTTTCCTTGCATGGTTCGATAACAACGTATGAAACCTAATAAAATTATGTTTAAAACTATTTACTTAATATATTCTTATTACAAAATTGCAAATTTTAATCCTATATGTGACAATTACACAAAAAATAAGGTAAAGATATGACTTACCAATTAATTTTAAGTCTTTATTAATTTAACACGCCATAACGTTATGATAAATATGTATTTCAAATATAAACCTAGCAAATAGGAGATTATATTATGTTATTCTTTTTAATAATTTTAATTGAAACCTTTAACTTTTTGATGCATGAAACAGTTGGGAAAAGATTAATAAAATTAATTTTAAAATTTTATATATATTGACTTGTTTTTTATATAAACAAATAGATAAATATAATCTCCACTTTACCTCCATCACTGATTACGTGATTATCAATAGAATTTGAATTATCTCATGAAGCGGATTATAATTAATATTAATTAGATCACTAATTAACAATAAAAAAGGTACGAGAACTCTTTTTACTAAGTCCTACACCTAATTTTTAATCAAAACATAGATAAAAGACTTGGGAAAAAAGGCTTGCTTGAATGCCAATATTGCTATCAAATTTTCGCATCTGCGGTGTTAACGATATAAAGCGACGCATCATTCTAAACCTAATAAGACTAATAATTGCTAGTATCGGAACTGCTGTTCGCTTGCGGATGCTTTATTGTACAGCAAACCCTTAATAACCATATAGGTATATTGATAAATGAATGCGAAAACATATGTTATTTTGTACGAAACTTAATTGTAGTATTATGAATAATTGGAATCAAAAACTACCCATGGTAACAAAAAAATATCACTATAACGTAAAGTTCATTACACAACATGTTAATATAATAAATGCTCCTTCTTAAGCCCGTTTTATGTTAACTCTTCTAAGTCATAATCAGAAGAAACAATAAAAAATGCAATTATTTTAAATTTCTTCTTCAAACATAATTTACACCCATTTCTATTGCAGCTTTGTACATGTCGCAGTAAAGTAGTTAAATCAGAGAGTTAATTGAATCTCTAGACAGTTAATTAAATGTCGATATTCAATCAAGTAGTTGGCATTTTGATATAAATAAAGCAGCGTCCAAAACGTTTAACTATCTGTCTGACTGAAAGCCAGCGTGTTGATTAAGAATGTAAAACAAGATGGTCAAACAGGACTCCGCTATGATTATTTTATTTGTTATTGTTATTTTGGTGTGATGACGAAGAACTGAGAGTTTGAAAATTCCATGTTTTATTGTAAATGGTTAGATTATGTTAGTCTTGTTGCCTAGGAACGTTTAGGAAACTCGTTAAACGTTTCGTTCACTCAATTATCTGACGGAACTTTAGCGACTAGATCGAATATTGTTTTTTAATTAACTGTCTAGAGATTCAATTAACTCTCTGATTTAACTACTTAACTGCGAAATATAAAGAAAAATTTAAGCGACATTGTCAAACTAAATTTATTTTCTGTTTATTCTTAAAACTGTGAACGCATTCATAAGCCTTCTGGAATTGTTGTCCATGGGCCTCGGTACTCACATAAGGTGAGCCGTTCGCCCCCCTTTTCTATATATAAAAACTGGAAAATTATTATTGGAAAATGCTAGAACATTAAGCGAAGCTAATGAAACGGGCTCGTGATATTATTCGATTATAATCTAAGAGGTAGGATAAGGAGTGATGACGAGGCGGACCATTCGAGCTTGTCAGCTTCGAAATCCACTCTCTCATATATACTTAATGTCAATCTAAAAGTGGTCAAAACACTAAGAATTTCTATCAAGTATCACAACTCCTGTTTACTTATTTTGAACTTTTTTACAATATTTTACCCTGTCAGTAAGAATAAGTCTAACTGTGAGTATATATTTTGTCTAATAGCAGCTTTATCTACATATTCATGAGAGTGTGGACTTCGAAGCTAAATTGTTCCTTAAAGTCACCTCCAATAATACATGTCAACCATCAATTAACAATATTAAAAGTTGTACACCTAATATCAACAGAAGCACCTATTACTTATTTACAGAATATAAAGCTGATAGAATCTATCAAATCTAAAAATTACGTTTTGCGTATAGCGCCGAAAACGATTTCAATATTTTTTGTACATAACAGTGTGATAAGCTACCCACTATGGATAAGATAAATAACATAGAAATCACATATCATTCTATATTGAATAAAAGCCACTAATTATATATTGCTTAGATACACCTAATCTAACTTACACAATGGTCAGTATTATTGAAGGTCCTATTTTTGGGAAATATAATATTGTTTCGATCCGATTACAATATATTCGATTGAGAGCTGACTTACAAATGTGATCGGACGGTTAGAAAGTTGGACTCGAATAAAAATTATATTCCCGACATAATGTCTACAGTTTGATATGGTCAGCCGTACCGATGTTTGCTAATGTTTTCTTTATTCTGAGTGCTGTCAATCGAGCAGCTGGATTTTGGTACCAACACTCTTTCATGACTTTAGATATTGCGCACAAGACCTGAAAATTATGCGTTACGCATTACATTTCCGAAGCAAATTGCTATATTACAATGTATTTCGCTTAGGTACGAATCCTAATAACTAAAGAAATTGCAAAGCCAAATAATTAAGAAAAATAAATGTAATTAGTTCAATAAGTTAGGTACGTATAAGTGTATGCATGTGTGAGTGTATATTTTCTCACCGGATCCGAGTGCCATCGATTAGGCACACTTGGCCGTCTCTTTTCAATGCAGACCACTCGTCTCATATCTTCCAAAGCTGGATCGGGTGAAACACAGTCATAATATGGTGGTTGATATTCTTCAGGCATACTGCCACATCGACGCGCCATTTCCCATACAACCAAACCGAAAGAATACACGTCCGAGCGCTTGTAAGGATCAAATTGACGAGCGTCCATACTCTCGTCCAAGACCTGAAATAAATTAAACAAAAAATTCAACATCACAATTAATGATATAATTCATAAATTACAAGAGCAACCATAACTGAATGTTTATTATCGTTTGTTTATATATATGATGGATGTATGATAATTCGTAAGTTATTCGATATAAGCTTGGTAAACAAGAAATTGCACCATTTCAACAGCTTCTATAAATAAACATTTAATAATAACTGAGGTGGCCTTTGTGGCGTTATACGTAAACAATTGACGCAATCGCAACATAAATTTTCTCAAAAGGAAATTTCCTTTGGCCTTTAAGTCAATAATAAACTTCGCATTAGTCGGTAGCGCTTTGTAAATTTCAATAAGTTTAACATAGGGTCACCCTTAACAGAACATTCGCTTGTAAAGTCATATAATGCACATTTATAATTATTATTTGTTAAAATAATAATTTACAGCCGAACCAACAAGACTATAAAAAAAACAAAAACTAGGAAAGAACACACACACACACAAATTATAACCAATATGTGGAATTAATAACTTTACATAGATTTTATAATATGATTACAAAAATAGAACTAAAATTATAAAGCATAGGCAAACCTAAGAAAGTGATAACAATATTATGCCCTCCTATAATTGGATGGGCGATCCGAAAAAATATCAAGCACCCATTTCATATTCTAGCCATTAGGTTTAGTAGTGTTAAACTCCACATTAGAGCGCTTAGTGAACATAGAACATCTAAATGAAATGGCTTTGTTGCAACATCTCAAACCTACCTAGGTTTGAGACGTTGAACCTGTGCCTACAATTATGCTCAATTTAAACAAGATATAAGGTGAGTACAACATATTGTAAAAAGTTTATAAAGAAACATGTCATCCAGCAGATTCCTACGACTGTAAAGTGGCTTTACGTTCTAGTACTGTAGACCATTGCTATACGATGGGCTTTTTGCAAGTCTGTCTTTAAAACATAAGATCCAAAGAAAACGCTTTAGCAAGCCCCCCACACTTTTTCTGTAGACTTAACAGTTGGGATTCCACAGGACACTACAGTATTGCAGAATACTTCGCACAAAAGCATTGTATACACCAATGATAGTGCTGGATTTTTTTAAAAGCATTGCAGTTGCGTAAGACGAAACCCAGAGTTTTGGGGGATTTACACACTAGATATCATTTCATCATGTTAGGACAGGTGCAAATGCAATTGAGTCGCAGTACAGCTGATCAAATTTTAGATCTATAATAAAAGTTTTGCCAAGGCGTATTTATACTTAAACTTAATTTTTACAATACAATAAAAATAATGTCCTATAATATTATGTACATTGATTTTTTTATTTGCTAAATAAAATGCTTTATGATAAAAGAGGAGCACATCAATTTGATTAAATATTAAAACCTTAACTATCGAAACTTATACTAAATACATTTATTAAATCACAATCGCCAATGCCTTTTAATTTTAAGTAAAAAGTGCAGATGAGCAAGCAGAACATTTTGATTAATTTAAAAGTATTCTTACCTCAGGCGCCATGTAGCGCTTAGTGCCGACCCGATTAGTCGATGGGACATCCACCGAATCACTGGCCACATTATGCCGCACGGCCAACCCCAAATCTCCGATTACGCAAGATAAATTACTTTTCACTAAAATATTTTTCGATTTCAAATCACGATGAGCGATCGCTGGCTTGCCTGAAACATATTGTTACATACAACATACAACTTAAGTGTTGTCCTGCGATTTGTAATAAAAAAGTAAGGAATATGCCTCTAGTTAACAAAGACTCGGCTATTTGCTAGTCGAGACTCTAAGTTCGAATCCTTGCCGAAAATCATTCCCAATGATTTTAGTAAACAATTTTATGTTTATGTATGTATGTAATGTAATTAATTGGCTTGTATTTAATTCTGAATTAATCAAGCAACATGATATGAAACTTTGTTTCTACTGACATTGCTAACAGCGAGCGTAATGGAGACGTATATTTCAACATTATAATCTTATCTTTTGAAATTTACCTTTAGTTCCAACAATGTCCATGTGTAGATGTGCTAGGCCAGTTGCAACAGATAGAGCCATAGTTACTAGTGTGTTGGAGTCAATAGTCCGCAAAGTTAGAAAGTCAAACAGAGAGCCATTCTCATGATAGTCAGTTATCAACCACAGTTGAGTCCAAGTACCATTGTCTGGAAAACAATAACATCATGTGATATCGCGTTCAAACCAAGCTTAATAACTCTGTTGACAAGTCTGTCAACAGTAGGCACGGTGAAATAGCATACAACATAGTGGGAACACCCAAAAATTACACTTGGCCAATATCAATACATTGACTTCTGACACTCACATTACATCCCGCGAGCTTGCAATCTATACAGAGTAACAAGGAGCAGGGGCAGTTCCGCAATACTAAAATGTTTAAATAGTATTAACGCGTTACCCTGAAAATGTCTTTCTTTAATTTTACAAATGGCATTCTGATGAGGGGTAAGCAAAGTGGAAACTCACCTTTATTATCAGCTGCTATGAATCCGAGAATGTTCTCGTGACGCAACATAACCGTCTGGTAAATTTCTGCTTCGCGAAACCAAGAGCATTCTTCGCGTGAAGAGAAAATCTTAACAGCAACGTTTTCCCCACGCCATCGGCCGCGCCAGACCTCACCAAACCGACCTTTACCGATTATATCCATCAATTGAATCTGCCTTGCGATCGAGCGCTGAACTAGTAGCGGTAGGCCTAAAACCAAGTTGTCTTTTGTTAACATAGCTTTAACACATTAAGAAAACACTTTTTAAAACGATTGAAGCTATGTATATGCATATCACGGTGACCACGGACGCTGTAAAGCACGCGAAAAATTATGTAAATAATTATACGTTTTTAATAGTAATACATAGCTTCAATCCGTTTAAAAAGTGTTTTCTTAACTAAAACCAAGTTGTTAAACATTTTGATAACAAAACATTAAACAAAAGCAAAAATATAAAATAAAACAAAAAGTCTTATTATACCTGATCCGGATCCAGACGTCGTTAGTTCAATCATATCACGAATGGTTGTTTTGATCATTGGATGACGGGGATCACAATAGGAATCTTCGGCAGTGTATGGGGGCAGCGAATGGCCCTTCCGAGCAGGTCTCTTGATCAACCAAACGCTGATTGCTCCACATATTCCAAGCACCGTAAGACCCATTATCCAAGGTATTACTTGCCATGCTGTTGCTGTTGTCTCTGTTGCTTTTATTTTAGAATTTCCGTCAGAATAAACAAGTATTTTATTAAACTTAACTCGATTTTAAAGCAAGTACAACATAATGGATTGTAATTTATTTTGACATAGTCAGACATTGGGACAGACTCTTTTATTCAATATGATCCGCTCCATATTTATAATGAATACATTACTACGTGTTCTTGAAAATAAATAAACTTTAGAGTCACAACATCCAAATACGTCGAATATTAAGGACACCATATATAAGCAAACAAATACACAAAAACTCATAACTCTTTTACTTTTTTTCTTCAATAGCGTAACATAGAGAGAGAGAGTGTGTTTGAGAGAAACATAATCTTTAAAAATACCCATCACCATAATATAATTTATAATAGGGAAACATATTTGGGATATATTAAGATTAATAACACAATTTCAAACGAAAATATCGATCATATCATTCATCATAACATGCTTAATAGATGATACGATTTTTTTTATTACAATTACCATTTACACCTAAATCTAACATTAATATTAGGATATGAAGAAGTCCAAATTAAAAGCAGTCACAAATGCAATACCATAAAATAGTGCCAACGTTAGTAAAATATATTTAAAATCATGCTTAAAATAAAGAATAACCGGCATATGATCACTCACGATATAATTATTTCCCACTAGAAATAAGACAAATCGATCAATGCACGAAACGGGTACCTGCTGCATTTTCTCGACTGCATTCCGTCTTTTGTTTTAATATATACTGCCATGAAATATAAAATGGTAGGTATTATGAAAAAATGTATCGCCGTGATTTTCTGGTTTTGGATTTTTAATGTTTGGAGAATTATCATTTTTAACGGTATTCCATAAATACGACATTAAGTAAATTTATTCAGCACACGTTTCTTTTTTATTTTATTAATACTGAGTACAAATCATTTATATCTTCAACTATATTATATATTTTTACATATGGGCACCAAGATTGTTTACTATTAGGGAAATCCTTATTAATGTCCCAAATAAGAATATGGAATGCGCAATACTCAATAATATATCTCATGCGATGAAATTGCAAGTTATTTAATGACGATATAATTTTCAGGAATAAATAAATAATGGCACAGTAATGATGAGTTTCATTAAACATTCATCTTGATTGCACCAACAATGCTTACGAAGACATAACAGTACAAAGCTACCCCAATAGGACGCCCGGACGAAACAATTCCATACCTGGAAAGAATTCACTATTACAGAAGTCCGATGCGCAGCAAAATATATCGGAAGATTCGTCCTCACGACACCAAATAGGTTTATCTCCTGGAGGGAATATCGTGTCTTGGTGCCAACATCTATACCATAAATGAATACGTTAATTTACATATTCCAAAACTATGCGGTGATCATGGCCGGTAGACTATGAGAAGAAAATAATTAGTAAAATTAATATAAAACAAAATCAATCAGCCATGCTGCTGTGCGGTCAAAACCAAGCCCTAGGCGAGCCGAGTCAACGTCGAGTCTACGCGCAGAAGAAAATATTAATATAGGCGTAGCAAATTGGCAGGAGATGGGCATTTAACCAATAATGCTTTTTAGACAAAAAAAATAAGATGGTATAAATACAAAGACATATTTTTTGCGAATAAGAACATTATCACCGTCTTTGACTACTCCGCAAAATGCTACGCCTACAGTATTAATAAGAAAAGCTGATTGCAAAATGAGCAGCACAGTGTGTGCACTACCTCAACTCCACGCCTACCTGGTGGCTTTGACTGTATCTCCAGATGCAGCTCTCGATTGCACAAGTCATGAGAATTACAACATTGTATCACCACAGATTCATTTCGAGTTCTTGTTGTAGAGCAACTGAAGGGGTGCTCGATGGGTATCAAAGCTTTCAGCTCGATACAGCTGCACCACAAGTGGAACCACCATACATGTTTAGTATGTTAAAGCAAAACCAATGCACACTCAAAAATACTATTGTTAAAATTACACATCATTCGGAACATACTAATTAACTGTAAATGTATGGGCCAGACATATTCTTAGTTGATATATATTCAAAATCCTAAGTCAAAAAGCATGTTTGTTAGAATATTGGCATCTCAACACAAAACTCAGGTAATAGAGGACAAGGCAAATATGCAATATGCTTCTATAATTACAACAAACAACTCAAAAATTTGTGTCTGCTAATAAATTTCCACACTCCCACAAGTGCGTAGAATGTCTTACCCGTTGAATCATGGAGTAGTTTTGAAAATTTTTCTCGGTAAATCTCATCAGAATTGCAGAAATCTTTTGTACAGCAATAATTTCTTGAACCTCTGCATATCATTGGATAGACAGGTGGGAAGGCTTTGCCTTTCAAACAGTTTAAGGCCACCTCTCTACACATCAATGATTTGACATTGATTAAAATGTTGAAACTAGATTAAAAATGAACATCCTAACATAAGTGAAATTTGTGTTGATTTTTTGCCAATTAGAATAATAACTAAACAGCTTTCAACAATAATATTGAATAACTAGGTACAGAACCTAACTATTACTAATGTGTAATAAATCCACTATTTTGTAATGTTTCCATAAGAAGTCCTAATAAATGTTGATAACCGTTCAAAATTAATAGTATGTACACTAATTGTATGTGTGGCCTAAGCTGCATTTATTTGATTTGTTATGAGTGCACATAGTTTCCAAAATATAGCAATAATTACTCACTGGTAGGTATACTTTTGAATTCCATGTTCAATCATGGTGGATGCATAACAAAATCCATCAGTTTCACATGTTGAGTTTGGACAGCTTGAACTTTCAACATTACAGTAGCACTTGAGACCTAAAAACAAGGGAATAATTGTTTTTATTTCATTAACACAAATTTAAAGAATATATATTTTCTTATATAAACAAAATGCTCATTTATTGTTTTTCATCATCTCAACCATTTAAGTAGCAATATAGACCAAAGTGAATTAATACTCTAACTTTTTCGGCACTTATATGGAAAGGATGTTCTGCGAGAACCCAATGTCTAATCTAAGAATATAGATATAGTTATACATATGGGCATAAGATGCTTTGACACCAACACATTTATGTTAACGGAACTGTACTTACTATTTATTTTCTGGATTTTTTGACTGAAAGCTATAATTAGGATTAAAAACCACCTTCTTCCATGTAACAGGTCCATGATTATAGTCTTCGACAAAAACATTTCAATTGGAATGTTTCACGCTGATAAACAAAAAGCTCTTAAGTTACGCAGCTATTTGATAGTAGGGGTAGTATTTCTTGCATTTTGTTCTTTCTTCGATGTAATGTGTTTGAAATAAATTTTAATAGTATTAAATGAGTAAAAACTACATCAGATTATCAATGTAGGACGTAATTATTGATAATTTTACAAAAACCACAGAATATTTCTAATTGCTACACTGACACAAGAAATAATTGACAATTAACATTGAACTCATCGATTTTTTCACAAGTGTATGCTTGATAAACAGTTCGCTATGATTATTGCCTATATTAAAAAAATATCGAATTAATGAACTCCTTTTGTTTTACTCCTAAGTTTTTTGAGTCGATTCAAACTTATAATATTTAACACTCAACAACATCCGGCGCTTCAAATGCCTTTGCGACAGGCCTGACCTACAAATGCCAAATAAATTTGTATGGGATTGGTTTTACCTAGCGGTTCGTCACGTGACAAGTAGTATTTAGGACACCAAAATCAACAATCTTTTGTAATATGCAAATATGAAAAGTGAACATCGTGCATGTTTTCCAAAATGTATCCCTAGTGTAAAAACGAACTAGAAATTATTTGAGGCCTATTGCCTTAACCTATGCACATGTTACTATTAGATAAACTTTAGAAGGAAGGCAAGGCAAGGCAGCACCAAACGATATAATGTTGATTTGTGTATCCTCAAACGCAATTCTCTACGACTAGTTTAACAGGTGGAACTGTTGATTATATTAACAAGCACTTATATTATAAAGGTAGGTATTTTAGGTATTTTTTCACTTATATTAATGTTTCTTTATATTTAGCTTAAGATACGAACAAATATGAATGTATTATCATTATAATAGTATTTTCTTGCTATCGATAATCGTATTGTCGCGGCGAGATTTTAATTCTATGTAAATTTGGCATAAATGATTTGTTTTTTTTAAACAAACAATAGTACAAGCAAACTTAAGACATTTGCGAACTTTGTAATTATTTTATGAGGCTAGGAATGGCCTACAAGAATTTCCTACATCTATCTAGTCTATAAAAGTATGCGGTATACAAACTGATTTATAAATCAACAAAATAACATACAAGAAGAATTATTCATTATATAGCTTTCACATTCGTTTCTAAGGATTTAAAGTAAAGCCGAAAATGGTAATCAAAAAGTTAAAAAAACTAGCGCGTATAGTAAACTTACTTTAAAAAACCTTAACGTAATTTTAGTAAAATGACGAGGAAACCCCGTTTTGATACGTATGACGTGTACCTACGTTCGTGAGGTCAAAGAGGAATTCGAGCAATACTTCACTTTTAAAATTATGTAAGTATCGTTAATTTGTTTAAAATTAACAATTACATTATGCATGCCAAGAAACTGCGGCCCGCGTTCAATACTATAAATGACAGTTGACGTTTGACATTTGGCACATTCAATTACGATTCTACGATCTAATAGCAGTCTTCAATTTTGATTGTATTTCTTCAGTATATATTATTAAGATTATATTAGTTTTCATTCATATTTTTCTATGTCGGTGAGATGTATCCTACAAGACATAAAACAAATTTATAATTCGCAGCTATTTGATAGGGTTACATTAAAATAAATATAGCATATGAGTGTTTAACATGCTTTACAGTCCCATGTAGATCGTATTCAGTTGAGTCTTGAATTTTCGTTGCTATAGTTGACTGAGAAAGGAAGTGCAATGAATTCTGTCTGTTACGACGGGGTTAATGATAGACTTATACACGAAGCTGATCAACTAATTTCTTATATCGAACGTGGTTCCAATGTCTTTAAATTTTTTCCGCGAAAAAGACCCGAACGACGTACTCTTCTAGTGCGTCGCGAAACTCATCAAGTAATTTGGTGTAGAATTGGATCAACACAGAGGCATTCTTACGATGGTGCCTTAGACATACGCGAAATCAAAGAAGTAAGAATTGGTAAATCCTCAAAAAATTTTGAGAGGTGGCCAGAGGAAACAAAAAGACTAGAGAATTCTAAATGTTTCACAATTTACTATGGAACCGAATTCAAATTGCGGTCGGCATCTTTTTCAGGTGAGAAAATATTAAATCGATTTTAATATCAATGAACAATTTGTGTTATATTAAAAAAAGTCTCATTACCACTTCTTAAACATATTGACTTAGCTGCCCTGCAATTCAATTTAACTTGATATCTAATTTTAGATCCTTCCAGAAGTTGATCTAGTCTAAACTAGATTAATCTAACCTGAAACCTCCATATTTTAAAGTCCAAATAGGTCAGGTATATAGTGATAGTCTACTTGAGTGAAATTGACTTACCTGTCTATTGTTAGCAAAAGCAGTTTGTTCTGTTAATAAAACTAAATTTTTAAGAATTCTTGATGTAAACTTTCCTATTTTGCATGATCAAGGTTATGAATGCAATTGTTTGAGTTTGCTGCTTGGCAAATATACTGTTTTGAAATTCAAATTAGCTTGTTTACATTTTAGCTCAGATGGATAAAGAGGTTGAAGCTTGGATAAAGGGAATAAGATTCCTTATTGAGGAAGCTGTTAATGCTTCATACCCCTTGCAAATTGAAAGGTGGCTTAGAAAAGAATATTATATAATTGAAAATCCTCATGAAAAGTAAGTCGGCTAACAGTGTTTTGGTTTTAAGATATATTTTATAATAAGTATAAAATATTTATATTTTTTCTGTCTTTAGTTAATTTACATTTCTTTCTCAGTTTCTACTTTATTTATTTAAATTAAAATTGCTTTTTAGATGTTTACATATTTATGTTAGTGTACAATGGTATTAATAGGCCTAAGCTTAATGTTTACAAATTATATAAATTTATTTAGCTACACTGAAGATTTTTGTATTATCTTAACGAATGATTTCAACGATCTTGAGTGGTAGGTCACACTGGGCATAAAAAATTACTTGAATAGATGAATGCATAATTCAAATCAGTCTTTGTGATTTAAACAGGAGGACATACATGTTCCTTTTATATATTTTAATCCTTTGGATTTCTGTTATAATTTTTAGGATCACTCTGAAAGAAGTTAAAGCATTTCTGCCAAAAATTCACTGCAAAATATCAACAAGCAAACTAAGGGATATTTTTCAAGAAGTTGATACAAGCAAAAAGGGAGAGATTGGTTTTGATGACTTTTCTATTCTTTATCACAAGTTGATTTTTGATGAAAGTGTAAGACACTTAATTTATCTATTACTTAAATATAAAAAAAATATATCTAAATAAAAAAATTTTCTACAGAATGTTCATGATGTATTCAATAAGTATTCCATATATTCTACCAATGGCACCACAATATCACTTCATGAATTTCAACGATTTCTTCTCGTGGAACAATATGATAGGCTTGGCGAAGATGAGGGATTCACGTCACAATTTATCAGGGAGTATCTTAGAGACCCCCAGAGGGACATACATGAACCATATTTTACACTTCATGAAGTAAGTTTAGTTTCATCCATCCATTTCATATATGTCAAAACCACCATTTGCAACGTCAGCATTTTAATTAATTTTTTTTGTGTGATTAAAACTTCACATATTAAAATAGATTACCATGTCACTAGTTTAAGTAAACCTAAAAGATATGGAACCTTCAATGTGTATAAAGTTAGTTACGTAGTTGCGTAGACTCCAAATATATTATCAGTTAGGATCGTTCATTATTTGAAAATGTATGGAAAATCTATTTTTTCCACAGTTCATCGAAATGTTGTTTTCCAAACAAAATACTGTTTGGGACAGTGCACATAATGTGGTCACGCAGGACATGACGAGACCCCTTGCACACTATTGGATTTCGTCATCTCATAACACGTACGTCTCATCATACTTTTGGCTCGAGTCGGTGAATGAAATTGTTTATCAAAAGTTTATCATTTTGATGATATTCTCTGAATTTTACTTAAAATCAGTTTAGAAACCTATTGAATATTTCAATTGGTTGACAGTGACAACTACTTTCGCAGCTTAGTGACTCGAATTTCGACGAAACGACAATTTCTTTAGGCGATAATTATCTAATTACTTTAAAAAACAAGTTTGTGTTAGGGTACTGTTAGGAAGTACATTTATGTTTTTATATGTTAAAATATAAATGTCCGTTTATCGCCATATGTGTTAAATTATTTGCAGCTATCTGACTGGAGATCAGTTTTCAAGTGAATCCTCCATTGAAGCGTATGTGCGTTGTCTGAGGTCTGGTTGTCGTTGCATTGAATTAGATTGCTGGGACGGTCCAGACGGAACGCCTTTTATATATCACGGTCATACTCTGACAACGAAAATAAGATTCATGGATGTACTTAGAACAATAAAGGAGCACGCCTTTATCACTTCTGACTATCCACTGATTTTGTCAATTGAAGACAATTGCTCATTACCACAACAACGGCGAATGGCGAGCGCCTTCCAAGATGTTTTTCGAGATATGCTTCTAGTACATCCGTGTGAAAAGAATGAGACCTGCCTACCCTCACCTCATGACTTGAGGAGGAAAATCATTTTAAAACATAAAAAACTACCTGAAGGTGCTGAAGAAAATTCATTTGCAGTACGTCAAGAGGAAGGAAAAGATCTCGATCTGAGGAATACTATTAAAAATGGGATTCTCCTTCTCGAAGATCCCGTTGACAAGGAATGGAATCCTCACGCTTTTGTTCTTACCGAGAACAAACTATATTATACAGAGCATTACAGCACACCAGGGGAAGCGGATATAGATAGCGACGGTGAACATGAGAGTGAAACGACCAGTATACCACCAGACGAATTACATATCAGTGAATGCTGGTTCCATGGCAAATTAGCTGGCAATAGGCAAGAGGCCGAGGATCTTTTGAGGGCGCATTCCCATCTAGGCGATGGCACATTTCTTGTTAGGGAAAGTGTAACGTTTGTTGGAGACTACTGCCTTTCGTTTTGGAGACAAGGCAAAGTGAACCACTGCCGTATAAAACTGAAGCAAGAGAGAGGGATAACGAAGTATTATTTGATTGATACTGTTTGTTTCGACAGTTTGTACAGCTTGATAACTCATTATAGAACGCATCCTTTGCGTAGTCAAGTAAGTTTTACATAGTTATTGATGCGTATGGAGCAGACACATATCTACGTCTGCTTTGGTCATTTTTATTTTTGAAAGTAAGTGATCAGCCTGAAGTTGGCAGTACGACTTCAAGTATGTAAATTGCATGCTAAAAAGTGGTAGATGTGTGTTTGATTTATAATCATGTAGTATAACCAATACATGTATGCTATTTTTAGGAGTTCTTGATTACATTAAACGAGCCGGTTCCTCAGCCAAACAAGCACGAAGGGAAAGAGTGGTACCATCCATACTGCACACGGGCCCAAGCAGAGGAACTATTACGCAAAGCCAATACAGATGGCGCTTTTCTTGTGAGGCCTAGTGAAAAAGAACACGGCTCTTATGCAATCACATTCAGGTATGTATTTTAAATAGATTTTGATATCTCCCAAACGTGTTTAAATTTAAACTAACTGTGATTCTATATGTATTTTTTATATGTCCTTTCGTGTTATAATGTATGCTACAGGTTATACTGGATAAATGTATTGTCCAATTAATGGATTGTCCAGCGCAAAAAAAGTAGTTCCTGACCGATCTCGCGGCTTCAACCAGACAGAAACTTAGTCAATAATTATATATTTGTAAAATGTGTTTTTATTGTAAAATCGTTTTAGTAACTATAAAATTGCGAAGTTTTAACTATAGTTCTCACCTCCAATTCTAGAGAGATAAAAAGAGACGAAATAGTACTTGATTAATAGAGTGCCACTAAGGGTAAATAAAGATAGAGTAAAGGAATGTACCAAGGAATATACACCATTGATCAAAATCCTTAATTAAATTAAATTATTGTTTTTTTATTCGTCAGTCACAAATCATATCATGAATGACTTACTACTGTCTTTGGACTAAGTTTTCATTTGTCTTCAATCTGTCTCTTCAAATCTTTATAATATTCGTAATTGTGGATATAATAATATGTAAACGGCCGTAACAAAATTTTAGGACTGAAAGGGAGATAAAACACTGCAGAATCCGACAAGAGGGACGGTTGTATACAATTGGTACCGTCAAATTTGAGAGTCTGGTAGAGTTGGTGTCTTACTACGAGAAACATCCTTTATACAAGAAAGTTAAACTTTGCTTTCCGATAAGCGAGAATATTGTTCGTCGCTTGATTGCTGTAAGTTGTATTTCCACAAAATAACTATGTCGATATTTCTGAAGAATTGTAAAACAAGCTTGCACATTTAGCATTTTCCTTAATATGTTTTTGAAAGGTCATCTGCCACCAGCGTCTACTTATCTGATTTTTTATAACTATATACAGTATAGCACTATCTTGTTTGAAGTTATAGATGATGTAGTCGAATATTTTTTAATAATATCGTGTTTAGGAACCGGATGATAGCTCCGTATATGGAACACCAGGATACATGGATCCTTCCTCGTTTCCGTCTAAGGTAATAGTTGAACTTTGCATTTTTTATACTGTTCACATTATTAACACTTCTTCACTTCCACCAGACATGCAAAACGATTTAGTGAGGTTTAACGATTTTGGTGAGGACTTTATGGGTAATTAGGTAGATAGGAATAGCTTTATATTTCCTTTATATACAGCATATACATTATATTAGTTATAAAACTCAATTAAACGCAGCTTAATACCGTAGCTTCTAAAATATTTTAGCTAGAAAGATTTATAAATGGTGTTAATTCTTATAGACGAGAACTAGATCAAAATTACTTTTATTCATTAATTGTTTTAAATATCAGACTTAGATATTCATTTTTCCATTATATTGTAAATATCGGAATATTTTCATTAAAAAAATATTTCGTTTAGAGATTTATCAGAATTACCACCAATATTATTTTAAATTTGCAAATATTGCCGTTTCATTAATTATGTATTGCCATAGTTAGATTATGTAGGGTAGAATCATCCCACGATAGAATAGTTAGATTACGAGAAAACGAATATCAGTTACAGCAAAATTCTCAAAATGAATGCGTTAAAAATCTATTTTTAATAAAATTAATGTAAATTTAATAATTATTATTTATTTTACTTTTTAAATGCCTGCAGAGACACAGGCTTGTACTGATTTTCATTTTCGGATGAGGTTTACTGTAGTTATTATAGTTAGGACTTTTGGTCGAATATAGCTTTACCCTCTAATATATGGTACACATGTTTAAAATTCATATGATTTACAGATCACAGTAAAAGCCCTATACGATTATAGAGCTAGACAGGACGATGAATTGTCGTTCTGTAAACACGCGATAATTACAAATGTGGATAAACCTGATGAAGGTTGGTGGCGTGGAGACTACGGCGGCAAGAAACATCACTGGTTTCCCGCTAATTATGTGCAAGAGATTGAAGTTCCTCATATGCCCAATATTGTAAGTTACATAAGCATTATTATGTAATTTACTTTTTGTTCGCGTCTGAGTTACAGTGATAGAAATCTATATAAACATTTATTTGACGTTTATATTTTTTTCTTTCACATAATAAAAAATGATATTTTCAGGCGTGCCTTGAAAATGAATCGGCAGCACTTGGCGCTTTACAAAAAGGTGTCGTCGATGTTTTAGGCGCCGTAGTTGAACTCGTTGTTGGCGAAGAAAGTGGATCCGCGCGATGGATTGTTCGCATCCAAAGTCCCTCTATGTGCGCTCCATTTGATATGGCTGCACCGACCAGAGAGAACGCCCTAGAGTGGCTCTCAGCTATAAAGGAAGCGGCCCATAGTGCGAGTGCCCGCTCGTTAAAGCATAGAAAAATGGAACGTACCTGGCGTATTGCTAAAGAAATGTCTGATCTCATAGTCTACTGCCGGTCAGTTACTTTTAACCAAGAAAGGATACGCAACAAAGGATTCATTTTCAACGAGATGTCATCGTTTCCTGAAACAAAGGCCGAACGGCTCATGTGCTCCCAAGAGACTGCGTTCTTTATGAAATACCACGCCGTGCAGCTTAGCCGAATCTACCCCAAGGGTCAAAGAATCGACTCGTCGAATTATAGCCCTTTACCATTCTGGAACGCCGGCTCGCAAATGGTTGCACTGAACTATCAAACTCCGGACAAAGCGATGCAAGTCAATATGGGAAAGTTTAAAGAGAACGGTGGTTGTGGGTATATATTGAAACCGGAATATATGTTCGACGAAAACTACAGCCCATACGATAAACGGTATATTGAGAGTAAAGTGAGGCCGTTGACGGTGAAGTTGCGTTTGATAGGTGCTAGGCATCTGTGCAAAACGGGCAGAGGAACAGCGAGCCCCTTTGTGGAAGTCGAAATATTGGGCGCAGAGTATGACAGCGGCGTCAAATTGGTCTCCAAGACTGTTGGTATGTTTGTCTGCTTAATTAGTAAAATTTATAGTAGGTATACAATATTAACACAATTTGAAGTTGGAATATACTAGGATCATATTGACTCAGTTTCCGAGATATTTGTGTACGAAATTTAAGGCGTGCTGGTTAACGAGCATACCATTTCTTAAAGCCAGCACCGCAGTCGCGATCCAACGGGCATTGACAATGACCATGAATGACGGTGTCTCTTACCATCGGGTGATCTCCGTACCCGTTTGTCCTTCTTCTATAAAATAAAAATTTTTGGCTCAAATATCGTACACAAATATCCTAATATCTTTTGACATCTAAAAATATTGTAGCAATCGTGTATTAATTTCAGCTGATAATGGAATAAATCCAATATGGAATGATATCTGTGAATTCGTCGTTGGGAATCCAGACATGGCTTTAATTAGGTTTGTCGTTCAAGATGAAGATGTATTTGGCGATCCCAATTTCGTTGGTCAAGCCGTGTATCCCTTGAAATGTCTGCGTACAGGTTACCGATCGGTAACTTTAACTAATGCTTATTCTGAGGAACTAGAATTATCCTCACTTCTCATTTTTATATGTATGTCATATTAGTCATTCTCGAATATATTTGGTATACTTATGTGCGTTTTGAAATTCGTTGTGAGAAACCTCTAAAATTGCCGCTGTTATTTTAGATGAAGTTTTAAACTGTCATCTAGATATTGGCATAAATTATACGTATATAAATATTATAAATTTATACGTATATAAATATATATAACACTTTAGTAAAACTTCGTAAAAAAGTTTATAAGGTATAGGAGCTAAATGATAGCGAAGCCTAATAGTATTTTAACAGAATATATTCATAAAAGTACATTTCTACTTTCAACGTTTTAACTTAAAGTACTTTTTTCAACACATTAGAATTTGACAAAGACGATATAAATCAATAAATTAAACAATTTATGTTTTTTAATTCATTAATAAATTTAATTTAATATATTTTTAATTTATTACTATTATTTGCTTGGCTTGTCTTGTGACAAAGGCCTCCCACAAGTGTCGCAATATTGTCCCTCTCTGTTCTATTGCATTCTATACTCTTATGTTATCTTATGTCCTACCTGTCTTCCCTTACTTCTTTTGTAATTTAAGGTACTCTGTTACCTCTGCCATTCTTTCCGTTCTCCTCTTACGATGTTTACTAACCCACCCAATTATTGCCATTTCAGTATTTTGACTCCCTTTTCCATGTTCTTTTGGTAGGAGACTAAAGATTACTTAAAAGAGCGCAATGAATCTGTTAACCTTTATGAAATATTATCTGTGTTCGAAAATTTGTTAGACTTAGGTGGTGAACTACGCATTTTTTATGTTATAGCAATATTTGGTTCTGCGATATGGAATACATGATTGTATTAATAGTTTTATTGTTATAAATGTTATGTATCAATCCATTGCATAATAGAAGATATTATTATCTATATAATGTTAGTCTTTCTAAAACGCATAATATTTTTATGTAAGTTATTTTAGGTCTAAGTTCACGTTATTTAAATTGTGATTTTAAATAAAATGTAGACTGATTATTACTGACACAATAAAAAATAATCAGGATTGCTTCTTTCTAAACTAGTGGCTATTATAAGCCTGAGACGCTATAGTCAAAATTATATGAAGAGTTACTTCGAAATATATGTTGTCTAGAAGCCGAGTGAAGGACTAGACAGCCCTGTGACCGTCAAATGTATTATTGCATTTATTTTTATCATACTATCATTTCGTCTACTGTATCTTTGATATAGTACCCGGTTTCAGTGTATGTATTATTAATAAACAATTTTTTTAAATAAGTGTTTTTTCATTTGCTACCGCGCTGTACTTTCATTTCAGACACCTTGCATGTGACAATTGTGCAATTTTTTTAAGACATCGGTTATAATAAAATCTTTTAAAGCAATTGTGATAGTAATACAAACTTGCGACACAATGTTTGTAGATAAGCTACCGCGGAGTTTTCCTCAAAATTCTATCGTAAATTTTTGTAATGACAGTTCTGCGCACGCTCAGCTCAATAAGTTACTATTTCTGCAAGATATTTCATAGATGCTCCGCTAAAGTATGAGTAATAGAAATATAATATTTCTAACAATAAATCTTCGATGTGTAATTATTACAATTAACTGTCTTTCAATCTTTTTTGTACCAAAAGATTTAAGTCTGACGCAGTTGCCTCTTGATCATAGCATTAACATAATGTGAGACATAAGTTTGTCTCTCAAGAATATTTTTTATGAATAATGTAGGTCAATGTTGTTTTTTCTCAATTCAAATCTAAATGTATTCCTTAAAGTGGGTTGTGATTCAGAACACTTCTCACCTATTTGCGTCGAGTAATGGCATGCCAATAAATCTTATTGGTTAGGCTGAATACATTTATATTTAGTAAAATGGAGTTAAAGCAGTGAAAAACATTTTTATTTGATGCCTTTATTTAAAAGAGAAATATACACATATCCACTACTACATAGATATCATAAAATGACAAATTTATCCAAACTTGGGATATAAGTTAGACTACAAGAGTAAACTGCAATAACTGTTTTACTACAATACATCAACTTTTATCAATGAAAATTAAAACTTACAACTACGGATGATAAAACTTGTGAACAATCTATAAATAAAATTCTTACAAACATCATCGTATGTTCGATCTGGTTTGACCAACATGGAATGTTTGTGGCGTTTGTTCAGGCGGCTATGGAAATCTTCCGGCACCTATACAATATTCAGACACGGGGATGTATATAATAAAACATATATTTCTTGAAATCTAGACATGAGATCATGTTTTATATTCTATTGCATTCAGTAGGATATGTTTATACCAATCCACTATTATCGTCGTATATCAAATACATTATTAATACAACATCTCTACATGCAGTTAAAAAAAATATCATATATAAACTATATAAGAAAAATAAAATTCATTGGAATAAACATTAAAATTATACATTTTTTTAAAACGTCCAAATGACATTGAACAATATACCGTGTAAATTATGTAAATTTTCAAATAAATTATCCATAAATGTACCAGGTCTGGTAGGGCAGTATCGGGGCCATTTGTCTGCATTCGAAGCAGTTCTCTGACCCTGACATAAAAGGCTATGGGCTGGGAGGGGTGACTTGCATCAGTTCAGCAAAAGCTTGGTCCAAGCAGTGTTTTAACTCGGCGTAAGTGACCAGCAAAACGCTTCCTTCATCGCGTGTCATCAAACCCACCTAGAGATACACAACATATTGATATAGCCCTATTTCATTAACTTTCATAATTTAAACCTAAGACCTATGACATGACACCCATTACTACCTAAAACAAATTTAAGTTTACATTTGGAAATTTTTTAATGTTCGAGTAATAAATACCTGAATCTCAGTGCCACTGTCAAGCTGGTTGAGACAGTTCGAGACATGAGATAAATCAAGCCATGGTCGACCCTCAGTAGTCACCGAGTGGAATAAATAATCACGAAACAGTTTAAGCAAGTATCTGTTTCCTGTCTCTGCCCATTTATGGTCTCTATTGAACCTGGAAAAAAGTAATTGTTTAGTATTTATTATTAGAGAACAAAACTGTAACGTAATATTTTTAGGATATGAAATCATTATTTATGGATCAGAAAGACAGTACAAAAGTGAAGGAAATAGGAAATTAATTAAAACGATTTGCTACTAATCTTTGTTACCGAGAAACTGATACAAATGGCCTTGATTACAACAATAATAATAATATAAAAAAATACTAACACAAAACTACTGTACAAACTGAGCCATACATTTGAAATATTAATTCACGATGTTTGTTTCGTTCTTTCGTTTAATAAGAGAATTTCCACTTCTGATCAAATTATCCAAACACAAATAAATAGTTACTATAATATTCAATTTGACGATTTTCGCAAGTGCATGACTCTGAATAACTAAAGTCCAAAGTAAATTTCACATTAAATTTACATAATTCTGTTGAATACATAATTCCGCAGTGCAGCAATATTTTTGAGGCAAATCCTGGCAATAAATTTTCTTATTGACGTTCATAATAAATTATATTTAGATTTTAGGTGAACTGTTTTTCTCTCTCACGCAAACAATAAAGTAGGTTATTTTTAAGGAAAACATTACGGTGTTATAAACATTAATTTAAAAAAATGTTTCAGGTATTTATTTACAAAAGATTTAAGTTTATTTATTTGATTAAGGATATTGACGTGAAACAGATAGTCATATTTTATGGCATGAACATTGAGCACAGAAGATATTTAATAGATAATCCGATAAAAATCATTAAAATTTACATATTAATTAGAAAAAAGATAAAGAAATCACCAAAAATTACAAAGAAAATTGTCTAAATTTTTTTAAATAGATGTATTTGGTATACATACTCGGGACGTTCAATAATAAAACATATTTTCATCAACAAACGCAGCATCCGTCCATTATCCAACTCCCTAGCAAGATGACTCTCCAAAATATCAGTTCGTCGTTCAAATGCTTCCACCTACAATAAGGATAAAAACAACAAAATTTCAAATCAGTTTAATTACACCATTTTAACGTCATATGTCTCTTCATAAATAGTGCTTTAGACGAAATTAAAATAATGCAAATATCAAACATTTAGTTTTAGGTTACCTAAAATAATAAAATTGTCGAATATTATGTTAAAAACATGTGATTTTAGTCTTGTCTTATAATAAAAGGCTGTGAATATCACATTTAAAATATTGTTCAATACAGAATCATATTTTAATTGGATCAAAATTCGTTAGTTAAAGCTGAATAACTCAGATATTGAATAGTATTTTGTTGGTACAACTGAAACGACAGTTGGTTTGTTTCGAAATACAAAATAGGTGTTTGTGCATCAAAAAACATTTTATTTCGACTGAGAGTCATAAAGATATCGCGAAGCATAGCTCCTGTGGGGAAAAAATAAATTTTTAACTTAATTTAGTGATACATAATAGCGCTTCAGCAATATCTAAGAAATTAGTTTATACACATTTTATAAATATTCGCCGATTAAAATAAATAATGTTACCTGAGTGTAGAACCTAGCTCCAATCATTGGCATGAGATCTGTAACGGAGCGGCGCGGTGCTGACAGTAAATAACTAAAAATTACAGTATCATTATAACATTTTTAATTTTACTAAAACAAACATTTTTGATAAGACCTATTAAAACATTAATATCAAAATCTACAATCTATATAGAAATTGATACATCATGTATTAAAGTCTCTCATGAGCTATTTGCCTATAAAATATTATTCCTGCTGCGTAACATGTATACAGTACCATAAAATAAATAGAATATAAGAAAATCCGAATTATTATTTGTTGAAATATCAACTATAACTATGGAGTAATCATAAATTTGAGAGATGTTTTATGAAGTAAATTACTTACATAATTAGGTTTTTGAGATCCACAGAGTAGGTCCTAGACACAAGTTCTATGGACAAGGGCAAGTTGTCGCAGTGAATAGTGCGACATGCGAGTGCCAGCGTAAGCCTGCCCAAGGCTGTCAAATCGTCTTGCTGAGCCTAAGTGTCGCCAAATTATTAAATATTTTTAATTTTGTTAATTAATATATAAATAAATTAAGTTAAATTTTCACAATCTTTGAACATGAGCTGGAGGAAAATGTACTTATATTAAGCAATGGCATTACCACAAAGCAGTTAACAGCCTAATGTAAGATAAATTGTAGTTCCATTTTTAAAAACGTTTATAAAAAAAATCGATTTACTGACAATAATCTGTGAAACAGAAATAGACCATAAATTATTTAAATATTTAAATTTACTATGGATCATTTCAATTATCACATTTTAACATACCTGATTTATATCAATTTCATTAGCATGCAATGCATCTGCCACACCGCACCAAGCGATGCGGATTCTGCATCCCATTGTCAAAACTTTAGTTGGGTCCAATGTTCTAAAGTTGCAAACAAATTGTTATGTAAAACTAAAATAACCGAAGCCAAGAAAACATAATATTAGACAGATTTTTTTAAAATTTTATAAGTTATTGATGGAGTTTTTTTACTTTTACTCCGAAATATATATATTTTAATCTTATTTTCTATACAAAATGTATAAAATATATATATTAAACAGAAAATCGATGATAAAGACTAAAAACATTGAAAAAATTAACTTAAAAAATATCATTTTCAAGTAATGGACAACACAACTCTTGTGAATGAAGTGTTAAACTGAATATGTTAATCGGTACCTCAGAACTTCTGGGGTAAATAAATTGAATTCGTTTATTTTGTAGAGACTGCAAGTGTCAGAATCGGACAGAGATTATTGTCTGTCCACAACACTCGTCAGAAATGTCACCTGCAAGCAAGACCAGCTGCATGAATGGCTCGTAAACCAGCAGTTAGTTGGACAAGGATACTCCACAAGACAGCCTCAGGGAGTAGAGAGCCACCAGCCACAGCTCGTAACATCGCATTTTTCTATAATTTAATTGTTGATATAAGAATTTAAATTTTTTAGTCATTCAATAAAGGAATTATACTCAAATTCGAATTGATGTTGTATGTTTAAGCAACGTGCATATTATGTATACTGATTGGGTACAGCTTTTCTACCTGGTGTGTGTAGGGCCTAGGGGCATCTGGATCAGAAGAGAAAGGATCATGGTATGAACCATTGGCAGCAGCATTGCTACCCGGGGTCCGACTATCCAGGTATCTTTGCATCAGAGTAACTGATGCTGGGTGATAATCATAGACAATCACCATGGCTGTTAAAAAAACATCATTCTATATTTATAACTTGTTAAACAATGACTTATTTCTGATGAGTTAGAACAGAATTATGGCTTGTAATTTTTGATTTACCACTGTATGTATTAATTTATATAATTAAAGATTATGATTTATGAATCAGTCTTTTAAATCTGTTAAAAATCCCTAAGACAAAATAACCATACTCACTGGAGTTTTAAAAGGGTACTCACACACTTAAGTTGTTAGTTAAAGATACTTACAGTGGTCTCCGAATGCTCTTGTTGTAAACCAATGATTGAGACGTATTATATTAGGATGATCAATCTGTTTCCATGATTGAAACCGCTTAGATGGCACAGTCCCATATGAGTGCAAACGACGCAAAGCATATTGATCACCATGGATCCTATGAGTGGCTCGAAACGATGTGGTATTTGAATGTGGGGATAACTCTTCCAGCGGTAATAATTCTGTATAATCCTCCAGGCTATTGGGTAAATCTGCAAGATCAAATTAATTTTAGAATTCCATTTTATTTTACATAAACAATGTTAAATAATCATAAATTTTTTGTCTACTCACTTTGACATTGGCGAGTATTTGGTTGTGTGTATGGATCTTGAGCTATTTGCTGCATCTCAGAGCGAATTTGTTCAGGCATGTAAAATGTATCACCCAAGCCTGCTTACAAAAATTAAAAATTATAATTGTTGTGTAACTATTGATAGTTGTAAAATATGTTTATAACAATCAATTTTCTTAAAAATCAGCAATAGTTGATTTCTTTTTTAATATTCCAACATTGTATTTATTAAATAATGACAATTTCAAGGAGAAAACATATTGAATAAAAATGTATCATATAACTTATATAATTTTTGCTACTTTGCAACATCAGAGTATATAATATGCCAGACTAGGATATTTCATGCTAAATTACCATACTAGCTTGTGAAAGTACTATGGCTAAATTAAAAGTAATGCAAATTATTAAAAAACTAGCCTTTTCCAAAGTCATGATTCCCAGCCATTATGAAATATGTCACTAACAATTTCTAAAAACTAAATAGATGTAATTTTCTAACTAACTAATTAGGTGTAACTTTAGACAACTTGCAATTTAACTGGCAATAAAATACATCCATACCATGCTATAAAATATAGCCTTTACACTTGGTCAATAAGATCATATGTTGATTAATAGAATAGTAATTATTATTTTAACCTGGGAATGTTAAGATGCTCCAAGGAGCGTAGTATGCTGCACCTTCGATCCCCGCACAATGAGATTGGCATAGGCGGGGATCATCATCAAAGAAAATCCCTTTAAGTCAATTTACTTTTAGACACATTAAGGCTGGTCTGGATCACAAGTACTTAATAAAATGTTCTTTAAATTATTTTTATAAAGTGAAAAAAAAATTGACAGTTAATAGTGAATTTAAAAAAATATGTAGCAATGAAACATTCACAATGTTGTCAGAACATTCTATAAACATGAATGTGATATGAAGAATAGTTTAAACATCTACAATTGCACTAGTCGAGTAAAAAAATAAAACAAGTGGATTTAAAAAAGAAATGTGAATTAAGACACCCTGATAATAAATAGAGTAAGAGTGAAATATTGGAGAAAGTCACTGACCCTGTATTGGTGATGCAGGTATAGGTGCATACATTTGTGGATATGCCATGGAAGGGACAGCCATGTTATGTTCTGATCCACCTGTGAATAATAAAAAATTAATATGATTAAAAGCTGACTTTTAAAATCAAGAAAATGTATCTTAATGAGTTACAAATGTATTATTTATGATATCAATCAAGCATAGTTACCTATCAAACCAGATGAATTAAGTCCACCTGATGAATTGAGAGACACATTCACATCATTTGTGGGATAGAAATATGTTGTACCACCAACATTTTCCTGTAAGAAAATAATAGATAGAACCACCACATTTTGTTTCAATGCATACACAATTTTCATACAATATTTTATGATATTAATTAATAACTAAATTTAAAACAAAATTCTTTTAGTTATTATGTGGCGATAAAAAAGAAATAAATAAAAAATTGTCACACATGAATGCATTCAATTGCTATTCTAGATATTGAAAACATGTTTAATAAGTTATTAATAGTTGATTTGTAACATACCTGATGGATTTGCGGAGCAGGTAGGTGAGGTGGTGTATTTGATGGTGATTCTGGAAGCATTGCTACCGATGTATAGTATTTGATTGGAATGCATTCTCCAACATAAACCTATTGAAAATTTATGTTAATAAAATAAAAATCTATAATTTTGTCATAACTTTTTATTTAATTATATGTATCAGCGCATTACAACACTTACCTTTCTAGCAGATGGCGGAGAAGACTCCAACGTGAGTTTATTATATGACTGATTTAAAGATCTTGTAGGAGTAGAAATATTGTTCCGGTTCTAAAACAACAAGTACTTGATAGAATAGAATCTTAATTTAAAAATAAATTCAAAAATGTAACTCACCATATATGTCATTAACTTTGACTCCTGTGGCAGAGATGGTGGACTATATGGTAAATAAATTGATGGATCCATTTTTCACTGAGTCAAGTGAACTGAGAAATTTTGAAACATTTATATATGAAGCCTTTCTCAATACCGTAAATCATAGGCAATAAGTAGACACTAGACAATATACCTGTATAGAAATAAAAATGTCTTCTGCTCTTTCTGTTCTAAATTCAAAAATACCATGCGCTGTCTTCGTTCATTTTCAGGACATCGAAACGTATATATGTAAAATATGTTAAAGTTGTTGTTCCCTGGATATTAATAACAGTAATTTAATATCACAAGCGATCAAAATTAATGCACAAAATCTATAAATCAAAATTTTTAATAAATCTACACGAAATCTAGAAGCGGGTGGTCCTGCCTATTATAATAAAAATGGATCGTCAATTGTAACGAATATAGAAACTATACATAATATTTTGCCTAAGAAATAATTGTGAAAAAAACATTTTTTAGCTATTTTAGAATAAGATAAGTACTAGATACTTAACTACTTACAACGTATATGATAATAAGACACGAAAACAAATCTCAATACAGTGAATAAGGGACTGACACTATGGTTATAGTAGTCTACATTGCCAAAGACAATTAAAGGAAACAGACAAATCAATGGTATGCCAGAGACAATTAAAGTAAGTAGACAAATAATTGTTAAATTAAAAGTTAATTATGTTAATTACAAATTTTGACGTTGGCTTTGGGAATTTGGATCTTAGGTCAACATAGGAAATATATTTAAATATATATATATATATATATATATATATATCTATAGATTACAATTTTTTTTAATATATAAAGGAAAGAGCTCTAAATACTAACTGTGGCTAATATTTCTTTTAGTAGTAAAGTATTTGAAAAACACCTATATTTATACGCTGTATTATTATAGATTATTAAACCCTAAAATATTACAACATACAGCGCTAGATCGCATAAGATTTCATATTTCGCAGGAACAAACCGTCGATTAATCGTTTCGGTATTTTGAGATCCGTCGTATTTTTATTCTATGTCGTTCGCATAGAGTAGTGACCGAGTGAAACAGATGTTACAAAGTTTGGAATTTGAATGTGATGGAACTTTAGAGATCACGCTTGCGCATATAACCACCAAATAATCGAAACGCTTCGAATTGATACGCCATATATTAAAAATTTATAACGTCGCACAAGTACAAGCGACATGCAAATTAATAGTCGTTATATCATTTTCAATGCACACCTTTTTATATCCTACCGATAGTAATAGGTAGTTATGTATTTGGACATGAAAATTTAAAAAAAAATTAAAGTTATATTTAGATCTTTAAATTGCCATCGCGGTTTTAATCATTTACTAAAGATATACAAATAATGAAATTAAGTTTTAAATCACTTTACGTCTCAACTGTTTGGGTAGTCGTACGAGGTGCTACTCAGACGCATTATGGACATATATATGTCTATAATATATATATATATATATATGTTACTATAGTTACGGCAAACGCCCTAAAGCCTACGCTACCTACGCTACTTCAATAACTTATTTCTATACAATTAAGTAAAGCACATCTAGTTGCAAGTAGTATGTGATATTGATTACAGCTAAACACTACAAACGCTCATTGGTTTTAATATTATTGATACCTATTAAAGATTTCATGATTTGGATTCGAAATATGAAACAATACAAAAACATATTTACACTAGACTGTATACATTGTAATAGTGTGAAATAAATTTTAGCAAAACTTGGCAATGATTTAATCTTGAATTTATCCTTAGATATCATGGATTTCTGCTTATCAGTCTCACCATTCCACTATAGCTACAATTTTCGGTAGATTTATTATTATGTAAACGTTTTCAATCTATTCAAAATAAAATTGTCTTTGATATTACAATAGATATCGATTATTGTTATACAACGACAATATGTCGGCAAGCACTGGCAAACGTTTGCAAGCCAAATCCCAAGGCCAAGGCTTTGAGTGACAGATAATGTTTAAAATAGATTCTTTAGGATTGATTAACAAACAATAAAGGAATGCTAAGAGCTCACCTAGTCTAGCAAATTAGCATTAGGCGTAACAGCACAAAAATATTGACAATAATTACTGATTAATGTGACACCTATAACTTTGGTATCTCCTCTTTGTCTGTGAGTGCTCGATGTCGTTGGAACCATAGATAATATTCCTATATGGCCGAACAGTCGACACTCGACAGTAATTTCTGAAAACTGAAAGCCACAGTAAAACTAGAAATTGGAACGTGTCCATATTATATTAAAATATATATTATCGCCCTAATTCTTAATAAAATAACGATATTTCGCGTACACATCACGCAGAATATGTAAGTATACTACGAAAAGTATTATTCCAGAGCCCTTAAGATTTTGTAACTGGATTGTTTTTGTGGCAATAATTATTCGTTATTAGATACATATAAAATGCAGGTATTGTAGTATAAATAAATTACATATTATTCTTAAGTCTCAGAATTAATTATTTTATGATCTTTAATTATTATTAGCTAAAATGTACGTCTAGTACCTATTATGTTGAATATTCATTGTTTAGTAGACGTCATAAGTCATAACGATATTGCGGATTAAGTAGTTATAATGTGATTAAACCTTCGTTGCGTTTGCTTGTATTTAAACGTCACAAAAGAAGAAAATATAAATATATATTATTATATCTTTACATTAAGTTTATATCGTGAAAGGAACATATTTTCTAGAGTACCAAAATGAACAGTTCATATCAAGGGGGTGTACCCGACGATGATTATGATGTATTTCAAACATTGTCAACAACAATTGGAAGCAACATAAAGAAGATATCACAAAATGGTAAGTTTTGTTTTTTATAAAACTAAATCATTTTGGCAAACTATTGGTATTACAATACTTTGCAAAAATTCTTCTGTTTATTATCAATGATATATATTTTAATACATTTCTTATTTTCAATCCAATTTTTTTAAACCACCCCATATTATATTAGATCCAATCCATATTAGATTTGGTGTCCTTATCCCAAGTATAAACTTGGGATAAGGATAACTATTATCTAAGAAATCTCATGAAAATAGCATATTGAATCAACAAGCTGTGACATTTGTTTCTAATAACAAAGAACCACCCCCAGTTATATTAAAATTTTAAAAATTCGATTTCACACAATTGAGATTTGAGCCATTTCATGAACTAATTTTTTCTTTAAAGCAATACATCAGAACAAGGGATTTTTTTTTGTTATTCATAGAAATTTCATTATCTATAACTAAATAGTAAATGTACTTGTTATTTGTTAAAAAAAATAACATAATATGATGATTGATATTAATAAATTACCTTCAACTTTTTAACACTGTGGTTTTTTATAGTGTCATCCATGTCAAAAATGGTTAATCAATTGCAAACACCGCAAGATTCACAAGAACTACGAAAGCAGCTGTAAGGCAGTTTATTACATATTTATAGTCTATTTATATCATTAATATTACAGTATAGATAATAATATCCACTAAAGAACACTATAAGGGAGGGTTATTGTTACTTTATTCATTTATTTTAGGACTAATATTTTAAGTTACTGTATTATTAAAGTTATACAGTGTTAATACAGAGTTACAGTAGATAAATTAACAGATTATGAATAGACAATAATAGAAATAAATAATCTTTATTCTGACTAGGATAATAATTAGTTATAGTAATCCACTGTTTTATTTCAATTTATACTACTACTAAATTTGTTCTACCTTAAAATATAAACCTGTTTGTAACATTTGTTATAGTTCTATTATATATTTTTTAAACGTTTTTTAGGCGTCAGATACAAAACTACACTCAAAAACTTGCCAAAGATACTTCAATCATGCTGATGGATCTAATGAAAATGCCTGTGGATAAACCAGATCAAAAGCTAAACAAAGACAGGCTAAGTGATGAATATATGGCTACACTTAATGCTTTTCAGGTATTTAATAATTATCTTTCTTTAGTCAAACATATTTAATTTTGTAGTATTATGTAGATTTATTAATATGTATTATTTAAAATGTGTAATATGATAATGTTTGACAGTATATTAGTAATTAATTATGAAATTGCTGTTGCTTTTTATTTTGAGCCACACTACCAGACATATATTTTACAGACCTTATTATAGAAATTTACAAATTCTTAAATAACTTATTAGCTGATAACATCTTGAATTCATAATGTTTTATAGGCAACCCAAAGAACTGCAGCCCAAAAGTCAAAAGAAGATATCAGAAAAGTTAAAGCACAGAATATTAACATTGGTGATCCGTTTGCTGTTGGTATGTAATAAATCCAAGATCATTAATCAATAAATTTTGACCAAACTTGCAAAGTATACAATCCTGTTTGCTATTCAGTAATTTCGTGAACTAAATACATATTCCCCTAAATCAAATATTATTTTCATTCTTACCTAACATTGGTAAAACTAAATTTGGCAGCTTATTTATTAAAACCTGGTTTTGATAAATTGTAGCATGTTGCTGTATTGGTACTAGATTGCTGCATGTATTGTATTTGTATTTTCCTTTGTGTGCAAGAGAACTTGACCCAGTTGTCAGATGTCTAGTAGACCCAAAGGTCTATGGTGGTAAATATTGGAAAACAGTTTGAATGCACAGCCAGCCAATTGCATGTTTAAAAAAACTAAAATTGCTCCATGCGTTAGTTATCTAAATGAAAACCATTTGCAGGTAGTGGAAACAAGGAATTACTGGAATTAGGCGATCCACCAAAGAAACAGGAGCAAATGACTATGCAGTCAGAGCGAGAGCTTATGGAACTTGAACAGCGCGAGAGTGATATAAGACAATTGGAGGTAAATTACCTTTTCAGTTTACTCTATGCCACATATGGATATTCATAAACCCTTTAAAATCCCTCATTTTCATGAATATATTAGGTCCTTACATATGAAATTGGCGTTTTGTATAGGAGGCACAAAAAGTCGATTTTTTTTTAATATAATGTATTTAATTAATCAAAGTATGAACCATTGTTTTCTATGCACTTTTGGCATCTCATGGGTAGTTCATTGACCTCTTTACTAAAAAAACCAGTCGGACGGGAATCAATAAAATCTGTGAAGACGATTTGGACTGCCCCATCAGAGGTAAATTGTTTCCCTTGTTGTAAATTTCGAAAAAAATGGTAATCTGTTGGAGAGAGCCAGAGGGCTCGCGAGTGCTTTGCCTGCCTTTTAAGAATTGGTACGCTCTTTTCTTGAAGAAGTCGAATTGGTTCGGAAATATTTCAGTACCGTCTTGCCTTGCTGAGCACATCAAGCTTTTCATCAAGCATCAAGCTAGAGGCTACTTTAGCCTTTCCCTCCAAATAACCGTGAAAATCAACGTCGTTCGATATGACAACGCCAAGTATAAATACCTGCCCGGCCAGTGTAAAGAGTATCCCCATTGCTGCCATCCGCATTCAATGAATATTGCCAAGTTGCAACATATCATTGATATGCAGAAGAAACAGGGTCGGGGATAGAATACAGCCTTGTGGGCCCCAGCGTTCACAGTTCACACGATTTAAGGTCGCAACATGCTCGATGACGACCTTGATGCTCCGATCAGCCAGAAATTAAAGGAGATCCAGTCGCATAATTTCTCGGGAAGCCCGTAGGCTGGAAGCTTCGAGAGCAGTGCCACACCCGATCGAAGGCTTTCGCTATGTCCAAACTAACCGCTAGCGCCTCCCCCTTGGACTCTATTGCCTCTGCCCATCTATGTGTAAGGTTCTTGTATAGCGGTCACCAGCCGAACAACCACGACGAAAGAAGTACTAATAATCGCTAATCAGCTGGTGGCCCTCTAGATACCTCAAGAGCTGGCCTAATAATGGATTCCATTTTGGACAACAAGGAGGTTATAGCTATTGGGCGATAGTTGGACGGATCAGAGCGATCGCCTTTTTTAGGGATCGGGTGTATCGAAGCGGTCTCCCAGCACTTCGGGACAGTCCCGAGCGAGTACAGGTACCGGAAAAGGCGCATTAGGCCCGGAGCTAACTCAGGAGCACAAGAACGCAGCACAATTGGAGGGATAC
Organism: Pieris brassicae; assembly: GCF_905147105.1. Classification (NCBI taxonomy): domain Eukaryota; kingdom Metazoa; phylum Arthropoda; class Insecta; order Lepidoptera; family Pieridae; genus Pieris; species Pieris brassicae. Next base: position 9,297,147 of record NC_059680.1, read on the forward strand.
CATCCGGTCCGCTCGACTTATAAATGTTCAAGGATGAAAGTATTTCGGTACTATCCAGATCTAGCTCGTTAATAGAAACTCAATCTGAAAATCTCCATAAGAAAGAATAGGTGTTTGTTGTATAATTTACTTTCTTTTGTCATGTGTTAAAATAATGGCTGTACTAGGAGAATGTAATGAAAACATGAATTTTCCTTATAGAGTAACATAATGGATGTCAACCAAATCTTCAAGGACCTCGGAACTATGATACATGATCAAGGTACCGTGGTGGACTCCATTGAATCCAATGTAGAGTGTACATTGCAAAATGTCGAGAATGCAACACAGGAATTGAGTACCGCTGCTACATATAAGGTATATCAGTTAATGTCTTATGTAAAAGTATGCAAATTACTAGGTCAGCCTTCAGTGCCAATAGCCCCAATTACTTTGAATGTGCTTGCCTTGTAAATCTATTTGTAAGACAAATGTAAATCTAAAATCAGCCTATTAGCACTTCTTGATTGTGTGAGTATACTATGTATATATATTTCTTAGATAATATTTTTTTAAAGTGATTTTGTGTGAAGTTTTATGGCAAAAGCTAAACCAGGCTTAGCTCGGCTGGTGATTAAGTGGTGTGAAAGCTTTCTAGTCACATTAACCATAGTTTAAAACTATAACAGTTTGAATTTTACTATGACAAAAAATATAACAACTAAAGAAGTCTATATAACACTTTAATAAACAATGCTGTATCGCACGGTTTTGCATTTTGGCTTTTGGCTGTGCAGGTATATTTGAATTATTTATTTGTTACAAAAATTTAAAAATACTAATTATTCCTCTATAATTTAAAAGTTTAAGCCAATTAAATACTTAATTACTAGAATGTTACGGTATTCAGCAATTTTTTACTTTCAACTATCTTTAATGGAAGGAGATATAACAAATTCATTAACAAAAAAAAAATATTTCACATGCTTTATCTTTGTAAATTTGTAATATTTCAGAATAAGCTGCGTAAGAAGAAAGTCTACCTGACGTTGATACTCATAATAGTGATATCTATTATTTTTATTATTATTTTCCATAATTAATTCTGTTAGTAGTGATTCGTATATTTAATAGATATATGTTGGAGTGACGTTTCTGTGAGCTGCTATTGAACAGTCTAGTAATGTTGGCAAATCAAACAAACAAACTACTCATATTAACAGTATTACTCATCGGTGTTAACCGATTTGACGTTGACGTAGATCATTTCTAAGCTCTGTGACTTAAAAGACAGTGACAGCTGACAGTAACGTCATTACACCGACATATACCATTTGTTATTATAACAATAGTAATGTTCACCGATGTATCATTTGCTCCTTGTTATATTTTATAACGTGTTTCCACTTAAATTTAGCTTGCAAATATAGTAAGTGGTTTTGTTTTATCTCACTGTGTATATATTATTCAAGGAGCATCCATATTAGTCGACTCTTTTTGATTTAATTGCCTACAACTTATTTAATTTAGGTCTAGAATTTCTTATTTTAGATAGGTTTTATTTGTGTATATGGCATTAGTTACACGATTTTTTAAATTATGAATTTGATTTTTTTAAGTATATTGTAATGAAAAGTTTCTCCAGAATTATTTTGCTATTGACTAAACTGATCCAAGAGAATATTTTTAGAAATTAAAAAAAATAGACTACATACGTACTTGTGCGTGTGTCTTTACCATAACCAAATGCGAACGTCAATAATAGAGCGACGTAAAAAAATTTTTTAATCTATTTTTATTTGATCTAGTATTATATAATATTCAGTATGTACATTCCACCTGATGTATATATTTCTTAAGCTTTCTAAGAATACCTGGCCTAGTTTCTTCATCATGTGACTCTGATCTCTGAGGTCATGGATTTGAACCCTGGCTTTGCACCACTGGACTTTCTATGTGCGCATTTTATATTCGCGCGTGCGGTGAAAGATAGCATCGTTATAAAACTGTCGACGATATTTGTCAGGCACAGGAGGCTAATCACGCCTATTAGATAATCATTTCATAACGAAATAGTTACATAAATCTAAGGGCCAAACCTAAAAGGTTAATATATATTATTGATGTATAATTTAACATAGATTTAAGTATTTTCTGGTATTAAACAATTGTTTTGTATATTGTTAAATTATTATAAGATTAGACTCGTGTTTACTAAATATGTTAGATTGTCTAGCATTATATTAATCATATTCTAATCACACGAACATGCATTAAGCTTTCTAAAGACTTAATTTGTGTATTAAATGTTTACATGTATATTCTGCTGACTGTACCTACTTATATAGATTTAAGCAATATTTATAAGCAGCTGATGAATTTTTTATATGAACGCAATTTGTATATGTTAACGATTTGCTTTCTTTTCACCATGCAATAAATGCCTAAACAAGTGTAATTTGTATTAAGTTTTTTTGAGGTGCATCTAGGTTTTTCCTTTGTATGTAATAAAACTATATTATACCTTATAGCTGTTTTATTTTTCACAATTCAGTATGTGATATTATCTTTAATTATTCATAGATTTTGAATGCAATTTCATAATTTAACATTTGAGAGACGTCGCGATGACCACGCCTGCTATATGTCAAAAACCTTTTTCCACCTTCTATGCTGGGCAGTCTTTAAAAGTGTAGAGCGCGCCGTCGACAACGCCACAATGGTGGTATGTTGGTGCTACCCCAAACCCGACTACATTGTGCCACTAGCTGCCGAAACAGCTGGAAGTGACCTTTTCCCAAGCATTCTGTGAGGAGACATTGTGATCGCACGCCATGAGCTTGGTCTTGACCAGAGCCGAGGGTAAGAGCCAGAAGTCACCCGTGCACGCCTTAAGAAGCGGTTTCCTTTGTCTCTATTGCTGTCTTTAATTCCGAGGACGATATCTCACGGATGGTTTCGTTGTATTCGACGCTCATAGCTTGTTGCAGATCTGGCTCCACATTCACTGTCAGAAGTGGAGCCCAGGGGTGCATTTTATTTATAAGTATGTGGTACGTGCTCCTCCAGGAACCTCGCTCTAGCGTGTCTAGTACCATGATCTTTTTACCTCTCGGAACGCGGAAAGAGAAAGCCGAACGTACTGTACGTTCGGCTTTCTCTTTCGACACGCCGTCTTTGAGCCCTAATGTAGAGTCGGATGTAGAGGCAGCTCGTAGTTGGGTGAGCGACTACCAGAATACACTTTGTCGGTGACGTCCAAGGGGCTTCCCTGCACCTCGACGTCGGATATGCACGTCATAGTGTCACGAAAGTTATTGGGGCACCAAGCCTGAACAATGACTGCTAGTTTTGCCCGCTCCTCTTCTAAGGGCCTACGTTGGGTCCAGTTTTAACGAACATGGACACGGACCCCCACGCAACAGACTTTGCGTTGAGGTCCCCAGCGATGAATAAATTGCCTTGCCTGGGGCGACTCCAGTCCACCACACTATTTAATTTGCTTGGATAGGTCTCAAATTCGGCCAAAGAGCGATTCGGGGCCAAATCATAGCTCATGATGCACACCGCGCTACCCATGCTGGCATAGCTGCGGCGTATTCTAACTGGTCCGATGCAGTGTGAGCCATCTGCCGGTGTAACGACGGTTGCGGCCAAGCCATCATGGTCACCCACCCGGTTCGCCGGTATTATAGGGGTCGGATATTATACCGACGTTAATGATCAGACTCTGATGTAGTAATTAGGTCTTGCGCTGTGGTTTATATTACTCTGAGTCGCAGGGCCATATTAATTGGCTACAATCGCGATAACCTCCATACGCACATTATTGCGCGGAGACTTCGTGGACGTCTTCTAGCTAGGTTACGAGTGGTACCTCGGTACCCTCACGCTAAGAGAAGTGCAACTGCTACCTCCCAGCCTGAGGTCAGATTTCCTGCAAAATGAGCTACTGTTTGTTACGACAGCACTTTGACTATAGTCTTATGCCGTAAGATCACTATAAACTTTTTTGCAAAAAAAGGCCACCTAAGAAAATCTAGGCTTTAAGGTCGATATCAGTTAATATTCGCCCGCACCATTCTTGCGACATAAAGCGTGCATCTAAAAAATTGGAAACCGCTTTTAAGATGGGCCAGTTTGAAGTCCTGAACTCTATTCAATTGAGCTTGTCTGGATTGATCTAAAGAGACCAGTAAGAACCGTGCTACTTGTTCCCGAAAACATGAGGGAACTAAAAAGTGTAATTGCAGATGTGGGAACGTTTTCCTACATATGTTATTAAAACATCGTGGAAAGAATGCCCAGAAGGATTTAAGCTGTCAGTTTGGCAAGATGTCACTTGTAGGTTTTACATCGGTAACTTTATTTAATTTAAGAACGTAAAAAAAATCTTCTTGTCTTTATTGCCGACCGCTTTTTATTGTTGGGCCGTAAACATCAGTGTTAAAGAATTCATAAAAAATTGCCAGAATTCAATACACTCGTATTAATTTACACGGTTATAACTCATAAGTGTTCAGAATACGACAAATAATTAAACATTATTTAATTAATAGATCGTAGAACGTCAATATCCCTAAGTCGCTGACTGAAGAGTTTACATATAATTTGATTTTTTATTATTTATAAGCGACAGATGCAATTAAATAAAACACAAATTAATTACAAAACCATTTTATTACATTATAATGGAACTTGAAATGTGCAATTGTCTGCTGTCGACAAAAAACTTTAGGCTCAACGAACATTAACCTCTACTAATACTACTAAAGATCCTTTAACATTTCCAACGACCTGCCTCTTCACAATGGCAATAAACGATACGTTAATATTTAAATATACATTGGAAAAATATCTGAAAAACTTATAAACAAAATTAATTAATCCAAAAATATATTAAACAATTAGGTACATTTATCACTGATATTTGGGTATTACAGCCAAAAATAAAATAAATAAAAAAATATTGACCAGCGAAAATAAATACATCTGCAAAGAACTATATATGTATAATAATACAATATATGTAATGCCCTCGATAGAAAGAAACTCGAAAGAAGGTAAACAAATGAATTTTTTAAAATACTTTTCAATAAATACATCCAAAATTTCCATTATTAAATACATATTCGTAATCTGGATTAAATAAAATATATAATTTGATTACCACAATTCTGTACAATACATTATTACCATGCCATTACAATATTTCTATCTAAGATGTTATTCTTTCGATATGTACACTCCTTTCATTGGTAAACTAAGTGGGTTAAAATTTGATTTTCCGAAAAGATCTAATATTCCACAGGATATCAAAATTGCTTTCTGGCCTCCTAAATGCCCGGTATACCCCAATACATGAGGCGAAATAATTACTCAAACCATCTTTTATGACTATGTCGTTGAATCGTCAAGGTTTAACGATATTTCATACTAATTTGTATATCGTTATTGTCTTTTGGGTTGTTGATTAGTCTGACATGAGATTGATGTAAATTGTCAATTTCAGTTGCCATTAATTTGGCTGATTTATAGCTAAATGTTGGCTACATCTTGAAGCGCTTTGTAAGAATCCTGTGAAATATACCTTCATTTCTAAATACCCACGTAACACACTAACTACCTTATAGCTATTTGAAAATATATATCGCTACAAATATAATTTAATTGTAAATGAAAACCTACGCAAGGAGATATATAAGAGTTAACAATAAAATTAATGCAAAATTGTTACAATTTTATAAAAATCATCATATAATCAATTATCACAATAGTAAATATGATAGTAAAGTGTACTATTTATTGTTATATGCCTTAAATTATATAATACGGAAAGATGGTCAAAAACGTATAAAGTACAGAGGTCATCACTATGACACTACATTTACAATATAATATTCCAAGACGTGGTATTTAAATGGAATACGAACGATATAAAAAGATTTTAATATATGTTCAGTGTCTAGATTTAATAAAAACGCCTGTGACATTATGTAATGAAAACAGTCACGGAATAGATAAATGGCAGGAAGGTTATTTGGTTCGACGTCAGAATGTTTTTATTAATTTTTATATCACGCCTGCAGTGGTCCCCCATCCTATGTTTCTATTCCGTGTTACAAGAATCACATAAGATTATAATTTATATAACGGGAAACATGAAAAAGCATTGAAAGGCACTCTTCGCAACTTAAGTTCGATTTTAGATAAATAAAGATAGCCGATGATTAAAATTTTATGATATATAATAAATAAAAAAACTACATTAACAGTAATAAAACATTTGAAGCCATCTAACAATACCGTAGTAACAATGATTCGTTCATTGTTTAAAAAAATCCGTAACTGACATTATACCAACCAAACTGTACCACACAAAAGCAATCAATAACAATTATATTATATTAAAACATGATACCATAGGATAGAAATAGGTTAATATTTAAGGATTAACTTCTTATAACTGACATTTTTGAAGTTTCAACGAATTATATCTCCAATATTGTCCAATATTATGAGTTAATCTTTCAATAAACATTTACAATTAAATCAATTTGACGTTGACGTGTTTGACGTGATTTGTGAATTTCACAAACAAAACGATATTAAAATAATTTTATTTCATTAATGTCTTAGTAACACAATTTCCGAAGTGACAATTATAAGTGTTGAAATTTAAAATTATAAACTATTTCTATAAAAATGTCTAAATATACTCTACAGGGATATTCGGCTCTCACTTATATTTGCCACTGGTATCGCTTACTCGTATTTGCTAATGGTAAATGAAACCGAATCATTATTACTATTAGTATATAGTGCGTAGATTTAGTGCGGCTACATTATCCATCTTAGGTTTAATAAGACGGAGCTTGATAAACATCTGTTGACCACTAAAACGAACATGTTACTACGGGTTACGTCTGTTTTATTAATATTTTTTCTTTATAGAAAGTTATTTAGCCAGTAACTTTGTGTTTTAATTGTACGAATACGTTGTAGATTTTCTACAGTACATCTGTTGCTTAACTTGTCTTCACACTATATATATGTGTTATATATACAAATAAAGACAATTGACCCCCTTATAGATATAATAATGTATGTTCCTTTCATCAGGCGTAAACACAATTTGACAGAAAGCGACGTAAGATTACTTCAAATAAAACAGTACACTTTTGAGTTTTTATAAATGGGATCAATGTAATAAACATTGAGGGATAGAGTCGTATATTTCATCTTTAAAAAAATAATCAATTTAAATAATAATAAAATACTTGATTGAGGAAATATCGAACATTTCATTTGAGACTAAACAAAAGAAGACTAACAGATATCCCATAAATTTTGTATCGTATAATTTAAATTTTTGCATTTTTTTATATTCGCCTTGTTTCATATAACCCCGCATTTTATCGCTCTAGTGGATAACAGTTTTAGGACAATTAGCGTCTAACACGCAACAGCTTCTGAAATAGGGTTTTCAGTGATACGGATTACTGGCGAGTGGCGACAAGAACGACGATCACCAGAGTGAATGCTGTCATTTCTTGGTAATAATATTTTCTTGGGTATCGGTGACACTGTAAATATATATGTTTAATTATATGAAGGTATATATAAGCGTCGTAAAAATGTACTTTTCAAGGCGACAGCATCAGTAATCAAAAACATTTAAGATCGTTTCCCGACCTCACGACTCTTTCAATTTGTTTACGCTGATAAAAATCAAACCATTAACGTCTGTATATAAATTCAATGTTTGTGATATGTTTGTATTTGTAATTTTATTGGAGTTTGGACTATAGTGATTTGTAAGAACCAAAAACAAGTTCTTTAAAAGTTTTAGTTTCTCTGAAGATTTTCTCGGGTTTATCAAAGCTTGCAAGGTTTCATAAACTTGTCCTCTACTAATGGCGAAAAAGTTTGCCCTTTGCACTGCGTCATCTACAATGCCATTCGCTTCGAAACAAAATTATCGTTCCATTTAATCACAATTATCACCTTTTGAATTAAATTAATGAAACTTCCCTGCTTTACGCTCCATTGCGTTCCTCCATTAACGTAATATTGACAACGAAACATGATTGTTTCGGTTTACAAATATCAAATAGTTCAGTTAGCTTACTGTAAAACGTAAACTAAGCTAAATAATAAAGAGTAGTGTTCATATTCTACAGTAAAACTACAAATACAAACAAAGGTCGCATACTATGCTAAAGAATAGTATTGAAATTAATGGTAGAGGATTTGGTATCAATATAATTCTTATTATTTCTTTCATATATTACATATGTAAAAAATACAATATTAAATTAATCCTGAACATAGTCCTCTTTATTCTAAGTTATACACAGGGGTAATGAATGGGTAATATAGTAGCTGCAAGTAGAAGACGTTCTAAAGATATTCCTGGATAGATGCACTATCGCCTCAGATCTCTCAAATATTTTTCCTCATCATATCCTATCGGGCCTTCGACTGATCGAGCAACAACATTCAGCCGGTCATATTCTGTGCTTTTTGGTTGCAGTTCGATTCGTGTCTAATACTATTTATTTTTTGTGAACCCAATTGACTCATTTCGTCTACAAACGATGAAACTACAAGCTAAAATTAATGCTTGACAACTTACACTGTGCGTTTTAAATGCGTGGGCGCCATTTTCTTCTTTGTAGCATAAGAGCTAAGAATAGAATGATTTCAAATAAAAACAAAAATAAAGAAACTAAAAATTAATTATATACACATGCACAAATCAAAGACAACAGAATAAAATGCTTGAAATTCGAATCTAAAAACCAAGAAACTTAACACAAAATTACAGTGTGTGCGTAAGCGAAAAGTAACTACGTCATGGATTAAAAAGGATGTGTCAGTTTCATATTCCTCACGATGTCTTCCTTCACCTTACGAGCGACGATGCGCACATAGATAACACATTAGTGCACAGACTATCTATCCTTCGACTGAAATGATGAGGGTCACACTGAAGCCACTAGGGCGACATTGCAATTTTATAAACACTCACCGTAGCCTTCGCCCTGTAAAAAGAGACGGAATGCCTCAGCCGCTTTACCGGGTTCTTCTTCAAGCACCATTGAGGAGTCAGATATCTGAATGTTAGCAAATGTTTCTTATGATATGTTATGATATCCTATTGTTGAGTCTGTATGGAAAGAGAACCGGTTGCGTGGCAGTTACGCGAGCTAATATAATTTTCTCCGTACATACATACCTAGTCCAGCCATAAGGTCTGTTACTAATGAAAATGTAACTTTTTACTGAAGTAATGTTATATTATTAAAATTTATACCTATATATTTCATAAAGTCTCTGTAAAAAATATTCTATTCGAAATGGCCACCTTTGGAATTTATGCAGACCAAAATCTGGTTGGCCACGAATCTATGAATTGAGGCACTGTTTCTAAGGCAAATTTCACCAATACGTGCCCAAAGATTTTTTAATTGACTCAATGTCGGCGTGTCGCTTAGAGCAGGTCATGTCCTCTATAGCTGACCATAACTTGAAGTCTAAATAGTTAAGGTCTGGGCTAGATGAGGGCCAGTCTTCAGCCCTTAAGTCCGGAACCTTGGTTTCACGCAAAACTTGAGCAGTTCGTGCCTTGTGACCAGGTCTAGAATCCTGTTGGAAAGTCCACGATATATTTTCAAAAAGTGTATTGCTGAGAGGTTTCACAACATGATCCAAGACATCTTGATACACTTTAGCTAAAGTTTTTACTCATTTTTCACAAAAAAATAGTTTTATCATATATAATAAGACACGCCCCATCAAACCATCACTAACGCAGGATGATGACCACGTTGTACCTTTCCAACCACTTGAGCAGCTTCTTTAGAACTGTGAGCGTACACTTCATTATTTTGCTTATCATAGTGTTTTTCAATCGTGATTTTTTTAAAATCTGTAATGAAGATATTTCTGTGCTTTTCACCCGCGTATCGTGACAAAAGGTGTTTAGATTGATCCACTCTCTTTAATTGTAAAGATTGATTTAGGGCATGTCCTGTTTACCGACGATAAGCACCGAGCTTCAGGTTTTGTTTTATAATACGCGACGGAGAATATTTTTTGCTTCGTAATGGGGTTTCGACGAATTCTGGCTTTAACAGTATTAACAGTCTTTGTAGTTGTAGCAGCACACGGCCGAACCGATATTTTTTGGTCGTCGACAGACGAGGTGTTGTATTATCTGTTGATAGTACGATATACGAACATACGAAGTGCCTGGAATGTGACCGACGGCTCCTTACCCACTTTTTGCAAGGTCGATCACTGAAATCCTATTGCCTTTAACACCGAATTCCATATGGAAATTTGATAATGAACACGAAAAAATATTTTTAATTTTTTAAAGTTTTTAAAATAAAACGTGTTCCAAATTCAAAATAATTAAAAAGTTTAAAAAATTGAAAGTTTCTATGAAACAGTATTTATGGCCAGACTAGTTACTTTTAATTTTATCATATTACGTATCAAGATACTGATCTATAATAACGTAACAGTGTTGTCAACATAACAAAAAGGATCATTTAGTATTCTGTGACCTCAAATCCCATGGCGGTTCTCTTTCCTTACAGAGTCTAAGAGGCCATTGTATCCCTTTAATAAGTTAAAAAGTTGTCAATGTCCTGAATTTTTGGTGTTACCAGATCGATAAAGAAAGCATTTGATTTTTATGGCTAATGTTTATGAATAAGGTCCAAGTACATATACGTAATATTACAGAAACTGAGGTTAAATTTAGTATTAAGGGAAGTAAAATGATATAAATTTATGTGTTATTTTTAAAATGGATATACAAAAACACACTCAAAAATTTAAATAATAGGCAAGAAAAGGTTAATTTCACTATAGTTACAAACAAAATTATTTGTTACACCATCATGACTTAGACTTTAAATTATCATTACACACCTTCATCCAAGCAGACATAGAAGGTTCGAGGCGGCTGTTAAACGTGACCGTAGCATCCACAAATGGCGACAGGGCACCAACTATGTTCAAGACAGGGATCTGCATGGTCGCACTATCGCGAGAAAGGCGCAAGTCCTGCCTCTTCCCAAAAACATCTATGAACATCGCCACGTTTACTGGGTTCGGAATGTTTGCGAACTGGTAACGATACTTCGACACTACATTTGGATTACATTCCTCTGGTATCTGTAAAACAGGTTTTCTATATTATAATATTTTTATCATCATACAACTTTCTTCTTTCGCATTTGTATTCTGTTATTTTTTTTCTATAGAGAAATGTTTTATCGTTGACCTTATTATATTATAGTTCAAGTAGCTACACTATATATATTCATTGATTTATTCCAAGTCCGAGAAACGTAAGTTAAATCATAGTGCTTTTCCTGAAAATATTCCTAGCAAAGTCGGCGCTCAAGCCATACAAACGCTATGTATCAAACCGGGTTTGAACAATGTATTAACCATTGAACATTGGTTAAAAAATTCTTATATAAAACGGATCTGTGAAAAAAGCTTCATAATAAGGCTTTGCCTGTAAATCGCTCAGCAATCGAATATCGATTATAAATTGCGCAAGCTGCAGTGTTCGCTAGAATAATTAACAATGTTCGCAAATGTCGCGATATACTTCAAATTAATTTAAGTGTTATTTAAAATATAGGTTAACAAACAGAAACATGTGATATGTATATATAATACATGTTTAGTTTTGATATTATTTATTTCCCGGATGTTTTGCCATTTCTTTCGAAAGGTTTATGTTTCATCCGAGATAACACAATAATCCTATCACTATCAATACGACAGAACAATTTTAATTTCACAGAAGTCTTTAATTGGTATATATTTTTACATACATATTATGGTAGTTTGTGTGTATATTTTGCAAGTGTATAGAAAAGTAATACATATTATATAAATCGCAAGCAGGGGCTTTATGACATATATGATAAAATCTATAATCTATCGAAAGCAAATTTAAAACCAGACAGACCTACATTGCATATTTTTTTTACAGTAAACTGCTTCATGTTATAATTTATTCGCTTGAGTCACGCATGATTGTAGTGCGACTCATAATGTATAAAAGCAATCGCAACTCGGTCCATTAGCACACTGTTTATATAAAACGCATCGCAAAAGTTAAATACTAACCCTTCCGAAATGGTGCCAGAGCAGGAATTCGACAGCGGACTCGCACATGCCGCGCCTACGCATCATTCGGCACGTCATTTTAAAATAGGCCCAGTCCAGCCAACCTAGCTGTGTTGACGTGCAGTTGATCAGCGCCAGTCCCTCCATCTGAAACCGTTGAGTTCATTATAAATAATTCACTATTTCGCAATCTTATTTTATTATTTTTATTTATTTGCAAAATGACACGAGAACGACTAGGGCGGATGATTCATAGGACGTTTTGGTAAAAGTTTAAACAATCCCGTAGAATTTGCGTCTACTATATATTTTCATGCCTGTATGTACAATGTGTAATGTACACTCAAGAATATTGAGATTGCTGCCCCGCCCCTTATTCCTAAAAGCCCAATTAGTAAAATTGCATTAAGTCTTTCGTCTCTTTCACGGCCTAAATACCAATTGTATTGGGTGTAAAAGTAAGAGCGTTTTTACGACTACTACTATCGAAGCTATGACAAACACAACTAACAAAAAGCTTTGTCAAAATTACAATTTGTACGCTTGATCATTGGCATTGTCTTTTAACATCAACTCCCTTGGGCTTTCATAGCCATGATATACATTATTAATGCGTTGTTCTCTTTTATTAACAGTAAACGAATATAGCAATCAAAAAGCACGATACAAATTTTCAATACAATACATAAAGTCTAAACAAAGACCTGCCGATATAGGATACCATAGCATTTCGATATTCAATTTAACAATCAAACAAACAAACCATAATAACCATACATTGCTATTAGCCAATAATACATATCAATTTCATATGTACCGGTAATAATTATACAATCCTCGTAACCACTAACCAGCTCATTGTCGACAAACACTGTTCATACGCCTACATATTATAAAATCGATTTCATTAACACCTTTTGTTAATTGGAGTCAGTACGTTGCAAGACCTCTACTTCAATTGACCCCATTCTCCGCGCTTACATACATTGGACAAATAGTATGGTCTAGATTCATGATAATTTATTTTCTCAAAATAACGTGAATATTTCATAAATTCTTTGTAAGAAATGTTTTCTGCAGAAATGCTTTAAGCCTTATTGAAATGTATTTGCATTATCGACGACATTACTTACGTACTCATTCTCTACACGATAAAAATTCCTTAAGCTTTTTAGTAATTAATTAAAAAGGTTACAAATTAAAAGCATAAAAAGGTTCACAGCTTCCTTATAAGATGCTCAGTTCTTTATGTATGTAGTTTAAATTAATATATCATTAAATATTTGATATCTACATAGTATTTTTTTATGTACCTTTGATGGGTTGTTTATAGCGTATCTAGCGAGGATATTTGCACCAGCTCCGACTCCCAAACCGATGAATGTTTTAAAACCAAACCGGGCTTGAACATATTTTATTTGACTTGCGAGCTCATCCAACGTTGGGTAAGTGTAACTGAAACAAAGCGTTACAAATGACAACTCCACTTATCAGAATTAATTGGGGCTAGGTAGGACGTCAAGTGTATCTTGTAAAAGTGCCTACATTTTCCCAAGAAAAATGTTACTTTTACAATATAAATATAAGCTTTAAAATATAAATCTCTTATACTCATTATCTCTATTATACTTGAAGACTTTCGCCTCTTCGTCGTTTTTCCTAGGATTATTGCATGGATTACTTGGAGTGCAACGTGCACTTCAAGTAATCCTTGCTGTGGAAGACGGTTTATTTATGATTTTGCAAAAATGAAATAGAAAGGAACTGATACTCGCCCTTTTGCAGATAAACTCGAAAATAAATTTATTTAAATATTTATAGTCGCTTAGTGAACTTTCGAGTTTATTATTCGTACTGTTACGTAAGACTGCGGCAGCAAACGCTGTACGTAGGGATAACCTAATTCGTTTAAGTTACGAAGATTTCTGATAGCTCACAAGTTTAAGTTCATGTAATAGACGTTAATTACAGCTTCGAAAGTTCCCTTACAACTTTGATTGCGAAGAATATGCCATGTGAATAGAATTTCAAATAACGTGATCTAATTTTGATGAAAGCTATACGTTTTGAATAAAACTTATTTGTTAAAAGAGTTTGTCCTCAATCAATAAGGACTGACCTAAAATCTAGACCTAGACTATTGTCTATAAGCTGTTATTTTAACATGACATCACTAAATTGGAACGCGAATATTCGTTGTTTCGTTGCAAGGTTCATGTACATGACGAGGACCATTGTGTTAAATAAAAGATCCCAGGGTCCAACGTATGTACGTAACTAGTACCGAGCACCATCAAGTATTGAGCCGGTTACATAACACTGCGGTACCAAACACGAATAACCCTAGTTTTGTTCGGGGTTAGGGGTGGCGAAGGACGGTTAATGAAACTAGAAGATATCAATATATAATTGGAAAATGCAGACCAATCTAAGCCTAGAATGTACTGAAAACAGTACAGCTATACTTTTAACTAATATTATAAAGAGGAAGGAAGATGTTTGAAGAAAACCGATACAGGCCGAAAGAAAAACAGAATAAAGTCAAAACTTAGAAACGTAATCAAGCATTTAATGTTTCTACTACGAATTAGCGACGACCAACTCAATGTAATATTTATTGAACAGCCATGGCTGGAACTCGCGACCTCAAGTCAACTTTTAACTTTAATAGAATCTTTCTTAGTAATACACCACGTAAAAGTCTTCACACATATTTTTACAGTTTCAAACATTTAATAAGTAAGCTAAAAAAATATATAATTTAGTTGAATTATTTTATATACGTATAACTAGTACTTCTACTAGAGATAATTGAATGCCGAATACGCTAATTTCTGAATCAAACAGCTTAAGTATAAGTATAGAGATAAAGGATAATTGGAGCATCATTTGGATAATTTTAATAAAATAAATCTACGTACGGAGGCGTTGGCATTGGCCACAAGGATTCCTTTAAGAAATCCAATTGATGATTTATGTATTTGAATAATCGTTCTGTTTTCTTACCTACTTCTACTCTTCTTTCTGTCTCATCTAAGGTTTTAAAAGAGGTACTCGCCCTACTGACAAAATGTCATACCATTTCATAGACGACACGACGTTTTAACAAAGTAAAATTTACTGTCTCGCTGTCAATATTCCGCTGGTAGCAATGTTCCATATGCCGTTACAATATATATACGATCATCACGATAATCTACATTCATAATAAGGTATATTATTTGTTGAATTTCTCCCTAGCGATTCCTATGTGGGAAGGCTCGGAGTCTGGCCCGCGCACCCACCTATAGAAGCCCCGATTTATATTTAGTAGAACACATAAATCTGGAGTGACTGATCATATAAAACATTTAACATACATTCGAATACTCTTTAACATTATCATAACGAGAGAAATAAGCATAAAAATGTAAGACTCGAGGATATATGTACTAAACTATTTAAGTATATAAACTATTTTCATATGTTAGCTTATAAAGCACATGATACGAGAAAGTACTACTAAATAGCAAATTCTAACTAGATTTATACAAAAGGGGTTTATTTTTATATAAGCCTCAGAATAAGGAAATCCGGAATGGTGCCACGTGTTCTTGGTCACGTTTGAGGGAACGGGACTGGGTAGGCAGAGATGAACAATGTAACGCAGTAATCAATCGTATATAACTATAAAGTGGCTTAATAAGAAATTACTTAATAAAGTCCATTTATAAAATTGTATTTCATTTAAACGAATTGCTAAATTTACAAGTGATATCAGACCTACTGGGCTGGTTTCTACTCTTTATGCTCCTTTTTCGGCGTTGCCTTACATTTTTGCTTATCATTGATAATTTTTCATTATAGGCTGGCGATCTGTGACTGATAGAAGTCGCAAATTTTTGGGAAAAATGTGCCTTTTTTTTTGACTTCATCACATTTGATGTACTAAAGTTGTCTTGCATCAGTGAAACCTGCTGGTTAGACAAAATTGTCTATTAAGAAACACATACAAATCTTAGACCAATACCAAAGGTTGTAACAATGTATTATTCATATGAAAACCCCAGCTTAACTAATCACTTATTACTATCTAGTGCTGCCCGCATGAAATTCTATGTTATTAATGTAGTACGAGTAGTTAAGTGTGCTTTATAATAGGCTAATGTGTACTCTATTCTCTTTAAACGTTCAAATTACTTCTTGACACTAACATATAATTTTGAGTCTGTGTATGTCGTTTATAATTTTTCATGAATACTGAAATTTAAAATTAAATTATTGTGCTTAAAATCTATAATTAGATAGTGTCTATTTATTATACCTCTGGTATAACATCAGTAGTGTCACAACGAATGTCCCGTACACTTAGGACCTTTATTTTTCATAGTGTAGTATTATATCGTATATCTTAAGAACTTCATAAAATATATAAAAATAAAGGCAGCCGCTGAGCCTCGACGTGACTATTAATAAATGGATTTAATTACATATATTTTAAAAATAAAATATATTTTATAATGTGAGAAGCACTATTAGGTATAACACAGAAACATAACACAAGATATAAAAAAAATAACTGAGTGAAAATCGATTTCTAAGTGTGAGGGAACTATGGATATTCAGACAAAGCTCGTTTATAGAATGCTCAATCTGGATATCGTCAAGTTTTGGTCAAAAAGGGTTCGTTTGAAAGAAGGGACAGATAGGATGATGGGATCTAGAGGATACACGAAATTTAAATTTTACTAATCATAATTTAATAAATTTTATTTATATTATCAATAAACTCCACTGTTCTTTTAAGTAATTTATCAAAGGAATCAAATTTATAAAATTCGTAGCTGAAAACAAAGCCCGACCTACAAAGAGTACAAAATTACCTCGCGTAAATTAGGGGTTATAAGTGTAACGAAAAATTTGGCTTATTTTAACAACAAATTTAAAATAAGAACTTCACGTAAACGATCAATTCTGTTCATTGAATATGCTAATAGCAATTATACCAAACGTTAAACTGCAAAGTAGAAATTAATTATGTAGTAACCTTCGAAATATGATTTAAATGGAGTGGAAAAGTGATTTCAGTAAGTGACGAATCTGACGATGTTTTTATCTGTTTTGGCGAATCGAAGACAACCGCCACAAACTTCATTATAGCCATTCTTCTCTTGTGTTATATACACCGGAACGATACAGGCGGCATTGCAACACTTCAAATGTAACATTTTCTTTTCTACCGTCTCGATTCTACTGTTACTACTTTAGTATTTATTATTTATAAGAAATTAAGTTTAAAAGACTTACAAAGAAAAATCCCGGTTAGGCATTTGTGTTTGTTTCATTGGGTATTTACGGGTTCAACGTACGAAAAACAACTACTGTTACTACTACCAGATTATTTTTTTTATGTAATAGGAGGCTCACCTCATTTTAAGTGATACCGCCCATGGACACGCATTGCCAGGAGGCTCGCAATTGCGTTGCCGGCCTTTCAAGAATAGGTACGCTCTTTTCTTGAACGCCTCTAAGTCGAATGGGTTTGAAAATGCTCCAGTGGGCAGCTGGTTCCACATTGTTCTGGTGCGCGGCAAAAACTGTCTTAAAAACGCTTAGGTGTGAAACGACGGATGTCGAGGTGAGACGGATGGTATTTTTTATTCTAAGACTACCGTTTGCCGCTATAGTAGTAACGCGTTAGTAAATAAATCACGGACATTATTAAGTCACTGACAAACCCAATTTACAAAGGTGAATAATAAAAATGTATTTGTTACAGTATTAGGCAAATTTTTAACCTCCTATGCACTTAGACCAATGAATTTTCTTTATACGCACTTTATACATAAATCGACACCATACACTTTCGGAAAACGCTAGACATACAGCCTTCTGCCTAAGACGCCAGGCTGTCGCGACGTTCAGCTATAAATGCAGTTTGTTCACCTATCATGGGGGAATCAAAGTTTAGGGGACTTAAGTAACTATTATGGTTTTCTAAAGAGTAGATCTAAATTTAAATAAGTTGTAATTTAACAGTGAACATAGAAAACACTATTTTAATTTCTGACAATTACCGTTAATCATATACACGTAGTCCAAAGTTTTGTTTAATGAGAAATGTTTAAAGATACAGATCCTACTTATCGACGTAGGAAACAGATGATCACCATATTTTATAAATGATAAAGCAATAAAATAATATTTATTAACAAAACAGATGAAAGCTCATCTGCTTTGTTCATAAATACTGAACCAGTCTAATCACACTATTTTAGTAAAATCACTGACCTGTCTCTTGCGTACGCGACCTGGCGTAAATATACGGACGGACGGAACTAAACAAAAACGTAGGTACTTTAGCTAACAGTCAATAACACTTATTGATTTATTATGAATGTAATAATTTAAGTCACAATAAACCTTCTATTTTAGAACGAAATACCCCTATTTAATATTTATAAATAAATAGATAGGTAGAAGTTTCAATTTGTGTAAACAAAGCATTAATCAAAAATACTAATTTATCTTTACATCTAATCGTGAGACACCACCGGTCGCGCCGCTGTTGTATAAATAATTAACCAACAAACGATTCCCTCAAGTGTTTCGGGTATAAACGATCATCAAGTCAACAGTTCGATTTCAAAAATCGATTATAACTGTCATTTGGTTAAGTGTTAAAACGGTTTGAAGTTTGAATGACTGCCTGATGAAAACCAAAATAAATAAAATGCATTCAAATATGTTTTTTTTTAAATGAAATACACCTGCTTAACATGAACATAATTACTCCTGTGCTTTGGTGGCATCATAGAGTTTCTAAAAATAATAAATTAAATAAAAGGAAATTTAGTAATTATCTGTACACGCACGTCAAGTTTTGCATTTAAATATTTTTTTGGAAGCTTTAATAAAAGTTTCCATACCGATAATCACGACCAAACAGGAAATTCAATTAAAAGCACGACGTAAATTGAGACGTTAGTTGAGATACCATATATTTTACATTTGCATGCATTTTGCTATGACACGCTCAACTCGCCATCTGAGTAAACAACTATATAGCTCAATCGATGATTACTAATAATCATACCGTAAATCAAATTACTGGCATTTGGCAAGGAATATGTCTATCTTGGATCACTACTCTCTGATCAGGGTGAAAGAGACCGAGAAATCAAGAGAAAATCACAAATGGCCAAAGATTTTTGAGCAGTTTAACGCGCATTTGCTATAAGCAAATCTCTAATACTACTAAGATGAGAATTGTACGAACGTCGGTTTTCTATATGGTCGATTTGAGAACAAGCCAGGAAGAGGATTGATGCACTGGAAATGTGTTGTTACACAAGAGACGGATACCGTGGACCGCAAAAAAAACTAACCAATCAAACTTGGAAGTGTTTTTAGTCCATCAAAACAAAGTTAGTACAAGACTCTCGATAACATGCTACAGAAGAGTTCTAAGTTACTATTGTCATATCACCCGTCGTGAACCAGATATCCTGGACAAGCTGGCTGTGGGAAAGACCGCCAACCCGCTGGTGTGACATCATGATCCTCATGGGTCTCCCCATAACAGCTGTACTAAGAGAAGATATAGACCGGACAAAGTGACAGTCACTAGCAGGGCAGCAGGCACCTTACAATGCCGCGCGACCTTCAGCAATGAATAATAAGACTGAGAAGAAATATAGTTTTTACTGAAAAATGAGAGGTGACAAACCCATATTAATTTCTTTGAACTAAAAAAAAACTTTGTGGTCTTTGAATATGGACCAACTGCTCAACTAGGTCATTACTTCTTACTTTAAAAGGATTTTATTAAATATTATTTTTAATAAATTATTATTTATTATTTTAAATATTTTTCTATGAATAATTTTTAAATAAGTGTTTAACACTCACTAGGGTTAAGCAGTCTTTGACAGAGGCATTGAGAGCTTTTTAAGATTGCCTTTTTTCTTAAGAGTGTTAGCAAATTTCGCACATTGAAGTCCAACTAAATGTTTTCAAATATAGCTGTTTGAGAACGATTTTTATAAAAATGTAATTGAACTAGTTATTTATAACTAATCGTCAAGATTGTCTTTTTTAATTAAAGTATTACTTTGAACACAGGTGATACTGTCCAGCTTGGCAGTGTCTTATTATTTTCATGTTAAGAACCGTTTAATGCTAGCTTATTTTGACTTAGAGATGCTAAGCTATATTGACAATGATATATAATAAGACAATTTATTGATTTCATAAGATATCTAAATAAGATAACCCGGCTTTATCCTCGGGGAAATTTACGGCAAGAGACAAGAACAAAATAAATGTAACACATGTCAATGAAGGTTTCCTACTTCATATTAGACCTTTTTCTTTCATTACTTTTTTATATTAATTAACATTAAAAATATTATTAAGATGCGTTTGGCCTACTTATAAAAAAATGTAACCTTCCACTATCATTGTTAATTATTTTTGTAGGCTACTGTTACTACTAGAAGCAAAAAGAAACGATATTCTTCCGTAAATTTTGAATACAGCCAGTTTTCAAAATTTAGGGAAGAGCACCCAAATAGATTTATTTCTATATTCGCACTTACTATTTGAATATACGTGATGAATTACATCGTATGGAAACTGGCATTTATTCTCGTATTATTCTTCGTTATTTGTATGATTTGCGATGAAACAGTTTATGAAGATAGACATACGCTGACCAAGGTAATGCAAAGTTCACCGGTTTTTATCGATATTATTCTTTATAATATTATATAACTATAGAATTTGTTTCTTGAACACACAATTTCTAAGATAGTCTATCAAGAAAAGATTACCTTACCGAAGCTGAGCGGATGAAACCGCATAGCATGTAATAAAAAAGAAAAACTATAGAACGGTATAAATTAACTCAAGTGTTATGCAGATTTATCAGATTTTTACATAATAAAACTGACACAGCCTATTATTATCCCTATACAATTACGTCAATCAATTTGTAGCAGCGTGAATACCGGACACTCTGAAACTCACACAATGCACCTACACATCTACAGTATATACGAATATACTAGTTAAAGCTTCAATTTTGATAACATACATTTGAGCTTTTTTGCAATATGTATGATTGTTGAATGCTTACCCTGTAACTTCAATAGCGATGCTGAGAATTACTTGCGTCATCGCTACGAAAAGAACATGAAAGGTTTCGTAGTTCGTTTAGACGACGTCATTAATACAAAAGCACTTTTTGAGAGTGCCAATTATTGAGTCAATCATTGAAAAACGGAAACGTCTAATCCGCACAGCGTTCGAGACTAAATTTTTTTGCCGCAAAACGGAGAGCTGGATAAAATATCGCACGGGAACAAAACAATATTTTTAATTGCTAGATGCTTCAGCAATTGAGTTAAAGTGGAGTTATTTAGTTTAAGTAATTGCAGTGGACAATAAACGAGTATACAGAATGTCTCGGGGTAATTGCAGAGAAGTAATTTGCCAGCTCTCTTAAACTTCATCTGTCGAAGCCTGAAAAAATATACGTTTATGATAATTAGGTACATTAACGTATGCTAGTTTTGACTTTAATCAACTAGAGATTAAATAAATTAAACAAAGAAATCGTAAATTAATGTTGTTGGCGCCATCTTACTGCAATGTTTGAGCCACTCCTTATATGGAAATTGTATTTGTTTTTACAACAAACTCCCAAGCGTTATTAGAGAATGAAAATAAATAAATCAATAGGGCGTTTTAGGTCCTTTGAACCTTTTAGGTCTAGGCCTCAGATTTATATATCTGTTTCATGATCGTTTGTGAATTGAATAGGCAAGTAGATGATCAGCCTTGTGTGCCTGACACATACCATCAACTTTTTGGGTCTAAGGCAAGCCTGTTTCCTCACGATGTTTTCCTTCACCGTTCGAGCTAAAGTTAAATACGCACATAGAAAGAAAATCTATTGGTGCACAGCCGGGGATCGATCCTACGACCTCAGGGATGAGAGGCGCACGCTGAAGCCACTAGGCCAACACTGCTCTGTTCTAAGATTATCACGGAATAAATTCAAAACTCTCGTTAAACGTAAATTAATGAATAAAGCTTTTTATAAATTTGAAGGTGAATTGATCCTAAACCTTGTGATTCATTTGCTCCAGTTCAAATATTTATGGCTGCTCTGCCTTACAAATAATTTGTATGACTCAAAAGTTGGCGATTAAAAAGAGTGGCGGAGAGCTTATTGCCAGTTCTTCTTGCCCACTCTTCTTGACTTGCGAACTGGTAGTGAATGTAAATTTAGAATCAGTTCAACTGATTTCCTGTTGACGTTCTTAAATATACTTGGTTACCTATATGAATAAAGTTATTTTCAGTTTGAGTTTCACTAGCAGTCGCATACAGGGTTCATTATTATAATGGAAGTTAAATAATAAAACGAAACCCTACTACCAACTACGAATACAGTTAATCCGTGGTTGTAGTGATAGCCTAGTATTAGTGATTTTCAAACCTGAGATGGGTTCAAGACCCAGTAGGGCAATGTACACACGTAATGCTGTCAAGGTTTCTGCTGTATCAGTATCAATTGGAACCAGGTTATGTTACATGAGTGAATTGTAACTTTTGCAAAAAGGATTTTAGTTTTTAAGTAGAAAGTTCCTGCGAAACCAGAAACCCAGATGAACCAATGGTTATTTTTCTTCATGTGTGCAGCAACAACAATGTTTTGTACAATGCAACAAGCCAATTGCTCGGCGATAGCAAACCTGGTATGTTTTAAACAAAAATATTTACTATGTAACAGTTAAACAGGTCTGAGGCCATAACTCATCAGAGGTTGTAACGCATGGATATGGGCATGACTAAATGTGATTTCGCTATGGGAAACCTGGATTTGACATATGAGTTGCATTTACTGCGAAGTCGCGAGAAGATTTTACTTAACTAGAAACGACTTCAAATGTACGTAAAATAAAGTTTGGTGTCAAAATTAATTACCCTAAATAAAGTAATTTGTTTTCTCGAATTAATAATTAATTACGTAATAAGAGAAGAGTTTATATAAACGTGAAAGAATAGACAATAGAAATAGGTTACATGGTACATAAATTTAGGAAGACTGTACCGCCGTGCCTTTCAAAAAAATCAATATAACTCACACGCCCCGATTCACTCGCTCTCCCAAGGACACCGGTCAAAGAATACATTTTATTGTTTATTAAAACATGCGTCAGGGAAACTATATTACTTCGAAGTGTAACGTTAAGCCCGTTATTAGGTTAAATAGATTACGGGCAGTAAGAAACGATTCGACTAAAAATATAACCGAAAACAACACTTAGCGAAAAGAAAAATTAAAAAAAAAACAAAAACTCCGGATGCAGCTTAAATACATTTTTAACATGAGAAAGTTATAATTGCTGAAATCGATAGAAAATCCATTGCTCAGCATGGGGTAGAAAACACAAGCCAGGTGTTGAATGACGCGCGCCTATAGGGCGAGGGCGCTATTCTCGATAAAATTGTGTGTACATTTACAAGTACGGACAGTGACAGCATGGCAATCCTCCAGAGATTTTGCGAAACCGTCATGCGCCATAAAGAAGACGCGGTCGAGTCGACGAGTCAGGGAGGTCGATTCCGGAACACATCCGCGTCGCCGTAGGAGACCAGAGCGCTGCCGTTGCACCGTGCAAGGCCTTGTGTAATCCTGGGCAGACGCTTCAGCGGAGGAACAGGCTTCATGTGTCCAAAAGAAGGGATGCTAACTCATCCTCATCATGGATTTTAGTGGGTATGCACAGCAGAGAGGCCCACATAACCTTTTTACATGAGGCAACCGTGCCGCAGGAGGGTTCCTGGCATTTTCCCACGAAAAAAAATTCGCTCCTCAAGCCACTAGCCACACATCCTAATGCAAGGAAATGTTACAGAAATCAAAACAAAAAATTTACTTAACTGCTAATAAATATTGTTGAAATTTTGTTGTTTAATTAATTATTACATCAATATTGATATTTACCAATAACACGAATATATTCATATTGTTACAATGTACACTTATTTCTTTATCCATATTAAAAATAATAATAAAAAAATCGTAAAATTAGATATTTACAACCAAATCAATACATTACCTTCAGTGAACATCTGTGAATAAAAGGCATCAATAAGGGCCAGTTCTAGGTCGTATTACCTTATATATTAACTCCCTTTAATATAATTAGTCATACGACTCGTTCTTTAACTTTTACTAGTAATTTAAAAAGGTCACTATAAATCTAATCGAAAGCTTACTTGCGTCTTTCGGTCATCGTTTCATTGAGTATTTACTGAATTCAGTATGTATTCACTGAATTCAGTATGTATTCAGATGTCTTTAGACATAATTTAATCGTCAGTGAATATGGCTGTGAAGATATCTAACATGAGCGTGCTTTGAAGGCATCAGGCTCTGAAGCATACCACGGAGTATTTTCACTATAACTTTTCGTTTCATGTTAACATCGGTTTTGTCCGCGTGACCTATGTATCTTTATCCCGCGCGAATATTTGTATACATAAAACAATTTCTTACAGATATATCCCCTTATTTGATTGAATGTATTATTTACTATTTACTAAAAAAATGCCATGTTTGGAACATTATCGCCCTAGCTCAATCATGGTACGGCACGGTGTATGGGCTGACTGCTGTAGAGGTAAGAACACTAGCGTTTTAATAATAAAACTTTCAACTAATCCAAAAGTATTAAACGTATAAAAATGTACTACGGCCATCATATTATGTATCCTATATATATTAGTTATAGGTTAAGTTACTTACAGTAGCGACTGTCAAGGAATTTCAAGTCGAGTTGACATTTAGTTTGTGTCGTTTGAAAAGCTATCAAACGTCACAAACATATTCGGACACGTCAGCATGGAGGTCAATATATAAGAGAATATTGAAATTGATTACTTATGCTATGCAGTAGAAATATTTGAGGTTGTTTCATTCCATATATTTAGAGTGCTCTCCACCCGTGTTAATTACGGGTAATTTTTTTCTTGACATTGATAATTCCAAATATAAAAATTGTTAAAATTCGTACCAGTATTCGTAATAGAAGTATATTTTCGACTACGTTATATTTATTATATTAAAATGATAGTTTCTCATTCGAGTCAAATGTTTAAATAAATAATTCCGTTTTTGTTTCAAAATCGTCGCGATAAAGCATTGTTCATACAAAAGAAATACGTTTCTGCCAACACCGCAACATTATAGCGGCTGCATTATTATTCGCGTATTAAAAGAACATTGAACTAATTAGTTTACATTTCCCGAAGGGTCTACCAAGAGTCTATAAAACATGAATCCTCTTAGAGAGAGCTTTATTTACGTAAGGAATGTAGAATTTTCACAAAATGCATACAATCCCAAGGCTGTACATAACTCAAGTTACAATTTCAAGTAAAAAATAAACAAGCAATTTAGGTTACCTAATTTAAATCTCGCTTAATATAATTATTTTTAATAAAAGAGAGATTTAAGAGGTACCTGTATGTTTAAAATATTGTTGAAATTTTTAAACTCGGTACAATTATCGAAGTCGGTCTTAAGCCTGTTTGACTTTCTATGGCTTATACTGATTTTTAAAATTGTTATCGCGTATATGAATATCGAAATCTTCATAAATCTTTAACAATACAGATCTAGCAGCCTGGAACACAACTTGCTTATACAAAGTAAAAATGCTTGTAAGCAATTCATAATAATGAAACTTAATATTAGCTTTGAATACACTAACAATTGTGCTCTGTGCATTTGCTTATACAATATATAAGTCTTCGTTTAAAGTCAATTAAAAAATCGAGAATTATTCACAAGAGTATTGCGTTTTTGTTTTATAAAACTTCATCTTTGGTAAATTAATTTGATTTAAAATTTGTTATTTCGACACACACTTTAACTTCCACGTCCTATATACAAAGTACGAAACAAACAAATTAATTATTGAACATGTACAACATTTGACGTGAGACATTTCATTTAATATCCATTGACACGTTAATGGTATATGAACGTATCAACTTCGTGGTGGCAGCTTTACAGCTTAGATATATAATGGCACGTATTTGTTTGTACGCAAACGGAACAAGCCAAAAATCTTATACAACTCATCCTCAAGAACATAAAGTCGCCTTTCGCCTACCCTAAATAATATTTCCAACTATAAATTTACCCATATTATTATGGTATAACCCAATGAAACATTAAAACAATAATTACAGGTCTTATCTTTATCAGAATACTCGACAACTGCGCACTACCACAAGAATATTCAAAAGAAATAAATGTCTTACTCATTATGATAAAATTGAATTTGCCAAACATTGATACATATCATACATACCATCGAATTAGAAATCACCTTACATCTATTGAACGCCCAAAACATAAATTAATTTAAGTGATTGCTGCAAAGTCATTCCTTATATTCTTATATATAAAGATCGCTTATTGGAGATAAGACCGCCCGTGCACTGTTTTTTTTTTAATTTCATTGATTTCATATTATGCAATGAAGTGTGAATAATGAAATAATTAACGAATCTCTCACTTGCCTGAACAGCCGTAGCTGTCTACCCAATTTGGGGGTTAATTGGAGTTCAATATGACGTTAAGTACACTGCATGTCTGATTAAATTAAAATCGCACACGTGAACGAAGGCTTTGACGCTGTTAAACACGCTCAGTGAAGCGGTGAACTGAAACAGCTTCAGTTAAAAATCATGTCACATAGTTAAATCGACTGAACTACGTTCAGCGGTATCCTTAAATATGATTATTTTGTTAATGTTGCAACCTCTAATGCATGTAAAATAATAATTGTTTATTAAGCATACATTTACCCAACTTTTTAAGACCTTCTGGCGATAAGAAGTGGTGGATGCCTTATGACATGTAACACCGGTACCTTTAACAGGCATCAGTCTCACACAAACAAGCATTTCCTTCTGGTATAAATAAATGTCGCGTTATTTTGTTTATGCAAGTTTTTGTGAGAAAAATAAAGATTATTATTATTAATACTACATGCAAGTAGAAAAAGGTATGTTCCATTTTGATAAAAATATTATATACAAATAAATCTCATTAATTTACCATACCGTAAAGAACTAACTGTTGTGTTTTGTTAATTAAAAAATCATATTATAATTTTAAGCTATATGTTTAGTGTAATTGATTTTTGTTGTATATGTAGCTGTAGAAGTATGAAATATATAAATGGAATACCATTATCATATAGCGACCCAACTTCACTCATTTCAAACGTGGAGTTCGGATGACATTAATAATTGCCTCAATTATTGCAAGAATGTTGACGCGTGTAATTGCAACGGACAAAACATTTGTGGCATCTTCCATCATTCATCGTTTGGCTTGAGCGTTTATGAGTAAATTAATTTTATGCAGTTACAATGCGACAAAATATTTTGTAATCATTTTGAAATGCTGAACATACGTCGAGTTACGTGAATCCAAATTATAGATATTAACAGTTACTCATAGCAGAAACTTCGTGCACACAACGATTTTTGCGTTTAGTCAATCTTTTTTATATAACAGGAGCCAAACGGGCAGGAGACTCATCTGATGATATGTGATGGTCACTCACAGAGCCACCAGGCTCGCAAGTTTATTGCGGGCCATTTAAGAATTGGTACTCTCTTTTCTTGAAGAGAGGTTTGGGTCGGAAATACTGCTGTGGCTAGCCCCCCATACTGGTGGTATGCAGCAAAAACTGCCTTAACAAACGCTCAGTTGTGGAACGACGGACGTCGAAGTGATACGGATGGTATTTTGTATTCTGCTTTGACGTTCGATAATGAAACTCTGCTACAGGTATTAGTCCGAACAACTCTAAACACTCTCTATGGTAAATGCGGTAGAAGATGCAGAGTGATCCCACATCTCTACGCAACGCCAAGGGATCAAGGCGCTCGGAATCGACTCGCTAGTCGTCGACGATTCGAATAGCTCTTCGTTGAGGAGACTGGGGAGATTGGGGAGCTCCAGTTCAGAGGGGAGAACAGTACTCCATGTAGAGCCAAATTGGCGCCTTATAGAGTGAAGTACCGTTTCGCCTTGTTGAACACACCTAGCTTCTTAGCAGTTAAGTTAGCCTTTCCTTCTAAATGACCACGAAACTGAACGTCGTTCGATACGTCTACGCCATGTATTGGTCGTCTCCGCCAATGCTGGCTGTGGCTTTAAGAAGAGTGTCTTCGAAGAGTAGTTTAGCGAGCAGGAGTTCTAGCGGAAAACTTGTGTCTTCTTGGGATTGGCAATTTAGCACTAGTGTGAAATTTAAGGAATATATTAGGTTATATTCAAATAATTTCAAAAAAGAAGAATCAGGTTAAACCTCTGACAAACGATCAGATTACGGACGGACGGACCCTGAGGTAGCTTCTACCTTTGAAGAGTGAATACGACCAAGTTCTTGGATTTTTCATCTATAGTTGCGATATCATTACTAGTGTACCTAAATGAAATTTTAAATTTCATGATGTATCGCTTGTGGAGTGTTTCCGGATAAAATGAAATTAAGTAAGATTACACCACTGTTCAAGGCAGGTAGTGACTCTGATCGGTACTGATCGAAACTTTAGATCTGTTTCAGTGCTCCCCGCGTTGAGCTAAATGTTTGAAAATTGAACGTTGGTCTACCATACCGGTAGGTATGGTAGACCAACGTTCTTTACATTTTAATAAAAATAAACTTTTGCATAAAAAATAGTATGGTTTTACTAGCCGCTCTACATAATCGATGCCGGTGTAAAGTGGATTTCAGACATATTAACCGCCTGGAAAGAATCATACAATGGAGCCGGCGTATTTCGTGACCTGTTAAAGGCCTTCGACTGTGTAAATTAATCAATAAAACATTTTCTAAATTTGAAGATTATTTAATAACCTTGGTAAACCGTCATGCGCCATAAAAAAGAGGCGGAGAGAGCCTGGGAGTTCGATTCCGGAGCTCATCGGCATCGCCGTAGGAGACCCAAGCGTTGCCGTTGCACCGTGCAACGCCTTGTGTAATCCTGGGCACGCAGACTCTTGAGCGGGGGAACAGGCTTCATGTGTCTAGAACTGGAGGAAATGAAAGCCTAAACCTTGGGATTAATTTCCTGCAGTTCTTATTTTGAGTTTGAGTTATCATTGATATGCTGAATAAGGTCGGGTCGGGTCAGGGTCGGGGATATGACACAGCCTTGTGGGACCCCAGCGTTCACGGGTTTAAGATCGGAACATGCTCCATCGATGACGATCTTGATGCTCCGATCAGGGTGAAAGCTCAAGCCCACCTGAGGAGCCCATAGGCTGGAAGCTTTGAGAGAAATGCTTTGTACCACACTGGATCGAAGGCTTTCGCTATGTCGCTTAATTGCCTCTGCTCACCTATGTGTAAGGTTAACAAGAACATCACCAGCTCAGAGACCTCGGCGGAAGCCGTACTGACCATCGGTAATCAGCTGGTGGTCCAGAACCAGGAGGCTATAGCTATTGGGTGATAGTTGGACCGATCGGAGCGATCGCCTTTTTTAGGATCAGATGGAAGACCGACACTTAGAGACAACTCCGAGCGAATACGGTTACCGGAATAGCCGCGTTAAGACGGGAACCAAATTAGAAGCATAAGTACGCAAAACCACTTATGGATGTCCAAAGAAGATTAAGCTTTTCGGATAGCACGTTGCTGAAAAATAACTACAGGCATCGTAGTATCACACCGCAATAATGTCGGTGGGGACTTTCCAACCAATCCAAAGTGGTAATCATCGTTATTATTTTAAAAAATACCGTTTTATTTAATCCTTTTTGACGTATAAAGACTTAGTATTGTCTTTTGTTAATGTATAAACACTTTTTTTATTTTTTTTCACATCCATCATCCTCTTCATAAATCCTCTCTTAAATGCAAGTCGGTCAAATTATTTAAGGTGCACCATATGATCGCTATGCACCGTGTGAAGCAAATTCATTTGATAACCGTTGACACATTAAGGTTATAAAAACATAGGTCATCCGCCATTTTGTGGTGGCAGCCATCTTAAATTTATAATGATACGAATTGTATTATCTAAAATGGTTGAAAAATATCATTTTGCACAGAACCCAAAATCGGGTAAAATCACTCATTCTCAAGACCATAAAGTCGTCTTTCGCCTATCCATTTGTATAAAAACATCTCAGCAAAATTCCATTCGTATTGCATATATGTCAACTTACCACTCTGAGTAATTGAATCAAAGTCATTTAAAACGATGGCTGTAAGTAATTATGGGAGCTGCATTTCGCATGAAACGCCGAGATACGGTTTGATATTATGTATTTCAGCATTCCAAGAGACTAAATAAAAAATCTTTGTTTTCTAAAATTGCAATCAAGAGGATTCAAAGACAAATACATTAACCCTGATAGTAAGATTGTATTTTTATTTTATCGGAGTAAAGACTTTACGCTCATGAATCCCGTTTGTCATAATTTATTTAGATTATTGCTTAAAAAAATTGCATCTAGACAAAAGTACCTATTCTAGTTTTTGTTTAGTTTCTAGTTTTTCTACTAAAATTTTATAATGCATCCAACAACATATCTTATATAATATATCTCAAGTTATATAAAAGTATTACTTTAAACTAAAAGATTAGCCAGATTAATTAAAAGAGAGACACGCAGTGTTTTCTTTTCATATGTGCAAATTGCATCAACGTTGAAAGACTCGCCTACATACAGTAAGTATATAAAGTGGCACTGAACAACGAGAAAAAATATTAAAAATTCATCTACCAAGCGACGTTTGCTGCGTCATATATGCTCCCTGACAATATTGTAAGAATTTCTATCCGTTTTGCAACTTGTCCAATTATTTACTGGGTTGAGTTGTTCTACTGAAATTCTACTATATATTTGTTGCTCACTTACAGAAGAGAAATATTAAGGAATGAAGAATATTATCTATACAATACGTTTAGTCTATACCTGCGTTAAGGACCGGGCTTTAAAACATACTTAAAAAAACAGCGCAGATCACCAATTGATTGCAATAAAAAATACCTGTGAAATCGACACAAAAATTAAACAATAACATTGTCCTGTCAGTGCTGATAATAAAAAAAAATTGTATAAGCGTAATGTACTCACTTTTCCGGCAGAGTCGCAGCACCTTCCTCTTGCCCAGGCGCATTCATGTGGTAGACACAGAAGTTGTCCAAAATATCTTGCATGTCTTCGTGATTAAAAAAAGACTCGAAACTTAAGTCTGTAAATAAAAAAAACTTGTAATAATAAAGTGTAGTTTATAGTATACGCGCATAAAGTACTAAGTTGTTTAAAAATCGTATAATCGAGTGTGAATCAAAACGTTTATTTTCACCCGCAAAATCTGCGATTCAAGTTAGGAACCTAAGCTGACCGCATCTCAGCTGTATCGTTAACACTAAAAACATAATAGCATACGTTTTGTGTTTTAAAACGTTCAAATAATTACAACAGACAATTTTTATGTACGACCTGTACAGCTGATATGTCCACAAATGCATATCAATCCATCCATGGTGTATTAGTTAATTGTTATATTTTAACAAATATTTTGGTAAGCTTGTATTTAAAATAATAATTTTCCACTTTACTGGTCTACGCCCTAAACATAAACGACACCTGACAACTAGACAAAAGTACTTGTATTATCCTAATTCTATGGAAATTATTAACTATCAGAACGTAAGGTAAGACTCCCATGCCCATAGACCATTCAGCCCCCTAAAATATGACACAAATAATAAATAAAAAATAAATTGGACACATGCAAACTATCGTATGGGTTACGCCCGTCCAAATCATTATACCACTCTCATTTTGGTTTCCGTCATTCCAAGAGATTGTACAAGAAGCGCGCCTAGAAATTCATCTATTTGCTAATATTAATTTACTATTGCAATCGAAGATAGATTGATAATTATTATCCAGATCTGTACCTAATTGACACCGTTGAATACACTTATCAAGATAAATAATATTTAATTAAACATATATTTACAGAGTAGTGACGGCCTAGTGGCTTCAGCTTGCGACTCTCATGCCTGAGGTCGTGGGTTCGATCACCATTGGACTTTAGTTTCTATGTGCGCATTTAACGACAACATCGTGACCGCATTGCTTTAGACCCTTAGAAAGTAGACGGCGTCTGTCAGGCACAGGAGGCTGAACACCACCATACTTGCCTATAAATTGACAAATGATCATGGAACAGATACAGAAACTTGAGGCCATATAAAGGCCATAGCTATTTACGAACGAGCTTTATCAAGTTTTCATTAAAAAAAACAATAATTAGAAATTGCATGATATTTTTTGTATAAACAAAATAGCATTTGGTATTTACATTTAACGATAATGTAATACAAAACAACGTTAATATATCCAACTGCATTTGATTAGCAAACATTGAAAATATTCTATTCAACGGATTATTACTGCTACAATTTTTATTGTAAACATACCTCATATTAAAATATTGATATCAGTCTATTATCGAGCAGTGTTGTAGTGGTTAAGCAAGCAATTGTCAACCTATTTTTATTCAGAGATTGCAGAATTAACTTGACGGTGTAAGAAAACGTATAGTAACTAAATGCTTGGTTATAGAAATTCGGCAGTTAAACATTTAGTAGAGATAACATTTGCAGTGTTAAGGTTGTCTCGAAGTTGTGCCTTCTATGCGGACCTCATTTGTTTTATACGCCGAGTCCGTTAAAACCACGGAAGCAGTAAAACATTACGCTTAGGAACATAAAATTAAACACAATAAAAGATATAGGTTAAATCAATTTCCACGGGCTATATTCATTTTAAGACGCAAAAAGTCTTTTTATTATTATTAGGTCAACATGTTCAGTTAATGGAAACCATTTCAATCCTACTTATAAACCATTCAAAAGAGAGCTTTGAGTCCCACCTGAGAATATAATCATTAAACTTGTTTCTACGAAATAGAAATCAATTGGGCATGTAGTCTAGGAAGTATGGTGTTCGAACCCCGGTTTAGATAATGGATTTTTGTTTCCATAACATTTTCGAGCCAGAAGTCGACGTTGACAGGCACAGAAAACTGATTAAATTACGCAAAACTTTTATTGGAGATATTTGGGACTTCATACATTGGCGTTATGCAGCTTAAACAAAAATTAACTTAAAATAGAAATAGATTACAAAACAAAGGTAAGAATTGGCAGTATCGCTTCAGGCAGAATTAGTTCGAACAATTGGTAATTTAATACTAGGCCAGCCTAGACAGTGATAGACACACAATACAGACTAATAGCATTAATCGAAACTATTGATTGGAAAAGCGAATTCTTAATAACAGATACTCTCGTGGACTTAAATTTATCTTTGAAAACTTATCTATATATGCACCTAAAAGTAAACTGTTACCAAATTGAAATTGTATTACATTTCTACGATTACTTATTAAATTTTAACAAAGAGAACACACACCTTGTACGCCTGACACGTGGCGTCGATTTGGCCATAAATAATCTGATGAATTTTAAATAAAGTCGTATTATCATATCTCAATACAAAATATATTTTTTTATTCTAATTATATTTTATTGATATATCAAAAAGCTTAATCGTCCGTATATTAATACTATTTTCAAACAAAATTGGTCGCTTGTAAAAGGCCACTTAAAAGATAATTGTTTTTTCGGGGCTTGAACACAGGACGTCTACATGGCAATAGAACAGCCGTAAAAGCCACGTCATTACACAAACGTTTTTCAAGGTAGCAATGAAACTCCTTACATATGCTTCCTCAACTTTTATTCTCGAAGTTTCGTCTTAAACTTTACTGTCATAAGGAATCTTGAGCTTTGAGCTCTTAATTAAAGCAAGCGTCATTATACTAATGTTTGAATAAGCGAAAGATGGAGATTCAATTTCATTATTAAAAACAAATTAAAACTAAATAATGAATCTTCAATTAAGGATTTCATTTGGCACCTGGTACCGGTGACCTGAGCTGGTGATTTCCTCGCTCAACGAATAGGTATAGCAATAACAGTGATGAAATGCTGCCAGCATTGAACACTGCAACATGGGCCAAACATTTTATATTTTTTTTAATTTTCTAAGAATCCATTTTTAATTATATTTTCCCAATAGGTATATTAGTAATAATATTATCTATGGCATCTAGTGGTTCATTCTTCAGTCTCTATGACATAGCCCCCTGTAATAATTAGTGCCACAATAGTTGAATAAATTTCAGTCTTGTGTATATATTTTCTAATCTGTAAGCCATAACAATGTTGCCTTATCATAATCACAGATCACAAAAATGATTCACATAATTGCGCTGCATTGCCTTGATTAGAGAATTCATTAAATATCCAATTAATATAAGGACCCAACAAACTGTGGTATCGATCGATTTCAGCATTATGAATGCATGTGAAACACGAAGGCATATGAAAGTAGATCAGCATTGTAGAGGAACGTAAAATCTAGATTGCAAAAATAACTTAGAACTCCATTTTAATCGCAAATACCCATTACAGTGACAATAAAAGGCCCGGCTTGCGAGCGTCTTCTATTGTTCCGGACTATTGTATTCATATTGTGTATTCCCTTAAGAGAGATGCATCAACTTCTTAATTCGAGGTCTAGTTTTCGTAAACAGGATATGTCATAATAAGTAGGTGAACCGGGTGCTAGTTAACACGGGCAGGAAGCAACAAGCATTTTAGACCTAGATTAGAAAATAATGTTTATGTCATGTTCAATCTAACCTACTCTCTAATACTCTTTGCTATGAGCGCAATCAATATTCCGCTGGATGTGGTGCTGTCCAGGCGCTCCGATAAGACCCGGTAATGGACTTCTTTTAGTTCAACAAAATTAAATTTTAGATTTAGTATTGATTTCAAACTATCCAGCAGTTAATATATTTAACCAGATTAAGCATTTGTTTACGTCGATTATGTTAAGTGTAATGTTACACCAAACAAGGGATGTATTTATTTACAGCAGTTATTTTAAAAGATTGCAGGTATGTTGAAACATTTTTTTGGGGCAACTTATAACAACCTAAATTTTCCTCATATTATTTATATGAAACTACATGGAAATACTTAACTTTGTATTTTATATTTTAATACTCTCAGTTTATATAATTGGTTTTATTTATTTTCGATTGGGACAGTGTAAAAGAAAAATTGTACTTATCAAAGCTAAAATATCTAAGAACTTGCTTACATGCTTACTTACTTTGGATAACTTCCTTTGGAAGTCCGAATTGTTATGATTGATGCGAAAAAGTTACCTCCGTCTATAATTTACCTTTATGTTAAGAAACCTAGGACTGTCTCTGCGGACGCCTAAATCCATATTAGGCTACCTTCATAACTGTTGTATGAGCCATTAATACCTCAGGAAATTCCATCCCGTCCATGTTTGTGTTACCACCAAATTGTATTGGAGTTTTATTCAATTTTTCAATGTTAATAGAAACGAATATATTTTATTTCTGGATCAAACCATGAACGAGAACCTGTCCTCCTATTACAAAATATAAAGACAAAATATTTTCTATTATCTGTTTTGAAATTCTCTTTCACAATTCCCAGCAAGATCTTTAAATATCCTCATACGAAGTAAAAATAACCTTGAATTAATTAGTAGTAGTGGAGCGCGGTAAAGTAACTGAAATTCCCTTAATCTGTTGCAGCTCTCTAGGTGCAGTTGCTGTTAAAGTACTTAATGTGTTCTCATCTTTCTTTACTCTTGTTGCTAACGTTTTAAACCAAACAACAACTTCGATGGCTAACAAATCGTTCTAAGCTTTATAGCTTTAATTAAAACTTACGGGCAATAATTGGTATTGGAAAAAACACTTGAAGTAGTCTTTGAAGTACAAAGTCAAATAGATAAGTCTTAAAATAATAATAAAATTAAATTATTATCTCTCCTATTGCAGAATAATAATTATATATCAAGTTAACGCCAAGAGGACAGTATTTTAAGTCGGCTTAGGTAACGACTAACTTAAGGGAATAAAGCCTTAATAAAGTATTTTAGCTTCCGATTGGATCTATAATAAATTAATTAAAATGTTACGACAGTAGGATAACATAACGTTTACGTTACAATCAGGTGACTAATGTAAATTAGTAAAATTAAAACGGCGAAAGTGGCCCACGTAATATTGAAGAGAACATTTTGAATTTTCAACCAGCTTGAATACAAAAAGGTCACGGAATGTTACATAATGTCTTGGAATTTCTAAGGAAAACGAAACGGAACGAAAAGGGGTGGTGCTTTCAATATATTGCATTGCTGGATAAAATCATTTCTAGCTTGCACTCATAATTTTAAAAATTCAGTGCAACTCCAACATTTCTGGGTCTTAGCCTCAAAGTGCATCGTTTTTAAGCGCCTCAGAGTGCATTTATCACTTTCCTTTTACAAGCAAATAAGTAATCGGCTTTCTGTGCCTGACATATGTCGATTTCCGAGTCTAAGATTCCACATACACAAGTACACACATTGGTGCCGATAATGGCTATACACTTAGCGGTACATCAAATGAAACCAGTATATCAAATCTAATATATCTTTGACCACCATACTTAGGCCCTACGTCTCTACTGTGAAATTAATCCTAAGACTGTTAAATCATAAAACATTACATACATAAATAACATTTATTTCAAATCTAAATAAAGGTTTAAGTGATTTCGAACAGGTATGTAAATAATTCAATAATTTAACTAAATAAAACAAGATGTGTAATTCATATATTAGGTCTAGACTCAGTTACTAAACTATTAAATAATCTAAATAACAGTAGGAACTGTAAAACGAAGTAATAGGAAAAGACTAAAAACAAAGGAAGTTAAATAACGGCTGGAAAACCTGTCATTTTCGAACTTCATACAAAGCACAAAAGTGACTGATGACGACAGCACCGAATGTTAGAGTGGAAAACAGTGTTTTTGATTCAAGAATAAATAGGCAAGTTTTTTTACAAGAGACTACAGAATTTACCTATTTTTAGTAATTGAAACTAAATAAATAATAATTAAAGAAATCATATCAGTTGAATTCCATTGTTCGTTTATTTTTGATTGATACATTTACGTCGTAACGTTAGTAATGTAACATCGTCATGTCGTGTCGTAACATCTAATAGTCCAAGGCGACATTCAGTCAAGGTGTTTTCATCACTAGAATCAACTTGAAATTCCAAAAATACGGACTGGTGACGCCCGTGATACTATTGAAATAATTTAGTATCGTAATTAGTAAAATGTACTAGATTCAAGTCTGAAGTTGGATTCAATGTTCAATAATTTTGTAATAATAAAAAGAAAATTAAAACAAATTTAAAAAGTGTGTGCCTTGTGGCAGTACCTGTACCGCTGGCATCATTTCGCTGTATTAGGATAAAAAAATTTTTTCTTTAATATTTTTTTTTATTATTACTATGTAGTTTAAGAATTGTAAATACTGTGTATTTGATTGTTATGTTAATGTTTTAATAAATGA
This sequence comes from Pieris brassicae, assembly GCF_905147105.1. Lineage (NCBI taxonomy): Eukaryota > Metazoa > Arthropoda > Insecta > Lepidoptera > Pieridae > Pieris > Pieris brassicae. The sequence goes on from NC_059680.1 coordinate 9,334,873, forward strand.
TCCGAATTATAACACCAACTTTCATTTACATAAAGAAAGTTTTATTAACTGCGTAATCAAAGCAACATGCATATTATTTCGCGCAAGCTATTTAACTTATTTTCGCAGAACACAATGTTCTAATAATTTAATTTAAATTTAATTATATCAAGGGCGATTAGGACAAGAGTTGAAATCATAAAATAATGATCATATATCATAAAGATCAAAATGTGCAGTCACTTTTTAGAACTTTTGAAGAGCAACAATTTTGTCACATATGAATTTAATCGCGCAGGAGCATCCAGCTTGTGCATCGTTCTTTAATAATCTACTATCTAACACACAATTATTTTTTCACCAGTAGATTGAGGCATTCGACTTAGCAAACAAGTTCCGCTTTTTTTAATATTATACATCAAAGCAACATCGCATGAAAAAAAAGCGAGGAAAATATAATCCTTAAATAAATTTGCTTTACTCGGTTGTAAAGGTCCATTGGAACGTTGTAATAAAATGGATGTAGGGGATTGGTCGCATTATGGTGTGCATAACAATATTTGAAAACTATGTTGAGCTTGTAAGCTGTGAGATTTCACGGCATTAAAATTATTTGAAACTTGCAGCGAAACTTGAAAAGAATGTACAGTTATGGATTGATTGAACGAGCTAGCGTGCTCCAGTGAGTTTAATATTCGAGCTATGTGAAAAATTTTTATCCTCCTAGAACCCAGCAGAAAAGAATGAGAACAGGTCTGGAATATATCAGGGAAATGGTTATCAGTCGCAATTTTGATATTTTTATGATATTATCTGTTGATATAACTGTTCATACTGCCAACATTTACAAATTAATTATGTACCAAATTTTCTATAAGCAAAATAAATTTTAAAACGACATTCCTACCAATGCTAGTGATATTTCAATGCTAAATTTGAATGCTCATACGGCATAACCGGCAACTTAAAATTTTGATAGAATGTATATGATAGATTTTATAAAAAATCGTATGTTTGAAAATATGTATCTTTAAAAAAATATTTTCATGTTTAATAGTAAGGACTGAATATATTTTAACCCTCCTATGTTCTAGAGGAGACTAACTTGGATACGACCACTATGTAATTTGCATTAATAAATTCATTCTTGATAATGGTAGAATTTTTTTAATAAAAAATACTTACAGTTGAGCCCCAAGTCGTGGTAGGTCACGATAGCTGGTTTCATAGTGTCCCCCTGAACAGCAACCAGGATTCTCCCGCGGTCTGTGTTGATATGTAGTTCAAAACATAGATGCTTACTGAAGCGCCTGGTTGAGGGAAGCTCGCCCCTGTTGAAGACATGTCTATTAAAAGTTTATATAAAAATAATAACGGGATACAAAAGGGGGAGCCGAGGTGTGGAGGAGTTGTAACTATACGGAAAACAGAGAAATACACTTTATTTAATACTTACGAATTTTCTTTATGCATTTTTTTCTACTATGATATGGAACATTACGATCGAGCGTCACTTAAGACCAATAAGTAATTTAAGTCTAACCTAATATACTAATAAGGATTTATAACATAAGAAAGTGTCCAATAATACTACTTACAGTCTATATTAAAGGGAAGTCACTCTCTTCTCGTGTTCTATTTGTAAGAACCGCAACGTTAAGGCGCTCCCAAAGAAATACTGAATTCAAACCTTCAAATCTACTTCAGTTGGAAATTTAACGTCACGTCAGAACTTTTAAAAGACATGTTACATATAAAATAAATTCACCTTTATAATTTTCATTGTTTGTTACGCTTACCATATTCGATACGCACTTGGGAATAATAATGAGATGCTGCTATTTGTATTTTTTGTTGTCGATATGAGAAAATTAATATCTTAAGACTAACCCTAGAATATACATTAATTTACCGTATAATATGTTTTACACAATTTATTAATAAGTAGTATAACTTATACCTAAACTAGGCAGACATTTACGATATATAATAAAGCTTAATTTGTATTATTATTACTGAATGTCATATTATACTTTAGTAATGGAACAACTATTTACGATATATAGGTCTAAAGGGCTTGTAGTGAAGTATCAGGCTATGGCCCGTTTTATGTTCAGTTCGAATCGACCGGGTTTCTTGGCATCATTCCAGGTTTGAGCAACAGCAAGTAGAGAGCCCACCTTCAATTCGCAAACGGGCGACTGAAGCGGAATCACGATAATGCACTTATAAACGTTTTAGCGAATCGTATAAATACATTGAAAACTTTCATAACTAGGTACGTGTCCATAAAAATATTTATCGTCGGTTATTAATGCATGGATACCGTCTTCTCAGTTGCGTTGTTCATACAAATATTCCCCTAACAATTTCATAACAATGTTGTATCCTGTCAGAGTTTATGTAATAAGACGCGCATGTATTAGGTATATATATAGTGAGAACAGTCAAGCAACTACGAACTGATCCGCGCCGGGTGATCGCGATTTCTTTTCTCTCTGTATTTACTTTTGTGCTTAAACACTTGAAGGATCTAGGACAGCAAAGTGATTTAAAGGTCGTTTAAAAAGAATCCGACGAACCTTTTCATGGTTCTTGAGTTTCTCATTAACATAATTTCAATTATTTATTGAAAATAAGCACCAATATCGTACACGACAAAATCGAAGGAATTACTGCATACGATGTGACGTAATCTATGTGATACAATACAAAACCTACAATTTAATATCAAACCTTAATTATAATTAATACAAAAGAAACCACGAACAAAAACTTGTAATTACTGTTTATGAAAATTTGATCACTTTGTGCATTATCATACACATTTTGAAATATCGTTTCCTTTAATTATCATCTAAATTAAGCTTTGTATTCTTACACTAAAAATAAGCACTTTATCTTGATGGCGTCTTAATATGCTTCTATTGTAGTAAAATAATCCATAAGCTGATTGTGATTGGGTAAAGCTCTGAAGAGAAATTGCACTTATAATAAATAATTCATCAGTTAGCAGTAACAGTGTAACTAAATTTTAGTTTAACTTAAAGCTATGTATTATTATTAAAACTTATAGTTATTCACATAATTCTAAATATATCGTTTTATTACTTATAAGTGACTCGCCCCGTTTTGCCCTGTTCCATAAAAAGAAAAGATCTAATAATTGTACAAAATATTATTTATATTCTTCACAAATTAAATAATTTTATTTTAAAAAAATATTGATTTATAATATAGTTTTAATATAAATCTGTTATTATTAGGATACATTACAAAGTAAGGAGTAGATTATAACACAAAGGAAATAGGACTCAGGACATATTATCGAAAATTAAAGAATATATATTCAATTAACGTCTATATTATTATTTCGTTTTTTAAATGGCATTATACATCCTAAAATATGGTAACTTCTTAGGTTTGGTAGTTCTTAGACAATACGAAAAAATTATAAACACATAATTTTGAATTTTCTTTGTAATAGAAATTGTCAATTACTAAACTTGCAAAGAATAGTACATATATGCTTATGATATTTTTATTGCAAAGAATAATTAAAATGATTAATCAAAATTACAAACAAACCTGAGCAGGATACTTTCTTCAGAACAGTACATGACTCCAAATGTCCTCAATTTCTGCAAATAATAATTCGGTATAATATTGAGATATTTATAAAATGTCGTCTAATTTATTCAAAACTCAATTTTTATTTCAATAAATTATAGTATCAAGCATACTAAAACTTAACATTATTATAATGTAATAATGTAAAGTTTAAGAAATAAAGTTAACTTAAAAAAGTAATAAGTAACAGCTGATCGAGAAATTGTATGCATCCCCTGTCTTACTTTTAAAAATATTTTATGAATAAAACATTTAGATTGCAACTTACCTCTGACTCCAAAACTCCAGGTTAAACTATACTTTCAACAAAAAATATTTATATTGCTGATATAATTAACCACGTAACTTATAAATCCAAAAATTATCCAGTGCAACTTAACATCACACCCGAGCCGAACTCGAACTCGTTCTATCTGCAAAGTGCAATCTGACAATTTTTAAAGAATTTGACAAATATAGTGACTTTCATTGATATTAAGATATGTCAAATGTCAATATGTCAGTTAAGATGTGTCAGTTTCAGTTTGATTAAAAAGATGAAGATGCACTTTAAATAACCTTTTAGACGGTAATAAAGCAAGAAGAAATATATTTTAAGTAAAGAAGGTTTATATAGTATTCAATAAATAATTGTCTGCCACGCTTTATATTACACAGATTACGAATAGAGGTGCCATCTTTGAGACTATAGAATTATTATAGTTCACTGCTTAATACCGAGATGTCGCTATGTTATATTATTCATCGCCATATTTCTGCTTTCAGTGATTTATATGGGCGTAAGGTTGTCAATTTTAATAGTTTAAAGCATGCTAATTAGGTACGCATGAATAATTTAACTAATAGGCTGTTAACGGCGGGTCTGTTAGATTTCATTTATTTTGTATTTTTATGAAATACTGTCATCCTTCAAAGTTATTTTCTCTGTTTATACAGATAATATTATACCTACTGTATTTAACTTTCTGTAAGTTTTAACTCTAAAACCACTACTGACCGATACATTAATAATATGTATCTGTAAATAGATACATATCATTATTTTCATCTTAATTAATTATTCCCTATATATATATTACTAAAATCAAATTTTAGTTGCAGTTATAAAGTACATCTAGTTTCTCAACAAAAATACCACGAAATCTAGTTTTTAATACGCCCAAAAATATTTCTTTATCTATTAACAATTATTTTATATTTTTTACTTTATATTTTTACTCACAAATCTTCCAAGACTGTAAATTTTTACTATAATTGTTTTTGCTATCATTATTTTTATTAAATTATTTTTCTTTTTTTTGCGTCTTAGGTGCAATCTAACTGTTGTGGTCTCTCGCGGCATTTCGCTGTGGAGCACGTCTGTTTCACAGCAAAATGCTAAAATAGAGCCGGTTATAACAACAACACACATATGTTACACGCTTAAAAAGAACCTTGTTTCTTAAAAATCTTTTGCTGCATTTTTTCTTTCTTTTTTTGATTATTACTATTATTTTGTGTGTCGCTGTGTATCTCCCGTTCGCAATAAATGTTATGTCTATGTCTTTGTCTCGTTTAATAAGATAGGCATAAAAGGCATATTATTATTATAAGATTTTATACCTAATATATAGATAAAAATAAATTGACATTGGTACTAAATCGCCAAGTTCACCATGTTCAATTAAGTAAAATTCTACTCTTAACAATACTAAATGATTTTATGGAATTGTTGCTAAGGCAGTAAATATGCTTGCAAACAAGTATCACCCAACATATTACGCTTTAGTTTTTCGAATTATAAATTGTATAAGAATGAATAAAAATTACACATACCTTTGAATATTCTGTATTTCGACGATAGGTGAACCACGACGAAATTTTTCAACAAAGTTTTCAAAATACGATTCATCCCTCACGAATCCAAAGTTGTCCATTATTCTATAATAATGCGACTTAACTTATGTTCTCCGAAGCAAATTCACAACTGAATCAAAATTTATTGGTGGATGGTATAGGTGCGGTGTATTGTTAATATCATTTACTCTACACAATTGATGTCTGTCTTTGTAAATGATTCTATTGCAAAATAACATATATTTACGCAGCATTTTCGCTTGAATAACTCAATACACAATTAACATAAATCGTTTATAATACCTACCTTACTCAGCATCATTAATAATATTATACTATATTATAAACGTACTTTGTTATTATACGTAATTATAAATAGCCTATTTTCGCTGTATGGATACGAAATCTTTATTTTTATTATTACTGGTAGCTTTCAAACACAACGTTCGGTGCATTAAGCCAAACAACTTAAGGTAGAGGTAGAGAAAGGCTTTTGTTGAATTCTTAAACAGGGAACGTTATTGATTGACGTACCTTAAAAATGAGGACTGATTTTACTCTTTATATCAATACAGAAATAACTCTACAAGTGATATCAAATTTAATAATTCGGTTTTGCGTGGGCATCATATGTGTCGCTTCACTTGAGATGAATGGTACACCAACGCGGACCCTTATATCTGAAAATACTTTTATTACCACTAAAGGAGAATTTTTAGTAAAAATGTTTCTTATGTAGTGAAACTTTCAACGTTTAAGTTAAATATAAAAATAAAGGTTTTTGAATTTATTCACAAGAAACATTTTACAAGAAATTTCTATGAATAAAGCACGGATTCCCAGTATCTCTAAAGCGATCTTTTCTAGGGTTACCTGAAAGCCATCGCTTAGAGATAAAGCTGCCTGACGCTCCATTTTTATTTTTTTTTATTCAAGTATTAATATTTATTATTTAGTTCTTGTGCAAATGTAAATAAATTATAAAATCAAAAAAAAAAACAATTCTGAAAGATTCCTAAGGTTACTGCGTATAAACAAAGAAATTCTTCGGTTTTATGTCAGTATATTTTATATTTAATTATTTGCTAAAGATATGTATATATAATATGTGTTATGGAACAAAATTGTATAGAGACATTAAGCAATTACGATCACATTTCGTTTAAAATAAATAAAATTACTAGTACACGTTTCTACATGAGAAAAATTGTACTTACGCCCGCCATATATTTTTTATTTATTTATTAACACTTCGTTACACTACAGAAAATAAAAAAATGAACCTAATTAAATCAAAAGGAGGGCAAATGGCAGCCTTATCGCTTTCGAAAATAGCTTTTCGCTTCCAGGCAACTACTGTGAACGAAAGAAAAAAAATGTATTAAATTACATAAGATAGGCAAGTAGTGCAAAAATACATGTTATACACCGTTATTAAGACAAAAACTAAACAGCAACAACAACAAAAAAACAAACTAAAAAGGTGATACATTAAAAATTGAAAGTAAAAATACACATAAATCACGATAATTTAAGATAAGTCTCACGTCAGTTAGTAGTTGGAAAGAAAGTTAGGTTACGATGTGGACTGGTAATATAGTATATTATATATATTTTTGCCGCGCACCACCGCTATGTGGAACCAGCTGCCCACTGAAGTATTTCCGAACCAATTCGACTTAGGGTCCTTCAAGAAAAGAGCGTACAAATTCTTAAAAGGCCGGCAACGCACTCGCGAGCCCTCTGGCATTGAGAGTGTCCATGGGCGGCGGTATCACTTAACATCAGGTGAGCCTCCTGCCCGTTTTCCCCCTATTTTATAAAATAAAAAAAAAAGTAAATAATAATAGTTTAAGTCAAAATATTGATATTTCCAATAAATATGATTGTCCATTGGTCAAATAGGATGAAGTCAGTGCGTATCTTTCCATTTAAACAAAATAAATCTCGAATTGATAACCACCTTCTTCGGATCCTTCGCTCCATGATCATCCCAAATCATAACTATAATTTTCTATCTAACAATATAAGATGGGCAATAACCCAACAGTAATCACCATACCGTAACTGATCATCCATTAAATTACCTCTAATATACGAAATCATAGTGTTATACTACTTAGTCCAAATTAGCTACGAAATTGAATTTCAATTACTTAGTGACTGATATAAGCAATGATATGGTAACATTCAGAAACGAGCGTTAGTTTAATTAAGCGTGAACTAATGCAATCTGTTAATCTAATACGTCTTTCACTAGGGAATAAGCTTGACTCTGGGTGTAAAGGTTAAAATTCTAGGCGCTACTTGGAGTTGTGACTTTTACATATGAGACATCTATTGGATCTGAAGTAACGATGTCGTTCTTAACGATCAACGCGACTGATTTTTTTTCTTTATAAGATCTTAGGCAAACCCATGCCCATGGACACCTTTTCAGGTGGCCAAACTTTCAGGTAAGGCACGATCGGAAGATACATATGACGGTATTATAACCTTTTTATATCGAAATACCATACATAAATAGTTTACTAAAGAACTCAAGTAAACTTAGGTTAACTTTTTTTTTCAATACCATATCGAACCCACTGTTTACAACCATCAATCATTAAATACAATAAATTGTACTATATGTATGTAAGTTTATTATGTTTTGTGACTCAATCAGATTACATTATATCCGACAAGAAAAAAGTCTATACTTAACGTAAAAGTAAAGTATATTTTTACTTTTTTATATATATTTTTACTCATGTGATAAATAAAACAATTGATGTTATATCAAAGCGTATCTAATTTCGTAGTTAAACCGATTTAGTCACAGTAAATTCGTATCGTCATATAATGAAATATACCTCTACAAATATAAAATATTTTTGCTTTGCTCTATACGGTGCGTGGGATTTCGATTCTTACAATCTTTCCTTTGTAACGTAACACCGCTAATATGTTATATATATATATATATATATATATATATATAAGTAAGTTTTTAATGAAATAAAAGTCATTGTGTAATCTTATAGCGCTAAAGCCCTGTATCAACAGACTGTTTCTTCGATCATTGTCTCATTGTTTATAGAGAAGTAGGTGATCGGGATGTGTCTGACACTTATCGATTGTACATGCCGGCTACCTCGAGATACTTTCACAATACAAGCAAGTTATGTTAGGTTAGCAAGTCAAGAAGAACTTCTCTGAACACTCTCCATGCTAAATGCGGTAGAAGTTACAAAGTGACCCCACATCCCTAAGCAACGGAGCAAGGGATCAAGCCGCTCGGAGAGATTGGTCGTCGACGATTTGAGCCGGTCTTCGTTGAATACGGTCACATTGAAGTAGCTATATACAGTTGCAAGTTGTGGCCCGCCTAAGTGAAGTACTGGCTTGTCTTGTTGAGAACACTACGCTTTTTGGAGGCCAATTTAGGCTAAGGAGGTCTTTCCCAAATAACTGCGAAACGCCAAGTATTCCCATTAAACTGTCGGCCCGAGTAGTTTAAAAAGTATCCCCAGTGCTATGAATGTTGCTAAGTTGCAACATATCATGGATATGCAAAAGAAATAGGGTGGAGGATGGTTCACAGCCTAGAACAGCCCACGCATTTACGGGTTTAAAGTCGGAACACGCTCCGTCGATGAGGACCTTGATGCACCGATCGGCCAGAAAGCTGGAGATCCAGTCGCATAATCGCTATGTCCAAACTAACCACTAGCGCTTGCCCTTTGGACCCCGTACTTATAATCGCTAATCAGCCGGTGGACCATTATTTTGAAAAACAAGGTTAACATATGTTTGGTCACCTGCGCTAATATTTTTATAGAAAAAACTATCGTAGTAATCCATAAAACTAATATATTTCATACAATTTGATATTCTGAAACTCACATATCAAATAACTCCTTCCATAAAATGGCAATTCAATATTTATGTTAGTTGTTCACATTCTTGGTTGCAATGGCTGCATTAAAACATTTTTTTACCGTAACATATTCTGTAAATAAGAACCAGAGAGAAAAGTTTATGAAACAAATTTATGAAATGGATCAAATGGCTCGGCAGCCCGGATAAAGCACCGTTTAGCGCATGACGCAAGCGATAAGAAATTTGATAACGGTTCGCGCCACTGAACGATATTTATTTCGGTTTTAATTATGATTTGACCAAGATTAGAATTCTCCACATATAATTTGTTTCGATGAAATTAAATTCCTTTATATAATCTTATTTGCCACTTGTATCTGAACTCCCGTAATTTATTCACTCGTAAATTTTGAGCCTCCTAAATAAACCTTACCTCTTTGCGTAATCACACCTAGAACAATTGAATGCTTGAAATAATCAAGCGTTCATAGGCTGGACGTATAACATTTGAATTAGATGCAAAATATGAAGACTTACACTAGCAAGTGATAACAATAAGGAGAAATAAGTGAAAACATATTTTTTATAAATTAAGTTATATTTATTAGGAACTGTTTAAAGCCACTCTATACCTTTGAACATACAGTAAAATAAAATAGTACCAAAGGAAGTCTAAGAAGTATAATAGATTTCTGTATATATTAAAAAGTAGTAATATAGAGTCAACACAGAGTTCCACAGATTTACGAGAGCCAGTCTTAATAAAAGAAATCTAATCTTTGAAATAAGTGTCATTTTAAACAAGGTTTAACGAGACACGCGAATAAAATTAAAAGTGATTCGTCCGTTTAAAGTTAGTTAAATTAATATCGTTCCGCTAAAGTCTAACAGATAGGCCAATTTAAGATCCCTTACTGGGTCTCACGGACAAACTTCAATCACTTTACCTTTACTGCTGTAGGAATACGTAGAACGCTCAACCAGTGATAGGAATAACATACACAACTTGCTTACCTCCTCTGTAATATATTCAAACATAAAATATGTACATAATATAATAAATTAATTTTATCCCAAGCTGTCTCCTCTGTAATATATCTATAATACAAAATATACTTGTAATACCGATTTCTGTTTTAATATGTAACACAGAGGAATGTGTGAGATCTTCTTCCACTTTCAAAGTGTTGTTAAGTCTTCCTCTGAATTGTCCATAATAAGCTTTTCTTAAGGCTGTTTGAATGTTCTGCTGTCAACTCTTATCTTGCTTGCATTATTACCGGAAATAATTACAAACTGCTTGACCTCATGCTTTTGGATTTGAAGACTATATTATTATATATTCTATTGTTTTATACTCAGGTCTACTATATGTTTAATTCTGTATGTGTTACATCGTCGGTACTGTTGGCTTCAAGTCTCAAGATCATAGAATACAATAGTCATAATCAAAATGATATATATTATTAATTAAAATAGTTTACTATAAACAATTCTTACAGTAATTTTTAAAATTTTGTTAATTTTCATGCAAATTATATACCAGTTAAAGACTAAAAATTTTACTGTACGAACAATTTTTTAGAGTGAATTAGATTCAAAACTTAATTTTTTTAAATATGTATCTATACATAGCAGTTGTGTTGGTTTTAAGATTTATTCGTTACCAAGATATAAATGTTTCCTCTTTTTTATATAAAGAAATAATCCTATATTTAATTATCAAAATATTTAAGCTGTTAATCAGATAATAATCACAGAAGCAAAAAAACATGTGGCATTACGACACCGGCTTAGTAAAGTCGTTGTATTTTCTTTTATAACCACAATAGCTAGTGGTATTTGGATATAGTAAATAAAATAGGAATGTAAAGTTTGAAAATGGTTTGTAAGGCTCTCCTACATATGCTAGTAGTTTATATTCTCATAACAATCTATTATAATATATTTTAGTTCTTCATTTGCCGTTAACAGCCGTGTTTTGCTTCAATGCTTTGAATGTGGTGAAGCAACGATAAGTTTATCAAATTCAAAAAGAATAAGGTGTCCCCCAGCGACGGGCTAAAACATAAAGTTGAGACATAATGTTAGGTTCTTGTTCACAGTTCTGAGAAAACTCTACGAGGCGCGGACCGTGAACACTTCTCTATTATTCAAATATTAGTCTTCAGGCACAAGTTTGTTTTACAGGAGTTTATATTCTTACGCCTCTAGGATGTAAATTGACGAGACGATAAGACGATGTGCTAAATTGGATATTAAATATCCAATACAACATAGAATTAAGACAAGTAGGCATAATAATTATATTAAGAAAATAATTGAATGGGGCGATCGGTCGTTTATGTTTTGATCTCTTGTCTATTCTTAAGGTTATTTTAATTACTTTTAATTTTGATAATTAGCAACTTTAACTATTATTAACAATTATAAAATATATTACATATTCATACTATTTCTAATCGTAAGCCTACAGCTTATGGACAAGTCTTAATTTTTCCATACACAATATCACCGGAAATATTTTATCGCGCGTAAATGTCCAGATAACATTATTCGCACTATGGAGTACCTATATAAAGTTTATTACCAAAATCTCTATTATTGCCAATTTAAAACAATATGTTACCAGTCTAGAAACGATTTTACTAATTATAATGAGGTTGTAGCGATCCGAAATCAAAGTGATGTGGTGATGCATCGGCACGTCATCATTGGCGTGCGTGGCATCTGACAAGTGGGTACGGATGCCGCGTCATCGGGAACAAAGTCATGATAAAACTACTATCGTCTCGCTCTATTCTTACGCTGAGCAATACTTTTGAGAGCGAGACCAGTAACAACAATCAGCAGTGATCTGGCAAAGTTTGTATAACTTGAACTTCTATTTGGCGGAAACCAGTCGGCGCTCACCAACTCACCCGCGTCCGTCAGTTTGCACACTGCAGTCGCGCTACTTCATGTCAGTTCAATCCGAGCGAGTACGCAGAGAGAACGTGTCTTCGCTCCACTGAAACTTTTCGTAACTTTATTATGGCGTTGCGCTGCGTATTTGCGGTGCTGGCTATCGCCGGGATCACTCTCGCCGATCCAGAAGCTGTCACCAAACTTAAAGTTGAAGTAGTCAGTACTCCCGAAGGCTGCACAGAAAAATCTAAGAATGGCGACATGCTTACTATGCACTACACAGGTACCCTGGACGACGGCCACAAGTTTGATTCGAGGTGAGTACACTTTATTACTAACCGGATGTTGTTTTATGATTTTAAGGTAAACACGTGCTAAGTTGTGAAATCCTTTGACGCCATGACGTCATACAATAACTGTAATCGTAGTTAATTATTTTGGTCACGATTTTATTATGGGTTAGGTGACCGTTGCGTTGTTTTTTAAATACGCAAAGGAATATTTAAAGTACGGTACTCTGTATTGTAGATAGGATTATGACCTATATAATTTTATGGTTTAGAGTCGTTATTGGCGTAAACTAATAGAGCTACAGAAATACATGCGTGCCAGATCTTTTACAGTTTAGTGTCCTATATTGTTCCATTTTTGAAACTTATTATTTATCCGTTACATAGAAATCATTTTGTTTGTTTCTATGTAACGGTTTAGTTATCATCTTGAATTTTACTTTCCCTGAGTATTATTTAATTTTTGTTGTAAGCGTTTTACATTTATTAATCAAAGTTTTAGAAATTAAACACAATTCTGTATACGTAATGGTTATTAATAAGTTAGGTCAAATTGATAGCAAAGTGCTATTGCCCTCGCTGTTTAACTAATTACTTACTAGAATTTATGAAATCAAAATTGTTTATCGCTGTTACTCTACGCTATCTCAATATTATGCTTCTATGTGTAACAAGATAGAGTTGTCATTGAGTCCTACAAATGACATAAATAAGAGAAATTCAAAAACTGAAGCTACGGAGCTTTAACGTAGAAAATATTTTAACGCCAATGAATATGCAAAGTAATTGTAAATTAAAGAGACAGGAGTCGATAGCGATAGCGATTTAATCAAAGCCGAAGAAAAATAAAATAATGTTCTCTAAATTCTTAATTGTGAAGTAGCCAAACGAATACATTACCCACTCCACAAACTAAAACCGAATCGTATCCGGAAAGAGCACAGCTAATTTCCTCAATCAATGCAATTAAATAAGAAATACGACATTGCAATGCAATTAGCAGGCAACCCATTCGATAATTTTTAAACCTAAATTGCGTTAGATTTGTAGGTCTTTGAAGAAGTTTGTAAGTGAATTGTGGCTCTGCCAATGGATAATTTTAAAGGTTTTTTTAGCAATATTGGTATTCGCCGACAATGCCACAATCATGGTTAGATTAGTAATGTCAAACTATTGGTTTCTCTCGACGAAATTACTCCTACTAATTGAGGTATTATATTTCTAAAGATTTTCCTAAAAATATATTGGATTAGGTTTGAGTTAGATTTCTATGGAAGCAATACCTAATTATTGCACAATGACACGAAAGACTTAAATATAAGAATTATCAACACATAATACACATTATTGCGTGGGTCCCCACAGTTGACAGGGCTAAACGGTCTTGCATTTGAACCGAGTCATCCAAGACATCAAGCTACGCTGGTACTAAGTAACATACATACACCCCCATCGAAAGTAATAAAAAAGCCAAGACATAATATATTTTATGATTACCTTGCTAAGTTGAGCACACTTCATATTGTGTTAAGGCAAAACTTTGGTCGTTACTCTTATTACAGTTTACGTTCATGTGAAAATTTTGCACATTATAATATTTATAATTCACATGCCTTTGCACCTTGACTAAGTTTAATGCAGCACATTACATATTATGTTATTCGAAGCAGGGAATTTATTAACGAAAATGGCGTCTTATAAAAATGACATTAATTTGAAACAACAGAATTCCTACAGTACTTGCTACTAACTACGTTGAAACTAAGTAATGTAGTTAATATATTTAAGGATACATTTGGAAGTCCCTATTTGTAGCGTCAAATTTCGTTGTAAGATCTGAATACCCATTAAAATAATATTATGTATTTTATACAAAGTAAGTCGTAATAAAGTTGTAGTAGTAGAATGTAATTTAAGGTATGAGAAATCGGTAAGGTGTTTCCGTGGTTCGTATGAAGCTCTAAATATTATTGTATCTCTAAGATCCGCCTATGGCAGGTAAGAGTGACAATAGTTCAATTTATTTAGAAGTTTGAAGAGTAAAATAGGAAAAGTGTAAGAAAAAGCTTCGCGGAATTAAAAACAATTAATATCAAACATAATGTAATTGACACAGTAAAATAAATGAAGACCGTTTAATTAAAATCCTCTTATTTAATATTTATCAGTTTCGAAACCGATACTGGTACTTAAATACATATACGTAATATGTCACATGCACCATTCAATCCATTATTAGCTTGTATATAAATTTTACAAAATTTCTTTAGTCCTTAAAACATTAAAATACCGAATATTTACATTTATTTGTGTTATTATTGGGTTAACACCGCTCAGCTGAGCTTTCTTTTTTGTCTAACTCGATTTGCAATATAAAAATACAAACACCCGTCACTTTTGTGACATCAGCATAATTTAATTCAAAATGTCAGGGATGTAATGTCACAATTAAATTATTCATTCCATAGAAATAGTCTTCGTTGTTTGTTTTTTATTGAGTCCTTGTTATTAGCCGTGTCTTAATTGGTCTCATTTGTTTTTATGCAATGAGATAAATGGAATAAGAAGTTACATGGAAAACATCGTCTGTTGTTGTAATAAAATAAAATAAAATATATTAATATTTTGAGATGCAATCGCTGTTTAGTGACAGTATCTGCAATACTATTGAAACTTCTTTTTTCCATATCATTACATTTTCTTGTCTATAGACATTTTATTATTCTCATAACAAATAATGACACATTTACGTAAAATGTCATCTTTATGCTACACAATAAACGTTCTAGTTTTTCTACTAAACACATAAACCCTCATTAAAGTGTTGCCAGTATTTACTATTTTAGTAAATGCAGTTTTAATGAGATACTAGTGACTTTTTCATGGAAGCGCCTAAGACGTTTAATGAGAAATGAAGGTGGGCGTTTATCCGTTATTTTTATTTGTCTTATTTACGCTGCTCTATTAATCCGCTTTTTTATTTTTTTGTAGATTATAAGATCAATTTCCTCACGATCTTTTCATCACCGTGTGAGCAAGCATTCATTGAGTACTTTAACACGTTAGTATAGCGAGCTTCGAACGCACGAACATGTAGTAACCTTAAACTCTAGGCTAAAATTACAAATTACAAAAAGGAAAAATATTTAAAGGTAGTAAAATTGGTTCGAATATCATGCACACGTAATTTTTTTTGGTCATTCTTTCGCGAATCCAATACCGTTATAGTTTTTTGTAAATCGAATTTGAGATAGCTCACCAAAAAAAAAATCTCTACATAGGATTGAACAAAAGCAAAAAACCAATAAATTGTTTTATTTCTTTTTATCCGAATTCGACGTTATATTTTATACGGTTTCGTTCGATGTGAATCAGTTTATTACACGTATTTTGTGTTTTTGTATTGTTGTCTATTACAAATTTAATTAAAGAATTATTTGTTCATTCGAGTGATAGTCGTTTGTTCAATAAAATAGACATTTGAATATTTGAATAATATTCAATTCAATATTTCGTTTCGCAGAGTAATTGGCTCTATTTTTGAATGAGGAACGGCTGAAAATATTTACTTAGTTTATTATTTATATTACTTATATACCTTAATATATAAATTAATAAAATACAAGAAATACTAAATATGCTTATAATTACTTGTTAAACAGTCGTTGATTTAATAAATAAAACAAACACTAATGACTAAAGTGACTCTTTTAGGCTCAGTCGTAAAACTAGCCACGGCAAATTACAAGCTATCAATCATGACGCTAGTCCGATATATAGGTAAAGAAAAAAAGTTAAAATATGTTTTTTGCCGAAATATTTGACGTTTTTACTTTGACTACCTGCATAGCATTTGATCTATATGTATATATATCTATATATATATATCTTTATCTATATCTATATCTATCTATCTATATCTATATCTATCTCTCTATCTATCTATATCTATTCAAGTCTTTTCCAAGTCGCTACAGATGGAATAAAAATCTACTTCTCTATAAATACACGAACTGCCAAAAAAATTTTCACCGTTCTATTCTACTGGATATATATTTTAAACTGTTTAACTTCCCTAAAAATATATTTACCAGTGTAGACGACAATCTCGCACGGTCCTCGATGGAAATTTAATGAGAAATTAATTTCGCTTAGAAACAAATTAATTTTCAAATGTAGAGTGGATATTCTGGGATATCGATATATAATAATTAAGTAAACGTAAAAAAAATTTATAACATATTTTGAAGTTTATGATTCGATTCACGTCGCCAACAAATCTATGTAAAATAATTCTATCATATGTCATAAGAGACTGGAACGTAAAAAATTAAATACATAATAACTGCATTGTTACTTAAGACAAAAGGTCTCTCAAGATTTTTGATAGCTATAACGACCCAAGAATTTTATGTCGACGTCATTGTTCAATCATGTGTATAAAGTATGAACACTGTTTTCAAAGCACTATACAAGGCTATAGGTGTGTAAAGGTAGCCGCGAATCCAATCTAGGCCTCGTGATAAATACTGTACTGTTATTTTTCAGTTTCACGTACAACCTACACGGTATCATTAGCAGCCTGTTGAAAATAGATCTGTAGTCAACTTGTGCATATTTTATAGCATGTGAGGTAGCATCTAGCGTCTAATGGCTTAATTTGAAAAACTTATGTTTTTGTTAAATACCTCGTACCCACGTAACCTCAGTACTTGAATAAATATAATGAAATATCATCGAAATTGTGTTTATCGTTAACGTCATAATAATGCAAATCAGTGTTTTGTTAGGGATTACCCCTTCTGAGCAATTGATGAGTGGTATTGGTATTGGAAATCGTTATATTTTACGTAGTAGGTATTGTTGGGCACTTATTATATAGATTATTAAAATGTTTTGGGATCAATGTTGGCCTAGTGGCTTCAGCGTGCGAATCACATCCCCGGCTTCGATTCCCGGCTGTGCACCAATGGATATTCTCTCTATGTGCGCATTTAACATTCGTCGTTAACCGGCTTAAACCCAAATAGTCGACATAGTGTGTCAGGCACAGGAGGCTGATCATGTACTTGCACAATATATTGACAAATGATCATGAAACAGATACAAAAATATGAGGCCCAGACCTAAAGAGGTTGTAACGCCACTGATTTTCATTTAAATGTTTTAAAACTCTAGATACGATATCTGTCCGGCCTGGATCAACAAAGCGATACGAAGCATAATGTGTTTTTTTCATCATCACAGCTATGAATATTAAAACATTGAGTTTTTTACATTCATTTGTAACCAGCTTGATATGTAAACTAGTAATTTGATAATGATGTTAGTAAAATGGCAAGTAATCGATTAGATACGTATGAGGGAAACGCGTTTCTAATTGAATCGCAAACGCAAACGTGTCGAGCTTCGGATGGATATTTCTAGGTGCTACTATTAAATGATATGGTTCATTTCTACAAAGTTATAACAGACTTATATGTTTATGATAATTTAAATAAAACAACTCGCGTTCATTTCTGTAACTGTAATACAAGTACGACTTGAAAAAGTTAACACATGCATACCCCTAAACAAAGAAATTTTCTTCTTTGGGGCCGTTCAAGTTTTATGCAAGCACTATAGGGGGAGGGGGCTTGATTTTCTTATTTGGTGATTACGTCCTTGTGATTGTCTATGCTTGAAAACGAAATGCATTTTCGAGGATTCTTACAAAATATTAATACCGCAATGTACTATTATTTTTGAGAGCTCTGCTTACTAGAGGAAGGGGGGGGATTGAATAGCCACTTGTTTAAGAAATTTTTGATTCATCATGATTACTTTTTTTTTCAATTTTTTCGACAACAATTGTTTGGTGTTCAACTATTAATTAAACCTAATATGAAAGTCCCCAAGCACGGTATTTCTAATAACTAAATCGTATTATCCATACTAGAACCGTGTCAATCCCCTGAGGATGTATTTATAAATCAGGTTCCTTGTTAATGCAATGGTTATTGAGTATTCGAACCTCGCGGCTGCAATCACAACATCATTATCTATCTCCATTCGTATTTCTAATTAATATAAATAATTACATATTAGTGGAATAATAATGTCATAATAATGCAGGTGCGCAACTAACCTTTGTTAGCCTTGGCCTTGGGCCATGAAACGCCCTCTTTATAAGGTCACATTTATAATTATTACTACTAAACTTTGACTCTGAGCCCCGTGCTCTAGGATTTTTCGCCACAGATCTATTAATTGTTATTTACGGTCTTCTGTGCTTGGATCACTACTTTTTGCGTACACAGCGGCTGTGGCGACACTTATTTTTATCATACCAGCAAGTGTTTGTTGCTGAAAATCGATTGGTGTACGGGATTATACGCCACGCGTAGGCTACCACGGCTCTTTCTTATTTACTTTATTTGTATATGAATCTAAGATGCATATACTGTCTCTATATAATGAGACATGTCTCTTCATATGAAAAATGAGATTTCTTTGCATCTGATACCCATCGTGTCTTTCTTAAATTCTGATCGCAATTACCGAAATTGACACAAAATTTCATGAGAAATTGTAAACCTCTTAGGTTTTTTTTAAATCAGTAAAAGTGAGTAGAACGTTTTTGTTACTATGTCGTTAATCATATTAATCAAGGTAACCTACAAGTTACGTAAAAGTAATAATTGTTTTTTCGTAAAAAAGTCACCTTCAAGGTGATTAAGTTATTTTTGTTAAGCTTTATCACCAATGAATCGTTTAAGTCAAAAACATTATCAAAAAAGGTCAGTATCGATAAACTTTCAAAGATAAGTGTCACAAGTATTAAATATTTTTATTTCATCTAAATGCATAATCAAGTTACATAAATAGTAATATAAATACAGCAAACATATTAAATCAGGAAATTCCAATTGAAATTACAATTGTCTTCAAATGCAACTTAACTCTATTGAATACATGAGCTATTAAAATTTGCTGCAGGCACCTCCTCAACACAAACCTTCATCAAATTTAAAATATTTCTTTATGAAATACGCAGCATATTCAGAGTGGTGAAAGTATATAATAACCTTATTTATTCCTAATTATGCAAAGCAAGGCGAAATCTCAACTAGTATTTTGTTTCTACAAATAAGTACTCTAAAAAGGCATACGTTGGGCACTGCGAACGCTGCATTTGCGAATTCAATAGCTCCGTATCTTTTATATTACATTAATATTTTTGTTAGATGCTGTGACTGCTGAACTCCGAAACCTGCTTATAGAGGTGGGTACTTGAAATTAAGCGATATAAGTGGTAGTGGTAGCAAATTTTTATTCACCTTTTAAGTAACTGAACTGTATGAATCCAAGTTATATAAAACAATTCGTGAAGTCGTGTTAAAATTAAGTAAAATATCGACCTATATGTGTCCTAAATTGTTAAATTAAAGCTAATAATGGAAACGCTTTGTTAAATACTCGGTTTCGCTATTTCCTTCGTTACGAACCAGTTCATGTTTAGTTATTTATTTATCTTGGTATCTTTTCGTTTAGGTGATTAATAATTAAACCAAAACCTTCCTTGGGTGGCGATATCACTTAACATCAGTTGAGACTCCTACCCGTTCGCCTTTAAAAAAACACTTATTCAGCCACATTTACATTCAATTTCAGTTAAGTAAAAATTTAATAATGCTCATATTAAGTACTTACAAACAACATTGGAAATAACACTGTTTACGTCAGTTGGTCATTAAAAAAACTATAATAGGTATGAAAACAGGGTCACACTATAATCATCGTTATAAAGAAGAAAATAAGCAATTTAGGTGCCCTTCACTGAATAATTTTGTAGGTAGTTACGTGGTCAAATAGAAATATGGATCAATACTAATTCGTATCATTAGTTTCGTTTTTTACAAATAAATTGTTAGAATTCGAAACATAATTATTTTTATTCTTAATTTTAAATACTACGAATTAGGAATATCCTTTAATAATAATTGAGATGGTTAATGAATAAATAAGTTTAATATGTTAAGTTCGTATCTTATGTAATTTGTTACAATTCGGGTCTATAAAATAGAAATTCAGAAAATTCAAGCGCAGTGCTGGTAATAAAATACAATCTGTAGGTTATGGTCCAAAGTAAAGGTCTGCTTGATACATGGCGGCAAAGTTTATAGGACGGGAGAGGTTTGCCGTTCGTTAATACTTAATACAGAAAAAGTACTACCAATCCGTCGCGAGAACGACAGACAGACATCCATTCTATTGATATACTTGCGGTTTTAAATGAAAACCTTTTAAAAATTGGATTTAGCCAGAAGAAGAGTATCTACTTCATCTGGTCCAAAACATTTCCAGTCTGCCGTTAGAAGCCCTTTGTATTTGTATTACATTGTATTACAGCATACGTTTTTAATGTGTTACGTAATTAAAACCTTTCAGGCAATTTAATCGGACATTTAATCAATAATTTTCTAATTGCAGTTTCAGTTCTGAATTCGACGCCAATTATATTCAGTATTATAAGGTTCAGCTAGATATAAAACAAAAGTTTAATATACGTACTTAACTATCTCGCCTTATATAGAGATACAATATATCAAATACATGACAAGCGAGCTTCTACTTTAAGTTTCTATACTTGTAAATTAATCAACTTCTGTCTATACTAATATAATACTGAGTTCGTTTAATTAGTTCAACGCGCTAATGGAACTGACTGGTTCAAATAAAATAAAAAATTCTTTTGTTTTGTTTATATTACGTACAACTGAATTAATGAATGAATAAACTGGTATTTAGTATTGTCTTTTGTTAACATAGCTATTACAGATTTAAAAAGAAACTCTTGTATCGAATAGAAGCTATGTATTATTATATATATTATTTTACATAATTTTAAATTTTTCCGACGTTTCGCGTGCTTTACAGCGTGCGTGGTCACGGTGACGCAACACACATAACACAACACTGTTAAAAAAATGTTTTCTTTAAACTGGTATTTATTTAAATCTTGAAAGTACTTGACGAGAATGATAATTTAGAGTTTTCCATATTTGAAATAAAATCTGACTGATTACCATACAGATTAATTTCAACAGTTTGCCTGTAAGTTATATGAGTAATTGAGAAAAATGATATAGGAATTATCACTTACTTTTTTCACACATAATTATCCCCACAAAAGCACAGTTAGTGACATCAAAAGATTTTAAATAATCTTTTACTTACGGGTTAGACTAAATAAAATACATTTGAAATTATAAACAAAAATACTTAAATTCGGCAAAAGCCGAAATTTCATCGTACGCCTACATTTATTTTCCCTGCATCGATTCAAGTACAAGCGTAATCCTCTAAAGCGGTAACCGGCTGGCATACCAGTTACGATGCGGTCTTTCCTCCGCGCCTGAATTATTAACAGAGCCATCCAAGAAGTTGAATCGACTGAATTAAAACTTACCAAGCTTTTTCATATTTCACCTACTTACGTTGTTACCCATTCAACCCATTTAAGAAGTTACAATTAACATGTCCTACGAGTTCTGTGAAAATAAACATGTTTTCTTTAGCCAAATCTTATGTGAATCCTTATTTTATTAAGTTAAGTTGATACTGATCTCATTTGTTCATGTTAAAATATTTATAGAGTAAAATGTTACATGTGCCTCACATCATTCACTCGCCTAAGAAACGTAAATCTGAACGATTGATGATACATCTGGGATATGCATAAGAAGCGACTTCTGCATAACAATTAGCTTAAAGCAGTTGTAGGTAGAATTTGCAGATTTTATTTTTTTTACAGACAGTTTGTGACGTAATTCTGTTTCCTATAAACACGTATTTTATTGTGTCTAAATGCATTCTAAAGAAATTAATAATATAGAGTTTAATTTAGAAGTTATTCGTGGTTATTGTAACTTTGACATCAAGTTGAATGTCCTTTCATGGTCTCTGAAAATATTTATACTTTTTCATAGCAATTCTAGGAAAAATCGTGTTCATTCGACTGTAAACTGTCAGTGGACACATGTGGCCTACGTCCCCTTGAATAATACACGAACAGTGTTTGAGGCAGCGAAGTTTGTCTGTTTTATTAAAGGTAATTGGCTCAAGATCCGGACATCTTCGCCGAAAGGCTTGCTCAAACATTCATTTCACCTATTCTTTGCCTTAATTTTGTCACAAAGTATAGAAGGACACAATAAGTTTAATCTAAAAAATATACTTTCACAGAAAACTGTACTTAAAATGCTTTATCTATGGAACTACTTTGTGATACTACAGAAATGAAAACAGATTGTTAGACCTATAAAGCGTTGCATAGCCACTACAAGTTACATTTCAATTAATTACGGTGATAATGTTGCAAGCGCCTTAGTTCATGATAAAACCGAGCATTATTTTAAAATTGAATAAATATAAGAGGCGAAGGGGCGCCCTTCTGCCTCGCTTGTCTAACGTAACATGAACCGTTTTCTTGTGGCACGTTTTCGAAGTGCCTCGTCTGCGTTAATAATTAAGAGCACTTTTCTTCGCGGTAAAGCTTACGCGTTTGCCACACCGACTATGGCCACCGTATAACCACTTTCGTAAATTGCGAGAAAGAAGTTGTTCCATTTTCAAATTTAGATAACGACACCATATTTTGTATATAGATTTTATAATATATATATGTATGTATGTATTTATATACAGTATACAATTTGTTTACATACCATGAAAATGAGAGCACGTGCTAGTTTCACACATTTAAAAAGGAGAATTATCTCAAATGTACGCGTGAGCTTTTTCCTACACATTTCCTTACTAAGTTAATATAAGCCGTTCTTGACATATGCTAAAGATAAACGGTTATTTTGCACACCGTTTGTGTTGTACATTTTTTACTCCGTAAAAAGTGTATTCTCAGATGTTGGGTTTTAGAAAAATAACAAGACATTATTATGGCATAAGCTCGCCAACACATTTGTTTGCGCTGTGCTGTCGTGAATTTTTTGCATTAAGAATATTGATATTATTTTCCACGTATACAAGGTTGATATTTCAATTTAATTACTGTTACTGTGTGTTGGATATAAACATAAAATTATGTCTTTACTATTATGTCACTCATGTACATTTAGGCATAGAAATGTAATAAGCCTGACTAACTCTCCAAACGTACTGACTGATTCTATGTATTGATTAAGACCTTTTGACTGATCACCTGTAATACATTTCGTGTAAATAGAAATACGTCATCTCATTAAGTCCTAGCATTTGATTAGTATGTAGAAATGTAACGAAGTAGAGAATTAATATACTTAGTATATTGAACAGCTTCCGTTGCACAATGGTTAGGTAAATAATAAATTTCACTGTGGAAAGCTTAAAAAGATGATTACAAAATTGTTTCTGTCACATTTCGGATGGTAGTTTGTTTTATCACTACAAGTCCGTAAAAGCATATTCTTGTCACTAGAGAACACAAATTGCAAATCATTTAATAGAAAAATATGAATTATATTTTCCCAGTCTACAAGTTATTAAGCGTTGTACGTGAACCTAAGTAATAATAAGTTAAAAAAAGGTTTCTTGATTGATCACCCACCTTTCAGTTCAATAAATAATAAACTACCGAGCAATTGGTCCGTCTCACTTAGTTACGATGAAAATATGATATATTAATATGAGGAAGATGCATCGCATCTACAGCTTATATTCTGGTGTACGTGCTCGAATACGTATTGCCCTACGCGAAGTTTAGAAACAAATATATCTAACTATCGGAGCAGTATTATCATAGTATTATTAGCCTACAAAGCTTTCGATTTTCAAGCGTGGGTTAGTGAGTGAAAAACCCCGAATGAATTTTTCTTTCCATGCGATTATTATATTTTTCTCACTCTGAAATATATTTTAAGAAAGAAGGCGACATGTTTCCTTCAGAAGTCGCACATCCTACTTACGTAATAAACAATAAAGGAGAGACATAAATATTCCTATCGTAATGGAACGCGAGAGAATGACAATCTTTTTTCCAATTCTACTAATTTGAGAATAGAAAATTTATGTTTAGTTACGAAAGTATATACATTTAATAACGGTATTGTCTCCTGACGTAGTGAAATTCCCACTCATATGTGATAATAAAACGTAGCATATCACGTTACAAAATGTTACTTATTTAACAAATTACTTGAAGAGATAACAAAGCTGAAAATTTCATTTTAAATAAAAAAATTATGAAAAAATTGTTTGCATTTTCCAACAAGCATTTTATAATAAAAACCTTAATGTTATAATAATCTAAAAGACGAAGTACCGAAGAAGCGGCTTAGTGCGCATTGTGTCTAGAATATTCTAGTCTTTACTTCGTTTTAGAAAATTCTTTTATGGATACATCGGTCGCCTTAAAGTCTTTGTTGTGATGTCTTCGCCATAACATTGTTAGAGACTATAGGAGTCACATAATAGTCCCATCTTGTAGCGAATATTGTATAGGTTGTACATGTACATGTGTAGAATAAGCTTTATGTACTTTAGACTTTTACAGGACTTTATAGGATCACATCAGAGTGAGATATGTATTTTGAATTCACTTTAAAATATTTCTTCTTCTTAGTTATGCCTCGTTTTACGACCTACACTTAGAAAGTAGTTTTTGACTGTGCGCCTTTTGAAGCTAGAAGTAATTTTAAAAAACACATTCACTATTTCTGGCGTAGAAAGCAGGAATAGAAATTAGGCTTTCACTATTATATCAGCATTAATACTATTTTAATTTCAGACTAAGGAATTGTTGGGAAAAGCTTACATGAACATTAAAGTATGCGCAGAACGTAGTTAATAAAATTTTGTCAACGATATTTCCTTCCGCGATTTTCTTAAGTCTACGGTTGGTTTGTTACATTAAAATAACGTGTTATGTAAGTTTAAAAATGTGTTTAATGTGTGTAGGATCCGATGAAATGGAAGCGTTGCGTGCAACAGTTGTAATATTTCAAAATATACAAATACAATTCAGTTTTTTTTTTTACATACGGCACTGGTTTGATATGTTTTGATATTAAAGTAAGAAGATACCTAACGTCATTGTTCCTTCACACTAAACCTTTTAGTATTGTATTAGGTGATCCGAGTACACATTTAGTACATACAATAATACATATAAAATTCTATCACTCTTCACCTAAGATAAATTCACTGGTTAAAACTAAACATTCCGTACAATGAGTCTGTCACCAACAATAATAAATATTACCAAATTTTCCATTACTCATAAGACATAACGTAGTAAAAAGGTATGTTGCCAACTATAAATATTAAATTTGCCGTTTCTGAGAGTTTGTCGGCTAGCACATGTGGTTCCTTTACTAACCGTGCTGTTAAAAATTCAAATACGTTATCACGAACACAGCCTTTTGTCCGGAATTTGATCGCTTTAATTCAAGTCTGAGAAACGATATATAATATATTTATTCTAAACTATATAATTTACAAAAAAAAATATCTATCGAAGTTTATAAATGAAAAACGTGTTACGAAACTTTTTTCCCATCTCAGTCGCTTTGTTGTATCTGTCGCTACACTTGGCATAGCGTAGCTTCAATTTTCCTAAGCTAAGATTAAATTATAATAATTATAGGGCATTTCCTTGAAACTATTTTATATTGAGAAAATTACGTCTACACAATGAAAGTGATTAAATTGCAATGTAATTTTATTTAACAAAATGTGCGCCGTATTTTTTTCGAAATGTGACGAAGCTTGTCTTATATATTATTAAATAATGTGGGGGCGTGGGTTGGGAGTGTGAAAAATTCAAAGGCAGCAACCGCGTACAGCGGATATCGTATGAAACGTGACGCTTATAGTAACAAAAATAGTTATTTGTGATACTTGCTTCCTATTGTTGATAGATTTTTTAAGGGAGATAATTACGCCCTATCTATGTAGGCCGAAATTCAGATTCTAGACTTAGTACTAAGTTGTGTATTCTGCATAGTATATCCAATACGTTTTTTTACGGGAGTACTTAAGAGACTGGTGATAAAGCGCGCATTATTAAAAATATTTAAAATCCATATAAAGTACAAGAAAGATGAAATTATTATAGAATTTAAACTATTATTTCGGGGAAAACAATACGCAAGTAACCGTATTGAAATACAAAACTTTAACTTTGACAATTGTTGGTCAGTATTAGCTCCACGATTGAATTATTTATTAAGTTAAATAGCTTTTCTATTTTAGGACTTTCTATTTTATTCATTGATGGTCATTATTAACATTTGCGAATTTGAATTCGCTAAAGTTATGTAATAGACGAATAACGTTGACTTCACTCGTATATTAAAAAACTTGGAACGAACTTGACTTCTTGAACTTTGATTAAATATTAATACATATCATAGACTTAATGCACTTAATATAAATACATATACTTATTTAAGTGAGTCACATCGTAGTAATATATATAAGCAATCTATAATCCAAGAAAATTTACTATTTATTCACGTTTTCATTTTTTCTTAAATAACACAGAAATTATATCGTAGTTTACACAAATTAAATCATTTGAAAGAAAAAGTATTCAAATATTCGTACTTAGACACGGATAATCAACCTGTTTCACTGAATGCAGATTTACCACTTTCTGTCTAGTATTTAAGCGGAACCAATGTTGAAAATTGTTGGTTTAAATAGTGGTTAATTACTTACAGGAAACCTTAATTATGAAACGATACTTTAATAGTCATCAATTCAGCAGACCGTCATATTTAGAAATCGATATAGGTTTAGATTCTATATTAATTGGCTTTGTTAGTGGTTAGGCGCACCGAGGCAAGTGCTGAGCTCGTCTGTTTCTAGGAAACATATATGGATGGCTGACGACAAAACCAAAGGGGTTTTTCGATATTCCACTTCGGTAATATGTAAGAATATTTAGCTTAAATACGGTGTGAGAGTCAGTACTAACTTTGTAAATATACAAAAATACAAATACACTGGCAACGATAAAGAATATTTTCATCTCCTTTGTACGTTTTTTAGTCAAACTTTTGAAAATTAAACAAATATATGATGCATCTTTTTTTTTCATAAAAAAATGTCGTCCATGTACAAACTCAAGGATTGAAAATGGAATAAATCTTAAGACTCGTTGACTTCAGGGCCTTAGGTTGCGATACCCTGATACCTATGACATTTTATCTTTTTCTTTTTCATCTATGGAATATTATTGTATCATACAACACGATTTATACTCGTCGCACTAATATGCATAATATATGCTACCTTATATATTTAACTGCTAATTGTATACTTCAGTGATGTTACACCACTTGATCTCAGATTATATATATTTTTTCATCCTTTTCTGAATGATGAACAAATTCGATTTTGTCGATTTCTGTACCGTTATGCCAGGCTTCAAATTCTTAGTATTGTACGTTAACTGAACCACTAAGTCAACCTGTTTTGTTATATTAAAAAACTGTATCGTATTAAAACCACCCAACCGCACTCTTAAGATTAACATTTACTATTGTGTTAATTAAAATTCATAACTTAAATCGTTATAAGCAAGTTGTTTTGCGTTCAAATTGATATTTATCATTAATTTAATAACATTATTTAAGTGCATAAATTTAATTTTATGCCTGTTATATTAAGGATGGAGTAGGATATATAAATATAGTCTAATTAACGGAAGACATTTATTTCATTCAACTCTAAATTAAATATAAATCATAAATGTTTTCTTGTGCACGTATTGCTTGTGTTGTAATCTTTACGATGTTCAGTGTGAGGAGAGAGTTAAACAATTGTTGGCTTTCACTTAGTTTCTATTACGTCTGGCACTATGACGTTTAAACTTTCGAAGAGGTCAATATATGTGGTCTACAATGCGTACATGGCGATAATGACTCACGTCACATCAACCACCGTTAAACACGGCACTCTGTGCTACAATTTGTAATTTAAGCTTTTGTACGCATCGATTCAATTATTTCAATATATGTACTTAGCGCAGATGACGCAAACTTGGGATAGTATAAAACCTTAATACACAGAGGTACTACAGACAGTAACAGAGCCTGTTATATGTTAAAAAATGTTATGAAGTAAACGAAGAAGATGTGTCAGTTGCACATTGATTGGATCCAGCTGGTTATAGCAGTTTCATTAAAAAAATTATTTCGCGATAATAACTACGTTCTAATAGAATATAAATATTAACTAGTTCCGTAACCGCTTGCTTGAAGATCGATTAGTTCTAGGGGTTTATAAATAAAAATGCTTAAATTATTTAGTATGTAGGCGCGTATATCAGAATGTTTTTTTCGAAAGTGCATTAACACAAAATATCTTCGCTTATTTACATTAATTAAATTTTAGAATATAGCCTTTGCGGGTTATAAATTATTTTAACCTTTAACGTAGGTGTCTCTTACATAATATTAATTATGTAACAAGGATAACTTGGTAGACAAGGAAGTGGCCAGCGATGAATACGACGATGAGTGAAAGTGAATACAGCCTCTCATGTGGCGAAACATAAAAAATATTCAACGGGCTTTTATCGAGTATAATGTTTCGCAATAGTTAACTGAGCAGTAGTTTGTTATTTCTCAGTAGATATATTAAATATTAAAGTACTGATCGCCTACAACAATATACAGAGAACTACTTGCCATGAGAAGTATGGGTCAGATATATATGAACAACACTATTCTTGATATAAACAATTGTTAGCGTTAAGCGATTATCCTTTAACATTTTCGTGTATTGTTTACTTGGTAAAATAATTTGTTTATCACGGAGAGATAGGGTTTAATACCTGATGAATTTTAAAGCAACGACAAAGTTTCAATGGCATACATTAAATAAGAAAAGTAAAAAAAACTTACATGCAAAAATGTAGCTTAAAGTTGCTTTGAGATGAATACAGTAGCTTTGGTGTTACTTCATACAAAACGAATTTCAATGTAACTCCTGTTGATATCTGTAGCGTGGGTCAGTCTGTGTCCTCCAGCGTTTCCTTCACCGTACGAGCAAATGTTCATTAAATGGGACAAAGCAAAATCACATGCAAATCTTTAAATATTTTCTAAAAATAATGATAGTCTGTTAAATTACATTATTAAGAAGAGTCGATCGGAGTTGAGTAATTATACAGGTAGCGTTTAATTTGGTGTTGCAATTTGTATATAACGGGTTTTCGGAGGCTTTAATTAACCGTAGTGTAATGCTTGAATGGTCATTGTACGCGATTGCTATCTAAATATGAGGTTTAATTGTAAACTACGGCATGTATTGTCACCTCGATTACATACAAAAACATGTGGAGTCAAAGTAACTCTCTGGGAATATATTATAGGAGAAGTGATTATGGATTAATATATAACATATTAAATTTAAGACATTAGGTGACGTAGCATTAACAATTAAAATATACAAAGAAGAAACGCAAATATTTTATATACAACTAGATTAAATTGTTAATATTTGCACAATATTGGAATACACTTGAACAACAAAGCTTTTTACTAAGTACTGGATTAGCTAACAATTTATAAAACAGATACATACAATATTCAGACATAACAATATTGAATTGAAATTATTTGAGAAGCGATTCTCTAAATGTCATCAACAGCTTAACATTATCAAAGCTCTGTGATTCAATGCAAGACAATAAATTGTTTTACGGCCGTTGGAATCGAACCTCTTTCATGTAAGCATTATCTTCAGATGGATAAAATATTATTATTTTCTTATTTTCCACAACTTTAATCAAGCTATAGAATATATTTAGTTTATTAAGAATAATGGACTCAAACTTAAATCAATGGTACTGCTTCATGCAATACGCTGCATTAAAAAAAATGCTTGGCCTCAGATTTCTGTGCCTTTTACGATCATTTGTTTTTTCTAATTCAATTTTTTTGTGCCTGACACACGCCGTCAACTTTTTGTGTCTAGAGCATCCTCTCGATATTTTCATTCACCGTACAGCGATGTGAAAAATTCGCACAATGACAGACCTTCTGTATGGCTGTGTGCCATTGTTGCACAGCCGGAGTTCGAATCTATGGTCTCAGGGATAAGAGTCGCACACTGAAACCATTACACCCACCGCTCTTACAGTGTATAAATGGATGAACGAAAAGTTTAGTATTTAACGACAAGACTGGAGAGATGAGATTCTAATTATTGCTACCTATATTAATCTGAGATTAGTCTGTAATTATTGGCAAAAATTCATTGGCATTGGTAATCAAGCTAAATCGGTACATAGAAGTAATAAAATGATAGTCGTGTTAGAATTTCACTTTCGTCGCAATCTACGGTAAATTTACTAATATACTTATAATAATATTAAAGAAATAATGAAGGTAAACAACACATCCAAAAATCTGGTATATGCAGCAAATTTGGTCCCGCACTCCATTTCCGAACAAAGGCCTGTGTAATAGTGTTACTCTGGGAACCAATTTATCTGATGGTCCGGTCACAATGCCAAACTGTATGGAATATGGATATACTGCTCTCGATGTGAAAATATTACACGCTTGCACCAATAACAATGACCCTAACTAAGTGTGTAATGTACTAAACACAATTATTACAAAGGTACAAGTAATTCTCACTAATATTTTTTGAGAATAAGCGTTGTCTTAAAAATATGCTCATTTTTTATAAATTCTGTAGGAATGATGCAAGAATATGCAACAGTTAGTTCTTAATTTAAATAAAATGTATATTAATAAATGTACGTATACTATACAAACATTCGACTTATTACGCAAATCGAAGGTGTTGATAATATGAAAAAAACTTTGTAAGTGTTATAAAAAAATCTAACCCTCTTTGGTTCGCATCGGGACACAAAGTCCTTCACTAAGTTATTAACTACTTAGCTATTTAACAAAGTTAGTATACCGTGGAAACTAAGAAAGGTATTTTAAATAAGTCTCTAACATATCGGCCTTTATACTTCGTATTCGCTGTATTCTTATATAATTGCTTGTTTTCAATAGTAACACATTTTTCAATAATACAAAAAATCTTTGTAATATTTATAAGTGTAACTTGTCACAATTAAAATAGCAAATATCTATAACGGCAAATATCATGTTATTTTTTTTTATAAGTGACGTGTTTTCTGTCTATACGAATATAGTATATTGGTTCAATAACACATCGAGTCGTATTAACGCTAAATTTCAACTCTGAATCGGGCCCTGAATGTTTTAATTACTAACATAACTTACTAGAAATTAATAAATTTGATATAATAAGTTGTTACCTTTACCATATTATGCCTATAATTTTACATTTTAGAATGATTGGCTGTTATACTGTACCGATATGCAAGTTATTTGTAATAACGTTGCTTATTATTGACTTATTACTGTCTCCTATTTGACTGTAATTTATTTGTCTTTTTGTAAAGTTAGTAGATTTAATTTAAAGAATAAAATAGCCTTTATTCGACTACTATAGTAGTACATGACCTCAGAAGGAGTGAAGACCTCCGCCAAACACTTCCACTTGTCTCTCATCTTCCGAGGTTTCTGGTGTTCCTCGTCTACTTAGTCAGGTAGACGTAATTTTTCTGCCCTCGAGGCAATTCCGAGTAAAGACCTTTTGAAACCTATAATTAAACCTAACCGAATAATTATATCAATTACAAAATGCAAATTAATAGCTATCTTGTAACTAACAATAAAACAGAATTTATAATTGTATGTATAATGGTTGTGAGTAGATACTAGACTGTGTATTTAATTTTTAATATACTTTAATGCTGAAATGCGTTTCAACTTGAAACTAATATTCTTACCGGTAATTAAAGCTATAGTGTCAACCTTAATGTCCCCTTAATACATTATTTGTTCAGTTATGTTCTATTTCACGATATAACAAAGAGATATTGAGAGAGTAGGTCCTATTTTAAAGTAAAGATAATTTTATTATATAGATTTACTATAAATATGTTTTTACTCTTTTTCGACGTATAAGTCAACTAGCTTATATCAGGTATTAAGGTATTTTTTAACCATTGGCATTTTTTTTTCAGTTTCGATCGCGATCAGCCTTTCACTTTCCAACTCGGAGTGGGTCAAGTCATTAAAGGATGGGATGAGGGTTTACTCGACATGTGTGTTGGTAAGTTATAATTTTCTACATTATATAAATTGTTGACGATCTCACATTGACGAAGAATACACAAGTAAATTGTCTGTTATATCAACTTCGTTTTGGGAGTTCTTCAAGTAAGAGTGTATTGCATTCCTTAATACCGTTCCATGTAGGACACTCATCAGTCCGTTTCATCATCTATGCTGTCTCTTTTATAATCTATTTATTTCTGTCTTCTCTCTCAGATCGACTTTTGTTATAAGAAACAGTTAAAAGTTATAAGAATACTTTAAGAAATAAATAGATTTTGGAGTAGAGTTGAAAACTACAAACATAAATCAGGCAAATATATTGCCTGATTTATGGTTAACCGAATTTAAAATAAATTATATGAGTTTATACCCATTTTACATGACGTTTACCTTGGTTATGATGGGATATAACCAGGTCGCAATTGCTACCAGTGCCGAGAGCGCATACATAGTGAATCACTATATACGCGCGTAATGCACATCCTCATTAAAACTGTATCTAAGACTGTCGTCTATTTTATTAAATGTTTACTTTACTGTCTGAAAGTACATGGGATCGTATTATTCATTAATTGTACAAAGGGGATTACTATTAGTATGTTTTTTATTTCATTAAAATTAAAAGTTGCTGAAGGAATAGAAAGTAACTGAACAAATTTTCAGGTGAAAAGCGTAAATTGACCATACCATCCTCCCTCGGATATGGCGAACGTGGAGCCGGTAATGTTATCCCACCCCACGCCACCCTCCACTTCGAAGTCGAGCTTATCAACATTGGAGATTCACCACCAACCACCAATGTCTTCAAAGAAATCGACGCTGACGCTGACAACATGCTATCGCGTGAAGAAGTGAGTATAGACTTAGCGTTCCAGGCGATGGACACTGATGGTGACAGGGAATTATCTAGAGAGGAGGTCAGTCCACGATCATATTCGAGGTGATGGGACTCGGCTGACGCTTGTAGACTTTGAGCTTTGGTTTGGGATGCATTTTGCATGCATTTATCAATTGAATTTAGTTTCTCATAGGCTTATTTTTACAACAATAGTTTCGATGTTGCTTGCTGTTTTAAATTAGATTAGAAAAATTATATTTTTTGAACGTGGCCATAATCCACTCATTCATACTAATAACATTCCCTGATTAAAGTCAAACTTATTATTATATTTAGATGTATGGTTACAGTACATACTTATTTTCAATATACACGTACAATATTATACAATATAGAATTTAGTTGGTTTTTAGGTTAAAGTTTAAACATGTATTTTCGAATAAATTAAGATTCTGTTCTGCAGTATACAATCAATTGTACCCAGTGTTCCATCAATGCGCTCTGAAATTGCCTTCAGGGAAACAAACACAGTATAGTCTACAAGCATTGTCTTTAAATATACTCTAGAAAACAGGCCTTCTATAATCGTCGTTTCCCCATCAAATCTTGGACATACAAGAATAATCATAACATAACAATGTTAAATATTCATATTTAATTGAATGAATTTTGAATAACATTTTTTAACCTTTTGATTTTAGGTCAGTGATTACCTTAAGAAGCAAATGGTGCCCCCAGACGGTGGTGAAATCAGCGAGGACGTTAAGCAGATGTTGGAGAGCCATGACAAGCTTGTAGAGGAAATCTTCCAACACGAGGACAAAGACAAGAATGGTTTCATCAGCCATGAAGAATTCTCAGGGCCCAAACACGACGAGCTGTAAATTTACAAATACTCCTAATTTTATAACTAGGATATAAGATGTAATTAGATTACCTTGTATGTAATTCTTCAAATTTATGACAGACTTTGAATGGCTCAAATATAATATATAATTCAGACACCTTAGTTATTTAAATGGATATGATAATAAGTAGGAATGCATATTTAAAAAACTTATCACGCATACAATCCCTGCCATCAGTTTGACAAAGTAATCAACGTATATATAATAATCTTTGTTTAAAATCAGTTTCAAAACTTGAGATTTTTTTAAAAATATATATCGTTTAATATTGTCAAAGCTCGTGGTAGATTCTCAAAATATACACATTTAATTACGCAAGTATCACACATAATAAGAAAATAAAAAGATTTTAAAATAACAATATTCATTCACGTTATATAAATATTAAATTATAAACATTTGTTTACAATTGTCTTAATTATTTGCACTGTATTTTACCTTTGATTATATTCAAGTTTGAATTCAGAAAATCTTTATTTGTTTAAAGTTATTTATAGTGTATTTTTTAACGTTGTGTTTTCCTCAATGATTGTAGTTAATGAAAATAAAGTAATATATAATTATAATTCCGTTTCATTTGTCGCAATATTATAAGCATATAAATAAAAATTACTAAGAAATACACAAATACACCAAAACGTGGACACATTTCGAGACGGTGAATGCTTTGATATACATAAATAAATAACAATAATTATTCGATACGAGGAGTTCAGTTCCATCTTTAGCGTGATTCAGAATTTAAGGTATTGTCTAGGCGTCACTTGACTGTTTCGTGTCTAATTGTTGTTGCTAATAAGTTTTAAGCCATAGTGGATTGAACACACGCTTGATTTACATCAATATATTATATATAATTGTTAAAATGTCTACTCTGTTAAAATGTAGCTTACAGTAGGGGAGCCTACGATTACTCGAGCGTCATAGACCTATTCGGTGGGGGGAGGAGCTATAGATTTTCAAAAGTGTGAAAATATCTGTGTCATGGACATACTCGAGCGCGTCAGATATTGATAGCATCGATATCCCACGTATTTTTAATAATGTACGTATGTTAATCTGATGGATTGCATGGTAGGAGTGAAAATGAAAAAAAAAATATCGAGCGCGTCAGATTTTCTAAGTGGATGTTATGTGAACCTAAAAAAACGATCTCATCTAATAATCTGACGATTTGGATGCGACGGAAACTCTCGAGCGTTATTAGAATATGCATTAAAAAATCGCCATTTTGTAATACTCAAGGGCGTCAGATTAAGACCTATATGGTTCATCTTTATTTCCTAGTCGTGATGTCTCATAATCTGAACATTATCTTATTATTATTCGCCTAATATGATAATTAAATATATATATTTTTTAAATCATTGAACTTAATTGATAGATAAGGTCAAGAAATAGCAAAAAGTGTATGTTGTTCAAGTAGAACTTGTATTTATTATATGATAATTTTAAAAAACTGCTTTAAAAATCATTAACCGGAAGAACCGGTTTACCTCGCGATATTCTAAAATATTTATATTTTATTGATTTTTGCAAAGTAGTTTCACCATAAAATACACACTTTATGTCAATATTACTCATAGTTAGTATTTTTAAACGAATATAGGCACCATGCAGCCGCACGTATTACACTTTATCGACGATATTTTTCTTACTTCGGCTTGTGGAAATCGTCAGATTCGTATTCGATATTTTTCGTTTTCGTCATCCTTGAATTATTTTCTTCGAAATAAAAAGATAATCTTTTTAGCATGTAATTAACACACCCTTCTTTAATCTGACGCGCTTGAGAATATCGGATGATTAATATTTTACTAATCTGATCCTTTATCCTTGAAGGGCGGCCATATATTAGGTCCTTACATATGAAATTGGCGATTTGTATGGGAGGAACAAAAAGTCGAATATTTTTAAATATAATATATTTAATTAATCAAAGTATGAACCATTGTTTTCTATGCACTTTTGCCATCTCATAGGTAGTTCATTGATCCCTTTACTAAAAAACCAGTCGGACGGGAATCAATAAAATCCGTGAAGGCGATTTGGACTGAC
The DNA here is from genome assembly GCF_905147105.1 of Pieris brassicae. Lineage (NCBI taxonomy): Eukaryota > Metazoa > Arthropoda > Insecta > Lepidoptera > Pieridae > Pieris > Pieris brassicae. Next base: position 9,371,342 of record NC_059680.1, read on the forward strand.
CCATCAGAGTTAATTTTTTTCCCTTGCAAGAAGTTGTCCAAATTTCGAAAAAAAAATGGTAATCTGTTGGAGCAAGGTCCGGGGAGTACGGAGGATATCTTAGACATTCCGATTGAAGCTCTTCTAATTTTGTAGCCGTCTGTTGTGCAGTGTGTGGTCTAGAGTTGTCGTGAAGTAGCAGTGGCGTGGAGCGGTTGACCAGCCTAGGTTGTTTAGTCGCTTGCTTTTCCATCATGGTTTGCAATTGCTGACATTAGACATCAGCCGTAATAGTCTGGCCAGATTTGAGAAAACTGCAATGAACAATACCGGCACTAGTCCACCAAACGCTTACAAGTAACTTTTTTGGGGTTAATTATCGCTTGGGGCAGGATTTGGCTGGCTGGCCAGGATCCAACCATTGCGCAGAGCGCTTCCGATTATTGTAAAGAATCCATTTTAGATCACAGGTAATGATTCGGTTAAAAATACCTTTCATTATTGTGCCGGTTCAGTAATGTAACGCAGCAGTCGACGCGCGTTTGCCGGTTTGCTTCAGTCAATTCGTGAGGTACCCACCTTTCAAGCTTTTTAATCTTCCCAATTTGCTTTAAGTGAATTAAAACAGTTTTATCATTAACACCGCAGCCTGCAGCTAACTCGGATGTGGTTTCTGATGGATCCGCTTCCACAATAGCCTTCAATACTTCATTATCAACTTGGGTCTCAGGCCGTTCACGGGGCTTGTTCTGCAGGTCGAAATTTCCAGAACGAAAGCATTGGAACCAAAAACGAACTGTGTTTTCTTTTGCAACATGACCGCCATACACATCATTCACCCTTCAAGTCGTTTCCGCAGCACTAGTGCCACGGCGGAACTCGTACTCGTAAATAATGCGATACTTTAAGTTTTCCATTTTGTAAAATGAGTGACGCAAACAGAAAAAAACAGAAGAAAAAAACAAATGAATGACGGTCATCGAAGCACAAATACATGAGCTGGACAAATTTGAATTTGTAATTCCTAACCAAAGAGGAGATATTTGAGGTCAAAGTGGCCAGTAGACAAAACGCCAATTTCATATGTAAGGACCTAATATATGGGGCTCATATTTGGTGGAGGTACTCCACTGGGTACAAGGTATCCCCCTGTATATTAAGATTAATTTCCCTCTTCCCCTCTTGGGCTCCAATATTTTTATGGCCGTTGTCCACTGCTAATGAGATAGCTTTCTGCGGTCCACGATTAGTCGAAACCATATAGATATACCACTGAGATCAAGCTAGATGCGAACCCCGTGGACCTCTCTGATATGAACATATTGGTACCACGGACACGGAGGTAGATTTAGTGAGTATGGCTCACCTGGTTTTCTGAGTAGCAGAGTGCACTCCCGGCACTACTCCCACATCCCCGTTGCATGTCGCTTGCGTAAACGTCACTATAAATATGTATAAACCTTTCTACTCAATAAACACAACATTTTGTGAATAACAGGTTACATTATCATATACTCATGTCATTCAACCTTCCTTAATATCACAGATAGATACTGATTTTGTATCCCACATGGTGAAACAACTTTTTAAATCGCCTTGTCTACGGTATTGTAAGGCGGCTGTGAAACCAGAGATTTTGGATTCGATTCCAGGTAGCAAAAATTTAATTGTTTATTTTCCCTCTGTAAGGGCGTGAACAACACGCAAACTTTTAAGTGTTGTTCACTTCCGCTAGATGAATCAAATATAAATTACGCATCACATAGAAGAGCTTCTAGGACTCTCAGGCTTAAAATATTTTTTTAACACTGATCACGTACTCTATCTCTAAAAAATACCAATTAAATTGACTCAGTTATGTTAAACACAAATAATAAACACAAAGGATGTTAATTTTTTTATTTTATAAGGTACATAAAACTTGTGATAATTATTATGCTGTACATTATGAACAAAGGCGTTAACCGTTCACTAAACGAAAAATTAGTTACTCAACAATATTGATTAGAACACAACACAGATAACTTAAGTCTAACTTATTAGTAATAACATTGTAAATTAATATTTTAATAAATGTTTGTAAACTTTGATTTTTCCAATATCAGTGCAATGTCTTATAAGCCGATCAATAGATAATAATAAAACTCTTCCTGCTTTTATGATGAACAAATGACTAATTAAACGCAGGTCAAATGTGGGAATAGCAAAACCTCGTTCTGTGTCCCGTTTTCAATTATATATAAAGATCAAAACAAAGTACCGTTTAGACCATAGGTAAATACAGGTCATAACGAATCACCTCAATACAACCTTACCATCGACTGTAATTAGAACTTTGTATATATTAAATTTTTTGGTGGTGTTTTATTGTAATTAAGATTAATATTTCTATGTATTCCAGTTGATTTAGTATTTTAGTTAATTGTTAGAGTATTAGGCATTTCGACCGTTTACGCCATATTCTTATATTTGGTGAACAGGTTGTAGAGAACACGAAGAGTCGATTTCAGATCTAAATTAACAATATCTGAAATAATAAAAAAATATTTAAATTTGGTAGTGAATAATAAAAAGTTCAGTAAAGAATCACGAATTGTTTCCGGTAAGCACAAATCATCTTTTCCCTAACATAATCAGTAAAGCAAGTTGAAATTTTCCATTGGGAACACTTGTTTTATCGCGTCATCTTTTATTCCGTTAATTAAGATTTTTCTTTTGAATGCACCTTAACTAAACTTATAAATTGGTACTAGCTTAAGGACATAGAATCTGGTTGTAACAGGAATCCTTATGATATTTTTTATTAGAATAATAAAAAGTTTTATTAAAAGGCTGAGAATACGACATACCTTCAGGCCTGGCTTTAGGCTTTGCCAAACCAACATCCTGCATCAGCTCAAACGCGAACGCAACATTGTGTACTTTCTGATCGAAGTCTTTCGGCGTTAAGTAAAAATCATAGAGCGGTACGAAGAAGCCTTCCAGAAGTCCCATTAAAAGAACAAGACAAACACCATCATGAAACGGACTGTCTAAGTCAGACACCTCCAAATTGACTTTACTTAGATGTTTGTTCACGAATGTTATCAGCGACTGAAATAATGAACTTTGTAAGTCCTGGGGTTAATCACTTTGGGAGAGGCGAGACTAACAATCATAATTCTTTCCGAAAAGTTTTATAATAGGGGAGCAATTTAAAAAAAATGTCACATGCGTCGCTTCATTGTAATTGGTCAATATTTTAGACAACAAACAAAAGCAAACGATTCGAGAAATATTTCGTATAAACGGCATTAATCCATCTATATGAGAATTTTGTACAAAGCTACAATTGTTACTCAATTATTTTCTCAACGATAGTAGAGGAAAAATTAAAATACACCTTTACAAGATTATGACGCGTATTGGCAGGTTTTAAATCAAGTAAAAAGTATAAAAAAAGATAAATTTGTTAAGTAAAGTACAGTGATTGTAAAAGAAGTTAGTATAAAGACAATTTACCTGTAAAACTTATTTATAGTGAAAGGATACAAACCTTTTTAACAACTTGCAGCTTATCGGGTGCATGGTCAAACAGGGCATCAAATGCATCCCTCTCACAACGCATGCCCAACTCATCATATGTTGTTGTGATGTCTTCTGTGTATGTCCTGTATTGATTTAAGGTAAGTTTATTGAAGCATTATATTGTAAGTATTTCTATAGCTTTTTACAAGATATAATTTAGAATTTAATTAGTATTTTTTAAGATAATATTAAACATAATTTACATAGCACAGGCACAAATGCAATTTGTGATATAGTATGATATGGAATTGCTGATAAAGCTAAGACCTTAATTCCAGAGACTTCCAAATTGAAACTCACATTATTTAATTATTTTATTAAATGTATAAAGGTTTTTATTTTTAACAAACCTATGCGACAGCTGGTTTTGTGCATCTTTCTTCACAACAACAACACTGACACTGACATTCTCTGGCAACCTGATAGGAGCACGGTAGTGACGAGCAAGAGCAACTAACAAATGCAAAATTGAAACCAAATTCTTAGAATGAACAGATTCCACACTCCACTTGGTAACAGGTTGTCCTGTACCAAAAAGTACCTGGAAAAGGGAGAAAAATAATCAAAGCACTTAAAACAAACTTAGCTGGATTATACTCTGCTAACTTTTAAGGGTAACATTGTCTACTTAGCATTAAACATGTCTCCAATACAAACACCCTAATGATTGTTTTATACATGGTTTAGGACTAATTTTGCATCACAATCTTAAATAAATATGTTGACTTTGAATTTCATGTAATTACATAATCTGGGTTGATGCCTAGCCACAATATTAACAAGGCTCATATTATTATTATTATTGATGTATAAATTAAAGATTTTATTCGTTTTTTCTAACAATACCTTGTTGACAGCTCGCAATACAACTGCCAATTTTTGTCTTTGTCCTTCTTCACTCTGCGTTACTTCAGGTACATCTAGTTTTGTTTCTTGCAATTTTTCTAGTAACTTCTGGAGAACCTGACCATCATACAGATCTTCACTGATATCCTTTACAATAATTCTCTGGGCCGCTAACTCATCATTGATCCAATCAATCAATACTTGAATAAGTTCTTGAACTCTTGGCTCTTCTAAGGAACGGGGTTCAATTATGGCCCTGGCTTCATTGTCCACTAAAATTAAATTTTGTTTTTAAATTCACACCATATTAATCAACGGAAATCAGTACAAAAACATTATAAACTACCAACACTTTAAAAAATACATTTAATGAATATACACTTTCATAGTTACTTGATTTAAATGTAAAATTAAAAGCATTTAATGTATATTTCGTTTTTATTGACGTTCATAAGTGTAGATTGTGTTAACTATATGAATAAATGATTTTTGACTTTTGATACTCTTGCCATTGTAAATGTGATTTGTCATAGAAAAATAATAAACAATAAAACACTTGATTTGATTAACTGCATAACATTGGGCATCAGCATTGGATCATGCCATGGTTTGGAGTTTTTTAGTTAAGATTGCATACATTATTATATACAATAACACAACATTATAATAATGATTATACTTTTCATGACTAATGCAGGTATAGCAGTCTTTGTGTTTATTTTATAGACAGCTTGACTCTAAATCCTAGCTTTGTATTTTTAAAAATTATCATACACAATTTTTGCTGCAGCAGTGTCTTACAAAATTACATGATATATGTTTAATTCGGAGCATTTTTTTAAAAAGAAGGAAGAGATTTACTGCATGCAAACTAATGAGTGCAAGGCCAGCTACAGCAAATACATGCATAAAACTTACACAAGCTATATTCTTCTGGAGGAATTTCTGGAGCTGTAGGACTTCCTGGGGAATCAATTGCATATTTCCCTTCCTCTTGCACTTCTTGCACTACAATTATTTACATTTAAATAAGTAATATACTTGTTAACATTATCCAACACTTGATAACTTCTTTTACATAAGGTATTGTAAATGGATCCTCAATAAAATCTATAAAAAAATCTGATACCATCTGTTTTCCACCTACACAAGAAATTAGGTAATTAATCTGAAATACTTCACCTTCCTTTATGCGTTTCTTTCGCCCAATGGTACCAATTTTATCCCAAAATGACTCGTCTTTATCATCCTTCTTAGGTAAAACAGGAGTACGGGGAGATTTTGGGCGTGGCGAGGACATTTCCTAAAGAGTTTACCTTGTATGAATTTTATATTAATAACAGTTAACACCTCAATCATACGAATATATATTTTTTTCGTAATAAATAAATAATGATTTACTTACCAACTAATAAAAAACAATACGAAACAGAAAATATTGAAATTAATGGAAACACATACTATTGCATGTTTGTGATTCACAATTATTTTAATAAACTAGGATATTTAGGCCAAAAGCACAGCCACAGATATCTTACTTGTGATTTTAATTTTTTTAATTTACTCTATGGTTATATTACTAGTTTAACACATTCGTCATGGAGTATACAGTACACCCAACTTACTAAAAAAATAAACGCAGTTTCGTTGCATCATAGTTTATACTCTATACTCTCACCGTTAATGTTTTGGCAAGGGCAAAACTAACACCACGCGTAATAACGAAATTTTCTTTAGGTGATTCGGTCATGGCGTTATAGTATTAAATTTATTATTTAAAGTAATATTAACTGTTATCAGTTTTCTCAGTATCAAATCGAAACTATGTATTGGTATTTAATTATATTGGATTCCGAAACGATATACTTACGCGAATGTATTATCTATGGTCTGTGTGTGATATCGTTCTACCGAGCAATATGTAAACTAGATGTTTTTGAATTGAAACGTCAAACTTGATACTAATTTTAAGCTTGAATTGAGTGTAATCATAATATACCTCACATAATCACATATCCGGATAGCATAGCTATAGTAACCAGACTGCTTATAGACAAAAACAATTGAATACATACATATGGTAGATAAATTACACTGAAAAATAGTTACGTGGTTCATCACACAATATTTGTTGTAGATGGAAATCGTACCTATGATTTCAGCACGGCTTAGCAGCCAGTGTCATAACTACTCACAACGAGAAGAAAATCATCGATACTTGTAGAGAATGTCAAAACCTCAAAATATATCCTGAGGTATCGATATCTATGTCGACTTTTGGCACATCTCTAGTTTCAATAACTATACCAGTGATGCCAACGTAGGGGTTTTCCCCTCAAATTTAGGGGAAATCAAGTTGTCCTGGGGGATTTTCATGGTGTACAATATAATAATTCTATACATTCTATACAATTTATATTAAATCTCGAGCCCAACCAACAAACTATACTAAATTTAAACTCTAAGTGTGTCTATATCTTAAATTTTTAAAAGGCTGTAATACTTCAAGATCTAAGAAACAGCTATTTAATACTACTTGAATGATTTTAATGCCTATTTGAAATTACCTCTTGAACGGAGTGTACAACAAAAACTTTAGGGATCTATATTTAGGGGTATTTGAAGTTGGTTCTAGGGGGGAATTCTGTTTGAGTTTGCATCCCTGAACTATATAAATAATAGCTTATAGCTCATAAGTCACAGCCCACAGGCTACGGATCAGTTGTAACTTGTAAACTGTACTTTGTAATGGTTAAGTCAAAATATTTTCCCGTAAGTTTTTACAACTAAGGAATTAATTTAAAATGTTGTCAAACAAGCAATTAGTTATAGGATGTTCTATAGCATTCCTCAGTAATATTGCCTTATTAGCGTTATTCGTGAAATATAATATAGGAGAGAAATTTTACATTACCATTAACCATCAAGATATTACAGTGATTTTGCCAGAAAGTTACCTGAGCATAGGAATAGACGCCTCTGAAATTCAAGATTTCAATAAAATTGATTTCTCAAATGAGAGACTTCTTAATCTTGCTGCAGCTCTTTCACCAGCAAGACTTCGCCTCGGAGGTACAATGTCAGACCGCTTAATCTTTAGTCCTAATGACTTACCTTCAGTTTCTTGTGATCATTGCCCACAGACTGCTGTAAAGTCATTTTGTTCTAGCCTTAAAAAATTGTGCAGGCATAAATTCTTACCATTTTTTATAATGACTGGAACAAAATGGATTGAAATAAACAATTTCTGTTTACGAAGTAATCTTAAATTGATGTTTCCTTTAAATGTTCTTCTTCGAGATGAACATGAGTGGAGTCAACAAAATGCCATAGAAATTATAAAATTTTCAAAATCAAACAACTATGAAATAGATTGGCAACTAGGCAATGAACCAAACTCATTTCGTCACGTTTTTAATAAAACGATATCTCCTCATGCGTTAGCCCAAGACTATAAAAGGCTTCGAAAACTTCTCAACCAGTCGGGATATAAACACTCCTTGCTTGTTGGCCCAGATACAACACGGCCCCAAGATCATCAACCAAACTGTCTTAAATATATGGTGGACTTCTTAGGAAATGCTTCGCATTATATAAATATTCGATCATGGCATCAGTATTACCTTAATAGTAGAACAGCTAAGCTAGAAGACTTTTGGACACCTGATACTTTGGAATTATTAGATAATCAGATACAAACTATGAAAAACAATACACAAACATATCACAATATTCCAATGTGGCTTACAGAAACTAGTAGTTCATATGGTGGTGGAGCACCAGGACTTTCAAATTCCTTTGCTGGTACTCCATTGTGGTTAGATAAACTTGGGCTTGCAGCTAAAAATAACATTACAACAGTAGTGAGACAAAGTTTCTTAGGTGGTAATTATAGCCTTATTGATAAAAACCTGACACCCTTGCCAGATTGGTGGTTGAGTGTTTTGTATAAAAAACTTGTTGGTAATAAAGTGTTAAACTTAACAAGCAAGAGTTCTAAATTTCAAAGACTGTATGTACACTGTGCAAATAGAAACTATACAAATGACACAACAGCCATAACATTATATGGTATAAATTTACAAATGGAGAAAATTAGATTCCTAGTCAATGGAACAGCTTTTACCGAAGATGATTTAGTTATTGATGAATATATTGTAAGTGCTCCATCAAATAATAGAAGAAGTAAAACGATTCTCTTAAATGGGTGGCCTCTGTATTATGAGTCATCAATGCCGGAATTTAAACCAATTGAGCACATGCACACTAAACATATTTCAATGCCCCCATATTCAGTCGGGTTTTGGGTAATAAAGAACACTACCATCAAAAATTGCACATAATCAAAACATTATTACCAAAAAACCAATTTTAAAAACTCAAAGGAGGAGGTAATTCATACAAAATATATTTTTTTGTTTAGTAAGCAGTCCAGGAATGCATCAATGCATTTGTATATGTTTTTATAAGTATACAAATTTTATTCCTTCTTCTGTTCCTTTCCAGTTTTTCAATTGCATATTGAATAGCTTTAATTTATATAAAAATAGTCAATTTGTAGATAGAATCTGTCATTTATACAATTTCCTGTGATTTTACTTGAGATCTTTTAGTATTTTGGGTTGTGTATATCTTGTTTGTGTATAAAAAATGTTCTGTCTGGCAATGTCTGTAAATGACCCTCTGAAAGCAGACACTAGTAAATATAATAAACAATATATATAAGTATAATTATAAACTATTTTTTTAAGTTTTTACACTTTTCCATAAGTCTAATGTTTTAAGAAGCCTTAAGAAATGTTACATAATTTGTTAGTGTATGTTTTATATATATGATTATTCTTCTAATAAGAATAAACATGTGTGTTGATTTATATACAATTTTGGGTGCAAACATGGAAGCATGTTATACTATCTCAGGTCTAAGTGATACAATACTAAGTAGGTAATAATTGTAATTTTTAACAAACTCTTTATTTGAAGGTAGCCTGCATTAGGCCAGGCCATTATTTGTTGTGGTTTTAGGAGAAAATGTAGTATTATGTGAACAGCAGATTTGCAAATTAATTTTTGTGAAACTATTTTAAGCAACAGATAATATATTCATGGAAAATAGTATTTATTTACATAAACACAAACATATATCAACTGGCCTTATATTCATTCATTTAGCATTGAACCACATTAAGGTTGTTTGATAAGTTGTTCTCTAAATCAATATCAATTACTTATTAATATTGCACATTTTCTGTATATAATAAATCTAATGATTTATAGGCATCTAGTAAGTAAAATAGAACTTCTAATATTTTTAATTTCAATATAGAATAGATGCCTACATTCATTGGATGCATTTATTTATTCAAGATATGTACTATTCTCTTACATTAGAATAATAAGTTTAGCTATTTATTATTTCCTATTATATTTAAGTTTTAGTTCTACTTTTTGGTATATAAATTTAAAAAAAATTTTTTATAGTTTGGTAATTTTGCTTAAATTGGACATAATATTCATATGCAAGAGCATGTAGCAACTAGCAACTGAAATCCTCAAAGTTGTATTATATTGTAAACAATTTTGATCAATATTAGTATTGAATATGTTAGTACTACTACTACTAATATGTTAGTACTGACATTGTACTGAATAAAAGTATGTTTTTGATTTAAATGAATTTTATAAAATATATGTAAATTTTGTGCTATTTTTTTTAAGACTGAGAAAAATAAACAGTGCCTTTTATAGATGTACCTAGTTTTTAAACATTTTATATGCCATATTTCATATTTTTTCATTCAATTAGTGACAATTACATACTATATTTAATAAAAAACCTATTTTAACAAATGTCTCTTTTAATTTGTATATCATCTCTCTCGCTCATCTCTAAAACTACTAAGTATATTTTTGTATGTACCCATGATTTTTCACATACAAAACGACGTATTTCCTTATTATAATATAAATGTATGAAAACCTAGACGGGAACTACACTGCGCTAGCTGTTAAAATCGTTAGGCATACATTTATCATTTATCAAGCGTGAGGTCGCCTTCGAACCCAAGTAATGCAAAAATTTTTGGTCAAAATGATTAATGACATACTACAGACGCCAATCATGCGATTGGTGTCCGATAAAACGTAATAAGAATTTTAGCTCCAATTACTGCTAAAATAACTACTAAGTATAACTAATATCTACGTTAGTAGTAAGACTGCTGATCAGATCTCAGGTAAAATCCCGGGTGCCGAAAAAATTAAATTTCACCATTGTTCCTTAAAAGCCAAATTTGCAAATTACAAATAAACGTAGCGGGCTTCATTGTAATTATGTAGTGTACAATTTATGTAGCGTTCATAAATAGCATAAGGATAAAGGGGTAAGGGTTAAGTAAAGCATTGCCACGAGCCAAGTCATATAATTATAGTCGTTAATGAAATTTGTTTAGCGTATACTAACTACTATAATTAGCGTTTTTGTCAACTTTCAGCCTGCCATTGAACGGCTGAACGGCTAGCCATATTACTACCGAAAAGTGAAACAATATAAGTAGAACTATAGATTAAATAAGAAGTTAGGAGAAGTTTGCATTTGATAAATTATAAGGAATTAAAATACAATGTAATAAAAACAGACCGATACGAATATTGAAATTTGCGCTTGATTAAAGCTTTGGGATTGGTGTTTGTGAGGTTTAATTATAATATGATGAAATAAGTCTAGATTTTATAAGTGATTTGATACTAGTTGGAATCGGTCTCTGTTTATGTATACCCGTAATTTTAGTTTAAGTTTAGTAGTCATTTACAAATGTTGATCGTTTAAAACCTATTTCTACTTTTAAAAGTGAAGTTTATATCAGTGATTTGCTACTATTTACTATGTAAATACATAACCTATTTAAGTAAGGCCAGAATAAAGAATTATGCTATGTATTTTATAGTTTTGTTTTTAGCAATTGCATTAAGATCTATTGGTCTAATCTAAGGTTATCTATCTAAGGTTGGGGAAAAAGTCATTTCGCAATAGAATATGTATGAACTTGAAATAAAATCTCTTTGGCTGTACTATTTTTATCTGGCTGGTTTAATTATGGCATTAAAAGTTCCGAATTAGGAAATTGTGTGATTTTTATTTATTTTTCGTAGTGTCAAAATGAGTAAATCTAATGAAGAAATTCGATACATTTTAAAATTTTACTACAAAAAGGTAAAAATGCGACGCAAGCCGCGAAAATTTTGGTGTTGAAAATGCACGTCACTCCGGTCGCCCTATTATGGATAAAATGGTTTTTTTTAAAGTGGAGCATGATCGGCATATCAGTAGTTATGACGTAGCGGTAGAACTGGGAATTGACTTCAAAACAAATTTGGCGCATTTTAAAAATACTGGGTATACAAAAAAGCTTGATATTTGGGTACCTCACGAGCTCACTGAAAGAAACCTAACAATGTACTCATTTGTGATTCATTATTACGACGTATTGACACCGAAACATTTTTGAAGTGGCTGATAACTGGTGATGAAAAGTGGATCATAGTGAAAAAAGTCATGGTCAAAGGCTTGGAAAGTGTGGTGGGATTGGAAGGGCATTATTCATTATGAGCTGTTAATAATCGCGCGGTGCCCGCAACGCATATAAACCCTGAGTAAGATCTTCGTGGTAATAGAACCACGCGGGTGCCGCACGATTCTGTTTTCTAGCGGTTGAGTAGCGGCAACCGTGCGGTTCGACTAACCGCGCGATTATGTGTCGACGATTATATAACCACCTATTTAAATAAGATCCGCGCGGTTCCCGTGTGATTTTCGAACCGCGCGGTTTAGCCGTGTCTTAACAAGGCCGTATTGACGAAAACGCTTTGTTCACAGCCAAGAGACATGTTACAACACGACCGCAGAATCTACTACGAGCTGGCGTTCGTACCACTAAGGTGCCGTCATATTGTTTCTCGATTTAATGTATTCCTAATGCCACATGTAAACCTAATAAAAGTTTAAACTTACAATATTTTAAATTTTCTATAGCAAGCTGCATCTGTTGACATAAGCGAGCAATGTCGCATTTTTTATTTTATTTAAGAAGTTTGTTTCATGTTCTCTCAGAAACATTAGGATATAAATAAATAAAACATTTTGAACCTGCATAATCGCGATATACAATAATTAGTAGTACTCAAATTAGAATACAGTAAAGAGTTTCCAGTAAGTTTACATCACTTTATAAATGTTATTTTTAAACTTTTAACAATAAAATTACCCATTGAATAACCCCTTGGTGCGGTCTTACAGAAGTTTGTCAGTTTTCTATTTGATCAAATTACTAACAAAAAAATAGGGTTGTAGTGGAGAAAAGGCCTAGAATATGGAATCTTGAGTGTGCTGATTACAAATTGGCCATGTGTCAGTCGATCCCTTAATATTGGATGCACGTAGTGGGTGCCTTCTCTTTTTTTATTTAGTTTCTGTATCACCCACAGACACGCTAGTTCCTCTTTGACTTCCACCTTGAAACTGATCGCTAATTAACCGCCAATGTTTGAATAGTCGACATTTTTGTGGTTCAAACCGCACGATCGGACAATCGTGCGGTTTTCACAATGTCTGAACGAGCACTACAATTACTTTACGGTAGTAATATGGCTGGACCCCCTGTGCTTGGGACTAAATCCCTGTGACTGGCCGAGGCTCGCAGGCGTTACATACTAACGCCGAACGAATTTGTATGGAAATGGTCACGTGATAAAACCTGGTTTTCTATCGTACGATTCCTATTTATTTATCTGTATATAAAACTATAAATATCCTGGTCAAAACGATTTTTATCCATAATAACCAATATACGATAATTTTTAGGCTTTGGTTAAGCTGCTTGGCTATGAACATTGCGACTAAACCATTTGCTTGTCACACCGAGTCTTTGGCGGGCAGTTGTCTATAAATATTGTCTTACATATCCACTTAAGAACCGTTTAAATATATGAATTTATTTTTTGGTCCAATTAAAAAAAAAGAGGCGACTTAATACTCTTTTTCATAGATTTATAATGCTCAGACGTATTATTAAAATTGTGTTATGTTTTACTGTTATTTTAAATATAACGATTTGCAATGGAACTATTCAGTACCTAAAACCTAGCGATAAATGGCCTACTATTGTTATAACAAGTCTTGTTCGCAACAAAGAAAATGCTTTGCCCTATTTCTTATCGGGTTTACAAAAACTTGATTATCCTAAAGATAGAATTATAATATGGTAAATTTCTAATATAACATTATTTAAGAGTTTAAATGTGTAATAACTTTCTATTTATTTAAATCTTCGCTGATTTATAAATCTTTACTGCAGGTTCTATAGTGACTATAATTCGGATAACAGTGACAATATTCTCAAGGACTGGATAAGTGCTCATTCTTCTGAGTATCATGAAATACACGTTTCTACTAATACAACCACAGCTTTATTGCTTCCTGATCAAGAAACAATAACACATTGGAGTGCATTGAGATATCAACATGTAATACAACTGAGAGAAAAAGCTCTTAATTTTGCAAGAAATTTGTGGGCTAACTATTTATTTGTAAGTATTTTTTACTATTAGCAATATTTTTTTGACCACAATAACTTCAACCCCTTTAACACATGAAAAATGAGAAGAAATATGAAAATAATTAATATAGAAGATGCTATTAACAATGTATACTTCGAGCTTGACTACTGTTATATACAAAATAAAAGCATATAACATTCACTCTTGTAGAAGAAATAATGACAAAATGATGTTCTCAATTGGATGAGATGAAGTCAAGAAATTCTCTGCCACTGTTTGGAATTTCTTAGTAAAAATTTAGTAGAATATATATGTTATGTTTTTCTTAGACTGTGTTTGATATCATTAAATTCAAGCAAGTATATATCAGACAAGAAAACTTGCTATTTTAACTAAAACTTAATCTTTCAGATGCTGGATGCAGATGTTCTATTGACGGAACCATTAACATTAAAATTACTTGTAAACAAAGATTTAGCTATCTCCGCACCTATGCTTATATCAGATGGGGCTTACTCTAATTTTTGGTAAGACTTTTTGCCTTCTGCACTTGATTATGGTTTAATGGTTAATACACATGGTATATTGCCCAGAAGCCCTCCCAGACTAACCGAATTGATTAAGAGGCAATAAATGATGACTAGCTGCTTTCCTTGGTAATGAATCAAGTATAAACACACATATATATATGAAATATCTGCATTTTCAGTTGTTGGGAAGTTACATAGTTTCAAAAACACACTACAACTATAGAATTAACATTTTAATTTTTACAATTGAGTTTGGTGCATAAATAGTTTATAATTACCTGAGTAGTGATGATATTGTGATTTTCATTGCAGGTGTGGTATGGATGAATTCCATTATTATAAAAGAACTGAAGAATACAGGCCAATATTGAAACGTAAGGAAATTGGATGTTTCAAGGTTCCTATGGTTCACTCAGCTGTTTTAATTAATTTGAATTTCAAAGATTCCGACTTGCTGACTTACGTGCCAGAAAAAATTAAAGATTATGATGGCCCAGAAGATGATATAATTGCATTTGCTGTAGGAGCAAGAAAAAATGGTATAGTTCATAAATATATTACCGTATATACACCCTAACATATTTTTATGCAATATTTCTTTAAAATCAGACAAAAATTAACTTCTGAGTTTATGTTTTAGTTCATAATCACATTTTACTTTATGGCCTAGTCATTGAAAATTAGTATCATTACACCAAATCAACATTCATGGATGTTAAAATAGTAAATTAAAATTACCAAAACACATGTTTTGAATAATAATTATTTAATGAATACTTTTTACAGGGATCCCAATGCATATATGTAATGATCATATGTACGGCTTTGTCCCAGTTCCGTTAGAGAAAGATAATGATGACGACGATAAGGAAGAAATGTTAAATCTTAAAATGGAAGCCCTTGGACATGAAATACATTTACCACTTGATAAAAATCTAGCAAAATATGTGCATTATCCAGAAATAACCGATTTGAATTGTACTCAGATTTTCATGATAAATCTAGAAAGAAGGAAAGAAAGACGAGACCTCATGAATGCTAGTTTTGTAGAACTTGGCATAGTTAGCACATGGTTCAAGGCTATCGATGGGAAGTAAGTTACTGTTCATTTGTTTTCTCAAATCATCCTAATGCATAAGCAATGCAAAAGCAACATAACATGTGGTTCTACTGTCACATGTTATGTTGCTTTTCTTACTGTGTAAGTAATTTCAAAGGTCAACCATGTATTTCCTAACTAAAAAATATTATATGATTTAGGTTAAGAATTATCTTAACCTAAATCAGTATAATATTTTTTAACTAGTAGTATTAACTACTTACCACTCATGGCAAATATTAAAAATCAGAAAGAATTATCACATGTGCTTTTATTATGATCCTAGTCAGGATATGAACTGGCAACCTCAACTGCAGTCCAACGAGACTGATAAATCATATACAGGAAGTAAGAGAACCATTGAACCGCCAAGGAAATTGTTATTTTACATTAAATAGTATTAAGCTCAAAAGGCTGGCATGGGATTCGTTGTTTAACCACAAAAATTAACTAAATGTAAATTCACTTATTTCAGGAGCTTAACCAAAGAAGACATAATCCAGAAGTATAATATAAAGCTTTTACCTAACTATGAAGATCCATACCACAAAAGGTAAATTATATTTTAATTGCCTCGATAACTGTAGTGGTTATTTATACAAAAATAATTGTAACGGACACAATTAAAATTTGATATTACAGGCCAATGAAAGCGGGAGAAATAGGCTGCTTTCTAAGTCATTACTTTATTTGGAAAAGGGTGAGCTTTTTTTAAGTAGTACAAATGTGTTAAATTAGTATAATTAGGCACTTAACAGGAGAAACTGGCAGAGTTTTAGTGCCATAGAAGCTATCAGAACTGGTCCAGTCGTGCTACAGTCTTGGCCTCAGATATTTGAATCTGTTTTGGTTTTGTGATGATGTTTTCCTTAATAGACAAATAGGTGATCAACTTTGTGTGATTGACACACGCTCTTTGGCTCTTAAGACAATGCTAGATTCGTCACGATCTTTTCGTTCATACGAGCGAGTGTTAAATCCTCAAAAGGTCCATTTGTGCCCAATCGGGGTTCGAACCTATGACCCTTAGAGCTCCTTGCGCCTTGTAAGCATTATTTGAAAACAGTTTTTTTTTATTTTCACAATTAGATATAAGAAAAAATCTAAATGATAATTTTACAAAAAATATGCCAATTACATAATTTGAATAAAAATGAATCGCAAAATATGTTGCTAAGGTCAAACTCGATGACGGCTGGACAAATTCGAGTAATTTTGTTTATATATTCCTTGAAGTGTAATAATAGTTTTTATGGAGAGAAAAATTGCACAGAGAAGCTTAAGAAACAGTTTTCTTTTTCTGTAAATGTGACCGCAACTTCAACGCAACAAATGTTCCATATATTGTTTAGTATTTACCAAAAAGGTAGTATAAGTAAAAAAATTGTATTAAGGCGAAACGAAATTCGTGGGGCCTGTGATAATTATAGTGATTTAACGTTTTAGATTGTTGAGAATCACTACGATACAACACTTATACTAGAAGACGATATACATTTTGTGCCGTATTTTAAAGAGAAATTTCTAAGTGTATTACAAGAAATAAGAAACATTGATTGGGATCTTTTGTAAGTATGGTAGTCGCTATAATAATCGCTAATTTATAAACTAAAAATTTTTTTTTAACCAAATCCTGCAAATTAATGTATTGGTATCTCAAAAATGATTTGTTAAAACTTTGGCTATTACATAAGAATATGATCTAGTCTAAGATATGACCACAAATATAAGATTTACAATATTATGAACCCGTTCGGAAGCATCATCATAATATACTAAGAATGTTTTTGATATTGTATACCACTTGACTTTTATAGGTACATAGGCCGCAAGATACTTCTTGATAATGAAGAACCCTACATAACAGAGCATACAGTAAAACCGCAGTATTCTTATTGGACACTGGGTTATGTATTGCGGGAAAGTGGTGCAAAGAAATTACTGGCAGCGGATCCACTATCAAAATTATTGCCCGTTGATGAGTATTTGCCAATCATGTTTGACCAACATCCAACGTAAGTCTTTTCTTAACTTCTTTTACCTGCACCTAATGCTAGGGGTTTTTCAAACCAAAAATAAAAGCTAAGGAACAGTCAGGCCCACCAGCCACCACAAAATATAGAAAAAAAAGAAGACCAATCAACTATTTATAACTTCTACTCTCTTTTTTTATAAAATAACAGAGAATGCTAAACTATGCTTGTTATTTTCAACATCGAACTTTTCAGAAGCGGCAACGCACTTGCATGCCTTTTTTTAGTTTTTTGAGCCTCCTGCCCGTTTGCCCCATGTGGTTAAAATAACATACATACATAATGAAACATACAATCTATTTATAAAGGCATTTCAGCTTTCTAATATTAATCTTTGTAAACGATTACGTGTAAGGGATGTACTGGGACATTGTTTTTGTTACGGTAGTTATAGAGTAGAATTAAAAAATATATGTATATTTTAACCCGATAATAATAGTATTAATTAACTACCTACTCCAGGCATAAGTTCTGTTACAAAAGAGATCGCATTTTTTTAAATGAAGTATTGCTATTAAAATTTATATCTATCTTCATTCTCACGGTAAGATTTTTTGCTTCCTAATGGGGGTTTCGATGAATTCTGGCTTTAACAGCCTTTGTATTACTAACAGCTCACGGCCCGCCGCTTTTCTGGTTTTGGGCAGACGGAAGTGTTGTTTTATCTGTTGATAGTACGATATACGAACATACGGCTGATACCTAGCTTTTGAAGTGTCTGGAATATAACCAACGGCTCCATACCCACTTTGTGCAAGGCGAACACTGCAATTCTATTTTTTTAACACCGCATTCCATAATGTTATTTGATAATGAATACGAAAAAATATGTGATGTGGCGCAAAATCGAAAGTCTTCCAAATTCAAAATAATTTAAAAATTTGAAAAAAGAAAAGATTTTTTTATGCCCAGTCTAGTTATAGAATTAATTATTTATACCTATGTGTCAACTAATTCTCGAAGGTGTTTGAAATAATTGGTTGGTGGCTATTCTGGGAATTTTAAAAAATGTAGATTCTAGTATTGTTAATGGGAATAGTCTGTTATAATAATTGTTTTAGGACTCGATGGGTTGAGCATTTTCCGATACGTGATCTAAAAGCACTATCTGCGGCGCCACTACTGGTACATCCAACACACTATACCGGAGAAGATGGCTATATCAGTGACACGGAGGACTCCAACATAGTGGACCCTAAAGCTGACAGGACAGACCTGTAACTATCTATTTTATTGTGCCATATTTAGCCATGCCAGTAAACGGAATTTCTTTAATTCTCTACATTGTTTCATATCTTGATATACGTAGTATATAAAATGCTTTTGCTATTTTTGGTTGATATTTAATCTTATCCGCTGCATTCTCACATATCTGACAAAAAAAATTACCAAAGATTTTATATTCTATTAAAGAATCTCTATACTAGATAATATTTATTCAATATATTATGTTAATTATTGTAATTAGCTATATTTTTTATTGATTTATAGTTATGGCCATAAAAACATAATGAAGTTAATTTTGTAATTTAAGTACAAATATATTATTCGAAAAATATACATTTATTATAGTGTAAGCCTATTTGTGCCATATTGTTTATATATTAATAAATTTTAATTACATTTTATCAGTGTGTTATTCTTAAACAAAAAAAACAATCGAGGATTTTAAATGTTCGGATTTATTCATTAACAATAACATTTTAATGACGTTCATACAATAGTTTTGTGATTATAACTTAGAATCGGACAACATTTGAAAAATGAGTTCGATGACAGTGCGAGTCGGACGTCCGGTCATGCCTCGGTTAAGATAGGGAAAGTCATGACCTTTAGTAAAGGCCACATTGTATGTGTCTAAATGTACCCATTTGCCATCACAAATAAATTGTTTTAAGAACGCAGCACAATTAGGTGAATCACCATAGTTGTGCCGAGCTGTGTTTGCTACATCTGCCACGTCGCAGTCTTTTATACGTTCTTCATAAAATTTCCATAAAGGCATACGCCAAATTCTATCCCCTGTTTGACTACTCGCGTTCTCTATATACTTGTAAAGCTCTTCCGAGTTTGAATAGCACCCGCACGCAGCTCCTCCTAATGTATACACCAACTCTTTTGACATTGTACCGATATCTATAACAAATTTAGGCCAGTAATTTCTGGCATATACCAGACTATCCGCAACTAACAGACGACCTTCTCGAGATGGAAGTCGTATATGAATGGATTTTCCGTTCGCACAATATACTACATCGCCAAATTTTGGACTTTTTCCATTAGGCATTAATTCACACAACGGCAAAATTCCTCGAATATTGATAGGTAACTTTAACAACGCAGCTGCTCTTGTAATTGCAAGAACACAGGCAGCTCCAGCCATATCTCCTTTCATAAATTGTAAATCTTTTCGAGGCTTCAGATCTAGGCTTCCGCTATCAAAGGTAACTCCTTTTCCAATCAAAACTATTGGGCGACTGCATTCATGGGCGCCATAGTAACTGATTTCAACGTATAGTGGAGGTTGAATGGAAGACTTCCCTATAGCAACAAACCCACCCATTTCGTGACTTGCAGCCCAACCTTTTGTTTTTACATCTACATTAATATCTAATTCGCATAATAAATCCACAGCTAATTTAGCAAATGATGTTGGCGTTAATATATTAGGTGGCATCTCTTGAAGGTACCTAGCTAAATTTTGTGATTCCGCTTTTACTTTTCCAATATTCCAACCAAAGAAGTCACAGTCGTCAAATAGTTCTACATTACATTTTGGTATAACTTGTTGATGTTTAGACGATTTATATTCCTGAAATTTCCACACTGCTAGATTAGAGCCTTCTGCTGCAGCTTCGGCATTTCCAAAGGACTCTACGTGAATTTGTGATGGCTTAAACTGTAAAAGAGCATTAGAACCAACTCCCGCTGCCACTCGAATTGCTTCTTTCCTTTCATCGAGGTTTTCAATTTTATTAAATGCTAAACATTCAGTACCTAATCCAGCTACAGCAACATAAGCATAAACTGGATCTAAGTCATAGAATATTCTATAATCACCTAATCTCGGTATCGGTGTTAATTTAAGTTGGTTCCATAATTTTCCCTTTGTTTCACTATCATATTTTTGAGCACTTGCTGTTAATATTGCAGCTTCTCCTTGAACGTTTTCATTATAATAAACTCCAAGAACAAGCCCCTTGTCTCGTAAAGCACAAGCTTTAGGATCATGTAGTTTTTTAGGCTTAACATTGGCACAGTCTGTGGGATGACTCCGAAATTCTGATATTCGTCGGATGCAATGTTTACTGTATGGAAACCTTAACATATTTATTTTAAAAAACACAAAAAATTTTGTAGTGTTGATTTAAAAAGTAATCATGGCTTACTAGATTATAATAAAAATACAAAACATAAGTACAACAGATAATTAAATTAAAATATCACACGACATTGAAAGTCTGTAAAAACGAGGCACATATTGTCTTTTTTAGAAGGTCAAGAAGCTTTTTTCGTAAGCCAGCTAGGACAGTAACGGCTTACCATTTGAGGGATATCAAAAAGCACAGTCTCTTGTAGCTGTCTATATATAATAAGAATAAGTAAAGGAATTGCAAGGCGTTCATCTTTAAAGAAATATACCCAAAAAGCTAATATTAATAAACATAAATCAACAGTGTAGTCAATGACTGACCTAACATTCCTCTTTGCTTTTTGTTCAAGTTTTTGATAGTCAATTGGAATAACGATAGTCGCCCGTTCTGTTGTTTTTAATATAACTTTAGCATTATCTACATTTTTCATATTTTCTTTTTCAGTTGGTATTATTTTTTGCTGTTTTACCAAAACTGTTGAAGTTTTTTGTCCTTGCCTCGGTTTTTGTTGTGGTCCTATATTTTCATTGGGTTTTACTTGTATTTTTTTAATAGCCGTTTTCTTCTTTCCCCTAATGTTATTTTTTGTGACTACTTTAGTAGACGACGTAGTGGTTGGTTGTTCCACAATTCTTTCTTTTTTTAAATCGGTCATTTGCTTTTCAGCTTCTTGTTTTAGGTCCTCAGTGTTTAGTAAAAGAGGAGTGTGCGGTCTCTTATGACTTCCGTATTCTTTCACGATGTTTCCGTAATAGTCAATAACGGTTTTTCCTTCATCATCTAATTTGTCATCCACTTTTTCAATCACAGTCGGAGCTTTGATTTGCTCTGCTGTAATGTTCTTTTTTATTTTGTCGGTGTCCCTTCTATTTAATATTTTTGGTAAACCGAACGGCTTCTGCACAGGCATTTTTGTGATTTTTTTAAAAAGCGTCATTTTGTCTTTTTTAGATTTTTCTTTTTCGTTCACTTTCTGTTCAGATTTTGGCGCAGTTTGGTCACTATTTGGCAAAACGTCCTCTCTGTGTTTAAGTATAGGTTTTGGAACAAAATTTGGATCAGGAAGGGGTAACGGTTTAACAATTTCTTCTGTCGATTCGTATTCAACATCTTCCATAGATTGCTCGTGAGAGAACTGGTGTGCAATTTTATCTCTAGGATTATATGTTTCCTCGTCATTTGAATAATGACTTTGTCTGTCTATATCCTCGATGAGGCTTTCAGCATCTTCATCTGAAAATTCTTCACCAGTTGAAACGGTGCTAGCCGTATAGTCTTCCTCAAATGACATCTGTTGCCATTTATCGTTTGAGTCTTGAGATACTTGTCTGTCTTCCGACTCAAATTTATAATGTTTATTTTCAATAGAGTCAGTTTGTATGAATATGTTTGGCGTTTTTAATTTAACTTCCGTACTTTGTTCATTTATTGTGTCGGTCGTATCTTTAACTTCGGGAGCTGCTGCAGTTGAAATGTAAATTTTACTGTCTTTCTGTTTATTTTGCTCTTCTTTCATTGCCACAGCTTTATAAAATCGCGCCATAGCTTGTTCGTGTAGAAGTTCTGTGGAACTCACCGCGTTTCTTAATGATTTGAATGGCATTACACAGCGAGTGCTTAGTTCGGGGGCAGATAAAGATATAGGCGGCGGCGATATAGCGTCTTCCAGGTCGAGTTGAAAAGATTTTCTTTTTTCTGAAAGATAAAAAAAATATTTGTTAGATAATTTGATATGACAGTGTACTATTCACCTTATTTAGCCTTATTTAGTATACCTTTATTAGTCATCTATACTATCGCTGAAAGCAAATAAGTACATAATGCAATATATACTGAAATATAGTGTTAATCATCATATATTTAAAACACATTCCTATATTTTATTGCTTCGATAATTAAGTAGTTTATGAAGTCGTGTAGTTATTAAGAGTTATTTAGAGCTTAATTATTTTAGGTTAAGTCTTAATCCCGAAAAGTTTGGGACTGTAGACAAGTTGTGTCTATTGATTAGAAAAACGGGGAAATAAAAACGTTTCGATCGTTTATTTGCTTAAATATGTTTGTCTTATGGTGCTAGGTAGAATACGATTATAATGATCCAATGGCGCTACAACAACCCCTCCAGGGTTTTAACATTTTCATAAATATCCATTGTTTTAATATAGTCTCACAGTAACTGAAAAAAAAATTGCTTCTAGCAATCGGCAAATAAATAATACGCCGCTCGCTAATAGTTAAGAGCTAAATAGCTTTCCTAAATGTTTTTAAGTTCACCTCTTGGTGAAAGCGAAGTGAAGCGAAGTTATAACATCCGGCCGTAACATATTCAATAAAAAGTGTGTATTCGGTTGAAATGTAGTTCATAATGAATCTGTTTAGAAATCTATTAAATATCAAGTACTTATGCCGACATACAAACAAAATTCCAACATAAACTTATACATTCGCGCATCATATTTGTTATAAAAATAATATTACCCGCCTTAAAATATGTACTAAATAAATATTTGAACAGACGTAAATATTTTATCGTTTCAGTTTCCTGCTTCTTTCTTCCTTCCAACCTTAGTCAGAATAGATTGGTGCCAATTTATGGTACTTAATAATTACTACTACTATATACTAATTTTATTCGCAATGCGGCTGTCTTAAGATATTTCAATTAGATATATACACATTATATAATATTGTCATAAAAAGATCATGCGAAAAGATAATGTTTTGTTAGTTACATCGCAAAGCGTGATTCAACAATTTCACTTACCAGCTTTTTCCGCTGACTTGTCGGTATTTGGGTAAAGTACCAACATAAATTCATTGCTTTCCGACTGACCGCGAGTTGAACTGCGAGGCCTACGACGTGGTACAGGTGATGCTGCAGAAGACTGCGAATTTTCTAGTTCTGTTGGTTTCGAAGGCGACGAGACTAGACCGCGCTTTCGCCGTGGCGCTGGAGAAACAGGGACTTCATCACCAGTTTCACGCATAAGTACATCGGTAATTATTTTCGATTCTACTTCTAAGAATTCCATATCCACGGGTCTACCCGGTATTCGGATAGGTGCAGATTCAGCGCTCGGTGCACTCATGCCATATGGACTTTCTGCTTTTACTCTAAATTTATATTCACTCCCTTCAATCAGATCAAATAGCGTTACGTTTGTTTTACGACTTGTTGTTGCTTTTAACCAAACGTTCCATCCAGTTCGGAAATACTCCAACACGTAATTACCTATACGACAGCCGCCGTCGTCTTCTGGGGGCTCCCAGTCTAAGGTCACGGACTTATCAACTTGTCGTGTAACAGTAACGCGTTGCGGAGGATCTGGAGGTGCTGTGATTGTCACTAAAAATGCAGCCGTATCCTCACCTATACTATTCTTTGCATGAACTTGATATTCACCCCGATCGCCGCGTCTTGCAGAATGAATTTTTAACATTGAAAACTTTGGGGTATTCGTAATTTCTACACGCTTATCGGGAACTATTGGTTGGCCATCATGTCGCCATTCTACGCTAGGTGAAGGCTTTCCTACTATTGTTGTTTTCAAATACACGGTTTCATTAATTTCGTAAAGAAGTCCATCTTCATACTGACGCGGATACCGTAATTTAGGGGCCGCTTCTAAAGTTAGTCGCGCTTTGGTGACCGTGTGACCTAAGCGGTTTGTAGCCGTACATTTAATTTCACCTTCATCACTAGGGAGAGTTTGATGAAAAATCAGAACACTGGTGGACTCTGTTGTAGATATAGCAGTTCGTCTACTGCTAAATATTTCGTAATCATCTTTAAACCAAGCTATCGTTGGAATGGGAATGCCGACGAAAGACACGCGAAACTCTGTTTTATCGTTTTCTAACGCTATTACATCTTCTAACTGCTGGAGGAACAAGGGTGGTTCGTTTTGAATTCGGTCAGAACTGACGGTAAGTACGTCAGATAATTCGCTAAAATCTGAGCGGCCGACACCATTAACAGCGGCTACACGAAACTGATATCGATGAGGTGGTTCCAGACCGGATAATACTAATTCTGGTCGTAGAACTACGGGAGGAGATGTTCGCACCCAGTCCGCTGAACCGAGTCGGTTACATTCGACCTGATACCCTCGTAGCGGCGCGCCACCGTCGTGAACCGGTGGGCGCCACCGAAGGGTTATAGCATTTGGCTCTTCATCTGATGGTATTGGTATCACATCTGGTTTTCCCGGTATGGCCGGTCGCCCTGAAAATCATTTGCATATAATCAGTAATTGCCAACATAGCGCATACTTATATACCAATAAATAATAATTGACGTCGATTACATCACTCTAATCAAGCTGTGATTTGGCATTACCCTTTCTGCAAAATTAGACATGTGATTATAGTTACTCGAACACGAAACGTCTCAAGATTTGTTTTGTTGTGGCACGCTTGAGACCACAGTGAGCGGTTTTAAAAATAGATGTATAGGCTGGGTCGGCATGTGTCGTGCACGTGTGACGTGCCAGCGTGGTTGTCAGTGTGGGGTAGTTGGTATGTTTACCTGCTGTCTTCCAGTGGACGTTTTTCTTGGGTTTGAGGCCTGCGTGCGAGGTGGAGTGTTGGTTGCCCATAGCGGCGGCGGCGCGCGCCGATACACTGATCGCTACGTCTGTGCGTTCCCAATCCCGCCACCCCGCGCACCTCGTGCTGGGAATAACTCGCAACGCCCGGATACATCTTGATCAACTATGGATGACTTTTTAATATTGATTGATGTTTGATTTGCTAAGTCAATAGTGTTCGGAGTATTTGGATTTAGTATGCGATATGTTAATGTAAATGTTTAGCTTAATTAAACAACTCATAATTGTTTTATTTGTGAGTAATGCGACGAAGGCATAGTTAATAGATTGTAAAGTAAACTAAAGCTTGGAAAATTTTGGAGATATTTTAAGATTTTTTTGTAGAACGACATCTTTCGGACGGAGTTAATTCTTAGTGGATTTTTAAAAGCTCTGTTTAATTCGATGACTTTCACTGTTGAAGTGCTACATGATAATTTCGGTAGATGGCATGCTTTAACGTTGACAATTTTATTTATTTTGTAAAAAAAGTTTCATTTAAAAAAGTATTTATTTTCATGTTTACATTTAGTGGAATTAACAAACGTAGTAGTTACTTTGAATATAATAATTTGATTTGTATGTAGTTTTTGACTAAAAATTATAATTAGGCAGGCAAACTTCTTTTTATGCATGAAAGCTATTTTGTGCATCGAACTCTGCGTCAAAAGGTTACGCGTAAAACTTTTAATTAGGATTTTTCAGGTAAATATGTTTATTATTGTATAGACCATAAAACATTTATAAAATAAATATTTTACTTTACCGTAAAGTTTTACGTTTACGAGTATAGTATGTTAATCAATTTTTATTATTTAACGATTGAAGTGGTATAGGAGCTGTGTATAAAGAGGTGTTGGCCAAGTGACATCAGTGAGCGACTCCCATCCCGTACGTCCCAACTCTAGATCTGCACCAATAGAATTTCTGTCTATGTTTCCATTTAATACTTCCCTTAATCATTCCCTAGGTCTAAAATCAGAAATATCTTCCAAATTCCTCCTACAAAAACCAACCTAGGAGTCCAAGCACCTCTCTTTCGAATTCTTCGCGATTTTAACGGATTGAATAGTACTTATCCGGAGCCGGATATATTCGATACTGGGCTGATCGGTTATAGAGGAAGCATTTTTAGGTGCCTATCTCGAACCTAATTCGCTGTTTTGTTAATGTTTTTTTTGTATTATATGTTTAATTGTACTTTTTAATTTTAATTTTCTTTTTTGAAACACTTATGTTTACTTTACTTGTCATACATTTTATATGAAAGATTTTATAAAATATGCAGTAGATTAAGTACAATGTGTGATGTGTTAAGCTTTAATAAATAAATAAATACTCTCTCGTACAGTGAAGAAAAACAACATTCGGCATGCCTTAGACTCCAACAACGTCTACATGTTATAGATTAGACACTACATTTTTGATTACGGTATAAGTAACTGTTAAACTCTTAAGCAGTCTAATGCATCATTCTTTATATAAGTTGAGCCCATTTATATAAACATTTATTTTTAATCTACATTGGTAATTTGTTAAAAACCTTTAATGTCTGTAAATATATTTACATAAAACTGTAAGATCGGTTGAAAAACATGTAGCATCATTCGACCTACATCGCATTGGAACGACGCCAGCTGACGACTGAACATATAGATGGATCGTTCTCTCAAGGTGACATTGTATATTCCACAGGAATCTGGAGTAACTGGAGAAATTCACATAGTCGCGGTAGAACCTTTAATGGGTGATCATATTTCTGTAATCATTATACATGTATATGTCGAATGGCATTACTATCAATGGCACACGGAGCTTAAAAATTACATCAAAGTTGAATTAGCCTCTATTTCTGGCATTGAGAGTCAACAATTTTCAGACACAGTATCACTTCCATGTACATCCAAGACATCCTAGACTGTTAGGGACTATGAGGGAATCATAGTTCACACTAAGTGATACTATGGAATGTGGATTTCTGGTATTTTTCTTCACCATATAAAAGCATATAACTCAGCCTCCAGGTCCTTCAAACGGGAAATCGCTAAGGCAAAGTCAGAGCACATCGCCAGATTTGGCGAGAGATTGGCCCAACTCCCTTCTGGGACCCGAGCCTTCTGGTCTCTCGCCAAAGCTGTACAAGGGAATTTTTGTCAGCCATCGATACCACCGCTGCACAGAGAGGATGACTCGCTCGCCCACACTGCGAAGGAGAAGGCCGACCTCTTGGGCTGTCTCTTTGCGTCCAACTCGACTTTGGATGACCGGGGGAGATCACCACCGGCGATTTCGCGGTGTGATAACTCAATGCCGGAAATCACATTCCAGCAACGTGCTGTTCGCAGAGCACTATCTTCCTTGGACATTCATAAGTCGAGCGGGCCGGATGGTATCCCTCCAATTGTGCTGCGTACATGTGCTCCTGAGTTGGCTCCGGTCCTGACGCGCCTTTTCCGGTACCTGTACTCGCTCGGCACTGTCCCGAAGTGCTGGAAGACCGCTTCGATACATCCGATCCCTAAAAAAGGCGATCGCACTGATCCATCCAACTATCGCCCAATCGCAATAACCTCCTTGTTCTCCAAAATAATGGAATCCATTATTAATGGCCAGCTCTTGAGTTATCTAGAGGGCCACCAGCTGATTAGCGACTATCAGTACGGCTTTCGTCGTGGTCGTTCAGCTGGTGACCTTCTAGTATACCTTACTCATAGATGGGCAGAGGCAATTGAGTCCAAGGGGGAGGCACTAGCGGTTAGTTTGGACATAGCGAAAGCCTTCGATCGGGTGTGGCACAAAGCACTGCTCTCGAAGCTACCAGCCTACGGGCTTCCTGAGAAATTATGCGACTGGATCTCCAGCTTTCTAGCCGATCGGAGCATCAAGGTCGTCGTCGACGGAGCATGTTCCGACCTTAAACCCGTGAATGCTGGGGTCCCACAAGGCTGTGTTCTGTCCCCGACCCTGTTTCTTCTGCATATCAATGACATGTTGCAACTTAGCAACATTCATTGCTATGCGGACGACAGCACTGGGGATACTCTTTACACTGGCCGGGCAGGTATTTCTCGGGCAGTTGTCGATGAGTACCGGAACAAACTTGTGTCTGAAGTCGAAACTCTTTTACGTGGAGTCTCGGACTGGGGTAGACTAAACCTAGTCCAATTTAACCCCAAGAAGACACAAGTTTGCGCGTTTTCCGCGAAAAAAATACCCTTTGTCGCTACTCCTCTTTTCGAAAACACTCTTCTTGAAACCACAGCCAGCATCGGAATACTTGGCGTTGACATATCGAACGACGTTCAGTTTCGCGGTCATTTGGAGGGAAAGGCTAAATTAGCCTCCAAAAAGCTTGGTGTGCTCAGCAAGGCGAGACGGTACTTCACTCCGGGCCACCGCTTGCAACTCTATAAAGCGCAAATACGGCCCCACATGGAATACTGTTCTCACCTCTGGGCGGGGGCTCCCCAGTACCAGCTCCTTCCACTTGACCGTATCCAACGAAGAGCGGTTCGAATCGTCGATGACCAATCCCTCTCCGAGCGGCTCGATCCTTTGGCGTTGCGTAGAGATGTGGGGTCACTCTGCATCTTCTACCGCATTTACCATGGAGAGTGTTCAGAGGAGTTGTTCGGATTAATACCTGCAGCTGAGTTTCAGCATCGGACGTCGAGGCAAAATACAAAATTCCACCCGTATCACCTCGACGTCCGACGTTCCACGACTGAGCGTTTCTCAAGGCAATTTTTGCCGCGCACCACCGCTATGTGGAACCAGCTGCCCACTGAAGTATTTCCGAACCAATTCGACTTAGGGTCCTTCAAGAAAAGAGCGTACAAATTCTTAAAAGGCCGGCAACGCACTCGCGAGCCCTCTGGCATTGAGAGTGTCCATGGGCGGCGGTATCACTTAACATCAGGTGAGCCTCCTGCCCGTTTGCCCCCTATTTTATAAAAAAAAAAAAAAAAAAAAAAACCAATCTATTAGTATCAATAAAAAATCAATTAACATAGTCAACTTATCGATAAATTTACTTTTTAAGTAATTTATTGCTACTCCAGTAAATGTTGATGTTTTTAATGTATTTAACTTTTCCATGATGACTTTATCAACTTCATCATTAGACAGCCAAATGTGGTGTAATAATTCTCTAAAAACTCCAAAATAGAGGTAGATCTCTCATTCTTTGTACTCATGTATGAACCGCCGAACTCAGAGCCGTTCATTAAATTGTCTCTAATTTTACACACTGGTTAATTAAAAAGAACGGTGCAACTGAGGTTCAAAGTTGTATGTCGAAAGGGCGCAATTTGCAGTAAACCTATAGTGTATAGTCTAAAAACGGTTAATTTTAATTAAATACTCAAAAGTATGAAAATTTTGTTTAAATCATTATCTCAATATTTTCCAACATTGTCCACGGTAGTAAAAAAATAATTTATTGGCAGGTACAATACAAATACTTAAAAAATTGTTTTGTATTATTCTTCTGAGCAATGAAGTGTAACATTGCGCAATATCATAACGTGAGAAAAAAGTAATGTACTTACATAATCATAATTTAAAAGTATAATATTAAAGATTAAAAACATTTAATAGAAATTAAATTTCTCTCTTTTAACTAAATAACTCTTTCCTCTCTTACTATCATATTGTATATACCTACGCTGTGATGGAGACAGTAAAGTTTTTTTTAATTAGGCAGTAAGTCTCTAATGATAAAAAGCCCGCGAAAAAACCTTTTTTCTTTAAGCTAAACGTTTTGTCATCATTTCAGCGTTACTCAGGGACAAGCTTAAGCGTTTAACATCTCTTGGAACTTCCTTATGACCAAATGGTCATAAGTTATATTAGTTTACGCTTAAATTTGATTAAAATCTTTTTTTGATTAAACAAACGGGCGAGCCAAAAAGTCTATCAGAAACAATAGACTTTTTGGCTCGCCCGTTTCCCTTGATGTCTTCCTTCACTGCGTGTGTTAAAAACAAAAAAGTCCGCTGGTGTAAACCCCCTCGAGGATGAGAGTCGCCGTCTACTAGCTCAAAGTTCAACACTACTTAAAACATACATATACATTATATAACATATCTTATATCTTAAACTGAGTACCAACTGCGCTAATGTATCAATTTTATTAAACCGTTTTAGCTGTTTCTATACCGTACAATAAAGAACAATAGGTACATAAATAATGCAAAGACTAACAGATGTTCAGTTATAAAAGGAATTTCTCAATTCGGGACTATGACGTTATCAAAGTATCAGATTGGTTGACTGAGTTTAAGAACATGTGAATCAATTGTGAGTAAAATTCTAAATCCGTGGAGCCAATTAAGCTTGGCTTTTTTATTTTTAGCTACAGATTTAGAACGAGATTATTGCTCTAGTTCTCCTACCTAAATAGATAGATGAAATATTTGTAATTTTGTTCACTATGAATAAAGCCAGTAACCACTGGACTGATGGAAAAATATTTCACCATTACATTGCTACATTAACTCGGAGTAATGAATCTATGTATGATAAAATATCCTATCGCGTAAAAGCGGGACTGGTAACTATTAGATGAAGATTGTATGTGAATTACAACAAAGGTGAATTTACACAGAATTCAGATAAACGTTATTATGTATAATTTATTTTAAGTTAGTCGTGAGTTGAATTGAGAAATGTCCTACCATCAATATATTCG
Organism: Pieris brassicae; assembly: GCF_905147105.1. Classification (NCBI taxonomy): domain Eukaryota; kingdom Metazoa; phylum Arthropoda; class Insecta; order Lepidoptera; family Pieridae; genus Pieris; species Pieris brassicae. The sequence goes on from NC_059680.1 coordinate 9,402,606, forward strand.
CTGCTGAAAAAAATTGTATATTTAGAATTCCATAATTATTAAAATAGCACAAACCGGTTGAGCGAATGCCAAGTGAAAGGGGTGTTTTATAGTTTTATACGACTATATGCAGGACATAAACTAGGATTTTATATCATAGAGATATGCATTGTCGCGTGTGCCTTATAAAGTGTAAATAATATTTATTAAATACCAAAGTTAAACATATAGAAGTCTTAATTAGTTTATGCATTAAAGAAAAAATAAAAGCAATTAAAAAAAATCGTTATCCAACTTAAACAAACAAAATTGAGTAATGAGTACGGTTCTTGTCGAACAAAGAACATTATTGTTCGATTATATTCTGCTAGCGTTGGATAATCGATCTTAGTTCAAAATATTCAGGTTCAATTTATGGTTAAGGCCTAATCACGTTTCTGCATTTTAATATTCGTTTACGTTATTACAATGCTTCGACTCTGCATTATACGAGTACTCATAGTTCATATGGCATTGAGACTCCTATTGGAATGGGTAATAGGCTAATTTTTCATCAACATTTCAAACGAAAATCTCTTAAAATTCAAGACAATATTTTAACGTAAAGTATTCTTATTTTTGTATGAATATAAAATTACCTAATGGGTTTAAAAAAATATTTCAATATTCGAATTAATAAATCTCGGGTAATATAGCGTAACAATTTCAAACTATTAAATTAACAATGGTACCCTTAGTCTTGGCCACACATTTCTGTATCCGCTAGTTAAAAGTATTGTCTATTAAAATACATAAATCCGGCGTGTGAATAATGAATCACAAACAGAGAAATAGTTATTGCCTCCGCATAGAGGTCGTTCGGTATAAGTTATTTTTGATTTCAAAATTAACGATCTAACGTCATCCTCGCGAACAATTATGTCTTCACGAATGTCTCATCAATAACTTTAAATTATTATTAATTATATAAAATACTAGCTGCCCCGCGAACTTCGTTTCTCCTTATTGTAGTTTTAGTTAGCCTTAATACCGTGACACGAAAGAATAATTTCACTGAATTGTCGTCACTATAATTTGAATTTGATTTACACTTCGGTCTAAGTAACACGTGGTTGGCTATGCTAACACCAAAAATATAAAAAAATAGAAATATTGAATTTGACGGTATTTCGTTTACTACAAAATAAATTTAATTTATACTTTAGCCTCAATAACACGTGGTAATCATGACATTGAATTGTAGCTTATATGACACGTTTGTCGGTTTACCATAGCAGTGCCATCTATTGATTACTTACTCAATCCAGTCGAAAAGTATGGACATCTGTTAGAATCTTTTGGAGTTAACAGATAATTGTGACTGTCAATTAATTATAGACAAATAATTTGCAATAAAATAAAATTGCGACTCTAATTAAAGATCTCAGCTATCCTATCTCTTAAGTTGGACCAGACTGCTCACGGTGTGCCAATTTGATTTAAAATCGGTTAAGTAGTTTAGGAGTCCATTGCGGACAAACATCGTGACAGGAGATTTATATATATTATGATAAATAAATTTAAATTTCTCATTATGTTTTATATTCAAAAAAACGCTGGCTACATGATGAAATGATCATGAGAATCCTTGGGATTGATTTGCTCCAGTTCAAACAATTTGTATGACTCAAAACTTTTGGCGGAAAGTTTCTAGCCAGTTCTTCTTGCCCGTACTACGGCCATTGACTTGCGAACTGGTACTAAATGTAAATTTACAATTAATTTAACTTCTTTTCTGACGTTCAAGACAAGTGTACTTGTTTACCTATATGAATGAAGTTATTTTGAGTTTGAGTATAATTCCAATTTTATTTCCAAGGAGTCGCTTGATTGGAACCCAAAGGGAAAGCGGAAGCGAGGCCGTTGAAACAAACCTGGCGACCCACGATTACACATATTAAAAGAGAGCATATGTGACGAACATGAAGGACGCTCACTGGTGACGCCCTCTGCCCCATCCAGGAGTCATAGTCATGAAGTCAAGTTAGTCGGTAGCTTTTTCTTCTAGATGCAAGACCATATGTTTATGTAATGAAATAACGGGGGATACTAACTTGGTTATAGAATAAATAATATTAGAATAACCTAGGCACTAGTTATATTTGGTTCCAAATAATTTAAATAAACTTAAAATTCGGTATTATCTCTGATACCTTGTATTGCATTCCAATATAGGCTTTTCCTAAACTCTCCCCTCGTTTATATGGTAGTTATGGATGCGGAAGGTTACAAAGGTGGACTGATTCAAGCCATTTGTCCAATATCATCTTCGTATCTACAATATTGAATTTCTTTTCTCATCTTTTATCTCGGTCACCTTTCTGTCATCCTTAGCCAATTTTTCCTTGTAGTTGTTTTAATATCTGTTTTATTTATAAAGTTGGTTTGATTTTTTGTTTTCGAAAGTTACATTTTGTCTTTAATAAATAATATAAAGCAAATAGCGCTATTAAAATCTTAAAAGTGCTAAGAACCACACTTGTTTTAAATATAAACAAAAGCTTAATTCGTAAACATGTTTTGGCCCAAGGCTTTTCATTAATTGGTCTTCTCGTTGTGTCAAATGCGAATGTAAAATGCGAGTGGCATGTTTGGGATTAAGAATGACGGCCAATTAGGATCGCCAGAAACAGAAGACGGTCAAAAATATTTAAATAGCGATTAATTAAAAAATCGAGAAAGTCGTTTAAAGTGGTTGCTGAAGCCTTTAAGTAGAGTTAAGATAAAGGCTGGTCAACGTTCGTTTTTGTTAACGAATGTAGAAACAATTTTTTTTATTAAAAAGTAATTAACAAAACTTAGAAGAATTCAAATAGTATAATAATTATTTAGTACTTATGCATGTCGCCTCCAAAAATATTTAAAAAACCGCACCGTACTACGGTACGGTACGCCGTATGATGCATATAGCAATAAATGTGTACGTAATCAAACCTTTGTGAGTTATTACCTCACTTTTGTATAGAATCTCTTCACTTAAAAAAGGGTAACTATTATTTATTGAAACTTACTCTCTTTGCGTGCACTACGCAAACAAGGTTTAAAAATATATGTATGACAGAATTGTTCATCGTTAAGACTTCTACAAAAAAGTCAGTTTTTAAGGACTTGTACTGTTTAAGACTATCTTTTTATGGTGATCAAGATTAAAAAAATCGTTCATTTGTTTGCGCTTGTGTTTGATATAATCATATTGATCTAATCAAAGAGCGTACAAATTCTTAAAAGGCCGGCAACGCACTCGCGAGCCCTCTGGCATTGAGAGTGTCCATGGGCGGCGGTATCACTTAACATCAGGTGAGCCTCCTGCCCGTTTGCCCCCTATTTTATAAAAAAAAAAAAAAAAAAAAATCAACACACAGAGTTCATTATTGATATATTTGAAGAAAACTGTTCTTTAGAGTTTACACTACTTACTTTCGATTATATAACTAGTCTGGCCATAAATACTGTTACATAAAAATATTTATTTTTATCAACATTTAAATTATTTTGAATATGCAACACGTTTTATTTAAAAATCTTTCGATTTTGCGCCATTTCACATACTTTTTCGTGTCCATTAGCAAATTACAATATGGAATGAGGTGTTAAAGAAAATAGGATTGTAGTGATCGCCTTGCACAAAGTTGGTACAGAGCCGTCGGTCACCACCCTACTCAGGAGGCCATAGCGAGTGATGGCGGTTCGGGCGGCTCGATGCTACCGGACCGTCTCGTTCGAGGCGGCGTGCCTGTTGGCGGGGACTCCCCCCTGGGAGTTAGAGGCGTTAGCCCTAGGCGACCTGTATCGTCTCAAGTGTGAGACTAGGGCAGGTGGCCGATGGGCTGAACTGGTCGGACCGGCAAGGAGGCAAGCCAGGGAGGCCACCTTTAATAGATGGGCCCATGATCTGGCTATGCCTAGGGTGGGAGTACGCACCGTGGAGGCGATTCGCCCATGCCTGCGGGAATGGGTGAATCGCCCGAGTGGAGCCGTGTCCTTTCGGATGGCGCAGATACTGTCTGGGCATGGGTGCTTTGGGCGGTATCTGCACAAGGTGGGAGGCGGGAAACCCTTCCCATCTGCCACCATTGTGGTGCCCCAGAGGACACGGTGGAGTACACCCTGGCCGATTGTGCCACTTGGTCGAGGCACGCCATGACCTAGTGTCGGTCGTCGGGACGGACCTCTCGCTACCGAGCGTTGTTGCAGCAATGCTTGGTAGCCAAGAGGCATGGCGTGCGGTGGCCTTCTTCTGTGAGCATGTCCTGCTGCAGAAGGAGGCTGCCGAGCGTCAGCGGGAGGTGCGTGGCGATGGCCGGAGGGGTTGTGTTTGGCGGTGGCGAGGCGGGGGTGCGGGGGCAAGACGCGAGGAGCGTTTGCCCAACAGCATCCCCTTGCGCCGTCGCTGAGCCCGTATGCAGTCATATTCGCCGAGTTCCCTGGGTTGAATGCCTAGTGCGACCCCCGGGGGACTCAATGCGGTGCCAGACGTCATTCATTTAGAATAAATGTGTCCGGCATAGCAGGCGATATGGAGGGCTCAGGAGGAAATTGTAGTGGGTCGGGTTTCTCCCCTCTGATTAGCAGAGGGATAAGAGTTAACCATCCCCACAGTCCCCGCGATAGCGACTGCATGCGCTCGCGGGCCTGCAGTTGTGCATTTTTACCTCCTTCATAAAAATAAAAAAAAGAGCCGTCGGTCACAATCCAGATACTTCAAAAGCTTGGTATTCGGCTGGTATATGTCTGTATATCTTATAAAGATCGGCGGGACCGTGCTGTTAGAACGACAAAGGCTGTTAATGTCAGAATTCGTCGAAAGCCATTAGGAAACAAAAATAGCAAGAAATGAAGATACCCGCCAGGATTCTGTCGCGTATTGTAAAACGAGACCTGAAGCTCGGTGCTTATCGCCGATATACAGGACATGCCCTAAATCAATCTTTACAACAATTGACGAGAGTACATCGAAAACATCGACGATCGACGCCTATTGTCGCGATACAAAAATATTCACGATTGAAGAACACTACAATAAGCAAAACGATAAAGTGTACGCTCACAGTTCTAAAGAAGCTGCTCAAGTGGTCAGAAAGGTAAAAGTGGTCATCATCCTGCCTCAGTGATGGTTTGGTGGGGCGTGTCTTATCAAGGAGTCACAAAACTACATTTTTGTGGAAAAGGAGTGAAAACTTCAACTGAAGTGTATCAAGATACAGTCTTGCATCATGTTGTGAAACCTCTCAGCAATACACTTTTTAAAAATATACCGCTGACTTTCCAGTAGTAGGCCATTTCGAATATAATACTTTTTGCTGAGACTTTAATAGATATGTAGGTTATAAATTTTGATATTACATTACGTCATTAAAAAAATCATTTTCATTCGTAACAGAACTAACGTTTATTTAGTTTATTTATTTTTGTTCGTTTTATTTATTTAACTAGGTATAAATAAATAAAAAACCAACGCTACAACCTTTTAGGTCTGGACCTCAGATTTCTGTATCTGTTTGTGAATTGAATCGCCAAGTAGGCGATCAGCCTTCTGTGCCTGACACAGACCGTCGACTTTTTGGGTCTAAGGCAAGCCGGTTTCCTCACAATGTTTTCCTTCACCGTTCGAGCTACGTTAAATGCGCACATAAAAAGAAAATCAAGTAAAGACTGTCCCAAGTCTTAAACGGGCGGAATGTTTTTATACAAATTGACAAGTTTCAAAGTAATAATTGATGCAATCATAATCGTAGTTTATTTGTGTAATTATTGCACTTACATTTTTGTACGTGATACATCCATGAACAGGTGGCGAGCCAAAGCATTTATTTTAACAATATGGTCTTTGGCAAGCGACACTTTCATAACAATTTTTAAGATTTAATGTTGTATACGATGTCTTTCTATCAAAGATAAAAAAGCAACTCTAATTCTATTATCATCTAATTATTATAGATACGTTCTTTATAGTTTAGTTATCTGCGTGTGAGTTATCTATATAACAAAGAAATCGAAACCATTTACTCGTTTCAGTGAGAAAATTTCTCTCACACTTCGCTAAAGTTACAATATTTCTACATAATCGAGTTTTTCAGTTTTTTTTTTAAATTCAATTATTCATAAATATTTTACGTTCAGGTAACTTTAGTTACCAAAAGGAAGAACTGAGGGGAAAGTGTGAGACGTGCGTGAATAAGTTATCAAAAATAAAATTATATGTTGTAATTACCAAACTAAATATGCCATATCATTTTTTTGTTATATTACTAACAAGTTCTTATTGCATGCCAATACGGCGTGACGTAGAAACGAATCTCTACAATTGTCCTTGAGATACATATGCTTGTACATCATAATATATATATATATATATATATATATATATGTTTTAGCTAGCCTATGGATTATGAATGTGCATTTCGCTTTGAAATTCATATCTGTTGTAGGTTTCAGTAAGTTGAGGATTTTTTTGTTTCAACACGGTTTTGTTTATTACATTTGTATTTTAACTCCAATGTAAAAAAACGCCTATAACAGATCATTATATCACAGTGTCAACAATGTATGTCTTATAAAAGTTTACTGATTGTAAGAAAAACACGTTTTGAACGGATTAAAGCTATGTATTATTATTAAAAACTTTATTAAAATTTAGAATTATGTAAATAATTATAAGTTTTTAATTGAAATACATAGCTTTAATCCGTTAAAAAAGTGTTTTTCTTAATGTGTAAAAGCTATTTTAACAAAAGACATTATTCATTGTAGTTAAAAAAATCGTTTATGAATCATAAAATAGTCAACATATAATATATACATAGATACTTAAGTCCCGTGATTAATTAGGTATGACAACCTTCTGCGCAATTATTATCGCTTCCCCATTGAATATTGTATACACAAAAATGTTTCAAGAAGGCTCTAATACTGTACATAGTAACGAATGGAACCACAGTTGTTTTAAAATAACAATGTTTGTACGATAAAACTGCAGAAATCGCAGGCAACGTGCTGAAATTATTCTGTTTATTATTATATGTCGGTGTTTTATTTAATTCAATAAATCGTTTGAAGTAGACAGGTTATAAAATGCATCGGTTTAGTTAACGAATTCTACATATGAAGCTTGCCAGCTTTTGTCTGTAGGTGGTCGATATTTTTGGCAAAAATCAGAAAAACAAGTGAGCGTCGCCCACCATGATGCTCCTAAAACTTCTGTTCTTGCTGACTACCACCGTTGAGTATTCAGTGACTAACTAAACGCAATACATAGTGTATTTAAAGACATCATACCACCTGATTCAGCAGTGTTTCATAGCACCTTAATATAGAAAATCATTTATATAATTATCTTCTAGATACAGCACACTTTTACAAGACTACCCAATGAGGTCCTTTTCAGTATGTATTGCATACGTATTTTTGTAGGATGAATGAATGCCATCACTTATTCTCTATAGGTCATACATGTTTACAAAATTCTGGAGAATACTTAAAGAAAGCTTTAGAAAAGTCAAAAAAATTTTACATCAGGAGATAAGGAACGATGCTTTGGTTTTATTGAAATAGGCATAGAATCTACGCCTAAAAATTTCGTACAAAAATGAATTTGATTGTGTAGTTAATGCTTTGATAATCAGGTGAGTACAGGTACGAAAGAACACATAATATGAATGTAACACGATGCGAACTCGCGAATCCACGTTGGTTTTAATATAGCCTGGTTTATATTAATACACCTCGCATAGTGGCCAGCTGCTTCGCGTAATTTCGTTTCTACCTGAGAACCTAAGCGCCGCCCACTCCAAAATTGAGCTGGAACAAAAATACACATCTCCAATTTCACATCAACACCAAGTTTTTACTTGTATCCGAAATTCCTCCAAATTTTATGGCAGTCTTCAGATGGACCATCTGTTGTTTGTCGTAACTTCGTAAGGCACTGGGCGACGGCCAAAAGTCTCGTCATAGCTAACAATTGCCTTAGTAATTAGTTTTCTTCCATTACAGCCGTAATAAACAAATAAATGTGTCATTTTGATTATAATACTCCGTTTTGGATTTTTCGTTATTGAGAGATCGCCATTGGCTCCACGATAGTGGATAAAATTTTAATGGCAATTCCAATCGAGTAAGGAATAATCTTGTAAAGTGTCGACGACAGAAACATGACGGCAGAGTGGATCACGATGATCCAGTTATCTGCTATGCATTTCACCCCCGGCGAGTTTGCAACACAGGACGAAAATATCCAACAAAATGCGTCACGTTGACCGATTTAAAGATTACTTATGAATACAGCGACAATGATTCAGTGCGAACTGACGCACTCGTGAGGAATTAGATTTAAAAAAAAATATCTGATAACATTACGTAATCTTTTTAGAAAATTAAAACAAGATAAAAAATTTCGTTCCTGTGGAAGTGTAACTGTAACGCTGGCAGCATTAAAGTTACACTGCCACAGGGCTTCGCTGTATACTTATTCGTCGAGCAAAGAAAGCACCAGTTTTGGAGTTACCGGTACCAGACCCCAACTTAAATCTTTAATTAGCGCCTGTGCACTTGAACCCCTCGGCCCAAGATTCCTCTCTAAAAGGAACAAAATCAAAGTTGGAGGAAAGACTCTAATACCTAGTCCTTATGCATTTTTTAACGATTTTAATATTAAAATGTATACCTACGTATGTATTAAAATCTTAGCAAAAATAAAAAAAAATATTCTATTTGAAATGGCCGCGTTTGGCTTTATATAGATTTTTAATCTGTTTGGCTACAAAGCTGTTAAGACGTTTAGAGCGGGCCATGTCCTAGAAAACTGAGCATAATTTGGAGTCTAAAGAGTGAAGGTCTGGGCTAAATGAGGGCCAGTCTTCAGCTCTTATAAAGTCGGTTAGTTTCAAGCCAGGCTTGGGTCGTTCATGCCTGGTGCAGGATCCTGCTGGAAAGTACACGGTGTAATTTAAAAAATGTATTGCTGAGTGGTTTCACAACATGATCAATGACTGTATATTGGTAGTGAAGTTTCACATCTTTTTAAGGAAAATGTAGTTTTGTGACTCCTTAATAAGACACGCCTCACCAAACCATCACTCACGCAGGATGATGATCACGTTGTACAGATCCGAACACATGAGCAGCTTTTTTAGAACTATGAGCGAACACTTTATCATTTTGCTTATTGTAGTATTCTTAAATCTTGAATTTTTTATCGGTTAAGAGGATAATATGTCTGTGCTTTTCACCTGTGTGTAGCGACAGAATGCGTTTCGATCGATGCACTCTCTTTAATTGTAAAGATTGATTTAGGGCAGGTCCTGTAAATCTGTCGCAGCTTACTAGCTTAATTAGCCGTTCAATTAACAGCCTAGCCATTTAATTAAACGGCGCCGTTTAACTAACGGCCTGAAAGATACTCGGCCGTAGCGTTTGTTAAAACATTTAATAAATGCTATATATATGGCTAATGTTTAGTCCATTCGTACAAGAGTCAATAGTATTGTCTTTTGTTAAAATAGCTTTTACACATTAAGAAAACCACTTAAAGAATGAAGTGAATTATTTTTAAAACTTATAGTTATTTACATTATTCTCAATTTTAAATTTTTTCCGACGTTTCGCGTACTTTTCAGTATGCATGGTCACCGTGACCAAGTAAAAATAATACATAGCTTTAATCCGTTCAAAAAGTGTTTTTCTTAACGATACAGTCAATATTTGGCATAAATAAAGCATGAAATATGACATTAAAACATATTTCTTTTAAAATTAAATTTAGTCAAATTCACATTATTATTGTCACTTCATTCTTTAATTGTACTCCTTGTTTTTCAGGAAACATTAGAATTCTCCATATTGACAGAAGAGTTTCGTTACGAGTTTGAGAGTGGCAGAAAGTGGAAGTAAATTTAAATTAACAGTCACCAGGCTAGGCAAGTAATGAAAAGTCATCGATCCAAGTCATTTGCCTAGCTGTCCGATCAACTGGCTGACCTTCTTTCAGGCCGCTAGTTAAACGGCGCCGTTAAGTTAACGAGTAGGCTGTTAATTGAACGGCTAATTAAGCTAGTTGGCTGGGACATATGACGATAAGCACCTAGCTTGAAGTCTTGTTTTATAATTCGAGACAGAATCATGGCGGGAATCTTCATTTCTCGCGATAAGATATTTTGTTTCCAAATTGGTTTCTGTTAAAGCCAGAATTCGTCATTCTGGCTTTAACAGCATTAACAGCCTTTGTAGTTCTACCAGCACGCGGTCGCCCTGATCGCTTCTGGTCTTCGACAGACGAAGTGTTGCTATATAGCAACAGATATCTGTTGATAGAACGATACCCGAACATACGCTGATACCAAGCTTTTGAAGTGTCTGGAATATGACCGTATGGTATGGAGCCGTCTCCATACTCACTTTGTGCAAGGCGATTACTACAGTCATATTTTCTTTAACACCCTTTTAATTTGATAATGAACACGAAAAAATATGTGATATGGCGCAAAATCGAAAGAAGTTTGTTAAATAATATACGTGTTCCAAATTCAAAAAAAATAAAAGTATTTATGTAACAGTATTTATGGCCAGACCAGTTATTTGAGCTGTTTTATCTTTTTTAAGTTACGTTCTCATGAAAAATTTCGGTAATCTATTTTTTTTAATCATTGGCATATAACTGTAGCAATGTTATTATTATTTATATTACACAAATGCCAAATGATGATAAACATAATTAATAATAACTACAAAAATTACTTGCGATAGTCAATTGTTTTTGTATCTCAACGTGCGTCATTCCTAGTACAAAATATATAGCTATAAACACATGTCACAGGATTCGTAAATAATTAAAAGATAATTAAGTGTTTTTTTGTAATAATGTTATATGAATGTTGTGGCGGATGGAGTAGTTCTCATAAACGAATTTAGCTCAAGGAGGATAAATGATTGCATACTGCACACTGACCACAAACTTAATGCTAAAATAAATGAAGCTTTTTAATTTTCTTCCAATTGCAGAGCTTTCGTGAGGCATTTAGAAAGCAGTACAAACCAAAACACATTTTTGCATCCTTTGGACATTTTGAAGTTACTACGTTACGGTCAGCGAGCTTATCTAGTTAGAATTTGTAACAGTTTAAGTTGTACTTCTAAATTTGTATAAAATGTTTTAGAATTACATAATTTTCTTGAAGTGAGGTGATCTGAATATAATCAAAGTAAGTATCGTATCGCACAGTAAGCCGTATGTAGAAGAAAATAATCTACTAACACCGAGCGTAAAACATTAACGCGTGCACTTTTTATATTAATTATACTTAGGTGAACACCTTGACCGCAGGATTTTTGTCATGTGTGCTGTGATATTTAAAGTAGGTATCAATACTTCAGAAATACTTCGATGTACCATCGTTTTCAATTTATACAAACTTTACCTTACAGACGAAAGGAAAGAAGAGTTAAGAGCATTCAAGTAAATACATATAACATGTATTTAATATAAAGTTTAATTATTTATTTGTATCAGTTTGATAACATATATATTGCCATGTAAATAAATAGTAATTAACTATAAATACAAAACATTCATAATATTGTGTAATTTATCAACGAAACGTTCGAAAATGGGATAATTTTAAATTAAAACGACAGTATTTGTATACTATGACGTATTTTAAAACTCAAACCATTATATTTTTAAGAGTGTATTATTTTAAAGCGTGGCTATAAAACTCTTTAAATAAACATTACGCCAATGTCGTGAATTATCGGTGCGTGTTGATAGCGACGACGAAACAAAAGTCTAATTAGTTTTGTCTTATGAATTAAGTATTTTATTTGTTATTGTGTTCGAAAAGGGATCAAGAGGTCTGCAGTGGGGTGTGAAGGCGCGTGGAGGGAGGTACGCGGGAGTGCGCTCGTCTCAAAATAACCGCAGTATTTCGGTCGCCCCCCGCCCCAGAGAAGCGGCGCCTGCGCAGCGCCCGATCGCCGGCGGCTCCGCACTACCCGCTAACTATTCGCAATCGACCGACGTCTTGGTTGTTGGACTGGGTTATAATGACTTGACTTCTGCTAAATGAACCCGTGGACTAGTATAAGTTTTTCGCAGTGGCGTTTTTATTTCATATCGGGCGAGCACCGCTAAGGACCTATAGCGTCGAGTGAGAGTTTTTTCGTGCTTTGTGGCTGCGGTGGCGTGATGGAGAAGCAGTCGAGGTGGTCGGAGCAACGCTCCGTGCAGCAGCACTCCGAGCGCCGCGAGCAGATCGTGCAGCAGCAGGAGCACGTCCAGCGGACGCAGCACTTTACTCAGATGCTCACGCAGCAAGGTTCGTCAGCTTATCTTTTACCGCATCTAACTTTCATATTACTGACTACTTAGACTCGAAACAATGCTTGTGCGATGTATATATTTATGTTTTGTTTTAATTTATCAATAAGTATGGGTCAATGGAAGAAGGCCGCCGGCGTAGGAGTCTGAGCGCCGTCTGTCTTAGATTTCTTTATTTTAAGTAACTAGGAAGAAACTTAAGACGAGAGCCACTATTTGCGCAGGCGCTTTTCCATCTCGAGCAAGATAGATCGGCTATTCTGGGGAGTGCGTGGGCGCCGATGGCTCGCGCCCGCCGCGCGCAGGAATGTGCTCTCTTAACACTCGCATATTTTCACACTTATTTTTCTGACTAACTTTCGAGATATGATCTCACTATCTCATTGCTCGAATTAAATTTTAACATGTAAGCGAATTGCAACATTGTGGTTGCCAGAGGGTACCGTAAACTCACACCGCAGAATAAAGGCTGTGCCGCGTTTCGACCCCGTTCCGGTGGTTTATGCAACTATTAAATCTTAAAAGGTGAACCAGCCGGCATTATCGGCGTGTGAGTTCACTGGTCTCTCCATTAAGGTTGCAGTGCGAATTCATGCATTAAAACTTGTTTACTTTTATGGCGCAAACTCGTATCCATATATGGATCTCAACAGATATGTTTCCATGCAAGGATTAATTTCTTATTATGAAGACTACGTTACAAAGAAACTAGGCTGAATATTGATGTAATGTTACTTGGTCAAGGTTTTAAATGTTAACAATGAAAGCCTTCTTCGCATTTATAATTTTTTACACTTCGTAATTACGTACGGAGTTTTCGTATAAATAATTATGTTTTTAACAAATTTGACAGTTTTAAATTCAACAATAACACATGAAACTAGAAATATTTTAAATAGTCAGTCGGGTAAATCAAAAGCTTTAGAAGACGTTAACGATGGTAACTGAAACCCAGATTTAAAACATATCTCTAAGATATTCAATATCGTAACTATGACTTATTGGTTCCAGACGAGCAGTTGTTGTCAAAACAATTAGCTTAGATGAAATAATTCTTAGTCATTTTTGTCATATTCCAAAAGATTACTAGGATGTTTTGAATTGGTACACATGTACATTTAAAATGTTTATTATGAAACATCTTGATTAGGTATTATAATTTAAAATTCGAATATTTCTTTTGTCAACAACCAGTTGATTAAATATAACATTTCCAACGAGTAAAATAACATAGTAAACAAAAGAATTATAGCGAGCGTGACTCATTTTCAATTTTACATTATTAATAATAAAAATAAAAACTAAATTTTATTTATAAAATTAAGAGATTAGTTAGTACATTTTATATGAATAAATACAATTATTTAAAAACGGAGATTTAATTATAGGTTTGTCGTAACTTTTTACCGTTTGAATTACTTTCATAAAGCTTAAGAATTATTTGAATAATTTTTTCACATTGTTGAATGCGGTCATAGTTTATTATTAATAACGAATGAATGTTGATCGTTATTTTGGAAATTTTGTTTCCGTTTTAGATCGATGTGCTTATTTAATAATGCAGATTCTATGGGCAGTAAGACTTGGGATGGGCAGCTTTGATGGTTTTTCTAAGCTGGCACAATTATTAAGAAGTTATCGAAACAAAACAGGATCTTTATAATATTCCAGTGGATGTCTTATTTCTACAATTTTTCTTGAAAAATATTAGTAGTTCGTAGTTAATAAGTGCGACGTCCGTGCGTTGCTTTTTGTATATACACTGTTTTCTATTTCAATTGACTGAGAATGATAGAATAATAGCGCTATTATAACGACGTGAAAAACTAAGAATTGTATAGTTGAATTTTCACTTTTCCTCACGATGAACGGATGGGAAATAACTTCAGGTTCAAAGACATTTAAAATTAGGTGCTTGAAGCGATATAGTAATATGCATGAAACAGAAACAAACTGTTGGTTTAAAAACTTAAATCGGAGCATATTATACAATCAAGCTAAACTATAAATAAATAAACTGAAAAAAGAATGAATATTCACAAGAACAAAAGACGGTAAAAACATAACAAAATTTAACTTTCGCATTTATTATTGGTAAAAATTCTTATATCTATATATTCATATATAAAGGAAATTGAGTGGATACTTCAATAAAAGTAAGGTAAAACAAAACATGTATATGTTGTATTTCATGTCTTCAAATACATGAAATCTATTTTCTGGTACTGAAATAAAATAGGATTATTAAAATAAAATAATTGCATACAGACATTTTTATGACCTTTACTAAAAGAGTGATTTACGATTCTTGCTATTAAAGCATATATTCTCGTTTAATTAATATGAATAAAAACAATAACATTTATTATTACTTTTACTCTTGAGTATATCTATAAAAAACATAGAGAAATAATGTTGTTAATTAAATCGTTTCGCTAAGTTGTAATTATTTATAAAATTAAATACGAAGAATTCCACTTTCGCTTTGCAATATTAATATAAGAATGCACTGCAATTTGAAATTTTAATATGTATTAACCAGACAACACTGGCTGCAAAGATTTTATTTAAATATTTTATATTAGGCATTTTAATTTTCTGGAAAATATACTGGCTTCAAATTTGTTAACTGCGGAAAGTAACTAGATATTAGGGTCACCTACCATGGACTTATACGAAGTGGAAACTAGATCGCTCAATTAACACAGCTTAACTGTAGATTGTCTCGGTTCTTGCATCTCAGAACTATTAAAATATAACTTTTTTTTACCTTGACTTGATAACCAGAAGTTAAATGATAGATATTTTTTTAGTTGCATAAACACAGTTACAGTTGAGTCTTTAAATACATTTATACAATGGCGATAGATAAATTTATTAATTCAGATAAAAACCCCGCAATCCTTATTCAGCGCAAGATATTTGATTAAATATGTTACGACACCAGTATAAGCCAGGTGACTGACCGTAAATTCAATCAGAGATAGTTACATTGATAGCGGAACTGAGGCTGTGGCTATGTCACGACAATCTCGATAGTTACTCAATACAATCGACGCAATAGTAAAAACATACACGGCACTGACACGCAACATTACCTGACTGGCACGCGACCCCGACTTACTCGGCTTATCTCCGAATTAATATGGCAAACGGTTTATACCTCACTTTCCCCGATTCACATTAAACGATAACTGTTTGTTTAATGTTTTTTATATACCGCTACATATATCACACTAGATTGTGTCGACATAATGCAGGCATGATACGTTATACGTTATTGCTTTCTCCGTATCACCGTTAACTATTAGTTTCTGACTTATCATGTGCACTATTATTACGGACTCTCCATTGAATTCTATAATTCTACGTTGGCATGATTTGTTCCAACTGATCTGTAATTTAAATAATGTTCAATTTATTATGCATATACATAAAGCTAAAACCATAGACATTTAGAAATATTGAAAGTATCTCAACAAATAAGGCCGCATTATAAATCACTTGATTATCTGTCTTAAGTGAAGTCAAGGTAGGGCATAACGTATATTTTGAAGTATGTATGTATTAGGGCCACTGACCATATGGCGCACGCATTGCTAGTACACGGTCAAGCTTAGAGTACATTAACAATATAACTCAGTATCATTTACTGTTCATTACGTAATATATTAATTTATTAATAGTCACCATGTTTACTAAGCCAAATCTTCAATTAATTATCATTGTATTAATAGGAATTTATGAAGCACGTATGATTTGCTTCGAATATATAAAGATCATATTTGCAATGCTTGGGCGGCAGCCAAAGCCCGCCCAACATGGAACTACTCCTACGCAATATACAAGTGTTTGGTAGCGGCACGTTAAATATGGGATACGCTTTTAATAAATAAAACAATACGTAATCGGTCTGAGCCTATTTGTTTTCTTAATATTAAAATTACTTGACCTTATAGTATTGTCTTTTGTTAACATAGCTTTTACACATAATTATAAGTTTATGATAATAATACATAGCTTCAATCCGTTTAAAAAGTGTTTTCTTACTTGACCTTGACCCATATCGAGTTTCTATTGAGATTTATTTACCATTGAATTCTAAGTTTGCGTCTTGAATATGATGTAGGATATCGTCCTTAGATGACATCATTTGTTTTTTTATTAGGAATTACCGATACCAGTCAATTACCTAAATGATTGCATTAAAGTTAAGGTAAAAAATTTTCAATGAAAGGAAATATAATTGACTTGTAATTGACGTTTTTATTTTAAACAAGTTTTATTTTTCTTTATTTAATTGGTGAACTTACTTTATTTAATTAGTATCTAATCAGTTGTTCCATGTATACTATTTCTTGCTGTATTACAAAAGATTAATCTTTAAAGAGAACTTTACCGACAGAATTTTATTATTTCGATCAATGTTTCTGAACAATAAACTCCAACAAAATATTATTGTTCATAATATTATTAGTAACATTACAAATTTGGACCAAAATGGTACTCGTAACAAGATCCGACTGGTGCGCACAAAAATAGACGCACGAAGAGAGCTTGTACGCGCGATCCGTCACGAACGTGACTCACGCGCCTCCGAGAATTACACCACTGGAACACGACATACTTAGAGGCATCTTATAATATCTGCGAAAATTCCATTTCACGCCAAGAATATCACATTTTTCTTCACATATTTCTTTTTTTTAAATTCTTCCGTAAGTTTCGATACCTAACTAGACCTGAATTATAATACCGTTTTGCTACCTGTCAAACATAAAAATATAAACTTTTTTCATTCTTAATTCATTGTATTAGGCGCCTTGCGAATTACATTATGAATATGATAGCACTAATGTGGCTTAGCGCTTAACGCTGCTTTAAGCCTACAACATAGACCTGGGCTCAGATGCGTTTACTCCATGGCCCATTATATATACTGGCCTTATAAATACTGTATTTGAAATATAAAAATATATTAAACGCGTATTGTACAAATTAACAAATTTATTTGTTTTGTTACAGTTGGAACAGTTGGTGGCGAGCGTGTACCCATCACTGCTGGAAGGCCAGGGGAACCGTCTCCACCTATATTTGAACAAATATTTAAGAATGCTAGATTTGCCCAAGGTGGTAATGCGAAATTTGAAGGGAAGCTGAGAGGTAATCCAACGCCAGTAGTATCGTGGACCAGAAAAAAAGCACCATTAGTAGAATGTAATAAGTACAGTATGATTTACAATGAACAGACTGGTGATGTTTCGTTATTAATCAAACAAATTGGACCCGGTGATGAGGGAGAATATACATGCACAGCAAGAAACCAGTATGGTGAAGCTATCTGCTCTGTGTACATACAACCCGAGGGTGTACCTGTGCCTACGCAACAAGCATCTCAACAACAAAGTTACAGACACGTTAGTGAAAGTGTTGAACACAAGTCATATGGAACTCATGAATATATGACAGGACAATCACAACAGTCACAAAAATTTGCGTATACAAATGGCACTGACCATTCAGCTTCTGAAGACTTTAAAGTTGATACCTTTGAATATAGGCTGTTAAGAGAAGTTTCCTTCAGAGAAACAATTACGAAAAGGTATATCAGCGAAAGCGATATCCAGGTTAGTACAGAAATCGATAAGTCCCTAGGACCTGTAGCTCCACCAAAAATTACTCAAAAGCCAAGGAACTCTAAACTTCAAGAAGGTACTGATGCACAATTCCAAGTACAACTCTCCGGTAATCCCAGACCTCGTACAACGTGGTTCAAGAATGGCCAAAGGCTAGTAAACTCTGCAAAACATAATATAATAAACACAAACAATCAAACGATACTTAGGATAAGAAATGTACAAAAGTCTGATTCTGGTCACTATACTTTGCTGGCTGAAAATCCTAATGGATGTGTCGTTTCATCAGCGTACCTTGCTGTCGAATCACCTCATGAGACATACGTACAAGATCAAAAATCTCAGTACGTAACGGATCAGCAAATTGAGACTGAAAGAATAGAAACTAGTGAAAAAGCTCTCGCTCCGCAATTTGTAAAAGTCTGCCAAGATCGCGATGTCACGGAGGGCAAAATGACGCGATTCGATTGCCGCGTCACCGGCAGACCTTACCCAGAAGTCACGTGGTTCATTAATGATAGACAAATTCGAGACGACTACAATCATAAAATTCTAGTTAACGAATCTGGTAATCACGCTCTAATGATTACCAATGTCGACCGTAGTGATAGTGGTGTAGTAACATGTGTCGCAAGAAATAAAAGTGGAGAAATTTCTTTCCAGTGTAGATTAAATGTAATAGAAAGAGAACAGGTGGTCGCTCCAAAATTCATTGAACGTTTTACTACTCTGAGTGTACGTGAGGGTGAACCTGTAATATTGAATGCCCGTGCTATTGGCACGCCTACACCACGAATCACATGGCAGAAGGACGGTGGTCCGATTATACCCAATCCTGAATTACGAATTAATACCGATGGTGGGGCCTCGACATTGGATATTCCGCGAGCTAAGGCGTCGGATGCGGCGTGGTATCAATGCACGGCTCAGAATGTCGCAGGTTCCACCGCCACTCGGGCGAGGCTCTACGTTGAAGTTCCTAAGGAGCCTCCGCCTGAACAAAAACGTCTGCACTTACCGCGGCCTACAAAAATAATTGAGCCAGAGTGAGTACATTACTTTGACGTTAAAAGTACCCACATTTATTCATTTGATATTGTAATTTTTATAAATAATTTAAATTTTCAGGCCTGCACCTGGACCCGAAATTATATATTTGAGGCACGTGGAAAGAGCTCGACCATATGTCCCTCCTGGCGAGGAAGATCGAATTTACCCACCGCCGCAGTTTATTGTGCCTCTTAGAAGTGTCACTCAAACTGAAGGTGGAAAAATACATTTCGAGACGAGAATCGAACCAGTGGGTGACCCCACCATGAAGATAGAATGGTTAAAGAATGGTCAAAGTATAGAAGCCAGTACGTATATATTCGTCTATATTATAATTTTTATATTATAATTATATAACCTATAATTTAGATTGTAACGAAACTTTTTTTATTATGAATATACTTTTTCAGGTTCCAGATTTACATCAATCTTTAGGTTTGGTTACATATCTCTTGACATGCTCAGTCTTAATATTCAAGATAGTGGTGAATATACATGTAGAGCTGTCAGCTCTACGGGCATTGCAGAAACGAAAGCAATGCTACAAGTTACTCCAAGGGCCACTATTGAACGCACTAGTCAACATCCTGAAAGTTTACAGTATATACAACACTTGGAAGATTACTCTAAATATCAACATCAGGAGTCTATTGAAGAACAAATATCACAACGCCCACAATTCATAAGGCCACTTCAAGACCTTGGTGAATTACAGGAAGGTAGGAACGCTCACTTTGAAGCCCAATTAACGCCTGTGAGTGATCCAACGATGAGAGTGGAGTGGTACAAGGATGGCAAATCGATCACAGCCAGCTCGCGAATCACAGCAATCTTCAACTTCGGATACGTCTCCCTTAACATCATGCACCTACGGGTTGAAGATGCAGGTTCGTACACAGTTAGGGCTGTGAACAAACTTGGTGAAGCCATCAGCACTGCAACTATCAGAGTTGCAGCAAGAAGTACCGTGACTGAAGATCTCGGTATACCTGAACAGAGAAGATACATAGAAAAGACTGAGCAACTTGAAGCTTATCAACAACAACAACATCAGAGATATTACCAAGAAGTACCTGAAAGTACGCAACGACCAGAGTTTAAAACTCCAATCAAAGATCAGATGAACATTAAGGAAGGTGGATTCGCCCACTTTGAAGCTCGTCTTGAGCCAGTTGGGGATTCTACGTTAAGGGTAGAGTGGTTGAAGGATGGACGCGCTGTTGAAGCAAGTTCAAGAATAACCACATTCTTTAATTTTGGATACGTAGCTCTGACTATTAAGTCTGTTACCATTCACGATGCTGGTAACTATACATGTAGAGCCTATAATGCTTTAGGCCAAGCGACAACTAGTGCTAATTTGACAGTTGTTACAAAGAAGGATATTATAGCTGAATCTCAACACCCTGGAGGCTTAGAAAAGATTCAGTACTTAGAAGATTCTAGCAGGTATTTAAAACGATCAGAAGAAGAGGTTAAAGTAACTCAAAAGCCTAGATTTTTGGGGCCACTTAAAGGAACTAACAAGATTGTCGAGGGACAAAGCGCTCATTTCGAAGCAAGAGTTGAGCCTCAGAGCGATTTGACTATGATAGTAGAGTGGTACTTTAATGGAAAGCAAATAAAATCGGCTAATCGCATTCAGACATATCACGATTTTGGCTATGTAGCCCTGGATATAACAAATGTCAGGGCTGAAGATGCTGGTGTCTACACAGTTGTTGCGAGAAATGCTTCTGGAGAAGCTCAACTGAGCGCTTCTATGGTTGTTGAAAGTAAGTTTTTTACGGTATTATAACATGATATCTTAATGATTTTCATAACAGTATGATAAATATCGTTTTCTTTATTTTAGCGCGATCCAGCATCGATACCTCGAGCATACACCATGGTTTATATGAGAAAACTCGTCAAATGGAAGAATCAAAGTTTGTTGAACCAATGTACCACATAGAAGAAATCTCGAAATCCAAACCAGTCTTCGTGCAACCCTTGTCAGATCCTAAATCGATTTCAGAAGGGAAGAACATTCATCTTGAATGTCGTCTTGAACCCATGGGCGATCCTACAATGAGAGTTGAATGGTATCATAACGGCAGAGCTGTAACCGTGGGCTCACGGTTTAGAACCTACTATGACTTCGGTTTCGTAGCTCTTGATATAATTCATGCCACATCGTCAGATTCTGGTGAATACACCGTAAGAGCTGTAAATCATTTGGGATCTGCGCACACATCGGCTATGGTACGTGTAATTGAAAGATCAGACATTGTGACGGATACTCAACACGAGCAAGCAGTTGAACAGATCCAAATGCTTGAAGACGCAGCGCGTCGTACCAGACAAGTGCAAGAAGATATAACAGTGATGCAAGCGCCTCAATTCTCAAGAGCATTGCACAATATTGAAACCATAGAAGGAACAAACGTGCATTTAGAATGTCGTTTACAACCCGTTGGAGACCCAACTATGAGAGTAGAATGGTTCTGTAATGGCAGGCCCATAAAGACAGGACACCGATTCAGACCTGCTTATGAATTTGATTATGTCGCTCTTGACCTTCTCAGTGTCTACCCGGAAGATTCTGGTGTCTACACATGCCAAGCCACTAATCAGTTGGGTGAAGCGGTTACGTCATGTGCATTAAGGGTCATGGCGAAAAAGGATTTAATCTTTGAATCCCAACATCCTTCTGGATTGGAAAAGATACAATATCTAGAAGATGCCTCACGATACAAAAAATCTGAGGTGATCGATGAGTCGATTCACGTGAAGCCGCGCTTTGTCACTAAACCAAAGTCGGTTGAAAATGTAAAAGAAAGACAGCATGTCCATTTTGAATGTAAATTAGAACCCGTCACAGACTCAAATTTAAAAGTTGAATGGTTCAAGAATGGCCAACCAGTAACGATTGGTCACAGATTTAGACCTATTCATGACTTTGGTTATGTAGCGCTGGATATCATTGATTGTATTGCAGAAGATTCTGGAATATACACATGTCGTGCTGTAAACTTACTTGGAACCGACGAAGTAAGCTGCAAGCTTACTTGCCGTGAAACTGCAGATATTATTCGCGCCACTCAAAATGAAGCCGGATTAGAACAAATACATGTATTAGAAGATAGATCTCGGTATCAAAGAAGCGATTTTGTCGACGAAGTAACGACACAAGCGCCCTTATTTACAACATCTTTGAAAAACATTGAAATAAAAGAAGGACAACGAGCCCACTTCGAGTGTAGACTGATTCCAGTTTCTGATGCTACGATGAAGGTAGAATGGTATCACAACAGCAAACCCCTGAAGAGTGGATCTAGATTTACTGAAACCAATAATTTTGGTTTTGTTGCGCTTGACATCATGTCTTGTTTACCGGAAGATTCCGGAGTTTATACATGTAGGGCCATTAACGCTCTTGGAGAAGCTGTCACTTCTGCAACAGCTGTAGTACACTCGAAAAAATCGATTTATTTGGAATCACAGCACCAAGAGGCGTTGCCGCGGCTGCACCAGCTAGAAGATACTTCGAGGCACCATAAGCCTAGCGCCCCTGAAGATGCTGTGTCACAAGCGCCAGTATTTACTTTGCCTATGCGAGATATTAGAGTAGCCGAAAACCAAGCAGCTCACTTTGAGGCAAGATTAATTCCTGTCGGTGACCCAAGACTGAAAGTAGAATGGCTGCGCAATGGCGTACCTATTACAGCCTGTAAGTTTTCCTTTTCCGTTTTCTTTTTTATTTAAGAAATATAATATAATAAAAGGCCAGATATTTTATTCACTTTTTCGCGTTAGATTCTTGTAACGTTTAAGTAACAACGCCAACTACGAACCTTAAGCGTTTCGAAAAGAATTCATCAAGTACTATTAAAAATTCCATAATAAATGTGGTAGTTTATGAGATGAATATCGTAAAAAATAAATTTACAATTTATTCAAAATTATCAATTTTTCAGCAAACCGCATAACCACAATGCACGACTTTGGTTATGTTGCTCTCAATATGAAGTATGTTAATCCCGAAGATTCAGGCACTTACACTTGCCGTGCTGTAAATGAGTTAGGACAGGCGGTGACCTCGTCGACTTTATTCGTACAATGTAAGTATTTTATTAATATAATATGACACTAGGCATATAAAAAATATCTACTATTACTTCCTACCCTATTTGGATGTCTCAAGCTGTATCTCAACCTATATAAGTTACCCAAATGAAAGTCAAAATTATACTTACTATTCCAGCTAAAGCATCCCTACTCTTAGAGTCCCAAAACCAAGCGGCTTTGCAAAAGATTCGTCAGCTGGAAGATACATCAAGATACCAGCGTAAAGAAGAAATTGAAGTTGCAGTTAACCAAGCCCCTCGTTTTGTAACACAATTGAATGGCCCTAGCAAGTTAGTTGAAGGCCAAAGTGCGCATTATGAATGCAGAATTGAGCCTTACCCAGATCCAACAATGCGAGTGGAATGGTACTTTAATGGGAAGGTTCTTCAAAGTGGCCATCGTTACCGTACGGCCTTTGATTTTGGCTTTGCGGCACTCGATATATTAACTGTGTATGGAGAGGATTCTGGGGAATACACGTGTAAAGTTATCAATAATTTAGGACAAGCAACTTCGTCCATTAACTTGAATGTGCAATGTAAGTGTTTAAAAAAATTATGTTATCCCGTGATTTTATATTTCTTTTGCATTTTTATTCTTATATAATTTAAATAACGATAATTTCAGCTAAAGAATCAATCATTAGAGATACGCAACATGAAAGTGCCTTAGAAAAGATCCAGTACCTTGAAGATGACAGTCGCTACAAGAAGGTGGTCCATGACGAGAGCTTTATTGCAGAAAAGCCTCAATTCGGTAAACCAATTAAGAACGCTGAAGCGCCCGAAGGTCAACCGATACATTTAGAGGCTACTTTAACCCCAGTGAATGATCCTACAATGCGAGTTGAATGGTATTGTAATGGAAGGCCTATTCAACAAGGTCATAGATTCAAAACAACGTATGACTTTGGATACGTGGCTTTAGATGTGTTGTACGCTTACGCCGAAGATTCCGGAACGTACATGTGCAAAGCTAGAAATGCTGTTGGTGAAGCTGTTACCACAAGCTCTGTGAAAGTAGATGGTAAGTTATAAGTTTACCGTATGAGGTACGATAGTATTGATTCATTATTAAAATCATTTATTTTTCACGTGTTTTTATTAGATCTTTTGTAGTTAGGAGGTGTGGGCAAGTTTCAAGGTTTCTTTTTTATTCAATCACGTACAAGAAATATATTACCATAAAACATGATGTGACTAACTATTCTTAATAAATTATTATATATTTTAGCTAAAGCTGGCCTATACCTTGATACATTGGATGAGCAACGTCTCAGGAAGATTCAAGAGCTGGAAAAATACGAAAGACCTAAACCGATTGAGGAAGAACGACCAGGTCAAAGGCCCGTCTTCTTGACACCACTAACAAACCTTGAAAACCTGAAAGAAGGTGATCACGCTCATTTCGAATCGAGAGTAGAACCCATCAACGACTCAGATCTCAAGATTGAATGGTTCCTTAATGGCCAAAAAATTAAGACTGGCCACAGATTTAGAACGACTCATGATTTCGGTTATGTTGCGTTGGATATTTTGTACACATATGCAGAAGATTCTGGCACTTACATGTGTAAAGCGACGAACAAACTTGGAGAAGCAGTTAATACCTGCACGTTAAAGGTTGCAGGTGCGTATTGTTAAAACAAATATATACTATTACTAATTGAGTCTAATGTTTTATTTTAATATAATTAAACGAATATATTTTATAATTCTATGTTCATGTTTTGCAGGGCACAGAAATATAATTTTAGACACTCAACATCCTAATGGGCTTGAGAAAATCAGGCAGCTTGAAGCCCAAGGGCACACATCCAGAATGGAAGTAGAAGAACCCAAAGCATACCCACCGAGATTCGTTACTGAATTGAGAGGAACGACACATGTATTTGAAGGACAAACTGCTCATTTCGAGTGTCAAGTTGAACCTGTCCATGATCCCAACTTACGTATAGAATTCTACCATAATGGTAAAGCTCTGCAATCTGCGTCACGATTCCATATCACTTTTGACTTTGGTTACGTGTCTTTGGATATACAGCACTGCGTACCAGAAGATGCTGGTGAATATTCAGTTAAAGCAATAAACGCTCTCGGACAGTGTACTTCCACAATATCCATGACAGTAACCGCAAAAGGAAGCATTATTTCGGAATCTCAACGTCCAGAAGGCTTAGAAAAGATCCGAGAATTGGAATCTGCTGAACCATTTAAGCGACCGGAAATCCCAGAACCTGTGACGAGACAAAGGCCAGTGTTTACACAACCTCTTCAAAATATTGACAATATCCAGGAGGGCCAGACTGCACACTTGGATTGTAGGTTGATACCCGTTGGCGATCCTACCCTTAAAGTGGAATGGTTTAGGAACGAGAAACTTATCGCAGACAGCTCTCGAATAACTAAAACTCATGACTTTGGATTCGTGTCCATGACAATTAACCACGTTCGCGATGAAGATGAAGGAGTCTATATGTGTAGAGCATCTAATTTACTTGGAGAAGCTGTGACCACAGCTGCAATGAAAATCAAAAGTGAGTACTATACAGAAATAGTATTGTTTTTCAATATTATATATATATTTAGTATATATCGTAAACGTTGATACTGAAATCGATAAATATTTTATCCAACCCGTCTTCGTAACAATAGAAATTAATGTATGTTGTTCTATGACCATCAGACGCATTCATTTTAAGCAGCTAGTATGTATGTATTATATAGTTTAAAGCTTTTTATTTTTATAGCTAAAGCCGCTATCCAATTGGAAACCCAACATCCAGAGGGTATGAAAAAGATCCAAAAGTTGGAACAACCCCAACCCAAAAAAGGCGAGGAACCTGATAGAGAATTTGAAAAACCAATATTCACGCAAGTTCTAACGGGACCTTCAGAATTGTGGGAAGGCCAACATGCTCATTATGAAGCCAGAGTTGTACCCGTTGGCGATCCAAGTTTACGTTTCGAATGGTATATTAATGGAGTCGAACTTAAGATGGGTAAATATATTTAATATTCTCTTAATTGACATCACACTATGGTTTTAAACTATTCTATGTGTTTTTCGATTAAATTCCTCAAATACGTCTTTCAGGTTCGAGATTCCGTACTACTCACGATTTCGGTTTTGTCACATTGGACATCAATTCAGTTGTATCTAATGATGCCGGCTTATACATGTGCAAGGCTATTAACAAGGCTGGCAGTACAGTATCGTCAACTTCACTTAAAGTGAAGACAAAATCTACTATTATTGACCAGGCCATGCGACCTGAATCATGGGAGAAGATCCAACTTAAGGAAGCATCTATGAACCAAGTCCCCGAGAGATTTGTAGACTTGGGAGTACAACAAGCACCTATATTCACCACACACTTACAAAGCTATGATAAGCTCGTTGAAGGACAACATTTGCATCTTGAAGCCCAAGTGGAGCCACGTACAGACCCTCATTTGAGAATTGAATGGTTTAAAAATGGAGTTTCTTTAACCACAGGTTCCAGAATTAAGAGTACTTTCGACTTTGGCTTAGTGACGTTGTCTATAAATAGTTTAAGACACGACGATTCTGGTATCTATACCTGTAAAGCCGTGAATCAAATGGGAGAAGCTGTTTCTACAGCATCAATAAAGATTGAAGATCGTCATTGGTTAATGGGTGACACTCTACACCCTGAATCTTTAGACCGTATTGGCGCCTTAGAACAACCGAAACAAACTAAACCAGATTCTCCTGAACCTGTCTATGAAACTCCTGTTTTTATTACTCATTTGAACAATATTCTCTGTAAAGAAGGAGACAACATTCACTTCGAATGTAATGTGGAACCATCGCGCGATCCAACTCTTAAAATTGAATGGTTCTTTAACAACAAGCCTTTGCCATCGGGTACAAGATACAAGAGTACACATGACTTCAGTTATGTATCGCTTGACATAATGCATACGTACGAGGAGGATTCAGGAATATACACATGTAAAGCCACAAACAATAAAGGATCTGCTACAACATCAGGCACCTTAAGATGTACTGGTGATAAACAAATATATCTTGATACTCAACATCCTCAAGGCAAGGCTGGTTTAGAAGCCGTGGAACAAGCAGAAGAAGCTAGATTAGCTAAATCAAGACGATCATCTGTACCTGACACTGAATATCCGAAACCAGAATGGATTGTTCCGATTGTGGCTGAATGTCAACTTGTAGAAGGTCAACCACTTCACTTGGAAGGACAAGTTGAGCCAAAGGATGACCCGGCCCTTAAGATAGAGTGGTACTTTAATGGCAAAGTGTTAGAACATGGTTCGAGGTTTAAGCTTGCTAGCGATTTCGGCTTTGTTACTTTAGATGTGACTGATGTATATGAAAGAGACAGCGGCATCTATACTTGTAAAGCATACAACAAGAGAGGTGAAGCTTTCACTTCTTCGACTATTTACTGCAGTAGCAAGGATAACCTCATTGAACGTACTCAACATCCCAAAGGCAAAGAAGGTTTGGAGAAGATTCAAAACCTTGAAGACTCTCTCAGAAAGGAGCCCTCGCAGAAGCCTGATGACGATACAGGTCGACCACCTGAATTTACTACGGTATTCCAAGATATTTTTGATATTAGTGAAGGACAGATTGCCCACTATGAAGCATCTCTCATACCGACCGGTGATCAAACTATGGTCATTGAGTGGTTCTATAACGGAAAGACCATTGAAGCTAGTCACCGTATTCGCACCGTATATGCCTTTGGTATGGTTGTTTTAGAGATCCTTGGAACAAAGACCACTGATTCTGGTATTTATTCATGCCGTGCCACCAACAAGTGGGGTCAAGCTGAAATAAGCGTAAAACTTGAATGTGTTGACAAAAGTAAAGGGCAAAAACCAAAGTTTACGACCCACATACAAAATATTGAAGGTCTTAAAGATGGTCAATCAGCTCACTTTGAATGCACAGTTGTGCCGGTAGATGACCCTGATATGAAGATTGAATGGTATCATAACGGACAACCTTTGCGACACTCTAACAGAATTAAAACTATTTCTGACTTCGGTTTTGTAGTGATGGATATAGCTTACACCCAAAACCATGACACAGGAGAATATGTTTGTCGGGCATATAACAAATACGGTGAAGATTTCACCAAAGCGACGATAAATTGTTATGGAAGAAGTGGAGTTTTCTCAGACAGTTTACAGCCAGATTCCTTAGCTAAAATCCGAGAGTTAGAAAGTTTACAAGGTTTACAACATCAAGCACCAGCACCGGCTTCTGCAGTACCTCCTAAATTTACAACTCAAATAGAAGATGTCACGAAATTAGTGGAGGGGCAAAGTGCTCACTTTGAAGCGAGACTGATACCAGTGGATGACCCCGATCTGAAAGTTGAATGGTACTATAACGGAAAGAAATTACCACATGGACACCGATACAGGACTTTCCATGACTTCGGTATTGTCATATTGGATATACTCTATTGTTATGAAGAAAACTCTGGTGAATACGAATGCGTTGCGACCAACAAATTGGGCCGCGACTCAACAAAGGCTACATTGAAGTGTACATCGAAGGAAAATTTGATCTTGGACTCGCAACTACCGCGGGTATGCATTTTTATAATTTTAATACAAAAATAAAATAAAACAAACAAATATACTTTTTTTTCTATTTTAGAAATATAAAGTATTTATAATTTTTGTACTAATTTTAGGGCATGGAGGGTGGATTAGAAAAGTTACAGACCCTAGAAGATTCAATGATACGAAGAAAGGATGTCGATGTTACAGAAACGAAGGGCAAGGCGCCAGTATTTACCGTTCCATTATCTAACATCGATAACCTAAGAGAAGGTGAAAACGCTCACTTTGAAGCTCGTCTCACACCAACTGATGACCCCAAACTAAAGGTACATACAATTTATCTAATCTATACTATTGTTTGACTTGTATTAGAATTTGCTATCTTGTGTTTATTAATCATAAACAGTATTTAATATTCTAAATTTATTTTAGATTGAATGGTACTGGAATGGAAAATCTTTGAAAGCTGGTTCGAGGTTTAGAACTTTCTGCGACTTTGGTTTTGTTATTCTTGAAATATCACCTACATATCCAGAAGACTCTGGAGAATATATGTGCAGAGCCTACAATAACTACGGTGAAGCTGTCACCACTGCCACAATGAAAGTACAAGGCAAGAGGAATATTATATTGGAATCCCAACTTCCTAAAGGTATGGAAGGTACTATTGATAAGATTGCAGCTTTGGAAGGCTACACCGGGACTGCTGATAACCTAAGCCCCGAAGTTGAAAGCGGTAACCCACCCGAATTCGTAACAACGCCATCTGATGTTATTTTAACTGAGAATTCTTCGGCTCATTTCGAGTGCCGCCTAATTCCCGTCAATGATTCCAGTATGAGAGTGGAATGGTTCCATAACGGTAAACCACTTCTTACTGGATCCAGAGTAAAGACTATCAACGATTTCGGCTTCGTGATCTTGGAAATTGGTGGTGTGTACCAACGTGATGCTGGTCTATATACTTGCAAAGCTACGAACCGTCACGGTGAGGCAACGGTTTCTTGTAAACTACAAGTTAAAGGTAGACAAGGCATTATATTAGAACCTCAATTGCCGTCGCACTTCAAATCGGGTACAGAAAGTATCCAAAAACTGGAAGAAACACTTCATAAACGAGAGGAAATTCCAATTGAAGATGAGCAACCAAACCCACCGAAGTTTATCGTGGAAATTAAGGACAACCTCGATGTAGCCGAAGGTGGACCAATTCACTTTGACTGTCGCGTAGAACCAGTTGGCGACCCCACAATGAGAATCGATTGGTTCCACAATGGCAGGCCTTTTGCAACAGGCTCCCGTGTCCACATGCTAAATGATTTTGGATTTATAGCTCTAGACATTGATTACATCTACGCTAGAGATTCAGGAGAATATACATGTCGTGCAACTAATAAATGGGGTTCAGCCACCACTACCGCTAAAATCACATGCAGCACCAAGCGAGATATCATTTTCGAATCTCAGTTACCGCAAGGAATGAGCGGAGAGAAGATTAAGGAACTGGAAAAAGGTCGCATAAGTGACGGACCCAAAGAAGAACCTGTCATCAATAGTCCACCAAAATTCGTGACCCAGATAAAATCACACACAATCGAAGAATCTGAGTCTATAAGGTTCGAATGCCGCGTAGAACCCAAAGAGGACCCTAGGCTACGTATCGAGTGGTATAGAAACGGTAAACTATTGCCATCTGGACACCGTTTCCGCACAGTGTATGACATGGGCTTTGTGTCATTGGATATTCTATATGTATACTCCGAAGATTCTGGAGAATATGTTTGCCGCGCTGTTAACGATTTCGGAGAAGACTTCACTAAAGCAACAGTGTCTTGCAAACGTAAGTTATATGCGTTGCCAATCTTAAATTGTTCTTCAAGAATAATGTGCATTTTCAACGTTACATTTTTCATTGTATATTATTTTCTTATAGGCCTACCTGATATCATTCTACAAAATCAAGTTCCCAGAGGCATGAAGAAGACCGAGGCTTTAACTCAAATGGAGGCTACTATTAAAAAATACACTTCTGAAGTGTTCTTAACTGAGGAAGATCTATATGACGTTGATAAAAAGCAACCACCTCGGTTTGTTACACAAATCCAAAGTCAAACAAATCTAGTAGAAATGGAAATGACTAAATTCGAATGTCAGCTGGCGCCAGTGGGAGATCCCAATATGAAAGTAGAATGGTTCTTCAATGGCAAACCGCTGCTTCACAGTAAGTATATTGAAATCATTAAATAAATTATCATTTATTCAAATAATAATTTTATCCACGTCTTCGCGTGTAAAACATGATGCCCTGCAAGCCTGATGGGCCTAAACAAATATTTGAATTAAATAATAAAAGCAAACTGAAATCGTATAATTTGTGCAACTTAAGTGATGTTCGTTTACGACTTAGGAGTCGTTTAGTAAACACAATTAGTTAAGAATTAAAATGTACCTTTTTGTTAGAGATTTGACTCTATCAAGATTGACATCAGCATGATTTTGACTAACTCCATTCTCATTAACAGAAAACCGTTTCACGCCGATCTACGACTTCGGCTACGTCGCTATGAATTTCGGCTGGGTGTACCCAGAGGACAGTGGCGAGTATCTATGTCGTGCGACTAACTTGTACGGAATGGACGAGACTAAGGCAGTTATCAAGACCGCAGGAAAGCCGGGAATCGTTTATGACTCACAGTTACCGAAACATATGAAGAGTATCGAGAAGATTCGTGAAATGGAGGCATCATGGCAGGCGTATGTATTTTTTACTTGTTACCGTTATATAGAAATATAGTAAAATTCCTTATTAGATTTTTTACTTATGTTCAGTGTTCAGTGTTGGTCTTAAGGACTAGCAACATCGATTACCTTTATTCGTAATAGTATAAAATACTTATTAGCTATAAACATTGTCAGGGTACCAGAAAAACCCGGTGATGAGGTTAAGGAAAGGACGGCGCCAGTATTCGTCAGCAAACCCGAACCAGTGACGGTAGAGGAAGGAGAATGGGCCAGATTCTGCTGCCGCGTAACCGGACATCCGAAACCACGTGTTATGTGGCTTATAAACGGCAACACTATTGTCAACGTAAAGTTTTTTGACTCAATGATTTCTATCTCACACATTTTCGCATAAATTTCTCTGAAAAATATAACTGAAATACTAAATATTTGTAAATCCAGATTTACAGTCAGGATTAGGAAATACTAGAGCAAGTTTTAGTTAGTAGTTAATATCTACAAATATCTCAATAATCTACTCAAGTACTAACAGGAATTAGCGTCAATTCATTTGAAATTACAAATATAATAATGTGTTTAATGGTTTTCCTTTAATTTATATTATATGTATTGCAGGGCTCTAGATATAAACTGACATATGATGGCATGTACCACTTCGATATACCAAAAACAAGGCAATACGATACGGGTAAAATTGAAGTAATTGCCAGGAGCTCCGTAGGCGAGGCTCTTGCTACGACCGAACTTAAAATAATCCCACGACACGATGATTACAGAAGCGTATTGAAGAATGCGCCAAGACGTACGTATATTACAAATACTATATACAGAGTGCCATCACAGGCTTTGCTAACTTGCTTACAATGACTTAATGAATAAGGTACGAAATTATGCTACACTAATACACGCCAACATTACGCACATGCAACGCTTAAGCACATTTCCCTCTAAGATTCCCTATACCTTTCCCTTTCGACGAACTGCTGCTACCTGCTTCTACCGGCTTAGCATCGGAACCTTTTAAAGGTATGTCTCTAAGTTGTGCTTTGTTTATGGACTGCTCTTCACTAATATTTTTAATGTACAGCTTGGTACGACGAAACAACGCAATATCAACGATCTGACACTGAATTAGAGAAAACCTTCGAGGAGAGACAAACCCTGCAGCGAAAGGGCGTCATAGATCATCGACCAGAACTGAAGCAAAAAATTGTCAAAGAACCTGATACGGAGTGGCAGCAAACAGTAAAGAAGAAGAAGAGTGAGGAGTATTACAACAAATTGCAGGAATTGGAAAATGAACAAATTGTTAAGGAAAGTCGCATGCGAGAATCTACCCATCAATACGCTGTGTCTGGTGATAAAGTTGCCAGCGCCTCAGTTGCGAGAAGCATGGCACAGAAATACGAAGATAACTTGTAAGTGAAGATTATTGATTCGTCGTAGATTGCTATTGGTCTTTATTTTGTGGTTGGTTTTAATTTATTCGTTTTATTTCAGGGAACAAACAGAAGAGATCGTGGAAAAAGAAGTAACTAAAAAGGTTCAGAAACCTAGAATACCTGATCCACTAGAATCAACAGTTCACGGTAAAGAAGTGCATGTTGCCAAGCAGAAACAAATACAAAAGGAAGTTGTGGGAGATACAGAAATAACTCGCAAGATAACATCGACAGAAACTACTGAAGTTGAACATAAGGCTCAAACTCAGGAGAGAATAGTTGAAGGACCTGTGAAGCCTTCCAATCCACCCGTATTCACAAAGAAAATGCAACCATGCCGTGTTTTTGAACATGAACAAGCAAGATTCGAAGTCGAGTTTGACGGTGATCCATTACCAACAATTAAATGGTACCGAGAAAACTTCCCAATAAAGAACTCAGCTGATTTCCAAATTCACACATTCAGTACCAAATCTATACTTATTATTAGACAAGTGTTCATTGAAGATTCAGCGGTATTTGCTGCAGTAGCCGAAAACCGAGGCGGAACTGCTAAATGCAGCGCTAACTTGGTTGTAGAGGAACGTCGACGACAGGGCAGAGGAGGAGTTATTCCTCCAAGTTTCACATTGACAGCCCAAAATGTCAACGTCACAGCTGGACAACTTGTAAGATTTGATGCTAAAGTTACTGGTACAAAACCGATCGATGTGTACTGGTTGAAAAATGGCAAGAAAGTCCAACCAGATATCAGGAACAAGATCCTTGAAGAAGATGGAACTTACACTCTTCTTATCCTCGAAGCCTTCCCTCAGGACTCCGGCAAGTACGAGTGCGTTGCCATAAATAGTTCCGGAGAGGCAAGGTGCGATGCCGAATGTGTTGTTAATACGCCAGCCACCAAAGAGAAGCCCAAGCCACAAACTAAGGCTGCGAATGCTCCACCAGAGATCATTGAACCGATGAAGGACCGCGTCGTCACCGAGGGTCAAGCTATTGAATTTAGCTGTAAGATTGTCGGCAAACCGATACCAACAGTACAATGGTATAAAGAAGACAGGTTGATTAAACCATCAAAGTACTTCCAAATGTCACGTACTGCTGACGACTACACACTTCGCATATCGGAAGCTTTCCCTGAGGACGAGGGTGATTATAAATGCGTTGCCTACAATTCAGCTGGAAGAGTTACAGTGGCTGCTAAACTGAAAGTGACACAGCCAGATCAAACTGACAATTTGCCAACATTGACACCGTTGCGTGACGTAATCGTATATGAAGGTCAACCTGCCCAATTTAAAACACAAATTACCAGCAAGGTCAAACCTACCATCCAATGGCTACGGGAAGGTGCTCTCATACCTGAAACACCTGACTTCCAGGTTGGTAATTTTTGATCATATAAAGATTGGTCTTCTTTCAGTACTGTTAATTCTAAATCTTGACACAACGGGTGAAATTGATATTAATTAACTTTTAAAACTACGATCATGTATATGAAAAGATAATCAGTTTTAGTTCCAGCTTAGGGGCACATATATAAAACAGAAGTTTGCTATATGGACGTTCACTTATTTCAGATGATCCACGAAGGAAACAACGCAGTACTACTAATCGGCAGTACCTACGAAGAGGACACAGGCATATTCACTTGCCGCGCCACTACCGTCGCCGGCCAAGTGGAGTCATCTGCTAAACTAGTCGTCAAAAGTAAGACATAGATACAGGCAGCGAGCGTCGCACTTAATCCATTAATGTAGTGTTTCTTTGTTTCTCTAATGAGATCGGGTGAAAACTACTAAGTTGACAAGCGATTTATCGTAGCGGTTCGACCAACCCGTAGTCGTAATGACACATGACGACCACTTTCACCAAGAACCATTTCATTGCCGCCGATTGTACAGACAAATCTAACAAAGTCAAAAGACTTCAACTCCGTATACGGATATTGCATCTAACAGTGTATATAGCTTTTTGTGTATTTTATGGAGGGTGACGGCAGATCTTCGGGCCAGGTGACATTAGATTCCACTCATTAAAAAATATTTGCGATTTATACTTAACACTGTTCTATGTAAATACAAATAATATCAGTGTCTAGAAAGACTTTTAAAAACTAAAAAGCATGTTCATGTCTTATCATTAGAAGATTTTATTGTTTCACTTTATGAAGTTTCTTTTGATACCTATACTTAATGGTATTCAATCTAAGTGTTCGTAGAAATATGTAATGTAAGTTGGAATAGTTAAAGGTATTTTTGTAAAGGAAAGGTTTAAGCTTGACAAATAAAACAAAGTTTACACGTAACATGTGATTAACACGACACAAGATTACTCGACAATTGTTTTGTTTTGCTTTACCGCTACGATGTCTTTTAATTTGATAGATTTTACAAAATTACTATCGAAAACACATTGCGTGGTACACCAGAAACGTATTCTTGTACTACCATGTAGTTTTCACCCAATACTCTTTAATTTAATTAAGCCTGCTAAATTTAACGATTTATTGGCCTCATTAACAGTAACAATGTTTATACAATCATTTTCATGCTTTATGTGTTCAATTGACGCGATATAATTCATCTAAATGATTTCAGAATATGTAGACAGATGTTAAAATGTACCTCAGTGTAACAGGCATTTGCTGTGGCAAAAGTTTAATAGTGCCATCAAGTCCTGGTACCTGTGCAAGCATGGATATTTGTTTTATATACTGAAATTCGACTCAGACTCATACCTAACTTTGCACGTAGGCTGCGATGTGTTGCGTCGTCACCAGTCACCTAAGCTACGACTAACTTTGTCAGTGTCGCGTCAGATATCAACACGAATTCGAAGATGTAATTAGCTCAGCGTTTGTAGGTGCCGCGGGCTCTGGGTGGGTCGTTCTCGTGAACAAAGTTACTCGTGGTTGTTTTATCAGTAAATATTACCGCTGTCAACTGCCCCGTGACAAAGAAACATAGTAGTGCGACATAGCGATGCACCGAATAAAGTTCGCACGCATCTCTTGCCTTGCCGGTTTCTATGTTTGACAAACACTGCCGTTGTTGACCTTATATTTCTGCAAGTACAAATCCAAATTGAATGAGATTTTTATAGTTTAACGTTACAGTGATCTTTAACTTAGTTTGTTTTAAGTGCACGATATTGTTTAAATTAAATTGTGTTGTATGTTTCACCTAATTGTAATAAGTTATTAGATATGGCAGTATTTTTATAACATGACAAAATTATTTAGAGCCTACCTATCCATAATAATAATATTTATAATTTATTACGTAATTTTTGTATGTTACCTTAATGTGAAATCTATTTAATAAATACTATAAAAAAATAATCATTTCGCATTTTTTACACACAGCCGTCTAGGATTAACTACTTATAATAGTAGATAGGAATACAACGTTTTTATTCATACTCGCAGTATACATTGAATTCTATATTACCAATACAATGCACTGACACTCAACGTCTCATCTGTCCATCACGGTGTCATTAGTTTTCTTGCTTTGAGTTTTTACTATATACCGTTGATGGATGGAGAGAATTCCAAAGTTGCTTAACATCATCGTATGGCACACTTCTACCTAAACCTCTTTCTATTCATGTCATCGAGATTTTAGTTAATAAACCATAGTTTTTTTTGCTACTGTTGTAACTAAACAGTTAATTAACTTCTAATGTTTGATTTAGTTATAGTACACTATTCTAGTAGTTAAGTAGTTTGAAACAGTATTCAGTAGCAATATTTAAGACTTAATTACAGTAGTATATTTAATATATACAAATGTGTTCTTTCTGATTAAAAAAATCCAAGTTTAACTCTCGATAGTTCACAATATATACGAACAATTAACACAAGACCTTTTCGGTCTTTATACCATGGAGACTTCTAATTTTCTGACTTGTCTTCGTCAAATGAGGAATGTAAGTATGTGGGTAAGTAAAAAAAATATATATAATAGGTTATTATACAATAATATATATTACGTAATATAATAAAAATACTATATTATTTTAAATTTATTTACAAATTTATTTATTTACAACATACCGTATACATAAAATACTTAAATTCGTTGTTTTAATATAATCTATTTTATTTTATGTAAATCTTACGATTTTTTGAAACGCTAAAGATAGGATTCTATTTGTTTGTTGTTATATCCAATGATTTAATAGATATACAAATTATTATTTTAATATTTAACATGCTATTACGTCATTGTAGTTAAATCGCTAATAATTAGATATATCTATAGATAGAAAATAATTATTATTTTATTCATTCAAGTGTTCTTCGTAGGCTCTTTATGTGTGAGGTACCTTTCTAGTACCGTGATAAATTTTTATATACATATAAATATGTCAAATCATTATGAACGATTGAACTAGTGCCGATCAGTGAAACAAATTTTAATGACGTCAAATAAATATTGGGTTTATTACCCAAGAATAATTGATACCGACAATGTTTTAAGGTGTTTAAAATAACTGCGTATAATGCTAATTGAGAAACTTTCCTACTCAGGGATAAATTTACCAATAATATTGTTGATGGTTCATGTAAATACCAACACGAATTCGAAGATGTAATTAGCTCAGCGTTTGTAGGTGCCGCGGGCTCTGGGTGGGTCGTTCTCGTGAACAAAGTTACTCGTGGTTGTTTGCTGCCCCGTGACAAAGAAACATAGTGAAAAGAAAGAAACACATTTATTAGAATTAATAACTCGACGTTTCACATACTTATCTTATTATATTAGTCGTATATATAAATTCAGGTTTAGCTTACAGAAGTATTATATAAAATTAACACGAACAAAATATAAAATCGCAAAGCTAAAGTAATGTTTGTATTAAATACTTTGGCGCATTGCCACATACTGTAAATTGGAAGTTTGAGACAGAAATGCTAGTGAAGAATTGCTCAAGACAAACTTTATACACCAACGGCCATTAGTGTTAGTCACTACAAATTATACAGAAAATCGTGCTAGATAAAATAGCGTACCTAATAAACTAAGGGGGCGGAAATAACGCAAGAATTATAAATAAATATACGGCAGAAGCCTTGAACAATTTCGAAAGATTACTGGTTTTAGTCCATTAAGAATGTAGCTCTGGGAGATTATGCAATAATGGTGGTTCGATTTTCCTTTAGTAGCAGTCGGATATAGGGGTGTTTAACAGGGAAGAGGGGGGAGTATTGTATCACGAGCCGGTGTTAAAGCAAGCACAGACAGCTTTCATTATAATTAATAACCAGGACCTTAGTAGTACTATATCTGGTATAGGTCAGTAAACTTCACAAAATGAAGTTTAAAAATACCACGAAATTGGCTCGTTTGTTAATGCCCTCCTGTTAAAACTTTAAAATGCAATGACTATTGATATCATCGCCGTACTGAGCATTATAAGTCCATAAAAGTAGGAAAAGGAAGCCAATATCCATTAAGGGCAGTAGCCCCACTGGATGACGATGTAGTTAACGTTAACACTCTATTGTTCTATTCATATATGGGGAAATAATGATTTTGTATCTTTGACGTGTTTTTATCGCTTGATAGCCATCCTTGCTGCTTGAAAAATTTGACTCGCAAAGTCCTTTACGCATTAAGATTTTACGAAAACGCGCACCATTATAATCGTTACATATAAACTTATACGTCTAAGTAGAATAGTACTAAAGCCGAGTCTAAAAGAGAGTGTATAAGCATGCAATTCTCAAGTACAAGATCGTAGGGCCTCTCTTCGGCTATGACCACATTTTTCTTTCTATGAGTGCTATATATATTTTCTTATTCGGGGAAGGAATGAACATTATTTAGAGAGGCTTGTCATCCGGGGCCACTTGTAGGGGAAAACGATCTCTAAAGCATTAGACCGATTTAATTAGTGCAACTAATGGATCCAGTCCTCAACACTGTCGAGATGCAGACTGTGAGAGTGAGAGAGACAAAAGTGGAGGTCTATAGTAATACGAGCAGCGGGTCACAGTGGATCAGAGACTGACTATGACCAGAAGAAGATTTGATGAAAAACTTGTCAGAACACGTATTTACATAATAAAACTCAACAACGATTCAGGCAAGAAAGCTGATGACTTTCGATGTATAAAAATGATTGGTAAAACTGACACAAACAAAATTAATTCATACAAAATTTAACATCCATAACAGGTGAGCTGGAAAGGCAACATAGAATTGTGTTTTTTAAAGAATTTCATTTGATATAACGATTGTACTGGTCACACAAATATTCGATGCCATTATTATAGTGCGTTTTGTCTTTAGCCTCAAAATAGGAAAATAGGCGATTATCTCTTTATCAGCGCAAAAGTTCTGTCCAGCGAGTATTAGTGTAAAAAGTAGGTAGGGGCCCAATCATTCCAAAAAATTATTACGATTGATTAGCTTTAAATACAATTCGTTGTTGATTTTTATTGAGCGAGTTCGCGCTCCCACGTTAAACAGAACTTTCGCATATCTAAATATTCGTCTAGGATAACACTTTTCTTTGCTCTCTAAAGAGTCTAAGGTCTCAGCTATGTGAATTGTAAACTTTCGTCTTACGTTTCGTCGAGAACCTCTTTGGGGTGTCCACTGCGTGCATCGTCCTCGGTGCTCAATTCGAATTATTAAATTTAACAAACCACCCCTCAACGGTTGATTTCCTGGTTCATAGTCTGAATAAAGTTTATCCAGCTAAGCCTTGGCTTCAATAGTTTTTTTCCGCCAAAACGCAATGCTTATTAACACACCAAATTATTTTTTATCTATTTGTGTAAACAAACATAATTTCCTTTACTCCATTTACTCTCACAAACTAATAGTACGATGGTTGTGAAATTTATACTCGTGTCTAGGTGGGCTAACTAAAAACATAATTATTTAAAAAATATTCCCGCCATCTATGTGTGAACCTACCAACTGTTCAGCCCACCGATTACACAATATGCTTTTCGGTAGTTCGTATTGTTACGAGCTAGGGGATCGGATAGAAAATGCCGTGCATTTATTCAAGGGTTTATTTCTTGATAAATCAATGAGGAATTTATGGGCACAAATTAATCGCAGAGATGCACTAATAACACACTTTAACACACTTCACACAGTACTTTATCACTTATATTCACTTTATTCGCACTTTATCGCTTCGGTGTTTCGCTCTTGTTATCGCATTCAAAACTAAAGGCGACTAGTCGCGTTTCGGCTCGCTTATATATCCCTGGGAATAATTCTAAACAATATTCGAGAACTTTCTAGGCGGGCTTGCTACTGAGTAGCGATTGCACAATTCTAGAACGTCCGCACTCTTTGTCTCTTTCGCACGTTACTCCGTCCTTTTCGTACGGCGTTCTAGAGTTCTCGTCTAGTTTCGAGAAAGTTCTGATCTTCTCTCTCTCTCTCTCTCGTATCATTTCGTCCTTGTCTCACACCTAGAAAGTTTGGTCTAGAATATTCCTTCATCAAAGGGGTATAACCAGGCCTGAAAACGCCTGAAAACGGGTCTCCTGAAAACTACACCACTCTACTACACATGTTCTGAAACCGACTGAAAAAAGGTTTCAGCTTCCTGAAAACTAGGGTAACATTATGGAAATTACAATTTTCTAATATGTGATTGACCCTCTCCTGAAACGGTCAGAAATCATATTACAGCCTGCTGAAAAGTTCTCTAACTAGTGGAAAAATCTAGAAACATTGCAGTCGACCCGTCTTCGTAACAGTATTTATATTTTGATCCACATTATCATAAAACCTCTGTTATATATAAATAAAGGAACTTGAAGCCTGATTTCTACATATTAACTGATGAACGTGTAAGTACATTGCGTTGCATACGCAGACAGGATTAATTTCGAATATAGCAGCATTATAAATGACTTCTTTAATTAAAAAAAACAATTAATGATAGATAAAAAAATTACCTAACCTAAAGGGAGGATAATCGACCAGTCCAACCACTAACTGGCCCGAAGGCCAAAGGGACTGATGTCGAGAAGCTGTATAATTATATACTTAGCGGTCGGTTTAATGCTATATAAGTAACATGCCAGACAGCACTGGAAAGAAGCGCATCTTATCAGAAGATTTAAAAACAAGACAACAATTACAACCAAATTCAAAACTTGTACCGAGAAGTCCAGATAATCCAAAATATGGACTCTAAAGACCGCAAATAACAATGGTCAGTGGCGCGTATAATAGAGCCTTCTTGAAATATTTCAGCGAGTAACTATATATACCTAGGAGAAGGAGGAAAAGAAAAGGATTGATTGAAGATATTAAAGCGATAGCAGGAATGGAGAATATAGAAAAAAAGTCACGGATAGAGAGAGGTTTCGAACAAGTTTGGTTCAATGGATCAATGGTACCAAAGAAATTACAGATACCGAGTAATTAAAAATAATATAAATATAACAAATGTTAATTGTATATTGTAAACAATTGTATATTTACTTACTGAAGTCACACAGTATGAAGTCACTGCATTGATTCTAGCTGTCGATAAAAAATATTATTAAAATACAGAAAAAGTATAATATTTCGGTAAATATAATTGTCCTTAGAATAAATACATTCCGTTTCCGATTGTTTTTTTACATTTAACACACACACACGACAACATTTACAGTTACTGAACTGAATCAAGAGTACACAGTAAACTTGCGTGATATTTATATTGCGTATATATGTGCTATATGTGTATACTATATATTACGGCTTTTATCTTTTCAGCTAGTGTGAAAAATAAAGTAATTTTTTTATCTATAATTCTCAGC
This sequence comes from Pieris brassicae, assembly GCF_905147105.1. NCBI lineage: Eukaryota > Metazoa > Arthropoda > Insecta > Lepidoptera > Pieridae > Pieris > Pieris brassicae. Next base: position 9,444,281 of record NC_059680.1, read on the forward strand.
TTCTGGTATGATATGGACTCGACTGAATGCTAGTTCGTAGTAGTTAGCTTAACAAGTACGTTTAATTCACCATTAGGTTTCTAAAGATGGTAATTGAGCGATGAAGTAGAAGACAGAGTCATCTCTGAGAGCCTTTCACAAATTGGAATAATAGATTGAACGGGTTAATGCAAAGACTCAACAGAATCAAACATTGTGAAAACAAATAATATTACTTTGTTTGTCAAGGTGTTAGTTAGTTATATGTAAAGTTATAATTTATCCGTATATAACTTAAAAATCTTCCTCAGTGTACAAATATGTGTTTCCTACGCAAATAACTGCGGTCAGTGGCGCGTATAATAGAGCCTTCTTGAAATATTTCAGCGATAATCCAGAAAAATATTATGTGAATTACCAAACACTTACTTTCTATAGGATTATTTCTGCAATGAAGGCAAGATCGGTCCATCAATAAGAAGTTGTCAGTTACCCACAGAATAAACACATACACGTTGAATTGTAAACCTCTCATTATAAGTTTAAGCCTCCATAAGTACGGTGAAAGCTGTAATAAAGAAAAATATATTTAATATTTCACCAATGTCAGTGGTACATTGCGTAGTTAGTTTACAGATAAAATGTTATAAATATAATATCGATAAGCGCTCAAATATTGATAGGATTATATTTGCATAGGTTACGTTAGTTATATAACAAATAAAAAAATACATAACTTCATTAATGTTACTGTTATATTTATCATAAGTTTAACATGGAGTACAAACAAATAAAATAATTTGTTATTTCGTAAAGCTAACATAACAAAAAGATACAGATCAGAAAAATCTAGAAAAATAAATACTTTACATTATTACACTACATTACTTGGTTGTAATACCTAATTCGGCTGTGTTGTGTGATGGTGAGCAAGTAATGGTATGGTATACGTGGGTGTGTTCATGATGCAGGTTATTTCGCTCTATGGAAGTTCTTAATACTCCTCAAGTCTTTAATAGTGGTCCTTGTATGTCTGAGCGATACAAAACGTATAAATTTAATCTTATACAGTTTAGCGTAAAAGAAAAGAACATCAATTATATATTTAAAAATTGCATTGCAAATCGATTGGTATAATATATCGAATTTAAGTATGTATTTGGTTAATGACGTAGTGAATGAAACGGGTGTCTTAGATATGACCAAGTTATGGGTGAAACACCAAGCTTGCAAAATGAACGAAACCAAGGCCCGACGAGGGCATTTTAAAAGTTCAACTCTGTACGCTATAGACATCGGTAGGGATACCTTTTACACCAACTTTACTCTTGTTATTTTAATAAAAGAATATACAATCGTGTATCTCACAAAGTTTACTTATGTATGTTTCGTTACTTACCATACTATATCCCAGATTAATAAGCTGGGCCGTCACTTGTAATTTGAATATCCATATAATATACTATTATAATGATTAAATTTACTTTACAGAATCGAGCAAGTCTAAAACAACGACCGCATACGAAAATGGCGTCGAAACCCAGAAAGAAACTATACAAGATACAGAAACATCATTAAATCGCGTGTTGCACTTTACCTCTGAAGATACTAATATTTTAAAAATGACAAATGTTCAAGACATTCATTCAAAAAAAAGAGCAAGTGTACCATGGCGCACAAAAGAAAATAGTTTAGAAGTAAAACACTGGAGAAAATTAAGACCAGACACCCAAGCTACAAGCTCACTGGAGGATTCAAATATTCTTCATATCGATCGCGATGTCTCTACCTCTGAAAATAAACATTGGCATAAACAAAAAATTGAAAGAAAACATGACAAAGATATTTACTCTAAAGAAGAAGCCATACCTTGGATAAAAGAAGCAATACAATTAAAACCTACAAAGGTTGATAAGATCCCAAATCGTAAAGAGAAAATGGAGGAAGTTACTTTAAAACCGTTGAATAAAACATTTAACCAAGTAGAAACATTGTTAATTGATGAAAGTTTGACGTCTGAAGAAGAAACAGTAGTTTTGAAAATAGAAAATAAAATATCAGTTAGTGATATACAGAAGGACGAACAAGATCTACAAAAAGAAGATTTAAAACCAGATTCGACACAAAAAGCATTAAAAATAGTTAAGGAGGCAGATAAGCTGCAAGAGGTGTCATGGAGGGCAGGCAAACGGAAACCAAAGGAAGAACAACCAGTGGAAGAAGTAGTTCTTAAACCAGTTCCAAGACAAAAACAGCCTGACGAAGATAAACCTGAAGAAGTACAGCTGAAACCAGTGAAGAAAGAAAAGCCTATCGTGGAAGACAAACCGGAAGAGGTGTCATGGAGGACAGGCAAACGGAAACCAAAGGAAGAACAACCAGTGGAAGAAGTAGTTCTTAAACCAGTTCCAAGACAAAAACAGCCTGACGTAGATAGACCTGAAGAAGTACAGCTGAAACCAGTGATGAAAGAAAAGCCCATCGTGGAAGACAAACCGGAAGAGGTGTCATGGAGGACAGGCAAACGAAAACCAAAGCAAGAGCAACCAGTGGAAGAAATGGTTCTTAAACCAGTTCCAAGACAAAAACAGCCTGACGAAGAAAAACCTGAAGAAGTACAGCTGAAACCAGTGAAGAAAGAAAAGCCTATCGAAGAAGACAAACCGGAAGAGGTGTCATGGAGGACAGGTAAACGGAAACCAAAGGAAGAGCAACCAGTGGAAGAAGTGGTTCTTAAACCAGTTCCAAGACAAAAACAGCCTGACGAAGAAAAACCTGAAGAAGTACAGCTGAAACCAGTGAAGAAAGAAAAGCCTATCGAGGAAGACAAACCGGAAGAGGTGTCATGGAGGACAGGCAAACGAAAACCAAAGCAAGAGCAACCAGTGGAAGAAGTGGTTCTTAAACCAGTTCCAAGACAAAAACAGCCTGACGAAGAAAAACCTGAAGAAGTACAGCTGAAACCAGTGAAGAAAGAAAAGCCTATCGAAGAAGACAAACCGGAAGAGGTGTCATGGAGGACAGGTAAACGGAAACCAAAGGAAGAGCAACCAGTGGAAGAAGTGGTTCTTAAACCAGTTCCAAGACAAAAACAGCCTGACGAAGAAAAACCTGAAGAAGTACAGCTGAAACCAGTGAAGAAAGAAAAGCCTATCGAGGAAGACAAACCGGAAGAGGTGTCATGGAGGACAGGCAAACGGAAACCAAAGGAAGAGCAACCAGTGGAAGAAGTGGTTCTTAAACCAGTTCCAAGACAAAAACAGCCTGACGAAGAAAAACCTGAAGAAGTACAGCTGAAACCAGTGAAGAAAGAAAAGCCTATCGAGGAAGACAAACCGGAAGAGGTGTCATGGAGGACAGGCAAACGGAAACCAAAGGAAGAGCAACCAGTGGAAGAAGTGGTTCTTAAACCAGTTCCAAGACAAAAACAGCCTGACGAAGATAAACCTGAAGAAGTACAGCTGAAACCAGTGAAGAAAGAAAAGCCTATTGAGGAAGACAAACCGGAAGAGGTGTCATGGAGGACAGGCAAACGGAAACCAAAGGAAGAGCAACCAGTGGAAGAAGTGGTTCTTAAACCAGTTCCAAGACAAAAACAGCCTGACGAAGATAAACCTGAAGAAGTACAGCTGAAACCAGTGAAGAAAGAAAAGCCTATTGAGGAAGACAAACCGGAAGAGGTGTCGCTGAAAACAGGAAAAAGAAAACCAAAGCAAGAACAGCCAGAGGAGGAAGTGGTCCTTAAACCGGTTCCAAAACAAAGGCCTACTGAGAAAGAAGAAAAACCTGAGGAAGTTCAGCTAAAACCAGTAAAGAAAGAAAAGCCTATTGAGGAAGATGAACCGGAAGAGGTGTCGCTGAAATCAGGAAAAAGAAAACCAAAGCAAGAACAGCCAGAGGAGGAAGTGGCCATTAAACCGGTTCCAAAACAAAGGCCTACTCAGAAAGAAGAAAAACCTGAGGAAGCACAGCTAAAACCAGTAAAGAAAGAAAAGCTTATTGAGGAAGACAAACCGGAAGAAGTGTCACGGAAAACAGGAAAAAGAAAACCAAAGGAAGAACAGCCAGTGGAGGAAGTAGTCCTTAAACCAGTTCCAAAACAAAAGCCTACCGTGAAAGAAGAAAAACCGGAGGAAGTACAGCTAAAACCAGCAAAGAAAGAAAAGCTTATTGAGGAAGATAAACCGGAAGAGGTGTCACTGAAAACAGGAAAAAGAAAACCAAAGGAAGAACAACCAGTGGAAGAAGTGGTCCTTAAACCGATTCCAAAACAAAAGCCTAATGAGAAAGAAGAAAAACCTGAGGAAATACAACTAAAACCGGTGAAGAAAGAAAAGCCTGTCGTGAAAGACGAACCGGAAGAGGTGTCATGGAGGGCAGGCAAACGGAAACCAAAGGAAGAACAACCAGTGGAAGAAGTAGTTCTTAAACCAGTTCCAAGACAAAAACAGCCTGACGAAGATAAACCTGAAGAAGTACAGCTGAAACCAGTGAAGAAAGAAAAGCCTATCGTGGAAGACAAACCGGGAGAGGTGTCATGGAGGACAGGCAAACGGAAACCAAAGGAAGAACAACCAGTGGAAGAAGTAGTTCTTAAACCAGTTCCAAGACAAAAACAGCCTGACGTAGATAGACCTGAAGAAGTACAGCTGAAACCAGTGATGAAAGAAAAGCCCATCGTGGAAGATAAACCGGAAGAGGTGTCGTGGAGGACAGGCAAACGAAAACCAAAGCAAGAGCAACCAGTGGAAGAAGTGGTTCTTAAACCAGTTCCAAGACAAAAACAGCCTGACGAAGAAAAACCTGAAGAAGTACAGCTGAAACCAGTGAAGAAAGAAAAGCCTATCGAAGAAGACAAACCGGAAGAGGTGTCATGGAGGACAGGTAAACGGAAACCAAAGGAAGAGCAACCAGTGGAAGAAGTGGTTCTTAAGCCAGTTCCAAGACAAAAACAGCCTGACGAAGAAAAACCTGAAGAAGTACAGCTGAAACCAGTGAAGAAAGAAAAGCCTATCGAGGAAGACAAACCGGAAGAGGTGTCATGGAGGACAGGCAAACGGAAACCAAAGGAAGAGCAACCAGTGGAAGAAGTGGTTCTTAAACCAGTTCCAAGGCAAAAACAGCCTGATGAAGAAAAACCTGAAGAAATACAGCTGAAACCAGTGAAGAAAGAAAAGGCTATCGAAGAAGACAAACCGGTGGAGGTGTCACTGAAAGCAGGAAAAATAAAACCAAAGGAAGAACAGCCAGTGGAGGAAGTGGTCCTTAAACCGATTCCAAAACAAAAGCCTACTGAGAAAGAAAACAAGCCTGAGGAAGTTCATCTAAAACCAGTAAAGAAAGAAAAGCCTATTGAGGAACCACCGGAAGAGGTGTCATTGAGGACAGGCAAAAGGAAACCAAAGGAAGGACAACCAGTGGAAGAAGTGGTTCTTAAACCAGTTACAATAGAAAAACAGCCTGTTGAAGATAAACCTGACGAAGTACAGGTGAAACCAGTGAAGAAAGAAAAGCTTATCGACGAAGAAGATAAACCTGAGACATCAGACTTTAAACCAATTAAAAAGGAAAAGCCTACTGAAGAAGAAAAATCTGTCGAAACAATGACGTTTAAAACAATTTCCAAAGAAGGTATTCTGGAAGGTAAGATAGTATTCATTTACATTCAAAATTATACATAATTAGTATAAGCTTGACAATTTAATATTAGCTTGAAAATTAAGTTTGACATTCATTTAGATGAAAACTAAAAGTTACATAAAAAAATATGTTTTAAAAATTATATAACATTTGATTTTATCAACTGTCGAATTATAAGTATAATAGTACCTATAATGATTTTTATATCTGGTACTGGATACTTAATAAAGACATAACTACAAAATATTTAAATATAATATAACAACTGTAACAAGAGTTGCTGTTTGTTATATATACTTAGACTTATGTATATACCTAGTCCAGCCATAAGTTCTGTTACAAAGAAAAATTCATTTTTTTATGAAGTAATTTAATATTAATTAAATTCAGACCTACCTCTAAAAATAATATTCTATTCGAAATGGCCACCTATCGCTTTTATACAGGTCTTTATTTTATTTGCCCACGAATCTATGGATTTACTTAGTTTCCATGTAGTTTTATGACTCCTTGATAAGGAGCACGCCCCACCAAAACATCACTGACGCAGGATGTTGACCACGTTGTAACTTTCCACCACTTGAGAAAACCTGAAGGTCTTGTTTTATAAAGACAGAGTCCTAGCGTGAATCTTCATTTCTCCTGATAAGATTTTTTGGTTCCTTACGGGGTTTTAACGAATCCTGGCTTTAACAGCAATAACGACCTTTGTAGTTCTTACAGCACGCGGCCGCTCAGATATTTTCTGGTCTTCGACAGACGAAGTGTTGTTCTATCTGTTGATTGTACGATATACGAACATACAGCTGATTAGTACTATGCTATGAAGTGTCTGGAATATGACCGACGGCTCCATACCCACTTTATGCAAGGCGATCACTGCAATCCTATTTTCTTTAACTCTTTCCATATTCCATATTGTAATTTGATAGTGAATACGAAAAAAATTGTGAAATGGCGAAAAATCGAAAAAAGTTTTTAATATACGCTGTTCCAAATTCAAAATAATTAAAAAGTTGAAAAAAAAAGAAAAGTTTTTATGTAATAGTATTTATGGCGAGACTAGTTATATATATCTGTGGGTCTTTTATAGCAAAAAACGTGCCGGGTAACAATTATTTTAGTTTAATATGTTGTATTATTATTTTAACACACAACACATATTTCTTCTTTCTCTATATATCACTTTTTTAACCGAAACTGTTATCGCCATAGATAATATACGGTGCCAATAAGCAATTTTCTAGTGAAATTATAAATTACAATCAGCAAAATTAATATTTTTGACTGCGAATTGAGGAGTTATCACGATACTTTTTACAGAAACTGGGCCCATAATAATTCAACCTATTAAAGCTGCTATTGTCAAAGAAAATGATACTTTTGAGTTCATTGTCATGTTTAAACCGAATATCGTTAAAAAAATCTCATGGTCATTTAATAATAAGATTATCAAAAATGATGAGGAATTTAAAATTTTTACTGAACCTGGAAAATCAATTTTGATTGTGCAAACTGCAAGCAAAACAAAAGTTGGTAAATACGAAGTCCTTATAGAAAATAAGGATATGGTGGTTAAAAGTGCGTCAACTCTTAAGTTAAAGAAAATTTCCGATACTGAAAATATTATACCACCTGTATTTACAAGACCTCTACAACCCAAACATGTGGCATTGGGTGAAATAATTCTCTTAGAAACTGAAGTAATTTCAAATCCTTGTGCATCTTTTCAATGGTTTTTGGGGAATAAAGAAGTCATTAGTTACGTTAAAGAAAGTAAAATTAAAAACATGTATGTTACTAGCAATGAAAATATCTCTTGTCTCTGCATTGAAGATTCTACAAGAGACGTACCTGATATTATTACATGTAGAGCTGAAAATTTTGCTGGATCTGTTTCTTGTTCAGCACAAGTAAACGTTGTGGATGAAAATGATAATGCTTCTGGAGTCGGACCTAAATTTTTAACAAGTTTGAGCCCTACAACAGTCATGGACGGTGAACCAATTCTATTAAAATGTTCAGTAATTGGACAACCCTGGCCAAAAATTGACTGGTATCACAACGGGAAGCTTCTTGAAGTTGCGAGAGACGTTACTATTGGTAGACAAGAATCTGGGTTATGCCAATTATTTATTAAAGAAGCATTTCCAGAAATGACTGGAAATTATGAATGTGTAGCCACCAATAAATTTGGACAGTGTATTAGTAACTGTATAGTGAATGTAGAAGGTAGATTTAAGCCCAACTTTATGAAATACGCATGTTAAATGCATCTATATTAATAAGCTATAATTGCATGTATATGCCAGGAACAACAGGCAATTCGTAGTGTATAGTAACATTAGTATAACTTTTTAAAATTTATCTGATTTCGATTAAGTCGTTTATTAATCACACGCGTAGTATAAACCTAGTTAAATTGTTTGTTGAGCACCTGTTTGCAGTTGACACAAAACCACACGTAACACTTAAATGAAGCTTTTCTTAAATAGCTTAAATCAAATTTTTCTGTCAACAGCTTTTAAAATGTATGTCAACAAAATAATCCTGGTTATGATTTTTTGGTTTAAAGATAATTTATATCATTTCAGCATATGAATATGTACCAAGTGCATCTGAAGAGGATATATTAAGCGATGAGGTAAGTTATATATATTGTATCGTAGAAATTTTAATATGAAATTATGTAAAATATTAGTGTATGAACAAGTCGTTCAAGCTTTCTGGGTAGGCTGCACAATTGAAATTATCGATGTTATTCCTTGTCCGTTTAGATATTACAACATCGCGAAAATGAAATATATAATCATAATTAAAAAATGAAATTAATTTTTCTCTAAATAGTTTTAAATTTTCTTTCTAGAAAACCAGTGACCTTGAGGAATTTGCTCCTAAAATTGTGAAAGCACTTCCCGCGGTCGTGAAAACCAATGAAGGAGAATTAACTAGGTATATTTCATTCAATACTACATTCATACAATTCAAATTAATTTTAAGATAGTATAACTCGTGATTATTTTAGGCTTGAAGCTAAGGCTATTGGAATACCAAAGCCTCAAATAAGATGGTTAAAGCAAGGTGTAGAAATAAAAGAATCACAAGAATATCAAATCGAAGAAATGGAGGATGGCACTTCTATTCTGATAATACCGGAAGTTTATCAAGACGATATGGGCGAAATCACATTTGAAGCTTACAATCCACTTGGTGTATCTTCAACAGTAGCCGCATTATCTGTTGAAAGTGAGTTCTGTATTTATACACTTTTAATTACAACTTTAATTATACGTATGCAGAGACATCATTAATACCCTGCCTACCCTTTGCCAGTCCGACTATCGGTCTCAGGGGTGCCACAAATTTCGAGGAGTACACAAAAGTGCGCGCTTTTGGACTAGACCTTGATTATTTGGTTGTTGAGTTATTGTAAACGGTGATGATGTGTGAGAAGAAACATATTTTTGGCCGCTGCTGCCACTTACCGTTATACAGTTTCAATAAGTTTTTCATTATTATATTTCAATGTACTAATTAATTTTATTACTTTTCAGCACTTTTCATCAAAATTCGAATTCCTTTCCTTTCCTATTTCTATAAATCTACAAATCTACAAGTGACCACTTGCCCACACTACAATATAAATTATTACCTGAAATTAAGTTATTCAACTTGCGATGCATAGAACTTTCCCTGACGCATTATTATGTACACAGTTTTTATAAATGAAGTAGATTTATGATCTTCACATGTGATAATCTGTTAGTCGTTTAATTAAACTTAAACATAACAATCTAGCATACCGTACTTACAAGATTTTTGCCCACATAGTAATCATAATTAAAAATGGATAAATATAAAATTAAAACAAATAAAAAACGTTTGGTCCCTGTGGCAGTGAACCTTTAATGTTGGCAGCATTTCCTTGCTGTATTGCGATACTTATTTGTTGACCGAGGACAGCACGCAGGGTCACCGGTATATATACATGGCGCCAACTTAGATTTAATTGATTAATTGATTGAACTATCTGATGTCTGTTTATATATTCATAGTTTGATTTTTTATTGAGATTTCAATATCCAACGACATGTATGCAAAATTGAACTAATGCAGTAGAAATTTAACTGAAAAACTTATAGTATTTTACTTATATTACTTTAAAAATTAACTTTGATGAAGAAATTTAAAACAAAATAATGACAGCACAAATATATGTATATTTTTAGGTCTTGTTGGAACTAAAGAATATAGAAAGCCTGAATGGGTTTCACATATGGAAGAATTACAAGAGGCTTTAAAAGGTAGGTTTTCTTCTTGTGGTAAGAATATACAACAGTTGTTACATATATATGTACATCATCGCGAGTAGATCTTTGAATGTTGGAATACCAATAATTTGTTTGTTTGCAGCAACACAGGCTGTCCCATCTTTCGTACGAAACTTAATATCAGAACGTGTTCTAGAGGGAGAAACGGTGACTTTTGAGGCCGTTTACAGTGGAAACCCAAAACCCGGTTAGTTCCTTTTTAGCAAAAATAAACCTTTTCTTGAATTTGTTTAACTATTACTTGTAAACTGTTAATGTATTAATGAAGTAATAAATGTATTATTTGAGTCAAAACCTAATGTAATTGATATTTTCATAGAACAATTTGTTTTCTAATCATTGCAATTCCACATGTTAAGTCTTACGATGAGCTTAAATAATCTTAACTTGCTTTACTCATTTAAAGTCTTAGATAAATAAGTAATAATTCCTGAAATTTATCAATACACATTTTAGTCAGTTTTTGAATTTTCGTATTTCAGAAATCATTTGGTACAAAGATAACAAAGTTATTAAAAGTAACAACTATTTCCAAATTGAAACTAAAGATAATATAACAGTTTGTAAAATTAAAAAAGCATCAAAGAAGTTACAAGGCTGCTATGAATGTAAAGCTATCAGTGATATTGGGATGGCAATAACAAAAGCTGATTTACAAATATTTGAAGCAGAAGAAACATTCGAAAAGGTTGAAATGAAAAGAGTGAAATCTTTGAAACAAGAAGTTGTTGATGAAAAAACTGCTTTAATGTCTTCAGAAGATGCTTCAATAGCGATAGTAGAAACTACCTTGGACGTACTAGGAAAAGCACAACCTCTCATAAAAACTTCTGAAAAACAAAAAACAAACGTTTTGGTTAATGAAATGACGTCTATAGAAACAGTAGACGTTGCTTCTTTTAAGAAAACTGATCAAAAATATAGAACAACGTCAACCGAAGAGTTGGTGAATATTGAACCGTTTATCACACCCAATCAGTATCTGGTCTCTTCACAGCAAGAAACCAATGAAATGGTTCAAACTTTCGAAAAAATAACACATGAATTACAAAAAGGTATTGCTAGAAGGGTATCCGATTCACGCATGGTTGCGGAGGTAAATGAATTATTAGAAGTAATAAATGCCAAAGAATTTGGTCCAGGTGAATCTCCTTTACGAGAATTAGCGACAATTGGGTACCTTCTTAGAAATGGTGTCACCGTGGAAGAAATAGAAAATCTGTATGATTCTGAACACTTTCCTTCTTTGCGGATTCCGCAGTCACAATCCGCGTTAGTACAGTTGGTAGAGAGGCAAGGTCATGGTGCCCTTATAACAGAAGTATTAACTGAAGAAACTGCTCAAACGGAAGATATTATTGGAGCGAAGGTTGGCTTTAAAGCTTTTATGAAATTGGTGGAAATGAAACATACATCAGTTGAAGAGGTAATAGCGCACCTTTACCCCGAAGATTTTACTCCTCGTGCCTGGGAAGAAAAAGGAGCACGCGAGGTATGTTTTTTAATTCAGTTTTTTTGTTTTGGTAATAGACAAAAAATAATATAACAATACTTTTCAGATCGTTGTTGAATCTATAGTTAAGGATGTAGCCCAAGTACATTCCACTACAATACACAAAGGTAAATGACATTGCTGATATTTCATGACACGTTTTTTATTACTTACAACAATAGTAAATTTGAAACATAATTTATTATAATTTTAGATAAGACCACAACTTTAGAGCAAAATGAGAAAGGTGCGTTATATTTTTATTTTTATTAGTTAACCTATGGTATTTATTATGCTTATCGCAGGAAATATATTATATTAAATTAGTTTTAGGCAATAACTAAACTAGAACGTGGCTTTGCAACCATAGCCTTAAAATAATACTGGAATAACCTTAATAAATACAACGTTATTGACGAAACCACCACTTTCATAAAAATCATATTAATGCATACAAATTCTTATTATTTGCCGAGATTGCAGCAGCTTTTTCTACAGTTACTAATCTGCTGTTATTTATACATATTATGTAGATTTGGCTTTTGTGTCAGCAATTAAGCTTCGTGTCTGTGTTGTGCTTTCTTGGAAATATGATTGTGTAGTTACGCTTATCGTTTAAAGTAAGTACAAAAAGTTCTTTTATTAATAATGATACTGCTATACTGTAGACAGCTTACATTAACACAGCAATACAATATGGTGTTATTTTAATAAAAAATATCAACTTATACTCATACTATATTTCACAGATGAAATCAAACAAGTAAAACGCAAAAAACACACTAGACAGACTGAAATATCTGTTGAAGAGTCTACTGAAAAATCGAAAAAAACAATGAGTAAAAAGTTTTCCCGAGAAGGCACCGGTGACTTAGAAGAAGAAACAGTACACAGTATGGATACTGAACATTTTAAATCAATTAAAACTGTACCCATTGATTTATCTGATAGTAGAATTGAAGTAGTTTCATCGAGCCAAGCAATAAACATAGTCCCAGAACAAGCAAAACAGATACAAGAAGCTACTGTTAGGTTTGATACAAACCAATCGCTTATTAGTACTGTACAACATTTACAGGAACGTGAAGGACCTTTGCAAATTGTTGAAAAATCTGAAATTAATATTAAAACATCTGTTATTGAAGCTGAACCATTACAAATCAGTGAAACCAATATGCAAGATGCAGTTGGGGTGTGTGTCACTGATAGTGATAATAAAGAAACTATTAAAAATACTATAATAGTAGAATCAGAAAGTTTAGAAATGGCAGAAGTTATTCCAAATATATCACTTGGTAAAATTGACGAACGTAAACAGAATGAAGGAAAAGCCAAAACTTCTATTATTTTAAAAGATGCTATTAAGGTTTCCGAGCAATACGTTCCTGTAAAAGAAGACGTCTTAGAAAAACCCCAAATCAAACATACTGTTGCGGCGGTTACAGTTTCACCATTGACAGGAATAAATATACAAGAAACCATGTCGGAATATAAAGAACATGATTTTATTTGTAAAGTTTCTGATAAAGAAATAACTCCTACACCTAATTTTAAATTGTTAAAATCAATTGAAGTAGGTGAAGTATTTGTAGAAGATAAATCTGGAAAGTACTATCCCGAACTGATTGTACCAACCGAAATGGCTAACGAAGATGTTATTGTTTCTAATGAAATCTCTACTATAATACTCAACCTACAGGAAAAAGAAGGTTTATTTGATTCTCCTAAAGTTCCAAGTACCCAAGAAGCTAGAATTGATATGGTGTATAAAGATAGCATAGAAGTTGCGGCAAATATCTTACATGAAAAAGAAGGGATAGTTCCAAAGAATGAAGGGCATTCAAAAGTTCAGGTAGATGGAGATTTCCAGACCCATCAAAGTTTATGTAACTTTATGCCGGAAACTCACATCAAAGAGGCTGTATTAAGTCAAGACGAATGCACGAAAAAGAATGCAAATATAACTTTTAATGAACATCAGCATAAATTTAATTTTGAGACACAAATACATGAAACGGAACATAATTTAAAACAAGACAACGCTGTTGATAAAGAGTTTGCGCATATTCAGGTAGGTACATTAGATAAAAATCTTACTGAAGAAATTCAAATTCATGAACGAGAAAACAAACTTCTCTTAATGGATGAAAAAACATCGGTTAAGGCAAATATTGATATGAATTTGGCCGAACCAATTATTATGTCTGAAACAATTCAAATAAACTCAATGAAAGATCTTATGCCTGCAGATAATAAAATTAATGAACGTGCAATTGAAACGCTGATAACACAAAAAGAAAAAACAATTTCTTCTACTTTCATTCATGACCAAGGAGTTGAAGAGATGTATGCCTATACAAAACCGGAAAATGCGGGTATGTCCTTGTCCCCCAATACTTCTTTATCCATAAGTGAAACGGAAGTCGCTGATTCAGCTGGAAAATTGCACATTAAAAGAAGCCCCGAACTATTAAATGCAAATGCAACACTGAGTCATAATTTGAAATCGCCATTATCTGAGATAGTCACTACAGTCAATCAAGTTAAAAGTCTAGATTATGTACAAGAAAAGCAAGATACAGCAGAAAAAAGTAGAGATGTATACAACGAGCTATATATTTCACAGGCTGCGGTAGAAGAGCAAACACAAGACTTTGTTGCTATTAAAATTCCTGACACTGAAGCTAAAAGTAGTTTTACTGAAAACGAAGGGTTATTAATAAGTGAAATAGTAGCAAATTCGGAATTCAAACCTTTTAAAGTTGATACAGTTTCAAATAGAAAAGCAGTTGTAACACTAGATGTCAATCAAAGAGTGCCAATTACTTCTGAAGTAAGTGCGGGAGATATTTTAGATACCTTGACTATAATAAAACCACAAACAGAAGATGTAAACATAAAATCAAATAACTTAAAATCCCTAACGATTTCTGAAAATGCTACTTTAGAAAGTCAAGGTATTTTAGAGGAATATTTAAAACCAGACCAAAAGTCTATTATAGCTGACGTAATTTTAATAAATGATACTATTCAAGTAGTTGAAACTGTAGGAGGTGAGAAAGAAGACGAATATAAAATTGATGATTCCCCTAAAATTTGCATGGCTTCGACGGATGTACTCAGTCGTCCCGTGGCAATTTCTTTCGAGCATGAATTAACAGATTCTACTACAACTTTCACGAGTGAAGAGACTTCGCATCCTTCATATAGAAAAGCTTCACTTTATAATATTTATCAGACAGAATTGTCTGTTACTGATACTGTTTGTAATGAAAAAGAAAGTGACCTTATTAGTAAAACTCCTAACTTAACTAAAGCTATACCAAATTTGCCAGAAAATCAAGCTATTCTTATCGCGGAAAGTAATTCTGAGATTGTACCTGAATGTTTTAATATACAGACAACACTTTCTGTCAAAGCAAATCCCGATTCCGTAGTAAATGAGGCGTTAACACAACAAGAAATTTTAGTAAATATACAGGAAGGGTCATTTAATAAGGAACTTAGTAATACAGTGAAACCAATTGTAAGTATTGATGCTTTTAAAGTGCCAGCATATGACCAAAATATAGTTATAGAAAAAGAAATTGTACTTTCAAAACCACATATCCCTGATGAACATAAGGCAGCTGTATTGATTAATCAGCATCATGAGGTCGTTACTTCTGAAATATTATCACAAACGGACAATATAAAAGATTCTGACGATTTTCATATTCCTAAAACAAAAGCTGTCGAGAAAGTAGATATATATGGAAAGATAGCTAACACTGAAGAAATTATGATAAGTCAAACACCCGAAGAGTTCTTAAAAAGTAAAGTTATATTACAACGTCCTACTTTAAGTTCAGTGTCTGCATATTCTTTACAAAACACACAAACGATAGCAGCCGATAGTGAGGTATCTATTACAAATGAAAAATTAGTTGAAAGTATTGGAACCCTTCATCTTACAGAGATTGAAGCTTTGATCACAAGTTCAGCAAATATAATCGAAGAAGAAGTTAAATTCCAAGGTAAACCACCTGAACCTCTTACTCAAGAAGCGAATGTTGGCTTTGTTCCATTATGTGGAACTGTTAATACTGAAGTAGTGTCTTCAGACATGATGGACAAGTTAACCGATAAACTGCCAATATCTAGTAGAGCTTCCCTAAAACAAGACGAAAATTGTCAATATTTACAAGGTTTGGAAGTTTTCCCTGTGCTCAAAGAAGAAGAACTTGTACTTGACAAAAAAATTGTTCCACAAGATATTAGAACAAGTCTTGTTGAGTCTGCTGCAAAGGAAATTACTGAGGTAAAAACAAATGAAAAAGAAAGTTTAATAACAAGTAACGAAAACACTGACGTATTCAAAAAGAAAGCAAATATATCTGTAAAACCCCAACAATCTTTAATTAATGAAGAAGTTATTACCCAAGATAGCAGTAAAGTCCTATATATTCCAGGAAAAATAAAAGAATGCGCTATGCCTACACAAAACTTACAACAAGCTGTAGAAAAATTGGAACCCTTTATCATAGAATCAGAAAATATATACCAATCGATTGAACCTAGTGCTAAGAAAACAAAGCCAGAAATAGAAGAGCAAAAGTCTCTAAACGTAACTGAAGCTATCTCGACAGAATCAAGTTCTATTCTCAAAACTATTGAAATTCCACGTCAGGAAACTTGCCAGACGCATGAATTAGTTGTCAATACCGAATTAAAAGTCAATGAAACTATGCATAATGAACGGGAACAGGCTTTATTAACAAATGAAAATATAAAAACAAACAGTGCTAGTATTGATATCCAGCCACATCAGAGCCTAAGAGTAAACCAGCAAATTGTAGCAGAAAAAGAAGATTCACTAAATTTAAATCAATCGCCAGGAACCATAATTAATACTATAACCATAAGACCACATAAACATTTAAATATAGACATATGTGAAACATCAGAGTCAGAAGAACACATTCCTAAAATAGAACCTGCTAAAGAAATTCAAAGTGATGTTAATATAGAAACTTTTAAACCAATAACAGTTTATGACATTGACGTCCAAGAACAACAAGAATATTTCAAAGTTACTGATTCTTCTAAAATAAAAAATGCTGACATTAAATTAAATGTTGATGAACATGTTAATGTTACTGAAATAGTTCCTACTGAGCAAGAATCTTTTCTCAGAGAAAAAATATTGGAAAAGGGCAGTCAATTGTCTTTAAACGTAGAAATGTCAAAGCATGTGATAGTATCAGAGATAAAGACGATAGAAGCTGAGGATAATAATCTAAATATTATACATCAACCTCAGCAAAAGGTGACGTCTACTTACGAAACATCGTCACCTATTGAGGTCCAAGAAGTTGAAGTTAAAGAATCAGAACAAAGTATGAATGCCTCAAATGTAAGACACTTGGTTAAACCTAATTTAATATTGGATTGTCAACAACATGTAATAGTAAGTGATGTATGTGCCAAGGAGAAGGAAGAAATTTTGAAAATAGAAACCATGCCTAGAAATGAAAATCAATCAGTAGATTTTGTTACGTCTTCTTACCTTACCAGCACACAAAATATCCCGCTAGAGGTTTCTTCCAAAATTATTACCAAGGACTTTAATAATATTGAACATGCTAACTTAACGCACTCCTTTTCTCAAAGTATTCACGCTGAGCAACCCAATGTAATTAATTCTCTTGTAGACATTGTTACGACGGAAGCACCTGAGAAAATTGTTATTAAAGAAACGTTTGTGAGCTCAAATACAATACAGCAATCTGACATTATCACACAAGAAGATTTTGTAGAGTTACCAAATTATACTCAAATATGCATTAACGCCAGACCTACTCAGGTTTTTGATAAAGTTATACCAGAAACAATATTATCACAAGTGATGGAAAATACCGAAATTTTAGATCAAATTCCTTCGGCTTCGAAAAATTTAGCCCAGTGTTTAGTAGAGCCTTTTAATAATATTCTGACGGAAGAACGAACTTATCATGAAACGCCGCAAGAAATAATTTCACAGAAATATGAAGAAACAAAAGCTGATAAGAATTACGTTGAGTTGCAATCAGTACAAAAAACCGAAGTAATTGCATCTGAGAAGATTCTAAACTTCAATAAAACAAATGAAAGAATAGATCAAAAGGCAGACCAAAGTAATGAATATCAAAAACATGTAGAAATTTTCAAACCGCAACTTTTGGAAACTGCAACTTCTTTGCTTACACCGAATCAACATCTTTCAAAAAATGCTTCTATTGACTTGGAAGCTCACACTACTTATGTTACAAAAGAAATCACAAGCCAGGACGCTCCTTTAAAACTGGAAATTGACCAAAAATATTCAACGACAGCTAAAAAACAACTATTAGAAATTACTCCCTTGGAGCAAATAGAAACTTTTTGTCAAGAACATGCAAATGATATCCAAACAGAAGATACTCATCAACAAAATATCTTGGAAGCCAAGACTTTTGAGATATCACCCATCCAGCAGATGGATGTTATGATCCACGAGAGTGAAATCAATACTGACTTTGGGAAATTGCCTCGAATGGATACAGCTTCTGTACTCATAAAGTCAACAGAAGGTATTAGTATTTCTGAAGTTTGTGATGAAAACATTACACATACCTTTACGGAACCTAAGAAACAACGAGGTAATGCACAACCAACAATCACTCCTATGAAACACATAGAATGCACTGAAAACATTTTGGATAGTCAAGTTGAAGATTTACTAATTGATATTGATCAATTAAAAACAATAACCGTGAAAACACAATCCGTATCACCTTTAATCGTAGCAGATTATACTACTTTACAAAATGAATCTAAACTACCCTTACAAACATTACCAGAACAACTTAACGCTGTTTCGGGTGTAACTGTGCTAAGTGTACTAGAAGTAAACGATGAATTTATAAATGAACAAACAATGCCTTTTGATGATACATTTAAACCTCTTCTTCGTAAATCTAATGTAGCGAAAGATGACAAAGAAACAATTATCGTATCACAACCAGATATACATTTCTCGGCAGGTAAGTTTTATTTTATAATATTATAGTCAAAAATCCGGTAAATAAAATATGAATTAATGATACATGATAATAATATAAGATTTTAAATAAGGTTATATTTTTATATATCATTCCTCTTGTTGATTTATGGATAACGTACCGATTTCCTTGCGTTATTTGATTTCTCTGTACGAACCAGTGTTAATTATGTACAAAGAAATATTGATCCTTGAATATATTGAAAAGAGCGGGGGAGAGTTTCTTGACAGTTCCTTTCGGCCGTCTTGCCCGTCCGCCCGAGCAATGTAAATTTAAAATTTATTTTTCTTAAATGTTAACGTTTATTGGTAAATGAACACCAATATGAATATAAAAATAATGATTTATATTATCATAAATGATAAATTATTTCACATTATCGGTTACTGAAAAAACTTATTTGTTGTCTCGCCCTAGATTACTTAATACATATATCTAGTACATTACCGGGTAAATTTCTTCATTTCTATGTGATACAAATAAGTACCTTTATTTTTATATCTTTCACATCTGATTATTTCCATAAACCCAAACCATCATACCCAAACCAAATTTACCATACCGATTACCGTTACAATTCCTATGCTAACAGTTTTAAAACAGTACTCACTCAATATTTACATTAAAGTATTATTCAATTAATGTAGCTAACGTAGAGAAGGCATTTATAAGTAGATTCCTCGTGTCTTTCTAGACACTCACAGCTCTATTTGAATATATTAATGTCCTTAGGATAAATTTCAGAAACGTAACTTAGCGCGAACTATAACTCCCATATTTTAAAATCAATACATATTTTTGACGTAAGTACGTGAGACAGACTTTGCGTTTAGTCGCGCTAACACTCGTTTCTGAATTTTACCCTTAAACTTCTTTTATAAGTAAAGATTACTTCACCTAATGTATCTAGATAACCTTTTTAACGTATAATACAGTTTATAACTGACATACAGTAAAATATAACTTCTTACCTCTTTATTAATGAACACTAAATCAACCAATAATAGCACTCTTTGAACTAAAGTATATATATAGTAAATCCCGTCAAATTGTGTCTTCACTTTTATGAAAACATGCGACATATGAGTAATTTATATTGCAAATACATAACACTGCAATTAGAGCAATATTTTTAATAAGAGGTTTTGCTCCACATTTAACACTCAACTGATTAAAATTAAATTCAAAACTTCTAGACATAACTTGAATAGCACGTTAAACCCCCGTATCTATAATTCTAAAAGTTTCTAATTAATTTCTAAATCAAGACCATACTTCTTATAGTATTTAAAAAAAAATCTACATATAATAAACGCCTGCATTAAGGTTTAAAAATTGAAAAGACAATATATAAAAGTATATACAGGTCAATCTGAACAAGTTAAAGTTTCAATTTGGATAATCTCGGGATCTAAGTAATGGATGTCTCAATAAAAAATAATCTCGCGGCACAAGGCTATTATCCGTTTTATCTAATTTATGAGAGATTCGAATGCTTATTTATAACTACAAAATGATTACAGTTAGTCCAAATTTTTATTAATTATTATTTTAATTTGATATTTGCAAGTATTTCTTAAAATGTATTGTAATTATTAATCTGCCACAAATGATAACCGCTGTCAATTTCGACTACGATTTCTAAAATTTCTAAAATGAAAATGAAAAAAGTATTAAAAGAAGATTTTAAAATTTTTATCTTTTAATTTACCGAAAAAGATACGGGGGTTAAAGTCACATAATCATTAAACATCACTTTTCCAGACCACGAAAATAATTCTCAAACTCTATCACAATATTCATCTGATATGGAAGAATCAGAAGAAATTGTTTCAAAGTTTATACGTGGACCTGGGCAAGAGGAACCAATACAAATAAAAACAAAGAGGACAGTGTTAAGAAAAAAACGTAAATCTGGAGGCGAATACGACAAAGGTGACATAGTCATCGAGGAATCGTTGGACGATGAAAACGTAGAAAAACTGAGACCACGAAAAATAAACAATATACTTATAGAAGAATACCATGGCGACGATTTAAATATGGTGATCGATACTGGTAAAAGTACGGTAGAAATGCCAGATGAATATTTAGAGATACCTAAGATGACAACACAGGTGTTAATAGAAGAAGTGGAAGAAAGAATGAATGATTCAAATTTTAAAAAAAATAACTTAGAAGAAGATGGTGTTATGACAAAAATACAGGAAATCTCCCAAACAATACTAACACAAGACTCAACTGAAGATATGCATGAAGTTCAAGAGAGGAGAACAGACAAACTAAAGTCATCAGAGCATGCAACCACCGTCAAAACAAGGAAACGCCAAGTCAAGAGCAAAGACGGCGCTGATGAAGAAATACACGAAAGCAAAGAAACAACTGACTTCCCAGACACGTCGGTAGAAGTAGTAGAAGTTCCGGAAGAGACAACCGTCGAAGAAATCAATACACCTGAGGGTAAGTTGACAATCAAAACTACCAAAAAACGCACAAAGAAGACAAAACATGTTCGAACGCCACAGGACATAACAGACGACACTGTCACAGACGAAACTCTTCCACTTACAGACGAACTACTATCGCCAGAGCAAGCAACCATTAACGAAAAATCTCCAGAAACAGTCCAAATTACAGAGGTTCAAACTGAAACCGGTAAAACGCGAACGATAAAAACAAAGAAACGCAGAGTCAAGAGCAAAGATGGAAATGTTGAAGAAATACACGAAATTATAGAAACAACTGAGTTGCCCGACACGTCAGTAGAAGTGGTTGAAATTCCGGAAGAGACAACCATCGAGGAAATCGATACACCTGAGGGTAGGTTGACTATTAAAACTACCAAAAAACGCACAAAGAAGACAAAACACATTCGAACGCCACAGGACATAACAGAAGACACTGTCACAGACGAAACACTTCCACTAGCTGACAAGCAAATATCGCCGGAGCAAGCAACCCTTATCGAAGAATCTCCCGACACAGTCCATATTACAGAGGTTCAGACTGAAACTGGTGAAACGCGTACTGTCAAAACAAAGAAACGTCGAGTCAAGGGTAAAGATGGCGCTGTTGAAGAAATACACGAAATCACAGAAACAACCGAGTTGCCCGACACGTCGAATGAAGTGGTTGAAGTTCCGGAAGAGACAACCGTCGAAGAAATCGATACACCTGAGGGTAAGTTGACTATCAAAACTACCAAAAAACGCACAAGGAAGACAAAACACATTCGAACGCCACAGGACATAACAGAAGACAATGTCACTGACGAAACACTTCCACTAGCTGACAAGCAAGTATCGCCGGAGCAAGCAACCATTCTCGAAGAATCTCCCGACACAGTCCAAATTACAGAGGTTCAGACTGAAACTGGTGAAACGCGTACCGTCAAAACAAAGAAACGTCGAGTCAAGGGTAAAGATGGCGCAGTTGAAGAAATACACGAAATCACAGAAACAACCGAGTTGCCCGACACGTCGGTAGAAGTGGTTGAAGTTCCGGAAGAGACAACCGTCGAAGAAATCGATACACCTGAGGGTAAGTTGACTATAAAAACTACCAAAAAACGCACAAAGAAGACAAAACACATTCGAACGCCAAAGGACATAACAGAAGACACGGTCACAGACGAAACACTTCCACTAGCTGACAAGCAAATATCGCCGGAGCAAGCAACCCTTATAGAAGAATCTCCCGACACAGTCCAAATTACAGAGGTTCAGACTGAAACTGGTGAAACGCGTACCATCAAAACAAAGAAACGTCGAGTCAAGGGTAAAGATGGCGCTGTTGAAGAAATACACGAAATCACAGAAACAACCGAGTTGCCCGACACGTCGGTAGAAGTGGTTGAAGTTCCGGAAGAGACAACCGTCGAAGAAATCGATACACCTGAGGGTAAGTTGACTATCAAAACTACGAAAAAACGCACAAAGAAGACAAAACACATTCGAATGCCACAGGACATAACAGAAGACACTGTCACAGACGACACACTTCCTCTTACTGACGAGCAAGTATCGCCAGAGCAAGCAACCCTCATCGAAGAATCTCCCGACACAGTCCAAATTACAGAGGTTCAGACTGAAACTGGTGAAACGCGTACCGTCAAAACAAAGAAACGTCGAGTCAAGGGTAAAGATGGCGCTGTTGAAGAAATACACGAAATCACAGAAACAACCGAGTTGCCCGACACGTCGAATGAAGTGGTTGAAGTTCCGGAAGAGACAACCGTCGAAGAAATCGATACACCTGAGGGTAAGTTGACTATAAAAACTACCAAAAAACGCACAAAGAAGACAAAACACATTCGAACGCCAAAGGACATAACAGAAGACAATGTCACTGACGAAACACTTCCTCTAACTGAAAAGCTAATATCGCTAGAGCAAGCAACCATTCTCGAAGAATCTCCCGACACAGTCCAAATTACAGAGGTTCAGACTGAAACTGGTGAAACGCGTACCGTCAAAACAAAGAAACGTCGAGTCAAGGGTAAAGACGGAGCTGTTGAAGAAATACACGAAATCACAGAAATAAACGAGTTGCCCGACACGTCGGAAAAGGGGGTTGAAGTTCCGGAAGAGACAACCGTCGAAGAAATCGATACACCTGAGGGTAAGTTGACTATCAAAACTACCAAAAAACGCACAAAGAAGACAAAACACATTCGAACGCCACAGGACATAACAGAAGAAACTGTTACTGACGAAACACTTCCACTAGCTGACAAGCAAATATCGCCAGAAAAAGCAACCATTATCGAAGAATCTCCCGACACAGTCCAAATTACAGAGGTTCAGACTGAAACTGGTGAAACGCGTACCGTCAAAACAAAGAAACGTCGAGTCAAGGGTAAAGATGGCGCTGTTGAAGAAATACACGAAATTACAGAGACAACCGAGTTGCCCGACACGTCGGTAGAAGTGGTTGAAGTTCCGGAAGAGACAACCGTCGAAGAAATCGATACACCTGAGGGTAAGTTGACTATCAAAACTACGAAAAAACGCACAAAGAAGACAAAACACATTCGAATGCCACAGGACATAACAGAAGACACTGTCACAGACGACACACTTCCTCTTACTGACGAGCAAGTATCGCCAGAGCAAGCAACCCTCATCGAAGAATCTCCCGACACAGTCCAAATTACAGAGGTTCAGACTGAAACTGGTGAAACGCGTACCGTCAAAACAAAGAAACGTCGAGTCAAGGGTAAAGATGGCGCTGTTGAAGAAATACACGAAATCACAGAAACAACTGAGTTGCCCGACACGTCGGTAGAAGTGGTTGAAGTTCCGGAAGAGACAACCGTCGAAGAAATCGATACACCAGAGGGTAAGTTGACTATCAAAACTACCAAAAAACGCACAAAGAAGACAAAACACATTCGAACGCCACAGGACATAACAGAAGAAACTGTTACTGACGAAACACTTCCACTAGCTGACAAGCAAATATCGCCGGAGCAAGCAACCCTTATCAAAGAATCTCCCGACACAGTCCAAATTACAGAGGTTCAGACTGAAACTGGTGAAACGCGTACCGTCAAAACAAAGAAACGTCGAGTCAAGGGTAAAGATGGCGCTGTTGAAGAAATACACGAAATCACAGAAACAACTGAGTTGCCCGACACGTCGGTAGAAGTGGTTGAAGTTCCGGAAGAGACAACCGTCGAAGAAATCGATACACCAGAGGGTAAGTTGACTATCAAAACTACGAAAAAACGCACAAAGATGACAAAACACATTCGAATGCCACAGGACATAACAGAAGACACTGTCACAGACGACACACTTCCTCTTACTGACGAGCAAGTATCGCTAGAGCAAGCAACCCTCATCGAAGAATCTCCCGACACAGTCCAAATTACAGAGGTTCAGACTGAAACTGGTGAAACGCGTACCGTCAAAACAAAGAAACGTCGAGTCAAGGGTAAAGATGGCGCTGTTGAAGAAATACACGAAATCACAGAAACAACTGAGTTGCCCGACACGTCGGTAGAAGTGGTTGAAGTTCCGGAAGAGACAACCGTCGAAGAAATCGATACACCAGAGGGTAAGTTGACTATCAAAACTACCAAAAAACGCACAAAGAAGACAAAACACATTCGAACGCCAAAGGACATAACAGAAGACACTGTCACAGACGAAACACTTCCACTAGCTGACAAGCAAATATCGCCGGAGCAAGCAACCCTTATCGAAGAATCTCCCGACATAGTCCATATTACAGAGGTTCAGACTGAAACTGGTGAAACGCGTACTGTCAAAACAAAGAAACGTCGAGTCAAGGGTAAAGATGGCGCTGTTGAAGAAATACACGAAATCACAGAAACAACCGAGTTGCCCGACACGTCGAATGAAGTGGTTGAAGTTCCGGAAGAGACAACCGTCGAAGAAATCGATACACCTGAGGGTAAGTTGACTATCAAAACTACCAAAAAACGCACAAGGAAGACAAAACACATTCGAACGCCACAGGACATAACAGAAGACAATGTCACTGACGAAACACTTCCACTAGCTGACAAGCAAGTATCGCCGGAGCAAGCAACCATTCTCGAAGAATCTCCCGACACAGTCCAAATTACAGAGGTTCAGACTGAAACTGGTGAAACGCGTACCGTCAAAACAAAGAAACGTCGAGTCAAGGGTAAAGATGGCGCTGCTGAAGAAATACACGAAATCACAGAAACAACTGAGTTGCCCGACACGTCGGTAGAAGTGGTTGAAGTTCCGGAAGAGACAACCGTCGAAGAAATCGATACACCAGAGGGTAAGTTGAATATCAAATCTACCAAAAAACGCACAAAGAAGACAAAACACATTCGAACGCCAAAGGACATAACAGAAGACACTGTCACAGACGAAACACTTCCACTAGCTGACAAGCAAATATCGCCGGAGCAAGCAACCCTTATCGAAGAATCTCCCGACATAGTCCATATTACAGAGGTTCAGACTGAAACTGGTGAAACGCGTACTGTCAAAACAAAGAAACGTCGAGTCAAGGGTAAAGATGGCGCTGTTGAAGAAATACACGAAATCACAGAAACAACCGAGTTGCCCGACACGTCGAATGAAGTGGTTGAAGTTCCGGAAGAGACAACCGTCGAAGAAATCGATACACCTGAGGGTAAGTTGACTATCAAAACTACCAAAAAACGCACAAGGAAGACAAAACACATTCGAACGCCACAGGACATAACAGAAGACAATGTCACTGACGAAACACTTCCACTAGCTGACAAGCAAGTATCGCCGGAGCAAGCAACCATTCTCGAAGAATCTCCCGACACAGTCCAAATTACAGAGGTTCAGACTGAAACTGGTGAAACGCGTACCGTCAAAACAAAGAAACGTCGAGTCAAGGGTAAAGATGGCGCAGTTGAAGAAATACACGAAATCACAGAAACAACCGAGTTGCCCGACACGTCGAATGAAGTGGTTGAAGTTCCGGAAGAGACAACCGTCGAAGAAATCGATACACCTGAGGGTAAGTTGACTATCAAAACTACCAAAAAACGCACAAGGAAGACAAAACACATTCGAACGCCACAGGACATAACAGAAGACAATGTCACTGACGAAACACTTCCACTAGCTGACAAGCAAGTATCGCCGGAGCAAGCAACCATTCTCGAAGAATCTCCCGACACAGTCCAAATTACAGAGGTTCAGACTGAAACTGGTGAAACGCGTACCGTCAAAACAAAGAAACGTCGAGTCAAGGGTAAAGATGGCGCAGTTGAAGAAATACACGAAATCACAGAAACAACCGAGTTGCCCGACACGTCGGTAGAAGTGGTTGAAGTTCCGGAAGAGACAACCGTCGAAGAAATCGATACACCTGAGGGTAAGTTGACTATAAAAACTACCAAAAAACGCACTAAGAAGACAAAACACATTCGAACGCCAAAGGACATAACAGAAGACACTGTCACAGACGACACACTTCCTCTTACTGACGAGCAAGTATCGCCAGAGCAAGCAACCCTTATCGAACAATCTCCCAACACAGTCCAAATTACAGAGGTTCAGACTGAAACTGGTGAAACGCGTACCGTCAAAACTAAGAAACGTCGAATCAAGGGTAAAGATGGCGCTGTTGAAGAAATACACGAAATCACAGAAACAACCGAGTTGCCCGACACGTCGGTAGAAGTGGTCGAAATTCCGGAAGAGACAACCGTCGAAGAAATCGATACACCTGAGGGTAAGTTGACTATCAAAACTACCAAAAAACGCACAAAGAAGACAAAACACATTCGAACGCCACAGGACATAACAGAAGACACTGTCACAGACGAAACACTTCCACTAGCTGACAAACTAGTATCGCCAGAGCAAGCAACCCTTATCGAACAATCTCCCGACACAGTCCAAATTACAGAGGTTCATACTGAAACCGGTGAAACGCGTACCGTCAAAACAAAGAAACGTCGAGTCAAGGGTAAAGATGGCGCTGTTGAAGAAATACACGAAATTACAGAGACAACCGAGTTGCCCGACACGTCGGTAGAAGTGGTTGAAGTTCCGGAAGAGACAACCGTCGAAGAAATCGATACACCTGAGGGTAAGTTGACTATCAAAACTACCAAAAAACGCACAAAGAAGATAAAACACATTCGAACGCCACAGGATATAACAGAAGACACTGTTACTGACGAAACACTTCCACTAGCTGACAAGCAAATATCGCCAGAAAAAGCAACCTTTATCGAAGAATCTCCCGACACAGTCCAAATTACAGAGGTTCAGACTGAAACTGGTGAAACGCGTACCATCAAAACAAAGAAACGTCGAGTCAAGGGTAAAGATGGCGCTGTTGAAGAAATACACGAAATCACAGAAACAACCGAGTTGCCCGACACGTCGGTAGAAGTGGTTGAAGTTCCGGAAGAGACAACCGTCGAAGAAATCGATACACCTGAGGGTAAGTTGACTATAAAAACTACCAAAAAACGCACAAAGAAGACAAAACACATTCGAACGCCAAAATACATAACAGAAGACACTGTCACAGACGACACACTTCCTCTTACTGACGAGCAAGTATCGCCAGAGCAAGTAACCCTTATCGAACAATCTCCCGACACAGTCCAAATTACAGAGGTTCAGACTGAAACTGGTGAAACGCGTACCGTCAAAACTAAGAAACGTCGAATCAAGGGTAAAGATGGCGCTGTTGAAGAAATACACGAAATTACAGAAACAACCGAGTTGCCCGACACGTCGGTAGAAGTGGTCGAAATTCCGGAAGAGACAACCGTCGAAGAAATCGATACACCTGAGGGTAAGTTGACTATCAAAACTACCAAAAAACGCACAAAGAAGACAAAACACATTCGAACGCCACAGGACATAACAGAAGACACTGTCACAGACGAAACACTTCCACTAGCTGACAAACTAGTATCGCCAGAGCAAGCAACCCTTATCGAACAATCTCCCGACACAGTCCAAATTACAGAGGTTCATACTGAAACCGGTGAAACGCGTACCGTCAAAACAAAGAAACGTCGAGTCAAGGGTAAAGATGGCGCTGTTGAAGAAATACACGAAATTACAGAGACAACCGAGTTGCCCGACACGTCGGTAGAAGTGGTTGAAGTTCCGGAAGAGACAACCGTCGAAGAAATCGATACACCTGAGGGTAAGTTGACTATCAAAACTACCAAAAAACGCACAAAGAAGATAAAACACATTCGAACGCCACAGGATATAACAGAAGACACTGTTACTGACGAAACACTTCCACTAGCTGACAAGCAAATATCGCCAGAAAAAGCAACCTTTATCGAAGAATCTCCCGACACAGTCCAAATTACAGAGGTTCAGACTGAAACTGGTGAAACGCGTACCATCAAAACAAAGAAACGTCGAGTCAAGGGTAAAGATGGCGCTGTTGAAGAAATACACGAAATTACAGAGACAACCGAGTTGCCCGACACGTCGGTAGAAGTGGTTGAAGTTCCGGAAGAGACAACCGTCGAAGAAATCGATACACCTGAGGGTAAGTTGACTATAAAAACTACCAAAAAACGCACTAAGAAGACAAAACACATTCGAACGCCAAAGGACATAACAGAAGACACTGTCACAGACGAAACACTTCCACTAGCTGACAAACTAGAATCGCCGGAGCAAGCAACCATTATCGAAGAATCTCCAGACACAGTCCAAATTACAGAAGTTCATACTGAAACCGGTGAAACGCGTACCGTCAAAACAAAGAAACGTCGAGTCAAGGGTAAAGACGGCGCTGTTGAAGAAATACACGAAATCACTGAAACAACTGAGTTGCCCGACACGTCGGTAGAAGTGGTCGAAATTCCGGAAGAGACAACCGTCGAAGAAATCGATACACCTGAGGGTAAGTTGACAATCAAAACTACCAAAAAACGCACAAAGAAGACAAAACACATTCGAACGCCACATGACATAACAGAAGACACTGTCACAGACGAAACACTTCCACTAGCTGACAAGCAAATATCGCCGGAGCAAGCAACCCTTATCGAAGAATCTCCCGACACAGTCCATATTACAGAGCTTCAGACTGAAACTGGTGAAACGCGTACCGTCAAAACAAAGAAACGTCGAGTCAAGGGTAAAGACGGCGCTGTTGAAGAAATACACGAAATCACTGAAACAACTGAGTTGCCCGACACGTCGGTAGAAGTGGTTGAAGTACCGGAAGAGACAACCGTCGAAGAAATCGATACACCTGAGGGTAAGTTGGTTATCAAAACTACCAAAAAACGCACAAAGAAGACAAAACACATTCGAACGCCACATGACATAACAGAAGACACTGTCACAGACGAAACACTTCCACTAGCTGACAAGCAAATATCGCCGGAGCAAGCAACCCTTATCGAAGAATCTCCCGACACAGTCCATATTACAGAGGTTCAGACTGAAACTGGTGAAACGCGTACCGTCAAAACAAAGAAACGTCGAGTCAAGGGTAAAGACGGCGCTGTTGAAGAAATACACGAAATCACTGAAACAACTGAGTTGCCCGACACGTCGGTAGAAGTGGTTGAAGTACCGGAAGAGACAACCGTCGAAGAAATCGATACACCTGAGGGTAAGTTGGTTATCAAAACTACCAAAAAACGCACAAAGAAGACAAAACACATTCGAACGCCACAGGACATAACAGACGACACTGTCACTGACGAAACACTTCCACTAGCTGACAAACTAGTATCGCCGGAGCAAGCAACCATTATCGAAGAATCTCCAGACACAGTCCAAATTACAGAGGTTCATACTGAAACTGGTGAAACGCGTACCGTCAAAACAAAGAAACGTAGAGTCAAGGGTATAGACGGCGCTGTTGAAGAAATACACGAAATCACTGAAACAACCGAGTTGCCCGACACGTCAGTAGAAGTGGTTGAAGTTCCGGAAGAGACAACCGTCGAAGAAATCGATACACCTGAGGGTAAGTTGACTATCAAAACTACCAAAAAACGCACAAAGAAGACAAAACACATTCGAACGCCACAGGACATAACAGAAGACACTGTCACAGACGAAACACTTCCACTAGCTGACAAGCAAATATCGCCGGAGCAAGCAACCCTTATCGAAGAATCTCCCGACACAGTCCATATTACAGAGGTTCAGACTGAAACTGGTGAAACGCGTACTGTCAAAACAAAGAAACGTCGAGTCAAGGGTAAAGATGGCGCTGTTGAAGAAATACACGAAATCACAGAAACAACCGAGTTGCCCGACACGTCGGTAGAAGTGGTTGAAGTTCCGGAAGAGACAACCGTCGAAGAAATCGATACACCTGAGGGTAAGTTGACTATCAAAACTACCAAAAAACGCACAAAGAAGACAAAACACATTCGAACGCCACAGGACATAACAGAAGACACTGTCACAGACGAAACACTTCCACTAGCTGACAAGCAAATATCGCCAGAAAAAGCAACCTTTATCGAAGAATCTCCCGACACAGTCCAAATTACAGAGGTTCAGACTGAAACTGGTGAAACGCGTACCGTCAAAACAAAGAAACGTCGAGTCAAGGGTAAAGATGGCGCTGTTGAAGAAATAGACGAAACCACAGAAACAACTGAGTTGCCTGACACGTCGGTAGCAGTGGTTGAAGTTCCGGAAGAGACAACCGTCGAAGAAATCGATACACCTGAGGGTAAGTTGACTATCAAAACTACCAAAAAACGCACAAAGAAGACAAAACACATTCGAACGCCACAGGACATAACAGAAGACACTGTCACAGACGAAACACTTCCACTAGCTGACAAGCAAATATCGCCGGAGCAAGCAACCATTTTCGAAGAATCTCCAGACACAGTCAAAATTACAGAGGTTCATACTGAAACCGGTGAAACGCGTACCGTCAAAACAAAGAAACGTCGAGTCAAGGGTAAAGATGGCGCTGTTGAAGAAATAGACGAAACCACAGAAACAACTGAGTTGCCTGACACGTCGGTAGCAGTGGTTGAAGTTCCGGAAGAGACAACCGTCGAAGAAATCGATACACCTGAGGGTAAGTTGACTATCAAAACTACCAAAAAACGTACAAAGAAGACAAAACACATTCGAACGCCACATGACATAACAGAAGACACTGTCACTGAAGACACAATTCCTCTAACTGAAAAGCAAGTATCGACAGAGCAAGCAACCATTAACGAAGAATCTCCAGACACAGTCAAAATTACAGAGGTTCATACTGAAACCGGTGAAACGCGTACCGTCAAAACAAAGAAACGTCGAGTCAAGGGTAAAGATGGCGCTGTTGAAGAAATACACGAAATCACAGAAATAACTGAGTTGCCTGACACGTCGGTAGAAGTGGTTGATGTTCCGGAAGAGACAACCGTCGAAGAAATCGATACACCTGAGGGTAAGTTGACTATCAAAACTACCAAAAAACGTACAAAGAAGACAAAACACATTCGAACGCCACAGGACATAACAGACGACACTGTCACAGACGAAACACTTCCACTTACAGACAAACTAGTATCGTCGGAGCAAGCAACCATTATCGAAGAATATCCAGACACAGTCCAAATTACAGAGGTTCAGACTGAAACTGGTGAAACGCGTACCGTCAAAACAAAGAAACGTCGAGTCAAGGGTAAAGATGGCGCTGTTGAAGAAATACACGAAATCACAGAAACAACTGAGTTGCCCGACACATCGGTAGAAGTGTTCGAAATTCCGGAAGAGACAACCGTCGAAGAAATCAATACACCTGAGGGTAAGTTGACTATCAAAACTACCAAAAAACGTACAAAGAAGACAAAACACATTCGAACGCCACATGACATAACAGAAGACACTGTCACTGACGACACAATTCCTCTAACTGAAAAGCAAGTATCGCCAGAGCAAGCAACCCTTATCGAAGAATCTCCCGACACAGTCCAAATTACAGAGGTTCATACCGAAACCGGTGAAATGCGTACCGTCAAAACAAAGAAACGTCGAGTCAAGGGTAAAGATGGCGCTGTTGAAGAAATACACGAAATCACAGAAACAACTGAGTTGCCCGACACGTCGGTAGAAGTGTTCGAAATTCCGGAAGAGACAACCGTCGAAGAAATCGATACACCTGAGGGTAAGTTGACTATCACAACTACCAAAAAACGTACAAAGAAGACAAAACACATTCGAACGCCACAGGACATAACAGACGACACTGTCACTGACGAAACACTTCCACTAGCTGACAAACTAGTATCGCCGGAGCAAGCAACCATTATCGAAGAATCTCCAGACACAGTCCAAATTACAGAGGTTCATACTGAAACTGGTGAAACGCGTACCGTCAAAACAAAGAAACGTAGAGTCAAGGGTAAAGACGGCGCTGTTGAAGAAATACACGAAATCACTGAAACAACTGAGTTGCCCGACACGTCGGTAGAAGTGGTCAAAATTCCGGAAGAGACAACCGTCGAAGAAATCGATACACCTGATGGTAATTTGACAATCAAACCTACCAAAAAACGCATAAAGAAGACAAAACACATTCAAACGCCACAGGACAAAACAGACGACACTGTCACAGACGAAACACTTCCTCTTACTGACGAGCAATTATCGCCAGAGCAAGCAACCCTTATCGAAGAATCTCCCGACACAGTCCAAATTACAGAGGTTCATACCGAAACCGGTGAAATGCGTACCGTCAAAACAAAGAAACGTCGAGTCAAGGGTAAAGATGGCGCTGTTG
This sequence comes from Pieris brassicae, assembly GCF_905147105.1. Taxonomy (NCBI): domain Eukaryota; kingdom Metazoa; phylum Arthropoda; class Insecta; order Lepidoptera; family Pieridae; genus Pieris; species Pieris brassicae. Next base: position 9,477,019 of record NC_059680.1, read on the forward strand.
AAGAAATACACGAAATCACTGAAACAACTGAGTTGCCCGACACGTCGGTAGAAGTGGTGGAAGTTCCGGAAGAGACAACCGTCGAAGAAATCGATACACCTGAGGGTAAATTGACTATCAAAACTACCAAAAAACGCACAAAGAAGACAAAACACATTCGAATGCCACAGGACATAACAGAGGACACTGTCACAGACGAAACTCTTCCACTTACAGACAAGCAAGTATCGCCAGAGCAAGCAACCATTAACGAAGAATCTCCCGACACAGTCCAAATTACAGAGGTTCAGACTGAAACTGGTGAAACGCGTACCCTCAAAACAAAGAAACGTCGAGTCAAGGGTAAAGACGGCGCTGTTGAAGAAATACACGAAATCACGGAAATAAACGAGTTGCCCGACACGTCAGTAGAAGTGGTTGAAGTACCAGACGAGATAACCGTCGAAGAAATCGATACACCTGAGGGTAAGTTGACTATCAAAACTACCAAAAAACGCACAAAGAAGACAAAACACATTCGAACGCCACATGACATAACAGACGACACTGTCACAGACGAAACACTTCCTCTTACTGACGAGCAATTATCGCCAGAGCAAGCAACCCTTATCGAAGAATCTCCCGACACAGTCCAAATTACAGAGGTTCATACCGAAACCGGTGAAATGCGTACCGTCAAAACAAAGAAACGTCGAGTCAAGGGTAAAGATGGCGCTGTTGAAGAAATACACGAAATCACTGAAACAACTGAATTGCCCGACACGTCGGTAGAAGTGGTGGAAGTCCCGGAAGAGACAACCGTCGAAGAAATCGATACACCTGAGGGTAAGTTGACTATCAAAACTACCAAAAAATGCACAAAGAAGACAAAACACATTCTAATGCCACAAGACATAACAGAAGACACTGTCACAGACGAAACACTTCCTCTTACTGACGAGCAAGTATCGCCAGAGCAAGCAACCCTTACCGAAGAATCTCCCGACACAGTCCAAATTACAGAGGTTCAGACTGAAAATGGTGAAACGCGTACCGTTAAAACAAAGAAACGTCGAGTCAAGGGTAAAGACGGCGCTTTTGAAGAAATACACGAAATCACAGAAATAACCGAGTTGCCCGACACGTCGGTAGAAGTGGTTGAAGTACCGGAAGAGACAACCGTCGAAGAAATCGATACACCTGAGGGTAAGTTGGTTATCAAAACTACCAAAAAACGCACAAAGAAGACAAAACACATTCGAACGCCACAGGACATAACAAAGGACACTGTCACAGACGAAACTCTTCCACTTACAGACAAACAAGTATCGACAGAGCAAGCAACCCTTACCGAAGAATCTCCCGACACAGTCCAAATTACAGAGGTTCAGACTGAAACTGGTGAAACGCGTACCGTTAAAACAAAGAAACGTCGAGTCAAGGGTAAAGATGGCGCTGTTGAAGAAATACACGAAATCGCAGAAACAACCGAGTTACCCGACACGTCGGTAGAAGTGGTCGAAATTCCGGAAGAGACAACCGTCGAAGAAATCCATACACCTGAGGGTAAGTTGACTATCAAAACTACCAAAAAACGCACAAAGAAGACAAAACACATTCGAACGCCACATGACATAACAGACGACACTGTCACAGACGAAACACTTCCTCTTACTGACGAGCAATTATCGCCAGAGCAAGCAACCCTTATCGAAGAATCTCCCGACACAGTCCAAATTACAGAGGTTCATACTGAAACCGGTGAAATGCGTACCGTCAAAACAAAGAAACGTCGAGTCAAGGGTAAAGATGGCGCTGTTGAAGAAATACACGAAATCACTGAAACAACTGAGTTGCCCGACACGTCGGTAGAAGTGGTGGAAGTTCCGGAAGAGACAACCGTCGAAGAAATCGATACACCTGAGGGTAAATTGACTATCAAAACTACCAAAAAACGCACAAAGAAGACAAAACACATTCGAACGCCACAGGACATAACAGAGGACACTGTCACAGACGAAACTCTTCCACTTACAGACAAGCAAGTATCGCCAGAGCAAGCAACCATTAACGAAGAATCTCCCGACACAGTCCAAATTACAGAGGTTCAGACTGAAACTGGTGAAACGCGTACCCTCAAAACAAAGAAACGTCGAGTCAAGGGTAAAGACGGCGCTGTTGAAGAAATACACGAAATCACGGAAATAAACGAGTTGCCCGACACGTCAGTAGAAGTGGTTGAAGTACCAGACGAGATAACCGTCGAAGAAATCGATACACCTGAGGGTAAGTTGACTATCAAAACTACCAAAAAACGCACAAAGAAGACAAAACACATTCGAACGCCACATGACATAACAGACGACACTGTCACAGACGAAACACTTCCTCTTACTGACGAGCAATTATCGCCAGAGCAAGCAACCCTTATCGAAGAATCTCCCGACACAGTCCAAATTACAGAGGTTCATACCGAAACCGGTGAAATGCGTACCGTCAAAACAAAGAAACGTCGAGTCAAGGGTAAAGATGGCGCTGTTGAAGAAATACACGAAATCACTGAAACAACTGAGTTGCCCGACACGTCGGTAGAAGTGGTGGAAGTCCCGGAAGAGACAACCGTCGAAGAAATCGATACACCTGAGGGTAAGTTGACTATCAAAACTACCAAAAAATGCACAAAGAAGACAAAACACATTCTAATGCCACAAGACATAACAGAAGACACTGTCACAGACGAAACACTTCCTCTTACTGACGAGCAAGTATCGCCAGAGCAAGCAACCCTTACCGAAGAATCTCCCGACACAGTCCAAATTACAGAGGTTCAGACTGAAAATGGTGAAACGCGTACCGTTAAAACAAAGAAACGTCGAGTCAAGGGTAAAGACGGCGCTTTTGAAGAAATACACGAAATCACAGAAATAACCGAGTTGCCCGACACGTCGGTAGAAGTGGTTGAAGTACCGGAAGAGACAACCGTCGAAGAAATCGATACACCTGAGGGTAAGTTGGTTATCAAAACTACCAAAAAACGCACAAAGAAGACAAAACACATTCGAACGCCACAGGACATAACAAAGGACACTGTCACAGACGAAACTCTTCCACTTACAGACAAACAAGTATCGACAGAGCAAGCAACCCTTACCGAAGAATCTCCCGACACAGTCCAAATTACAGAGGTTCAGACTGAAACTGGTGAAACGCGTACCGTTAAAACAAAGAAACGTCGAGTCAAGGGTAAAGATGGCGCTGTTGAAGAAATACACGAAATCGCAGAAACAACCGAGTTACCCGACACGTCGGTAGAAGTGGTCGAAATTCCGGAAGAGACAACCGTCGAAGAAATCCATACACCTGAGGGTAAGTTGACTATCAAAACTACCAAAAAACGCACAAAGAAGACAAAACACATTCGAACGCCACATGACATAACAGACGACACTGTCACAGACGAAACACTTCCTCTTACTGACGAGCAATTATCGCCAGAGCAAGCAACCCTTATCGAAGAATCTCCCGACACAGTCCAAATTACAGAGGTTCATACCGAAACCGGTGAAATGCGTACCGTCAAAACAAAGAAACGTCGAGTCAAGGGTAAAGATGGCGCTGTTGAAGAAATACACGAAATCACTGAAACAACTGAGTTGCCCGACACGTCGGTAGAAGTGGTGGAAGTTCCGGAAGAGACAACCGTCGAAGAAATCGATACACCTGAGGGTAAGTTGACTATCAAAACTACCAAAAAACGCACAAAGAAGACAAAACACATTCGAATGCCACAGGACATAACAGAGGACACTGTCACAGACGAAACTCTTCCACTTACAGACAAGCAAGTATCGCCAGAGCAAGCAACCATTAACGAAGAATCTCCCGACACAGTCCAAATTACAGAGGTTCAGACTGAAACTGGTGAAACGCGTACCCTCAAAACAAAGAAACGTCGAGTCAAGGGTAAAGACGGCGCTGTTGAAGAAATACACGAAATCACAGAAATAAACGAGTTGCCCGACACGTCAGTAGAAGTGGTTGAAGTACCAGACGAGATAACCGTCGAAGAAATCGATACACCTGAGGGTAAGTTGACTATCAAAACTACCAAAAAACGCACAAAGAAGACAAAACACATTCGAACGCCACATGACATAACAGACGACACTGTCACAGACGAAACACTTCCTCTTACTGACGAGCAATTATCGCCAGAGCAAGCAACCCTTATCGAAGAATCTCCCGACACAGTCCAAATTACAGAGGTTCATACCGAAACCGGTGAAATGCGTACCGTCAAAACAAAGAAACGTCGAGTCAAGGGTAAAGATGGCGCTGTTGAAGAAATACACGAAATCACTGAAACAACTGAGTTGCCCGACACGTCGGTAGAAGTGGTGGAAGTCCCGGAAGAGACAACCGTCGAAGAAATCGATACACCTGAGGGTAAGTTGACTATCAAAACTACCAAAAAACGCACAAAGAAGACAAAACACATTCGAACGCCACATGACATAACAGACGACACTGTCACAGACGAAACACTTCCACTAGCTGATAAGCAAGTATCGCCGGAGCAAGCAACTATTATCGAAGAATCTCCAGACACAGTCCAAATTACAGAGGTTCAGACTGAAACTGGTGAAACGCGTACCGTCAAAACAAAGAAACGTCGAGTCAAGGGTAAAGATGGCGCTGTTGAAGAAATTCACGAAATCACAGAAATAACCGAGTTGCCCGACACGTCGGTAGAAGTGGTTGAAGTACCGGAAGAGACAACCGTCGAAGAAATCGATACACCTGAGGGTAAGTTGGTTATCAAAACTACCAAAAAACGCACAAAGAAGACAAAACACATTCGAACGCCACATGACATAACAGATGACACTGTCACAGACGAAAAACTTCCACTAGCTGATAAGCAAATATCGCCGGAGCAAGCAACCATTATCGAAGAATCTCCAGACACAGTCCAAATTACAGAGGTTCATACTGAAACCGGTGAAACGCGTACTGTCAAAACAAAGAAACGTCGAGTCAAGGGTAATGATGGCGCTGTTGAAGAAATACACGAAATCACAGAAATAACCGAGTTGCCCGACACGTCGGTAGAAGTGGTTGAAATACCGGAAGAGACAACCGTCGAAGAAATCGATACACCTGAGGGTAAGTTGGTTATCAAAACTCCACATGACATAACAGACGAAACACTTCCACTTACAGACAAACTAGTATCGCCGGAGCAAGCAACCATTATCGAAGAATCTCCAGACACAGTCCAAATTACAGAGGTTCAGACTGAAACTGGTGAAACGCGTACCCTCAAAACAAAGAAACGTCGAGTCAAGGGTAAAGATGGCGCTGTTGAAGAAATTCACGAAATCACAGAAATAACCGAGTTGCCCGACACGTCGGTAGAAGTGGTTGAAATACCGGAAGAGACAACCGTCGATGAAATCGATACACCTGAGGGTAAGTTGGTTATCAAAACTACCAAAAAACGCACAAAGAAGACAAAACACATTCGAACGCCACATGACATAACAGATGACACTGTCACAGACGAAACACTTCCACTAGCTGATAAGCAAGTATCGCCGGAGCAAGCAACCATTATCGAAGAATCTCCCGACACAGTCCAAATTACAGAGGTTCAGACTGAAACTGGTGAAACGCGTACCGTCAAAACAAAGAAACGTCGAGTCAAGGGTAAAGATGGCGCTGTTGAAGAAATTCACGAAATCACAGAAATAACCGAGTTGCCCGACACGTCGGTAGAAGTGGTTGAAGTACCGGACGAGACAACCGTCGAAGAAATCGATACACCTGAGGGTAAGTTGACTATCAAAACTACCAAAAAACGCACAAAGAAGACAAAACACATTCAAACGCCACATGACATAACAGACGAAACACTTCCACTTACAGACAAACTAGTATCGCCGGAGCAAGCAACCATTATCGAAGAATCTCCAGACACAGTCCAAATTACAGAGGTTCAGACTGAAACTGGTGAAACGCGTACCGTCAAAACAAAGAAACGTCGAGTCAAGGGTAAAGATGGCGCTGTTGAAGAAATTCACGAAATCACAGAAATAACCGAGTTGCCCGACACGTCGGTAGAAGTGGTTGAAGTACCGGAAGAGACAACCGTCGAAGAAATCGATACACCTGAGGGTAAGTTGGTTATCAAAACTACCAAAAAACGCACAAAGAAGACAAAACACATTCAAACGCCACATGACATAACAGACGAAACACTTCCACTTACAGACAAACTAGTATCGCCGGAGCAAGCAACCATTATCGAAGAATCTCCAGACACAGTCCAAATTACAGAGGTTCAGACTGAAACTGGTGAAACGCGTACCGTCAAAACAAAGAAACGTCGAGTCAAGGGTAAAGATGGCGCTGTTGAAGAAATTCACGAAATCACAGAAATAACCGAGTTGCCCGACACGTCGGTAGAAGTGGTTGAAGTACCGGACGAGACAACCGTCGAAGAAATCGATACACCTGAGGGTAAGTTGGTTATCAAAACTACCAAAAAACGCACAAAGAAGTCAAAACACATTCGAACGCCACATGACATAACAGATGACACTGTCACAGACGAAACACTTCCACTAGCTGATAAGCAAGTATCGCCGGAGCAAGCAACCATTATCGAAGAATCTCCAGACACAGTCCAAATTACAGAGGTTCAGACTGAAACTGGTGAAACGCGTACCGTCAAAACAAAGAAACGTCGAGTCAAGGGTAAAGATGGAGCTGTTGAAGAAATACACGAAATCACAGAAATAACCGAGTTGCCCGACACGTCGGTAGAAGTGGTAGAAGTACCGGAAGAGACAACCGTCGAAGAAATCGATACACCTGAGGGTAAGTTGGTTATCAAAACTACCAAAAAACGCACAAAGAAGACAAAACACATTCGAACGCCACATGACATAACAGATGACACTGTCACAGACGAAACACTTCCACTAGCTGACAAGCAAGTATCGCCGGAGCAAGCAACTATTATCGAAGAATCTCCAGACACAGTCCAAATTACAGAGGTTCAGACTGAAACTGGTGAAACGCGTACCGTCAAAACAAAGAAACGTCGAGTCAAGGGTAAAGATGGCGCTGTTGAAGAAATACACGAAATCACAGAAATAACCGAGTTGCCCGACACGTCGGTAGAAGTGGTTGAAGTACCGGAAGAGACAACCGTCGAAGAAATCGATACACCTGAGGGTAAGTTGGTTATCAAAACTACCAAAAAACGCACAAAGAAGACAAAACACATTCGAACGCCACATGACATAACAGATGACACTGTCACAGACGAAACACTTCCACTAGCTAATAAGCAAGTATCGCCGGAGCAAGCAACCATTATCGAAGAATCTCCCGACACAGTCCAAATTACAGAGGTTCAGACTGAAACTGGTGAAACGCGTACCGTCAAAACAAAGAAACGTCGAGTCAAGGGTAAAGATGGCGCTGTTGAAGAAATTCACGAAATCACAGAAATAACCGAGTTGCCCGACACGTCGGTAGAAGTGGTTGAAGTACCGGACGAGACAACCGTCGAAGAAATCGATACACCTGAGGGTAAGTTGACTATCAAAACTACCAAAAAACGCACAAAGAAGACAAAACACATTCAAACGCCACATGACATAACAGACGAAACACTTCCACTTACAGACAAACTAGTATCGCCGGAGCAAGCAACCATTATCGAAGAATCTCCAGACACAGTCCAAATTACAGAGGTTCAGACTGAAACTGGTGAAACGCGTACCGTCAAAACAAAGAAACGTCGAGTCAAGGGTAAAGATGGCGCTGTTGAAGAAATTCACGAAATCACAGAAATAACCGAGTTGCCCGACACGTCGGTAGAAGTGGTTGAAGTACCGGAAGAGACAACCGTCGAAGAAATCGATACACCTGAGGGTAAGTTGGTTATCAAAACTACCAAAAAACGCACAAAGAAGTCAAAACACATTCGAACGCCACATGACATAACAGATGACACTGTCACAGACGAAACACTTCCACTAGCTGATAAGCAAGTATCGCCGGAGCAAGCAACCATTATCGAAGAATCTCCCGACACAGTCCAAATTACAGAGGTTCAGACTGAAACTGGTGAAACGCGTACCGTCAAAACAAAGAAACGTCGAGTCAAGGGTAAAGATGGCGCTGTTGAAGAAATTCACGAAATCACAGAAATAACCGAGTTGCCCGACACGTCGGTAGAAGTGGTTGAAGTACCGGACGAGACAACCGTCGAAGAAATCGATACACCTGAGGGTAAGTTGACTATCAAAACTACCAAAAAACGCACAAAGAAGACAAAACACATTCAAACGCCACATGACATAACAGACGAAACACTTCCACTTACAGACAAACTAGTGTCGCCGGAGCAAGCAACCATTATCGAAGAATCTCCAGACACAGTCCAAATTACAGAGGTTCAGACTGAAACTGGTGAAACGCGTACCGTCAAAACAAAGAAACGTCGAGTCAAGGGTAAAGATGGCGCTGTTGAAGAAATTCACGAAATCACAGAAATAACCGAGTTGCCCGACACGTCGGTAGAAGTGGTTGAAGTACCGGAAGAGACAACCGTCGAAGAAATCGATACACCTGAGGGTAAGTTGGTTATCAAAACTACCAAAAAACGCACAAAGAAGTCAAAACACATTCGAACGCCACATGACATAACAGATGACACTGTCACAGACGAAACACTTCCACTAGCTGATAAGCAAGTATCGCCGGAGCAAGCAACCATTATCGAAGAATCTCCAGACACAGTCCAAATTACAGAGGTTCAGACTGAAACTGGTGAAACGCGTACCGTCAAAACAAAGAAACGTCGAGTCAAGGGTAAAGATGGAGCTGTTGAAGAAATACACGAAATCACAGAAATAACCGAGTTGCCCGACACGTCGGTAGAAGTGGTTGAAGTACCGGAAGAGACAACCGTCGAAGAAATCGATACACCTGAGGGTAAGTTGGTTATCAAAACTACCAAAAAACGCACAAAGAAGACAAAACACATTCGAACGCCACATGACATAACAGATGACACTATCACAGACGAAACACTTCCACTAGCTGACAAGCAAGTATCGCCGGAGCAAGCAACCATTATCGAAGAATCTCCAGACACAGTCCAAATTACAGAGGTTCAGACTGAAACTGGTGAAACGCGTACCGTCAAAACAAAGAAACGTCGAGTCAAGGGTAAAGATGGCGCTGTTGAAGAAATACACGAAATCACAGAAATAACCGAGTTGCCCGACACGTCGGTAGAAGTGGTTGAAGTACCGGACGAGACAACCGTCGAAGAAATTGATACACCTGTGGGTAAGTTGACTATCAAAACTACCAAAAAACGCACAAAGAAGACAAAACACATTCGAATGCCACATGACATAACAGACGACACTGTCACAGACGAAACACTTCCACTTACAGACAAACTAGTATCGTCGGAGCAAGCAACCATTATCGAAGAATCTCCAGACACAGTCCAAATTACAGAGGTTCAGACTGAAACTGGTGAAACGCGTACCGTCAAAACAAAGAAACGTCGAGTCAAGGGTAAAGATGGCGCTGTTGAAGAAATTCACGAAATCACAGTAATATCCGAGTTGCCCGACACATCGGTAGAAGTGGTTGAAGTACCGGACGAGACAACCGTCGAAGACATCGATACACCTGAGGGTAAGTTGGTTATCAAAACTACCAAAAAACGCACAAAGAAGACAAAACACATTCGAACGCCACATGACATAACAGATGACACTGTCACAGACGAAACACTTCCACTAGCTGACATGCAAGTATCGCCGGAGCAAGCAACCATTATCGAAGAATCTCCAGACACAGTCCAAATTACAGAGGTTCAGACTGAAACTGGTGAAACGCGTACCGTCAAAACAAAGAAACGTCGAGTCAAGGGTAAAGATGGCACTGTTGAAGAAATACACGAAATCACAGAAATAACCGAGTTGCCCGACACGTCAATAGAAGTGGTTGAAGTACCGGACGAGACAACCGTCGAAGAAATCGATACACCTGAGGGTAAGTTGACTATCAAAACTACCAAAAAACGCACAAAGAAGACAAAACACATTCAAACGCCACATGACATAACAGACGAAACACTTCCACTTACAGACAAACTAGTATCGTCGGAGCAAGCAACCATTATCGAAAAATCTCCAGACACAGTCCAAATTACAGAGGTTCAGACTGAAACTGGTGAAACGCGTACAGTCAAAACAAAAAAACGTCGAGTCAAGGGTAAAGATGGCGCTGTTGAAGAAATTCACGAAATCACAGTAATATCCGAGTTGCCCGACACATCGGTAGAAGTGGTTGAAGTACCGGACGAGACAACCGTCGAAGACATCGATACACCTGAGGGTAAGTTGGTTATCAAAACTACCAAAAAACGCACAAAGAAGACAAAACACATTCGAATGCCACATGACATAACAGATGACACTGTCACAGACGAAACACTTCCACTAGCTGACATGCAAGTATCGCCGGAGCAAGCAACCATTATCGAAGAATCTCCAGACACAGTCCAAATTACAGAGGTTCAGACTGAAACTGGTGAAACGCGTACCGTCAAAACAAAGAAACGTCGAGTCAAGGGTAAAGATGGCGCTGTTGAAGAAATTCACGAAATCACAGAAATAACCGAGTTGCCCGACACGTCGGTAGAAGTGGTTGAAGTACCGGACGAGACAACCGTCGAAGAAATCGATACACCTGAGGGTAAGTTGACTATCAAAACTACCAAAAAACGCACAAAGAAGACAAAACACATTCAAACGCCACATGACATAACAGACGAAACACTTCCACTTACAGACAAACTAGTATCGCCGGAGCAAGCAACCATTATCGAAGAATCTCCAGACACAGTCCAAATTACAGAGGTTCAGACTGAAACTGGTGAAACGCGTACCGTCAAAACAAAGAAACGTCGAGTCAAGGGTAAAGATGGCGCTGTTGAAGAAATTCACGAAATCACAGAAATAACCGAGTTGCCCGACACGTCGGTAGAAGTGGTTGAAGTACCGGAAGAGACAACCGTCGAAGAAATCGATACACCTGAGGGTAAGTTGGTTATCAAAACTACCAAAAAACGCACAAAGAAGTCAAAACACATTCGAACGCCACATGACATAACAGATGACACTGTCACAGACGAAACACTTCCACTAGCTGATAAGCAAGTATCGCCGGAGCAAGCAACCATTATCGAAGAATCTCCAGACACAGTCCAAATTACAGAGGTTCAGACTGAAACTGGTGAAACGCGTACCGTCAAAACAAAGAAACGTCGAGTCAAGGGTAAAGATGGCGCTGTTGAAGAAATACACGAAATCACAGAAATAACCGAGTTGCCCGACACGTCGGTAGAAGTGGTAGAAGTACCGGAAGAGACAACCGTCGAAGAAATCGATACACCTGAGGGTAAGTTGGTTATCAAAACTACCAAAAAACGCACAAAGAAGACAAAACACATTCGAACGCCACATGACATAACAGATGACACTGTCACAGACGAAACACTTCCACTAGCTGACAAGCAAGTATCGCCGGAGCAAGCAACCATTATCGAAGAATCTCCAGACACAGTCCAAATTACAGAGGTTCAGACTGAAACTGGTGAAACGCGTACCGTCAAAACAAAGAAACGTCGAGTCAAGGGTAAAGATGGCGCTGTTGAAGAAATACACGAAATCACAGAAATAACCGAGTTGCCCGACACGTCGGTAGAAGTGGTTGCAGTACCGGACGAGACAACCGTCGAAGAAATTGATACACCTGTGGGTAAGTTGACTATCAAAACTACCAAAAAACGCACAAAGAAGACAAAACACATTCGAATGCCACATGACATAACAGACGACACTGTCACAGACGAAACACTTCCACTTACAGACAAACTAGTATCGTCGGAGCAAGCAACCATTATCGAAGAATCTCCAGACACAGTCCAAATTACAGAGGTTCAGACTGAAACTGGTGAAACGCGTACCGTCAAAACAAAGAAACGTCGAGTCAAGGGTAAAGATGGCACTGTTGAAGAAATACACGAAATCACAGAAATAACCGAGTTGCCCGACACGTCGGTAGAAGTGGTTGAAGTACCGGACGAGACAACCGTCGAAGAAATCGATACACCTGAGGGTAAGTTGACTATCAAAACTACCAAAAAACGCACAAAGAAGACAAAACACATTCAAACGCCACATGACATAACAGACGAAACACTTCCACTTACAGACAAACTAGTATCGTCGGAGCAAGCAACCATTATCGAAGAATCTCCAGACACAGTCCAAATTACAGAGGTTCAGACTGAAACTGGTGAAACGCGTACAGTCAAAACAAAGAAACGTCGAGTCAAGGGTAAAGATGGCGCTGTTGAAGAAATTCACGAAATCACAGTAATATCCGAGTTGCCCGACACATCGGTAGAAGTGGTTGAAGTACCGGACGAGACAACCGTCGAAGACATCGATACACCTGAGGGTAAGTTGGTTATCAAAACTACCAAAAAACGCACAAAGAAGACAAAACACATTCGAATGCCACATGACATAACAGATGACACTGTCACAGACGAAACACTTCCACTAGCTGACATGCAAGTATCGCCGGAGCAAGCAACCATTATCGAAGAATCTCCAGACACAGTCCAAATTACAGAGGTTCAGACTGAAACTGGTGAAACGCGTACCGTCAAAACAAAGAAACGTCGAGTCAAGGGTAAAGATGGCGCTGTTGAAGAAATACACGAAATCACAGAAATAACCGAGTTGCCCGACACGTCGGTAGAAGTGGTTGAAGTACCGGACGAGACAACCGTCGAAGAAATCGATACACCTGAGGGTAAGTTGACTATCAAAACTACCAAAAAACGCACAAAGAAGACAAAACACATTCGAACGCCACATGACATAACAGACGACACTGTCACAGACGAAACTCTTCCACTTACAGACAAACTAGTATCGCCGGAGCAAGCAACCATTATCGAAGAATCTCCAGACACAGTCCAAATTATAGAGGTTCAGACTGAAACTGGTGAAACGCGTACCGTCAAAATAAAGAAACGTCGAGTCAAGGATAAAGATGGCGCTGTTGAAGAAATACACGAAATCACAGAAATAACCGAGTTGCCCGACACGTCGGTAGAAGTGGTTGAAGTACCGGACGAGACAACCGTCGAAGAAATCGATACACCTGAGGGTAAGTTGACTATCAAAACTACCAAAAAACGCACAAAGAAGTCAAAACACATTCGACCGCCACATGACATAACAGGTGACACTGTCACAGACGAAACACTTCCACTAGCTGATAAGCAAGTATCGCCGGAGCAAGTAACCATTATCGAAGAATCTCCAGACACAGTCCAAATTACAGAGGTTCAGACTGAAACTGGTGAAACGCGTACCGTCAAAACAAAGAAACGTCGAGTCAAGGATAAAGATGGCGCTGTTGAAGAAATACACGAAATCACAGAAATAACCGAGTTGCCCGACACGTCGGTAGAAGTGGTTGAAGTACCGGAAGAGACATCCGTCGAAGAAATCGATACACCTGAGGGTAAGTTGGTTATCAAAACTACCAAAAAACGCACAAAGAAGACAAAACACATTCGAACGCCACATGACATAACAGATGACACCGTCTCAGACGAAACACTTCCACTAGCTGACAAGCAAGTATCGCCGGAGCAAGCAACCATTATCGAAGAATCTCCAGACACAGTCCAAATTACAGAGGTTCAGACTGAAACTGGTGAAACGCGTACCGTCAAAACAAAGAAACGTCGAGTCAAGGGTAAAGATGGCGCTGTTGAAGAAATACACGAAATAGCAGAAACAACCGAGTTACCCGACACGTCGGTAGAAGTGGTTGAAATTCCGGAAGAGACAACCGTCGAAGAAATCGATACACCTGAGGGTAAGTTGACTATCAAAACTACCAAAAAACGCACAAAGAAGACAAAACACATTCGAACGCCACATGACATAACAGACGACACTGTCATAGACGAAACTCTTCCACTTACAGACAAACTAGTATCGCCGGAGCAAGCAACCATTATCGAAGAATCTCCAGACACAGTCCAAATTACAGAGGTTCAGACTGAAACTGGTGAAACGCGTACCGTCAAAACAAAGAAACGTCGAGTCAAGGGTAAAGATGGCGCTGTTGAAGAAATTCACGAAATCACAGAAATAACCGAGTTGCCCGACACGTCGGTAGAAGTGGTTGAAATACCGGAAGAGACAACCGTCGAAGAAATCGATACACCTGAGGGTAAGTTGGTTATCAAAACTACCAAAAAACGCACAAAGAAGACAAAACAAATTCGAACGCCACATGACATAACAGATGACACTGTCACAGACGAAACACTTCCACTAGCTGATAAGCAAGTATCGCCGGAGCAAGCAACCATTATCGAAGAATCTCCAGACACAGTCCAAATTACAGAGGTTCAGACTGAAACTGGTGAAACGCGTACCGTCAAAACAAAGAAACGTCGAGTCAAGGGTAAAGATGGCGCTGTTGAAGAAATACACGAAATCACAGAAATAACCGAGTTGCCCGACACGTCGGTAGAAGTGGTTGAAGTACCGGAAGAGACAACCGTCGAAGAAATCAATACACCTGAGGGTAAGTTGGTTATCAAAACTACCAAAAAACGCACAAAGAAGACAAAACACATTCCAACGCCACATGACATAACAGATGACACTGTCACAGACGAAACACTTCCACTAGCTGATAAGCAAGTATCGCCGGAGCAAGCAACCATTCTCGAAGAATCTCCCGACACAGTCCAAATTACAGAGGTTCAGACTGAAACTGGTGAAACGCGTACCGTCAAAACAAAGAAACGTCGAGTCAAGGGTAAAGATGGCGCTGTTGAAGAAATTCACGAAATCACAGTAATATCCGAGTTGCCCGACACATCGGTAGAAGTGGTTGAAGTACCGGACGAGACAACCGTCGAAGAAATTGATACGCCTGAGGGTAAGTTGGTTATCAAAACTACCAAAAAACGCACAAAGAAGACAAAACACATTCGAACGCCACATGACATAACAGACGAAACTCTCACAGACGAAACACTTCTATTTACAGACAAACTCGTATCGCCAGAGCAAGCAACCCTTATCGAAGAATCTCCCGACACAGTCCAAATTACAGAGTTACAGACTGAAACTGGTGAAAAGCGAACCTCCAAAACAAAGAAACGCAGAGTCAAGGGTAAAGATGGCACGGTTGAAGAAATACACGAAATCACAGAAACAACAGAGCTGCCCGACACATCGGTAGATGTGGTTGAAGTTCCGGAAGAGACAACCGTCGCAGAAATCGATTCCCCTGAGGGTAAGTTGACCATCAAAACTACCAAAAAACGCACAAAAAATTCAAAATACATTCGCATGCCACATGACATTATAGATTATACTGTCACTGACGAACCACTTCCACTCACAGACAAACAAATATCGCCAGAGCAAGCAACCCTTATCGAAGAATCTACCGATACAGTCCAAATTACCGAGGTTCAGACTGAAACTGGTAAAACGCGTCCTGACAAAACAAAGAAACGCCAAGTTAAGTGTAAAGATGGCGCTTTTGAAGAAATACACGAAGAAATGGATACACCTGTAGGTAAGTTATCCATAAAAACTATCAAGAACAAAGAAGACAAAACACATTCACAGCCCACAGAACATAACATATGACACTGTCACTTACGAAACACTTCCATAGATAATCTTGTATCGCCTGAGCAGAAAAATTTTCGACGATATACTCAGAGAAGTCATAGAAACAACTAAATTGCCTAACAGATCAATATAAATTGTTGAAATTTCGTATGAGACAACCTTTAAAGAAGTGGTTACACCCGTGGGTAAGTAGCTAATCAAACTCTTCAGTTTTGGTACTATAGAGCCTTTTAATGGAAGCAATCGAGAAGATTAGGTTGGTGCATTCATAACCAGTTTTTTAAGGTTAGCCACTATAAATATTAACATTACATACCATGAAATTCACTTACGAATTGCACTAAATGCATGCATGCTGTTCATGAAATACCAGTGATACATAGTGATTTAGTCAACAGTAATGGTGGAATTTTCACATAAAACCTGTTAATGCTTCGGTTGGTAAGTTTAGTTATTTTTCACAGATATTTTGGTCGTTTTTGTCAAGGCATTTTTATTTAATGAGGAATAAACCAAAAAATAGTCGAGAGTATATTTAGAGAAGAATTGTTTAAGTTAATTTGTTATGACCAAATTTATACGTTTGAATTCGCAGGGTATAAAAACTAGTTAGCATAAGTACTGTCGTACACTCATAACTTAAAGTATCTTGTTATTTTTAACAAGATACGTTAAGTAGATTAATGTGGGTATCCCTCCTTTTAAATGTAAAATGAAAATGTATTATCCTTTAATTTGCGACTGTGTTCATCAACATTAACAATAATTTGTGTCATGTCTTTACAGTTTACGAAAAAACTGAGGATGGGACGACAGAAGATGGGAAGACACCTGACCAGATGCCTGAAAAGCCTCTTGAGCCGTCTACGAAACGGAAACTAAAGCTAAAACCACAGAAAATTGAAGTTATACAAATAAGCCAACCTCAAAAGGCGAGTGAGTTGCCAGAACCTCAGTTTACCACCTTGAAACTTAAAAAACCATCACAAAAACCTAAACAAGAGGTAAAAGTAGCAACATTACCGAAGTTCCAATTAAAAAGCAGGATAAGATTCATAAGTGATTGGCCACCTAGTGTTGTAATGCCTTTAATCACTACAATAGGAAGTATTAAACAAAACGGTGAACTATCACGAAATATTAAAGACGCTCAAAAAATAAGAAAGAAGCATAAGATAGACAAATTACCGGATCTAGAAAGACCTGATTTAGAAGTTATTGAAGATGTATCTTTTGATAGTAATAAAGCTTTACTTAAACCTGATGATGGACTGGAAACTCCTAAAGTGGAAATCCCTATGAATATCTCGAAACCTAGCGATCTTACAGAAACCAGCAGAGCTAAAAAATTGATACCAATGAAAATTGAAAAAAAACTATTGGAAGTAGATAAGCCTCAACATGCTGAGAGTACTGAAGGGCCGCAATTCATGCAACTTAAATTAAAAAAGGCTGTTCCAAAACAAAAACAGGATAGCACACTTGTCAAAATACCCAAATTGCAATTAAAAAGCCGGATAAAATTTATAAATGATTGGCCACCAGAAATCAAAAAACTTTCATTTACTATAATAGACAGTATACGACAAAATGGTATTTTGTCAAGAAATATAAAAGATGCAGCAAAAATTAAGAAAAAACCAATTAAAGAACCAAATCTTCCCAATATAGAAATAACAGAACTCGAAAAGCCAATGTTTACTCATGAAGATCTTATTGAGAGCAAAGAAAAAATACCCGAGTTATACAACGAAACACCGGAAGAAATTCTCGAACAGTTTACTATATTGCCTCGAAAGTCTAGTGGTAAAAAAGTAGAAGAAATTGAAGATGAGGTTACTATAAAAAAGAAACTAAAACCGACTAGAAAATCATCTACTACTTTACCAGAAATAACAGAACCCGAAATAGTACTATTCAGACCTAAAACAACTAAAACGCTCGAAGATGTGGAACAAGAGTTTAATATTCAATTGAATTCGTATGCCGAGGAAGAAATATCTATGTCAAGTAAAGTTAAATTGAAACAACCGAAGCTTACAACATTTGGCGAAGAGGCAAGTGAAACTTCAATTAAACTCTATGAAGAAGATAATGAGACACCAGAAGCAATTGTTATTTCTGATGCAGAAGATGACAATATAAAAGAACCAGTTGATATTGTGTTGTCTATGAAAACGGTTGATAAGAAAAAAATTGTCGAAGATGATACTTCTGTTATAATAACAAAACCGAAACCATCTACTGAAATATCAGAAATAAGTGAAGATGTCAACATTATTCTGCAGAAAAAGCCTGAATATATCGTTGATAATCAAGAAGAAGTAGCATTCGATATAAAACAAACAGTTGACCAGTTCAAGGAAGAAGATATTTCACTTTCAAGCAAAATTAAACTTAAATCAAAAACAAAATTAAGTAAATCAGAAGCTGCGGATGAAGTTTTAATAAAATTACATCAAGAAAATATTGATCAAGATATTAATGAATTCGATGAAATAATTATAAGCGATGGTGACGTTGAAGAAAATGTCGAAATGGTGATCAAACGCAAACCGAAAAAAGCGCCCTATGAAGTTAGTGAGGTAGAAGAGTTAAGTGTAGAGTTAAAGCCAAAAAAAATCACCGCGTCGCTGTTTGACGACGAAATACTTACAGTATCAACAAAACGAAAATCAAAGAAACCGTTAACAGTGCAAGGTACGTCAGTATTCTTCTAATTAAGTTTTGTTAATACAGTGAGGATTTAGGTACAGTCTTTTTTTTTAACTTGAAAGAAAACATTAATATTAAATTCAGATAAATAAACAATTTCCGATTTGTCATTGCTAATAAATAAATCGTAATGTCTTTAGTATAAATTTTAATTGCCATACTTTGTTGACGGTCTGTGCTCTAGATTTTCTTCTTGTTGCATCTTACAAAAAGTCTACCGCTGGCTGCCGGTTTGATTTTAAGAACTAAATGTACAATTCAACTAAAAAAACAAGCATAATGTATTTATTATTTCTTAAAATTTCTAGAAGCAGATGTTACAATGAATATATCGAGAGAACAAGAGTTCCCAGGTATGTATGCTTATAAAATATGTAAACAGTTTTGCTATAACTTTACTTCTTTAATTTGACAATTTAAAAATGTAGGATCAGTAACCATAACACGAGTATACGTGATGGCCTACCGAACTCTTTATGACCATTATAAAATAATAACTACTTTATTTCAGAAACGCCAGTAAATGTTCGATGTGGTGATATAGTATTTGCAGTTTATTCATATATAGCAGAAAGTGATGAAGCTATAAATCTAGTAGAGGGCGAACGACTATATATACTGGGTAATCCTTTTTGTTTTAAATTATTCATATATACTCAGTTTGTAGAAAGCTTTTAATTTATTAGAATTATTAATCATAAGACAGGTAAGAGAGACTTACGACTTTATAATATATAACATAAATATAACACTCATGACCTAGTTGATGACGAAGTTCGACCTAAAAGGGTGATTTAATGAAGCAATTGCTTTAGTGGCATCAGCCATTTAATCGAACTAAGCGCTGCATTTTCTTTTGAAAGGGCTTATAGTTCTGGGCTTGAAGGTTTTTGACAGCTCAGATCGGGCTGTTTCACGAGCGTAGCTCTGCCTGAGTAAACTCAGGTAACCAATGCGTGCCGGTATTTATAGCAACGAATTTGTGAAAAACATAGATGTTTCGAGGAACATTCTTAACACGCACCCGCGGTTCGATTACTAATACTTTTGGTTGAATGCATTAGTAATACTTTAACTTGCGTAGATACCGATATCGTGGTAGTGATCGTCGTAAAATCATTTACGTAGATACTCTACAAGTATTGCAAAATTCTTGATATCAAGTAGGTAATGAAAGAAATTTTTTAATCAGTCCAGGAATTTTTAGCTTATTGTAAATTGTTATAAAAACAAAATTTAAAAAAGCAAAATAATTTGATAATAACATTAGAGAAGTGAATTATTTGCAGATCATCCCCATACACAAAATTTGACGTAGTTTTGTTGGGGCAGCAAAATAATTTGATGTTCTGGAATTCCGACTCGGGATAGGCCAGCATACCATTGCATTGCATTGTATTACATGAGTAAAACGTATTTATTTTACGCCATTATTTTGTTCTATAATCAATAGTTTCCACAGCGCACGCGACGACAGATTTTTATGGATAATTTTTTCGCACCTTGTGTTATAATATTGCATATTTATTATGGATTTTATAGGGATATATTGAACATGTAATATAGCCTATGTCAATCAGTGAAGATGCCGTTTTCTAATGGTGAAAGAATCTTTCTAAATCGGTCCAGTAGTTTTGTGTGAAAACATTACTAACATACATACAAAAGCACAAATGTTTCCTATTTGCAATCAAAGTATAGTTTGACATAGTTTACACTGCACACTTTCATTCACATTCTGTTTATTAATACAGATACAACGAACCAAGATTGGTGGTACGTTCGAAAGCATTTAACAGAAGAAATTGGTTGGGTGCCAGCACAGTATCTGATGGATGAAGAAACCTACACTTTATATTTACAGAAAAAATTAAACGAAAAAATTGATAAGCTGCCAGTTTTTGAAAGTAAGGATTTTTATTTTATTTTTAGTTGACAAGATTCTATTTAAATAACAGATAAGAAGCAAAGAATGAACAAATCCTAAAGTAAGAGTATATCTTTCCATTCCATAAAATATTTTATTGCAATATTGACCTTTAAAATTTTTTACAGAACCTACATCCGAAGAACAAGCTATAGCCCCAATATTTGTTGAAAAACTCAGACCAAAACATACGCCAGATGGCTCAACCGTTCAATTTGAATGTCAGGTGGAGGGATATCCTAGGCCTCAAATCACTTGGTTCCGACAAACGGCCATTATTAAACCATCTCAAGATTTCCAAATGTATTACGATGATGACAATGTCGCAACACTAGTCATTCGTGAAGTTTTCCCGGAGGACGCTGGAACCTTCACATGTGTGGCAAAGAACGCAGCTGGCTTCGCCTCAAGTACTACTGAGTTAATCGTAGAAGCTCCCCTTTCAGATCATGGCTCAGAAATGACTATTCTATCTAGGAAGAGCCTGTCCAGAGAATCTTCTTTAGCTGATATTTTAGAAGGTATACCCCCTACATTCTCAAAACGTCCTAAAGCGCAATACGTTGACGAGCGGTCTGATATATATCTCGAGTGTCGTTTGGTCGCAATACCTGAACCAGACATAACATGGCTTTTCAAAAATGAAGAAATTATTCCTAGTGATAATATATCTATTGTTACTGAATCAGATATGCATATGTACTGTAGTGTATTAAAAATATCTAATGTAAGAAAACATCAAGAAGGCACTTACACAGTACTGGCAGTAAACAGAGAAGGTGAAGCTAGCTTACCAATTGTACTCAAAATAAAAACAGGCGAAAAAGAGAAACCACAAGTTATTGAACCATTGAAAAATATGACTATAAGGCAGGGCGAAAGTTTTGTTCTTACAGCACAAGTGGTAGGAAACCCAGCACCGAAAGTTGCGTGGTTTAAAAACCATAAACCTCTTAATTCCCTTCCAATCAAATCCGATGGAAACGTGCACTCAGTAACTATAATTAAGCCTACAAAAGGAAAGGATGATGGAGTTTACACACTAAAAGCTGTTAATTCTGAAGGTGGAACAGAAACCAATGCTGTTATTGTAATAGAAGGTAAGGGTATGTGTTAAATCAAATATAAATTGTTGTGTTTGACAACATATATATGTTAAATTCAACACATATATACATATTGTTAAATTGATGTAACCTACCTAAAAGTAAGAAAACTTGCTTCTGTACATAGAAGCAAGTTTTTTTAAGTTTACCACCATGTCTTTATGATTTTCTACAGTTCCACTTAGTGGCCGAGTGTAAGTATAACGATATTTTTTTTTTAGGATAATTGGACCTCATTTACAATAGTAAAACCTAATCGATAATTACTAAAACACAGCGTTTTTTCCTTAAACGTTTTATGATCTTAATAATTTCTCTATATAACATACTTACTTAATTATTCTTTGTTTTCAGAACCAACCGAAGAAAATTCCGAACCTCCACTTTTCATTCACCGATTCCAAGAGATAACAGTAAAAGAGAAAGAAACCATTAAATTAAACGCTAAAGTTACAGGTAACCCTGTCCCATCTATTACTTGGTATAGAAATAATAAAATTCTTACTCCATCTGAAACAGTAACACAAAGATTTGACGGAGAAAATATAGAATTAATTATATCAAATGTAGATTCTGAAATAGATTCAGGTGACTATAAATGCGTCGCTTCTAATAGTGCTGGAAAAGCATCACATGGCGCTAAAGTAACAATCGACGTAGAAAAAGTCACTTTTGTAAAAAAATTAAAAACAGAGTATGAAATAGAGGAAGGTAAGACAGTTATTTTAGAATGTGAAACATCCCACACCGTATCCACAAAGTGGTATCATAACGCCAAGGAGCTAAGTGGCATGGACCATAGAGAAATTATTCAAGAGGGTAGAGTTCACAAACTTAGAATTAAAAAGGCAAAGATCACGGATGAAGGAACATTTAGATGTATTGTTAAGGGCCAAGAAACAAGTGCAAATGTAAAAGTATATGAAACGGTTCCAGAATTTATTAGGAGACTGCAAGACTTTGAGGTTAAAGAAAGAGATGTCGCTATTTTAGAAGTCGAAATTAATTCGGAAACCGCTGAAGTTTACTGGGAAAAAGATGGTGAAATCCTTAAACCTAAAAAGAATAAATATGAAGTTGAGAAACGTGGAAATATTCGTAAACTACTTATTAGAAATACCTCTGTGCATGATGAGGGTGAATATATATGTAAACTGCGGAATGATTCTTGTAGTGCTGAAATTACAGTGGTTGAGTTGCCACCAGAAATAATATCTCGTCTTCAAGACCAACGAGTCAATAAGGGTTACAAAGCGACATTTGAAATTGAGCTTACAAAAGGTGATGCTCTCGTTAGATGGTTTAAAGATAACTCGGAAATACAATTTTCAAATCATATTCAACTGACTATTGACGGAAAGAAACAAAAACTAAAAATATACGATTGTGACTTAAATGATGGAGGAGAGTATGCATGTGAAGTAGGAAGTGACAGATGTTCTGCAAAATTAAGAGTTGACGAGCCAACGATAGACTTTTCAATGCGTCTTCCAGAAGTCATTACTGTACCAGCGAACACCGATGCCTACTTGACAGTTGTAATACCTGATGAAATTAATGATGTTTTGTGGTATAAACGTAAAACACTGATTAAAGATACAGATAAATTCACCTTGATCAGAGATGGCAAAAATCGCACTCTAATTATTCGAAAATGTATTGAAGATGATCAGACAGAATACTCTTGTGTCTTATCGGAGGCGAGGTGTTCAACAAAATTAAAAGTAGAAGGTAGGGGAAATTCTTACTTACAAAAGCATTTATTGCTTAAGATATAAGATATAATAATTGTGTTTTTTTTTAGTAATCGAATATTCTCCAAAAGTGGTATCATATGAGAAAGAATACAGAGTAAAGCGGGGTAGTGACATAACGATAAATGTATTTTATGAAGCTAATCCACCACCAAATGACGAATGGGTCGTCAGCGCTAAAATTATAAAGAAATCAAAACACATGAAGCCGTCCATTGATTCCAAAGTGGCTAGTCTTACGATAAAAAATATTGAACATTCCGATGCTGGTTTATATAGATTAAAACTTCAGAATAATTGTGGTGAAGTGAAAATTGAAACTAAACTCATAGTTCTGGGTAATTATGTCCTCAATACTATTTATTTCTGAAAGTACACATTTAATCCATGTATTCTACTGAATGTAGTGAATATTTTAACAAAACTAAAAGAAATGATGTTTTCAGATCATCCATCGCCTCCTGGGACTCCCAAAATACTCGAAGTCGATGACAACTTTGTTAATCTATTCTGGAGTAAACCTACTGATACTGGATATTCAGAAATTCAATTTTATATTGTAGAGTACCAAGAGCAGAACACTACAGAGTAAGTATTAAATTACACTAGGAGTGATAAAAACCCATCAAGACATGACGGTTATTAGAATGATAGTGTCAAAAACTCTTTTATTATTTTTTGCTAACTCAATAAATAAAGCTAACTAACGGGGTCTCGTGCTTCCGAGCCTGTCCGCCTCCTCACCACAAGCTTCTCCGAGTTATCGGGATCTCTGCGTATTCTATGTCCAAAAAAGATCAGGATTCTTTGGTAACACACTAAAGAAAGATGGGTCGTCCTATTCGCTGTCCAGGGAATCTTGAGTATCCGCCTCTAACACCCCCACCCACCACAATAAGAATTATAGTAATAATATAAATCTTGGTATTGTTTACTATTTTGTTGACGTTTTGAAAACGTAATGAAAATTATTGTTGGTATTACGACGACATATTTTTCGAACCGAAATCGAAGACTGAGTATTAACATTATGAATAACCCAAGATTTTTTAAAGGATGTTTATGTAAGATAGTTCAAGTATATTAACATTTATAAATTTTACAAATTTCTAGATGGATTTCAATCGAAAACGTCAAACTAAACCAATATTGCATAGAAAACTTGAAGACGAAATCGTCGTATAGGTTCCGTGTATTTGCTGTGAATGAAGTCGGTGTAAGTGAAGCTTCAGAGGTAACAGAGTTCGTTAGAATACAAAAAGTCATTACTGGACAACCACCGACCGTAGAAAATCCACTGAAAGACGTGATAGCTGAACCTGGTGAGTGTGTGGAGCTATCTTGTATATTTGGTGGAATTCCTGAGCCAAAAGTATCTTGGATGAAAAACGGAAAGCAATTAAAGACCGCAAAAGCTACTTACGTAAATCGTGTGGCCACTCTTGTAATATCAAGTTCAAAATCAAGCGAAGGCGAATATAAATGTGTAGCATTAAATGAATTTGGTGAGATTTATACATCATGCCATGTAGAGCTACAATTGAAGCCTGCTATAATAGTCTCAGATGATGAAAAAGATCAAAAGAGTAAAATAAATAGTGAATGGACGGTAGCTGCAACTATAGAAGGAATACCACGGCCGGATATTATTTGGTATAAGAACGGTACAAAATTACAAACCACAAAAGATATAGAGATCACTACCAGCGAAAATAGAAGTACCATACGTATTATAAGTTTAAAACGTACGCACAGTGGTAAATATACGATTGAAGCTACTAACAAGGCTGGGAAATCTTCTATAGATCTCTCACTTAAAGTGTTTGGTAAGTCAAATAAATATATAATAATATATGTATATGTGATAAGACATTTAGATTAATGATAATCAAATAAAACAATTTATTTTAGACAAACCAAGTAAACCTGAGGGACCAATTATAATGCGAGAAATTAGTAGGGAGTCCGTTACCATAGAATGGAAACCTCCAGTAGACGATGGCGGACTTGAGCTGACTAAATATGCTATCCAGAAGCATGACCCTGAAGTTGACCAATGGGTAATGGTGGCTGACGTCAACAAAGATGTAGAAACATATTGTATTCAAAGACTGAACGAAAATTGCGAATACATGTTCCGAATTATGGCGCAAAATCCTATTGGTGTATCGGACGCTTTAGAAAGTGAACCGATAGTTATAAAGACTGCTTTAGGTGAGCAATAAATTAATGTATTTATTTGTCTAATTTCACAATATTCAATTTCATTGTAAGATTAATGAGTAGTAAAATTCTCTTATTAATATTTTTTTATTAAAATAAGGCATATTCTTACTTATTAGACTAGGATTTATTAGATTTATCTGTCGTGTTTATCTAATGTGCAATGTTTTTTAAGACGTTCCATCCCCACCCCTGGGTCCTCTCGGCATATATGGTATAGCCCAAAATTCACTCACATTGACATGGAATCCACCTGAAAAGAATGGTGGTTCCATTATCCTTGACTATACCATAGAAATAAAACAAGACAACAAATACTGGACAAATGTGGCTATTGTACCAGAAACATTGGCTGATATCGGAAATCTCATAACAAATTCGACGTATCAATTTAGAATATACGCTCGAAATGAAATAGGAAAAAGTTTACCTTACGTTCCTGAGGAGAAAATTACAATTGGAAAGACGTTGTGTAGGTTTCAATTCGAGACTTACGCTTTTGCTATAAATTAATATATTTAAAATCCGCTTTTATGTTCAATAAAATGTAGCGAGCTTTTAATTAAATTTTATTTAGCCTTTTAACAATGTTAATTATTGATACGCTCAGCCTCTTACGAGTAGAATGGCAAAACATAAAACATTTCAATGTTCGGTCATCAACATGTCATACATTTTTAGTTTTATGTTTAAGCTTAAAGAAGAATGTTAGGGAACAGTATTTATATCACCAGAATGGTAGAAATATGGATATCGCTTGTATACGATAAATTTTTTGTTGTGAAATGTATTTACATTTTGAAATCATTCCGACAATATTTTGAAATTGAAATTAACCAAATATTTTTATCACTATACTTCAACAAGGCTAGGCTTATTTAACATAAAATTAAGATGTTTCTAGGTTTAACAAGGTCACTTTATGTTGTTTGTAAGCTAACAAAGAATGCAATAATCATAAAAACTTAATCTATGTTTTCCTATAGTTTAAATGTTTCTTATAAAATTTACAATTTTACATATTTTTAAATGGTTTGAACATACACATTTTTCCCGTCAAGTTGTATTTGCGCCGTGACAGTATTCTTAAAAGAGTGGAATTTGACTAGTTTCTATGAATAAAAGTATTATCTTATTGTTAATTACAGCTCCGCCTTCAAGACCGCAAAGATTTATAGTGAGAGACATAACATCAAGATCTGTTACACTTCAGTGGATGGTACCCGATAGTGATGGAGGCAGCCCAATAACGAGTAAGTAAAAGCCTCGAAATTCAATTTGTAAATGGATTATTAAAAGAAACCTTCTTTTATCAACTTAATTACATATTTAACGCAAGTAATAATAATTATAGATCGTGATTGCTTTATTGAACCGAAACTTCTTTATCAACGTTGTAAAAAAATTTAACGTCACATTTTTGTTACGCGTCCCATCATTCCTTTACGCGCCATCTTTTTCTTGTCCCTACCACGGTTGATTCGAAAAGATTAGAAGCCTTTAATAATAATGAAAGCAATAACCCTATTACAATTAATGAAATTCTGTAATAATCTTAGTAGTAAGTAATAAGGTAAAATGAAATAATTGTATTATTTGTCTTCATGTCTATGATAATAAAAGCCTTTTGTTAAACTTTATCTTTGCATATAGTAGAGAATTTTCAGAAAAATAAGGTCATAAAGAAGTTTCAGTTCTTACGTGTGTACACTAGTACACACACACACATTTTTTTATTTATATATGTATTCGTTTCGATGAAAATATTTATGAATCCATTAATAATTTATGCAGCAATGCAACTTTATCATCTTAGTATTGCTATGATCAATCTAAAAACAATACAGGAAAATACATGAGATATTATATCACAACGACGTTATATTTAATTATTTTAATGGACGAGTTCGATTACATTACATGAATTTTTACGTTAGCTAAGCTTCGTAGAGTAGATCAAATACACCTTTAATAAAGTAATAAAAAAATTGACTAGGCATTCGTAGATGGTGCCCATTCTTGCCTTGGACATCATGCCCAAATAAAATACAATATACATATATTATTAACATAAATATGTTTGGACATTGTTAACAATATTACATTATTGTATGTGTAAATGATTAAAGAAACGGATGCATCTAAGACGCAGGTTTCGCCACTGGACTAATTCCTAACAACTAATTTCATATAAACTCATTTCAGACTACATTATCGAATACAAGACCGTGAAAGGTAAATCATGGTCAAAGCTCATAACAGTTAGTGGATCAGTATTCGAACACTGCATAGAAAACCTTAAGGAGAAGGAACAAATCGTTTTTCGAATATCCGCTGAGAATGCGATAGGTGTTAGTTTGCCCACGCAGTCGCAAAACGTTCGCTTGGACAAACATGCAAGTAAGTATCTATAATCTATCTAAATATAATTATCCATTCCAATGGAGGAGACAATACTGGGGGCTATACCGCCTCATATAATGCTTAATGGCTACCGTGTTATACAGCAGATCATCACATATCAGGCTTAAGTCCCGGGTTGTGGTTGGGACGATGAATAAAATACGTATTTTTATCAATCTAAATGTTGTTGTGTTTCAAAAGTGATATACATACTTTCTTTGGGACTGTGAAGATTCCACACCATATTTTATTTAAAGGCCAATAAAATCTTTAAAATTTATTAGAGTCAATTATATTCTTCACGGAACCAACGTTTAATGTAATCTACCGCAAACATTATAATACACATCCTTTCCAGCCGTGCCTTCACCTCCCACCGCGCCATTGGAGATCCGAATGGTCGGTAACAACATGGTGATGACGTCATGGGGCACACCGGAATGGGATGGTGGAGCCCCACTTCAAGGGTACAACATTGCTATCCGTGACGTCACAAAGACCATGTGGATTGAAGTAGGAAAGGTCGATGCGAATAACCTGAAATTCAATATTCGTGACTTGAATGAGAACCACACATACATGGTACGGATTTACGCCAGGAATGAGATCGGTCTCAGTGAGCCGCTGGAATCAGACGAGGCCTTCAAAGTTCTACCTGGAGAAGGTAAGATTTACATCCGTGTTTTAAATAAAATTGTACGGTCCGTAAACGCATAAGCTTCGATTGCCAGTACACAAAACAGCAATTAAAAATCAGGGACATCAATAAATGTAAATCTCCAAAACCGTAATAGAATAGATTTTATTCACACATTACGTATTTATACATTAGCTAGTTCGATATCCCGATTATATTTAACATAAATTAAATTCTCAAGAAAATCTATATAATACTCATAATTTTCTATCTATTCATTTAATATCCAGATTCTCACTACGACGAAGAGCCGGGCGAGTTTACAGAAGCAACGGAACCAACGTCCTTCAGTCAAACAACTACTTCCTGGCTTCGGGACCACAACATGGACGCCGATATCCGCTCATACGCGCGAGGCTCCCTGCTTAGGCGGGACGAGTACTTCTTCAGAATATGGTACTACGCCAAACAGCTGTTCAAATGAACGAATCCGTACATACGTACAATTACCTGTGATATCTCAACACAAAAACCATTCTAGTTCACGTATAGTTATAGTTTAGCGCCAAAGCGTTCATCCTTCAATGTGTAGTTGAAGATTATTTATTTTAGAGTAGGAGATTATTTATTTAAATTATTTTGTAAATAAAACCTTACCGTCGTTTGTTTCTCGTCTAAGGAGACGTTAATATAGGTGCATAATTTTCATTTCGATAAACGAGATTCAAACTTGGCCAGATTTTATATTTCATTAAAATGTTCAATAAATTGCTGTTAATATACTTTTGTTTTTTATTTATTTTCGCACAATAAGTATCTTCTGTCATTTTAAAGTTCAATAGACATTTCAATGTTATAAGTATACCGCCTTTCTTTACTGACGTTCAAATAGCCAGCCGAAGTGCAGATTTTATGAAATCACAGAGATGAATAAATTGATTTTTAGTCAAGTCACGAGTAAAATGAAATTTCACTGAACGCAACACGCAAATCGAGTTAACGGAAAAATTATTATTTAGCACGGATTGTCCAGGTCACCGCCTGTACATATTTTTTAGTTTAATTCACAGGCAATAAGATTATAAGCTATTTAAGCTTCACAACCAAATTTCATTGCGTCGAGAATTCAACCAAGGATTTCGATTATATGCCATGTCAATTTAACATGAATTCAACTTATGAAATGTTTTTACTATTTTTTATTCATTTTATTTTCCAATACAATTTTTTTGGTATTACTATGCATACGTAAACGATACTAATAGTAATATGAACTGAGACTTGATAATCGGCCATCATAGTTCGCGCTGAATTTCTGAATCTAGTTGGTGATACCTAGCGGGAGCTAAAACTTCTCTATATTCTCTGTACTTGATGTACGGCTGTGATACTTACCGACTTCAAATCTGCTAAGAAAGGTACAGGTCTCACTGCCATGTTTCTTAAGCGTAACGTATTCTCTTATTTTAAGACGCCTACCAAAACGCTATAATAACCTGAACTTGTATCAAATGCATTTAGATTATACGTAACATTTTTCACAAAACTTCTGCAATTGCGATGCTACAATTAGACTATACGGTATCCATAGAAAGAGGGCATGTCTGGTGTATAGTTCTTTTCTTTTGTTTCGTTTGTGTAAAGCGAAAAATAGTTTACATAAGCGCCGGACGCATGATTAAACTCTCAGCAAACAAGCACTATCGCGATCCGCTCAAAGCTATGCAGTGCATAGCGTGTATGTCGCGAGTAATATGTAAACGTATCGGTCCATTCCATTTAAGCTTTTAATCTACTTTGTAAGGATTAAAACATATTGAAATGGATTCATACATCTCGTGAAATACCAATAATATTTGTTATATTTTAGTACATTGAACCAAACCGACCAAACATGAATTACAAATATTAATAGTCGTTAGCAGAAATTGTATTTAAAAAGGCCTTAAAAGTTATCTTTATTCGTTGATACACCTTTGTCTAACAATATTATTTCCAATACTACGATTCCTTTAAAGATGACATCATAAAATGTAACTCCTTAAAAATATTCCTCTGCATCAACCAATGTGTTCTAAAGAGGACACTATAATTTGTAATTTTTGCGAGTAACCTCGATAACTACAAGCCCAATTTATAACAGACTAGTATCGATACCTGTTTTCGCCTGTTTTTACTTACTCATAGGAGTAAGTTGTTGTTTATTCCATCCGGAAATTTCGGCCAACGCATAATGTAACAAAAAAATTTCGCCGATAGTTGAATACAGGACCTCGAAGTGATCGTTTACATTCCTTACCAACTAAGAAATCAATAAAAGATACAGGTATCAGTTATTCCACGTCATTAAATTTGAATAGATATTCCCTACTCATCGGCAAAGAAGACAGAGTGTGTAGGCCGAGAGAAAAGAAAGATTCGGCGTAAAAAAAACTCTCAGTACTCTTTTATAAATAGCAAATCATCAAACAACACTTATTTTAAAACAAATATCGCAAATTAATTAGAAGTAGCCTGTCTAGCACTAGTCCCAGGCTCTTTTATCAACTAGATAATAGTTAACTTTATATGAATCCTTTTTACACAGCTTTTAATACATTTCTTAATTTCTTTTAAAGGCAGAGATAAAAGGGCCTCTGGGATTATATTAAAGGAAAGTATCCTTTTT
Organism: Pieris brassicae; assembly: GCF_905147105.1. Taxonomy (NCBI): domain Eukaryota; kingdom Metazoa; phylum Arthropoda; class Insecta; order Lepidoptera; family Pieridae; genus Pieris; species Pieris brassicae. Next base: position 9,508,225 of record NC_059680.1, read on the forward strand.
CCCAAAAAATAATTTACAAGTTTAGATAGTCTAGTACGACGAAATTGCAGCCTGCGTTTGTTCCGAGTATTAACATTGTGCGTATGTTCTATTCTAGTAAACTTATCACTATTTTTGTATACTCAAAAATTTTGACAATTTTACTAGAATAGAACATAGGCCTAAGCCTCGGAGTAACTTAAATACTTTAAATTAAGCTTTCTGACACTGCCTACAATTATTTAAAGAATTTATAATATCCATTACAAACTTTTCTATTGACATCTTTTTAAAAGGGAAATAATAAAACGAAACGAAACGGTAGAGTGATGTAAGCACAGATACTCGTAGCTCGGTTCTTGTGCACATCACAAACAAGACTCAAGTGCCGTCTAGTAGATGCATATTTCAAAGGCAAGAAACTTTTTATGCGAGACGACACCGCCAAGTAGGAGTACATCAAAAAATTAATTCATATTTTCTTTAGCGTTGCTTAATCCTCATAGAAACAAGTAACCTGAATTACGTAATATAGTCATCATTAATGTAAAAAGTTTTTAAATTAATGTTTTAAGTGTGTAATGAAGGCAAGTAATGTTTGCGAAATCTTTTTAATTTTTTCCTCTCGGTAGATACGGTTGTTGAGAGTATAATGAACGAGCTCCATAAAAATTTACCATTAAATGTTTTACTTATGTATTCATGATGATGATGGTCCTGTACAGGCCTTTCATTATTATTATTTTTACTTCAGTAAATATATAATAGGACAAATGTCAAAACTAAGTACAATATAGAAAGAAATTAAAATAACTTGGTGCGGGTGCGGTAATCTATCGATAATAATTAAGCATAAAATCATAATCAGCCTTAGGTAAGAAATTCCAATTAAATTAAATATATTTTAATTAAAATAGTTGCAGATAAAATAATACTTGAACGGATAGGTTATAGTTTTGATCGTGTGCGTAGCTCGGTTCTATGCACCAATGTATTGTTCTATGTGCGTTCTGTGCAATATTTGTTGATGGCAAAAAGTACATCGTGAGTCTGTCTACAACTCATATTTGAAAGCGAGTGTCAGGACTATTAAGAAGACGGACCCACCTACTTATCTGTGTACTTATGACGAATAATTGTATTATATTAATAGTAAGGCATTAACGAGAGGTTTACGTCGTGGTCAATATTTTCTGCGCAAAATTTATTTAACTTTTAAGGTGACTAATAAAAAATAATTCTTAGGAAATTATATTTCAGATACACTGTCATGGTGAAGTCAGTGGTAGAAAAAATACACGATTTAAGTACTCAATAATATTTATTAATATCAAAGATTTTACTTATTAATAATGATTAAAATTAAAGGAGTCTAAAGTGTTCTGTAACACATTCGCATTATCACTAACAGCTGGAGTTACAATACAAAAAATCTTAAACAATAACTTTTTGGCACTATTATGTAATTTAGATTCAACGAACAAACATGTAGGTATGTATTCAAAATGTTTTCTCTAAAAATAATTACTGGCGATTCCGGCGACCTGCAAAAAGAAAGATATGCTTGTGTAACTTTTAATTCATAAAAATGTAAAAGCAAAGTACGTAGCTTTCAAAGCCTTTCAAATCGAGATATCTTTTGTGTCTCGCTTCCTAGAACCGATCGCAATCAAGTGGCGACTGCAACGTTCCGCTTTTGAAAGCGCTTTTTACTCCGTATTGGCCTGGAATCTGACTTTGCAAAGTTTCAACAGTGAACCCGTTGCTGACCTAAAGTGGTGTTACTTCATCTATAGAAACGATGTCTGAATACGTAATATTTTTTTAAATATAGTTAAAAGGTTTGAATGAAACTAAAGAAGTTTATACTAAAAGTAGGCTTATGTTTGAAATATATAAAGAGCGGAAAAGTTGCATGTCTCCTTTAAACCTAACCTCAAACGGGTCTTTAAACTTTAAATGGAATCATTATGCAAAGACTTTTACAAAAACGGAGTACCCTTGTCCTTTGTGGATTTCACTTGTTTGTTCTTATTGCATTTTTTCGTTACGCGACGGCTCTGGTCACATGTGGGGTCGCTATTTGCCTTCAGCATGTCAGTGCGCGACATTTCACCGTTAGGGTTGCACTCACTCCAAGAAGTTTTTTCGTAGCGGCAGGCTGTGGATTTGGAATGTTAATATATTTTACTTTCAATAGTTTCATGATTAATAATATCAATTTGATTACGATAAAACTTTGTGTAGCTTAATCTTGCTCCTATTCTATATTAGAAATACGGACAAACCTTTCTTGCATTTCTTTTGTATTGTCTTTGATCGCTCGCAGCTAACGGGGTCGCCTTTCTTCAGTGTAAGAGTACGGGATCGTACGTTCGATTTCGGGTCACAATCGGACCATGATCCCCTGACGTATCGGCATGTCTCTGATGAAAATTACAATGCTATAGATAACTGATTAAACCAAAAGAGTTTTCTTAATATACGGGATACCAAGAAGTTACACAACATCCAAGCCTATGCAATGCATAGCACACGAACCCTATGGAGTTTTAAGTAGAACAATTGTGGTAAACTATTTAAACCCAACAATGCTCTATGTGTTTCTTTTTTAAGAATACCCATAAAGATAGTAGATTAAAAAGCAATAAAAAACTATACACCATCTTTGCGTTTTTTGTTTAACATTCATCGCGATTTCTAATAATGAATAGATTTCATCTATCGTGTGATAAATTCATAAATCATCCTTAACATTAATTAAGCTGAGTCATATTGGTACAAATGTAACTAATAGATCTCTGGCCCCTGAAATACAATTTCGCACTACACAAGAAGCGTGGAATGTTTTATATAATTGTATAAATGACAATAAGTTATTACAACTAACAAAACAGTTTTGAATGATTATTCAATCTTACTAATAACAAAGCTTATCGTATTATATTGTAAAATGGAAAGTATAATAGATTTAATCTTTGTAAAATCGGAGATGTATCGCATCAAGTATTTTAATGTAAAGCCACGTTCTAATTCCGACAAAACATTTTTTCATAGAAGCAAAACACATGCTTGCACAAGCTCTCCCAGGTGATTATATAGAAATAAATGGCATTGACGTAGCAAAATGTACCTTAGTTGGACCTTAGTAGCATTCACATATAACGTGATCTTTTCTTTAAGTGCATCAGCCTGGACTATTTGTAATGTAACAAAAACTGACATATGAGTTATTTTTATAACTGAACGATTTCACATTCCCAACGAATGGTATTCTAAAGTCGACATATGCTTCGAGAAATGTATTTCCTGCTGCGTAAACAACATCAAAATAAAACTTGAAATTGAAACATGTTCGATACAAAAAAAAAACTAAAAGATCGAACACATGCAACGAAAGAATGTTATTTTTCCGCACATTCCCACATTTGTCTGTTTTTTTTTATATTATTTACGTAAAGCAATTACTGTTGACTTCTTCTTTTAGGATTTAAAATAAACCTCATAAACAATGTTTATACCAAATTCATCAAAATCACCAAAACAGGATTTTACCACAAACTTTTACTATTATAAATTTTTTTCATAATATTCGAAATTTAAAAGTGGATATAATATAATATTTAAATACATGATCAGGTCCTGGTAACAATTGTAGTAAATATAAATATTTTTTATTTTTATATAAACCATCAAATTTGTAAACAAACAGTATTGTTAAACCTGAACTTTATTCGTCAATACATTTTTTTCATCCTCCTCGGGAACATAGAGATTTAAGACCAAGCACTTTTAAAGTGAGAGCGTTACTGAGCTATATAAAACATAATAATAACATAAAAAAGGTAACGTAATATAAACTACGACGCCTAGAGTCATTACGATTAATGTTTTGAATATATCACGAATTAGAGTTAGGTATGCTGAGTTCCTCTGTCATATAAACTTACCTTCCAATGTAAATTTGATTGAAAAATATTGTATGTTTAACTTTAATTACCTTGGTTATTATTTTGAAAGGATTCATATACAGTATTAATTTAATTATTAAAGACAATATTAAAAAATCGATGGCGCTACAACCTTTTTAGGTCTGGGCCTCAGATTTCTGTATCTGTTTCATGATCATTTGTTAATCTAATAGGCATAGGTGATTAGCCTTCTGTGCCGGACGCACACCGTCGAATTTATTTTGGGGTCTATGGCAAAACGGTTTCAAAAACGGTTTTTAAAACCATTCCGATGTTTCGCGTAGAAATTTTCTAAGCAGTCAATATGTAATAAATTTAATATACTGTGAAACAAGTTTTCAGATGACTATAAGTGCATGCAGCATCCATCTTTAAATACGTACCTCTATTTTTAGCACCCCTCTCGTTACGAATGAGGACTTCATGGTCGTGCTCCTCCCATATCTCGTCGTCTGCAAATACCGCGGAGATTGCTAAGAGCACCAGCCCGGCCACAATCCATCGCAAGTATTTATTCTGAAACAATAACGTTACTTAGTACTTATGTATCAATACAGGGAAACTATAACATACTGAAATTTGACGATTGATTCTCGTGTTCAACGATTCTCAAAACCTTTGCTTGTAAAATAATGTCCAATGCATTTCTGAATATATCACATTAGTCTTAATTCAAAACAAATTTACAATATTTATACACTCCAGTGTTAACGCCCGCTTTTATATTAAAATTCGATACAAAAAGTAATTTAAACTATTGACAGCACTAGTGTACATAAGTTCGCTTGGCTAAATTCGCAATAATTATTTTAGTACATTTAAGTGGAAAACTTATACTGATAAATTGTTATTTTTAATAATATCAAAGATTAAAGAGCTGTAGGAAGAAAACGAATACCAGCTACAATTCAATGAAACAATAATTATTTATTATAATAAATCAAACAATAATTATAATTATCTATTACAATTATTGTTTGATTTCCCATTCCTATTATTATATTGTATCCTATTTCAAAATCAAAACATTTAAAGGAAAAAACCAAATTTAATAGCCGCGAATAATAAATATAGTTATGTTTCCGACATAGTTGAAAACTTTATACATTTTTTGTATGAAATACGTAACATACAATTCCTTCTTTTTTACTTAATTATATCATGAATTGCATATGAATTATAGAAACGGTTATATTGTGTCGAATGAATATTGATGATACTGTTGCTCAAATATTAAACCGGCATAAGTCGTGTTTAAACACGTAAATGACACGCTTGGCTTAAAATCCTTTTTGGAGAAATGTTATATTGATGCAACTTCTTTGTTGTTGTAATTTTAAGAACGTTACAAAATTATTTCCTATTTAAATGGCAAGAAATTTACATTATCATGAACCAGGACGTCGAATTTACCAACTATATGTAAAATAATAACATTAAATTACTCGCTGAGACATTATTGTAATGATACAGTCAGCCATCAGTTACAAAAAATTAATCAGACTTTCCCAAATAAAATAATTGTGACATTGTGATAAGACACGAGTGAATGTCCAAGGTTTTTATGGAAATTAAAAACATTTTCTTCAATAAAAATAAAATATATAAAAACAAAGTGTTATTGTTATGTCGTTTCTATTGTTTATTATTGGACGCTACTGGCGTCGTCTCTAAAATAAACTTGTTAAGGGTCGTTACGGTTATGTGACCTCAGATAACACGACTATCACCTAAGATAATTATTAATAATTATTAATATCTGAACTCATTACTGTACATTGGTGTACAGTAATAGGAAGTAGTAGTGTAGTAGACTTAGTTAACATAAAAATATTTACAAATATTGGAACAACCTATTTAGAAACAAACTGTTAAAATTACCCTTTTGAGTAAAGAAACAAAGAATTCCCGCAATGCTGTGCGAAGCTTCTAGATAACGTGATCAATTTTATGAGTTTGTTAGTATTGATTAAGTCGAGAAAGGCAAAATAAAAACGACCTGTGGAAACAGCATTCCACAAAAAAAGCATAAAATATCTCCTTATGGAATCGACAAGATTATCCCGCGGGATAGAGCGAGATAGATTTAACAATTTATGTTACGGCACAATATTTGTGTCGACTGACAAGACACTAGAGTGAAGAGATGGCACCACGTTGAACCCTGTCATGCTCTTCCCGAGCTCTCGTTGCGGAATACTGCGCATTAAATTACTAATTAATTAACTCATTCCATCGCCTTTTTTTAAATCGATCTCACCCAGTTACGGAAACTACACACCTATATAAAATAAAAAAAGCTTTCGCAGTCATAAACAATGAAAACATTTCTAAAACACATTAAAATGCGTAACCAAAAATGCATAGAAATTTATTAAGTTATTTAAAAATTATCTACCTGCATATCGGAGAGTTGTGTTGCAGTGAGCAGCAAGTGACCGTCCACCAGCGACGAGGAATTCAACACGAATGTCGTTGGCAGCCGCTATGCCGCGCCTAGGACGCTCGCCTATTGATCCGACTACACGGGCACTGTACACACTCCTGCCCGTTGCCTGCTCCTGTACACACCCCCGTCCCCCCAGCTTTATCTGTAGCAAGACAAGATTTATCACCTTTTCCGGGAATGACCGGATTTCCTTACCGTTGAACTCAGTTCAGGTTTGGTAAAACAAACCGCAATGTTGTGGATGCTTTATAATGTGTTTGATGTCTTTCTTTATATAATAGATGTCAATGTGACTTTGCTTTTAAAGATAAAAAGTATTCTCTGTTCCTGCATTTCTTTTGATTATGCTGTTATAAATTACGCGAGTCATATTATGGTTTATAAACGTAGTTTGAACCAAAGATGGGTACATTTGTGCGTCAAGTAGATGATCAGTTTTTGTGCGTATTTTACAAATGTTATTTTTATCAATTTAACAAATAAGATATTTTGTTATGTATAAATTTAATAAATTTCATGACAGCCGATTAATTAATAAAACACATGCCTTTATTATATATTTTCATATAAAACACTATCTATATCCAATACCGTACATTTTTGGTTCTTGTATTTTACAAACATGAAAACCTGCATTCAAATCTGCAGGTTGAAAAACCTGAAATATTGTATAAGAACAGAAAAAATCTCATTAATTATCTCACAAAGGAAGGTTCTTCGCTTTATCCTACGATACTGACGTGACTATAATGCAATAAAAGTAAATACTAAAATCAGGATTTTTAAAAGCAAGTACTTAATTAGCAAGATTGAACAAATCAACGGTCAGCGAGTTATAGTAAACGTACATGATAAAATTATTAGTACCTACTACGCGATACTTTGAATCGATCAATATAGCATCAACAATATGTTGTTTTATTGAAGATTGCTTATATTCTTATATTAAATTATCTCATTATTATTGTTGTCAAAGATCCGAGATCCCAAACTAGATGCCAATTATAAATACAAGTTGAGGTGTAAGTTTTTAAAAACGCAGTCATCCATCTCACATATCTCAAACTGCTAATACCACGATTTTTGAAATTATGTCATATTCAGTTTTGACATAATGTTAATGCCAATACAATTACTAGTTACTAGCCAAAGTTTCTTAGCCGACGCTAATCATACCACGAATTTTTTATTACTTTAATGTTTTCTAAGTCGATGTGATCATAGCTTACATCTTGAGAAAATTGCAACGGCGAAGTTGTTTTCGGCCTCATCCAGGTTTTGTATCTATGGAGTCAATTAAAGCTTCGATTTGGTCTTAAATCAACAAACTAACATTGTATTTCGGTAATCGGAAATTAACTATCGCATCTGCATAATCGTGTCACACTTCAATAGCTTCGAAATTGCCAATATTCAGTTGATAGCGTTCCACTCGTAACTGAGATAGGCGAGTAATTGCATTAATGAAGTGCGGTATCGGCTACGAGTATTTCCGTAATATTCCGTACATTGCGCGCTAGGAGAATATCGAATTTTCATATTGCAAAACATTTTAGGTATTGTAAGGAAAAAACAATTTATTGCTGTTCGTCCAGTGAAGCGGCCGTTCAAATCTCGGCTATGTACTTGTTTTAAATTATCTGTTTAAAAGAATTGGTTAAAATTATTCCAATATTTGCGTAATAATGATGTACACGCTAGCATTATTAATGTGCGTAAACCGGTAGGCCAGGATTCGATCTGTAGGCACAGTAAAGTAATATGATCCATGTAATAGATGCAAAAATGTGTCTTCGCATGACTCATGTACGGGACTTCAAAATAGTATTGCTTGGTAAACATTCTGACGGCTACTGAAAATGTTACATTACGTAAATCAACAAATAACTTTACACGAACAATTATATTTCCTAAACATCGTTATGTATAACTACTAATTGCGTAATATACGATTTAATGAATTACTGATTTCCTAAAATTTTGTGATACGAAATGTTTCAACTTCTCAATATTTTAAGTGAAATAAGAAATTGCTTTTGGAATACAGAAATTGTTATTGTAATAAAATTAACAACGCGTTTCCTTTGCTTAATTAAAGAATTATGTTTCGTTTAAATATTTAGTTTCCTAAAGAACAATGAACAAATGGACGAGTTTTTGCGTAATTGGTATTTGGATTTTTGTTATTTTTAGTGTAGAAATGTAATACTCGTTTAAAAGGTCCTGTCCTGTAGTGGTAATCAACGTGTCTGTTTCTATGGTTAGTCTTCAAAAGCAGTTGTTCCCGAAATTCTGTGTATAGTAATCACCTTTTGTCGTCGGCGGTTTTGTCACGATATTTTCAAATATTGAATTCACGCTGAGGGTGTGTGGTCAAAAGCCCGCACAAACTTTGAACGCACGCCACACGTTTGGACTAGTGCGATTTAGCAATATACCTCTGCAATGTTATAGTTTCGCCTTGTGATTATATTTTATATTGATATAACAAGTAAATAACTAAATGGTGATTTAGCTGGTTTATCGAGAGTACAAATTGTATTATTTATTCAAAATACGCCTCAGTCTTCACTTATTCACTTCACATATTTATTTGACTTTTTAACAGCAAAATTATTTTGATTTCAGCATTGTTAGCCGTTGGCAGTGATGGAAGAGAACCATTTAAAGCTCGCGACGGATCATTACCGTTTCTTGTGAGTAACAGGGAGGCGCTGTACTATTACCGAGAAATATTTCTTACGGAGTTTCTTATACATTTCGCTCATAATCGTTTTATTTAACTACTATGCTAAATTAATTGTTGTCTCCATCATAATAGTGTTTTTATGTGCATCAAAATTGTAATAAATCTATATGTCGAAATGACTAAAACGTGCTTAATGTTAAAACATAATGATTGCAATTTTGTTATTGTATTTTACGCTGTAAGATAAACACTTGAATGTGTCTTAAATGTGTGTTTATAAAATAACAGCTTCAAAAACTAACGATAACGAGGGGACACTAACAATGTGAGCGCAGTTGATAGAAAAATAATCTTTTTCCCATAATTCAATAAACGTTAACATACCTATATCTCTCATAAGCCAACTCTTCCGTGTATTTTTAGATTTGTACAAAAATCGTAACATCGTAGAATTGATGAGTTTTTTTAAGGCGAATCACACTTGTTTAATTTTATATGTAAAATTTAAATATCTGGCTTAAATGTTGGTATCGTAAAAGTAAAATTTAATGATCTCGTAGAAAAATACTTTGTTAACGTGAGCAAGTCAGACGCTTTCATTACCAACTCCTCCTATCGGCAACGGATTTTTATGAAGGTATAAGTATTACAATAAGGAAAAACAGGCTTATACTTCCAAACTTTCATTTACTGAATTTATATTATATGCATTCACAGTAATTTGTTGTTTTCTAAAATCAAAATTGATACACTATTTACTTACTACGTACGTAATTTAGTAGAGGCAAATAAACACATTTTTGTATTACTAGATAGACAATAGATGACAATAAATTGTATGAAAAATAATTACTTATTGATAGTAGGAACTTATTTCAGATTGTATTTTATATCGAAATGTTAAAATTTTTGAAAAACTATAATTCGTAGTCGTATAAGAATAGGGTTGCCGGTTGGAGTCAAAATTCTCATTGTGACTAAGTATTACCGGCTCATATGTTTAATAGACTCATGAAAAATAAATAATACTTAGAAAAACAATTCTAATTCCTAATCCTGTTGAAAAGTAATACATCACGAAAATGGAGTATTAAAAGAGTTGTGCATGTCCTTTTATTATGAATACATATATGATACGGTACAAATGTTTTGACAGTTAACCAAGTTGTGATAAAGATAGTACAAAAACGAAGTGATGCAATTAAAAAAATTGTGTCAAAGCACATTTGTGATTCAACGAAGTTATTTCCTGTCTAATTTTAAATGTTTTAAGTTCTTTATAATGCATGCAAATGCATAATATACAATATAATTACTATGTTTAACTATACTGAATAACTGTAAATATTACAAGCAGAATTTCATCGCGAGAAATATAAATTTCTTGCCAGAGAGAGTAAATATTTTGCCACGTATTCAATTCTCGGACAGAACACGGTTATAAAAAATACTGTATTGGATTATATCTGTTACCACTACTAATACTGATATTGTTATTATTTACTTATTACAGCTATTATTACTGTTTAACTAGTATTGTGAAGTTTACTATAGAAATTCGAATTCCAAGGTGTACTTTACCTCCCGTTATCGAGGAATATGTGTTGGCACGCTTGTGTCTCGCACTACAGTCATCACTGCAGCTGTGTGTGTAACCAACCCTAACACACACATACACGACTATCGCCCTATAAACGTGATAACTGGCACGTCATACAGACATCCCAGAAGAGGGATAAGAGTCCAAGTTACTAAAGTATTGATGCCGAAATGTAAGTCAGTTAAGCCTTTACAGCAGAATTTTCTGTAACTCCAATTTCGCCATTTTAATTAAAGTAGTTTTGACTCTTTTCATCACAGTGTAAACATAATTTGTTAGATAGATAGACAAAAGAGCACTTTAGTTAAAAGAGTGCAATTAGTTTTAATGAATAAGAGGTCAAGATTTTGCTTAATATTTTATAATCTGCATAGATTTCTAGAATGATCTGCAGAGAGGTGCTACAATTCAGTCGAATTAAAATAAATGTAACTACTGGATAGTCCATTTATCGAAGATATAATTCCAATAAAACTTTTGATGAGTGCCACTTTTACAGTCATCTGAAAGAACTTTGTGGACTGAACATATTTTACTTTTTTCACTTTACCAAAGCTTAGCATTATTATTATTTTATTTTTACACTTGAAATGTTTATAGAATGAAAAACGGCTTAATGTACAAAGTTGCCAATGTTTTTATTGTATTCGAAGTAATCTTTGTTCCTCTCTACACATCGTCGCATTCGATAGAACCACTGAGAAAAGCAGTGGGACCATTCTTACTTAGGGATATCTTCTACGGCATTTTCGTACGCTTTCTACGCATCTTCAGGGCTCGTAAAGCGAATTTTATGTTTAGTTCTTGGGAATAAATGAAAGTCACAGAGTGCGACGTCAGGACTGTATGGCGGATGATGCATTATCTCGACACCTGCCATAGTCAAATATTCAATAGTCCGTTTTGCGGAGTGCGCTGAAGCATTGTCGTGGTGAAGGTGGATCCTGCTTCGAGGGCGCTGCTGTTTTTTCCAAGACAACAGGCAACTATTGGCAACTTTCTACATTAAGTCGTTTTTCATTTTCTAAACATTTCAGTGTTGCCTAGTTACTACATTAGGTTACCAAAGAGTTCTAAAATTGAAATTTAAAAATTTTCCTTAGCAATGTATCCAACTGGCCAGTTCTAAAAATTTTCAGTGTTACCCACGTACTTTCGAGTCAATGCGAAAAAAATACCTCTCATTTAATATTCTATTCAGTAAAATTGAAAAGCACATAGAATTCAGCATTTAAATCTCAACAAGAGGGTTTTATTTAGAACAACAGATACTAGACCAAGGTTTTGAGAGTATTTACAATGATTTATGTAGTTTTATTCAACTTTTTTCTACGCTTTAGCAAACAAGTATTTGAACAAATGTATACGTATTCAGTTGTCATTATTGTTATTAACCAGCATGACTTAGACCCAAAAAGCGTATGTCAGGCACAGAAGTCCGACCTGGCTTGCCTATTAAGAAAAGTAGCAACTACTTGTAGCAAAGAAGGAAACACATGTAGAATACCACGATCAGGGCCTATTGGTGAATTGACAATAATTAGCAAATAAATTATATCGTACGCAAAACTTCTCTAATCTGAATCAATGTTATCTGTTTGCAAAACTCTGCTGCTGCACATAGACACTTGGATCTTCTTTTCTTAAAAAAGCACATTTTCAATCACAAATAAAATAATTTAAAATATTTTTTCGTTAGGTATTAACGACTCGGCAACAATTGGTTACACAGTTCAACAATCACCAGCTGTATTGATTCTTAAGCGAAAGATACCAGATGTCCTGGTTGAGATACCTTTGAGGCCTATTACCATTGACTACAAAGGAGAAGAAATCCTCTCGCTGCATGAAGAATGCATAATGCCGGGCTGGCATTTTTTCTATAAAGGGGTATTGTGTTGGAATCTAGCTGCTCTAATTTAAAATTTTAACATCATTTAATAACTTTGTTTTACATAATAGATTAATCATTCTTTACATCACCACGAACACGAACAAATTGGACCATGGTCCTACACAGGTAATAAATATAAAAAAATATCTGATTTCAGGACAAAATATATCCAGTGAACAAATTCCTCTTACAAAGAAATACGAGAGTGCAATTTTTAGAAATTGCTAGGAAAAATGTTTGGTGCGACACATTGACGCTTAAGTTTCAAAAGGCTCTTCTTAACATTGGCTACAAAGGGGTTTTTGATAAATCCTTTTCTGTTTGTATCAGAGACGTAAGTATAACCTAACAGTCAATGAAGTCAAAGTCAAAATAACTTTATTCATATAGGTAAAAAAGTATACTTATGAACGTCAGAAAAGAAGTTAAATTAATTCTAAATTTACATTTACTACCAGTTCGCAAGTCAAGTGTGGAGAGCGGGCAAGAACTTTCCGCCACTCTTCTTAATCGCTAAGTTTTGAGTCATACAAATTGTTTCAACTGGAGCAAATCAATCCCAAGAGTTAGGCTCATTTAAATATTCGTCAAATTTATAAAAAGCTTTATCGATTAATTTACGTTTAACGAAAGCTTTGAATTCATTTAGCGCTAATTCTCTAATTTCGCTTGGGAGTTTGTTTTAAAAACGAATACAATGAATACGTGATACAGAGTAGCTGATCAATTTATAGTTTTATGAAAGTAATACAATAAATACCGAATAAATATAACACAACATATATAAGTTAATTACTTTTTTTAATTTACACACAAAGAAATAAGCGTTACATATTTGACAACAAATTTTTTTGTCAATTATTTTTCGTTTCTACGTTTTTAATATCTACCTACCATATATTATACCTACTTTATGTTTAATTTTTATACAGCTTCATCGGAACAGATGTAATTGTCAATTATAATGAATTTTCGATTAAATTTACTGCTAATTAATTGTGTTATAATTGGTCCGAAGTTAGGATTTACTTGGAAATCAATTAACTGATTCAATTAACATTAATTTGCTAATTGCATGTGTATACGTATATTTAATAAGCGTGAACTTGTACAATTAATTATAACTCGTAATATAAAGACAATTTCCATGCATACGCTAATAATGAGTTATTTAAATGCACACAAAATTAAATAAACAATACAAAAACTTAATCATTTGTTTCAGCCTGATCAAATAGCCCAGCCTTGTCACGTAAGTTTATTCAACAAACATACCTTTATAGTATCGAATGAACGAAAATAGTGTAAAAAAGGATTGATATTTGTTTAACGTAAATACAATAACTTCGAATAAGAACCAATGCTTCTATGTTTTATTCTAAGTGTGCATTACAGCAGTTTATAGGTTATACAAAGAATATATGTATTATCTAATTTTGATAAAGGATATCGAAAACACTCCAGTGGAATAAGATATAAGCTATAATATCCCTTAGTACTATATTATATGAACTAAGTAGATGTAGACTTGTGGAAGGCAATATATAGACTTCAATATCCTACCAAGATGATAGTTTCATGTAGGAAACAATTTCACCACATCCGCAATTTGCTTCTGCAATATATTTCGTTACGAGCTAGGTGATCGGATAGAAAACGCAAATCAATGAGGAATTTGTTTACACTAAAAAAGACGCAAATTATGCGCAGAAATACACTAACTACCCACACATACAAAATACGATCACTAATTACTTAAATTACGCGCCCTTCACACAGTACTTTATTTTACTTTATGAATATATTTATTTATTCATAAAAAGTTACACTTTCATTTAAACCAGAGTTCCACAAACTTTTTGTGTCGTAGACCCCTTCCCATGTTTGGGTTTGGGTAGACCCCCTACTTACCTGATATTGATTTCCTGTAAATTTCTAACTGTAGTGAAGTTTAGTGTTGTACATTTATTAATTGAATTTAAATGAAAATTACCTAAATAAATTTTTGTATCTGTTATGTAAAATATACGTAACATTAAATAAACATAAAATAAACTATAAATAAAATAACATAATCAAAATGTATTACGGCCACAAAGCGAATACCAACATATATATATTTTTTTACTTCATAGGTACTTTTATAAATAATGTATATGTTTTGATATTATACGAGAGTATGTGTGTGTAGGTACTATCAGTGTATGTGTTGAGATCCACTATCGTGGACCCCCATTTTAATTTCATGGACCCCCAATCTTGTTTCGCTGACGTGACCGCTTGCAGGTTGTCATAGACCCATGGGGTCGATATAGACCAATTTTGGAATCACTGATTTAATCCATGCCCTACAAAACTGCTTACGCAGTTTGACTGCAGGTGAATCGCTTTATATATTATAACTATAACATAGCTCATAAATTATTAAATTAGGTTATATTAATACTATTAAATTACGTTAATGGTTACAACGTATTTAACAAGTGTTTTTTAATAAACTTTTAAATTTAGCAAGTGTAGGCTCATTTCTTATTTGCTCGGGTAAACTATTGAGTAAGTACGGAACTCGTTTTTTTAACGTTTTCTCTCCATAGTAATTTTTTTACCATGGGTATTTCACATGTACCTTTGGACATTGACCTTATGCCAGTTTTATGTTGCACCATATTAGTGAAACGATCCTGTTTATTTCACTATTCGCACTTAACTCTTCAATTTTAGTCCCTCGGAATCGTACTGAATTCATTGGTCGCGTTTCGATTTGCTTATATATCCCTGGGAAAAATCTTGAACAATGTTTGAGAACTCTCTAGGATTGGTACTGAGTAACAGTAGTACAATGCTAGAACGTACGTACTCTTTATGTATTTCGCAGATTATCGTATACCGAAGCGTCGTAGCGTTCTAGAGTGTTCAGTGTGGCTTCGAGAAGATTCCGATCTTCCCACTGTGTCGCGTCCGTTCGATCGTTCCGTCCTTGTCCCACATCTAGAAACTTCCTTTATCAAAGAGCTTATAACTAGCCCTGAAAACGGATTTCCTGAAAACTGTACCACACGACTACACTTGTTTTGAAACTGTCTGAAAAAAATGTTTCAGCGTCGTGAAAACGTTAGCAACTCTATAGGGACTTCAACCCGGACATAAGAAATGTATAAATTTTATACTATAGAGGGAACCTAAATATTGTTTTATTGATAGACATTTTAAGGCTACTATGGAACATCAGCTATCTCACTTCATGTACAAAATCGATAGGGCGACATAAACTAAAAATAATATATCGTAGTTACAATTTCGTCCAAAATTATTATTATATATTTTGAGTAAAAACTTATTTATCTCGTGTGTTTAAATAATTTATAGGGTATGTATGGTGGGCCTTTAATCTGCCGAGGGAAACTTGTTGGTCTACTCATGGCACCAGATGCCCAGTGGTCAAACTGTACGGGATACAGTAATCTCATACATTTATTTAACTCTGAACATACCTTTAGTTTCATGGAATGCGTCAGTGGGTAAGACTTTTAACTCTTATTATACCAACAAGGAACTCGTGTATGACAATAATTGTCTAAAAAACTACACAAAATGTTTTAAATATATTAAAATACATTATCAGAAAATAACATATTTATGTCATATTTGTGTCTACATAATATTATGTGTCAAGGTTGGTCCATCGCCCTGGGTGCCAAATTTGCTATTTCAATAAGACGCAACATACGTAGCCTGAGTAAGAGAAACGTCTGTTTTGATTTAATCAATATTAACGATTACAATAGAAATCTACAACTCCAACAACGATTAATATATATGCTACCTGAAAGTAATATAAACCTTTTACTATGTCAAAGACACTACAATTTAAAGCAATGTCGCTTACTATGTTTCTTTATGAGCTGTGTAACAATTTCCTGGACTCACCTTATCTTGTTTAGATTGAACATTTCGGTTCCTATTTTCGAGATATTACATTACATTTTTTTTACTTTTTATACGAATTTGTGTATATAGCTGGGAAATCGGCTACAGGGCCCGAACAATTCGACCCGATTCAGAAAAGGCATTCTGTTATTTATTTTGTACATGATATTTAGGTAAATTCACTTTACCTAAATATTAGGATTCCCTGTGTTGTGTGCCGCCAGTCTCTTTTTCAGTCGCCCTTTTAACATATAAACTGTATTTAATATTTAAGTAGTATTTATATATATATATAAACTTATTAACTGTTGCAGCTTTGTTGGTGCGGCAATTAATAAATAAGACCTTATACTAATAATTAATTTTTAAAATAATTATGTGCAGGTTATTTGAACCAGAGTTTGATTTATCCTGGGATGGCCTTAAGACTTCATTGCAATTAAGTGAATATGAAAAGGAATATGACTACATACCAGCTATGTACGACAGAGTTTTAGGTGACTCCAGTACTTCAAGTGATGAAGTTATCTAAACGTGTACATGTCCAAAATAAATACTAATATAATTATGATTTTAATTATTCTTATCCAACGGTGCCTAAATATTATATTTTAATCTCAACTCTAACCCGTTATGGCAAAAAGAGTTAGTACCAAATTTTATTTATTATATGACCATATTGATTTGAATGAGAGTTTAACCCAATTTGTCTTAATCCAAGAAGCTATTATTATTATTCTTCCTATATTGTATGTATAATTGTGATTGGTCAGTTAATTATAAAATATATTGTTTATTCATTAATTAATACACACATTTCACAAAGGCTCAATTCTGTTGTATCCGGTATGATATTTGTTGAATAATTCAACAAATATATAAAATAAGTTACTAACCAGATGTTATGTTCAGTAAGTGGATTGCGGGGGATGTATAAAAAACAACAATTACAATACTATTATTTATTCCATAGTTAATTAAAACTCATTCTCCTGATAAATAATTTGACTTGAATGTTTACAGTATAATATATTTTGACACACATTTCTCCAACTCACTAATGGAAGGTTGGCAACACTAGTTTTCTGAATTTAAATTCCCTTGTAAAGTATTCAGATTTCAATCTTGAAATCTAATTCAAAAACCCAATGAGGCTTTTAAGGTGATCTTTAGGACTGCTACACTCGCCTACCATAGCCAATCGCAAGCCTGGTTTAATGAATGACGACGACCCTAACTTACCCCCACGATAATACCATCCAAAATATAACAATAATTATAGTATAAAAATAAAATTATGTATTCTACTAATGCTTGAGTAACAGTTAAATTATACAAAACAAAAACACATAAAAAATAGATAACAATATTAAAACAATATTTCAAATTATTGCAAAATTGTATATTTTATATCTATTAAGGCGATTTGATGGTCTATCCTTTAAATTTTGGTTGGAAAATATCACTTGTAAATAGCACATTTGTCGTATTGTAAGCTTGTGCACTTGTGTGTTTAAGTATCAGCCAGTTAAACAGTAGTAAATTCCAATAACTCAGTCAAGGAATAATTAAAAAACTTACCTTGTTCTTCATCGATGCTTGTTCAGTAACAAAAAAAACTTAAATACCTAATTCTTAATCTATTATAAATCGCTTTAATAGCATGTATTAAAATACATATTCCGAAAGGAAGTTCTATCAATTCCTCAAAATCTTGTTTTTTTAAACGAACAGAAATGTGTTTAGGTCATTTGAATGATGGACAAATCCCCATCATAATCAGGTTTCGTGTGCCTTGTAATCAAAAGTAAGCCTTCCTGTATATTTTACGCTGTCACAAAGTTTAACAACCATTGAATTAGTATGAAAATCTTATCGTGTACAAATATCACAATACGGCAAGTGTGCAAAGCGTTCAAATGTTATAAGCACTTTTAATTAAATAAATAAGAAAATCCACGACAATCTTAAACTTTGGAGTATAGATCACAGGACTTTTTGATTATATGTTTACTTACGATGAGATCCTGGTAGGATTGGATAATATGAATTAATTACATTTCGAATTATTAAATTACATGAAAATAGAGATCATTTGATTCTTACGCTAGAGCAAATCATGCAAGATACTTACTGCACTAATAATAATGATACTATGACTAGCATTTGTTTCACTATATATTTATAAAACAACGAATAAAATTAATAATAATAACAAAATTGCTATTAATATCACAATGCCAGCACACTGATATTTATCTGAAAAACAAAAAAATAGACATTAAATATTATTTAAAAATCATCTATAAGACGACGACGTAATACTATCAGCACTATTGTTTTGCACTAATTTGTGTAAATAATGTATTAAATTAAAAATAAATTATAATGACTGAGGAATCAATATTACTATCGACGATAATAATTGCTAACTTATAGATATAGCAATATTGGCGAATCAAACAAATTAATAGTATTAACGGTTTTAACAGATTTGACTTTGACGTTGTCAAGCTCTGTGACATAATGACAATGGCAGCAGAGAGTCACGTCATAAAGGGACAGGAAAATATACAAATCTGTTCTCCGAACCAGACAGCAAATAAGCCTATTACCTATTCCAGTTATGAATAGTTTTCCATTGGTGATAAAAGTAAATAATCGGTTCTGTACTCCCTAAAATTACGCCTACAAAACCAGAAACGTTACCCTTTATAATACTCTCATTACGTATCCAGTAATGGGTAACATGGGTTATATGTATGTATGGCCAGTGCCATATGCCCCAGCATGGGTACATTTTTAAGCCAGGAACTCAAGGTTTATCGTCAACCATAAAGCCTCCATTAGCATAGTCCTATTTCACGACACTTTTTTCAAGCACTATGTCTATAACATTTATTTGTGATAATAGATATTATTAAGTGCATACCATTAGTTAAATGTAACGCCTTGGTGACTCTCATAACCGTAATGTGTAATTGCGAATCAGTCAATTCCATTTCAGAGTTTAGATCATCTATCAATCTGTAAAGAAAATAATTTTCAATTAAATTTCACCCATTAGTTCGTCAGTTATTGGTTAGCTGAACATTAAGTAATAATATTAGAGTGACGTCTATGCACAACGGACCTATTGAGAGTCTAAGTGCAGAAACTGAGTCCACAAACCATAACCATAGAGTGACGCCCAGTCCACTAAACATATTATTTATCTTATTACTAGTAAAAAAGACTGCTACTGTAACTTTAATGCAAACCATAGTTGTTTTCAAAAGCAATACCATGATTTAGATTATTTTATTTTTTAAAATAAATAAATGAAAAACAAATAAATCATTTACAAAATGAATGTTTTTTACATGGTTGATTAGGCACATATAAAGGATCAACTAATCCCTGGATTGACTAGAAAATAATCACTTAGGTTTACAATAAACCATGCAACCAATGCAATTCGTAAGAATATATGTAGCCCAATAACATTTTATTATATAAGATTTTAGTAGAGCAAATTTAGGCTCTAGTTGGATCATCCCAAGGATACATGACTAGCAAGTATTTAAAAACAGCCTACTCCTCCTTCAAATGCCAACAACACACCAACCAATGTGTGTGTATAGGCTCCAGTGGCTTGCATTATATGACTGTGCAGTAGCTTGGTTGTGACTTCATATAAAAAAATAGCATAGTTATGTTTTATTTTAATTTCTTATACATAAACTTACATTGTCTGATCATTCAATTCATGTCCAATGTAAGTAGACACAGATTTTAGTGTGTTCACAGAGTTGTTTATCATAGATAATTGCTCATCTTGTGCTTCTAACATTTCTTCTTGGTCTGGCAGACCCATTCCATTTTCAAATTCATTAGACCTGTAAAATTAACCTTTTAAAAAAACACTAAGGCAGGCATACACAAGGCATGATAAAATACTATTAGAGTGACGTCCAGTACTTTAAACATATTATTAATTAGTTCTACTGAAATTTTATAAGAATTACAAAAATAAATTAATGCCATTAATAAAATTAAAAGTGTCATAAACTTCTCTATATCATATGCAAACCAGTGTATTTAATTTAGTTTACAAATGAAAATATTTGTATAAAAGTTGTGATCACAAATATGATCTTTGACTTTAAATTAGGAGAAATATGTAATATTATTTTTAATTGAGTTCATTATAAAATTAATGTCACCTGTTAGGACTATCAGCCTCTGAATTTAGCTTCAAATATTTTTTCTTAGAGCATTTTGGTGTGGGAGTCCACATGTTTCTGCTTTTTCTGGGACTGCCATCACCTAAAAGAGGTTCTTGCGCTGTTCCATCATTATCAATATTTCTGTTGATACTTGTTTTGTTCTTCATGACCTGTTAAATGTTTATTATGAACTACAATAACTTTCCACTAGTCAGCATATCTCCCATCAGTCAATTTATCATAGTGTAATGTACACTAAATAGAATGAAAAATCACAGTTCAATTCCTCAACCTTTTAGTCAAATGGGAATACTTTTAACTTTTGTTGTTACCTTGCTTAAACTAAAACATACCTGGACTTCCTGCTTAGTAGCCTCTATAAAAGTTCTTCTGTCACAAATCTCTTTATGATCAATTTTAAATTTGGATGAATTTTTCTCTGCAATGCCTATGTTTATATAAGGAAATATTTGTCATGACATAATTTTAAATTGTGTTAAATTTTTGGAAATGTTGTGCTATATTTCTATAATTTATTAGTATTGAATGAAAATATTCACTTTAATATTTTTTATGCTAAGATTTTATTTCGAATGACACCAATTTTTTAAAACAATTTCGGTATTTTTATTTAACTAAGTACTAAGCCCCTCCTTAATATAAGCATAACATTATTTAACTAAATTAGGTTTATAAAATGTTTACAAATAAGACCACATTTTAAAAGGATATTGATAGTATCTTCTAAATCTTCTAAGTCCCATTCTATACTACGCAGGGCACTTCGAAGTTCTATTGACGTCCATTCAACTTCTGCAGAATTTGGAAGTACTGGAGATGTTAACAACTCTTGCCAGCGTAGGTACAAGCCACGAGTTTTATTTAATGCCCGGAACACCTCACTGATGAATAAATAAATATATTTTATACATAGGTAATTTATTCATTAGCTACAAATCACAATTTAAGTTGTAAACATTTTGTATAATTGTCATATATACAAATTACAAAGTAACATTAAAGAACAAAAACATTTTAGTTACAAAAGCGAGATCTCATGAAGTATGTAGACTTTTAAGAATAATAAGAAAACAATTGAAGGATATGGTCTGATATGTTGAATTTGAACTCATCATATATTTTGTATAAACAAGCTAATATAACAGTAATATAGAATATTAAAGCTATGTGAAGGAATAGAAAACTTAATTAATGGATCTAATAACAAAAAAATGTATAAAAATAATGGTTTAGAACCCTATTTTAAATAAATAAACAAATTATTTTTTCCGAATAAAGTACGATAACTGTTGTTGATATGCAAAATCGTGTCATGCTCAATGCAAAATTACAGATTAATAAATCCAAAATAAATCCAAACAGCCACTGATTATAAAAAGAGATAATAAAATAATTTAATAATAGCATGTAGAAATATAGAACATATATTAGATATACAATATAGGTACACTTACTCTTTCACAACATAAAATGGATCTTCCAAAGTCATGTCAAACAATAGAAGAATAGATAAAGAGGCACATGAGAGGTTTAATGTTTAATAAGGCAATTAAGGTTTATCCAACAAATAAAACAAACACGCCTTAAATATGTAATGTTTGCCTATCCCATAAAATATCGACGTTAATACCTACCAGTATACCTATCTTTAACTAGGTAGCTAGTCTTCAGACTTCAATACAAGTATTTTCTATCCTTTGCTCACTAGCATATGCGCACAATAAGAGATTTTAGGGCGCAAACGCTAAACCTAAAGATGAGCTGAGTATTACGAATGTCTGTAATGTCTACAGTCTACACAGTACAATGTACACACTACACAGTTGATAGTATACAACTCAGAAATATCAAGGAACAACAATCAACCACAGATTAAGTAGCTATCAACCGATCCAAGTCAAAATCTGAGTGAGTATAATACTTTACTGATTACCACAGACTTACTTAGTGTTAGATTCGGAAAAGTGTGATGAGATGAGCTTCCTGTCCGTTTCCCTTCTATAAATAACCTTTAAGTTTTTTTTTGTATAACACTACGAACCTTAACAAACATAACAATTTCAAATTTATGTTACTACACCGGCCATTATTGCTTATCCCACTCCTCTTATTTTTACATTAATTATAAAACACAGCTGTCCCTCTTATAAAAAACTGATATAGAATTATATACTTCACCCGTCATTATCCAATTCATTTGCAGGTACATAATAAATCTCCATTGTTGGTTTCTGTTAATACTTTTACGTTTTCTTATAATCTGCTTTATTTCTGATAAGAAAGTATTTATTTAGTTAGCTCTTTGATCAAATAAGAAACTGACAAAGTTATGTAACTTTAAAATTTAAAGTTTGAAAATAAAATTTGTAAAATTGATGGACACTTACTAATAACTTTTTACTTTATTCGCAACTTAAAAATAGACTTAACTTGCCACTTTGCAGCTTATTGTCAATTAAAGTTTTAATAAAATCTAGTGAACAAAACAGTATTGTTCACTAGATTTTATATTGCTAAAGCTCATGAAGCATATATTCACTTGATTTGGTAAATATATATCAATATTATATCATTAGCTTCTAATGTTATTACAATAATATATTTAGAAATTCTAATTAAGTTCATTAGTTACTGATTTTACATCTGAAATATATAAATAAAATGTACTGTTTTGCTTTATGATTTTAAATGGTATATTAACTATAAACAAGTATATTTTACTTACAAGTTACACAATGTATTTTTTCAAGGTAATGAACAATTTTAAAGACTTACAATATAAATACCAATAAAAGATATCCAATACAACTAGGATGTGCGAATTTCAGAAAACTATAGCTTAATAGAAAAGAAATGACCTGTCATTTTCAATGTAAATAAAGTTTTCGATTTTTTACATGTAACTCTAATGCACCTTGTCTAAACCCCTCGTTCAAGCTGTTGCAAATGCCATACTACATTAAGAATATTTTTTTAATAATTTTATATAGCAAAACTATACTTTATGCCGGGTACACAATATATATAATTATAATCCAATTTTCAAATATAATATTGTTGTTATTTTATTTCAGGGGCTGCAAATAAGAGGGCGCGAGAACAAATACCGTTAATTTACGATTACCGTGGCTGCTATGACCTCTTGTCTCTATCCCTCTTGGCTTAAAGTTCTCGTTATCAGGCCATAAAATTAAAAAAAAATCTAGTCTCTCTGTCTCCTTCTTTAGAATTTAATTCTGTATATGAATATTTTTGGAGCAGGAAACTGAAGGTAGAAGTTGGAACTCGCAGGATTACGCTTAATATTATTATTTTATTATTTCAGTAAGTGTGATTAATTTGTAAAACATCATTTCAAGAACCGTTACTTAAATGGCTGAACCATGTGGAACTGCCCACGATCCTCCAGATCATATCAACCTTGAAGAAATGACACAGGTCAGTATATCAATTCTAAAATTAAAATGCTTTTTTAAATTAAACTTTGATAATGGGTTTACATTTAGTTTTGCAAGTATTCTCTTATTCTATGCACGTGGATGCTCAACGTCCGCCATAGTGAGTTTCTGACTTCAGTGTAGGTAAATAAACTTCGATATTTCACGAAACAAAACAATAAAATGGTGTATTACCTCTAAAAGATGCTGTGAAATCGTTTATCATGTGTGTCTAGATTTTTAAGTTCACGGCGTTTTAAATTTGAGACCCACAATAAAAGCGCGCGATCATTGTTTTGGAGTTATTTCAAAAGTATAAGGTCTCGTAATATATACATTAAAATCAAACAATATTACTATGAATAAGAATTAATAACATGTTCCTTGGATGCTAAGTCAATGAGAAAATAAAAGGGAAAGAATTCATTCTTAAAATACATATATTTTCGTATCTTTAACAGAACAGGCAATGGAAGCTCACCTAAATAAATATATTTTCCTGCATCATTTATCATTCATACTCAAACAGCATGATGTTATTTTATATGATGTTTATCTGACATCCTTCAGATATGGACTACTAACAATATAATATTTTGCTTAATTCAAACCAGCAGTTTTTAAAGTAAAGCTATTAACCTAGTTAACAAACTATCAAATAATGACATTAAACACAGTTACTGTTTTTATTTCAGAATGCCCATAAGCTTTTACAGGAAGCTATTTTAAAATCTAATAATTTACCAAGAGATTTGTCACGGAAGCTTTACGCATCTCATCGGCATTTTAGAAATGCCACTGATCAACTCAGCAATAACACTATAGTATTATCTAATTATTTAATAAATCATGACTACCCCAAACAAACCAAATTTAAAAAGTAAGTTGTTAACAACAAATACCTTACAGTAACTTGAACTATATTTAATTATAACAGCATTGGCTAAAAGTACAAAATCTTCTATTATTTAAAAAATACTATTTGATCATCTTAAGTTTATAGCTTATCTATAGAAATAAGTAATGTTCCTTTTAATATTTTTTTAGATAAAAGTTTTATATAACAATTTTTGTAAAGTATAACATAGTAAAACTTATTATAATATGTATTTCTAACCATATTTATTAATTCTTTGCAACAGCGGAGAAATAGAAAATAATTTAGAAAAGCTAATGGATATTAACAATGATGAACTAGATAAAGTCAAGTTGAAGATTGAGAAAGTAAAAAATGGAGACAAACATACAAATGAGCAGATTTTCAACAAACCAATTGTAAATCCTGTCAAGACATTTAGAAGGGTAATGCTATATAAATTACACAAAATTATTAACATATAAATTAAAATATCATAACTATTATTTTTTTTTACATTTTGTAATAACAATTATATTTTTCTAAATGGTATTAAAATTTCGTTATTAAACACTTAATACTTATTGTTTATGTTTTAGAACAATACATTTAGTTTACTACCAGATAGTAACACAGTCATGCCACAACTAAACTTCAAAGACAAGATTGATAACACTTACTCACTTTGGAAGCCAATTATTACTTATAAACCCAACAATATACAACCTCTTCAGTTCCAACTTGAGGTTGATGATGATGGCAATGGTATTGGGTAAGCTTGAATTTTTAGTAGTAATGAAAAAAATGTGTGCATACAAAGTACACGTCAGAAGTGAAACTTCTTTGGTAAACTAATTATTAAGTCTTTAAGTTCATGTTTATACAAATCTAAAAATTTAGATTTCCGAGCCTTAGAGAGAGGGACTAAAGAAGATATGTTAGGAATTTATTGAAATGAATTGTCACCAAAATATTAATAGAAAATTAATACAAATTATAAATGTAATTTGTAATTAATGGTATTATGATAAGTAAAATATGCAATATCAGTTCATGTTTCAACATTGTCTAATTATCTATATCCTTTATTTTCGACAAAAACGCTGCGCTTCTTTGTGACGCTAATATTATTATTATTATGTTTCATCTGTATAAATGTTACCCTCATACAAAGAAGTTTCACTTCAAAAATTATGAATTAATTGGCAAAATGATGTGTTCAAAATAGCAATTTTTCTAATACAATTTATGTTGCATAATTGTAATCATGAAAATCAACAAAACTAAATAGATATAATCAGTCTTGTTTGGGCAATGCATAATTTAAAATCATATTCTGTATTTTATAGTAATGGTTAATAATTATGTAGCCAAAGCTCTGCCTTTGTAAATACTATTTGAAAGATACAAATGGGTATTGAGGTAAAACATATATCACCCTGTTAATGTGTTATAATAAACTTATCATATCAACAGATACACACACCCTTACCAAATTGAGTTAGACCTTTATGAACCTCCCAAACATTTTATGGAAGAAGATGACCAACCTTTAGAATTTCCACCACCAATCGAATCCACACAATTCACATATGTTGATACAATGGAAAAGCTTCAGAACCTTCTAAATGCATTAAATCTTGTTAATGAAATAGCAGTGGATTTGGAACACCATAGTTATTATTCTTACCAAGGTATGTACTTCCTACTACTAAGGTGCTAGCTTGATAGCTAACAGTGTGGCACTATAAAAATAAAGTATAGTAATATATGAAAACATAATCAAGCTTAGTTTAAATAAATATTGTAAAACAAGTTAAACATATTTTATTTTAAGCATTAAAATAAATTCATAATCATAAAATAAGCATTTTCAGAACATAACACAATGTTTTTTTGGACCACAAAATTCTATGTTATATTATTATATTGTTTCATGACTGTACTTTATTGCAATTTTTAAAGAACACAGTTTTTATTTCCAAATAAATGTTAGACTAAAGTAGTCAAAGCACCAGTTTTATCAATGATAAATTTCTTATATTATTTCTAGGTTACACATGTTTGGTACAAATTTCCATTCAAAATCAGGATTTTGTGATTGATGCTTTGAAGCTCCGTGAACACTTGCATCTTCTGAATGAATCATTTACAAACCCAAAGAAACTAAAGGTAATACAAATTTGACTAACACATTAAAGATAACTCATCACCTACGATATATACTTTCTTAGCGCAAACGAAATTCGTAAAAACCTCTTATTATTTATTTTTTACATTCAAACTTTGTTTCCACTCTGATTTTTTCACTTAGCCTATCTTTTTGGAATATTTTGCTATTCTACCCACATAGACCAAAATATGGAATATTTTGCTATTCTACCCACATAGACCAAAATATGGAATATTTTGCTATTCTACCCCCATAGACCAAAATATGGAATATTTTGCTATTCTACCCACATAGACCAAAATATGGAATATTTTGCTATTCTACCCACATAGACCAAAATATGGAATATTTTGCTATTCTACCCACATAGACCAAAATATGGAATATTTTGCTATTCTACCCACATAGACCAAAATATGGAATATTTTGATATTCTACCCCCATAGACCAAAATATGGAATATTTTGCTATTCTACCCACATAGACCAAAATATGGAATATTTTGATATTCTACCCACATAGACTGTTCTCTTTTCTATACAAACTTTAGTACTAAAAAAACTCTTGTTCTTTTCTCTTCACAATAACCATCCTTCGAGTATAAGGAATAAATAAAACAATTATTCAACCGTCTTTGAGCTTAGCAACATGTTTCCAATTTATTTTCATTTATATAGATTTAATTTAATCTTACCTAATGGTATTTAACTCAACTCAGTTGTATTATTGTAATTTGTTCAAATTAAAAAAAAATATTTTATTAAAGTGTCTCTCTGGCACAATGATATCTTTAAATACACAAATGTTGCACTGTAGTTACAGTTAGTTCATTCACGCTCAATTTCAATTCAATCTTAATTTAAACCTGTTAAACTAAGAATATGTGTGTTATATATATATACATATATGACAACACTGTTTAAATCATGTATAATTTTAGGTGTTTCATGGTGCATGTAATGACATACGGTGGCTTCAACGTGATTTTGGTGTGTATGTAGTTGGAATGTTTGATACATACGAGGCCTCTTTGGTTCTTAATTTTAAAGGGAAAAAATTGTTAGACCTCTTAAAGCGATTCTGCAATGTTGAAACGGATAAAAGGTATGTTTATTAAGGTGTGCATTTGAGAAACGAAAATATTTATGTGGTGTGTCAGACGTGTCGATTAGTTAGGTATATTTTATTAGTAAGCTTTGTTTTGTTAATTCCCTATGTTGGGATAGGTTAGCCGTATTTGCTTAGCGTAAAATCGTTAATTTTCTAGCAAACTTCACAAAAGCCAACACTTGATCAATCAATCAATGATATGGAAATCACATATTTTTTTTAAAGCTTGCCAATTATATTATCGAAGACATTTGCACAAGCTTGTGTATGAGAGAGTGATTTTGAGAGTCATATTACTTTTAAAAGACCAAAAAGCAGCCAACTAAAATTGAATTTTAATAAATATTTTAAATGTTTTATAGATATCAAACGGCAGATTGGCAAGTAAGACCATTGCCCAGTGAAATGATTTTATACGCCCGCATGGATACTCATTATTTGATATATATTTGGCGCGAAATGAAAAAGTTGTTATTGAGGGATCCGAGCAGAATGAACTTAAGACAAGTTTTTGAAAATAGCAAGCGAATTTGTTTATATGTAAGTAAATTACTTAGAAATACTATTAAATAATCTGTGTAATAACTGGGTGATTTTGGGTGGTCTAAGGTGGGCACATAAAAGGTTAGTTAAGACTGCTCTGAAGGATCATAATTCATAACGGGTCATAAGTGACATGATGAGTCTAACGTTTAAAGACTACATACAACGCGATATTTATTGTGAAAATATTTTTAATATAAATCGTAATTTGTTATTAATTCATACAATACAAATGTTTCCTCGTTATAATTAGGGGTTATTATTTCAGAAATACATGAAACCAGAATTTAGACAATGCAGCTATTTGGAGTTATATAATCGGTCTAACAAAATATTAAACTCCCGCCAGTTGGCTGCATTCAAATTATTATTCAAATGGAGAGATAACCAAGCTCGAAGTGCAGATAGAAGTGTTGAGTAAGTATTTAATACCAAGAATAAATATACTATAGTATATTATCAATTTAATAATCACATTTGACACCTAATCAAAATTTAAGAAGGCGGCATAGTATTTAGTTTTTTTTATGGCCCGCACTTTTGTACATTGTGGCCCAGGGTAAAAACTAATTAAGTTTTTGCATAAAATTGTGTTAGTAAACCCTTTTTCTTTGTATAATACTAGGAATGTTCCCAATGAACCGAATGATCAAATAGAATGAATGATGACTATGATTACTTGTGAAGGAATATTTGATCATAAATAAATATTTATAAAAATACGATCCTAAAAAGAGTGACGAATTAGAATTACAATACCTATTGGAATTAGTAATAGATATAGTAGTTCCTAATAACTAAGTTTGATCCACATTTTGAAGTGTCGATTATTTCATTTCAATCTGTGTTTTAAACAGATCATGTCACTATGGAACCAAAACTGACAAATATTACTGATCCAGCCGGGGCGTATTTCGCGAACTAGTAGAATTAATTAAATGTATATTGTTTTTATTTTTGGAAAAAAATGTGGTACAAAAAGTTCCTGGAGTAGTGTTATAAATTAATAAATAAAAAAAAACAAAACTGACAGATGTCAAAAGTGGTGTATTAAATTGGTATAGAGTAAAACTTGTTAGAACAAATCTTTAATAAGGTTATGATTTTTTTAAATTGTATTTTGATAACTTTTATGTGTTTGTTTTTATATTTGTCAAGTAGCGTAGTAGTGTTTAAAATAAAATAAGATCTATTTCGTATTGGAAGCACGTTAAAACTTATTTAATTCACACTGTTACAGATATATAATGAACAATACCATATTATTCAAATTGTCCGAGGAATTGCCGAGTGACACGGAAACTGCGCTGCGATGTTGTCAAGGTGCCACGCCAACTTTGAAAAATCATTTAGTCATGATACTACCTATATTGATATCGGTGTGTAACTATATAATATATAAAAATGTCTAATCTTACTAAATTAAAAAATAGGTCTAAATCTAAGTATTTAGAATTATACAAGTTTCATATATATATATTATTGTTATAATATTTGAATTGAATTTTTTTTAATATAAAATATACGAAATTCTAAAACAAAACTCGTATTAAATAGAGAAGTTACTTAGAATTAATCGAATTTATCGATTAATAATCGAATTCATACAGTGTCGGGATTTACCGTTGGAACCCACTCTCTACCATACACCAGCTTCAATTATGAGTGCGTTGGAACACGTCGAACAAGAAAACCAGAGTGAAACATTGCACGCATTTTCAAGGTAATATATATTTTGGTATTATTAAAGTGTCTGCTCAATTAGCACCTTACGGTAATGGTAAACTATTTTGAGATAGGTAATGAATAATTAAAAGAAAACAATTTTTTCAACCGGATTAAAGCTATTTGTATTATTATAAACTTATAATTATTTACATAAATTTAAAATTTTCCGACGTTTCGCGTGCTTTACAGCGTGCATGGTCACGGTGACTGAAGACAAAAGGTGTTGAATGTCAAAAGTATCACAGCTGTAGAGAAAGTTGTGTTATCTGTATTTATTTCCCCGGAGTTTGTATCGACTAAAAGATGACGGGTTTTTGCAGAAATTACTCACGGTGTCCTGTATTTTCGCGGATTGTTTGTCTTGGGGTTTTTAATTTGGATATTATTGGATCCATGTTGTATATGTTAACCAAAGGCAATACAATGAATAATTATCTAAAACTATTTCACTGCTTTAAAAAAATCTTTTAAAGTTTTCTCGGTCAAACCCACAACTTTCGGAGCTGATTGAAATATCGTTAGACCTGCATATTTTTATACATTTCAGTGATGTGACCAACCAAGAAGAGCCACTAACAATTTTGGCGCCATACGTCCCAACTGCAGAAACAATCGCCTCGATTGCTAGTGTAAGTATTGTTTCTGCTTGCGTTTCAATAAATATTTTTAAAAGTTGAACTTGTCTAACGTCTGCTTTGAGATTACAAAATTGTTTTAAAGCTTGCGTCTGATGCGAATTGTTTTGTTTTAAATTTAAAATAGTAATTAAAATAAAAGAAAACATTTGAGATTAAACTGAAAAATTCAGTACCTATTTGATTTATAGAATTGGGACTAATTATATAATATAATGACGATTTCAATATATTTTAACTCAACTAAGAACCATAAAATATTAATTAATTGACGATGCGAATTTTATAAAATAAAAGTGCGGGTAGTTAGATCTTATGAAGCTTCTTAAATCACCAAACTTTATTATAATAAATGAGTAATAATATTTTTGTTTTGTTAGCGCGTGTGTGTTAATTTTTTTCGGGTTTACATCTGTTTACCCTACTTAGTTGATACTAAGAAAGCATACAACTGGGGCCGTTATACAAACCATGGAGCCGTTAAAGTATTTATAATAGATTAAGTAAGATTTTCTTATTTGGTGGTTACGTCAACAGTAATTACCCACACATTGTTTATACTCGAAAACGACAAAGAATTAATACGTCAAAGCTTTGCGTACTCTTATTGACATAAGGAGTGGGGGGGGGGGGTTTGGATGTAAGATAAATTGCAGTAAATCTGTTTACGTAAGATTTAATGGCCCCCATACAATGTAGTCTATAACAAAAGAGACTAAACACAATTGTATAATCTTTGGCCATCAAGAGTATATTGGTGTATATACTCTTGTATGTAGTAATGACCAGGCTTGACTATCCGTCAAATTGGACCCTGGAAATCTGGCTGAACAATATTACATATGTTTTGTGCACAGCGAATAATTAGATATGATTGTTGTTAAGCGAAATATATATATAGGCTGTGGCGTAACGAATAAAATGCAAACGCTATACGTGACATTTGGGTTAAGATGTTTCTAAACAGATAATTCCTTTATGAGGAGTCCTGAGAGACTTACTGAACATAAAACATATTTTTCTGAACCAGAAGCTAAAAAAATCTTCTGTTAATTTCTGCTACGCGATAAATCTTATAGTCTAGATGCATTTGTTTGATAAGTTTTGCAAAAAAATCTGCGAAAATTCATGCCATGCGATATGTTTTATGACTTATTGTGTGAAATTGTATGCCTTTTTAAACTGAACTATTTCATAAAAGCAATGTTTATTTTAGACTTTGGCTCAGAACATTTACA
The DNA here is from genome assembly GCF_905147105.1 of Pieris brassicae. Taxonomy (NCBI): domain Eukaryota; kingdom Metazoa; phylum Arthropoda; class Insecta; order Lepidoptera; family Pieridae; genus Pieris; species Pieris brassicae. Next base: position 9,540,683 of record NC_059680.1, read on the forward strand.
GAAGAGGATTCCTTCCACCCTATGAGAGATACAAATACTACCGTAATCTGCTTCGGGTAAGAATCACAAATACAATTAAAATTATTATTTTTGTGTAATTTTGAAGGCGTTCTTGGAAGGCGCTTGAAAAATTATAAAGGAAATAGTTTTTTAAATCATTAAACGACACCTATATAAGCAGTTAAAAATTAGGTTGGGGAAAAAGTATTTTCGCATTATAGTAGGTATGAACTTGTAATAAAATCTCTTTGGCTATACTATTTGTATCTGGCTGGTTTTGGTATCATTAAAAGTTTAAATTTTAAAGAAGATAATTCCAAGTTCAAATTAGGAAAATGTGTGATTTTTATTTATTTTGCGTACTGTCAAGATGAGTGAATCTAATAAAGTGAATTAAAATTTTACTACAAAAAAAGTAAAAATGCGACGCAAACCGCGAAAAAAAAGTGTTTATGGACCTAGTGCAACCCGGGTTAACTTGCAACAAGGCGATGCTGTGGCTAGTGTGTCTTGGGATTGGAAAGGCATTATTCATTATGAGCTGTTACCACCAGACATGCCCATCCATTCTGAACTCTACTGCGAACAGCTGATAAGATTAAAGCAAGAAGTTGAGAGAAAGCGGCCGGAATTAATCAACAGAAGGGGTGTGGTATTTCATCATGATAACGCTCGACCTCACACATCTTTAGCCCCTCAGCAAAAATTAAGAGAGCTTGGCTGGGATGGCTTCAGATTTCTATCTGTTTCGGTCTCTTCAGTATTCTTTAGACAGTGTCAGGTTACCATCACGAGACGACCCCCAAAACTTAAAATTTCTATAGCAATGGGATCATGTCGCTACCTACAAGATGGCAAAATGTTATCGAACAAAATGGTACCTACATACTTTAGTTAAATGTAAAGAAACTATATTAAAAAATGTTGTGAATTTTCTTAAAAAATGCGAAGAAACTTTTTCTTCAACCTATTAAACAAATTTCGCAGTGTGCTAAATGTCTTCATATATGCCTTAAACAGATTATGACAGACAGACAGTATGTCCGATGAATGTCTAAGTCAATGCCGTACGGCCGGAACGATCGCTTTGAAAAAATCTAAAATTCTGCAATTTGTCAGCCATGTTATTGCTGTCTCGCTTTACGGCCTAATTGTGTCCCTTTTTCATCCTACGTGAAGTTTGCCACTTGCGCTTGCTTTGGAAAAGTTATAATTTTTTATTGTAAAATTGGTTTATGGATTATTACTGACATTTGTGAACTTTATTTTTTCTTGGTCCATTTCGCTCAATAAAAATATCTTTTATTGACTGAACTACATGAGATTTGATAAAAATAATTTTACTCAATTATAAAATTTTAATATATATAGGAATATGTAGATACATATAAATATGTAAATCAGATTTGGACTGTAATTATTTTTTACAAAGAAATTGTTTCCCTTATTAGTTTGAGTTACCAATTTCCTCCTGTTTTAATAATAATAAAATATGACAAAGGTTACTGATTTTTTACAGAAAGAGTACTTTGGGAAGCTATTGAATTATATTCAAGACCAAAGTAGTGATCAACCTGCACAAAGTAATAAAGAAGATGCCGCCTGCAAAGTGAACTCTGAACCCTTTCTGCAACTAAAGATGAATAATTCGACAACAAACGATAACGGTGAGGGCCCCAGCTGTAGTGGTATAAGGAAGCAACAGGCCAATGTAACAGAAAATTAATAACTAAATAGACGGAACTATAATTATCCCTTAATTGGTTGCGCCTAAAGAGTTGTAGTCGCGGTTTTTAATGTAAATACTGTTTTCAAATTGGATAAATAATTATTGAAAATCTCAGGTCTCGCAGTAGTTTGTAGAGCAGATACATTAATCGCAAACATATTAGCACTACAATTATTATAGTACAAGTTTCTCGGATATTGTTATATGGTATAAACCATACCGTCCACTTTTACCCGTTATGTTTGGCTGACAGAAGATTGTTAAATATTGTACAGGGGCCCTACGATGACCTCTCATCGAAAAAACGAGACAATTGATTTTCCCACGTGACCTTAGCGGTAATCAGATTTCGTTCATTCATTTTGTATGAAAATTTGTGCCATGACCGCTGAACCAAAATATAACCGTTGTCTTCAAACTATGACAGAATAAGCGATTCTAAAAAGTTACTTTTTGTTCAACTTGTTTGTATAGAAGTCTCTTGCGACTTCTGCAACGATTATTCCGTGTATTAAAATATAGAATAATTAATAACACGTGGTTTACGCTATTATTTTTTTTGTTGGTAAATAGACATAGATATTTTTCAAATTGATGATATGTAAATAATAAGCCATTTGAAGATATTCTAATAATTATATATTATGTTAATAATTATATATTATGTTAATATTTATCTAGTTAGGATGACGCCATCAAGATAGAAAATGATGTCTTCACGCATTGTTCAATTGGGTATAAACTTATAGTCATATATTTCATAATACATTTAATGATTGAATTTTCAATAGAATTTTTTTTAAATACTTAGACGCAAATCCGGCAGCAAAAACTCTCTTGGTGGTGTTCCAATCAAGGTCCCCCGAAACTCCTACATATTCAGAATCATCAAATTATCTAGGAGTGGCGGGCGACGTAATTCTAAACCTTTACCTTATTCTTTGCCAATATGTCTCTCAATTCAGCGAGTTGGTTAGGCTTAAGCTTTAAAGAAAATATAATTATTTATATTATAAGCTAATTCACTAAACCAATTTTAAAGTATATACTCTATTTGTACATGGATTTAATTTTTATATTGATTACTTATTATTTTTATGATTGTTACTTATGATTTTCGAGTTATAAATTGTTGTAGTAGCTCTTGCAAGAGAATATCAGGAATTCACTTTGATATAGGTATTTATTTTTTAACAATTTGTAAATATTATATTTATAAAACTCAAATTCTGTAAACACCAAAATATTGAAACATTCTATCAAGATTTGACGTAAACGTTTAAAAATAATAAATGTCAACTTTAATGGCACTAGATAACTTTACGTTTAAAATATATCAGGCGAATATTTTTATGTTAAATAAATATATGTATTAAGATATAATAGCTTATTGTGATTGATTTATAATAATTTTATATTGTATTTATTTTTATAGAAATATCTGTCGAAGCTTGAAAGTTAAATTACAAAACTTATGTGGAAACCTCAAACAAAATTATCGTCCTTTCGTTCGGTCTTGCGATGCCAATACGTTTGAGCTTATAGGCGGTCATAGTATAAAAAATGCTACTGGCTTTAGGAACATCCTCCCTGTATCCTCACCTGTACCTCCTGAACCTCATCAGTATCTCAACTGGATTGTTTTAAGAAATTTCATGATAGCCCATTTCAATTTCACTCTCCATTAAGGCTCCATATTTCTACTAATCTAAAATTATTAAAAAAAAACATTATATATTTAATAATCTCGCTTGAATTATTTGATAACCCAAAAACGCATGCTAAATTCAATGTCTAAAAAGATACGAACATGAATTCTTTGGGGTCCCAGACACCACGGCAGCAATTAAGGGATTTTATAAGTTTTTATTCAAGACTGATGTTGTGACGTTGAATTTATTGCCGATTATTTTGTTTGTTTTTTATAAGTTCATGTGAGTTATTTTTAAGAGATTGTACTAGTAAATTGTAACCCCTTAAAACCCAGAAGAAAGTAGTGGCACTGTTAAGGCGCTATGTAACAGTTCCACTTACGATTATAAAAGTAGCCCCTGAGCTTCGTGTGGATTAGTTTGCATTCACTGGGTTCTTGGCAGAGTTATCGTTTATCAGGTGTTAAATGTCTCTGCAGTTACTGCCAAAGACCTTAATTACCCTGAAGTCCGATTATATAATATGTTGTGTATATGTGGGCAACTCTATAATTTTAAATTAAGCTAAGTTTTTTAAATGTAAATATAATTATAAGATAAAAAAACGCTTATACGAAATTCTAAAACCTATAAATTGATTTGATTGATTATGTGATGATTAAGCAGTGTTGGCCTAGTGGCTTCAGCCTGCGACTCTCATTCCTGAGGTCGTAGGTTCGATCCCCGGCTGTGCACCAATGGATTTTCTTTCTATGTGCGCATTTAACATTCGCTCGAATGGTGAAGGAAAACATCGTGAGGTAACCGGCTTACCATAGACCCCAAAAAAAAGTCGACAGCGTGCGTCCGGCACAGAAGGCTGTTCACCTATGCCTATTAGATTAACAAATGATCATGAAACAGACACAGAAATCTGAGGCCTAGGCCTAAAAAGGTTGTAGCGCCATTGATAATAATAAATTTATTTAAACCAGTTTTAGCTGCTGACTTGGATGGGCTGTCACCCTATCTAAAAGAATTTATATCATTTAGTGTTGGAGAAACAGGTGCTTGTGTTTTAGAGTCACTTAGGAAACTTAGAAATAAAATGCTTATCGGAGAGGTAAACCAAGCTATTGTGTATATTTTATATGGGGCAAACTTGGTGGCTCTTACCAAAAAAGACGGTGGGTTGATGACAATTGCTGTGGGAAGCTCTTTTAGTAGATTAACCTCGAACATTTCTGAATGTGATTGATAAATGTGAAATATATATACATGAGAAGTTGGACACTGACGACGCAATACAGAGAATATAAAAAAAATAATTAGAAAATCGCTGTACTTATTAGGGGCACGGATTTACAACTTTTCAAGAATTTTAACTCGACGATATCCAAATTTAATGATATTTTTCACCATCTGGATATTACTACACACTGCACTGTTCATTATAAAATTCTGTCTTTTTATTACTCAGTATTTTATTCTATTATGTAATTTAAATCATCTTTTAAAAACTTCTTTGGATTTTTTTTAAACGTTCGTTTTGGCAACCTCTTGGAATCAAGCATCTCACCCTATTCGCTTTGGCGGATTAAGCGGAGTGCAAGATAACACAAATCTAGCAGTCTTGTAAGTAAAATCGTTAGATCTTATTCTACAAACTGCGAGATGGTGAAGTTAACAGATACGAGAAACGCGTGGTTAGCATCCAACCCGGGGTCGAATATCTTCTAGCGACAGCTATCAAAGGAGCTGGGATGATCCTCTTTGCACGTCTGAATTCCAACCCTTAAATTACTGACCGTGTAAGGTTGGTGGCTTTGGGGTCTTGGAAAGCCGGTCATTGGCTTAATGCTTATCCTTTGCCAAACACTGGCACCCTTTTGGACCCTGAATCACTTCGCATTGACATCAGCCTCCGTTTAGGAGTAGTAGTAACCATAAGTATCCCTGTGGCTTTGAAATAAGTAGCCTTGGACACCAAGGCGTCAATGTCATTATATTTGGTCGTATTGGCCGCTCTCTTGCCTCCGTCAATCTTCCAGCTATTTTGGAGCCAACAAAACAACTTTTGTTACCTTTGGAGTAGAGATTCTTCTTAGGCCGTGGAGTTCAAGTCCACGGGCGCTAATTAAAGATTTAAGTTGTTGCCTGGTAGATAATACTGGTGACTCCAGAGCTGGTGCTTTCCTCGCTCAACGAATAAGTATCTCAATACAGCGAGCAAATGCTTTCAGCGTTAAAGATACACTACACTGCCACAGGGACCAATTTTTTAAATATTATTTTTCTTATTAATATGTAGGTTATAAAAATGGTAAATACTTTATATTTGATTATTATGTTTAAGTTTTAATAAACGGTTTTCTAATTATAAGATAATCTTAAATATATGTAACTTTCCTATCCGAAAATAGAATGTTTTCTTTATTATTCAATTCATTTCAACATTTATTTTTCAAAGAAGTTATTTTAGGATGTAAGTAGGTTCCAAGAATATTTTTATTTAATTCTCTATTGGGGTTTATAATTCCAAAGGAAGAAAATGCATAATAAAGTATGAAAATAATGTTTTATTCTCTAACAATACAAGTACGTTTATAAAGATTTTAGGTTGTACTAAAATGCTAAATTCGATCAACGCTCAAAATAATTTTTAGTGACCGTCCATTTTGACGCTCACAAAGTATATAAGTTAAAACTTATCTAGATATTTTTTGTTATTTATCAGATACATCGTCTGATATATTATCGTCTTTCACTTTAATTTTATTTTTAAGTACTCTACTATTTGTATAGCCAGAATCGTTCCTTTCTTTTACGACTCCCTTGCCTTCGACAATTTTGCTTCTAGATTTGTTATGAAATTTTTTTCGACTATGTTCGTCTTCGCGATTTTTTTTGGATCGATGAGCTGTTCTCGTATGCGATTCTGTGGTTAGTATAACTTTATTATCGTCTTCCGTCAGAATATCTCGTTTCAGTGCACTTTTAAATGTTTGACCCCTTGAAGGTTCATGTAGGGAAAATGTTATTCTGTCATGATGAATCTAAAATTACAATATACAGATTATTGTTAATTACAAGATATTTAACAAGCTGCCTTGTTGTCTGAAAATCAACTGAATCGAATTACAAAATACTTGACGCAATATTATGCTATTTAACTAAATGTTTTTGGGTTTATGTACTATGTATTACTTATACCGAAAAGCAGTCGAATCAGTTCAATAGTTTTTACGAATTTATAATACAAAAAAAGAACAGGATATCGGATACAAGGATGACACGCATACCACATAAAAGACTATTTGCTAAGATTGTACTAGAATACTTATAATGTATTTTTGTCTATTTTTATTGGGTCTTCAACCGCCTGCTTTTTAAATATTAATTTACTTACTCTATATTCGATAGTAATAAAGCATTCCTCTTCATCTTCGCAAATTAATGAGTTGACATCAGCTGGTTTAGCTGCGTTGGCCGGTCTGCGTCCTACACGGAAGAAACGCCACAACGATCGTATCCTTGGTCCACACGCCCGCACAATATCGCTTACCTATAAATGGTAATTATATACGTGTAGCTAACAGTATGACATGTGCGATACATTCCATAAAGAAATCTAGAGCCTTTGCTTGTTAAAATATAATTAAGTTCAATTCCCGGGACCTTTTATTGGCGCAGAAACATATCTGTTACAATACAATATTCTATGGTAACACGAAACGTGCTGTTTGGTTTGTATATATTAAAGCCTATTAAATAAATATGAAAGGTTTTTATGGAGAAATGCAGCAACCTCGACCATTGAAGCCATGGTCTGTTTATACTCAATTATTTTACAACCAATTCTTTGAATTTGTTGGCTATTTAACTTGTGCTTTACCTTCATTTGCTCTCCTCCGTCGCAAACTCCATTTGTATGGGGTTCCACACCGAAAGTGTTAAGACAAGCGCGATCATCAGGCATTAGAGAATCTATTTGAAAAGCGCACCTTGGGGGATTGTCTGTTCGCTCCTGAAAGTTGAAATATCGACGAGCTTGTATCAATAGAGCCTTACAATTATCGTAATGTCTTAGTGTAGTTTTAGTAAAGTTAATAAAAATAAAAATCGTTGATACGGTTGTTTAAGAAACATGAAGAGAGAACTATATAAAATACGTAAAATAAATAATCAAAGTGTTTTGATTTGTTTTAATATAATAATTTAATAGTGGAACATGGAAAATTTATGTGATGTAGGTATTGATCAGCTTTACGGGGTTAATTAATTCGTTCTGCCGGGTATGGCTCGTATACCAAAAGTTATCCTCTGCCGTGTGTAGGAGTGTAAGTATTCTAAATCTTACGTTACAATTATTAGTAATAAGAAAACAATTTTATTAAAAAAGAGTTAGCTTGTAAACGAACTAATATAGCTGTTATAAACCAAAGCGATATATTACCAACGATGTAATAAAATATGACTGGCTGGGCCCAACCAGAAAACTAAAGACTCGTAACGCGAATGCGTTCAAAGAATTTGTTTTGTTAAATTGTTCAAAATTGCATTCCAGCTAATAATTATAGAGATGTCGGCATCCAGTAACGATAATTTAATATTTCAATAAATAAATGTAATTCTATTTTATGAGAGGAACTTAATGATTTTCTTATAGAAGACTCCACTCAAGTGTCAAAAACACTCCTTAAAAATAGGGTGTCATCTGTTGATAATCTACTATTTTATAGTAAAACTCGTGATACAGGATCAACCTAGCATTGTACAGAAAGTTGAGACAAAAACAAAATAAAAATTTACCCATCCAACTTCGTCGCAGTGTTTTGGCTCGTCATAACAAACGTAGTAATTAATCGCCTTAGACCCATCTGTTCTCTTTTCAGTGGACCAAGTGTACCAGTTTTCAGCAAATTTAAACATACTATTTATATGAACTTGGCGGTAAATTAACGGGAATATCATCTCATTGGGGTGGATCGGTCGTAGCTTCTCCGTCGTAGGCTTTTCTTCCTCGTAATCGACTTGCTTTTCCGCGATGTGCCTATGCGCCGCTTTCTTTAAAAAAGGCATCATCGTTATATCAATCTTTTTCTTGTAATCCCAACTTTCCGTATGTGGAGTATCATCTTCTTCTATTTTAGAATCTTCATCAGAATGCATTATAACTTTGACTTTAACAGTTAAAGTACTTTGAATGAAACAAACTAACAGCAACCGACTGTACCACATCATAACTGAATCTAATTTGAAGTGCAGAGAAATATAAAGGAAAATATTTATGAGAGCGAAGGAAGTTATTCTTTCAGAAATACTGATAAGCGTGGTGTTTATAAATAATAGTTTGATGAAAAATGTATGTTATCGAGTAGTTGACTATTTTTGAACCGAATCAAACAGGATGAATAAAGAAAACAGCATATAAGATTATTGCTTTTATTTGGGTACAAAGTTGTAGAATATAAAATAAAAATACTGCATTTGGTATCAACCTTTCATCATAAAATTCGATTATGAAAATTAAGCATTTTGTCAAATACATGATTTACATTTATTAAATAATATTAAAGCATAAGACATTAACACTATACTAATTATTATTTATCTATATAGAAATTGTATAATCGTATAGTACAAATAAAAAAGCGAGTGAAGTTTGGACCATTGTTAGGAATTAAAGTTTTCCATAGTGCTCATATTATACACCAGCCATTAGAATTCGTATTTACAAGATACATAATAATTTCAATCTAAAGTGATATTTCATAGCATAGGGGTAAAAACAGCATCACTAAGGCAGAGAGGGTGTTTATTGTACATTATTATTATTAGGGGCCTAACATTAACTATAATAGATATAGCACTAAGGAATGAGACACGAGTTTTCTCATCACAAGACTATAAGCTAGTACAAGAAAGTAAGGCCAGATCGAGGAAATGCGTAATTTTAGTCTTCCTACTTTCTTAGAATATAATTAGATCTCTTAAGTGTTCGCTAAGCCTAGTACATTGGTTCCGTCTGTGTACAAATAGTGAAAACTCTACATCGCAAACATCACTTATATCTATGATAATTACTTTAAAATGCTAAATTAGGCTCTTAAGATTAAGCCGTTCGGTCCACGGTCGTAACACCTATGTTATAAACCTATTTCTTCATAATCTTCACCAGCGATCACTCGGTATAGTTAAGGTATTGCACGGATATATATGCAATAGGTAGACAAATATTTATAATTATATGATCTCCATACACTCTGAGGGTAGTGGTAAGAAAAGAAATTTAGCTTTAAGTCTGAAAGTCGTTAAAAATGTATAAAATTTAAGATATCTTACGTCGTGATAAGATTTATAGTCTGGGCTAAATAAATAAAGCTTTCAATATTTCAAATTACCCGAACACAATCGCCAGTGATTAGATTATCTACTTAGTCCATGTAATATTCAGTACATACGCGAAACGTAATTATTCTAATCTCGATAAAAAGTTACACCCTATCTACTCGCTCAAAATATTGTCGAAGATTGTCAACACTAACTTTAACACGGTAAACTACGGAAAATAGACAACTGTCAACTATATAAATACTTTCTAATATTTTATACCTAATCTTTTATAGTCTGAATCTATATCTAGTGACTAATATAATAAAATATGGTTTAAATTATTACATGAAAATAAATTACTATCATAACATGGTAACTGGCGATTTTGCGAATAGAACTTACGAATTTATTTGTATCCGGCAAGTTAAGAAGAGCCGTTGGTAGCAAGTATTTACTACAAAGATCGCATCGCATCAAAACGGGGCCTAAATTTCAAAATATCGTATTCATAAAGATATGTAGCGAAATACAGATCGATTAATTCAATTGAGTTATGATTAAACATTTCAATATATTTTTTTTTTATTAGAATTTTATACCCTTAATTTTTCTATTGCTTTAAGTACATACTTCGAGGTAATCTTATAGTATTGTTACCACTATTATACATTTGTAAAGAGTAAAGCGGACTATTACCCTATTATTAGCGGAGGAAGATCGGATTTCTTATGTCTATTAAACGTAGCTCACTCGTGAAAGTCAATTTGCAGTTAGATTTACAACTTAATTCATATTTCAACACGCACACGACACTGAAATATAAGCTCTTGTAAATTATCTTAGAGACGAAGATTCAGAGATTTGTCTAAGCCATAAAATCTGTCAAAATAATCAGCGGAGAGTGATAGTTCGCGATAAGTCATCTCTGAATCTTATTCTAAGTCAACGAAGCGTCTACGTTACTTATTTAACCGTAAGATTGGGATTGGCATATTGGTTTCAACCATAGTATTCACCTGACTCACGTCACAGCGTAGAAAACGTTGTCAAAATGAGATGAAAGAGTACTTTGACAGTGATCAATTAGAATTACTTAGTTTGTAAATAAAGAGGGATTGAATGTTGAAGGACCGCTAGTGAAAATCGTTGGGAAAATTCCCATTTATCGTGGCCTCATCGTAGATTAACACAATCTATAATTGAATAGTTGTATTGCATAAAATTATCAGAAAAAATTAGGTACGCTCATTGCGGTGAAATAAAAAAATACAATTTCATAATTAAATTGATTTGTATACAAAGTACCGATAAAAAATATATTTTAATTTATAATGCAATAAACACACTATCAAAATATCCAGACTTCAATGTCATATGAGCAGCCTTAACCATTTCATGAAATGCTTAGGAAGCAATTTATTCTACTACGACAGCATATTCACAGAGATCGGCAGTTTCATTCGATGGTATATAGTCCCATCATACGTAAACCTTATAGAGAGATAGAAAAATGCCAATCCCTATCTTCAAGTACAGAATATCCTCTAAATCTAACACGATAATGAAAGTATAGCAGAACTGAAAATTACTATTCGTTTATGTGCGCGAACATTGTCAGTGAATCGATGACAAAACGTGCCTACATTATTTCTACAATCAGCCATTTCCCTAGGCCAAATCGAAAACTACTTGATTACTTAAACGATTTTTAATAAATACTAACACTCTCCAAAAGGAAGAAATAGAAGCTGTTAATACACATTTCATGGGATTAAATTTTTTCTATAATAGTTTGATCCAATCAAATGTGCATCGTATAGAAAATTTAATAATTCTAGAAACATCAATTCGTTGCCGCAAACGACCTAAAACCTGCAATTTATATTTGTAGGGTTCGCAGTACTTAACTTTTAATTGACTACATCTCAAAGAAACGAATGAGCCGACAACGAACTACTTATAAACACTTCTCGTCCGATTGAATTATCTAGAATGTTCTGTAACGGTTCTACCATTTCTATTGACCATTTAAGGTTTTAAAATCCGTTTTTATAGAGACCGGTGCGTCTTCGATGTCTCGTAATTACGAATATGTCGTGGGGTTGGATAAAGAGGTCTCTTCGGCAAATGAAAACTTTCACGTGAAACGCATGCTGACACATTACATAAGATATGAAATGTCGACATTCTTTAAAGAAATTTCACCTCAAATCCCTAATATCACAAAATAAAAAGTACTATGTTCTTGTGTTATGCAGAACGACCTGAGCGATTTTCATACATAAATCTTAAATATTATAGTTTCCTACAGTCGGGTTTTATTAGGTGGGTATATTTACTTTTTCAAAACATAATTTTTTATCACGTATAATAATATACACCATATAAAGGATCGCTCAGTTATCCTCAAAATGTTTTAAACATATTTCAACAAACAAATCATAAATATTTAGTCCGTGCATAATATTGACATTTGACATTTCATGGATCGTTTCAGTCTTAAAGTCGGATACGAGCGAATTCGACCTAATGTTATCTATGACATCTGTGGTAACATCACGTAGTCAGTGCTAGGCACTTACGCTGTAGAATTAGATGTATTTCCGCGAAGGTTGGTCTTTCCAGTTCGTCTCTTCTCCAACAATCCCTCATGACTTCGTAGAGATCCCGTGGTACGCCGGGAGCTCGATCTATGCATTCGAAGAGGTCGTCATCCGCTTGTAAATGGGATAGATTTTCTAGCACCTGTACAATTTATTAAAATTAGATAAAATCTGCATTAATGCGTTTTTGTGCATTTAATTTTTACAAGGCACTTCAATTTTTTTAAACTTTTAAATTACCGTTTAATGATAAATTCATGAACTTTGATCTTCCTCCAGGACTTAGATCTTATAAAATAATTCAATAAAAATGTAGTCTTTATTCTTATAATATGTCCTTTAAACTGAAACTTAATTAATAAAATAAATATTCAAAAGAAAAATTCAGCCATATTCTAACTGAAATTTGCCAAATCCATGACGCACTAAAAGCTTATTATCACTTAGAACACTGAACAGACACCTTCTTTGTATATTTTGCTGCATCAAAAAGAGACAGATGATTCAGAATTGTACGAGAGAGATAAGGACAAATAATGTAAGAAAACATTTTTTTAACCGGATTAAAGCTATTTGTATTATTATAAACTTATAATATATTTTAAATGTAAATTTTTCCGACGTTTGACGCGTGCTTTACAGCGTGCGTGGTCAGCGTAGTGGTAGAGAAAGTTGTGTTATCTATATTTATTTCCCTGGAGTTGATATCGACTAAAAGATGACGGTTTTTTTGCAGTAATTTTTAAAATTATGTAAATAATTATAAGTTTATAATAATACAAATAGCTTTAATCCGGTTAAAAATTGTTTTCTTTCAATGTGTAATAAAGCTAAGTTAACCAAAAAATACAAATAATGTAATTTAAAAAAAAACAAAGCTAGTTGAACTTTAATAAGATATTTACCTCAGCCTCAGTCAAATGTTCATAGGGTCTCCGGCGGCATAAAGTAAATATTTCGTGCAATGTAACAGCGAACGCCCATACATCGCTCTTGGTCGTATATTTCCCTCTCAAAACAGATTCCCAGGCAGCCCACCTCAACGGCAGGGGTATCCTTCCATCCACTTTGTAATAATCACACGCATACACTTCATTATCCGTGCCAAAATCGCTTATTTTCACCTGGTATCCTTTTCCGACTAGGCAATTACTGTGAAATTTGCAAATATTATTTAAGATTTTAATCGAATTAAAAATTGTTTTTTAATATTAAATTGCTGTTCCATTTTATACTCCAAAATATGAAAACGTGTAAATAAGTTAAAGGTATTTTTCCACATACCGAGCAGCCAAATCCCTGTGCACGAAGTTTAATGACTCCAGGTATTGCATTCCGGCAGCGATTTGCGTTGCGACGTGCATCAAAGTAGCGAGAGATGGCGGCACTGTCGTACGTAGGAACGAGCACAAATCACCTATAAACACACATAAGTAATTTAAATCATATTAAAAAAAACCTATTTGTTTGTAGAGTCTCTCGTTACGAATTATTATGTACTAATTAATATCTATAATTTTATGTCATAAACATATACAGTTTATACGGTAATACTGTGAATTGAAATTCATATTTTATTAAACTACTGAATTATAATAAACCTTAATGTTTTATACCCTATAATTTTCCTTTATATACATACTCACCAAGCTCAAGATATTCGAGAACTACAGCCAATGGCGGTGATCGACAGGCGCCCAATACTCTTGCGAGGTGTGGCGACGACAGAGCCGCCAAAATGCGGACGTCACGTTCAAACTCCTCCCTAAATATATAAATATATTATTTAAACACAATAATATATACCAAGCAGTAAGCCTAGAAAACTATAATTTGATTTGTCCATTCATTATAATAGCTAAAGTTTGTCGTGAAATACAAATATTTTGTTTTTTATAATATTTAAAATAAATTATAGTGATCTGGGCTTACTGCTCGACATACTTCCAACAATTCTGAAGAAATACTCCCATTTATTTAAACCTTGTCGCATTAGTGGAATGTAAAAGGTCCGGGTTTAATAAAGTTTTGGCTTAGCAGATCCTTAAAAAAATAATTAATAAACCACGTGAATAGACATCGATAAACCGTTTTTGTTTCGGGATTTAAAATTGTTTCTTGAGTATTTAAAGTGGTCACTTATATATTTATATCACATATTTCATCAGGGTTTGGGGTGTGCGAGGATCCAAATTAAACCAACCAACGACGAGAAGCGATTACCCACTAAAGCACTTCAAGACTTTCAATGTCTCTTTTCATCACAATGTAAACCCAATTTGGCAGAAAGAGACGAATGAAAAGTTTAATTAAAAATGTGTTATAATAAATATGAAATTAATGTCATTTTGAATTGTCTAATTTGCTATATAGAAATTAAAAATAAAGATTCTTAATTTGTTTTAGGCAATGTTTCTTTAACTGTTATATGAAACATTCAAAACATATGCTTACGAGTTCTAACGTATCATTGGCAGAAATACGCCGAAGCAAAAACGTAACGCTTAACAAAAGAGGTTAAATTAATGAATCTCTAATGCACTTATTGCCTTATTTATTATATAACGCGGTGTCAGGCTACAAAATTATCATATTTTTTACATATATAATCGTTACCAAACTAAAATATACAAAACCATCTCTAGTCCACAATCTAACCGACATTTTGTCCTTTCACTTGATAAGGAAAGAATTATGAATGAAGCACACGAGTTTTATATAAAAAAATAAAAGAATGTATAAATAAATATAAAATATCACACTTATTCAGTATTTAAAGTATGTCTGAATTTTGCTATGTTTAATTGTTCGTCATTTAAATATAGATTTATCATCGCTAGTTGGTTATCTCATACGTGCTGTACATGAGATTGTAATTTCATACATGATATACCTCTCCTTGAGCGAGGCGTCATGGCATAGAAACTTGACAGCAACTAAGCGCCGATCCGAGGTAATAGTTCCATTGTATTCGGGAACTCCGTCCGCCTCCGCCACATAAACCTATAAGATGTTTAGCATACTTTATCTAAAAGTCCATATTTATATACAAAACTCTGGTGTTGTCTTCCGAAACCGATTTAAATTTTTTGTGTCTGACAAAAGGTCTAATTTTTATACTCCAAAGTGTGGCCCAATCAAAATTTAATTTATTAGATTATGATTTTATCTTAATACATAACTAGTCTGGCCATAATAACGGTTATATAAAAACTTTTCTCTTTTTTCAACTTTTTAATTATTTTAAATTTGGAGCACGTATTTCATTTCAAAAACTTCTTTCGATTTTGCGCCATTTCACATAGTTTTTCGTGTTTATTATAAAATTACAATATGGAATTGGGTGTTAAAGAAAAATGTATTGCCGTGACAGATGCACAAAGTAGGTATGGAGCCGTCGGTCATATTCCAGACACTTCAAACTACTACTATCAACAGATACAACAACAGTTCGTCTATCGACGAACAGAAAAGATCCAATTTTTTAATGGCGATATAATAACCTAGAAATTATTTGTATGGTAGCGACGTTTGTCGGGAAGTAATATATATCTCTGACACTGACCACAAATGCTAAAAACACGCAAAACTGTAATAAATTCAATTTTTAAAAGGCAGCCCTTCTATATTAAAATAAGTACATATGTTTTACAGTACAAAATCACCAATAATGTAAATATTGCTAGCAATAAATTCCCTTCGATATAAATTCTTGCCAGTTTCTTTATGTACCTACGCATGCATAGGCAATGCCTTGGTTGCACTATATCGTATGTAAAATTACTTCAAAATGCATACAAAAGCAACGACATCGCTTTCAGAAGTTTCAGAGTACCAGCGTGTTTATTTTGATTTCGACAACTAACCGTACTAAACTATCGATTAAATTCCAATAACGCCGTGATTTTCATACTATATTTTATTATTTTGAAGATCTGGCCGATATTTCCCTTTTAATTATGTACATGGAGAACTCATTGATTTGAATTTTTAAGACAAAATGTCTGTAGTGCGATTTTTTAGTTTATTTATATTACGGCAAATTTATTTAACATTTCTGATTTAGAGATACATCTATAATCACTATCATAGCAAATTCATTATTATTGTATTTATATTTTGCATTAAAAATAATTAAATGGAAATTGTCTAGTAATAAAATACTTACAGTGCCAAAAGCCCCTTCAGCCAGTTTAGAAATCATTCGAAGACGGTGTCTGGGAAATTCAATGACATTCGTTGTCTCAAGACGTCGTTTTAAATCTATAAGCACCTCCTGCTGGCTTGGCGACTGTAAATAGTACGAAATATTAATTATAAACGTAGTTATTTTGCTAAGACCAAAGAAATTCTTTATGTCAAATTCCAATGGATTTTTCACATTCGGGCTTAAGATTTAGCTGTAAGTCTCGTCTCTGAAACACATGATATTGTGTGTTTACATAAAAAGGTATCTATTTCCACATGTCCGTACCGTCAATGAAAACATAGTAAGGATTTTAAGTTTCAGATAAAAAGAACACAAAAGCCTGATCTATTTGCCTATAGAGATGGTATGCAATCATGTGGAAATATATTAACCTAAAGGTGGCTTTATAAACAGTGAAACGAAATTAATTAACACACTTAAAAACAATCTCTTGTATTTTATATGATTCTCTTTGATCAAAATAGCCATTTATACCAAGTTATAAATAGAAATAAATATTGCTTTTTAAATCCTTTTAGTGCATTATTGAGTTGGTGGTATTTTATGTTATAAGGGAAGTTATCTCTTTTTATTTGAGGCTATTATTTATAAGTATATCTTTATACAATAAGATAACCTTGATAAAAATAAACAAATATTTAAAAAAAATGTAAAAAATTATTTAGATTTAAGGTATAGACAAAATATCTAGTCACGCCCACTGGCAGTAGGTCTGGGGCTCATATTTTAGTATCTGTTTGATGATCATTTGTTTTTTGTGACAGACAAGAAGATCTTCAGCCTTCTCTGCCTGACACACGACGTAAGCTTTATGTCTAGGACATGTCAGTTTCCTTCACCGCACGAGCTAGATTTAGTCACTCAGCCAAATTTAGTTTATACAAAACTCTACACTTACCCTCGTACTATGTTTGGAGCGCAATGATCCAGCACACGAGCGCCTCGTCTCCATATCAATTTCGTGATCGCTCATGAGCGCAGTTGCAGCCGACGAGTCGTCGAGCAATCTACGCTTTGTTAATAGTGGCGCTGATGACAGCTCTGGTACCGCGTAGTCGTAATTTGAACTATCTGTTGGTAGAGAAATTTATTTTTAATATAAAACGAAGACAAGCTGTCTCAGACACTTTCTGGCCCTAGATTTCTATATTAAAAATACAGATCGTAATTGTTACGAGGCGTCGGATTATCTGAAGAAAAATTTTGACTCTTTATTTATAAAATAGTGCTTTAGTGAGTAAATATAGTTCGATATTGAAATCTTTAGTGAACACACCCCGGGCATATTTGATTCCCGACGTTAACAAATGCTGTGGGTGCGCATCTTATGCAGATTGCCTTCATGAGGGACGTTAGTACACAACACAGTAAACTATTAAGATGATGAGAATTAGAATATAAGCTAATCAACTGCGTAAATAAGAATTCAAAATATTCAAAATATTTGCATACTATATCGAATAAAGACATTTGGCGCCTTTAAAACACGTTTGGCCTGTTTTAGGACTGATTGATTTATAGATTTGTGTGTTATTCGTTAAATTACTTAAATTTATTAATTATTGTTCTTTTACTTTCTGTTATTCCGTTGTTTGTGTTACTGTCAAAGATTAATTAGGTATACAAATGTTTCTGCGTATTTTTTTTTAGATCTTAAACCACAACTTACCAGACAACGCTGTATTAGAATCCTTAACAAAGTCCTTCATCTCTAACAGCACTGTGCTATAGCTGAAGTATGGCGCACATTTCAAGGCCTGATAGGGCTCCTGATATTCATCAGACTTCACATCTAACCCGCAATCAATTATCATCTTATTGTCGGGCAACATCGAAGAGCCACAAGTGTTATAATTCTCTGGCGCTGCTCTTTTTTGGGCTATAGTGGTTTTGGCCAGAGGCGACGCGAAGCACTTTCTATGTCTATGCCGATGTATTATGAGAAACACAGCGACAATTAGTAATATCACAAGAGCTGTAAGGACCCCAACGACAATCGCCATATAGAGTGGATCGTCTTGATGTGCTGTGGAAATTGGTACATTATTTGTTGTAAGGACTTTCGTTTTGTCTTTAACTTGAATCGGCTTCGAACTCTCAGGAGTGTAATTCCCTTGGGCGACGTCTGAAATTGTAATTGTTATCATTAATTTTATATATATTTTAAACACGGTGACTTATTTGTGACATTAAGGATATATATATAATTAAAATTACGTGAAATAACTTTTTGACATAAGGAATTATAATTGGTGGTGTTGGGTTTAGTTTTCGATCTCTCTTCTCTAAGGTCGTAGGTTCGAACCCCGGCTATGCACTGGAAATTCTGTCTGTGCGCTTTTAACACTCGCTCTCACGATCAAGGAAAACATAATGAAACCGACTGGCCTTACAGCTAAAAAGTCGACGGCACATGTCAGATAAATAATGTTCAGTCGTTAGCGTCCTGCGTAAAATGTCTGTATTATAAAAAAAAATTGACGTAGGAAAATGTCTTCCAAATGCGTCACTCAAGCTTTCAACATGCCATGACAGAGAAACTCACCCGAATCAAAGACGACTTCACTAATAAGAATCCACCGAGCCGAGAACCGCATCTCGATGCGCACCCACTTGCCGATTCTATGGTGCAATTTGATGCTCACGTTTCTTGAGTTCTCAAATATATTGTCGCTCACCGATGCATACTGAATGGGTTCGTCTTGAAAGTGCCGACCTCCGATTGAAAACGAGATAATAGCCTCCGAGAATACCTGAAACAGTGTATCTATTATACCCACTAATTAAGGATTGCATCGATTTTTTTTGGTTTAAGAGACTAAATGTCTATTTTTTGTTACTTTAAAAACGATTACTTATAAACGAGTTCGTAATTTTATGACTATATATTTAAGTATTTATTTGAGATAATTGATTATTTTGTTAGACATATACATAACATTTAATACTAACAAAACAGACACTAATGGACACACAAAATAACAATAATCATTTTTTTTTATAAATAATAAGATTTTTTGCTTTTTAAGAACAAGATACGTTTGTAGTGTCTAATGCGTGTGTGTTGTGGTTGTAATTGGCCCTGGCTAAGCATTATGCTGAAGAGCAGATAGTTCCACAGCAGCTAGTTTGCGCCTCAATCGCAAAAAACGAAAAATAATGTAATAATAATAATACATAGCGAAACCAAATAATATTAGTAAAAGTCGTGTGTAAAAATATAATGTTATGTTAAATGGATTGGTATGAGTTCAGCTTACACAATATTAGTAAATTGGTTAGTAAACAAAAGTAGGTGTTGTGGGGTATTGTACTGAAGCTGCAACCTGTAAAAAAATTATAACAACATAACAAGGAAAGAATAACTACGACTCACCTGTACATCCCGCATGAATTTGTTATTGCAAAAAATATGAACAGCGCTGAATTCCCGCACTTTATCAAACTCGAACGTAATCACTGGTGGTGTTGGCCTCGAATCATTCCTCCAGCCAACCCAGGCTAAGTTCTTGGCGGCTTCACGTATTTCATCCCCACCAAATTGTCCGTCAACCAACTTGCCTAAACCCCCCTTTAGCTCTTCGCCCCACTGGCCGTCATAAATCGAGTCAGTGAGGCCAACATCATTGCTGCGTATGTCGCCCTTTGGCATCGTATACGCAACTATTCCCACTGCGAACAAAGTCATTCATATTATGAATAGTCAATGAGACCTATAACATAGTCTTAACAAGTGAAGGACCAGTATTAAAGTAGAGTAGGTCGGTCATATTTCCTTGTCTGTTATACTGGTAATGTATATATATAAGCCAAGCATTTATGATTAAGGAATAATTTTCGTTATTTTAACACCCTGGGCATAATCAATTGACCAAGCTTTAGGTATGGGCCACAAATAGACCTTCTGTAATATCTATTCAACATTACAGCCATGTTTTAGATAGTGAATCCGAGATGTTGGCTAGGAATAAACAACAACTATTTCGATGTTCATATTTTAATACCTTTAAAACTTTCACTTGTATGGAAATAACAGAAATGCACTTTACACTATGAATATATCATCGTTTAAGATAATCGTAAATATTAATCTTCGACTAAACAGCCGTTACATTGTGGATATAAATTATCATTCGAAGTTAAGATATTTGCAATACCTTATATTAGGGAATATAAATCTTGGGCTCATTTATATTCAACTGTAAAGCTTACTTAAATATAAATAATGGCGATTGCATGTAGTCACTAAAGTAAGCATCGATTTATGTTATAAGCGTTCAAATTATTACTTTAACACCACACAAGTCACAACTATATTTGTCTCTGCCTGTATTATGTTAAAATAGGAAACGATTACCAGGAACATCAGCAACAAAATAAAACTCTTTATCGTAATAATAGTTTGACATAATCTGTGGTTTCATAGAACGAAATTCTAGCTTTTAAAAACGTCAAAGATTCAGGGAAAACGACTTTAAAAACGACGGAACGTATCAGAGGTTATTATTAAGGTATTATTAAGTCGAACGATTTGCAACATTTGCTCATTACAACTCGCATGCACCACGATAACTCCTGGGTATTGCCCTGCCATTACCATGCGAACAATTACTTTTTGTTACATTTTATAGAAAAGTATAATGGCTTCCAATTAAAAACATTTCGTTATGGCACGACCGTAGTGTAATCAATTATAATCTAGTGGCGTTACAACCCTGTGTGTCTTGCGTTAAACTTTTGCATCCGTTTCAAGTATATAGGACTTATTTGCCCAATATAATATATAACAGGACGGGTATGAGGTTAACTGATGTTAAGTGAATTTGCCGCCCAGGCGCAGATTGGCAGAAAGATCGTGAGTGCGCTGTCCGTAATTTACGATCTTGAAATGCTATGTTACTTGGTTATACTTTCACGGCTGTCTAGATACACAAATTGTACGCGGTTAAAGGTATGAAACGACGGAGTTTATTCTAATATATTTTTTAATAAGTAGTGATGAACTGTAACCAGTCCGGGTTCGAGCTTCAAAAAAATTGCACGCTAAACGACTAAGACATCACAGTTAATATACATATGCATATATATGTATTTAGAAATGTTTCCTTATACCGCCACCGTGGTAGAATAAATAGCAGATTATAATAGGGACAAGATCTAAAACGTTACGTAGAATTTGTATATGTAGAGATTAGACAATATCTTACCGTTCCAATAACACCCATAAAGCTCCACTCGCATGCAAACAGTGCGTCGATGCGAGCTTGAAGGGATGAATCGAATTTTGGAAGCCCAAATTGGCGGTTCCAAATGATTTTTCTTTTCTAAATACGTGTTCGTGTTACCGGGTAAAATCTGAAATAACCAAAAGGTGATTTTTGCTTAATATTCATAAAAAAACTTACACTAATTAAAAAAGTTAGTAATTTATCTAAAAGATTGTTTAAAATAATTTGAGATCACAACCACAAGTCAGAACAATCAAAGAATAAGTTCCTTTTCGTGGCGGCCCGTGCAATTATTACGGAACTGTATCTTGTGCCTGTATCACAGCAACTAAAGTAAATGGTAAATAAAATTGCAGATAGATTATACCTCCTTTTTTGGTACTAATTGTACTTTAATGAACCTTCCATTAAATCTGGATTATACATGAGAGTTAGGCATTACCTCCCGTCCATCAGCTGGTCGATAGCGCATCCATTTTCCAAGCTTTGGTCGCCAATACTCCAACGAATATTCTTCAGCATACTCCACTCCTTGAGAATTTCCAAAACGCCCTTGTGTCCCTGTCGCCGTTATCACGTGAACAGAGTGCAGATTTATCTCCAACCACTCAGTCGACTCCGTCGTGATTTGGGACTTGGGACACCACGCACCGCTCTTAATTTCCTGGTTTAATCTGAAGTGAAAACAATTCCTTACATTATCAAACTTAAAGAAAAGTAACATTTTTAGTATACCAGATATGTCTAAGTTTTGCCAAAAACAAGTCTCGGTTTTCAGTAATGCGAGAACAAGCAACAGCTGGGTGCAATATATGAAAAAACGTGTGTGTAGTTATATAAATGCGTTAGAAGTTATACTTCTTTGATGTAACAAGATAAAAATATTTTAAACACTTTTATCAAAGAAACAACGACACTAACAATAGAAAAAAGGGTATTTAATACTATGAACGTTTTATTATAACGTATTATCTAGTTAAATAAATGTTATTTAAATATTACAAAAAAAAAATATGTCTACATAATTAAAGAAAAGCACATTTTCTTTTTTTTTGACGGAGTGCGTGCGCATCGTAAAAAATTACTCTCATCAGTTTTCCGCGCGCTAAGGCGCCAAAAGAAGTATAACTTCAAAAATATTTATTCGGTTGTACCACGCCAACTTCAACTTAATATTAATATGACATAAGTAGGTACAGTTGTTAACGTAAACTTTGGTGAAGCAATTCAAACGTAATAAGTTATTAACCCTTCAAAACATTTGATGCGACGATGAATACCATCTATCTATATATATATATATATATATATATATATATATATTAAAATTAATCTCTATTTCGCTAATTATTTTTTTGTTGTGTTTGTTATTGTCAGGAGAAGGTTTGGATGACCATATGAACCACCCTTTCAAGTAATCCTGACTTCTGTTACGATGGCAAAAAAAAAATTCATCAAGAAAGCAGGTCTTACTCACTCACTCACTCCGCTGGCTCGACGACGAGAGCCAAGCAAGCAAGTTTTAATATTTTTAAAAGTAGTGCACAGCAAACAGAATATTTCCAATATAAAAATTCCTTATGCCAAGGGTCCGGACACTGGAAGAGGTGATATCGATTTATCATGGCATCCTGACCGCGTTGAATAACTAATACTACCCAGAATGACATTTCTCATATAAAAATAGTTCAGCGATGATTTATCTGTCTTACTTTTATTATATACGATTAAAATAGTTTGAATTCATGTTTTAAAGATAGCTTAAAAGTCCGCACGTTTATTTTGCCTGTCGCTATTGTTTCAATACTTTGGTTCTTTGTATATTTTGTTTCAATACGTCCGTGAAGCATGGCGTAATCGTTGCAGTTCCGTACAATTTTCATAAAAACCAAAAAACTTAGCGATTAAAGATTGGCGGAGCGTTTCTTGCCAGTTCTCGGCGGCCGCTCTACGTCTTTGGCTTAGAAGAACTTTAAGCTTTATATTTTCCTTTTTTTATATTGACATTCATAAATGTACATAGTTACCAATTATTTTTAGCCTTAAACTATAAGAATCATAAACCGTTTCTGGAGGAGGCCTTTCCTCCAAGGCTTACCATCTTTCCCTATCCTGAGCTATTTGCATCCATTCCGCAATTTTTTTGTACCGTTTGCCTGGTGGGCCTCTCCAT
Organism: Pieris brassicae; assembly: GCF_905147105.1. NCBI lineage: Eukaryota > Metazoa > Arthropoda > Insecta > Lepidoptera > Pieridae > Pieris > Pieris brassicae. The sequence goes on from NC_059680.1 coordinate 9,564,593, forward strand.
GTAGTAACTACTTTCGTCCACCTGTGATCTGTAAGGCGCGCTGACGACCCGCCCACTTCCACTTGAGGTTTTTGACGTGGCTTAGAGCATCAATTGCTTTGGTCTCTGATCTTATTCTTATTTGTCCTATCTAGTCTACATTTTTAATGTTTAACATGCCATTCCATGCCTCGTTGACATGTAATTATATTGTTTTTTGTTTTGTAAACATCCATGTTTGTCAGACATTTGAATAAGGCATGTACCATAAGTCTCTTCATAAGCATGATAGGCATATCACTCTTAAATATTTCTTTACAACACCAATATTTATTACCAATAGGAAGAGTTAAAAACAATTAGATTTATAAACAAAAGAAAAGTTGCATACTAATATAGAGTTAGAATGCGCAACTCATTATTAAGTCAAGGTACATTTAGAGCTTAAAACAACTTTGCTACATCATTATAGCTAATACTCTTATAACAGCTCACCCATTCCACGAATTCAACCATTTCATTCATTAGTTAGTCCTTTCATTAGTTTTGCACGTATCTAACAGAATTATGCAAAAGAGAAAGTTTTGGAGGAACTAGCATAGACTGTCAAAGGTAGTCATTTAATTAGCTTAATGATTTTAAGCGCTATTCACTAAAGCTAGAATAAGGTGAATCTACGTGAAACATTTATGGACTTTGGAAGTAAAAGTAAGCTCGCCGAGGACGCGTTAATCCGGCTTAAGTCTTATCGGCCGGTGCCCTAATCGGTCATTGTAAAGCTCGAAGGGTTACATCAGCTTACATGAACGTATATGTTTTAAATTCAACTCTTTTGCTTTTAACAATAGAGGCGATATGAGTGCGTTTTGAAACCATATTATAAACGTTTTCACGGTTCATACATTCATTAATTTAAGTCTCATTCTTGCCAATTTGGCATGGCTTCGTTCTTAACTTTTGAATATCGAATGCAAGATAAGTAGTGTTCAGTGAAGCATGTCACATTCCTATCAAAACAATTACTATCTACTATCAGCCAATCGGCGGATATTACGGTTGAAAACAAAAGACTAATGTTTGAATGTTGAACCTATATAATATTTCGTAAGCCTGATATAATTAATAATGCATTCAGGTAGAATCGTTTATTCCCATTTGGTGTAACAAGGTACGCACGGAATAATATTGGTTAATCTATGACTAAAGTCAAAAGTTGGTAGCGTGCGGTAACCGAATGTCATAAAAAGCTTTAGATACGATAGCTGCCTCCTGTCGCTAGATAAACCTTAATATTTTATTTTATACAAGTTTTACCAAAGCTTCCACTCGTGTATCACAATATAGGAATTTACTATAACATTTACTTATTTATATATAAAGGTTAACATTAAATGTTGTACTAAATGCATATTTTTAGCAATAGCAAAGATCATCTCCTATTTATTTGTCAAAAAACTAAAGTACCCAAAGTCATACACAATTAAATTTTGAGTTGGTAGTCTCATAAATACCTTATGAGATGCTAGAAATTATATGTAACATTACGTAATTAATGAAAGTCGTAAGCCACGTTTACTGATACGGGAATGAGCTAAAATATATTCATAGAATATGTCGCATTAAAATTTTAAGCACACGATAACTTGTCCCATACGAAAACATAATTAACGAATTAACGAGCGAATACCGCGAAATGATATTTACATTAACGCCATATTAAATCCCTTATTCGACGAATATTCACTTTACCAAATGTAACGGACTCTGCGCCCGCATATTAGATGATCATTACCTACATAAAACAGTTATTATTATTCCTCTAACAGTTTATTATTATAGAAAAAATAAAATGTATTTTAGCATTCACTAGTTACATTTTACATTCATAATTACCTTCTAAATTAAATCTACTTTTAAATCCTTTTAACAAAAACAGAAAGGAAGCCCATCAAAATATGTACTTGTAATTAGCAGTTTAATAATTCAATTTGAAAAATGATTTAAATGCGTTACTGACCTCACTATAAGAACAAAGCAGTGATAAAATAAATGCACCAATCTTTAATAAGTCACTCCGTTTTTACGAGTAATTAAGCTAGGATGAATGGAAAATAGGACGCGGCGTTGTCGTGTTGCATAACCGTATTATAAAATGAACCTACAGTAAAATATTCGTCAGTAATTTTTCAAACAAGTTGCTTGCAAAGTGGTGGGTGATTTGGTCGTGATTTTTCAAACCGCGATAGCGTAACTAAAATTCATACAGAGAAATATTCCATTTACCGGGACTGCAATATTAGGTTTAAACTTAATACTTACGATGTTTCAAAAACTTGTGTAAAACACTCAACTAATATGCATCTAAGTTCTTTGAGATATGTTCAATATGATGGTAGTTACGAGTATGTTTGTACGAATACTTTTATGCATGCTTACACAGCAATACTAATACCGAACGCTTATTGCAAAAGTTGGTTGTACAAAATTCCATACGCGGTTTTGATACACGGCGTTTGCGATATCATTCATTTTCATATTGAGTTGCAGTTTGGTCCCAAATATTCATGAAAATGTTTCTACGATTAACCTATGTAAAAAAGCTTGGTATTACATAATTTCACGCTTCATTAACAACTGTAATACTTTGGACTAGTTTGAAATATATCGTTTTATATTGGGAATAGGTATTTAATGAAGAAGTTAAACTTAAATTTTATATATCATAATTTCTATAGTAATAATAAAGTCATAGTACTACTACTATTCATTACATTATATTTTTAAGAGAATAAAGAGGTGTGAATATGTCGGGTCCTAGTATCTGTAGATAGCAGAAAGTAAGAACTAGGTTTTAACCATTTATTGAGGTTATATTGCTGGAGGCGTACGATGAAAGCAGAAATTAATCTGCATACAAAAGTGTTTTGAAAAGGACAATAGGGAATTTCCATTCTCCTGTTAGTAATGCAAAAAATAAATATCAAATTCTTATATTAACAATGCTTTTCTAATATAATAATTATCTTTAATTTTTGTAATATTAGTGATTTCTCATAATTAATCTACGATTGTTCTATTGCGACAAAAACTTTATTTGTAATATGAATCAAATCAACCTAAACGAATAATATATAGAAGATTTTTTTTGTATTTTAGTTACGTATAAACACAAAAACTTTTAACCGATTACAAATTTTGTCATTATTAAATATGTACATCAACCCTCAGTAACAAACGATTACGATATAATTTTTTCCAAATTGTTTTAAAAGTTTCCAGCCGTGCGACAAGTAGATATTCTAAGCGTAATAAACGTAATAGTTTATAACAAATAAGACTCATTGGAAAATATTCTTACGATTGATAAAATCTCACTTCGCGTTTAATAATAGTGGTTTCAGTTGGGTTATTAGTGCATTCACTTATCATGTGTCATCCCGGCGCTCCGTCTGACCAATGAAACGAACATCACAATGCATAGTGTTGTTCAGAATTCATCATTATCGAACATTGAGATAACTCGAACTGATTTCGGTTGCGAAACCCATTTACATTTATTATAAATTTATTCCGTTTTCATTTCACATATTTCATTTACAGTTAAGGGTTAATATTTACGCATTTGACTCGGTTGATAAACATTTTAATGAAATCCAAAAAAATCGAGGATCAGCTTGGCCTTACAACTGGCTACCGTGCAAGTATTTTGAAAGCAGATTTACTGCGATTTCACCTCCCCCTTCCTCTTGTCATTTTTGAAGCAATCCTCGAAAATGCGTTTCGTTTTCAAGCATTGACAATGTATGTGTTATATGTGTAAAAAAAAGTAAACAATTACAGATGACGTAATCACCAAATATGAAAATCCCTCCCCCCTTTAAGTAATACGTCCGTAATACTTGAACGGCCCCAGTGCAGTATTTATAGAGAAACCTTACAAACATCCAACTCATTTACAAGTACATACTACAGTTAATACAACTTCAAGTATTCAAATCAAAGTCAGAAATAAATAATGGTTCCCATAATAGCATCGTGTATATAATTGTGTTGATCCCTTAAGTGTATTATGTATTGAATATACATATTTTTCAACATTCATTATAAGTTTACTTATACTTTAGAATGTTTCGATCCATAATCTTAATTATTAAAAAGTGTACAAGCCTGAAGTGCCATCTAGTTTACTTCCCGCCTCCTGCTATAAGCAGATATCTTTATAAGGCAAATCAATAAAAAGAGGAGCTATAAATTCCTCCCATTATCAATACAACATAAATATTTTATCCCCGATACAAGAATTTCATAAAATATCGCCCATAAAATATTTTTTTACCAAACAGCTATATTCAAATTGATTTCTGTTACGATATGCTAATGTAAATCAACTAGACCTGTAAAAATATTTAGGTGATATCCAGCGGTGCACCACTAAGATGCGATCATTAAGCCTTATTGACGCGTACTGGAGCGTCGGAGTTATCAATGATGCGTTAAGGAGCGGCTCTCGTAATTGATATCAAAGTCTTGAGCAACGCAAATGATTTAAAACTGTATAATTATAGTATTAAAGATCACATTCACATACTCATTAATGACTTCTTTATGCCTTTGAAATGACGTCCAAATAAACAGAACTGAATTTCCCTTTTAATTAGTAACAATACTTGAGATCCTAAACCCTGATTACGACAGCTCAATCATGCATCTATTTGGGTAAGTATACTTAAACTTGCAAGGAGCAGGTATGTGCAAACTTCATTCAACGCTTTATTGTTGTAGCGAGCTGAAGCTGCCAACTATGATAAAAGTTGCTTGTTACTTTGAACACCAAACTTATTACATAAGCAAACTGTTGAATATTTTGTTATGTTACAATCAACGATACTTTACAATATCGATTGTCAATTTAGTTTGAAGTAATCGTTACAGCCTGCTCGTAAACGGATAGTTACACGAACTTTACGGCCTGACGGCGACTTATTCAATATATACTTTATATTTAACATAATGTATGTTCAATACGAATGTAGGGAAAACCTCTTGTATCGATTGCAAGTATTAATGCTTAATGTTCATGAATTATTCTAATTTTTACTTAACACTAGGCGGTAGTCGGAGCGCGTTCTAATCGAAATTGTGCGTGGTCATAGTTAAACGATTATAATTATTAACAATAAGCTTATCTCAATAAGTAATAAAAGCAATCACGTATAAGCGATTGCATTATTTTAGGGATTAGCTCTATGTAACACATGAAATGCCAATTACATATAATACCAATATTTAAGAGCCTTTTCAGTATATAGTTTAATCGAATTCAGGTGAAAACGGCATTAATTGTTTTACGTTTCCCTAAATAAGTTGATAATCTATGTTCTTAGTTAATATAATTATCAATCTTCGATTACAACCCCTTTACATTAACTATCGAATGAAACACTTTCAAATAATACTGTCATACTGAAATTCAATCATTCGCATTGTCACGAAACAAAATTCGAGTGAAAAATATGTTTACAGAAACTCGGCATAGTAACAATTTAATTACGTTGGTACATATAAAGTAACTTAGCGTGTCATCGTGTTATAGGTGCTATAGTTTCTATATAGATGTGCTTTTTATACAAAACCAAGCGACACGCAATTACCAGAAAACCGGAGTTTATTTAGTAGTTTTTTGTTATATTAAAAATCACAGACTTCTACTCCCATAAATAATAGGAGAATGCATAGCAACACTGGCTGGATAAATTAAACCTCTTTACATCGCAACAGCTCAAGGATACGCTATCTTTAAGACAAAACATATTGCCTCACTAAAGTTTCATTTCAAAAAACGAACCTTTATTAAAGCCTGCAATCTGCAATATCTTTGAGAGGCGTAGTACATGAATATAGTGAAGTTTCATATTTCACTCTAAGGCGGACAAAATCCTAGATATTATCCTCTTGAAAACAAAGAAAACGCACCCGACTGTAAAGCACAAGCCATAATACCGAATATACCCTTTGACTGATAAACAAAACTGACACAAAGTAATATATACACGCCACTTTATTAAAAGACGGGGCTTTGTACATGAACATATTTATAAAAACTGAACAGGGCCGACTTAGTTACGTTCGCTTCTCGAGGGAGGCTATAGCCGTTATTAATGAAACTATAAAAGAAAAAAGTCTTAAGTCTTTTTTAATAATTCAAGTTGAATATTAACTTAACAAGGCTTTGCAAAATACTCTTATTTGTATTTATAAAAGAATTTCTATGGTCCACTTCGTGCTCATCTATAAGTCACTTTTATATATTTTTTACTTGTTACTTAATACCTTACTTAAATTAATAAAAAAAAAATTAAAGTTGCACAACGCAACGTTAATAAAGACAGCAAAACTATTGCAACGATGCTGTATATTTATCTCTTTAGACCAATAAATGTTACTAATACTATATGTTAAAACTTAACAAACACAAGTTATATTCGGTAGGAGAGATCCATGAACAGCAAAGCCAAAGTTTCTCACGAGAACAATATTGTGGAATTCCTAAATTGATTTAAGACTCAGCTATATTTACCTTCCATTCTGTGGTGCAACATTATCATTGTTGAACGAGGAGCTTGCAGTGATGTCTTTGTCGGGGATCAGACCACTCTCCATACCCAGCGGAGCGATGCATTGAGCTGAAAACAATACATCAACTGTTTAAATAGAGACATTAGCGCCACGTCCACACTTCGATTACAACGCCGCGTTTCTGTATGACGGTTCATAGCCTAGAAATAAAGCTAATTTTGGCAGCTGCAATAGGAAAGTAAACTAAAACTCATCATCAATTCTTCTCTATAAAACTCATCTCTGAACGCTTCAAGATAAGATGCCAAATTAGAAATCAATATCTAAATGGTGATAATTGAAACAGAACTTGATTTGCGAAGTAATTATCCAGAAACTCAACGTTATAGTATAATTGACTGTTAGCAGATAGCGTCACCTCTTTTTAAGCATAGGCAATCCGACCTTCATGCTCCCGGGATCAATTTTAAAAATAAAAATACTTTAGACATTTTTACCAACAGTATTTTAAGCCGCCTTTCATATATATTGTTTTTAATTCAACTCGCGGGAAAGCATTACAGTGCGGCCTTTGCCTAGCGCGACTTGTACGGGTGACGTCATGCCACAACCCTCTGGTGTTTACAGGCAAAATTGGAACATACTGCAATAATTAATATTCGTCTGCGCGTATATCGATATACGATAAGATCTTTTGTTCTAGCGAATAAATGTTTGTGTTAAAAGCGATCTTAGTATACAATTTAACTATGTCTAAAAAACAGCGTTCAATAAGTTCCATTAAAATAATTAAAATCAAATTATTAATTCGAACGTACAACGATATTTCCACTTCAATGGTTGTTTACGTAGCAAAATATAAATTGGGAAAATGTTCAATTCAATGATCCCACACACTTCAATAAATTGCATAACAATAATGTCAGATAATAGCATAAATAATTTTGTTACCCTATCGTATAATCTTTTATAATCGACACTACGTCATAGCGAATATAAGTCGCTAGTAAAATTACATGTGTAAATAAAGTATTCATACACTAATAATGTAGATATTGCAACCGTCTACGAAATAGGCGAATTAATATTCAAGTACTAAGACCTTAACATATGACCATACACGTTATAAATTAATTGACATCGGAAGTGGCACGTTAAAGTTAACTTAATTATCGTGCATTGGAAGCCGAATGCCACAATTATATGGCAATTATAAATTTCGATCGACCTGAAAACCAACGCTGCATTTAATATTTCATAACGAAACGACATCACATCATTTGCGTTCGAGAAGTATCATTACCGGCTGAAATGGTTCCCGTGAATTAAATACTTTTTAAATGAAATTTTATCAACGATACCGTTTAATAACTTCGACAGACCTACTAAAGTTTTAATAAATAATTATTAATCAAAGCTAATGAAAACTTCATTTTATACATAACTAGACCGCGAATTTCGAGTCGCCTTAATATGATAGTTTTGTTTTAGTACATACAAACAAATGGAACATTTTCCATGTTACCCCACTGACTGATCGCTTTTCCGGAATTTTGCAATTTTTCTTTCCATAAACGCCATGCTCATAGTTCATACGTTCATAGAGTTTTGAGCTTAGCTATATATTTTGCGATCCGTTTCAGATTATCTTCGTCAAATAGGCAATAAAACCGATAATAGCATTGACACAAAAACAATCTCCAGCTTGACAATTCGATGTCACGATGCCGGTTCCCTACTTCCGTCGAACGAACGCTCTATGATAATTACAATGAAATGTAACACTTGTGTAAGAAAATTTAATTCAATACACGCACTGCGTATTCGTGAATTTTGTCGTTGTCGGTCTCAAAAAGGAACCATTGAAATGTATGTTTTGTGCGGCGCCAGTTATATTTTTAAACCGACCGATAAGATCGGTTAAGATGTGTCATGTACGAAAATGAGGCAAGGGAAGTCGTGACTGCGATAAACAGTAATAGATGAATCGTTTTGGAACTTTTAACGGTATAATTACTTTAATAAGTAATGTATTTTGACAGCTCGCAATATAATCGAGAGCTATATTATACAAAACAATTTTTTTCATGATCAGTTTCTCTTTATTCGAAAAACTGAAATATACAATTGATTAGAACAGCCTGTTGAAAATTCACAAATCGCACAAGAAGCAAACAAAACATAAATTAATAAATTCGCAAAATGCACATACATGCCAACAAAACTTAGAAATATTTAAAATTTGATTTTGCTTGCGACAAAATCACGCATAGTTAAGATTACATCAAACTTTCGCATTTCATAATCCTTATATTATCCTTTTAATTCTAGTTTCCTTAACTGGGTACAATAACGATCCGCTCATTAGTCAATCTATCAAAATACGATATCGCGTGCTAGGGCCAAGCGCAAACAAACAAAGTATTTATTCATACTAAACATACAATATAGGGATTGTTAATTAGCCTCAGGCGGTGCCGTTGATAACTCTCTGTCGCCACTGGAATGTTCTATTTATTAGACAAGCCATAAGCGGCAGCGTGCGAACTCCTCAGAAGCTACACGTGAATATAGGACTGATTCGAATTAAACGGCTACCTCTAAGGCATCTTTGTTCTACAATTTACCTACTTTCGTAACCAAGTGACTAAGATCAGGGATCAAGACTAAACTAGACAATTTGTTTTCCTATGCTTCAGACGGCCGAGTAAATAAAGAAAGAGGAACCGCTAACCTCTTCTGATAGGAATCGTTTATTAACTTTATGGCTATCCAATGTCTGCGAAAAGCGAAACCAAACACAACTACTTGAGCGTCTTCTCTTGTTATACAAATGAAAATCTCTTGTTATAAAAATCCTTACAAATTATAAAATAAACTCCCCCATCTGCATTTGCTGTGTGTATGAAACTGATAAACGAAAAATACTACACGGCCTTACCGATAGATAGGTTTATTTGAATAATTTTATTATTATATAGAACGATTATTAATGAAAAGTATTATTTTTTTAATATACCGAGTCTACGGCACTTAATATGAGGCAGAGAAAGATTCGCATTTATTTATTTGGAAACAGACAAATACACTGTAGTAGAAACACAAAAAGACTAGTAAAATAAAAAGTTAGAGTATTAATAACGTCATTAATTTCTAATATATAAAGAAAAGAAGAAAGAAGAGTTGTATAATTATCAAGATGGGATTAACGTTACGACAGGAAGCCTGCTACTTCCACTAATACAAATACAACATATCAATCAGACAAAACAAGAGATTCTTGTCGTCGCTAAACAAATATTGGGGGCATACAAACAATAACTGTGTTATTACGGGAACTGTTTAAAAATTGCAGCTGTAACGTACAACTCAAATTATAGCCGTGAACACTGTACTCGGCACATGTTTGTTTTTATTGCCCTACACAATTTCATATTTATAAAAACAATATTTTTTTGAACATTCTCTTAATAAGGTTCATGCAATCATCCAGCACAGTGGACTATTCAATCATTATTTATATTCATTGAGTCACCACGTTCAACGATATAAGGCACCGAAGAGAGATTTATATCAGAAAACGCACAGGCAATAATTATTATGTAAACCTAAGCAATGCGCACGTGGTGCAAATGTGAACAATGCATTCCTATTCTTAATCATTCGCAAGCAATCACTTGAAGTTGTGAGGAAACTGTGATTATAAAACATAAGAAAAGTATAATAGAACTCCCTAAGGTGTATATAAAAATACTGAATAATTTAATTTCAAAATAAACTATATGTTTAATAGGTACACATCCTATACAACATAATTTAAATAGAAACATAAAATATATCCGATTTTTACGAATCAATGATACCCATTGTAGTCAGCACAAAGAGGAGTTTACCTACGGGTCAAATGCAAATAGGATTCGCTTGTTGCGTGTCTAGTTGTTTAAGCGTTGGCCTCTTGTTGCTCAGCGCTGGTGAACAAATTGCAAACGTCATATAGCCAGTTTTGAATATTAATAAATGCTAATAAATGATCCTGCTATACGCAAAACCATTTACTTAGACCAGCGGTTCACAAACCAAACTAGCTTCCTGCAAATAGGAAATTAAGTGTCCTTTCGGCTTCGAATGTTCATAAGCAACTCCAACGTAGGCATTACCGAAGCTACTTTAAAATACTGTTCAACGCTTGCGAGATAGCTTTACGACAAATATACGAGGCGGGGAAAGTTTGAGAAGCTTCGAGCTTGTGCGTGCTTATGCTCTTGCGTGACATATAGTCGTCTAATGAATAATAAACAGCGCAACAGCGGCGACTAGTCGCTACTCATTCATATCCATGCATAAAAGGCAATATTCTTTCCATAAACGGTTTGAATGTCAACTTTAACAATGAACAATATAGGCCTCGGCTCGTATATGTATCTGCTACCAGGGGACACGTAAATCTGGGTAACACTGAGCTCCACTGGCACGTGAGCATTTCTGCTTCTGAAATAACGTCGCGTGACGTACAAAATATTATTTTAATTACTTTAATGTTTGCACCGGGTTGGGTGCCATTAATTTCCCCACTTGGCAAGTTACAGTTTCTAGTTTCGATTCAGATCTTATATTGGCGGAAAACACTGAGCCGGTCAGTCACTAGATTAAAATGGAACAAAAAGATGCCTGCAAATCATGCTGCAGGCGATTTTGATCCGCCACACGTTTTTTACCAGAGGTTTTGTACTTATTTACGAAATCGATACCAGACGAACAATAAAGTATCGCGTCCCGGTGTGACGTGTTCGAAAAGCGTTTGAGAATATACCCCTAGCTTTCCCGTCAAAGTGAGGTGAATTATTAATAATATTTTAGCAGTTTGCCGTTTCACTCCCAAAGGACTCAATGCTATTTTGTATGAAACGTACGTTCTTAGTCGGTAGAACCTAAGCTTAAGATGCGACCGCGGCTTCCGTTTTCATTCTTTCAAATCATCGGCCATGACGTGATTCGCCATTGTCAACGCGACCGGTCGTGAACGTGAACAGCTTAAAGAGTCTCATTGAATAAGCTTTCAACAAAATCGTGCGATGAACTTACTTGTTATTATCCGCTGTTATTGTACTAAGCTGGAAAATATATAAAGCTTCTAAAATATAGAAGTTGCCTCTGTTAATTATACGGAGACGAAGTAGTGTGAAGAATGATTGTACAATCTATTTGAACAGATATCAACGTCTTTATATTTGAAGTCAAATGAGGCTTGTTATAAAATCTGATCCACATTTCCGTCCGTATCACCTCGAGCACTTTATTAATCTCAGAACACGACACAACACATCGACCACAAAGTTAATCAACTCCGTGTTTCTAATACGCCTAACGACTCATCAATATAAAACAGACCAGAGCAGCCTAAGCTGGTAGAAAATAATGAATCTATATTTACATTATCGCTATATTAAGAGAGCTGATATAGTCTTAAAAATCATAACACGCCTCCTATTGTGTAGAGGAAATAGAACGCAGCGTAAGTTAATCGATTCCTTTAAATTTTCTAAACTGGCTCACATGAAAGCCCTCCCAGAGCGTGAATAAATTCATACAAAATATTACAACCGAATGCAGCGCTTATTAAAGCATTTCGCACTTGATCGAGTTTGCGAGACTCTCCGTCCGCTTACCGTTGAAGTTTCAAATTAATTATTAAGGGCACCTGAAGTCCTACGTGTAGAGAAACATTCCTATAGCTCATAGGCTAAGTAGCCTATCGAGCTATTACATCGAGTCTAGTGTCGCGTGATCACTTTGCTACGTGACTTAACGACACTTAATCAGAAAGGTAACGAAGTGTAAGCGATCCTCACAAAGGGCCTGTCACTCCAGTGGTCCTCGAAAATCTCAGTAGCATATTAGGTAGTTAGCATCTGGAATGCAAGGTCGCCGTGGCATAGCGGGCTTTGCAAACGGTAGTTCTCAATAAGCTGGGAATGTTTTATACAGGTTCCGTTCGGTCGATTTGCATTCGAAGTCGCTGGACTACAATTATTTACTCTTTCGAACTGTTCTCACCACACTTTGCTTTTATTTATTGTGCTCGATAAAGTTTACACCGCCTTTGGCTATTTGTATTTACACACCATTTTTATTTCTTTAGTATTATTCTTATTTACGTAGTCTCGACTGTATAGGGTTACCCCCGAGAATATAAATTTATTCAAATTCTATATAACGCCCTTTCTATCGAAAAAGAGTAAATATCTAAAGGATTTTTATCATAGTTATACATATTTTATGCGTATAAAATATGACAGCCGCGACGTGCGTAAACTTAGGTTTAATATTCAAATGACTGGTATGTTACGTAAAACATTAAACCTATAAGAAGCTTTATCTATTGAAAGCACATAAATAGTTTTACTTTGAAGATATTAATAATATTATAATAAATCCGTATTTATTTCCATATTCTTAAGTTCCATTCCTGGATGAAAACAACCGGCTTGCCGATTAATTATTAGTGATAGTTGTAGTGTAGTATTTTATATTTTTATATACTAGGATAAGTAATTTACAGCAATATAGACTATTGTTATTATAAAGTCAAAGACAAAACTATTTATTCATATACAAAATGTACACTTATAAACGTCAAAAAACAAAAACATATTAAATGCTTCTAATTTAACATTTAAATATAAGATCCATTTCAAATGCTGTTAGTATTTACTTTTAGCTACATGTTAGTCACCTGTGGAAATGGACCCCTGAGTGATCCAACTCTATCCAGATGTCTCTATTTTTGTCTATAGTCTGTCAGTTATTTCCTACTATTTCTATCAAGTCATCAGCCCACCTTCTTTTTAGCCTGCACTTTTCCGGTAAATTACCACACTTTGAAGATAATCTAAAGATTATTCCACTAGACTTTTTTGTAATATAATAAAGGATATCATATCGATGTGATAAGATACCTATAATACACTAGCACACTTACAAAATGTTAACAATAAGGTTTAAATATTATTAGAAAAAAGTGTTGTTTAATCTTATTACCGATAAATTCATGCATGTTTTCCGAAATGAATATAAAATGATTTAAGTAAAATTCGTTAATACAAAACCCATTTTATCTATGTTAATACGGCACTAAATACTAGAGAAAATATAATGCGTTCGTATAACCATTTTGTCACGAAAACAGGACACGATGACAATTTAAAAGCACGCTCATTTGCAAAAAAATCGGTCAAGTATTTCTGACTCTAGTAGTCACTAACTACTACATAATTCTAACAAGCTCCATTTCGTGACTTTTCGCATTACACCCTTCATTCGTAACGATATTTTTTTGTCTTCATATTCAATTTATAATTGGTTTATGAATTAATCATATGGCGAATATTACAGTAGATGGATATTACAGTCTAGGGAGGGAAGCTTTAGGACGAAATAAAGCAACCGCTAAATATAATAATGTAAACGGTAAAAGATAAAACTTCATTCGAAGTGACATCCTTGGATTAACGTGAAATATTCGTTGGTAAATTGTAATATATAGACAATAACAAAGATTTTTGTGTATGCAATACTTGACAGAAATTTTAATAAGATAAATTTATTTCTTAAACGCTTTTTAATTATATGTTGCCAGATGTAACTAAAAATAAAAACTATTCAAAAGTGCTTCAAATTTTAGTCTTTATCAAATCAAACAGTCACCAAGACTTACGTATCGTATACGTAATATAATTACGCTAGGTCCTTATGTTTGCTACTGCATTGTTTTCAATGTTTTGAGAGTTTCCCCGACGCATTTCCTAAGTCTTCATTTTGCATGGGAGCAGACTGTCGCATACTTTTACGACCTCCCTTACATTGCTACTTAGCTACATAGGAAATACTTCACACACCTGAAATATTCTCTTTATACCGTCACATAAATAGTTTAGAATATTTTCCTACGGCGAAATTTAAATTCAATATTTTCCTTACATTACATTCGACCCCAACATCGAATTCGTGATGCATTTTAAGATCCATTAGTTTATTTAGGTTCTAAAAGCACTCGACACATTGCTTGTGGAAAATATGCTATGATTTTATTAAGTTTGAATATCACTAAGGAATATTGTGAAAACTAACCAAAGTATCGACCAAAGATAATCTTCCATATAAGCTAGTACTACCTACATAACTCGACGTTTACGATACAATAATTATAACCTTAGATGAATGAAGACAAGGGTGTACAATATTTTTTTTAGTGTCGTAGATATTTCAATTGCATTGATTATTAATTTTTAGACCTCTTCAAAAATTATAGCGCTCAAAATTAATTAATGGTTAACAAGGGTAGGTATTCAATGCAGTCGAAAGCTATCAAAATAGAATTCAATATTTTTAATCGTAATAGACTTCATTTCAATTACAAACAAGCATGAATGGTCGTATAAGTTTTCCATTTAAATATTCATCTCTACGTATCATAAGTTTGTATGAGATTTTAAACATTGGAAAATTATGAAAATACTTATATTAAAACTTAAGAAATCGACAGGGCATCAAAAACAGGGACAAGAGCTATTAGAATCAGGAAATAACAAGATGGACGATCTGACTAAAACATGGAGACAGCTAGCACAGAACAGAAATGAATTCTAAAAACTTGAGATCATCTATCACTATACAAAACTTGTTGCTGAAGTTATAATTCATTATATGAAGTACACCGAATAAAAGCTATTTCTGTTTGTGTTAAAACTCACCAAGGGATTTATTTTAATAAGGAGATTCTTTTGTTTTCTCCAACATTATGTTGAGACCTATAGTCTCGAATTACAACTACTAAATAACAAAAGAACTCTGAAGCTAATTGGTTTAGCTTCCGTTAACGAAAACTAACTTAGGTATTCTTAGATATACTAGTATACGTTGATACATAACAGTGTTTCTACGCTATTTGGGACTTCATTGTTTTCTGTTGTTCTTTTAAAGCAATAGTTGGCTATTCAAAGAGCAACTACTTTGCGATAACTACATAAACTCATTTTGAACTTAATAGGAACAGAGGTTGCCCTTATTGGAATTAAATAAATCATCAAATTTAAAACATATAATTCTACCGTTGGGTAATTCATAGCAGTTTTTTATGTGTACGCCTAAAACCTTATTGTTATGTATGCTGTATACTGCTAAATATTATTGACTTCATAGATATAATGTAATTGTTACAATTACATCCAATATATTATACTATTGAGATGTTGTTGAGACTTGTTAGATGCAGCTTTCAAGTAATTTATAATTAGTTAAGAAAACACTTTTTAAACGGATTGAAGCTATGTATTATTATTAAAAACTTATAATTATTTACATAATTTTCGCGTGCTTTTCAGCGTGCGTGGTCACGGTGACCACGCATTATATTGTAGTTTACAAATACGCATGCCTTTTGTTTATCTAGTCATGATACTAAACAATTTACATCCCTACATATCAACATGCGGAAACAGATATAAAGATATATATACGTCTAGTACATAAAAAATACGTCTTCAATATAGTGTTCGGCAATATCGATGAGATAGGTGGCCAATTAACGACGGCCCATACCAATACCTGGAGTACGAAAACTTTATTAGGGCCAGTAATGGCTTTCACGGTAGCCCGGATGGAGTCATGTGATGCAAGTGACGGAAGCGGGAACCGCATTAGTTTCTTCCGAAGCGATGTGACGTATAGTGATGTTAAAAGGCAGATCGACGTTTTTCGGGAAAACCGCTGTTGATAACCGATACTTTGATAAAATTTTTGGTAAAGATAGTTTTGTATACGATGAAACATAGAGGAGCAGTCCCTGCTTTTTTTAAAGAAAATAAACGAAGAAAGGTTCGGGCCCCATTACCCAAATTGGAGTTGCAGGTATTAAAGACTAACGACTGCCTCGGCTTAGCATGAGCAAACGTGACCCGTTACCAAATAATAAGCTCTCTCAATCTTTATTCTAGACATTAGTGAAACCTGCAATCAATTCCGTGAGGTAGTTTTCGAGATTATTGCGAATGGACAGATATATAGAAGCGACACAGGACTTGTTTTAGCTTTACAACTTTTCTCTATATCTCTCGTTAAGGCAGCGTTTGCAAGAAACGCTTAGTCTCCCGTTTTTTTATCTATAAAACCCGCCCGTTAAATTCTTTAAACATTAATGGAGGTAAAAACTTCCTCTCGAGCGAACCTTCAAACACTCTTGATATAATCATAGATTCAAAGGAAAACGGATTTGAATATTAAACCACAGATAGTTTGTGAAATATTATACCGACACAGAACATTAAATAGATGTTAGATAAAGAGAAGCTGTTTTCTTTAAAATGCGCTAAAGAAATGTACTAAAAGAAATGCTATTCAATATAAAATATGTTCAAAAAGACATAACACACTTATAAACTAGTCTCAATTTGCTAATGTGTGTCCCTTTACGCTTATGTTATTATTTAAGATAATAAAAATTATTTTATTTTAGGCTTACAGTACCTTTATGATAAAGACCGTATGAACTTGCCACGTGTTTGGGATGCTTTAAGTTCCCAACAAAAACATAATAATATTGGATAAGCACAGATGTTGGTACAATATAAACAAAAATTATGAGTGAAACTAAAATAAATTTTCTTCATACCTCAGAATGTATACCTATAAATATACGTGGTCTTCATCATTTTAATGCATTGTTATATGTAACAAGTCCGTACCGTACACCGTTTACACGTTTTTCAAACCCGTTAAAATTCCACAAACATTACTATCTTTAGAAAATCTTGTCCAAATAGTTGACGAAATAACAAGATTTGTTCTTGTTCCACGAACGAGTTGAGTATATTCTATGAGAACTTTGTTCACAATATGAATAATTATAAATATAATGTATAGCTCTGTGATTTATTATATTCAAATTTATGTTAGTGAAAATAGCAATAAAATTCGCGCTGATAAACCAATTTCAACAAGACCGTCGGCTGCACGCCGTCTATTTTGCTGTGAACCGATTTCAGTTACATCAACCAATCAGCTCGGAGATGAGCTCGGTACGAGGTATGGCTGCGTATACAAACCTATTATAGTGTACAAGCTTTAACGTATCCAAATTTTTGATTAATAAACGAACGAAAGGAGGGAAATTCTCTTAATATAATGAAGCATCAATCAAGTTGCAATGTCGCTACAACGAAGTTTAGTTCTGAGCGCATGATAAAATTATCTTGTATTTCAAGACTTATCAAACCGATACAAACACGCGAATTTATAGCGAAAACTAAATTTGACGTTTACAAGTTACACATTACATTTAGCGCAATATTTACAGTATCTTGGAAAATACCAGTGTAATTTTCAAATCGGCTTTTGTAACTGCATAATAAGGTTCTGGGCGCATAATATAACCAATACTCTGATAACGAGCGTTTTAATAGGAAAATAGTTAGTAATTGCGCCTTTGGAATATTTACGTGGAAATTGACCTTGTTAGTTCTCATATGCTCGTATGTAAAGGTAAAGTGCGTGATGCAACTTAGAATAATTTCTTTCATAGCGTTACAATTAGATCCTTACATATGAAATTAGCGTTTTATAAGGGAGGATCAAAAGGTAGACTTTTTAAATATAATATATTTAAAAAGTATGCACCATTGCTATCTATGCACTTTTGCCATCTTATAGGTAGTTCATTGATCCCTTTACGATAAAAACCATTCGGTCGGGAAGCAATAAAATCTTTAAAAGCGGCTTTGACTGCCCCATTAGAGTTGACCTTTTTACTTTGCAATAAGTTATCCAAATTTCGATAAAAAATGTATATTGTTGGAGAAGGTCTGGGGAGTACGGTGGATGTCTTACACATTCCAATTGAAGCTCCTCGTTGTCGTGAAGCAGCAGTGGCCTAGAGCGATTGACCAGCCTTGGCCGTTTAGCAGCTAGCTTTTCTATCATGGTTTGCAGATGACAATAGAAATCTGCCGTTATCGTCTGGCCAGATTTAAGAAAGTTTAGTGAACAACCCCGACACTAGTCCACCAAACGCTCGCTAGTAAGTTTTTCGGAGTTTTATCACTAACACCGCAGCCAACACACACGTAGTTTGCGATGGATCCGCTTTTACAATAGCCATCAATACTTTGTTATAAACTTTGGTCTCCGACCTTTCAAGGAGCTTGTACTGCGGGTCGAAATTTCCACAACGAAAAGGTTGGAACCAAACACGCACTGAGTTTTCTTTTGTCACCCCGCAGCCGTACACATCATTAATCCTTTGAGCTGTTTTAGCAGTACTGGTGCCACCGTGGAACTAGTACTCAAACCCTGGCTCTGCACTAATAGATTGACATACACTGATGGACATTCAAAAAAAATGTCTGTGATGGAGAAAGTACCGATGAGAATTTTTTACTTCTCTACAATATTATTACTCGTATGAAACTTAAGTATCATTGTCGTTAAAACAACTATCACAGCGCTGCGATAACTAAAAGATTATACGTGTAAACTCATATATGATTTCAGTACTCACACAAAAAGCTACATGAGCATTTAAATCACAATCACCATTGATCAATTCCAAAAACAAAACACGAACAAAATGTAGATTGGCTGCATAGAATTTTCGCATAAGATATTTTTGTATGGGTTCTATTAAAGTGCTCTTTCTAAATAATCATTTATCTTTTCAAACGAAAGCCGTGGGTTGATAATTTAATATAAAAATCAATATAAATCTACCGCAGCTTTGAAATATTTTTTATCAGATCGTGAGCACGGTGAGCGTCACAGGATTAAAATATGAAAGTTGTAAGGCATTAATCGATGTACAAATAATTTTTATTTTTGTTATCACGAATTAAACATCTGCTAATACGATTCTAAAGAGAAAATACAGCACCAGTGGAAGGAAAAAATTTAAAGTGCGTATAGTTTTTGTTTATATATATATTGTTTTTTCTTACGTAATTTTTGTATTTGTAAGATTAGATTTTAATGATTTTTTTAAGGTTTATATACATGGTCTATGAATACTACAACTTCATACACGTCATTACACTTTCAGACTTAATTATTACATTTATAGATATTGCCAATAAATTATAATAAATTCAGGAGCAGGAGGATCATCCTCTATTAGTCAGTCAGACTCGTTAGAACATTCTCGAAGTTGTACTTACAAATGTCAAGAGCGGGCAGGCAGCAAGCACGAGCGAGGAGCAACAATGCTACCCACGGAACCATCTCGACCGCTTACTTTACCATCTCTTCTGACATTTTGAATCTGAAACAAAAAATTGATTTTGTATTTTCCTTATGTAAATAATTTACCTACTAATCAATTACTTATGCTATACTATTGTCTATCAGAAAAGATATTTAATTTTTTTTCGAACAAACACCTCACTCTCAAAATTACATTATCGTCCTCATTTCAATGAATAATGCTTTAATTTTAACTCGATATTGCTATACAAACATAAATTATTTATTAAAGCCCCAGTGCTTACAAGATAAGCCTTGTACAAGTATTGAGCTAACGTTGCAAGCGAGGCATAGCTGGCAAAATTATGTGTTTGTTGTACGCTAGGATGCAGGTTCTAGGTAGCGACAAAATGTACACAAGAATCATTCACTGGAGCAAATTTATGGCTTACAACCTTTGCTGATTTGTATTGACATTGAACGGTAAGTGTTCATTGCAAGATTATTTTATTTAGTATAACTCTAGACATGTACCGGACTTCAGCTTTGTACGAACAGAGTTTTTGTATACGCACTGTAAATACGTGATCGTAAGGTGTCGTGAGGAAGTCTTAGAGTAAAAAGACTCGAACAAAACTCGACTTCGTGAAAACTAAGGGTGGACTATGACTCCCGTATGTCAAATTTGAAAACGTTTTTGACATACTGGTCATAATTAACTGTGTCTCATCTTTGTATTGAACCCTCAGACCCAAAAATCTATCTACTACGTGCGACAGTAAAATAAATAATATTAATAATATTAAATAATGTACTTGGACAGGAAACACTCTGAAGGTATATTTAAAATAATAACCCATGAAATCAAATATGTGTTTTTTATGCGCCAGTTCTGACTGAACTCCTCATTATTTTTGTAAAAAAGAATGAGTGTTTGTTTTTTACATCCAACCTGGAAATTATACTAGGATATTAACTTATAGAGGCATAACCTTGATTGCGTATATGAACACAGAATAATACTAACGCTAGAAATGAAAACAAAGACAGAATGACAATGGCTACCTACTCGTAACAAAAGAAAAGATGTTTTTGAAAATATGTTCCCCAGAGTTGGGATCTAATTGGAATAGTTCAGTACACAGAACAGATTTTCAATTGAATTCTTGTTTATGGCTTTTATTTGTACCAACTGGGCACAAGGTACCTCGCCAGTGTCGTGTAGATGGATGGGGCACGAAGGAGATTGATCGGTGAAAATAATAATTAAGTTAATTTTGAGAACAGATTTTACTAATATTTTTAGGCTGTCAGTCTAGTTAAGGACTACTGTCACGTACAGGTCTCGTGAAACGTGAAACACTACCCGCTATTCAAAGAGAAGGATCTAAACGAAAATATATCTATGTCTATCTATATATATATATATAGATATCATTTTTTGTTAAACAAACTTTAAATGTAGTTATGAAGAATAATTAATAACATTGTGAATAATATAAATATATAACACTATTAAGTATTCTTCAATCATATTTAATCTTATCATAGAAAAGTAAGAGAGAATAATTCGTAATTAATTAGCTACATAAATGTCATCACTTGTATGGCATACATTTTTGTTGAACAGTTAAATTAAATCTGAGATGATTTCAACATTTCTTTATGAGTCTGAAATTAAAGAAGCCCCAGTAATCAATGATACAGAATATTAATAAAATTTTTTAATTGCAACACAGTTAATACTTAAAATACCTTTACCAAAAAAAAATCATAAAAAGTTTAGGTTTGAAAAAAATTATATATAACAAAAAAAAGTGTTTTCATTGATAAGGGCTCGCAGAATCAATTATAATTTATTTGGGCCTTGTGTTTGACAAAACATTGAGCTATTGTCTATTGGCTTTGTCCAGATATGTTGATGATATATATCACTAAATATTAAATGTTTCCATCCCTGTAAAAGTAGTATTGGAACAAAACCCGTGCACATCTGTGATTGAAATGCCCAAACTAAGAGTGAACCTAATTTTAAGTTATGTCAACATGTGATTACACCTGTGATTGCCCCTGGTCGAACATTATTTTTAACTTATATAAAGAATTTCTTACTAATTATAATTTGATAGTAAGATATATGGGCTCTCTTGATTGTTTTATATTTTATATAAGTCTTTAATATAAATTAAATAAAATGGTAAAATTACATAAAAATATTTATTAAAGAATTACATTCTGAAATTATGAAGGATACTTCATATTAGTTTTTAATAAACAAATTATTTTAGTGTATTTTTTTATTTCTGAAAATATGGGTTATAAGTAAGAGACTTTACAACCCATATTTTCATAAAATTGTATTACACTAAGTGCTTATAAATTATAAGAACATAAATTAATACTTACAGATAATTGTTAGATGGAACGACATTGTCATGCCAACAAAAGTACAATATTAATTTTATTTGTAATTTTAATAAAAATTGATATTTATCAATTTGTAAACAATAATATATATGTATATGACATTTACATATCGATAGTTAATTCATTACAATAGCTTCGTAAACAAAAAATAAGTAATATATATTATGTACTAAAAGTCTAAGATAAAAATGGTACATATCTATCAACGAGTGAGGCAAAGCAACAGAGGGGCCATTCAGCGCTATCTTTCAATACTAATTTATTTACGTTTGGCCAAGTACGTTTTGTAACAAAGGGCTTCTCGAATATTAATTTTAGGGATTGTGATAATTCCCTGAAGTAGTGTACACACTGAAACGATATCTAGCAAGACAGTAATATAACGTTCGACTTACCTTACGCCAGGTACATAGGTGAAACCCGGTAACATGGGGAGTAAATTAGCATAACTTTGTCCTTACACTGTCAGAATAACAATCCCAAACCATACTTGTATTACACTTATCGTCTTACTGCCACTGTTGATTGTGCGTATTTTAACATTTTGAATGCATGTTTATTTACCATAGAAATATCTTTAATACAAAAATGCTAAATACGCAAACATTAAACAGCTTTCACCAATCGACCTCAGCACTAAGTAACTTGCTCACTCAGCAATCGGTACTATGCAGAATGCTGAATTGCTGAAGGCAATTCCATAGAGTAAACTTACAAATACTGTAGCGGAAAGAAGCGAGTATGGATATATCAAATACGTACATAGCTCTGTTACTCTATGGTAGAAACTTGGTTAATATGACCGTAAACCAATCACGTCAGACTATATAGTTCTACCGGAATCTGATGGCAAACAGGGAAATACAAATTTGTTGTGGGCAATACTGGTGAAATGATCTTTATATCTTTAGCATTAATGAACATGAAGTAATTTATGAAAAAAACAGAATGTTGTCAAATAATCAATCATAAATTACTTTATGTGCTGATTTATTATATATCTTTTTAATCATACAAATGATTTAAAACTTCATTCAGAACTATAAAACGATTCCAAAAATGCCACTTACATTTCTTGTTCTTCATCAGATGATGAAGATAAAGAGGGGTTTATTACAAATTGCTCTTCCAGCATTTCAATTATTATATCACGCTTGATGAAATCGTTTTCAGGTAGTTGACAATTACGCCAAACCTCCTCATAACGTAAATCAAAATAAATCATTTGCACGGAGCCATTCTTTTATATCAGCGACACGATTGGCTTGTGTGGGCGGTTTGTTCATACGTACGGAATGATAACTAGTATTATCCATAACAATTAATGAAAGCTTTGCTAGATTTGGAATTACAATTTTACAAAATGGGTTCAAAATACATTCTGTAAAATTGTCTTTATATATATCGTGGTGGTAGTCAGCAGATACACTTGTGACTTGTTCACCAGACAAGAATTAGATTTGGAACAAAGCCATTTCCTCCCACAGAGTTTACAATGATCGAACTCGCTCCAAGTGAAATACTTTAATATGGAGGTCTGATCTAACTAAATCACATCTAATTTATTATGCTCTACAGCTTCGTGGGTTTTCTTTCGTCAGCCTTAAAAGAACAAGCGTATGTTCTGTCGCAGAATTTTTTTTAGAACGCAGCATTTGCAACGAAAGCTCCCAATAAGACCTTCTTACCTTTTTTGTAACAATTCTTATTGATGCTTGGATCCTATCAGTAGTAAGTTATATGAATATAGATGTTATTAACGGACAACCAAACATACTATTGTTTTTTAAACCGAACCAGTAGTTCCTAAGACGTATTCAAACAAACAAACGTTTATAACTAGGCACATGCAGTTAAACTTTAATTCTGTTTTAACTATATTTTGCACGTATACGTAGCTTGTATGTTGAAATTAACAAAATACTTAGTTATTATAAAAGCATTACAATGAATAAAAGGAACTTAGACATCTGCTTTCATATAAAAGTTTTGTACTTCTGAAAAAGATGTAACATTTTGTTCTTAAAAGCCCAACTCAGTATCTGCTACGTCAACAGTTTTTCCTAAAATAGGAAGGAAAATGTCAGTATGGCAACACTAAAAAAAATCTTTTACGGGCCAAAATCTATGAAGTAGTATCTAGTATCTGTTACATGGTAAACATAATCCGTACGTAATGTATATATGCTGTACAATATTATTATCTTTATGAATTAAGTGTCGTTGATCCGATTTTGTGACTCGTCAACAATATCAAAACTACTCATTCCGATCCGAAAATAGTGAATTAAATTATACTTTAAAATATTTATTTTAAATGAAGGTTGGCTTTAATGTTCCATTTGTAAGCTTAGGTAGTTGCCACATAATCTTCTGCAAAATATTAAACTCGGTCGTAGCTTATGTTCAAGGGTTGTACGATCCGATCCGATTCTCAAAAATATCGTCACATCCCTAAATTTAGATATATCTACATTTTACTACCTACATGTACAAAATATAGTTAACAAATTTTACTGCCATAGTACGGAGCACGTACCTACTCTTAGATTATTATTAATTTCTCTACAAAGAAGTGACCTACGCTCAAGCAATTATAATATAAGAAATATGGCAAACATAGCAGCTAAACGCGTGAAAAGAGAAATTAAAGAAGTAGTGAAAGGTGGAGAGGTATGTTTGTTTTAAGTTTATTTTGTGTCAATCGTTTTAACCAATTTGCTTTGTGGATTTAGATAAAGACGGGTCATTATTTTTAATAAAAAAGGTTCAATTTACTCCCGCAATAACGCTCGCGAAATAATATTATATATATATAAAAAACTTCATGATTCAGCATATTCTTTATTCTTTTCCTGACACTACTAAAATATATACCCTCATGTTGATAATTCAATCTATTAATATGGTCAGACATAAGACAAAGCCTAACTAACAAGTCTTAGCACATAAGAGAGAAGCCTAACAAATCATAATATACATGTTATTGTCAGTTTTATTAATTAAATCTTTAAAAAAAATTAAATGATTAAGGCAAATAAATTTTTTGCATGCAACTTATCACTATATTATTTAATTTAACCTCTTCTGATTACTAAAATCAAAGTCAACTAATTTAATATAGGAGACTAGGGATGAATTATCTCAATTTAAATAGTTATTATTTGTACATATGAATAGCTATATAAACTTTTACAAAGTTTTTTACTTTAAAAAAGGAGGTAGTGTATTAACTAATAACTTTATGTAATTAATATAATGTATCAATACAATAAGTTCAAATTTAAAAGTAAACCTTAAAATGTGATGTTAACAGTTATACTAGGAAATTCTTACAGAAATTTGTCTCTGACATACTTAATAAACATTTTATATACCTATCAATATGTAACATGGAAATTGTAATGAATTAATGTTTGAGTTCAATTACTATAAAGTGGAAGGTTTGTTTTGCTTTGCATATTTTTATGACCTGTCATAAGCAAGTTGTAGGAATTAATTCAGATCTAACACACATACTTCATAATTAAAAGTGTCTGAAGCAAAATTAAAACCTTTTTTAATGAGAATAAAATCAAACTTTAAAAAATGCAATGATTTGGATTTTGTGGGGCCAGAAGCTTAAGATAATTCTCCATGGCCACTCAACATGATTGCTTTATGCTGATGGTATATATGAGTCTCATTATTACTAAAGATGACTCTTTAAGGAGGGCGTAAAGCTAGAGCCCTGTGTACTTTTCATTACTTATGATACTGGATTTATATGGGTAGTCTGAGTTACTCGAGGAACCTGTGCACCATCTGGATGTGTTGAACAAATTTGTCATATATGGATATTGTTATGAAAAAACCAATTCTTTAAACGCTTATTGATAACTTTTGAATTGAGGGTAGTAGGTATGATGGAGATATTGATTTGTACCATTAAAGTTGTATATTAATAGATATATGCATACTACTTTAATTCCTACCCTTCTTTTTCATCACTTTGGTAGTAAAAGGTTCCACTATGAAAATAATTAATGTGATATAACATTCTTAAAATAGTTTCGGCTTAAAGTATGTTTAAGAATTAGACTTATACTTCAATAAAATACCAAATAATGGCACCTATAGAAGTAACTGTTTTCCTTTTATGTATTTATAATGTTAGGCCATTGTACATTTGTCCCTCTATAATTTTCAGGGTTCATTGAAATTAGAAGTTGTAAGTAATAGTTGGACAGATTTACTTGGAGAAATCACTGGTCCACCTGACACCCCATATGAAGGTGGTATTTTCAAACTAGAGATCAAAATCCCAGAAACATATCCATTTACTCCACCAAAGGTATGGTTAGCATTTATCTTCAAGTTTAATCTTAGACATAAATACAATATTTGTAATCTATTAACTACAAGTTGGTATTAAAATATTACATGTATTTTATAAGATTACACAATTTTATTAGTTTTTCGTTGTAGGCCTCCTGTTACAATTAATTTATTCATCTTTACTAAGACAAGAAAAAATCAAAGCTAAAAAGGATTAAAGCATTGCGGCAGCAGTTGTCAGCTGCACAGTGCACACGACACCTTAAATGAGCTTAAGTTTGTTTAAAAAAAACGCTACTGTTTTTTTTTTAACCCTATAACCTTTTTAGGTCTGGTCCTCAGATTTCTGTATCAGTTTCATGACCATTTCCTAATCTAATAGGCAAGTAGGTTATCAACCTCATGTGCTTGACCGCCTTGGTTTCGTTACGATATTTATCTTCATCGTTCGAGCAAATGTTTAGTAGAAAGAAAGTCCATTAGTGCACAGGGATCGAACCTTCCAAGAAAAATATAAATGTGAAATTGGAGCCAAATTCTCTCACAACGTCAATTCTGTTGTCATCCGTCCATAGAGGTATTGTGATCTTAATGGACGCCAGATCTATAAATAAATTGTCGCATCATTTTACTAAGAAAAATAAGTGTAAATAAAACTATATTTTTTTGTTCATGCATTTCAATCTTTTGGATAATAATGGGGTAAAAATAGTGGGGATAAATGTAACATTATGATTGACGAATGACACGCTGTCCTATAACCATGAGAGAATAAGAAGCCTCTTTTCTTGATTACAGGTACGTTTCATTACAAAAATCTGGCATCCGAATGTATCGTCAGTGACTGGTGCTATTTGCTTAGATATCTTGAAGGACCAATGGGCCGCAGCACTAACCCTTAGGACAGTAATGCTATCTATACAGGCATTACTTGCTGCTGCTGAACCAAATGATCCTCAAGACGCAGTTGTAGCAAAGCAATATATAGAAAACCAACAAATGTTCACACTTACAGCGCGACACTGGACTAATATCTATGCAGAGGGCCCAGCTGGGGTCTGGGAATTTAATCAAAAAGTACAGTTATTGTTAGAAATGGGTGTTGATGAGCACAAAGCGCGCGTTGCTCTTTCAACATACAATTGGGACGTTGAAGACGCTACAGAGCAATTATTTAGTTAGTAAAAATATATATACAATAAGTTATCATTAAAATTGCGATTTCACCACACGAGTCCACAAGTGAAAATGTGTCTAATATATAATTATCATTAAGTATCTGGTGTCTAAGTTCTACTTCTTCATAAATGATTGACGATATATTGTGAAGGCTTTTTGGCACATTCCAATTTAAAATTTATACATAGACATATATTTAACAGCTCATGAAGCCCGGATTTGATTCATATTACGCTTACCATACATTGAAATCCATGTTTCAATTTAAAAAGGAATTAAGAAGTTGAATCGAATTTTGTACTAATATATGTAGCTGTAATACAAAATAAGCAATGTATGAGTTCAAGCTAGGTGTGAACTAACAGCGAGGTAATCGTTATAAGTATGACTTAACTGAACGCCTAGTTGTAATTTTAAGAAACAACTGGTTTTCATGAAATTTGTAAAGTGTTCATGATTAAATTAACTATTTACTACTATAGTTTCTACCAAAATAAGTTGAACAATTAATTTACCTTTAAATTTGTCATCACCATCATGATAGCATACCTTAGAATGTAACTGCACAGAAGTCTATACAATTAGTTGTAAAATAATTTAATTATAAAATTTGGGGATGGAATGGAATCTGCTCTGATGTATGCTCAGTGGTGTTCATGTGTGACTTTTAGACGGGTATAAACATTTTGTTAACCCGTATATTCTTTTTTTTTGTGGTACATACCGCCATTATTGTTTCATATATATTAGCTTTTAATGGTCAAACTAATTTCACAGTTTGTGTATATACATTAGGAGAAGCGACATTGTAATTGCAATTTATAAAAATAAATTGCATTCCTTGTTTTAGATGAGTGAAAAGCTATTGTTTGTTTTATTTAAATATAATCCTTATTCAAATGCTTTTAATTGTAAAGATATACAAAAATACTTAAAAATATTTAGAATATTATACCATGATGAAGTTTAAAATTAAGTTAACTTATTCCTTGGAATAAAATAAGTTATAATGAATATTTCCTGTCATTAGATATATTTTTAGAATTGTTTTATGACTGAACAACTATAAGACATGTAATCTCATCTGGAAGTTATAATATGGAGTAAATCAACAGTCATATTATAAATAGAAAAGGTTTTTGTACGCCATTAACTCAAAACTAATGGACCAATTTCATAAACTATTTCAGAGTTTGACACACTCTGTATACATAGGCTATATTTATAGGCAAATTATTAAAAAAATAAAAAGAGGAAGCTGAGCCTGGATAGCCTGTCAGATATAATTTATCAGAGACTCTAGGTACCAAACAAATCACGCCTAAGGCCTAAGGCGTTGAAATATGTATACATTTGAATAAAGGTTCTAGTATATTTTCCTTTGTTAACTTAATTTGTGGTTAACGTAAACAAATATGTAACGAATACTGCATTGAAGATATATATATATTTCATCAATGTAATTCCCCAAACAACTAAAGTATGGTCCGATCGGCATTCCTGGTTAATAAGTATTATTTAATAAAATTAACAGTAAGATTTTCTATTTCTACTTTTATTGTCTGTTCTTTGTTCTATTCAAGTCTATATATTAAAAAAATAAGTTGTGATCTCAGATTACAAGCTTTATTATAAGCTGGCAAAAATTTAAGATTGTTGTACAAATTGGATCATTAGCTAAATGACTGTTTAAGCAAACTTACTGCAACATATTAACTCACGGGTTTTACCTTGGTTGTAGCTGTCTTTGTCTCGCTTACGGAACCTATTTCGTGTCTAGTATTGCTACCTCTTTTCCGCACACGTGTGTCAGTCATAGAAGAGCCAATATAGATATGAAAGGTATTTTAGAGTGAGTACCCATTGTGAACTACACTCAAAGAAACAAGAGATTCATGTGAAGACTTGGAAATCAGTATCGAACTTACATATAAGTATTTTCGAATGAAAACTTCTCCTTTCCCAAAAAAAAATATTTTTTGGTCTGATATGTTGCTGTAATAATAATTTATTTAAATAAAGATTTGATTAATAAGAATCATAGTAGCATGTCGTTTTTAACACTATAGTGGAATGTTTAAAATTTTTATAGAAAGTCCTGTATTCATTTTAAGTGTGATTAATTATTTATTTAAAATAGTTATTTTAATTATAATTGTATACGACTTTCTTCTTCATCAATAGTAAATTGTTAAATAGTATACGTTGTACAATTGAGTCATAAGTCGTAATACAACTGCAATGGATAATTTTATATTCTTTGATGCATCAAGCTTGTTCTACCTCAAACAGCCTGTGCGAGCGCAGCCCGCAGGGTTATACTGGCGTTGTCGCATCCGCACGAAACAACTTGAAGTTGACACGGTACACAAATCATCAAACAAGTTACAACTGGCAATTCAGTTACATTCGCATATTGATGTGGAGCTGGTGTATTTGTGTGGTGTTATTTTGTTTCGAATTACGAGGGAGGAAAAACTAATAATAGAAACCAGAATGTAACAAAACAAAAGTGAATTTTTAATTAAAAAATCTCCCCAACTCCCTTGTTACTAACGTTGACAAAATACTTTCTAAAACGTATTTAATTTTCCGCGTGTGTCTCGTTTCATGCTCGCGCCAACAAACGAGTGTTTGTATGTATAAATATTAATTTTGTAGTTGTTAAACATTCAAAATGACTATATCATATGCCGGTGAAGTTCCCAATGGTAGCAGTTTTGGATGTTTCTGGCGGATACTATGCAAGTAAGTTAAGTTTATTGCGATGAGTGAGTGGCTTGTTCTACAGTATGTTTACCATATCGACCCTGGTCCAGGGCCACAGACTCGCTAGAGCTTGAACAGCTGTTCCAAGCAGCGACCACCTTACGTAGGTACTTTGTACGTGATGAAATTGCGGGCCGTTTGCCCGTAGTTACAATTGTTATTACAATGACTCCTCCAGTTATTGTGACGTAGGACTTGTTTTGTTCGTTAAACACCACCCAACTCTCAACATTTTAAACGTTTTAAATAGTTAAGAAAGTTCAATTTTTAAGAATCGATTGGCCTTCGCTTTGTCGTTTTAAAGGTGATGAATATGATTAGTCCAAAGTGAACTGGTGTTCAATGTTGGCTCATTTGGCCCTGACAACGAAAAGTGGCGAAAGTTAACTGTGACGCACTATAAAATACCTACTAACCTTTTCAAATCAATCGGCTACAGCTGATAAATACGTATTTTATGATTACTTGGTGCTTTTAGAATCGCCGTAATAAAATCGCAACGATATACCTACATACTACTACGTGGCTTTTTTATTGAGAGAATGTTTCTTCGTTGCTAATAATTGTAAATAAGATGTAAAATAATTTAAAAGCCAGGTCTTGCACGATGCGAGTTTCAACTAAATTCAACTAGACCTGTTTTTACCTCGGCAAAAAATACATGTATTCATTTCGTTTTATATTGTATAAATCTTGTATATGTATGTAGAGAGATCCAATTGTATATAGTTAAATAAATAGAAAATTCTGTTGACAAGCAATTTTGAAGTCTATTTAAAATTTACATCGATACTAAATGATAACGGTAAATACATTTGAAGCTATGGTATTAAAATTGCTCTTCTTGCGTTTGAATTACCTATCGTGAAATTCAAACTAAATACCGCTACTCTTTAGTTGTTTGACTACTTGATTATTTGTTTTGCTTTTCACCGATGAATAAAAGCAACGGTGAAATATAAAATTGCCTTAATGCATACGATTAAAAAAAATACATTTACTTTCTACAAAATTATTTCTATATATTAAATGTACATATTTTATCTACACATCCCAAAAGACTAATAAATATAAATTTGTAGTTAATTTGTAATAGCCGATGATGTTAGGAAAATATCACAATTACCACTATAAATATCCATAGAAGCCTCTGCGAATCACAATCATTCGATTGTGAATAATCTTTGTGTTGTGATGTATTCATATCAAAAGGCATTTCAAAATAAACGTTTATTATACTGATAGGTGACTTTTTAGGAACAATACTATACTGTTTTTAATATTCTCAATACTTTATTTAAGAATCTTTCAGTAAAAAATACCAATTTTTTAAATGTTTGTTACGTATTACGCCGTTTAAAGTAAAAGTGTTTTAGAGAAATGATAATTGTTACGAAATAATCGCGGTTCGTGATCCGTTGCTAAGCTTCCACTGAATAAATTAACCACGACTGAGTTTCTTTAAAACACGAAGTGTTTTGACGAAATTGACGTCACGTTCAATCTCAGAAAAGGGAATAATTTACGTGCAAATCGTGTGACCCTGGCTGATCGTAGTTAACGAGGGCTTATTTTTGCCCTGATCGTTTTCGCTATGTTTCCCAACAGTGCGTAAGCCATCATCCTTCAGGGCTTTGAAAATATTTTAGTACACTTTTCATTTGATTGATGATGATGATACCTATATATATGCTTTCTACACGTACCTATATTCCTGACAGTATAGTTTTCGAATTAATAACAAGTTATAGCTTAGAAAAAAATTATGTTTAGAACTTTCAAAGAAAATCAAATATTTTCTATAATAATTGTTTCAATTATCTCAAGCAACATAGTCAACGTTGAACCAGAAAACCGTATTTCACAAGAAATTAATAAATACAATAATTTAATAGAATGCATGTTAATGCGCAAAAGTATATAAATAATATGTCCAATTTTTATTTTTTTATATAAAACCTAAACATAACAATCAAATATGTATTTAAAATATTCTTAACCAACATAGTAATAATAAAAATAATATTTATAAAATAATAATAATATATAAATTATTTAGCATACCTATGTATATTTTTGTGCTTGCGGCCGTCCGGCCTGTACTCCCTTCGCTTTGTTCTCACTCTATCTCCTTACCTAAGGTTTCATCACAATTGAAATAATGACTTGAAAACAAACACTATTTCCACGAACCTGGAAACATTTAGATCGTAATTTACCAATTTATACCAGAAACAGATGTATGCAACAAAAAGTATTTGAAAAATAATTCTATAACAGACTACGTATACATTTACTCCTGTAACTCCAATAAATTAATAATCTTCTTCGCAAACTTCATTACTGCAGGTCAGTACGTCACGCCGACTTGCTACCTCCACATCACTCTATCCTCAGTGCATTAGAGATGTTGAGACAAAATTGAGGAAAAATTGTCTTAACCTGATCAGACCAACGGGTAGTCGATCCACCCTGACTTCTCCTGCCATCAGTCCTCCCTACCGTTACCAACTTCTCGAGACTATTTGGTTCCCTCCTGGCTGGAAAATTATTTTATATTAATGATATTTACAATTATTACAGGCACAGAAGGCTGATCACTTACTTGCCAATTCGATTAACAAATGATCATGAAACAGATACCGAATCTGAGGCCCAGACCTAAAAAGGTTGTAGTGCCATTGATTATTATTATTATTATTTAATAAAAATTAGTATCAGTCAGTTACTAATTATAACGATACGTTAAGTAACGTTGTTATATTATTCAAAAGCCGTAAGAAGGATTGTTGATCTCAAGTTTCAAATAAATGTGCTATGTTTTCATTGTATGTACAATACATTCAAGTTACCTAAACACAACAAATTACTACACCTTAGAAGGCATTATGGCAAACCGCAGTTATCTTTTCCCTTTTGCCTTTCACCTCTATCCTTTAAAATAATCACAATACTTGCAATTAAAAGTCCAACGAAGAAACCCCGTTGCAACCACCTAATGTAACCAGAAAGTCATACGTTTTAACGCTTAAGGCTTTAATAACAACAATTAAAAAATATGTCGAACTTACAATTATGGAGCTTCTATCAGTAACTGTCCCGGCATTTTGAGTTTCTAAGCGTTTTTGAAATAGATAATTTATTAGTAAAATCTCTAATAATTATGTAGAAATTACTATATAATTAACGTACAGGACTACTTTCCCTTAGATTGATAGAAGATCATCGTGCATAGGACCCTCTTGTCCATTTACTTGTTCGTAATATATCATACGTTCACCTGATTACGTTCTTATACCACCAATTTGTTTTCAGATGGCGAGGAAGTGTGTATAAGTTGGTTTGGCGCGAGCTGCTAGCATACCTTACACTCTACTATACTATTAATTTATTATACCGTTTTGCAATGACGGAAGAGCAACAGAGGTAAGTCGCTTCATAGTTCAACCAGTTATGTAGTAAGGGTCTCGGGTGGGGCTTCAGAGGAGCACGTACATGCATAAGCTCAATAGAGATTAGTCTCTGACTCGACCTGGAGAATATTATTGTTCGTTAACTTCTACTAAAGGCATCCCATAAGCCGGGTTACCTATAACTTAAGGGCGTTTAGAACGACTTGTTTGAAACGCTAATATACTAAGTTGTTTAAGGACTTCAAAAGCGAAAGAACTCAATTGGAATGTGGTTTTATTTGACTCGTGACACTGCTCATGAAGTTTTAAATGATATATATTATATCTAAGAGTTAGACTCCTCTAAGTAAGATTGGAGACATGTTCTATTTGTAGAAAAAGCTTTTAGAGAGGGCTTTAGTAGGACTATATAGGCCTTAGAGTTGAAAACATAAATTATAAAACATTGGTTCATTAATTTTTAACGACCTATTCATAAAACCTTATATTTTCGTGATTCTCTGCATAATTATGACTCATCTATTGTTTAGTTATTAGACAATTAATACACAAATAACCTTGATGTTACTCTTTCATTGGGAATGATATTTGTGGGATGAGATTCACTCTTACTCAATTTTCTGACACCCTTATATAACAAACTTCAACTATGGTTGAGCGAAAACACAATTTACACATAGAGACGTATAAACTTTTACATTTTTATTGCGTCAATATTTGTTTATAGTTAAATGTTTATTTATCACCAATAGATCCATAAAAACAGTGGCGCTACAACCTTTTAGGTCTAAGCCTCAGATCTGTGTATACTTTGCTTTTCTTGGCGCAGCCGGGATTCTAACCGCTGAAGCCACCAATTAAACTAATAAATAAATAGTAATATTTAAACTTGAAGCTTACCCAATCGTTCGTCATAACAATCCTGGATAATACTTAGTAAAAAAAACTATACCTATAATATAAATCATTCAAAATACTTATTTTGCGGTTAACAAGATTACAGCTATATAACTCTGATACGTGAAGTAATGTTTACTTGTTATTGTTAAATAAGATATTTTAATTAGCAGTTATGTAATAATATCCCATTTAAAATTATTATCTCACGGGGCTTAATTTTACTGCCATTTTGTTTTAATCAGCGGAAACAATCGCATCAAGGTTGGATTCTTGCATAGTACGTGAATAATATAATAATTTGCGATGCACTATTTTTCCTTACTGTGTTAATTAATTAATATTTTAACATCAATGCAACAAAATATGCCTTGCGTATATAATAGTGATGACAAAAATTGTATTGCACTTCATATATTGTATTATAGATGTGTATGTATATATTCGACGTAAATGGTCGCTGTTTTGGTAAATTTGAATAATATTGAATAACGGGAGATATGTTTAATAACCTTCGCAACCTTACACCTTTGATAACGAGTGTTTTAATATTCCATCTTCGTCATTTAACAAATACAATTTTGTGGTTTCTCCTAAACAGTATTTCATAGACAAAACGGACATAAAAATATATAAATTTGCCCAAAAATCTATATTTTCATGTAAAATATAAGGCAGTAGTGACCTGCTTCATAATTCATCTTAAGTGAACTTATTTGAATTTAAATCGAAATGTTCAATAGTACCAAAAATTATTATACTATCTGAAGTCAGGTTTAATAAATCACAATTAATAAGCATACTATTTTCCTTATCTGTTACTGTATTCATTACAATAAACAAGTATCAAAATGTGGTAGCGACTTGAGATTTACAATAATCACTCTCTGAACGTGGCGAATGAGCAATACGCGTGTTTATTTTAACATTATTCAAACTACTTAGTACTTACTGATAAAGCAAATCCACTATTCTAGGAAATTCATTTGAATATGCTTACGAATAACAAGTAGATTATTTTTTATATTTGCCTCACAATTGACATATTTTTGTGTTATGTACCTGTTGAACGCTAACTTGAATACCAGACGTGACAAATTTTTGTATGACTTTTGTTTTGCGTCTGACAATTTTTTTTACTAAGGTAATCGAGAGGCATGCTTAGCGCTGAGTCTCGACTGTGATAGGAACATTATGAAAGGGGATTCATTAGAACTATTTTTTATTTTGTATGTATAAAAAAGTTATTTCTTTTTAATGAAAATTCATTTTTTCTTCAACTTTTTAATTATTTCGAATTTGGAACACGTATATTATTTTAAAAACTTGTTTCGATTTTGCGCCATTTCACATATTTTTCAGAGTTCATTTTAAATTACAATATGGAATGGGGATGTCAAAGCCCATTAAGAAGCTAAAAATCTTATAGCGTGAAATGAAGGATTCCAGGATTCTGTCGCGTATATAAACAAACATAAGAGGAATGCCTAAAATCAATCTGTACTATTAAAGAGAGTGGAACGATCAAAACGCCTTCTGTGGCGATACGCAGGTGCACAAAGCACAGACATATCCACTTTGCCGATGAAAAAAAATTCACGATTGAAGAACTCTACAACAAGCAAAACGATAAAGTGTACGCTCACAGTTCTAAAGAAGCTGCTCAAGTGGTCAGAAAGGTACAAAGTGGTCATCATCCTGCGTCAGTGATGGTTTGGTGGGGCGTGTCTTATCAAAAAACTACATTTTTGTGAAAATGTAGTGAAAACTACAGCTAAAGTGTATCAAGATAGAGTCATGTTGTGAAACCTCTCAGTAATACACTATTTAAATATATACCTTGGACTTCCCAGCAGGATTCTGCACCTGGTCACAAGGCATGAACTTTATAAGAGCTGAATACTGGCCCTCATCAAGCCCAGACCTCAACCCTTTAGACTGAAATTATGGTCAGGTTTAGAGCAGGCTATGTGCTCTATAGCTCATAGTCTGCTTTAAACGGCACTGCAACATTCAGTCTCTTAAACAATCTTTGGTAATTGGGCAGTAAGCAGTGGCGAAATTTCCCTTGGGAAATGCGTAAATCCATAGATGGCCAAACAGATAAAAGGCCTGTATAAAAGACAAAGGTGGCCATTTCGAATAGAATAATTTTTTATGTTTGCTGAGGTATTTAAAAAATTAAACTAAAAATAATATAAGTTAGGAATAATAATACATTTTGGACGTATACACTTATATTAAACATCTTATAACCATATCCTTATACGTACGTGTTGAATTTGAAGGTGAAATTTCCGTTTAACGAATGTGAACAGTTATAATTAATTTCAGTTTATGAAATGTAAAAATTATCTTTTATGATTAATTATATAAAAATATTCTAATAAAAATACGTATATTGTATATACATCATAAAGGAAGTTGCCCTGAAGTTAAATGGTCTGAGTATAGTTTCAATACATATATAGTATTACAATATCAGTTACACTAGTTATCCATCGGTAGGGTCGATAATTTTATTACCAACGCATTCAAAGGATTCCGATCACTGATACAATAAATAGATTAAAAACTCAAATTAAATTAAATTTATTAATTTTAAAGGGAACATTTATTTCGTCAATATTTTATTCATAAACGTGTTTAATATTAATCTCCCTATAATAATTTATTGGTTTGCCTCATACAGCATCCGTTTCATTAATGCTTTATAGGCAAATACCGGTTTTTTTGTATGAGAAATTCTTAATTGCGTACTTAGACCTAAAAAATCTTAGTTGGAGCCGAGGATTGCCCACTCAACTTTAAGTTTTACATACTACATTATTTAAGTACATAAGGTACCTTCAAATAGCTATGTATTATTTTGGCCTAATTACTCTCATGACATTAAAAAATAATAAATCTGATTAAACATTCTTTAACTATTTAAACATAGGTTTCTGAGGAAGGCGTTACTTGTATATTCAAGCCCTGACTCTCCTTGGTTCGTCAGCAGGCAATATCGGGAGTAATTCTTGTTTTGGTCTGAAAAGCCATATATATATATATAATATAATATATATAAATAATTAAATAATCTTGACATATACCTTTCGTAGCTCATGACGCTTAATTTATTGTGCGTTGTATTTCCCTTCCGCTTTCGTGTGGAAAGTGTAGAAAATACGGATATATAACATGGAAACGTCTGCCCAATTAATAGAGTCAAAAAAGGAATAAGTGATTCGAATCTATATTATCTAGACGAGTAGCTTTCCCCGGATGTAGGCTAACTGAGGTGCGGACTCGCCGGAAGATGGGAAAGACACTTATTTCCCTCTAGCATTGATTGTTATAAAGAATATAAAGAAAAAGAGTACTAAATGATCACCTTCAAAAGTTGTATCTTCAGTTTGAATATAAAGAAAATCAATACGTTTGTACAAAAATAAAGTGTTTTCAATAATTAAGAATTAGCGCTACTAATAGTAGGTTATGTCAATAA
This sequence comes from Pieris brassicae, assembly GCF_905147105.1. NCBI lineage: Eukaryota > Metazoa > Arthropoda > Insecta > Lepidoptera > Pieridae > Pieris > Pieris brassicae. Next base: position 9,602,864 of record NC_059680.1, read on the forward strand.
ATGCTCGATGTATAAGCAGCGTTCACCTGGGCTAGTCGAAATGGTCACTGTACATGTGTTTATTAGTACCAAAAGTTGACATTAAATACAAATAAATAACATATTGTAAGCGCCTTAGCCTACTCAAATAGACTGAATTTATATTTCATAGACATTCTATCCGTGAAACCTTTTGAAAGTTTATCGGAAGTCGATGTATGTCGGGATCCGAAGATATAACCTCCTGTTTATTATTGAATAAGCTAAGAATGTAAAACTAAGGATTCCGTTAACACCAACAAATGTATAATTGTAAGACGTCATCCAAGAAAGTCAGTTTATATGTCTATTTAAACAAGTAGACTTAAAAAGCTTTTAAGTCAGTCGTTTAATAAAGCTTTTAGTTTAACTATGCTAGGCAACTAACCAATCTTTATGTACAATATTTTATCCCATAAAATGTTACTGTTCGTTAAAAGTAAAGGTTAAATTGCGTGTATCGAAAAAATGCGTTTACAATGTCACCTACATAATTATGCGTAAGATATTGCGCCAGACAATATAATAACTGCATACATAATTAGCTTCTACCCGCGGATTTACTCAGGGCCTAACAAAATTTGAATTTTATATATAAGGCTTCAGGCTTATTGTCGAAATATAACTACTCTGGCCATAAACACTGTTACGTAAAAACATGTATTTCTTTCAACCTTTTAATCATTTTGAAAACGTGGAACACGTATATTATTTTAAAAACTTCTTTCGATATTGCGTCATTTCACATCTTATTCATTATCATATTACAATATAAAATGGGGTGTTAAAGAAAATAGGATTGCAGTGATTTCCTTGCACAAAGTTTTCCAGACTTAGTATCAATCAGCCCCATGTTCGCATATCGTTCTATCAACAGACACAACACCACTTCGTCTGTCGAAGATCTTAAAATATCGGGGCGCGTGTTGTTAGAACTACAAAGGCTGTTAATGCTAGAAGCTAAAAATCTTATCGCGAAAAATGAAGATTCCCGCTAGGACTCTGTCGTGTATTATAAAAAAAGATCTGAAGCTTATCGTCTATATACAGGACATGCCCTAACTCAATCTGTATTATTTAATAGAGTGGATGGATCAAAACGCCTTCGGTTACGATACGCGGGTGAAAAGCACAGAAAATCATCTTTACCGATGAAAAAAATTTCACAGTTGAAGAACACTACAATACTGTATAACTAAGTTTGTTATGAAAGAGCTAGAAACCCTGACACAGGTATATTTTTTACTTAAAAGGGTTCCCAAATCTTACACATTGTAATGAAATTGAATTTAAAATGAATAAACATATTTTATTATTATTATTATTATAAGCAAACTTATAAAGTGTACGCTCACAGTTCTAAAGAACCTGCTCAAGTGGTCGGAAAAGGTACAATCTGGACATCATCCTGCTTCAGTGATGGTTTGGCGAGACGTGTCAAGGACCTTATCAGGGAGTCACAAAAATGTGGTTTATTTTTGTGAAAAATGAGTGAAAATTTCAGGCAAAGTGTATCAAGATACAGTCTTGGGTCATATTGTTAAACCTCTCAGCAATACACTTTTTAAAATGGACCGTGGACTTTCCAGCGGTACTCTGCACCTGGTCACAAGGCACGAACTACCCAAGCCTGGCTTGAAACCAACTGAAACCAACATTTCGGACTTTATAAGAGCAGAAGACTGGCCCTCATCTACCTCAGACCTCAACCCTTTACACTTTAAATTATGCTCTAAATGAAACGGAGAATTTGGAGCAAGCAGTGGAAAATTTCCCTTGGAAACAGTGCGTCAATCCATTCGTGGCCAAACAGATATAAGGCCTGTATAAAAGCCAAAGGTGGCCATGTCGAATAGAATATTGTTTTATTTTTGCAAAGACTTTAATAAATATGTAGATATAAATTTTAATAACATTACATTACTTCATAAAAACAAATGCGTTTCCTTTGTAACTGAACTTATGACTAGACTAGGTACATTACATTTCTTCTTTAGTATTTGAAGCACAAAAGCTTTGTTCCTAAATCCCGTCTTACAGTTTTATCAGTATATTGTGTGATAATTGTTATATGTTTTTTTTTCATAAAAGTACTTTCTTAATATGGATAAAATGATTAGGAATTAGTTGCTACGTTGCCACACGTGTATCTTCAGCATATGTCAATATTTCACGAAAGTTATTGTTATTAATTTCAGTCTCAGTACGTTTATAAATTACTAAGACCTTTATATTTAAATTCTAGTCGAATCAAGTTGTTTCATTAAAAAATAACTAGTTTCACCTTGAATGCGATATAATTGTTTTATTTTTTCCACTTGCACACCGGTGCCAGCTTTAAATTACATGAATTGTCAGTAACAAGAAGATATTCAAATTAAATATTTAGACCTGTTTTGCTCGGTCTGTGTTTTCTGCCAGTTGCTTGCTTACCAATACTTCTTCTAAGTCGCCTTCAATGCGAATTCCTGTTACTGATTTATTCCATTATAATCTTATTCATAGACTTACTTTTTCGTTAATTACATAATGTCTTGTTACTTTAATTAATTTTAAAGGCGTAGAAAGTTAATTCATATCGTTGCTATTTGATCTCCAAAATATTAAAAAAAAAACACTGCGCTCTAATATTATATATTACAACATTTTCCTGCTAAAAGTATACGCGGAAATTTTCCGCCAACCACACGAAATCTAAGTTACCTGCGGACATTATAATAATCATATTTTTGTCTGAGTTTAAAAGTGTATGATGCGCAGCCATCTACTTTTTTATTTTTTCCCGGACCAAGGACCTCGGCTGTAAACGTGTTGCCTTGTGGTGCTTATTTATTCCATTGAATGCTATTGATAACTTGAGTACACTTTGTATACTCGGTAAGACAATGTATGTTTGTATTATCAGTTTATTCAATGGCTAACATTATCTTTTGTGACTCATAAATATAGTTTGCTCAGTCCGCCGGGTGGGCTGCCGCGATAGGATTAGCTATAAAAAACTCACTCATTATATGCTAAACTAAATAATTCCTACAATTGAACCAGTTATTTTTTTTCCTATATATACATTTGTAAGGTTCGGGATTTATCCTATACGATACAGTTAATATAATAATTTTAGCCGAAATTTTCAGACATTTGGTCTACCTACACGAATACTTTTCATTTTCATAATGTTTGTTATTGTATATTGAAAAAAAATCGTATTGTTTACTTTGTTTTGCCTTGGCCACCTCACAGGACAGATATGAGACAGTACTATATATGCGTTCCGCCTATTACAAATAATATCTCCTTACAGGATATTCGAGAAAGTGCGTCAATACTTCGGCGCGCAGAGTGAGACGATTCCAATGTCGTTCGTCCTTGGCTTCTACGTCAGCCTGGTAGTAAAGCGGTGGTGGGAGCAATACAAGCTGCTTCCATGGCCAGACACACTGGCACTGTTTATCTCCGCTGGTATACCTGGTGCGGTGAGTACTACTAAAATATCATGCATTTTTATTTTTAACAATAATAGTTTTTTTTTAATATTTTCTCTATTTACTTAGTGTTCAAGTTCTTACTAATAAAATTGATGTGGCATTGAAATTAAAAGGTGACCTTTATTTGTACACAAATACTGCAAAGACCCATTCAATATTCTTTATTCAATATTCAGCTTTCTTTATAGTTACGAAATTTTAATAAAACTTTTCAATTGTTTTTTCATAAAATCTGATGTATAATATGAGTTTTGTTTTGTTTTTAATCCTCTATAATTTGTATATATAACGATTTTCCTTATAAAACGCAATTTATTAAATGATGTCAAAATCCATTCAGAACAAAGCAAACTTTGCAATTAACAACTAAGGAAGCGTGTATATTATCCGATTTCATAATCTTATTAAATAGATTGAAAAATCGTTTAATTTTTGCCTGTTTGGTTATTTTTGTGGATGGATAAAGGTGATTATACCACTCCAGAGGAATTTTAATTAAAAGTGAAAGTTGCAAAGCGATGTCGTATATTGGGACAATTAACTAATCTCCATACTAATTTCACATATGTATTCTAAAACCTGATTTATTACCTGTTTAAAGCTCTGCTCTCAAATGTTACGTTATGGCGATGTATAATTTAAAGTTTAAGATTACCGCGAATTATTTTTTCCTTGTTGCATTTATTGCGAAACGTGTGTGTGTGTGTGGCTTTGCGATTTGTATTTAATGTATATTTTTTTTTATTTAATCCATAGTTGCCTATTTCAACTATAATATTTGTGGTATGTGTGATGAGTCATATATTTATTCTCTTGAAAAGCACGTAAATACTTACGTATTATAGAATTAAGCGTTATACTATCACGTAAACGTGTATACTCGTTTGATACATAAAATATATTTTAATTTCACAACGAATTAATCTAACTAACTTCGATAACGCTTGTTTTGTAACGTCTTGTCTGAAGTCCTTTAACGAATACCGTACTCCAACTAGTATTTCAAGTCACGAGCATTATGATTTCTCTTAAATTAATCAAAAATAATATAGAAAAGACTTTGACCTAAAATTAAAATAATTTATTTTAGTAAAAAATCTCTATCTACATACAAATAATTGGTATGTTTAGTTTATTGTATTGCTAATTCGTTTGAAGACCTTGATATAGACTTTGTACACATCGCGGGTGTGATTCGGGTCTCATACATACATCGATGGATTGGCAATAACGATTTACATTCTGAGCCGTACAGATGTCATGGCCTGTCCTTGCCAAGTGTTTATTACCTACAGCATACCTTATACGAGCCGCCGTTGCTCAGCGGGTCACGCACTTGCTTTGATCAATGCGTTTAACGAGGTCTTGGGATTGATTATAGGCAGAGAGAAATAACCAGAGAACATATAAAGAGGTTATTCATCGGCACAGAGACCATACGACACTGTTATTACAGAACAGTTTTTACTGTGTATCTGATACTTGAAAATCCCTAAAGATAAAAGTTTTTCATGCTAGTAAGCGTGAAATATAGGAAATTGAGTGACGAATTTTGAACATCAAACTAGTTATTGTGGCCGTGTAAACAATGAAGTAATAAATGACCAAATGTACATCGGTCGTCGATTTATTTAGTTGTTAGCTGATGACGTCCGTTATAATGCATCGTGTTAAGCTAAAGACAGTACCCGAATATACGCGATAATAAATGTAACCGTTTACAAGGAGACCAACTGTCTAGTACATCTCAAACACATCTTGTTGAATCCAACCAAATATGGTCTCCAACTTATTGAATATTCTCTTGGTTACTTAACACATATCTTAATAGAAAACGATTTAATTGCCAATAGATATAGAAAAAATGAAGGCCCAAGGAAAAAGCGAGGCAATATATACGAAAAGACTAGACGTTTTGTTACCGAACAATACCACATTCATTTGTAAGAAACGCTGGTTATTTTGTTCTTGCTGTTGCACAAAAGTTCGTCCTTCTAAGCAATACTTATCTCATAATAGTATTACGCGGGTGATAAAGTATGCATGAAATCGGTTTCACTTTAACTATGACTTACATTTTTACGAACAGAAGCTCATAAATATTCACCAAACATCGTCCACATTTGATGGAACTAGTTTACTAAACGGTTTACATTATACAAGAGTTCTTTTAATTTAATTTTAAATTTTAATCACCCATACTTTCTATTATTAGTAGTAGTTATTAGTTTCGTATGATCAATATTTTGTAGACTTTTAGTGTTCTTGGATATTCTCTACGTTTTAGTTCAATTTCAATTGTTCGGATTCGAATTTTAAATTAAGGATGAAGGTATTCTGTTAGGCTGTCGAGAAGATAAAATATAAATCATAATTACGTGTTAAGAGTTGAACAAATAAATTAAAAGTTTAAAACATTTTGCAATCAATAGAGAGAATCACAGACAAGGTAAAATACCAAGGATTTCACAAGTTATAATATTAATTGGGCATTTTTTTTTCTGCGAGAATATTTTATGCCGTATGATTGTTCACGTCTGACGCAGGAGCTATTGTTGTTTTTCTAAAACATACTTATATTATAGCTAGTGTCCTTATAATTTATGACAAATATATTTCATGAATAAGTTAAAATCTAAACATACATATTGGAGGTTGGGCTTGTTTCCTTACAAAAATTTACTATTAACTAGACTTTAAACAACTATTAATAATAATATGTGTATATATTCTTTAATTTACTATCTAGATTTCGACTACCATAAAATAACAATAGTCTAAAAATGTGAGGCTACCGTCAAGAGATTTCCTTTTCCCGTCTGATAGAACTACCTACTGTTTCGCAAACATAATAATGAGTACGAATACCACGGCTGCCGACGAAACGCTTTAGTCTGTGGAGGTCGGACTAACGAGTGAATTTTTAAAATAAGAATTAACAGATTTGTTTAAGCTGTAGGAAAACAGGCTTTTAGTCTTAGACATTTTACAGTGTACTTTGAACCTAATCACTTGCAGCATATGTGCTATGTGATTTTGCAGTATTATTATTGTTAATTGTATATAATAACGTCCATAAAGATGAAAAGATCTGGTCAGCCTTCTTAATAAATCTTTAATGCGAACATTAATTAGTGGCTCGTTACAGCCTACTGCCATACAAAACAATAAATATAAGGTCACAAATACAATATCACGTCACGTAAACGCTTGTACGTACAATTATATGAATATATCAAATCATCAAAGCTTAATTATTGGCTGGTTCAACCGTACTTATTGATTTAAAATTTTCAATAATAGAGTTTTCTGTTAGTTCGTGGTGTATTAATGAAGTATCGATCAATTTCTTTGATATAAATTTTCGACATTCATCTTTCTATATTTATATAAATGGACTATCGATACGTTTTGTTTAAATTTGAAACTGACATTTGCGCACCATTCTATAAAATAAATTTAACTCTTAGCTATATATTAAGTAAAGGTATCGGATTATATATGGATAATAAGGATTTATATCGTTCCAAGCAGATTAAATAGTTTAGTTTGTAGGTTATATGTATTAAGGGCTCATATTGAGGGAAAAAATCGTATATGTCAAGACCGATATTTTCTATATTTACCTCACATTTAAAGGATTCAATTTCGAAATATACTCCTACGAAACCAATAAAAGTAAATTCAAGTTCTGCCTTACTACCAACAAAATAATTATAAAACGTGTTTTTGAGTAGAATTCGACTCGATGTTAAATATAATTAGTGTTATATAAACGTGCAAAAAAATAAACAATGGAAGTCAAATGAAGAATTGCAGTCAATGTTATCGAGTCATCAGTACCTGTAGAGATAAAAAAATAGTATATAATAGTGATTATTGGTGTTTGCTACATGTCCTATAACAAAATAAATAAATTGTGTCTTGATTGGGACGATAAAGAAGCCTACGTATATATAACTGCTAAAAATATAATAAATATAATATCCAGTCACTTTTGAAAGTCTCAATTAAGGCGACGACATTTTGTGTTCAAATCATATGATTACTCTTTATGTTTAGCAGTTCAAAGTATCAATACCCGTTTGTCCAAATTCGTTAAATTAAACTCGAACTATACTGTATTAAAAGGAACGTTTGATATTTCACATTATTAAGAGTTGTATGCGAGAATATAACAATTGATGAGACAATATAACGAGCTTCTGACTTGCAAATTCTTCCATAAAAACATTTGAGACTTCGGTTTAGAGATGTAAAAAATATGCTTATTTTTAATACATGATTTAGGACAAATACTTTTATACATAAATAGTTTACTGATAATTTATTATCACATAGGTTTTTGGTTAATTTTATTACTTATTATCAAAAAAACTAAATAAGTTTAAATATTCACAAAACAAAATATGTTTACGGTAATTGAGAAAATATATTATTCGTTAATTACAATTGTAATGATTATCGATTATCCCTTTTTAACAATGCTTACGTTCGCATGTAAAACTATCATTTTCAAGGTTGGAATTTGACTGACGGCTGGTAACTTTTATATAGAATATGCATAGACATTTAATAAGAATACATAATAAATAGCCGGATACTATCATAACTTATTTAAAAAATTTAGTGTATTGCATCATCAATGGCAATACAGACCCATATGACCCTTAGGCTCCTCAAGTATACTTCGTCAGTGCTCCTCGCACATAACTTTGAACCCATATTGTTTCGAGGTCATTGACTACTTCATCCCACCAACGCAGCCTTGGTCTGCCGGGTTTTCTCTTGTCAATGGGTTGTGACTTCAGTAAGGAGCTTCAGGTCGACCGCCATTCGGTGCACATGTTCCTTGACCACTTGAGCATTTAAAAATTGGACAATGTTGGCGACGTTAAGGATGTTATAAAGTTCTACATTATACCGAATACGCCAAACACCGTCGTCGCAAACAGGACTAATGATTCTTCGAAGAATCTTCCGCTCGAAAATAAGGAGAGCAATCTCGTCTTTTTTGCTAAGGGGCCAGGTTTTAAAACCCTATGTGAGCAGTTTTGTACAGAACAAGCTTGTTATTCTTTATCAGAAGTCGCGATGGGAAATATCTACGAAGGCCAAAGTAGCAGCGATTCTCTCAGCTGGGATTATTATCACTAGTTGAGCCCAAGTAAACAAACTCCTCGCATTGTTCAAATGTTACGTCTTCCACGACAAAGGGGTTTCTTGCTCCCCTTTCTTTACAGAGCGTGGAGGTGTACCATGGGGGTTGCCCAACCTAAGATGGTAAAATTGTAAATGACCTCCATGGTATTCTGAAAATATGGGCCGGGCACTTCAGTAAACTGCTTAATGGAACTACTACTAATGAAAATGTTACACCTGACGGACGACTAAGAGCTGAATAATCTGCATCCGCGATCCAAGTCTTTTGAACCAAAGGATAGGGAGGAGCCAAAGAGGATGATACGATGGAATACCGTAAAGACTCTTAAAACACGGCGGCCCCAGTCTTGTTTGTTTCCTCCACACGCTTATAGAGAGGTTGTGGATTGATGAAAGAATGCCAAAACATTCTAACTCGGGAGTAATCATACCCTCACATAAGAAAGGTGACACGTACCAACTGCCATAATAACAGAGGCATGCTACTTAATACCGCATTTAAAGTTAATAATATGATATTAAAGATACGATGACACGTTAAATTACGTCGGAGAGCTAACCTAATTTATCATTCGCTTCAGCCATTTGTCGAGAATACAATTGGTCAATATCAATGTGGTTTCCGTCCCAACAGATAGACCAAGTTTTAGCACTCAGTTCGTTACTAGAAAAGATGACGGAATCCGGCAATTTAGAGTATTACATAGTAATAATAATAATTAAAAATAGATAGTTAGATAACTAAAATAATTTAAAAAAATGATGTCTTTCGCAGTGTATCTTTAATTCTGGCAGCATTTCCTCGTAGCATTGTGGTATTTATTCGTTGAGTGAAGAAAGTATCAGCTCTGGGGTCACCGATATATTTTTAATTAGCGCCTGTGAACTTATAACCCACGGCCAAGGGTACGAAATCATAGTTGTAAGGAAGGCTCATCTATTTTAGCCGGTTATTCCGTCTGCTCTTTGGCCGCGCTATCTTTTGTGCTTGTCTAATGGAGGTGAGACGTGGCTAACTCCAAGGTTTCAAGGACGTACTACCCGGCTCCTTGTCATCTAAATGCCAGATGGGTTCAATATGGCTGAGATATTGACGGAGGCAAGAGAGTGACGTATGACATGGCCATGGAGGTCACAGTGTCCAAGGATATTTACTTCAATGCCACAGTGACTTATGCGGATTACGTATAGGCACTCTTAAGCGAGGGTTGTTGGTAATTCGAAGTGATTCAGGGTCAAAAAGGATGCCAGTGTTGGGAGAACGTCATGCATTATGTTATGACCGGCTTCCCTAGACGCTACTACCACCAGCCCCGCGCGGTGTGACCTAATAAGTTTTGGAATTCAGATTTACAAAGATGATCATCCCAGCTCCTTTGAAAGATGACGTTAGAAGGCAAGTCTGTTTAATTAGCAATCTTGTTGTTTGTAGATTTAGACCTTTAAGATAAGGATGAGAAGATTATGATTTTACCTACCAGAATGCTAGATTTATGAACGTCGGAAAAGCTACACTTGTTATCATGCATACTCCAAATCCACCGAAGAGAATAGAGAGCAATGCTTGAGACAAAGTAGATGTTTGAAAGAGAACGTTTGAATAAGCATTTAAAAGAATTTGAATGAATTATGAATTTTCAGAATAACATAAGAGTTATAATATTAAACTTACATAATTGTGAACATCTTCTAAAAAGTGCGCTACTCGCGAGATACAGAAATTAAATTACATAAAAGAATTTATTATTTCTTACAAATTATATTGTTACGGTACAACCGTCTTAATCGTTTCGTGATGGCGATGCTGGTAGTAAGTTCGTATTAATTGTACAAAAATGCACCTGCATCTCGGTCAATGGTCTCTTGCCTCAATGGCGTGACATCGTGTTTTATTTTAAACAACTATCTAATGAAGAAAAACACTTCTTGAACGGATTGAAGCTATGTGTTATTATGAAAAACTTATAATTATTTACATAATTCTAAATTTTTAATAAAAATTATCACTGCTGCAGATAAAGTTGTGTTATCTGTATTTATTGCCCCGAAGTCGATATTGACTAAAAGATGACTGTGATACTTTTGACATTTAACACCTTTTGTCTTCAATCACCGTGACCACGCACGCTGAAAAGCACGCGAAACGTCGGATTTTTTTTATAAAATTTAGAATTATGTAAATAATTACAAGTTTTTAATAATAATACATAGTCAGCTACAATCCGTTCAGAAAGTGTTTTACTTAATGTGTAACAGCTATGTCAACAAAAGACAATACAATTATCTAATGAGATAATTAAATCATATTTCGTAAATTAAACCCAGGCCAATATTATATCTAATTCAGTCAAGTGCCTACTGACTAACCAAAACCTCGCTGTGTATATTTGAAATCAAAATATCATGTAAATAAAAATATGGTTCTAAATTCAAATTTACTGCAAGTTCTCAAATCAAGGACATAGAACGGACGAGAAGGACTGAAAACTCTCCGTCACTCTATTAATTTGCTAAGATTTTTTTAAGGCAATCTTACCTTTATATCATGCTCTTCATCACGTGTTAAAGCATTTAATTATTGTTATTAAATAAATATACGAAATTAAACGAAATATACATATTTAAAAACGATAATCCCGCAAATTGCAAGTCCATATCACTCTATGGTACATTAAAACCTCACGGTTCGGAACTTGACGGGTTTAAACAAAGCTTAATAAACAGAGTTAGGTAAGGTTAGTCTCATTTTATCCCTACTACAGTTAAAAACAAAGTTAGGCAAAAATTTGTTCCCTACAAAATTGAGTTACTTATGTATTTTTATTTATAGACTTAATAGAAAGTCTATGATTAGGTCTTTACCGAGTCGATTAAAACGAGTACAGTCGAAATTGTCTGATCCTGACCATTGACCATGATCATGAACTGATGTTACTTTAACTATTACAATTCATTCAATTTCCACATTAATATTAACTGAAAATTGGTGTTAGGAGTCAGAGTCGTATTATATTTGATTATAAATAATATTTAATTACAACCAAATCGGTAAACTATTAGTAATTATAAATTATAGTAGAGAACTCTTCTGTGGTGATGCTTGAAACTTAATGAAATTGTTAACTAATGTGTGAAAACGCTGATTGGTTTCATAGAGCAGGTAGCAACGGGATATTAATTGGAACTAGACAATAGAAGATATATCCTCGTCCTCCACTGGTTTCTACAGCAGAAGCTGTGACCTGCGATGTCTCCGGCGTTAATTCGGTCGTTGGTCTATAATTGGACTATCACAAGCATACAAAGATTGTTTTGATTCGAATTTCTTATTGTCTCAGTCTCTTTTCTTGTTTCTTAAAAAAAGAATCTCTCTAAATACTTAATGAATTCTCCATGATTGATCGTAGGTTAATTTTAAGCTTATTACTCTACATGCGCACATATAAACATGGTTGGTTGGCATCTGGGTTTTTAATTTGACAAAATGTTTGCCAATTAGTAGGAACGACAAATACCTTAATTGTATAAATTCTATTTTTATTTCGTTTCCAAATATATTATCTAATGATCAAGTTTTGCTACTTATTTTCGAGTTAAACTTCCTTATTTTCCTTATTAGAATTTAAATTAAATAATATAACTTCATTTATGTAATCTTATAAATACAATAACACAACAAAACTTACATCATAACAGAAGCAAAGCGTTGTATTGTTTGTCACTTGAACATTTTCTTAAGGATTACATTGTAAATTAAATAGGTATAATAACTCTGTTATGACAATTTACTTTTGTTTATTTCATACCCATATACCTAAAATTAGACATTTATTCTTGATGCGTGTTGTACATTAAAATCACATTTGTATACACTAAGTATAACGTTCCAATTTAGTATCCCTTATGAAAATATCGATGTGGTAAATGCAAAAGTGCTCCATTGAGGGTGCAGTGACTCTGAATCTAAGGGAATCTATAAATCTTAAAAATTAATTATACTACATAATCGTCGTTTATATAAAGATAGTTATAAGTTAGTCTGTCATTGTATAAAGCAATACCATAATTACTGTCGATATGTTAAATAAAGTTGTATATTTTATTAATAGCGTTCGTCAAAAGACACGTTGGTTTGATTTCGGAATGTACAGTTAATACCTAAATAATTGCTATTACCATTACACGATGATGTTTTTTATAGACTTTACGTATTTATTAAATATATTACAGCAACAAACAAACTTCGGCATCTATTATCAGGGTAATTCAGTGGTACCATCATGGGTGTTCCAAATATAAGGTCAAACATTGTGTCCAGACATATTTTGATGTGTCCCCTTGCTAAACCAGCCTTTCTTGGATAGCCTTCTGTATATTCTTTCTACTTTCATCTCTAAAGTACAGAATGAGCTTTGATTGAACATGTTTTGTTTTAATTTTTATTATACCACATCCAAGGTTGTCTTAAAACGCCTTTTAAGGTACCCTTATTTGCCTTACCTTATAATTTTCGGGTGTTATTTTGATATTTGTAAGTTGCAAAGTCTCTTTAAGATACTAATAATCTATTTGTATTCAGAGAGTGTTAGTGAATTTATATATTAGATAACCTTCTTCCTTAATCAGTAGATGGAGATCAACATGAGTAATGATTAAAAGCGTATGTTAACAGTTGTAGTAATAAAAAAAACACCAAATTCCACCTTGGGTCCTCCTCCACTAACTCGATGTCCGTATCTATTGCCCACCACTATGTGTAACCAGTCCATCGAGTGGCGATATGAGTGAAATTTTCCATGAGCTGTATCAGTTGACGTTGGGTAAATTACCATTTGCCCTCTGGTCTATAAAAAAGAATATAAGTCAATTTGAAAATACATATCATAAATACATACATAACATAATCCGATAATTAGAATCGTCCATGGGTTCAACAGCAAAATATTTCAATGTTCTGATCATTCAAGCGTTGTATTTAATTAAGCCACCTCAAAGCAATTATAAATCTACTATATTTATGGGAATATTTTGACATAGCATTTGGAGGGTAAGGTTAAATTAGCCTCCAAAAAGCTTGATGTGCTCAGTAAGGCGAGACGGTACTTCACTCCTTGCCACCGCTTGCAACTCTATAAAGCGCAAATTCGGCCCCACATGGAATACTGTTCTCACCTCTGGGCGGGAGCTCCCCGGTTCCAGCTCCTTCCACTTGACCGTATTCAAAGAAGAGCGGTTCGAATCGTCGATGACTAATCCCAATACGAGCGGCTTGATCCTTTGGCGTTGCGTAGCGATGTGGGTTCACTCTGCATCTTCTAGCGGATTTACCATGGAGAGTTTTCAGAGGCTAAATACGAAATTCCACCTGTATCACCTCGACGTCCGCCGTTCCACGAGCGCTTTTCAAGGCAATTTTTTCTGCGCACCAACGCTATGTGGAACCACCTGCCCACTAAAATTTTTCCGAACCAATTCGACTTAAGGTCCTTCAAGAAAAGAGCCTACCAATACTTAAAAGCCGGCAACGCACTCGCAAGCGCTCTGGCATTGAGAGTGTCCATGCGCGACGGTACTACTTAACACCAGGTGAGCTTCCTGCCCGTTTTTGCCCCCTGTACTATAAAAAAATATATTTAAGAGCTTGTTAGTAGAGTAGATAACTCGTCTTTGAAATAATTGTAAAGCAAAGACAATGGTGTAGATCGCTCGCTGACGATTGATTAATTTTTACAAAAAATTCTATTTGACTATCAGTATGACCTAACAAATAATTTAATGTCCTTTAATTATTTTTAAATTCATTCATGATAATAGTATAACTTTCAAGGCAAATTGTTTATTTATACAATATCAAAGCACAAGCAACTTCTTATAAACAAGTAATCTATCCGTATTTATATTGTAATAATAACATAAAGTAACCACAGGAAAGGAACAACAAAGTATGCTACATACAACCTTATTCGACAAACTATGACGTTTTAAGTATTATAAAAAGTTTCTGCTCTGTACGGCAAGCTAATTATAACACTCAAGATAACTGGTTCAAAGGATATAAAATGTCATTCATACATCCTTAGATCATGAATATAGTTAACGCTTTGACGTTCCTTTGCACAGTACAGTATAATACATGTTTAATAAAATACATCAATACAGAAGGCTTCGATAAAATCTTATTACCATTTGACAATTATGTGTATGTTCGGAGGTTGGAATATTTTTATCTAAAGATGTAATAGTTAAATGAAAATTACTGACTTTATTTTACCAACTATTTTTTAATTAATTAAAGATTTCCTATTTACAAAATAGTAATTATTCTGATGAAACGTCATGCAAACATTCCAAAAGTACTTAAAATTTTAAACAAAATATGGTTAATATACTTTACTGTTTAATTATCGTAAAAACTTGTTACGTCTTACAAAGGTACCAAAGGTCATTATCAAATGTATAAGTCTGGAAATTTTTGTGTACGCGCAGTTTATTGAAAATTATTTTGCTGACGCCAACTGTGGGTGTCGTGCTGTTCTTTTAATTTGTAACTTCCTCCAGTCTTATTAAGGCAGCTTAGAGTTGAGGTGAAGGTTATGCATTATTTAAGGAGTATAAGCTAGCTATAACTAAATTATTGTCAGACCATTTTATTATATCCGAGATGGAAATTCATTTGCCAATCAACCTACACCAGACTGTCTGCTATTCAGACACCGCGTTAGAGAGGCTCCAGGGTCATTCTACCTGGGCTTTGAGGCATACTTGTTACACTTATAACCTCTGCAGTACATACTAGATAGGAGGTAGGAGATGGATATATCTTCACCTATTTACTCCGCATCTTCTTACCCTAGGATTCGTCCTAGAGTGCTCTCTTCCTCGTTCTGCAGCTTTCTTCTGTAGCGTCTCATGCTCACAGAAGGATACCTGCATGCAATATCTCGTCAGTGCCGACTACAAAATATTGGCAATAGCCAGACCTGGCATCCATTGATATTTCCTTTCTTATACGTTTAAATAGCTTCTTTATCCGTAGTCATGTAAATGTTATGTCAACTCAAGTTATGATCAGGTTTTTTTTGCCAATATGTTTATTTCGCATCAAATTGCAATTGTCTGTGAATTCAAATCTAAATTATTGCAAAGTCATTTTTCGTCAGATTTTTTTGTGTTTTCACACTTTTATTCAGTGACGGATCTAGAATTCGGGGTCATAGTGAAATTTGTGTGTATAATATATGTACCGATTTGCAAAGATTTTATATAGAATCTGTAAATATCCTCACGGTCAGGAGTCCATGACGAGACTCACTAAGAGACGCCTCTAGCAAGATACTTTCCAAGGTTAGCATAGATTCACCATTGCCTATTTCTATCAAGAGGCCTCGTGATTGGAATGAGTTCCTTAGATTACGTTATAAGTATCATAAAGGCATATGACGAAACAGTATAACACCCCCCTGTATGTACAGTATCCGGGATTGACACCTTTCATCTCGTATCTAGATCTGTCTAGCTGTGTTTAAATACACATATGTACTCATGTCAAACAGTTTACGCAATCATCACACACAGAAGATATCATGTTAAATTTCTAATATTATATAAATCTTTGATATGATATTACCACGATTTATTATAATTTATTTCTACAAAAGAATGAAGTTATTGTATTTTGTATATTTTTCTGACAACTTTATATAACTTCAGTATATAATTGAGAATTCTCGATCGGATTAACCACGATATGTGGTAACACCTTAGGTGTTAAAACCAATTGTAACCAATGAAAATAATATTATTTTATTATAATTAATTAAATTTTCATTAAAATTTAAATGTATAATATACTATTATTTTATTGAAATAGCCCCCGCGAACTCTGTTACGCCTTAATATGATTATCATCTACTATGAAATACATACTAACATATGGAATATTTTGTTACACTTCCCTTCCCCTTCACTTTTCACTTCACAAAAACCTATGTACTAAATAAAACAAACTTTTCGATTTTTTTCAAGTTCTATAAAAGTCTTCCTCAGAGTTCAAGGAATCAATGAAACAACAAATTTTTGCGATCTTTAAGTTTTGAGCTTAGCAACATATTTTTCAATTAATTTTTATTCTTATAGATAGATTAGAGATGCTACACAACTAGTAACCTATGACATCGAAGTTTTCTTGACATTATTACGTACCTTTTTCTAATTTAAACGCTTTGGTAATCCTAGCTAATAAATGTATATATTCAATTGTAAGTATTTTATTACGTTAGTTCACAATTAGACACAGATCATAATAAGTAACTACTTCTGAAGAAAAATATTTACATATTACTGATGCTTCACGACCATTTAATATCTAATACATAAGGTTGTCATAGAATGTAATGAGTTACATATACATTGAAATTATTATCTCATCAAAAATAAAAGCAAATTCAGCACCAACTGGCAATCTCGTCAATAATTGGCCTAGCTTACATAGGTTTCGACATACACACCGCGGGCCTAGATATTATGAAAAGTTTAAAAAATGTAGTAAATTTTCACCAAAAGTAAACCATGAGTATTACTTATAAATAAGTATTCGTTATTGTTATAACAGGTGTAGAAATAATACTTTAAAAACAAGGTTAATTTGTTCTATTAATGTTGAGTGATGTTGCTTAAATAAACTAATTATTTTAATATTTTATATACGCAATTAAAATAGTATAAGTTTGAAAATGAAGAAATTAGAATGATTTATAAACAATTTTCTTAAATGTGTATATATTAATTGAAACACTAATAAATTAATAATAAACAGAGTCCTCCTAATAAATTATACAATCGAAATCAACTGATTTCGGTATAATAAATTGGACGCGTAGATCTAGGTAAACGTTTAAAAAATATTGATTACCTAAGATAATTTAATTGACGTTACATAAAGCCATAATCATTTATGAATTGTTAATTATATTTACAATCGTAAATGTTATATAATCAATTATGACCTATCTATTGATTTTCTAATAATAAATGAGTTGGAATCCTTATTTATTGCTGATGTTCCGTGTCATTACATATGCATGGGGAATATATGACTCTCTGCATTATCGAATAATTAAATTTGAAAGCTGTAAAGCTGTGTATGCATCTCTATAGCGATTATAGGCTATGGAGTATCCCCCTAAAACCTAACCTAGTCGCTTCCCGCTATCAGTACATTAAGACACTAACTAGGCATCGGATTTTAATTAGGCAAGAAAGAGACTTGTTAGAGATAAAAAATCCTGTTAAGGAAGGTTTATAAATCTCTCTTCCCCTTTAAGCGTATTAGGTAAGAGTACGTTCGGTCATATCTCTATGCGGTATTTAGGCAAATAAGGTCTCGCAATATACAAATCTAATAATCAACATACAGCAAAAAAATATATTTTGTTCCTTTATTTCATTTCATCTCATCATTTTATTAGTCGAATGGCCAAGGATAACAAAGTTCAAAAGGTATTGAGTCACCTATGTTTTTGTATTGTCTTATCTGTGACCTTATTGATAACAGGATGAAACTGGAAGGCTGATGAGGAGAAATATAGTTAGATACGCGATATTAGCTTATGTGATAACTCTTCAGAGAGTATCCCTACGAGTAAAAAGACGATTTCCAACTTGGCAACATGTTGTTGATTCTGGTGAGTTTCTTTATCACTACATGTTAGAAATTTACATCTATCTAGTTATAAATTTTTATCTCGTACGATTTAAATTTAAATTGCCAGTCTCTTTAATATATAGTAAATACTACTTCTAACCACATAATAAACTATTGTGCAATAATTCAGCTAAATCTAATTTATATAACGCGGTTATATACATACATATGTTTTGTTATTTTAATAATAATACAGTTTTGTTATAGGACTCATGCTTGAAAGTGAGCGTAAAGTGTTCGAGAAAATGGATGGGAAGAGTCCTATGTCTAAATATTGGATGCCCCTGGTTTGGGCTACGAATATCATCAATAGGGCGAGAAAGGAAGGACTTATAACTAGTGATCACATCGTTCAAACGCTATTAGTAGAGCTTTCGGATATAAGACGTCGTCTTGGGGCCCTTATTGGTTATGATACTGTATGTGTACCACTGGTTTATACGCAGGTAAGCTATATATATTCTTATTCCGCTTATTTACAATGTTAAAAGCCTTAAGGAATTAAATTGAACTTATGAGGTGAGTTATCGTTTACTACTTTAACCTATGGTTTCTACGAATCATAAATACAAACAGAATCAATTACCTTCAAATCGTCCATAAAAAGTTAATCATACAATGCACGGTATTTACATAAAATGGTGACGATGCAATTTGTATAGCATATTATGTCCACGTGGCTTATTAGGGCGTGTATTTTATGCATTATTTTACATATTTTTTATACAATTCTACTGTACTAATTTACCTCCGTCTCACAATTTATAGTCTATATTCCTCTGTCCAATATTTTTAGGTCGTTACTTTGGCTCTATACACATACTTTGTAGCCGCACTTATGGGTCGTCAGCTGATTCCACCAGCCCCTGGAAGTACTTCAAAATACGAGCCTGACGTCTACTTCCCGTTATTTACTGCTCTTCAGGTAAGATTGAGAGAAGTCCTCGCATGCTAATAGCAAGTTCAGGAATGTAACCAAATTTATATTTATATATGTTTGCCAGCCTTTCGGTGTAAGTCTGACTTTTGAGACTTTTTCGTGCCTTACTAAACTAACTAACTAAAAAAAGGTGGATATCAAAACCAGCTAGCGGATTATGATCTTTCAAAGAGATGTTGAGAAGAGACGTTCCCATAACGGAGACCAACATATTAAAAGCTTTTACTACTTTATACTTAAATGGCTAGTATTTTGTACTAGTCTTTTTTAATACCGTTTGGTGTTATAAATCGATTTTCTGTGTTACAGTTCTGTTTCTACGTGGGATGGTTAAAAGTAGCCGAAGTTCTAATTAATCCCTTTGGCGAAGACGACGACGACATTGAACTCAATTGGTTGATCGACCGACACATTAAAGTATGTAAAGCTTTTAACATATATATATTTTTAAAAAAATACTAAGGACTATTAAAGTACGATGTAACACTATTATATTAAAGAGCTACTTCGAAAAATAACCTATAGAAATGATATTATTATAACAGACATCTCTTATATTCTGATCATAATATATTGTGATATACCAGAACATAAACCAGTGGCGCACTGGTTAGGTCTGGCCTTCAGATTTATGTATCTCTTTCGTGATAAATGATCAGCTTTTTGTAATAGACACGTAGGTGATCAGCCTTCTCTTCCTGGCACACATCGTTGAGTGATTTTTATTGATGTATTCTCTATAGTGACGATTCAAAATTGGGAGACGCGTGACTATTATTCAATTGACCTAGTTAAACCATGAACATTTGTAGTCATAAATTCGCTTACTTTTTCATCAGTGTATCAGCCGCTTAAATTTTCTATGAATAATGGTATCATTACATAAAAATAATTATTCAGCAATAAGCTTCATAATATACTGACAGTAAACAATTATTGCGATTAGATCGTAATTCGTATAATAATATCTGTATAGAGTTTGCATCAACTATAATTAATAACTAGTAATTACTATGTAATGAGTACCTTCGCTACGAGCTACGAAGATTCACGTATATTAATATAGCAAAAAAATTGAGGTAGAGCAATTTATTAGTTTTTGCTAATATTACAAGCAAACGAAAAAAACAATATTCATTTGTAGTCATGGAGCAAAACGAAACAAATTCTTAAAACATATTTGGCGTGTGTTTGAGTTCTTTGTTGTTTAATGAAATTATTTAAAAAATATTTTCACATTAGACTACAGAATTCTACCCTTGATAATGTAAATACCATCATATACGTAGTTACTAAAATAATAATAATTCAGTGGCGCTACGACCCTATACGTATGGTTTAAAATAGGAAGTTAGACCATAATGGGTAACATGTGAAATCTAATTACGCGTACTTTTGAGTGTTTAAATGTTTCCACAATATTACCTGGCAGAAGAACTTACTCGATAGAACAACCCTCTCGTCGAAATCCCTTTGGAGTTATTTTAGCGAAATACATAAATATTATAAACTCTTACCAATAACGAGTCCGGCCCGTGAATAATCGGTTCGATAAAGACCTTTATTAATTTCCATCCCTTGTAATTCCAGGCTGCCTACATGATTGTGGATGAAATGCACGAAGAACATCCGGAACTATTAAAAGACCAATATTGGGAGGAGGTGGTGCCCAAAGACCTGCCTTATACCGTTGCATCGGAACACTATAGACGCCACGAACCCCCTTGTTCTGCTGACCACTACAAGGTGAAGGCTGAGGATTCGGTTTACGCCAATGTCAATATACCAAGGAAGAGCCATGATGAAACATATGCGGATTATGTAGGTATTCCTGATATTTAAACGAATCAGTTATTTGAATAATATAGTATAATATTAAATAATCTCGTCAAAAAATACGACTCGTAAAATGCATGTAGCTGTATCTTTGAATCACTTTTATAGGAAAGTGTGGATACACCTATAGTGGAGAGAAGAAAAAACTGGTTTCAACGACAAATATCTCGAGTGGATTCTGTCCGATCAGCATCAACAGCATATTCTTCTGGTGGATTGTTTGGAAGAAACCGCCTTAACTCAGTTGTCTATTCAAGTCCAGAGGCAGGGCAGACAGCTACGCCTACCACTTCGCACCATAAAATGTCTTTGTATGAGAGACTGGTTGGACGCAAGTCGGGAAGAGGGCAACTTAGACAAAACTCAAAACATGGTCAGTATTGATACATTTAGAAAAACTCACTCGACTTTAGTTTGTAGTAGGACTTTGTTTTAAAAAAGATGTCTTCTAAAATATCAATTATTCGTCTTTTGGCTAAACGTAGTAACCGTGTTCGATGGGATATGTACGTCACATACGCGTAAAAAGGACATTGATTTTGGAGCGACCTCTAACGAAAGAAATACCTAATTTTTTGAATAATTCTAATCTCTCTTATCGGTAAGTCCGAATTTAAACCTAAATTTTTAAATTATAAAAAATAAAAAGTATATCTGCTTAAAAGAGATACACTAATATATTAAACAACAATCCTTATTTCTGTTTTTAATAAAACTCCGTATAAATTTCATACGTTTTTAAGCATAAAAACGCATTCTTTAAAAATAACAATCCTATTTATGCTGTAATACAAATCACTTGCATAAGTGATTTTGTATTAGCTGTAAACATTCCAACATTGTATAAATATATATCATCTATTGTTATTATATATTATTCATTTTACGGAATATTGTTTATAATAACATTTTATATTGTTACGTAATTGACTGATTGCCTCCGAACGTTCTCGTTTGTTTGCAATGAGATTATTGTATTGTATTAATTGACATTTGGATTGTATAAAGACGTAACTAGAGGGCACAATTCTGCCGTGTCTTTAAACATTTTTATTTATACCTTTTCTTATTAGAGGTAGGTAAAGTTGTCGTTGTGCATAACCCGCTTTTAAACGCGCGTCTTAAGGGTAAAAACCGTATGTTAACTAACTTTACTCTAGTTATTAAGACATAATATTCTCAAATGGCAGAGCCAACAGCCGACATTTTTTTTATTAATAATATATTCTTTCTCAGGCCAACGAAGTAATGGTTCAGCTATTCCCATAACCCTTAGAAATAGGCCCCGTATTCCAACTCCAGAAGTTACAAAGGAAGTTATAGACAGAGAGAATCATCTTACGATGGGGATGCCTAATATGGGTGTTATAATGGCACACCAGGTAAATTTTAATTATTTAATAAAACTAAATTTGAAAAGTGTAATCCTTGTATCCACCAACTATGACTCCTAAACTTGCCGCCGATAATTAAATATGTGTCATGTAGTGCGTAAAGTATCTCGATCCACGCATGCGCTGCCCAACCGCCCCCCCATCGGTTGCATCCGAGTCCAGTAGTCGCGACAAATGGCTATACGATTGGCAACGCCCGGTGAAGCTGGAGTGATTTGTATCCCGGGCACCTCGTGTTGTTACCCGTGCTTTACGAATTAATAAGGTTATCAATAAATATTTTGTATAAGGGCTACCAAAACGAGGTTCCAGTGCTGGGTGCCTTAGTACTGTCACCTATAGAAGAACTAGATAGCGGCTCAGTAAACAACACGCTTCACGCTGGCCAGCCTGGGACCACTGCGCTGGCGCAAGCGGTACTATCACCGAATTTAGCTCAAGGTATTGTAATCAAATACTCTACTTAAGTATAGTAACTTATGATATGTCATACAAATGCTACTAACCTGTGAACTAAGTGTTTGGTTATTAACATAGCGTTTAACCCGGTTCGATTTCCGGTAAGGCAAAGTATTTTTTTCAGATTTAAAAAAAAGCTAAATAGAGATTACATTAAATTTACATTACATTGTTATATTTTTAAATCACTCAATTTAATCGAAGTAAACACTAATTAAAATTTTATATGAAATAAAGATCTTGCTAAAACCCTTGAACACAGTTAGAATTATTATTATACATTGATTTTTTGGTTTTCAGGGCTACCCGCTATGTTGAACACTAATAGTATTATATCTTCGGTAACGCTAACACCTATGAACGTCAATCAGTTGAGTGCAGTCGTAATGTCAACTGCTCCATCGACGCCCCAGGTCGATCGAGCCTCCACGCCACAAGCTACTAGAGCCACTGTTGTAGAACTACCTTCTGACCGTGACAGCGAACACAGCGGAAATGGCGCGCCCACGAACATGAAAAGTAGCCTTAACGGTTCGAAACGCGGCGAAGTCTATGTTTGATACCCATATACAATTGACTAGCTAACTTTCACAGGAAATACTTCGTAGCCACAGTGGTAGTGATGTGCCAACTTAACCCTACCGTGAAATAGTTCTCATTCAAATGATTGTGGCAATCCCGATTTATATACATACATTCCATTTATGTAGTACAAAGCTGTTATTCTTTGGCTAAACAATTGCTAAAAGTGAAAAGCTGTAATGGATCGATAGTTATCAACATGAACAACTTCTACAACGTAAACATTTATTGAGATTCACGAATTTTTTTTACATAATGGGTTATGTGTTATCTAATCGGCGAGAAATTTAAGTATGCAAGGTGGCTTCGGACGAACTAAGTGAGATTTTAACTGATTATAAATACATGTTTTATAATACATGATACAAATATAAATTGAAATTCAATCATGTTTATGATTCGTAAGACATTGACAATATTTTTATTATATTATGAATTATTATTGTGCCACTTTTAATTAATATAAGTGTTGCAAGCCGTACTAGATATATAAAATCAAATAGGTTAGTGAAGATTAAGAAAATATTTTTATTAATGATAAAGAGAATTTATTTTGTATCTCTATTGAGAAATGTTAATAACTTGGATCTTGGAGAATCTTGGAGCTAGTAACATAAATAAAATTGTAAATATACATTTATTAAAATCGTCATATTCTTACATCACGTATTTGCAATTTGTGTGTTTTTTTATATATTTTAATTGCCTTTTTAAAGCTCTTTATAAATTTTATGTTTACTTTTATAGTAAACCGTCCAATGTCCTAATGTAAGTACTTAGTTCCTAATATATTATGAAAGACACTGACTGTGGACGTCGCGCGCTTAGTGTCAGCTCTGAATTATCTATGTTAATATTTTATTACAAGTATTGTCGTCGTAAGATTGGTTTATATAATATAGCGCGCATATATTAAGAATAATGTACCTCTGATAATTCCGTCCAATTAAGGTGCTTAGGGATTTTGAATTTTACTATAATGTAATTATATATATTGAGTTAAAAGGTATTTTATTTTATTGATGTTTTTCAACTTAAGGATTTCGATTTTCATGTAGATATGTCAGAAACACAGTCATTCATTGGTTTTATGAATCTATGGATTAATTATTTGACTAAAGTACTTTTAGTC
The DNA here is from genome assembly GCF_905147105.1 of Pieris brassicae. NCBI lineage: Eukaryota > Metazoa > Arthropoda > Insecta > Lepidoptera > Pieridae > Pieris > Pieris brassicae. The sequence goes on from NC_059680.1 coordinate 9,627,576, forward strand.
TCTTTCTGTGACATTGTGTTTACGCTGCGATACATGCGATACTTTATTTGAAACGGTGCATTTTTATATATTTATTTCTATAATGGCGTAGGGCTGCAGCTGTTTACATCAAAAACAGGGTGTCTCAGCGCCGATTTTAAACTTTAAACCCAAATTTCTCGGTAAGCCGTGAGGCTAGCGGTAAGAGAGGCGTACTTTTGCAACGTAAGTGAAACGTTGTAACGGAGTAACGTTGAGTGAAACACAACGCAAATTTTGAAATCCGCCGTTTATGTGACGAGCTCTAGCATTCAGTTGAATAAGGTCATTTGTAGAGAAGTTCAGGGCGACAGGACGCATACTGTATATATATATAAAACTTAATTCAGCCGCGACATATACCTGTGCGATCGATTGAAACCATCGAACGCAGCGGCGACGCGGTGCATCCACCAAAATATATGTATATAACTGATAAGTATTATATATACTGTTAAAACGTTCCTTAGATATACTATTACTATGAAAATACTATATCCGTTCGAAGTGAGCATAGCGTGGGTCCTAAAAAATGGGTAATCCAGATGGTTGATGTTTTACCGTTGACATGCATGTAAATGATCCACCTCATTCAAAATTTACAAGAGGAGAGAAATGTATTTTCTTCCACATAGTTCTCGTGTTTGTTGCAATTTTATTTATGCTTATAATATTTATAATTCATTTATATGTCGTTAACCATACCGAAAAGAGTGCAGGTAACACACGACGCTCTGGCAACAAAGGTAAATTTTTGCTACATATCATTTGTATCACGCAATCCTATTGTGAACTGTACATATTATAATAGCTGCCACAAAAAACTTTTAGGTTTCCACATGATTATAAGGCATTTTGGGCATTGTTTGTTATTACTAAAATGAACCATTCCATTAGTTATGAATTCGGTTAATAAATCATTCATTCTTGCGGAATTTATTAACCGAATTTATAACTGATTAAAAATACTTTATCAAGTGATTTAAGCGCTTGAACGAATATTGATTTAATCATCAGCCACGTCGGCGTCTGTCTGGTACAGGAGGCAGGGTCTAAGGCATGTTGGTTTCCTCACGATGTTGGCCTTCACCGTTCGAGCGAATGTTAAATGCGCACATAGAAAGAAATTCCATAGGTGCAAAGACGCATGTTGAAGCCACTAGGCCAACACTCTCGATTAAATCCGTTTCATAAAAGTTCGAAATAGTTGCGTACTTCGTTTTAAAATAATGGAATATAATATTACAGATAACGTTCAAGATTATCCATCAATTGGTGTAGTTTATTTGGATGTAACACCAATAGTGACAGTATGTAACTCCATGCTCCTTCGAACCAAGTGGTCGATCTCTCCTGCGAACTGTGTCGTTATACGAACCCATCCAGAACTAGCTTTTATGCTGATGAGATGGAGGATTGATTATGGACAGGATACGATATGTCTGTATTTGTAATATAATATAATAAGTATACCCTTATAGTTAGGTTCGTGGTTAGTCGGTTGGTAAAATACTTGGTTAGGAGACATAGATACATACTTCTATTTTAAAAGGACTTCTGCGCGTTATAGAAATATTTCCATAAGTCAATATGTTTGGCGAGACGTTTTGCTTAACTTTGGAGAGTGTTGATTGAATATAAGTGCAGAATTATACCAATAGGGAAATCATAAATCACACTAAGTCTCGAGATAAATCTTACACTACGTACACAGTATTCGGTCATCTGCGACCCTAATAGAACTTACTTGAAGATGTCCATCTGCCAAAATTCATTAAAACAGTTTAGAAGTTTGAATGTACTTAATATATATACGAAAACTCTAAATCGAATTCAAAAAGACTGGATATTTATATCCGGATTCATTGCTTTACAAAAGCTTTATTAGGTACGTCTGCTCTTTTATATGACAATAAATACATTAAAAAACTATAGTTTATAATATTAAAACGGCTTATTAATATGTTGTATATTATATCTTATATATAAAATTTAAGATACCACCAAAATAAAACGTAGCGTGCCACACCCACATTTCGACAAAGATACTTTTAGCAATAATATCGGATTATTTGAACACGTCGATACGATCCCATTACAACAGTTTCTGGGTTAGTAAACATAATTAATAATAAAACAAATTGTATAATATAGAGAAATAGGATATATTATATCATAATCAGAATTCTATTTCATATCTAGTGAAAATCTATAATAACTACTCCGTACTAATAGTTAATAAATATTTTTTTGTAAGTTTTACGAACATTACAAATTATGTTTTATTGCTAATCTACGTGGAAATTTTTCAGTTAATTTAGATTATGTTAATTTGGAACATAGCTCATTCAATCTACGGATAATCACAAGAGAAAAAATTGAAGGTGTGTATGAAATTATTTGAAAAGAAAACGTCAGTTATCTTGTTCTGAAAGGAAAAAAAACTTGTGGGCCTACAAAACACAATGCCAGAACGAATAGCTATGTAATACATAAAACCTTCCGCCACTCCTCTACTTATCTTCTTATCATCTCTAAATATGATTAAGTCTCCTTAAATAAAACAATACTCAGAAATTCGTTTGGTTTGGCATTGACAAACGCATTATTGATTTACTAAATGTATTAAATTATGTTTTAGGCTCCAACAAATTATTAATTTACGATGCATCATACATAAAGAGAGAGACATGTATTGAAGATCTTTCGGTTATAGGAGATGTACGAAGCTATGAATACTGCATTATACCTAAGGACAAACCAACATTGGGTAACTTTGGTTTGATATTTTCGGTACATATCAATAAAAGTAAAATAAAAAGATTTTTCCTTACAGTGTATGGAGCGTTAGTTATGCTAAATAAAGAAGTCGTGGGTATATATTCCTGGGGCGAGCGAAATACTTATCGGCTCCCTTGTGTTATACTGAACGTTACATTTTATTCAGAATGGATTGACACAATCGTTTTCTATGAAATTACTTAATAAAATTAATAGATACAATTAACCTTTTTAATAAAATTGTATTATTTATGTAAACATGCAAATCACATTTCGAGTAGAATAGATTTTTGTGAATTGACGTGGATTTTCTTATATGAAATTTAATCCCAGTTTAGTTTAACTGTGTTAAGGGACAAATATAACTCTGACTGCAGGTATTTGTCGTATGGAATACAAAAGCTCCTGATGCACATCAAACAATTATTTTGGTTTTCCCGTAGTCTGATATAAAATATTTAGTGAATAGCCCATTCCACTATGACTGTAGAAGACATAGAGAAGAGTAGAGACATTAGTAGAGAAGATATTTGTTGTATAACCTTTGATTAGTATCATAGTTATCTGTAGAGTATTTATTTTTGTAGAAAGCAAAAAGTATATAAAACACTTCACTTGGAATTCAGAACGAAGGAGATGGTAACATAAAATTATTATTGATTGAAGTTTACTTTAAATTTCCCGCTCACTCGGTATCAGCTTTGTCATGACCTACACAAATATACACAGACTACAGAACGGCGTTGCTTGACATTACTGTAACAGATAGCACACATGAACAAATTTGTCCAACAGATACAGGCGAAAACAAAATACTTTTGCGGTAGGAGCTAGAATATCATAAATAAACAAAAGCCGAGGCACTGATTATTATTATTAATAATACAATTTATAATAAGTATATCATTAATAAATCTTTTTAACTAATTTAGAAAATAAAATATAGAAAACAAAGTGTCTAATAAAATAATGGCCACATTTAAAATTGATTTTGAACCGAAATTATACAAAAGAGAAAAAATAAACCCTAGATTGGTCTTCATAATTAGTTTACAAACAAGTACAAAATTTAAAAAAACTATACTATTTATATATTTCATAAATTTCAGGAAAACTTAATAAGAAAGACTTTTAATTTGTTTGTTACAAAATTAAAATAATTGTTTTTGTATGATAAAGTCAAAAGTACAACTATGTTGACATTCAATATGGCGGTATGTCGTCAGTGCTGTGCTGTATCGTGGTGAGAATTATTTATTAATTTAATGGATTTTGTTTGTATTATTATGTATGTTTCTTTGCAATTTTGTGTTTAAGCCACAGCTGTATAGTTATTTTTTGTACTCGTGGTGGTTTCAAAGAGTTCTTCCTATTATAGCGTTAGCGGCATTACAATTTCAGTTTCAGGACGATCGTCTCGTTTGTCAAGCAGTCGATATCTATCTAATAAAATGTAGTACAATATTTCGATGCGACGCTATCATATTCTGAGTCTAATTAGAGATATATATTTTAAGTTTTTTCGTGAACGGTTCCATATAAAAGCTTTATTAAGGTTCGTGATGGCGGGTTCTCTCGTTCGATTGTATTAATTGTGTGGTGCTTAGTGATGATGTTCAAATTAGAAAAGATTTGTGCGTTAGTCTCAATTTCCTTTTTCTAATAAAGAAGTAACCGACGTTACATTGCTTAACGTAACGTATATTCGAGGCTTAAAAATAATATATTTTAATCCACCCTCCTAATACTTTTTTTTTAATATTGGGAAGTTGGATTAAAATGTATATAATTTTTCTTGAAATTGAATTTGATATCACAGTAGGAGTAGTTTGTTTATTTTAATCTAATCTATCCTTATTTTCTTTACAGTTCAACTTTAGAGAATAAGTAATTATTATATATATATATATGTAAATATTAAAAGTTAATCAAAAAGCAACGCTGAATTGAATTACAAATTTGAAAATATAAGGCGATGCAAATAAGAACTCCGATCCAGCAAGCATTGAAGACATCTGAGGAACAATAGTATATTTCCAGTTTTTATTGTTTTCATAGTGTTCTGGTGCATAAATTTGTGATCTTTGTTCTAAAGACTTTGTGTTTTAAGGGACACAAATTTTGAAAATGTGATTATGTTTTACAATATAGTTAGCACTATTTAACCATAACACCATACTTTCTCTGTGATATATTGGGTTATAACTGAGATTTGGACTCATATATATTATTTATAAAATATACACTTTGATATTGTCTTCGGAGATATTGGAATGTCCGGCAATCCTCAGTGGAAATTGTTCCAGCCGCCAGATTCACATGTATCTCCGCTGCGGGATATTTTAGATCTCCAGCATTCTAACATGCAATCAAAGCAGGTATTTCGAAACGGTAGGTATTTATTATTAATCTAAATGTAATTCTATTGTAAAATCTAGTGTTTTAAATGTAGCTTAATATTATTTTCATGTCTCCTTTATTTTTAGGCTCTTTTAGTAGTGATTTTCCCAGTTCTCCCAGAGATAACTATAATAATATGAATAAGCCAAGTGGTGGGAATAGATTTGGCACGGGCTTCAATATAGATACGTGTCCAATGGGTGATTCTGTTGGTGTATTTTCATCGAGTTCCTCAAACAACCCCACTCAGTATGATTCTGTAAACAACCCACCCATTAGAGAAACTGGGATAATTGAAAAATTACTTGTAAGTTGACACTAAATTGTTTATAGGTTAACATTGATATGTCTGCAATTCCAATTGTATTGTTTCAACATTTATATACTATTGTAATTACATGAATTATATAATCAATGGGACAATTTGTTTTCAGCACTCTTATGGTTTCATACAGTGTTGTGAACGACAAGCTCGTTTGTTCTTCCACTTTAGCCAGTTCAGTGGCAACATTGATCATTTAAAGATTGGTGACCCTGTAGAATTTGAAATGACTTACGACCGGCGTACTGGAAAACCAATTGCTTCTTTTGTTACCAAAATTGCACCTGAAGTAGTCCTGAGTGAGGCGCGTGTCACAGGCATAGTCACTACCGAAGTTAAGGGGGAAGGTTCTGGTGATAATACTGGAAGAATATCCTATGAAAACCGTGGCGAGTGTTTCTTTTTGCCTTATACCAAGGATGATGTTGAAGGAAATGTGACATTAAGAAGTGGGGATGCTGTGAGTTTTCAAATTGCAACAAACCAAAGGTTAGAACTTATTAAGTTTTTTTGTAAATTAAAGTGTTGAAATCTTGGTTGGATAAAAAAACTTGCTTGCAACAAATGAGAACCAGCACTTGCTACATTCATGAGTATGACATACTTATTTTACATTGTGTTCTATATGGCACAACTAATATTTCAGAGGCACTCTGGGTGCTTGCCATGTCCGATTTGAGAATCCTGTACATCCCGTGAAATATCATGGGGTTGTCTGTTCTAAAAAAGAAAATTTTGGATTTATTGAACGTGCTGATGTTGTTAAAGAAATATTCTTTCATTATTCTGAAGCAAAATTAAAAGAGGAATTATCCTTAGGAGATGATGTTGAATTCATTATACAAACAAGAAATGTAAGTTTAGTAATACTATATTGTATACATTGTGGAAAATATTTAATAAAGAAATATGCTATTTCTAATATTGATAACATTGACTTATTTTTTAGGGTAAGGAAGTTGCTTGTAACATTACAAAACTACCAAGTGGGTCTGTTGTATTTGAAGATATAAATCCTGAGATTATGCGGGGACAAGTACTGAAACCCCTTGAAAGAGGTAACATGATGCGTGTACCACAAAATGATCCGCTCCCTGGTAGGATAAAGTACCGTGCAGCAGATCACTCTGAAACTGAGGTAAATTAATTTTCTTAGCAAAAACTGTATTTTTATTGTTGTAACTAGGTCTTCCTAATTTTTAATTATACCTTTGCATATATTTAAAGAAATTACTCAATACACAATTGATACCATTATTAGGTACCATTCGGTGACAAAGATCAATGTGGTGAATTCACACTTCGGCATGGTGATTGGGTCCAATTCCAAGTGGCAACAGACAGGCGAGATCAATTAAAGCGCGCAACAAATATCTCCCTTCTAGATGAGTCTTTTAATGTTTCAGGAGAACGGTAAGTTAATTCACATTCTTCCTTCCAATTCTATACACCTATATATATAATACTGTACATTGTTTATTATTTAATTAATTAAATAATTCATTGAATTAAACAATTCATAATATCAACAGAAGGGAGCAAGGGCTTGTCTGTTCCTTGCGAGAAGGCTTTGGATTCATTCGGTGTGTTGAAAGAGATCAAACCATGTCCTTCCATTTTGCTGAAGTCTTGCGTCTAGGTCAAGAACTGAGCGTTGGTGATGAGGTATGTATGAAAGGCAGTTTGGGGCCAATATCAAAAGGCAATTATTAGTTTTGTTATTAGGCATATAAACTATTCAGTCTGCTAACCATATACTACTGTTATACTATTTATTGTTGTTATATAAACACACATGGCCATAATTTATAATACCAGGAAAGAAGTTTGTTTTTGAAATCAACACATTCCTTTGTTATAATATAATGCTGGGTTCATAAGAAACTCCTGAGTTGTTATAATCCAGCGCAACAATTAACTTATGCTGCAGTCAGAAAGGAGTATACATATTGTTTGGTGGCTGGACATAATTTAATGTTATCCTTTTGTTTACACAATATTTGAAAATTACATTTATAAAAAATTCCAATGTGTATAACAGGTAGAATTTACTGTGGACCCAGTTACATCTTTCTCTAACATGAACACCCGTCAATCCGCTATCCGTATCAAGCACTTGCCAGCTGGCACTGTAAAGTTTGAGACATTGGTTGAGAAAGGCATCCGTGGTGTTATCAGTAAAGAGGCGCAATCATTTTCCTCCTCATCCAGCCCAACACGAAATGGAAGTTCGGTGAGTGGAGATATTTTCAGCAATTATATAATCTATATTGTTAATAAATAATTTTTATAATTGTTATTAATTATTAAAGATTAGGGATGTTATTATTATTTGTTTGTGGTTTTAGTAAATTGCAGTTCTCTACAATTTGCTATGTAAACTTAGTAATTTGATTAATTGTTCATATGTGTTCCTAATGTTACTTGAATTAATAAATTGTGTTTTATTTATTTTATAATACACATTTATATGCCGTTTGAAATCAATACATTTATTATGTTGTGCAACATTTATTTACAAATATCCCATAATGTCCAAATTATACAATTGTTTAACTGGAATTACTACTACTAGTCTTATAGTAGTAAGTCACCAATAGAAAAGTAGAGTGGTACATCTTTTTCCAAGACGGTTTTATTCTTTTAAATCTCAAATTTTATAAAAATAAACTAACGTTGAAATGGTTTGTTCAGTAGTTATTGAAAAAAGTCACAAAGGTTTGAATTTTTCTCTTCAATTTGTGCTAAATGTTAACAACGAAAGTAAGGATTTATTACAGTGTACTTTGTAGATATCTGCATTTTTAATAGCAGATATCTACAAATGTCGTCTTATTATTCTCGTTATATATAGTACCTGTAATTATGGCATTCTAGTTTTAATTATTTGTCCTAAGCGTTTTCCATAATAAGTATGAATCAAAGAAAAAGCTAGGTTGATAAAAGTTCAAACAGCGGAGCCTCTTCACTGTTAGATTAGTTAATGTTTTGAAGCAATCATAGCAGAGATCTGTTATATTTTCTTAAAAATTCTTTCGATTACACTGTCATGAATATTACAGCCAATAATGACGTGCATAATATTCGTCTATAATTTTTATTAATTACCAATGAAAATATTTTTTTTTTTGTTGAGCTCATTATGTAGTTAAGTTGTTATTTTTTAAATTAATGGGATCTATTCAGTTTAGGTTATATATAGTTCATACACTTGGCTAGGTTTAGGTTTTAGATTTGAATAACATAGGAAATTCCCACTTCAGTTACTACAATAACCACCTGTCGGATGATAACAATCGCGAATATAAATGCAATGTACCGTAGAAGCGGATGTTCGATTGTATAGTGCTATTAGATATCGCTGCCTTGTCGGTGCGAATTCTATATTTACTTTTACAATATTTGATTTACAAATATCTATTTTGGTATTAGTGTTGGTAAAAAAAATACCTTTTAATATATAATTAGGCACCACCGAACCTTGTCTTGCCGAAATTCAATACGTTTATGACATGAGAATCTGATTTTCACCCTAAGTACAATTATAGTATATATGACACATTACGATTGTATTATAATAATATGGAACACAACTAAACGTTAAAAAATACTGCCATTTTATTGTATATAATGTATCAATAAAATAGTATCTATGATAATTGTATTATCTGACTATATATATAAAAACTTGTAGTATTTTGATAATAATTACTTAGATTAGTTGGCTGTAACGGTAAAAAACTTCATTATTTGTTTGTTTTACAGGAAAATGGAATCATTACTTGCCACATCAATAACGTAAAGAAAAACATACCCTTTGCCGCTAATAAATGCGAAGTAAAAGTACTTCCACGTGTGGGCGACAAAGTTATGTTTGATATATACCAGGTAACATGATTCTTTTAGAATGACATTGTTTTAGATAATTATTACGAATAAAATTTAATTAAACGTTAGTAATTTCATAAAATTTTTGTTCAAGAATGAAGATAGGTTGTTTCATAAAATATTTCTTTTTTAAATAATGTAAGTCATAAAATCATATAAATTTAAAAACAAATTATAGTTATTCAAAATAATAAAACAGTAAAAAATTGCTTAAAATTTGTATGATTTTACACTTGCCGTATATGTATTGTATACACGCAAGGATTTTCATTAGGTTATGTGGATGGTACGTAATAAAAGAATATTAATACTGATTCATTGAGAAAAATTGTCTACCGAACTAATTAAAATTTTATCTTTATTTCATTTGAATGACAACCTTTGAAAATTGTGATTGATTCTCTGCACTATTTAGATTCATAATGCGGTTGTATATTAACATAAGATATTGTTAAATTACAGTCTAAGAGAACCAAAGACTTAGTGGCAATGTCTGTACAAATACAAACTTTGGGCATGGCCAACGGAAGTTCTGCTAACGGGAATTCTCGTCCCATCATGCAAGGGTTCATCGCAGCTCTGAAGGATGGCTTTGGGTTCATAGAAACAGCTGACCATACTAAGGAAATCTTTTTCCACTTCAGGTAGGGTATATTTTAAGCTTGCGTGTGTCAAATTAATAAATATGATGTCTTTAGTCTAAAGTAAAGTTCTTCAACGGATATTTTATACGAATTTATTATATTAGATTTGGATTACTAAAGAACTTTTTAATTTAACAAGAATTATGAAAATTTTCTCTATGAAATGCTTTTGCTTATTTATTATGACAATATTATCTTTTTGTATTTAGTCAAAAGTTAGAAATGTAGGAGAATAATATAATGTATAGCTATGCAATTTTTTATTTATTTAGCAAGGCAATTTTTATTCTTGAGGTATATAATTTTCAATTATATATATACGAAATAAGGGTCGTTGTTTTGTTGACAGAAATGAGTCTTATTGAAGGTTACCCATGATACTAATTTGGGCTGTGCGTTTGTTGAAAATAGTTAATATTTATACGAAATTTATGTACAGTGAAATTTATATAAATGAAATTAAAATATATCTCTTACATGACAATTTAAAAAAATGGGGCTATAGTTGGAGTAGAGAAGCGAATGTTCTATTTATGATTGCGATATTTATGGTCTGGGTTCTAGTTAAATTCTAGTTGACCTAGATGCAAGTAATTTCAGACTTGCTATAAATAATTATTAAATCCATCTTTCGAGAACTATTTAAACCTATTCTGAATCATACCTATAAGTTAATGCTTAAGTATAAGGTAATGTTTAAGTTACCCGAAGCGATGTAATAGTAATTAATGAGAACCTTATTAATAAAAACTACAGCCGACTAATTGAATACTTTAAAGTCTTTAAAAATGCACCACCTTTTTTAGGTCTTGGCCTCAGATTTCTGTTTCTTTTTCATGATCATTTGTTAAACTAATAGGCAAGTAGGTGATCAGCCTTCTGCGCCTGACGCATGCCGTCGACTTTTTGGGTCTAAGGCAAGTCGGTTTCCTCACGATGTTTTCCCTCACCGTTCGAGCTTATGTTATGCGCACAAAGAAAGAAAATCCATTGGTGCACAGCCGGGGATCGAACCTACGACCTCAGGGATGAGAGTCGCACGCTGAAGCCACTAGGCCAACACTGCTCTATTTACTACTAAATACTCACTATTTTTTAGCAGCATTAATAACTTGCGCAGTATTTCATACATATTATTGATTTAGTTATATTTCTAATTACAATGATGAATGGCCCATGTGTTTACAGTTAAAATAAAAATTTCAGCAACCTCGAGCGCAATCCAGACGGTCTTGAGCTCGGCATGGAAGTTGAATATTCGTTGGGAAGGATCAGCAGTTCTGGTGGGGGCTGTGCCAGTGCTGAGTTTGTTCGTGTCTTGCCCCGAGGTACTATCCCCATTGCCAAGCCATTGGAGGCGACCCTGAATGGTACAGTTACGCGTACTATGCGCGCATTAAACCCGGACCAACCACAATATTCCGGTGAGGTTCTCTGCCTATACTTGGTATTATTTATAATGCATGAAATTTATTGGTGGCTATATTTTACGTATTGAATTGTGGAGATATTTTTATTCTACTTTGATATAATCACATCATTTATTTATTAACACTTCGTTATATTACAATATAAAAGAAATTGAACATAATTGAATCAAAAGGTGGGCAACTGGCGGCCTTATCATTTTAGAGATTGTTCAAGTATTACGTCACGCAATTTTTAGAGATTCTTGACTCCCCACCCCCATGAAACGCTCCGTAATAACCTAAAACTTACCATTATGCGGTGTAAAGTACTGAAAAATATAAAATAATATTACCAATAATGCGTAAATCAATCCCTGACCCGCATCGTAATGTTTTTTAAAAGGACCAAAAATTCGTTACGTAATACTTGAACGCTCCCTTATGAGAAATATTAAAATTTCTAAATTTATTATTTACAGAAAAATTAGTATACTTTTGGAGATTGAAAAGAAAAATCTATTTGGTTTAGTGTCAAAATCTCAGCTCTCAATTGACCAATATTAATAATTTTCAAAAGTTTCAGAACGACGACCAATAATAATTTTTATCTTTTCAGGTATGATCCAAGCTGAAAATGGGACGTCATATGAGTTTGGAATTATGGGCCTAGCGTGCAAACGCGAAATTCTTCAAATCAGCGACCCGGTGACATTCCAAGCTGACGTTGAGGGACGTGCGACTAACATTGTGCCCGTTAGAAAGAAAAGACGAGCCATTGTAGACGCTATCAAGGGTATGTGTATATTTAAAAAATATCAAATAACTATCAAGTAAAAAGAACATGTATGTATACTACATCTCAATTACATATAAACCTCGGAACTGATTATGATAAAACCTACTTTCATTCTGTTCTCGAATGAGGATTTTTTAGTTTCCAAGGATTAAATTGTACTAAAACATACTTTGAAATTTTAGTATACGCGCTTTCAGACCTAAATTGATCTGTAAATGATACATAAATATTTTACATTTTCAATAAAATCACAAACAAATTGATAATGGTTAAATAAAAAAATAACATTTTACATATTTTATTGATTAATCCGTTTGCCAAGTTCCATGCAATTTATATATATATATATACTAATATTCTAAATACATTTTTTTTATAAACTCTTATATAATTCTACTTTATTAGCGTTAGGCATAACTACCCTCAGGAACTATTGCAATTTATTATGATATATTTATTAATAAGTTATAAATTGGTTTGCAGGAGGTTTCGGTTTCCTGTCTGTGGACGGTGAAGACAACCGGCGTCTGTTCTTCCACATGTCGGAGGTGCGCGGCAATCACGCGGAGTTGCAACCAGGCGATTCGGTCGAGTTCGTTATGTTGACTAATCCACGCAACGGGAAATCGTCTGCTTGCAACGTTGTTAAGACCGGGTGAGAATCAAAATATCATTTGTCTATGTAACAATGTACTGTTTTGACGTATATGTCCTAGTTATTGCTTAATAACTAAATATAAAAAATATACAATATAAAACAACCTTAAAACAATATAAACAAAATAATTATATACACGTTTTAAAAAAATTATAAGCTAAGTGATTTTTGAAGTCGATTTAATGTTCCACTGCGAGCGGAACGGACCTATTACGGACTCCGATACACAAAACGTCTCTGCTTTGGTAGAAGCATACAGAATTGGCAATAAGTTCTCGGGTTGTGAAAATTTTCTTGCTTCTGACATTTTCAACAAATTAATTTTATCAATAAAAATCTCTTGATTTCTGACAAATGGTAAATTAGATTTTTTTTTAAATAATTTGTCCTAGTCGCTTCTGCGTCTGATTCTCATGACTGAGGTCGTAGGTTCGATCCCATGCTGTGCACCAATAGATTTTATTTTTATTTAACATTCCCTCGATTTGTGAAGGACAATATCGTGAGGAAACCCGTTTGCTTTAGACCCAAAAAGTCGACGACGTGCGTCAGGCACAGAAGGCTGATCACCTATTTGCCTATTAGATTAACAAATGATTATGAAACAGATACAGAAATCTGAGGCCCAGACCTAAAAAAGGTTGTAGCGTCATTGATTTAAAAAAAACTGGTGCATTAAAAAAAAATCAATTAGTCGGCTGTAGTTTTTATGAATAAGGTTCTCATTAATTACTATTACATCGATTCGGGTAACTTAAACAGTTAATGCTTATAGGTATGATTCAGAATAGGTTTAAATAGTTCTCGAAAGATGGATTTAATAATTATTTATAGCATGTTTGCATTGTAGCGCCATTGATTTATTTTTTATTAAAAAAATGACTATTTTCGGTTACCTTTTTAACGCTTTAGGTATAAGAATCGTTCTCGACCGGATGTCCGTCATGAAAAACTTAACTAAACCAAATAATTTATTACGTTACAGGAGCAAGGGAGCGGTCTCCAAGACACGTCCGGAGAGATTGTTAGCGCGTCTTCGTACAATTTCGCAAGAGGACGCATCCACACCTCGCGTGATTGTAACACGGATGCCACGAGGTCCCGATGGCACACGGGGCTTTCGCTCAAGGCGTCCTATCAACGGTAGGTATTTCTTGTGTGTTTTGTCACCGTTACATTTTAGTTTTAGTCATTTTCACGCCATGTTTCTAAAGTGGAGTGTGCTCTGGAAGGGTGACAATGACAAAACTTTTGCATTCAAAGCGTCATTTGCCGATTTGGTTGACCTTTGGCGGTCGTTGTCTGTGAACTTATCAGACATAGAAAAAAAAGCAAAAAAAAAAAACTGAATTACACCCCGTTTGGAGTCACAGGCTAAGTGGAAAGTTCTACACTATGTTCTATTCCCATTCTTTAAGTTTTAAGTAGTCTTTCAGTTTTTTATCATAGAGTCCTGGTTTCCACTTCTCAATAATGATCTTATTATCAATATATTCGCTTTTTGTGTAAATGATGACGCTAGTTTGCGAGCAAAGTTAAGAATTGGAAGGAAAATGCGAACATTTGTCATTTGTGCGCTCGCTGCTATGAAAACCGAACTGCACGGTGACAGTTCCGTTGGCTTGTTCGACGGTTGACGTACATAAATGTCACTCAGTATTTTTTTTTGGATTTTATGACCTGGTATTTACAAACTTTAGGTCAACCTCAGTAATTAAGAATATCTACACACTTCTTATATCAAATGTAAACAGTCAAGGTGAAAAAAGTCACCCGTGTGCGCTAGCCCTTTATTTGTATTGAGAGGACTAACGAAATAAAATAATAAATGGTCACCCTGCAGCGCCAGTGGTGTGTTGCCAGCTTTAAGTAACGATTCAGTAGTGGTACAACCTTATCGGTTAACAACAGTGTCTTCGGTTTGGAGTGCATCTGTTTAGATATTTATTATAGTATAGCATTCCATCCATTAACATAATAAGTTTTCGAGAATCAAATGTATAAATTGTAAAATAATAATATTGAAAATCTTCCTTTTCAGAACAACTTACCGAATAAAGGCCTGAACTACAGCTGTTTATACTGCTATGCATTGTAGGTATGCATTCTAGATTTGTTTAAATTCAAAGTAAACTCAAACAACCATGGCACTCTCCATCCCTTTATATGTATTTCATATACTTTAATATAAAATATTCAAAGGGTTTGTGTAATAATACTTTCTTTTTTATTTGTTATACCTACATTCCAATTTGAATTTATTCAGAGAGTAGCCCTTAGAAACAATTCCTTCAATGTATGAATAATATGTACTGAACAATGTATGAAATTGTATTTTGTTGGAAATTTATTATCGCATTATTTTGTAATAAAATGACATTTGTGATTTTCGAGAGTGCCAATTGTTGTACAGTTTATGTATTCAAGAGAGACTGACTGATTCTCGGTTTAGCAGCATTTAGAAAATTTTAATTTATTTAGGTTATTCAGTTGTCGTATCATAGTTGCGAGCAAATTGCTTAGATATGAGCGTAAAACATATCAAATTATCGAATTTTTTTGCTTCTTTAGTCATGTGTTTGTAAGAGGTTCTTTTTCGCGAGGACACATTGTTCAAAATTCCAGTTTCACTTTAACTAAATAATTGTAGGCGACACATAACAAGTGTAGGGTTTTTAGTTACTACAGTTTAAGCAATGTACAAATTCCTGTTATTTATTAGGATGTTATGTGAACGTGGCTCGTTTTTTTTAATTCATCATTCTTTGAACAATCACTAGGGAACGAAAATATTAATTTACAGAAATATAAAAGTATATTAGAATAGTTATTTAATAAACTCGTAGATAACTATTAAAATATTTAAAGAGTATTTAATATGTATTAGCTTATCTCAATTATAAATAACAATGCGTTCAAAATTGTTTATATTTATATGAAAATTTATAAGTGTAATTTTTAGTTTAACGTATGTGTTCGTATATCATCACCAACGCTCGCATTTTGTTCAACCATTAGTTAAGTTTATTTCAACAACGGTTTCCGTCTTTCGCCTAATTGTTTTCGCCCTCAGTATTCATTTTTTTATTCCTACTTTAATATTTATATAGTAATTACATTGATAAAAAACAGAGAAAATTTGTTTGAAGGCTTTCCATTCTCTATCCACCCAAGTTTATGCAGTTAAAGTTAGTATACAGTATCACCAACTACTAGAAATAAACTGTGCAATCATCGCCCATGGCCCAAGGCGTGGCGTAGTCAGGCGTGGTTTCGGAACGTGTTACGGCTAAGTGAAATTTCCCGTCCGCGCGACGCTTTTAATGTAAAGTGTATATAAAAATATTTTTTTCTCACACCCTTTAATATTGGTTAAAAAAACATCACACAAGTCTAAATATAGTAAATCTTGATAAAAATATTCGTGAGGCGGTAAACTAGTTTTTAGGAGATCTTAGTTACGTGTAACTTGTATTGGCTAATGTTGTCTTTTTGTTATAATATTTAGATCTCTATTGGAAATTTGCCTGTGATTAATTGAAAACTTAATGTGCAATAATTAAAGGATAAATATGTCCTCGGGGCACATAATCTAGTCTAGTTATAGCCTTCATGTGTTATGTGTCGCGTGTGTGATTCGTTTTGGGGTGAAATTATTTAGAGCATTTCTAATGACGTCCGACTGACGGATTGAATATTTTCCGTGCCCATTTTTGACACGACCGCTTAATTCAAATGTTTATTGTGATATGTGAGCAATAATATGTGTTTCGGAATAAATTGTGATTGCGGTGCTTTCGTCACGATTTATTTTTTATATGAATTATTTTTACCAGCTTTTTGGACATTAAAATTTATTTATAGCGTATAACCCACTTTTGTAGGTGTAAACTAAACACCATTTATAATAAATATGTACTGTGTAGTGCCTTTACGTTGTTTCAAAATTATCAATTTAGAGGCTAATTTTGGTAGTAGTCATATCATTGGTAGTGTTTAAAATGTCTCAATGTTTATATAAAGTTTTTAAGGAATTTTGAACAATCGTCGCCGATTGCCTTATGCTTGGTGTTTTTTTTTATTTTGCTATATTATACTCTTTTATATTTTGTACAGGTATATATTATCAAGTGCCAGACAGTTTCACACATTATTTCACTATACATATACATACAACTGGAATATAACATTTTTTTGAACCAAAGTACCGTTTCACTTTTTAATATAAACCTATACATGCCTGTGTAACCACGTTATATTATGAAAGTGGATAATTAATATTAGATGTTGTAGTGTATTGATCCCCGGATCGATTCGGGTTTAGGTATTATTATGTACTAGTCTTAACATTAACCATTACTACGGATAAATTATCAGAGCAGACGAGTGTCTTGTATCGAAGATCTGATTAAGTTAACGCTACACCGCCAATTGGAGTTCATACCTTATATACATGTCGAAGTGTGCCGTATCTTTTTCCGAATTTACAAAAATTTAAATATAATAAATGTTAATCAACAATAACTATTTCATTGCATATGTTAGTTCCTTTCTAAAATTACGTAGGTTTGGCGGACACAATATTTGACATGCCTAAAAGAACCTCTGACTTAAATAACGAATGTTAAAATTGATATTCGGAATTGCAAATTTTGGATACTGAAGTTTATATTTTTTTTAGTTTATCCTCTATGATATGACAAAATAGTTATGCCAAAAGTTTATAAAGTGTGTACAATAAAGATGTGATTTAGATGAACAAAATGAAAACGATCACGACCTAGAGTGAATGGGGTCATGGCGTGTTCATTTGTACCTTATATACGTACGGTAATCTTCTAAATAGGTATTTTCTTTAAATTTTTGTTTGTGTCGTACTGTGCAATATAAACTCCTACAGAACGCAGTATGATGTTGTCGAATATTAGCTCTCAAACATGCAACAAAGTACACTAAATATAATATATATAAACTAATAAACAATGTGATTAAAACATTTACAAATCTTTTTATTTTTACACATTTTTCGACTCATTTATTAAAAAAGTACAAAATTACATACAGTTAAAAGTACAAATTTACATCTTAATATAGTTACAAAAATATATTTGTAAGATTCAACAGAAATAATGCTAACAGGCAGCTATATACTTACATTCCAAACTAGTATAATGTGGTATTACCAAATTTTTCTTCAATTTTTTCACAATTTAGTTTATAAAAGCGATTTTTGTGGTCGTAATTTGGCCACTGCTTTATGGCATTGTTTAGAATGGATCCTGGACTCGCGGTGGGTCCCAAGTCCTTGGCACCAATGACCAAGAAGTCTTTTCGCAAATGGCCAAGTCGTACACCCTCTTCTAGAAGCATTCTCGTTCTATTTAACTGAGCTTCAGTCACCGAGGCGTGACTCTCAATTTCTCCACGATAATCACCTACACGTGTTTAAAATTGTTAGAATGGTTTCAAAAGTTTAACAATTAAAGGTTCTGGGAAAGGAGAAACTTAAGCGTTTTGGATTCTGTATTAAAATACTAATCGAGTCGCAGATTTTTCCATAAATCACGCTCAGATGCGTGAGAAAATAGTAAGAATGTCATTTTGGCACAGAATATGGCGGAAGCTACAAATAAATATGACGTAACACCATTCGCTAAGTTATTTCTAGTTTTAATTAAGGGTCTTTTGGTGTTTAATTAAAAAAGACCTTGCTTATTACAAATGCGAGTTATACATGTCTATAGACATTAAAAATACCTATGAATCCGATTCCAATGGAGCATCGGTTATAGCCAAACGTATGGGCTCCTTCGATGTTCCATCCTCGACCTTCATAAACGCGACCATCATTTCCGATCAGAAAGTTGTATCTAAATACAATAACAAATTATTTAATAATTACAATTAAGGGGATCAAAATTATATTAGTATTGTAGTCGGTATACATGTTTATGGTAGTAACAACTCTATCAAATAGCAATGGTTAAATTGAAAGATTACTCCGTCTCAAGAGAATCAAAGGCCGAAATTATATTCAAGATTCGTCAAATAGGTTACAGATAGAACATAAGTATATCAACTTACGGTATATCATAGTCATAATGACTTATAAAATAGCCTTGCAAATTGCGCAATTCAGCGGCGCAGTTCTTAAAGAGACTGCATTGGGGGCTGACTGTATGCTGAAAGATGACCAACATCAATGGCTCAAAGGTGTCTAACGTGTGGGTGTAGTTGTACGGCCGGGCCAGCCACATCTCTCGAGTGATGCGCCATTCATGTGGTGCTAAAATATGAACTTCGTGAGATCCTGCTAGTAGGTATATTATAAAACTTATTGTACTTACGTTTGCGTCATGCATTAAACAAGTATTTTAAAATATAAAGACCCAAACATCTCGATGGCGTTCTTAACTTTTTTTTAATTGTAAAGTAGATCAACCCACTTTGCCTGACACTAGGCATCGCTTTTTGGGTCACCCAATGTTAAATTTGGCTGCTGGTATTTCCTTCACCGTACGATCTCGATTTTAATTATTTTAACATAAGTTGCAATACCAGTTTGCTCATCGCTCATTGTCTCATACTTGTTCAATATTATACGAAGCTTATTCTAACCCGATCTAGATTCGTTTCCCGGCGGAACCATTGAGAGAAAACTAATCATCTACTTGCTTATAAAAAAACTGAAACAGCCACAGATGAAACTGTTTATAGGACCTCCTAACTACGCGATCAAGCAGATCCGTGGCTGTGAACTAAACAGCAGGGAAGTTGTTCTCTTTTCCAGAAATGGACTTTATTAAGCCAAGTCTGGTGGTCTGGGCGTCTCCCGCCGGAAATATCCCCATGATTTTTATGGGCTGAGGCCGCTGACCGGCGGGACCCGTCTCCCAAAATTTTTCAGAAGAAGAAGCTTTAGGGAATTACATGGTTTGTAAACAAATGGCACATGAAAGGCAAGTAAATAAACCTATATAAGATAATGCGAAACTCAAAGATAATGTTTTATCTACACAACGGCATTTTTTATAAATTGCGGTGAATAAAACGGATTGAATTAATATCAAAAATTCCAAGTTGCAAAAAATAGCTATTTCAGTAGTAGTACCAGCATGATCTCACCATAAAAGCAGGACTACGATTCATACTTATTGGTGTTCATTTATTAGAACCAAAGCGACAGTAATGATAACAATATATATAAATGTAGACGTACCTTTGTCTATAGGCGGTTCGGATGTATTGGCTGACTGGCCTGTGAAGTAACCAATGAGAGCTATACACGTGATAAGAACCGTGATTGCTGCCGCGCAAGACAGTCGTTCTGTACGAGAACTGTTCTTCACGATGTTCCAAAGATATTTAGGAAAGGAGAGCTCTGAAAGTTGTAACATACTTTAGAGTGTTTGAATCTGTTATTTAAATAAACATTTAAAACAAGATTAACTAACTAATGGCAACTGATTTTTTGTCTATTTCCTTAATCATTTTATAGGCAAGTAGATATAGCTTTCTTTGTAGGTACAGACTTGTACATATATGAGAAAATGCTCAGTGTTTATAACTTTATCATTCGTATGCGTAAGTTGTAATTGTGTACATATAAAAATGCTGCAACATTGGGTTTCGAAAGCACGGCGAAAGACATGTAGTTATACTAGATCAAGATATATTTAGCAGTATTTCATAGAATTCATTGAGAAGCATATAATAAACAAATAGTTTAATATATGAGAAGTGTATTGTTTTATCTGGCCTGTAACTTTTATTAGAAGAAGCCTAGAATGCAGCACTAAAAGCGCGTGTGAGAGTTGACACAGTTCCTCAATTGGTCAAAACTGGTACGACTTAATCTTAATTAAAAATATACTGGCAAAAAGTGATTTACTATGTAATTTTGGAATACGGACAAATTTTAACACCACGCATTTCCGAGTATAAACTTGTTAAAATCATGATCAGCCTTTTGTAGTTAACAATGTGGTATATAAAAAAGTGGACTGTAAGCCAGTGTGTTAACCACTAAGCCCTTTAGCCTGCAGTTCTTTACTTGGAAGCGGTTGTTAGTGCAGCTGTATAACAGCGTACTCTGACTTGGATACGTGTTGTTATCTTGGGTGACGCATAATTCTATTTATACAGCACACATCGCAGATTATACACTAAAACCACGACAATTCAATCAATTTTTCTTAGGTATATTAGGATTGTACGTACAGCCGGATACGGACAAGTTTAAAATGGGTTGGTTCAGCTGAAGATAACCTATTACATACTGGCCTATTCGGCTCACGGACAGAAAATACAATCATATGTAGGTGTCAAGACTTAAGTTATTGTCCGCGTCGCTTTGTTTGCGTGAATAATAATTTAAAGATTCAGGCGCTTTGAGGCAGAGGAAACGACTTAGTTTCACATGTAAAGAATCTTACACACATAAACTTTCCTATGTCTATTGATGGTTCGTTTCAATGGATTGATCCACGAGTTGCCTAATCCAATTTTACTAATTACTTACCAACAGATGCGTGCGTCATTCACGTCATATTATATTGTGATTCAATGAACGTTTTCGATTTGCTAAGCGTTTCGCATTTTGGTATTGTTAGTATTGTATTTGGTAAGTATTAGTAGAAATGAATTAATCTACAAAACTAGGTAAGCATATTAACTCATATAGTATAGAGAAAATCACAAATAACTTCATATTCAATTTATTTAATTTCCTTATAATTTCATACTTTATACCTTAGCATGCATGAGGATTGCACAAAAATCCTTATAGTAGTTATAAAGCTTAAAAGATAATGATTTTAATACAAATATATACTATTTATACAAAGACTGAGATCTCCTATTTAATGTTTAATCACATTTATTTAAGTTACAAGTAAAATAGTTATAGAAATGAGAAAAAACATTTTTTATTTGATCTATTAAAAGTTTAATTCAAAAACAATACACTCACTTCCTTTAAGAGTACGACCCACATAACATATATCAATGTGAATAAGTCAACAAGCCAACTATGGAGGCTTCGTGATCCTGTCTACATAGGTCAGGATTTATTTTGGACCACAAATTGATATCCTTATATATTTCATCTGGATAAACAACCCGTAATGTTTGTAGAACTCCAGTGAATTACTTTGTCCATTGATCGCAATAAATGTCGACCCGGTGGGACGGTCAAAGGTTGTAATTGGCATTGTGCGTAAACTATAAAGTTCGGAGTCAACACTCCCAGTTCTACTAGTCTTTTTAGTAAAATATTTACATGTTGAAACTGTGCTTCATCAGGTACGTCATTTACGTAGTTTCCGAGAAACATTATTGTTATGCTTCTTCTATTCCAAAATGATACCATGACGCCCAAAATATTCGCACCTCTGCCCTCAAAAACCAATCCATTACCCCCCACAAGAAAATTAGGCCCAATATCCAACCAGCCCCTTCTCAAATGATCTTGTTGTATGGATAACATCACTTCTACACAAGCGAACTTCTGATTACAGTACTTTGCGGCTGAATGTCCTATTATCACAGAGGATACCGGGAGTGCAAGAAATTCTTCACTGTAAGAAGGCATCGCTTGCCAGTCTTCCCGCCGAAGATACCAGGACTCCGACAGACCTAATCGAATAAGTATCAATAGTGAATATGTGATTTTAAGTTACTTAAAAAGCCTCAAAGAGAAGAACTAAACTGTTACCTATGTCTAGTCGTGTTTGGTGTTTGAGTAGGGTCATGTATATCAGGTAGATTGCCAGGCCAGATGCTACGAGAAATGCCCAGCATATGAAGACAGCCACGCTGCAGCGCAGTGTACGTGCATTATTTGGCGAGACCAACTCAAGGCCTAGAAAGCGGCCTGTGAACAAGATAAGATACACTTGTTATGTGGAGAAGAAAAGAGCTCTGATAGTTTGTATGTTTTAGTTATTTTAACTACGATTTTAATTTAATAAATGCATAGTATATAAACTGTATCATAAATTGCAACAACTGTATTAGTAGAAAAACACATAATTGTGATATAATTACAAATACTTATGACGCTATACAATGACAACGGTATTTCCAATGACAAAACGGTTGATTCTAGTTAGTTTGTTCAGATCTACAGTAAATATATATGCAAAACTTTAAAAAGCGTTTCAAGATTTAAAAAATATTATTTTCTGATGAAATGTTTAGCTGCTACTAAAACACGACACGATTTGACAAAGGTCAAGGTCACAAATTTGATTAGAGAATCAAATTTGTGTATCAAACACGTCGTGATTCCGGGGATTTCCGCGCCACAATATTTTTTACTAATTAAATTCATGGCCATACATCATGCGTAATCATGCGGCGATAAAACATTTGAGAACCCATTTAGGTGTTGATGGGAGGATTATCTAAAATATGATAGTCATGAATAAAAATCTTCGAAATCAAAACCGCAAGGCTGCTTGAGTTAGACGTTACTCTTTTCATCAATAAACCGAGATTGTTTTAGTACTTTGAATGTTGTCATATCTTCTACCTAGGGCTGACTGGCATTCTGACTAAGAGAGTCAAAAGATCCGTAAAAAGGGGAATGATTAATAACGTAAAGTAACGATTGGGATAAATAAAAAACATGATTCGTGAAATACATAGAAACTAGTTATATACTCTAGTATATAGTATTGTGTAGAAGTATCTAGAGATGGGGTTGCAGTTTTTTAATTTTTCTTGAAATCTGTATGTTCTTCTGATTTCACGAAGCATTTAGTGTCATAGCTTCGACGTTAAAATAATTATTTACTTAAGTAATAGTTTGTAAACTGAAATAGATTCATAAATGTATTTTATTTTATGGGAGGGCAACGGACAGGTGTCTCATCTGATGTTAAGCGCGTTGCCCGCTTGGCCCTAAGTCGAATTGATTCGGAAATACTTCTGTGTGAGCTGGTTCCACATATGTAAGCCTAAATGAATTCAAGAATAAATATGTATGTATGTCTTTTGATGTTTGATGTATAAAGAACGTGTTTGAGTAAGGTCTAATCAGGATGCAGTTTTCACGCATTGCTTTTTCTAGTTAAATTACTAAGTGGTATAAAGTTTTAATAAACATTTATTATCTTTATAAAATACGATAAAAAATTGTTGACCTGCATTCGAAGAGATATAGCTAATTGCTAATATAAAGTGCGTATTGATAAAGTCGTTTATCAACACACTTATTGAAATCTAAATTTTATTTATAGCTTTGTTATATACCTTTGTTAATCTGTGTTAATAATTTGAATTGGATCTATCAACCAATAGGTTGATATGCATGCAATAGCATTTCATGAATTTTATCTAACTGTTACTATCGCGCCTTCGTTGGAACAATAATTTTGGAAGTATTTTTGATATTTTTTAAAATAAATTACATATTTATTTAAAAAAATATCAAACAAAAAAAACAAAATATTAACTGCATTCACACATAAATCCTTATTATTTTTGGCAATTAGTTGTCTACGGTGACTTTCTGAGATTTTGTTTGAACGCTTATTTTACAATTAACAACTGTCCGCGGTTATGTGTTATATTCAATTATAGTGTATATTACTACACATCTAACCATGCTGCTTTGTTAGCTAAGAATTGCCCGATTTGTTGACGATTATCATATAACAGAAAATGATAGTTTTGACCTATTAAAGTTTCTTTGTACATGTACACATGAATATAAGGATGTAAAGGTTCGAAACAAAAAGTTCATAACAATTAAGTAGAGAATAATTCTGGTTAACAATATCAACTAATAATATCCATCGTTGCGGCAATTAGTGAGTTTTTATTTAGTAAATATTTTTATTAGATTTGATCGATTCCAAGGGTAGCAATACATTAGTTCTAACTACGATGAATATTTGTTGAATGAATTTCTTACAACAATTTTTAACGACCGTTATTTTTTTACTTTAATAGAACGCTGTGCTAAACTGCTTAATGCTACTCAGACTTTAAGAGTTGTGTCATCCTCTACACATAAAAACTATTTTTAAACAATACTCATTTTGGATTTAACGGTGGAGTGGAGTGGAGTCGCATGATTAGTCACCACTAAATAAACTTAATACACCACTAGTATACATAATTCAATCTAAGGTAATAGGAATAAAGTATATTCGCTTTAAATAATATGATAACGCTTTCATTTCTAGGACTAAGAAAAGCCGTTACTGACAAATGTAATTAAGTTGAAAATATATTGCGGTAAGAATATTTTATTTGTACGTCTCCGTGTTAGACATCAAATTTAAGTTGTAAATAATGTCTGCTATGTTTATTTTGGATATCAGACCTTGAAGCTTTCAGAGGCGGCTTGCGCCTGCTTTGACTTGTGATTTTTTTACTAATTAAATACTTGTGATGATTTGTACTTGTTTTACACTAACATTGGTATGTTCGCAATATCTCTGTAATAAACCAATATTAGATTGGTTGATTATCCGGTTAGCTGAAATTTGGACTGTGCGTGAAGGAGGATATCCTTGAATGTGGCGTGGCAGGCAAACTGCACGGACAGCAAATAAAACGAATTTATTGATAATAAAACAAGTGCATGTGACGATAAAGTCTTTCTTCAGTATGTTATATGAGGACGGATCCTTTGCTGATGTCTCAGAGGTACAAGTAATCTGGATAGACTCGTTGTGAATTGCAGAGTGGCAGGCAAAGTGAAAGTTAATATAACTTTATTCATATAGGTAAACAAGTATACTTATGAACGTCAAAGAAGTAAAATTAGTTGTAAATTTACATTTACTAGCAGTTCGCAAGGCAAGGGCGTAGAGCGGGCAAGAAGAACTGGTAAGAAACATTCCGCCACTCTTGTTAATCGCTAAGTTTTGATACAAATTGTTTGAACTGGAGAAAATCAATCCCAAGGATTATGATCATTTAAATATTAGTCAAATTTATAAGGCTCTGAGATTGAGTTGAAGATCCCCGACCAATCCCGATCGATGACCGATCAAGTAAAGTTGCTGACAGGAGGGTGCCTTAATATGGAAAAGGCGCTAAGGGTCGACTAAGAATGGGAATGGAGGAAACTATACATATGAAAGGAGAGACTGTAACATTCTTGATTATAAACTTTTTTTTCTTTTTAGTCACTATTGTAATCGTCATATTAGCTGCACATTTTGGATATTGGAGTTAGTATAGATACATTATACAGTGTATATATGTGTGTGTAACTTCAGCATTTTTCAATTTTTAGTGTTGCCTTCTAATATTTCTTATAACTTTGCAATCAGTCACTGAATCATCTGGTCCGTCCGGTCCAGTTAATGTTGGATATTCATTATAACTTCCAATAGAGGTTTCGATAGCGATTCAAACGTATATGCAATTATTTATTTATCTGAATATCCGCTATGCAACACAGCGGTACCACTGTACACTAGCATGTAGAGGTTTTAGGACGTGGCGGTACAAAATTAGTAATTACAGAGTAGCGATGATGATATGATGTAAATGGTAAGCGGAAATTAATCATTTAAATAATAAAATACGACTTTTGCTATACTTCTGAACGACAATCTTTCTAAAAAATTAATGAATGAATTGATGCGGCTGAAACCAGCTATTATGACAAAACACTGTCGCGTTGTATTAAAGAATTTACTTAAGTACTATGTCGTCCGTTTCTGTCAAATCGTGTTTACGCTGTGACGGAAAGAGACATGTCTGCTAGTTAAAACGGTGTAATTAGATGAGTATTTCATGAATTTTAAAACAATACCAAATGATAGACGTTATCATTGCGCCGAACATTTAAACAAAGGGTTCAGTTCCCTCGTATATTCATTAAAATGAAATATACGTATATAATGTATTAATTACAACCCTGCAATATATTTTTCTCGTATAATATTTAAATTATGTGTTTTAACTTTAGTTCATCGGAAGATTATAATGTGTTTCTATTACTTACTAGAGCAGAGTACTTATCAGTTCTAACGTCATTAGTTTATTAGCAAGATTATAAGCAAGTAATAAGGAACTTTCAATTTTAATAGTAAATATATTTATTTACTTTATGTAAGTATACGCCGCAGATATATGATAAAAATGGTTGCCAATTGGTTACTTTGCACGCATTGTTATATGTACGTTAGCTAATAATTAAAATACAAACTTTATACAATTAGACTTTTGCATGGAAAGATATGGTGATGTATACACAAACAGAATTATCAACTTGTTAATCAGGGCGTAATATTGTTTGCAATTTTCCAATATGGGAGTGTATTTAACATGTATTTGAAACTTAGATATCGACAACAAACATTAATGTACAAAATAAATACTCATGTCGCCATGCAGTGCGCCAGCCATTATTCGTCACTAAGCTCCATGAAACATAAACAAAAATAAAGACAAGGAAAATCGTCATCACCTTGGCGAGCTAACATTTAAGCTGGTTCTGTATATTGACAAATTCATATTATAGGTAAATACCTAATAATAAATATAATGTTTACACAAACATACGCTAATTCGCAGCAGGATGTAGATAACGATATAACCGACCCTTACCTTTGACCAGCTCTTGATTTTGTACATTCTGCGTGACAGATACAAATTTTGGACCAATGTGCACTTTTTTTGAATTATTCACGTTTAAATTGGATATGGAAGGTGTCGCAGCGGCCGTGCTTGGTACCGGAGCGATTCGATCATCATTAACGGCCAAGGAGTTGACAGCGCCCAATCCATTGCGCACACGTTCCTCTGTTTTATCGTTTTCAGTCCACATAACACAAGGGAAAATGGCGGAATAAACAAGACGTACGAAGACGACGTATCACTTGTTGCTCGCAGCTGTGACTAATGGAAACAACATACCTACGCCCCACAACGCGGCGTCCGCGACGCTTGCCGTAATCATTGCGGTTTTGAGTTTTTCAACTCTGATAAGGAAACAGACATCAGTATTCTTGCTTGATTCCACGCATGCATTCTAGGATTTAGATAAAGTCCACGTATAATGAAAGAAATATTTTTTAATAATAAGACTATACACATTGTTTAGTTCACTAATCAAGAATAACTACGAACAATGAAATTGTTTACATTTAAATTATATACTCTTAATGTCGGTTATAAAGTGTTTTTTATCACATATTTCTTACACACTATTAGTTCTTCATTAAGGATACTGACCTTGCAAATGACTTCCAATTTAAAAGCCCGGAGTTTTTAATATCTTCAATACATGAATGGTCTGTTCGAAGGCTGGTGGAATTATGAAACATGAAACCCTTCAATGGTAAAGATAGGAACATCGCGGGGACATCCCTTATTAGTTATCTGTATAGTTAACGAGAGTTCATATGATCGTTATTACTTTATCAATAATCACAATTTATTTTGTTACTAGAAATACACCTTTATGTAACCATTAATTGGAAATCGCATTAAATATATAGACTTTCGTATTTGCGTTGGAGTTTGTCAAAGAGCGATGGAACAATGCACGCAATGGATCATAACAGTAAAGAAAGTAAGGTAGCAGATATCACAATAAAAATAAAATCAAATGGAAGTGTGGAAGTATTAACCTGACGTCCAAGGTGGTGCAAAAGAGGCAGATTGAGTAAGTGGATAGACCAAAGGAAATACCGGGAGGCACATGTCAGAGACACAGAGAAATGACGAACATTTTATAAGGAGCACACGTATAATAATAATTCAGTGACGTTACAATTGACTTACATCTTGACTTCAGATTGCATTCGTTTTTTCAATCATTCTTATTTTACAGACAACTGGCTGCCGTGTTTGACATCTCATACATTTGTTAACTACCAGTATGTCTCACACCTCAAGTCTCTGGTAGGAGTAAGCTAATTGCGCACGTATAAAGTTCTATTGGTAGCCAGCCAACAACGGTGGTAGGGCTAAATACACCGAACTTTAAAAAAATATAATTTACTTTCTTTGAGTACTAGGCGTAGTTTGATAGATTGTGTCATTATAAGAAAAATATGCGTACATGAATTAACTTGTTCAAATCTTCTCGAACTCATAAGATTCAATATTCCTGCCAGATCTCTACGCTCGTACAGAACCTACTTCTGATTCTACTACTAATATCGATCTTTTTTCGCACTCCTCTACTGCTTCATTTAAGAATAGGTTAAAACAACTATTCGAGTAGTAAACCTTGTATCTTTCTTCTTATTTTGGCTACTAGTATGTGTTTTGTTGTCGTTCTACCGATCTATAAACTTTGTATTATCTACTTAAATATTTTGTTCTCTGTCATGTCACGTTTTGTTTTGCTTTATATCCTTTTTTTTATCAGTGAAACTTTTTGTGGATATATCCAATGCTTTAATTCTTATGTTTATATTTCTTTTCTGACTTCTACTTTTAGAGATGTATCTGTTTGTTTCCCAAATGAATAAATAAATAAATAAAAACCCTCATTCGAACGCGTGACCTCAGGGCTTCGGGTCTTCCAACGGCCAACACTGCGTTTTCAAAGGGCACACGCATATCGAGAAAGAAGCAGAAGAGGGAGGCAATAAAATATTGCCTTTTTTACATAAAAAAATGAACATGAATATGATAATCGATTTGTAGTGTGAGAATTGTAATATTATGTTTGGCGAATTAAATCCGTTACATTTAATTATTAGTTAGAGTATAGTTATAAAACTGCATAGTGATTCTGTAACTGTTAAGCGAATGAAAGTGAGTTCACTTCACCCAGCTTTTTGACTGGCTGATAACGTTATCGACCCATCCCTACGCTTATTGTAGTCATGTCGAAAATCGATCTAGAATGTGTCTCCATAACCGAGTATAATGTTTTATCCCTTTACTGTAATTAGTTATGATAATTATCGGCTTAGTGCAGCTGAAAATGGATGATAAAAGTAATATCAATCAACTTGATTAATCGATAGAATGAAAAGCAAATGAAAGGCGAATAAATTTCTCCCAATCAATTATTATTGACCCCAAATTCAATCATTAAGAAAAGAAACCTTGTGTAAGATATACCTGTATTATATTATGAAGTCGTTTCTAATTTAAATCTACTTCCAATGATGACTTTGATGAGCGTTTTTGCTTTGAAATTTGATACAGGGGCCTGTTTATACTCAACTAATCTAACCTTACAGTTAAGTCAAATTACCATTTGTATTAACTAAAAGGAATATAGCGTATCAGGCACGCAATCAGGCGGGTATGTGACCAAGAGGCTAAACAGCAGAGGAGTGTTGCAATATCTCCTTTCCTAAAAAGGAACTTTGTCAACTTAAAGGGTCGGTGTCTTCCGCCGGGCCCAAGCAACTACTCCGGAAATATCCTCATAATATATATGGGCGAGGAATATATATATTTGTTTATGTAGTCTATGTCTTGGATTATAGTATCTGATTCGTCATCACTTGTTTTTCTAATAGAAATGTAAGTGATCAGCCTACTGTACTTGAGACGCATCGTCGATAGTGTGGATGTAAGGCTTTCCTTGTGATGTTTTCCTTAATTTATACGAGCGAGGGTTAACTGCTCGTATAGACAAAAATTCTATTGGTTCACAAACGAGGTTCGAACGATTTACCAGCTTCAGCCACTTAAGCAATATTGCTTTTTATTATTTATTATGCTCTATAGAAGGTTGGGTCTTGTTTAGTTTGTTCAGTACATTTGAACTATGAACTCCAAAATTATTAGCGTATCGAGGCTCAACTTTCAGGACTAAGATTTCATTCGGTAGTTATCAAATCAAATCAAATCAAGTTATAGAGATAAATAACAAAAACCAAAGTACAACAAGTTATATTTTTTTTATTTCAACACAAATTCGTTTTACATTACTGTGAAATATAATAACTAAATAAACAAACCATGTGTTATTATTTTCAAATCACTTATATTAATTTTATAAAATAACATAATATCTTTACAATTTATGTTAATTATCACGTGGTTTCGTTATCCTAAGTTGGTACTCACCGCGTATATCTCTACATAGTACCTTAATTTCTATATATATGCCTTTCAACATTTAATGCCGAGGCCTAAAAGTTCTAAGTTATTTTCTGCCCGAATCAATACTTTGTAAAACACAACAGCTTAAAATTGTTTTTGTAAATAGAATACAGATAGTCTTATTTCTCTATAAATTTGAAAATTACAATTAAGGGCCAGCCTCAAACACCCTTAAGAGAAGCTATGTGTGTGTTTTACGTATTTAACTTTGTAGATATTTTATAAATAATTTTAATTTAACTTATATGGATGCATGTAAGGCTAAACATGCTATATTGAAAATATTTATAAAATTATTATTATTATTAGAATTAAGTCTAATAAAATAAAATCCTTACAATAAATACTATTAACTAAATAATGAATCACCTACATCGCTATTCCAAACATAGGAATGGGTGCACATTCGCTTAAACTAATTAGGTATAAACTTATGGATACTAATTACTATATTTGATCTAGAAAATGTTTAATAGTAACATAATTCGGAATTATTTTTAAATATTAGATACTGTGTTTACAACAATATATATATATATATTATAATATAAATATATGGAATTTTATATTATATCCAGAAACCTTGAGACTTATACTTGTAATTTACACGGAATAAGTAGAAATTTTATGAGTTAAAAAAGTTAGTGTTGTCTAACCGTTATGTTCGTGCAAACATCCTTCAATAGATATACAATTAATATAAGAAACAAAGAGCTCAATCAAGTAAATAAGGTAAGTAAACACAGCTGATTTTTAAATTAAAAATTCATACTTATTGTAGTCACTTGGAAACATATCTGCCAACTACAATGAGTATAAATTTTATCGTGAATTTTATATTTTTTAACACAATGTTACTTCTACAGCTTGCCTCTGATATTTTAAAATCTACTTTAAAATTTCGACCATATAAAAATAAATGTTGGGTTATGTCTTTTTCACCGATACAGAAATGCATAATACTGCTTTTAAAAATGGAATATACACCAAAATACTCTTTGTACTTTAAATTTCAGTCATTCACACAAAATAATTTATATAGATAAAGAAATCAGCAGATTTTGTACCTAAACGTTTTGTATATGGCAACAGCGTGCAAGCACTCAATGATCTATGATCATTTCGATTTTCTCTTTAAAGGTGAGTTACGATAATATCATCATCGATTTCATCCTTTTCATCATCTTCTTCTGGTGGCTGTTTCGCTGCTTCAGCTGCTGCAATGGGGTTCTCAGCAATCGCCTTTAAACGACGAGTCTGCAAATTAAATATTTATTAAAGACTCAATCATACCTATGTTACAAATGTATGGAACATTACAGATATGCGTAGGCCCATATGAACCTGAGTCGTGTTAGAAAATACCTGTTTAAATCATCCTGACACGTCTTTTACTTTTGCGTCCACTATTTTAAAGTATATTTTGATCTCAATCGGTTCTATTTGGACCTAATAATACTTTTTGTTCTAAAATTCAACCTAAATTCTCAGAGACTTAAAACTCTTCGTATATGGGGTACAATTAAGATATATTTAATAACTATAGACACAAATGTGAGAGCATACCTTCCGTTTATGAAGGATTTCAACAATAAGATATCCTATAACGCCGATAATCAGTACGACCATCATCACATATAGCTTCATTCTAGCGCAAAGATGTGTTGAGTAAGCGTATGCGACAACGAATCCAGCAGCTTCCCATAGCCTGTAGTTGGAGAATGCGGCTTCTTTATTACGTCTGAAAAGTACTCCATACAGCCCTGCAAAAAAACAATAAATCCTTAAATTTCATGACATTACCTATTATATCTATGTAACACAATACGCGACAAATCTAAGACATGTTAATGACCTGGGTCAAAAGTTATTCAAACTAGATAAGCGTTTATATTACATAAAGGTATAGTATAATGTGCGGAGACAACTCTGTAACTATAATGGCAATTCTGATTACAATATAATGACATCGAAAGAACAGCATAATTGGATAATTGAAATTAGCAGATTTAAATATGCCAATTGTAGTTGGGTTCATTATTAAATCGGCACAGAGTAGCCCTGACTGCTGCAGTCTGTTTGAATGAGTTTGTTTGTGACGCAAAAAGTCAACTCCTAATGGACCGATTTCAAAACCTTTATCTGTAGTACGCTTTTTATTAATCAGTTGAAAATGCGCTTATGCAGGCCCGCGCCATGGATGGCAATCTTGACGCGGGGACTGAGGGGCTGGGTCTACACTCAAATCTCTCTGCTGTTTGAAGAAGATTCCGTTTCACTTGTTTGTATAATATATCTATATTATTAGAATGTTTATTGCGGCTCATCCCTGAGGTCGTAGGTTCAATCGCCGGGAATGCAACAATGAACTTCCTTCCTATGTGTGCATTTAACATTCGCTCGAACGTTGAAGGAAAATATCGTGAGGAAACCAGCTTGCCTTAGACCCAAAAGGTCGATGGCGTGTGTCAGTCACATGAGGCTGATCGCCTGATTATTAGTATGAAAAATGATCATGACACAGATTAAAAAATCTGGCCTAAAGAGGTTGTAGCGCCATTGATTTATTTATTTTTATTATATTATTTTGGTGTAGAACCGAGTAAACGTAGTAGTTTCAGCCTGGCCCTAAAACCCTATATGGCCTCCGAGAGCTCCTTTTTATGTCTTTTATAGATAAACATTGCGTGCTTGACAAATGTTTGGGTCTAACAAATCTACGGACGAGAATGTGTTAAATGCGCACACACAGAAATACGTAAATATATTAGTCACCTGGGGTCTGAATGCACGCTTAAACCGCTAGAAAACACCTATCGTCTAAGAATTGTAAACTACTGTTAGAGGAATAAAAAAAATTAAACGAAAATACCTATCTATGAAGTTCGACTATTCGAAAAGCAATTATTTATCAACTTTTGATAAAAACGTGCCTTGGTTGTTGCGCGTGACAAATTTGTGGTTAGAATATCGCAAGATATAAATATTGTGGAATTAGTTTTACTTCCTTTTCGTGTCAAATACGTATAACCTTTTCCTTTACTTACTATGTGAAATCCAACAGGTTTTAGTCACATAGATGTAATACTTAGCGCGTTATCGCGACTTTAAGTTTTCCTTTATCATATGAGGAGCCGGGAATTGAATGCACGCCCTCAAAGTTTTCATAAGCAAACAAGTGTGAGATTGCGATGTGACATATTCAATGTTATTTTATAAAGTTAATTTAGTATGTCAGCATTGTTTTATAAGAATTGTTTTTACGTCTTTCCTGTTATGCCATGTTCACGTTATTGTCTTTATAATTAATTATAAGCATAATTATCATCGTTACACGGTAATAATGAGTCTAGCAGTCGTATAATTAAAAAGATTAAATAATATTAATCTTTTTTATCGTCAAAATTATCTTAAATTAAAAATGTCCAAAATAGGAACTGATCAAAACCAATATCTTGTAAACAATCGCGTAGATGCCAAATCAGGGTGTATTCCAGGAGCTATCCCAGGTGACAAAGCAAATGCTGAACGAAAGTCTTATACCGACGGTACATGATTTGATTTATATACTATGCTAGTTAATTACAAACATACATTGAATCGACATTATGAATCTAAAATCTAAAAAAAGATAATACATAGGCATGTATTTATTTGACTTTACGAGATTTTACGATGGGGCAACATTTAAGTGCTAATACGCCTTGACAGGTTTTATATTTAATTAACTATGTAATTACTAGAAACTCCTAACTATTTTAAAGCTTGAAATAGGAATTTTAATTAATGAGAATTTTAAACATTTCCTTTATGCCAAAGTTAAAAAAAAATATTAAAACTGTGAACAAATATCAAAAGCATTCCCAACCGCGAATGACATATAACATAGAATGGTCCACTGTATTCGAACAAACGACCTCATAATAATCTGCTATGCTAATTAAGTATAAAGTAATTCTCTAAGAAATTGAGAACACTACAGGCTGTATATATATTTATTGTTGGAAGTTGATTCGTAAACAAAAAAACTTAATGGAAGTTAGTGAGTTTTTTGCTCAAACAAGGAAATATATGACGTGATAAATATTAGCATTTAAACGTATAGGCTTTTAGATGAGTTGAAATAACCAAATGTTTACTCGTGCAAATACGGCGTGTGTTTTCAAATGCCAAAAGTATTATTGTTTTGTAGCAATATGTACTGTTTATGTATATTTTTTATGATAAGTTAATTAAGAATACGCAGCTTAAAGATGATATTTAAATTAAAATATAACCAAAACGGATTATATCGTATACGAATAACGTTATGTACTAACAAAGACACATTACTAATAGTTTGTTGGTTATGTGTATTGTCATTTACATTCAAATACCTGTACGGTTGTAAATCGTACAGTGGGTTTTAATGTGATCTTTAAAATCCATCAATTTGCTTATATCCTTCGACAACGAAATACACGATGACTTAGGAAATCACTTCTAAAAATATTTGATGAATATTAAGTAATTTTTTTTAAAGTCGGTAAAACGTTGTATGATTATTTCATTTTTAACAAAAGCTATTCCAAGTACAGATTTGAAGTGTGTTTATTATAAGAACTATTCAATTATTGTTGTGTTCGTTTTTGTGGTCTGCTCAAACGCCAGTCAAAACTACGCGTTAATGTTTCAGTTTTTTATAACGATCTGAAGCCGTTTCAAATTAAGTCACTGACCTTTACCAAAACGATATATTAAAATCAATTATATATTGTATATTCAGTCACATGAGAATGTTATCAAAAGACTTTTAAAGACCGTAGAATCATGAGTATTATGTGATGTATATTTTATATACAATTATGGGTATATGGAAGGTTTGAATTTTCCTGTATCACGAAGGTATAGCTAGGTGTACAAAAATAAAAATAAACATACCATTAACTTGTGTCTGCCACACAGCATCGCCAACACCCCATAATCCTGATATCACAAAGAAAGTTGTCGGTGTCTCAGGATTAGGTCTCCATATCAGTAACCACACAATCAGGCCAAAATGAAGAGCGGCCCCCATTACTAGTATGGGGAAGCGTCCAATGTACTTCATGACAGAGCCAAAGAGCAAGGAGCAAATTGCATTTACTACACCGAAGCAAATCATCACGTATCCAATGGAACGAATACCCAAAGCGCACGATACATATGCCTGGAAAAGAAACACATACATCAAAACATAAAAAAATGTGTTATAATATTACCCCTATTCGACAAAAAAGAGACTCGAGTAAGCCCATGTGGGGTCATTCAATTTGATAAATTCTAAACAGGGGCAAAATATTAACAAACTCATCACATACAACTTTGTTCTGCACATTTTTGTTTAATTGTTGTTGCATATCCATGCATTTTAAAAATAATGACTTTTTCTCGCATGAGTTTTCATTGCAAATTAGGTAAGTTAGTTATTGCTGTAGTATTACCTGTGTATAATCAGCGCCGATAAATGCTTGTTCCATACCGATCCATAAAGTTATTGGAATAAGAAGTTGTTGGTTTGGCTTCTTTAATTGGTAGGCGGTAGCAGATAACAGTTGAATACCAGTCAGTTCTTTTGAGGGGTCTGCTTTTCTTTGCTTTTCACCATACCTAAAATTAATCAATCACTTCGAATAACTCATTTAAGACATTATTCAAGAGTAAATTGTGGAATAATGTTGTGCATTGTTTGGTATGATTACAGTTAAGATTTAAATGTTACGGTTTTATTTATAGCCATATTTTGCATACAATATAATTGTGGGGCGTTTAAAAAAGCACGATGACTGAGTACCACAACACAATTCTGCGAATGCGGTACGGCATTTGTACGTTTGCAGTTATGTTTTATTTTAGGTAATATATGGTTGATTTTGACCGCCTTTTTATGTCCGTATTCGCCGTGTCGTTTTATGGTTCAAACTTAAAAGAATCAACTAACGTTAATCTTGTATATCTCGGCTAATCTTGGGCTCTAATCTCAGCTTGGAAAGCCAAGTGGAGATTATAAAGGCAAGATTTTATTGAATAGTAATTCAAAAACATTTGAAGATCAAGTCAATATGTCTATGCTGATAGAAAATACTGTACAATGTTTTTTTCTACAGTATTTTTTCTTATCCAGTATATCCAATAAGACAATGTTCTGATGTAGCTCTAAAGCATTAGAAATAGGTTCTATGACGATTGACTTATTTTAATCTTTTGAAAATTTACCTGGACAGAGGATCCACTAAAAATGCAACCATAATAACAGCTACGACAACGCAAGCAAGGTAAATGGCACTGATTTCTTGTATCTCGTTGTCTGGGGGTCGGTGAAGGTTTTGGTTGTCATGAGCTCCACCGCCGATCATGCAGAAGTTGGCTCCACATGTCAGAAGAGTACTGCTACTGTTGTCCGTAGACACGTTA
Organism: Pieris brassicae; assembly: GCF_905147105.1. Taxonomy (NCBI): domain Eukaryota; kingdom Metazoa; phylum Arthropoda; class Insecta; order Lepidoptera; family Pieridae; genus Pieris; species Pieris brassicae. The sequence continues at coordinate 9,664,972 of NC_059680.1, forward strand.
CCACTGTGCACCCCCGATGAGAATACTGTAGACAAAATGTATCCCATAATTTTTGATTTTATGACACACGGTATTTCAAAAATAACGAAAACAAAACATTCAACAGCCTTTGTGATGATAACGGTAATATTTAATGTGTATAATGTCCATTGTATATTAAAAAAATTGATACGCATTACCATTTTGGGACTTGCAGATCGAATCATAAAAGTTATCAGTGGGTAGAAATATTTATATAGCTACAAGGTTGTGTATTATTATTGCCCCAGATAATGATTTTAATAACAGCAAACGAGTTAAATTGTTAACTTACCCAAACTTGATATGAGGTTGCCCCAAAGTTCAGCTGTCTGCCACGCAAGGAAGAAGAATCCAAAGAACCGCACAATTATTCCATCCACAGCTTGGTCTGTCAACTTCGCGTAAACACTTCCTACTTGGGTTAAGTATGTTGCCTTGGATGTCCACATTGGAGCTGCTCCGAGACCTACTAATACTCCAGCGGGTACCAATGTATAGAAAGCTGGGTAAAACTGCGCAGCAATGTAAGGAGCGTAACACATCATCGAAAGGCATAGGGACCATTTCACCGTAAGCCTCTTTATTAGGAACGTTGGTACAAAAATACAAGAAACAACTTGCGCGGCATAAATCGAACTTAAAGAAACAGTTCCAAGCCCATCTCGAGCGTTTATAGAAGACTGAAGATTCGCAGTTCCTTGAAAAGCAGTAAACTGAACCATGAAGGCCGCGCTAACCGCTGCAACATTTTTCAAAATTCTCCACTTTTCTCCTCTCGAGAGTTCCACCTTTCCGGAAGCGTAGGAATCTTCCTCAATTGGTGGAGGTTTGACAATATCACTGTTCGAGTCCTTGTCATGCTGGAACCCCTCATTTTTAAATCCTGGCTTGATAGTGTACACGTTGTCCTTGATGGGGCGGTCATCTTCACAGCCTCCGCCGTGCGTCGCAGTCATGCCGTGTTCTCTTTTTGACCTGTTAACAATAATATAACAATTAGATATGATAGAAAATAGCCCATGGCGTGATGCATCTAAAAGCGTATTGTTCGTTTTTGTTTATGTATTGTAAATTCAAAAATAAAAGTGTTAATTGTTTACTATTAAGGCGCTTCTCTAATTCACGTTCGTAAGCACGTTGTGGAGAACTTGAAGATTGGAGCAGACAATAAGACGACTTGTTGTGATCGGGGTGTTGTGGTTTGTGTAACAATTCCGATTCGATTCGCATTCTACATTACAATGAACGACATCGGCTGAGTACATACAGAACCATTGTATAGTGTTTCACAAACTATTTCGTCATGACATAATCATTGGACGACCACATGGAAAATTGTGAGCCGATTGAAATGCAGCGTTTTTCAAATCACAGTCATTCCATAGACAATGCAAGAGGGTACTAAAGGATATGGTTAATTAAATATATAACATGTCTCGTGGTCTACCACAACAGAAATTACAGAATTGTAAATTTCATGTTCTACTATAACAATTACGTGTTATGAATGCTAAAATGTTCTATTCATAATCGACATAAAATTTCGAGTGAAATAACAACTGATCAAAGAACAGTTTGCTATTTTAATCATTCAGCTCGTAATTACATTGAAAAGCGCCATTATGCTGTTACAGGTGTTCAAAGGTGTGTTACTTTAGCGGTGACTGTCGGAATATAACACGTTTTGTAACAAACTACATAGTAGAGCGCCCTGATGAGTTTCCGGCGCGACTAATTTCACGATTTAAAAGTGCAATTACTCAAATATCAAACACGTTCTTCATTACGTAAAGACGACATAAACACCGGGTTTATTAATTCTACTCTTCTCACAAGACACGACATACAATTAACATAATTCTAAATTCGCACTGTGATATATGCAAAAATTTCCACAGCGCGATTAGGCAAAGCTAAAAATGGCGAAGACGCAATTAAAAAGAGTCCTACGATATGGTGTTGTAACGTTAGTACATGTTCTGCACAAGTAGAGTCCGAAAACAGTTTGCACCCATTGAATGTTCTATTGTGAAACTTAATAGGTATGTACGTTAAAGGTTTGGTGAGATCGATGTACTGTGTTGACATTTATCCGTTGTTAATGTTTAAACAATGAACACTGAAAACACACTTCGATAAAATACATTTAGTTATACCATTTCAATATAAATTAAATAAGGTTCAAATGATTTTTAATCATGCAATAAAAAGTTTATTCTAACGCTGTTTTATTTTAATAACTATAAACAAAGACATCTATATAATAAAATCAGAGAATAATGGTAGCTGAACTCAACGTAATCTTTAGTATAGCAAACATAGATTTGTATGGACATCGCTCTATTGTCCTTTTTAATCTGAGTTATAACCACAAACGCTAAGTGCAAGCCTGTTATTTCCATTGTTCTCGTGTTTTATTCTTCATATACGACATATTACACAAATCCTTTATGTAAGCTGTCAGTAAATATAATCAGAACCTGAAACCTGAATCAAATACTCAGCCGGTAAATATACACCATACGTTGATGCTAATCACGTAATGAAGAGTAGAGTTCGTAAATTCTTTCTAGAATATACTACATTGTAAACGGATAAAGTCGTGGTTTTTTATGAAGACAGGTAATAATAGATACGGTGTTCAGTACTATTATACAATAGTCAATCATATAGTCAGTGTGTAGTATTGAAGTAAATTCAATTCACGGAAATTTTCAGGAATGTCGGAAAGAATTTAAACAGATTTAAATCTTTTTAAGAAAAAAGGGTTTTTTTTTGTAGGGTTATTGGAAAATTTATAACAAATCTAACATCACGCAGGAAATCAGCGAATTTGGGTGGTTGCCGTGACTAAACAAACATAATTAATATGCCTATTGAATGATTCTCCCACGGTGTCATAGCTATCTTCACTTCCTGCGTGATCCACCCTATCATTATTGGGTAATGAGGCGCTCAAGGACGCTCTGACAAATTTGCAATGCATTATAACAGGGTTACTGAAGTTAATTTTTCAAATGATTTACTTAATTTCATTTTATTACAGAATATAATAAGCTAGTATGTTTCCATTAGGATTGTGAATACAGAACTCTCCCAAATGCTTCTAAAGGGAATACTAGAAAAACAATTTTTGAAAGCAAATAAAATCAAACTGGAGTTCACTAAGTTTATTTATAGATCTAACACGCTTCATAATAAAATTAACTTGTAGAATTGGCACATTATGTTAGGAACATTTTGTCATAACATGCCATGAATACTAAAATGTACTTTTTCATACATTGATTTCGCACTCATAAACAACCCTTACCACTATTAAGATTATTTAGTTATTACTTTAAGTTGTCTGCATTTATTCCTGTATCAAAGGAGTATTTTAAGTCTTGAAACTTAATAGTGTCTATTTAATTCATATAGCGGAAGATTGAGCTTTATTTGCCGTGGAAACCATTTTGTCAAAGAAACCATCTAATGGCAAGGCATACATTTCTGGTTTAACTTTGCATTACGGATGTTCATAATTACAATCAACAATGCATTCTATTCATAATATAATTTGAACAACATAACAAAACGATAAAGACGGAAGGTTAAATTCATAGATTTTCATGAAAATCTTCAATAAAAATTTATACTGATAAATTACGAAAGACACGACATCTGGACAATATTAATTGTTGAAAACTACGCTGTCCTCAGATCAGATCCCTTGTAATTGATTTTTACACGCAACATTAATTGAAGATTTAAGTACTCGGAAATATTCTTTTACATAACATTCATTATGTTACCGTAGAGCATTTTAAAGCGTAATTATTTACTTACAAACGATATGGTATTTAAGTCATCGTTATTAACCTCGACATATGGAAAAAGAAGTAAAACTTGAAGTACATTTTTAGAATTATAACATTATATAATATAATAATGTTTCCATGTACATGTGCGATATTTCGTAAATGTATGTTGGTTTGTCCACAAATTTCTGAGAGACCAGTAATTTCAAGATAGTACTGACTTTTGTTAACATAGCTTTTACACATTAAGAAAAACACTTTTTGAACGGTTTGAAGCTACGTATTATTATTAAAAACTTATAATTATTTACATAATTCTAAATTTTAAATTTTTTTCCGACGTTTCGCGTTCTTTTCAGCGTCACGGTGACTGAAGACAAAAGGTGTTAAATGTCAAAAGTATCACAGCTGCAGAGAAAATTATGTAAATAATTGTAAGTGTTTAAAATGAATACATAGCTTCAATCCGTTCAAAAAGTGTTTTTCTTAATTTCAAGATATTTAATATAAGTCCGTCCAAGTTTAGCAGTTAAATCAGTCCATTTTCTATTATTTAAAATACTTTGCAATGGTGAATTATGGCCACAGAGAAGGACTGAAAACTATTATTAGAAGCCAGATTTTTAATATGAATTTAAGATTACCTATTTGGTTACATTCACCGCTTCAAAAAACATCTAGGTATTAACAAAAAACCTGACGTACAAGTAGAAATATGCGGGTATATAAATAATCTAGTTGAGCTACAGTTGATCTGTACCGAGGATGTAAGGTTCCGGGTTCCATTCCCACGTTGAATAAGGTCATGAGTCAATGACTTGATAAAAATGTATTTACATTTTTTGAATTATAATACATATAATGTGAGAAAATGCATTGATGTGTATAAAAGCTGATTAAATATAAGATCTAATATATATAAGATCTATATATCACTTTAATTTAACAAACTATGTGTTTAAGTAAAAGCTTTCACTGAAAAATATTTGTATATACCGATTGTATTGTCTCTCTTTGTGATTTCTTTTACGTAAACTGCAGTTCGAAACATTATTTTATGAATTACTAGCTGACCCAGCAAACGTCGTTTTGCCATGTATATTTATTTACAGGAAACATTTTTTTAGTTCAATAAAAATAACTTTCTACTATAATAAAAAAATGAGGGTTGATTGTAGAGTTGTGGCAATTGATGGTTTTTGTATGTTTTGTATGTATCATAAAAAAATAAAAACAAATAAAAATTAAATTTGGGGTGGACACCCACTCACTTAGGGGTTTGAAATATATATATGTAGTCGATTCTCAGACTTACTGAATATGCATAAAAAAATTTCATAAGAATCAGTCGAGCCGTTTCGGAGGAGTATGGGAACGAACATTGTGACACGAGAATTTTTATATATATTAATTAATACACTCAACAAATTTATTGCAACTGACTTTATATTATCATCAAAATAGATTTAGTGAATTATGCGCAATAAATATAACATGGATATTATTTTAGTAAGAAAATTAATGTATTTCTGTATCTGTAACGATATCACACATTCTTGCTTCGAACATAGGCAATATATATTTATTACTGAAATATTAGGAAATAATGGTTTATATGAGAAAAGTATACGCTAAGTAAGATATACGCAAAGGTCACAAGCAGTTTGAATACGAAAACGCATTTGGAATTTATTATTCTCTAAGCAAACCTAACGGCACATACAAGAGTTAAGTCTTGCGGAATCTTAAGAAGTGCTTATACATTTGCGGGATATAAATAGAACAAAATGCGCATGACCTCGCTCTCTGTTTATATCAAAATCGAATTTTATTCGCATATAATACACAAAAGTATTTAAAAACACAAATTAAAACGAATAGACGGTTTCCAAATATTTTTAGTTAACATCATAGACATAGATTTAGACGAAGAGGTGATGATTGCGACAGTAAGGTATTGGAGGTAGATGCCACTGCCTAATAAATCATATTAACCGTTAAAACATTTGAGCACATGTGAAGTGCATTTTCTATAAGCTAACTTCAAGTTAAATCATATTCAATATCATTTCAAACTATTTAATACGCAAGTCTTTATAAAAATATATCTCAAAGTTCTACGACGATCACTTTCAATTAGTCAACTTTGATCAATCTTAATGAAGGGTCCAAACCTAAACAAAGATACACAAACTGTACAATTAGCAAACTGGTTCATACCAGTTGCAGCTAAATAAATCTTATGCGAAACGGTTAATCTAGATAAAGTTGGATCCTAACGAGTGAATGATTCTATTTATGACGCTTTTATTTGTGTTAATCATACTTGAATAACAGATACAAATGATGTATTAACTTTGGAATGAATTGGTAGTTAACACGCGTATAAATGATATTTTCTCGTTTTTGGAGATCGGTGACCTCAGAGCATTTTTCGCACTACGTATTGCCACCCCAATCTAGGTAGATTGTTGATGTTGATGCGGGGTTTTTTATTTTATCCTTTTCTATATATAATCATGTTTCATGTTTTTATATTATTTAGTTTATATATTACAATATACTATCAATTGAAAATGGTACATTCTAAATTTACATTTTCTAGAAGTCAAGAAGAGTACTCTTTGGCACAAATTTCTATGTTTTTGGTTTACATTGCAATTGCAAGGAATTGCAAACATCACATAATATACACTGAAAATGTTTAGAACAAGCCAGTTAGAAACATTGCTAATGAAAACATTTTTAATTTCATTTTAGAACTCTTTAGTAACCTAATGTATATTGCGTTAATTTGTTATTTGTTATTGTGAATTGGTGGCAAATTTAAAAATCTTGTTACACGTGAAAATGGACCTAACGCGAGAAAATTTTCGGTCTATGATTTATTATGACTTTCGTTGTGGGCTTACTCATCAACAAAGCTATGATAGGCTGCGATTAGCATTTCTTAATGAAGCCCATCTTGTGCCACTATTTATAATTGGTTTAACGAGTTTAAGCGTGGACGTTGCAATTTCAATGATGATCCGCGTGAGGGACTTGGTTTAACAGCGACTACTGAAGATAAAATCAGTGCTGTGCGACGAATGATAGAGGAAGATAAGAGAGTGAACTATCAGCAAATACGAGCAAGCCTAGGCTGAGTCAAGTTCAAAAAATATTACACGAACATTTATGCGTCAGGAAGCTTTCTACCAGATAGATTCCCCATACTTTTACCGACGACCAGAAACACCTTCGCATGGACTGGTGTATATTTGACTATGGCAGATGTCACGATAATCCGCCATACAGTCCCGCTCTATGACTTTTACTTATACCCAAGAATAAACAATTAAAGTATTGGCATTAAGCAGTTCTTCGTTTTATAAAAAAAATTCAGTGTTACCTAGGTATATAATCCTTATAATTTAAAAAAAACATTTTTCCAAAATACTACATTTATTATTAAAAATAAAAAAAATCTTAAAATAGTTTGTGTCATATAAAACTTTCAAATGGTAATGAAATGTTTAACTTAGGAAATGACTTTTTTTAAATAACTTGATGTGGATAAGGTATTAATTATATTCAGCATATTAAAAGCGTTTTGTTAATAAAATAAGAATTTATAGGACACCATTCATAATATGTTGTATTTTATGACTGAAACATATGCGTCGATTTTACAATTTTTGTTCCACTTATGACGTGAACAACGTGAGCGGTGTTCTACGGCGTAGGTGATCTACGTACTGGCTACATTTAACATTCTATATTTATTTAAATTTTATTGTGAAATTTATAAAGATTGTTTTAACCTTAAAACCATTTTTACGTCTATTAAGAATACCAATATACCAACAGCGCAACGACCTTTTAGGTGTGTGCCACAGATTTCTGTATCTGTTCCGTGATCATTTCAAATATGCAAGTAGGCGATTAACCTTCTGTGCCTGACACATCGATAGCTTTTTTGGATCTAAAGCATGCCAGTGTTTAATGGGCACATAGACAGAAAGTCCATTTGTGCGCATGCACAGCTAGGCACTCGCAATTATTGGCCTTCTGGGAACTAAACTGACATCTATAGAAATACACAAGAATAATTCGTAAGCATCGCCACAAGTTGGAACTAATTGCTGCGTCTATTTATAAACATTTTTTCAACAAAAACATATTGATTTGACTCATGCGTTATAAGTTGTGCTGAGTTGTAAGTGTGGAACATTTTTTTTTAAATAACAGCTTCAAACATCGTAGTTTTTTAGTAACAAGGTCACTATATAACTATTATTCATCTTAATAACAAAAAAAAATATTTTTCTATTACGAAAGACAACAGGGTTCTTAGGCGAAATAATAAGTTTTGACTTCAAAGACTTACTAGCAACAGGAGTTGTCTTCCCAATATACGAGATCTCACAACACTTACTTACACGTAATGCAAAATAAAAATAATACATCAAAGACGGATGTAAGGTTTTTATAAATTGTAATTGTGAGTTGAGTACTTGCGGTACGCCAACTGATACTCATGAAATAATTGCCCGTACAAAAAACGTAGTCTAATTCACGTAAACAGAAATCGCAATACAATACGATTCTAAATATGCCTTAGCTACAGTAGTGTCTTGTGGCTAGACACTTTCAAGAAAAATATTTTAACTGTGAGCAATGAATACTTTATTATGTAAACGGCGAAGACTTAACGCGAGGAAACCAGCTTGTCTAAAGAAATGTACATGATTCAGGCACAGAGGCTGACAAGCTTCTGAGAGAAAATCTTCAACCGTTTTTTACAGTACATTAAGGGTGTCCTGCCCGTTTGTCCCCCCTGTCCTCTGTCACGTATCAAGTCCTGTGATAATGTTAAGAGACAGCGCAACATTTACTTATTGCGCATAGGGGACAGTCAGCTCCTCAACGACTAGGCTAAATAAAGTTGCGTGAATAACATCGTTGGTTGAAAAAACGAAGACGCATTGAAACCGCTAAATTGGGTATACGACGTGTTGCGACGTCCATTGTGGTTTTTTATTAAATTCCCGCGATGTTTGAGACGATTCGATGAAATATTGTGGACAATGTATAGTATCTCTAAAACACTTTACATTTAATTTAGTTTTATTGTGTTATAACAACATTTATAAAACTTATACCCCATACGAGATAAAAAGTTATTTCTTAATAGGTTTTTTTATTTAGTATATTTAATAAATTGAATAGTATTAACCGTTTCTATTTGAAAATACACTTTAATAGTTATTACAAAATGATATGTTTATTTTATATATTTGCACATGTAAGTGTCCTAGATTTCAAGCGAAAGAGAAATCTCCGAACCTACTTATCCTAAAATTAAGAAAAGCTGTTGTGATTTCGAACTTCTACAATTGAATGACTTTTTATTTAATTGTTTTGAACCGCAGGAAACAGCTTCTTTTAGCGTCTAGCTCAAGGTATGTTGGCAGCACGTCTTCGGCTGCGTAAATGGAGAACACAGTGGAGGGATCCCTATACCATTCTCACATTTTATTTTTTCCAGGAGTCAGCTATTAGGTACCCAGCAACTTTGTTAACAAGCATTATTCACTTTGATTATTCCCATGTTCGTCTTGTACATTGTGTTCCATGTATAATTAATGGGTAAATATTTAAATCTGTATGATTCGTTGGAAATCGATACAAGAACAATAATAATAATAATATAAAATTGCTACATCGTTTTTGATATGTTAAATACAATATTTTTCTATGGATTGCAATAGAACAACCTAATGTTTTGACAAAACTTAAACATATATCAGTGAGTTAATTTATTATTTTAATTATTATATATTTCATTATTAAGGTATAAGCTCGTAAGTACAGATAGAGAAGGTTTAATGCCATCAGCCGAGTTATTTATAATACTGCTAGGTTATCTATTCCTTACTTAGAACAAACTGGCAATCTATTTTTACTTGCAATACTTTCTTAGAGTTCTTTTAATATGCATTAGGACTTGTAAAACTGGTTTTCTGCATCCATTAAGTAGATATATCTTTACGGCTATTTAATTTTAATTACTAATTACACTTTGCAGAGAGTGCAATCTCTTAGGGTCTGAGGAGGATACTACGTAAACACACAAGCGAGTGAAAGTGACCACAGTGACACAGCTTGGATGATGCGATTTAACAATTGTTTAACAATAACCTGATCACATGTTGTGTTGAAGACTACCGGTATACACCACAAAACTGGCTAGAGTCCTTTCTCCATCAGAATTAACTCCCGATTACGGAATTGCGCTGATGTTCTCAAGAAAGCGCTGAATTTGGTCATATACACAGTGGTCAAATGCACAAGGTAGCATTTTGCCGCCGCGACCACTAAAACTCTTAAGCATAAAGCGCTTTTAAAGCGAACAGCGAAAGCGCCAAGTTGGCATCGACTTATTCGTATAGGCGCTTAAAATTTTTCGCAGACAAGGCCATCTCCTTCTTGAACTACCCGAGAACAACCGGTTACCAAAATACTTGATGACGTTGCATGCAAATTTGTAATTTACATTATTATTATATGCCGTTATAGTATACGCGATTTACAATAACCATATAATAAAAAAAATACAAATACCCATCGAAACTCTTAATGATTGCATAAAACTAATATAATATTTTATTAGTTTTATTATGACATATCTTGTTACAAATAACATATGTATATACATTAAATATTTGCGATGTCTCCTCTAGTTATACTGTAACTTTTAACTATCGTAATTTGTTTCTATAATAATATATTGTCGTCGTTGTGAAAAAAACACCATCCACTCCTTCAACATATAATTTTCAGCGCTGTCCCCTCCCAAGTAAAACGTTCGGAGAATCATTTATTAAATCGAATTCACAGAACTATATGATAAGCTATCTTATGGTAATTTTTAAGCGGAACGCGCGTTGAATTCAGTTGTATTGCAGATTCTAGTATATCTATTTGTGCACTAAATATGGCTGAATTTTTTACATGATTATGTAACGAGATAAACTTACGTGAGATTTTCTTATAAAAAGTAGATTAAATAGTCTTGTTCCGACTTGTAAATATATTATTACAATTTTTGTTAATTTATGAATTGTAATTGACATTTGTGTTCCACATAAATCAGCAAAATTAACGATAAAGATCGCAATAAAAATATCAATTCTATTAAAGTTAAATTATTCAAGGATAACGTAACAAAAAACGCAAATAATGCGGACGAAAATTTCGATTTTACGTAGCTATTTTAACGGGGATTTTTAAAAATTTCGAATGCTGATATAACCATTAATTTAGTAAAGGACACTTGGTTTATTTATTGAAAAATTTTTAAAATTGTAAATATTGGACAGATAACAACAACCCATTGAGATTGCATTGATTTGCTATGAGTGTCCATTCCATGGGCGGTATCACTTAACATCAGATGAGCCACCTCCCCGTTTATGCCGTTCTATAAAAAAAATCTTCGTACTGTGATATATTTTATTTTGCTGGCATGCACCACGAAAAAAAAACTATTAATTAATTCTTACTATGTATGTGTCTTTTTTAAGTTGTATAGTCTTCAAGTAAGCCACTTATGTGAAGGTTGTAATTTTAATAGTACGAATCTAATAATAATTCATTCGGTAGATTTAAAATACAAGGCTAGACATTATATACTCATAGGCTCCGTTGAATTTTATCAGACCCTCTATAGACTTATTACAATCAATGTCAGAAAACGTGAATTCTAGGTAACAAAACTTCGCAATCTACATATTGATAATTAATTTATTCCGTTCATTTAATTAATGTCTTTCTTGTATCGTTTATTCATGTGTTTCGAAAGCGTCAATCGTCTCTACGTCATTGTGACGTTGTGTCGACAAATATTAAAATAATATAAACAGGTTTCAATTAATGCACAATCCATAATATATTAGACGTCTTATGGGGCCTGCGATCACTTTGGGTCAGGCGTTCAACTAAAATTTGTATGAAATTCGTCATAGAAGTCTTAAAGTGATATTGTCAAAGGCGACTAATTGTCAATATTGTGGCATTTAATCAGGTCTATATACAATTTTAAACGTTGTACTAATTTCATGGTATATATGATAAACATAAATCTTATTATAAATGTGAGTTTTGTCAAATTTATTAGCTTAAAGTAGATTTGCAAAATAAAAATATTACCAAAGTGCATTGCCATAAATGTGCAATAATAATGTGATAAGTAACTTATTCTCTTTATGTATTAAAATGTACATAAATTAACGCTGCATTTAATTGTCCATGAAATTATTTTTCGTTTTACAATGCTATTCTATATAATTGGTTTTTGTTAATTAGAACGGTTAAAACTATTCTATAGTGTTCTATAGACGATCCATAAACATTAATTTTACACTGAATTTTCTTTAACAATTAAATAGCGTGAGAAGTAAGAACAATTAGAATCTAAAACCCTCCTTTCCTAAATACATAATCAAACCGAGAACTATTATAAAATTATAAATAAAATATTGGTACTGTATAAGTAACGAAAAGGTTTGAAGGAGTTTATATTTCGACATATCTTGTCTAGGCTATACTAGAGAAATATGAAATCTAATGCACGTATTTTAAAGGGGTAGATTTTGAATTAATCTCGTACATATATATTAATATAGAAATCATGAGTTATTGCAAATTACAGTAAAATTTAGTTATATTTGAACAACGATCACCGTATCGAAATTATAGTCGCGACCGTGACGCTTTGCGACTAATCAATGTACTTCACAAATACTTATTTACTGTATGTAATGAACAGAATACATTATGTACCATGCTTTTTATAGAATTTTTGTCGAGGATAACTAGTCAATCGCTCTTCCTGAAAAAACGTCATTCGTACGATGTGACAATAAATATACAGCGTGATTATTGTGACGTCCATTATTGCCTCGAGCGACATTTTAGACATCACGTAGAGACGAGGGATGAATTACTTTGTTAATTGCTAATTAACATATAATATTGTTTGTGATTATGGTTAGGTCCTCGTCATTGTTGTTTTGGCGTCATGTTGGAGATGTAGATTTAATAAGAGGCATGAGTCTTACTTATTGCCAAGAAGTACTTTAGCTTTAATATTGATACTTAGAGTAAAAACTCCCTTGTTAATAAATACCTTATAGTTGCCGGAAAGTCCATGCAAATGTTCATCTTAGTCAGAAGATTAGATTATTTTATTAATCTGTTTGGTATCACGAATGCAGATTATAATAATTGTTTTACGAACATGTTTCTATTCGATGTAGTTTCTTCGCTTCACAAACATGAAGAATATACAGCGTAGTGGTAAGCAATATATCATATGTGTGTTATAATTTGTATGGGTGTAATAAATACATACTACGTGTTTATTGATGTCTATGCGACGTTGTAGAAGCCCCGTAGAGCAGTGGCAGGGGCCGGGCGCTTGACAGGCCAGGCCTTTTCTACAAGAAGAAGAAAATACGTAAGCTCCATGCAATACCGCTCAGCCTCGCGTAGCTAATAAACAATCGCATTGCACAATAGCTGGCTTATCACGCTAACAGCCTTGGTTCAATTTATTCGCATATTTATTTATTATATTTATTGACGAATTTGGGTCTTATTTTAAGATTGAGAGTCGAGACTAAGCGTTAAGTATACAAGAAACCGTGTATAAAAAATCACAACCTTTTTGATGTAAGCGATTCACAGTTCACGTTCGCGTCTTGACTCTACATCTTAGCCTTAAGACCTTAGAATAACTTAGACAAACAGGAATGTTTAAGCTTAAGATACTTGAGTATTTTCAGTAGAATTCCTTTTTAACGCTGTTAGCAATCCAATCTTCCTGTTAACGACACATATTTTTAGGTTGGCCTTGTTCTTTCCTACATAAATAAAAAAATTTCAATATAAAATGCGATAAAATATCGTTGGGTTTATGTTTAAAATCTTGTTTTCATTGACAACCTTTCATTGTTGTCCTTATGTACGCAAATTGAATTAGTATTTTAATATGACACAGGTCATTAAATTTTGATGTTTAGATAACAAATTATTTTTTGGCCAAGACGGAAAAACCAATGTTTTAATATGAGCTATTCATTTTTAAACATTAATTGTTGAGATTGATTTTTATGGTATTCACAAGTTCTCATTTAAGACACGAAATTAGGATAAATTCAAACGCTATCTAAGGCGTATCTGCTACGCTCATTAGGGATAATTTATAACTGACATAGATCATAACAGAGAAACCCATCATTAGTAGCAATTCAACAAATCCTTCATTATTAACGTCAAGTAAATTGGAATAATGAGGACAAATATGTGTTTACGTACCCCGGTTAACAAGCTGAAATTTTAATAGTTTCCGTTATGTCTATGTTTAACTATAATAAGTTTTTCGGAGAATGATTTATCAGGAGTAAGCAACCAACTCTATGTTACCTTCAGACTAATCCAATGTTTTTCTCTATTAAATACTAATAACTTTAATAAACGTATTGATTGGCGATAGATTACGATTATTTACGAATGCGCAGATAAATCGATATTTAGCGGAGGTTCCGGTAAGGTCGGTCTTTGCCATTGCGCCGTTGCTCAAGGTCAACGATCATTTGTAATTTTTTTCGCAAGTCAACCGGATTGATGTAACCTGCTCCTGAGAACACATCCATCATTACGTCATCCATTCAGTAAATTATAATTTATTACTATGTTATTGAGAAACCGAAAATAATGAAATAGGACGCTCCTTTGGAAATGCCAAAAGTAGTTCCATATTTGAAAAATAATTTAACAACTATATTTGTTCTTGTAAAATAAAATTGTTGATTTGTGGTATTACATGATGACATCAAAAATATTTACGGAATGACTATAGACATGCATATTAATTTTATTACATCTATATTTCAATGTTAATCAATTGAATTCATGTTTTATTAAATTAAAAATTAAGATAGTTATTAATATTTTCGTTTTATTCCTTCATTATGCCAAACATGGCTCTAAGTTCGTATAAATTATTAGTTCTGTATGGAATAAGCTTGTGAGCCGTCAATAAGGTTTAGCAGATTAAAAAATTGGATTTATTATTTATACATGACCCCCAAAATTTTACAATGCAAATCTATACAAACATATGAATATATGTATAATATAGTATTT
The DNA here is from genome assembly GCF_905147105.1 of Pieris brassicae. Classification (NCBI taxonomy): domain Eukaryota; kingdom Metazoa; phylum Arthropoda; class Insecta; order Lepidoptera; family Pieridae; genus Pieris; species Pieris brassicae. The sequence continues at coordinate 9,679,986 of NC_059680.1, forward strand.
CCGCTAATTTTGACCTAAGTTTTTCCGTCAATTTCCTGTTATTTAGAGGTTATTTGAAAAATTATTGATATTTCCATTGTGTGCTCAGACTATTCGAGATTTTAATTATACTTATGGCAGATGCGCTATCAAGATTACAATATGCGAGGGACGTTTGCGGAAAACTGTAATAATAATTGTACACGATGCTATGTACATCCCTGATGGACAATCTCGGAGCGATTTATGACAATACTTAGTTCCGCTTCTCAAGTCCAGCTTCGTTCTAGACGTGTTTGTTTAAATTAAATAACGCTTCCGTAGTTCTCAAAGAATACGCCTTTTCATTAACACTAAATTAATTTGCAAGTTTCTAAATTGTGAACAAAAATCACCCATGTTCTTGAAAAGATTATAGATTTGACAATACAAATAAAGATTTCGACTAATTACATAAGTCAATATTTTAATAGCTATGTTCAATTCACGGCGAAATAATAACTATTTTAAGAAACAGGCGTTATGTTAGCTTAACCAACGGACATTATGCATGTAAAACTATATGTTATAGAGTTTAAAGTTAATTAGCATCAACCATGCTAAATGTGTCGAGGTAAATTTGTTAAATAATTACTAGATAAAATTATGTCTAGATATTTTAGTTGACACGGTGATACGAGTGTCCTAGAAACACATTTTATAAAATTGTTTGTGATTGACACACAATTTTAACATTTAGACACCGTTATTGGCTATGGCTTCGTTTTAGTAATTTTTATCATAAACATTAATTAATAATTCTACTACACATATTTATATTTGTTATGAAAATTCCTACTTTATTACGATTAAGCAAATCTACAGAATAATACTCGAACAGTAGCCGATCAATCTTTCATTCAAGACGTCTGAATGTATGAATTTAATTATCTACTTGTCGAATTTATGCACCGTGACAAATTCATGAATTGTTAACAATATGGCGTTCGCAAAAAACGTTCTTTCTCGCTAAATCGCTTCTAATTACATGAGATAAAAAATGCGAGTCCATGCTAAATTAGGCAATTTTTTTCGACACTGCGCATTAATTTTGTAAAACGGGAATGTTTAATGACGCTTTTCAAATTGAAAAGTTAATCAATTAATAATTATGTGCCGCAGTCGTTATATGGCGTTTCTGTGTTATAATAATTGTTTTAGGTTTAATGGTTTTTAACGTCTTTAACATGAAGTTTAAAAAACAAAGAAATTTGGAATATGATAGGATCAAATGATCCTCCCAATGAAATCCCAATGAATCCAACCCGAACGCGAATCTTTCATATTGTAATTACGGAATCTCTTCTGGAGGTTAGTATGGACAAAGACATATCGTTTAATTATTTTTATATATAAAATACAAGTACAAAGATACGTACAAATCAGCGTTTACTTTTCTTCTGTTAAGGTATTTTATTAATTTAATTTTTGTTACCAAAACAATAATTATGTTGTTTTTGTGTTTGTTTTAAGAATGAATATCATTATAAATGATACCAAATGTTGTTATTACGATGTAAAACAATTAAATGCTATTTTTTATTTGGTGTTTTGGTATACTGTTTTCTAAAGAACACCAGTAAAGTCTACACATATTTAAAACCAACTTTGCACTTATAAATGCATCCGCTTCGCAACGAAAAACCTTCATAATAATAAAAGAGCCCTGATCTATTTTGATGAACATAACCCACTTGCCTTTATTCGCTATTCTGTTTCCATATACAGGAGACAAATGACTCTGGAGGTCGAATGTACGTAATTAACTAAGACATTATTTTTAATTAACTAAAAATTGTTTGCACCTTGCACTTTAGTTACTGAATGTCTATTGCTTTAAATCCTGATGGATTCCCTCTAACCTCGAACACTAACATCATATCTCATAAACAGAGCATATATATTCCCTAATGTGGTAGACACTTTTCTGTGTCTGTTGGACAAATAATAACGTCGGTTTTTGTGGCTAAAACATGCAGATTACATTTCCATGTGCATGATATGCATGCATGTGTTAATTGCGCACATAAAATTATAAACGTCTTATGCATAGGTGGAATGCAAAGGCATGAACACCAAGTTAAGAATCACACGCTCAATTTATTTGTTAAACAAAATTATTTAACAATTACAGCGGTATTATTGCGCCAACTATTACAATTTATTTCACAGTTTATTTGAAATCTCATTGCAACTGTTAAACATTAACATATTTGATTGAAATGATAAGTTATGTTTTAATTATTTTTAAACAGTTAAGTGCGCAAGTCTATTTGAGAACGTGTTACTCAGTGTTTAAATTTTGTAGGATTACTCATATTTATAAATTGTAGGATATTGGTTTAGTTCTCGAATGTATTTATCTATAAAGGTTGCACGCGTGCCACGGTATGGATTTTAAATTTGTCACATGACACATTTAAAATTGTGTCATGTATGTACAGAGCCGTGTCGGAATAATGGCTTCAACGTGCTACTGTCACCCCTGAGGTCGTGGATTTGAACTAATGGATTTTCTTACTATGTGCGCATTTAACATTCGCTCAAACGGTGAAGGAAAATATCGTAAGGCTAGCCTTAGACCCAAACAAACGACGGTGTTTGTGTATTAGATTGACAAATGATCATGAAACAGATTGAAATCTGAGGTCAAGACCGAAAAAGGTTGTAGCGCCACTGTTTTTTTATTTTAATTTTAAATGTACAACATCATGAAATTATGTGATGAAATTGTATGCCTTTGAGAGGTGTCGGCCGATTTGGCGAACGCATTTGCATACTAATACAACGGTAATACCACCATTGTCTTGTGGTACCACCGCGTACCTCGCTCGTAACGAGACTGTTTATAAATATTTAATGTTTTGAAAAGTATTACATGCTCACAATTTCCTTATTACAAGCTGTTTTTAGTTTATCCTTTCTAAATAAGTTTGACCTCAAATGTTGATTAAACTTTTCAACATTTGTAATAACTAATATGTTTTATAATATATTTCATTAATAGTTTTTTTAGATTCTAGCGGTTATAGCAACTATAAAAATCAAAAAGTCACGGTACACAAATACATTTTCGTCTCTATATGCGCAATAACACTCGAACGAGAAAAATGTCTTAGACCCGAAAACCCTCAATTGTTATAAAATAAAATTGTTCAAAGAAACATGTGGTATTAGATTATTATTTTTATTTAAGTAGATTTAATATTTCAGCGGTTTAATTTTAATTTTTTTAGGTCTGGGCCTTAAATTTTGTATCTGTTTCATGATCATTTGTCTAATAGGCAAGTAGGTGATCAGCCTCCTGTGCCTGACATGCCGTCGACTTTTTTGGTCTGAGGCAAGCCGGTTTCCTCATGAAGTTTTCAGACCGTTCGAGCGAATGTTAATTGCGTAATAGAAAGAAAGTCCATTGGTACACAGCCGGGGATCGTGACAACGATCTCAAGGATGAGAGTCATATGTTTAAGCCATTAGGCCAACACTGTTGTACTTCTAACGTCAACGGTATGTAAATAAATATTTTATACGACATATTACATAATGTAGATTTACATCAGATTAACATCGTACACGAATTTGACATTCTTGTTAATTATCATTACTGCACTTGCCTTGTGCATATGAAATATAAAGAAGTAACATCCTATATTTATCAAGAGTTAAGATCTTCATTTATGCTTTTATCTCCAATTTATTAATATATTTTATTGGTATTGGTGTAGGACATTTACCAAATGTTCCATGTAGCAAAAAAAAATAAGTATAATGAAGCAATAATAATGAAGAATATACACCAATAAAAAGGAAATATTTAAATTAAAAAGAAGAAAAGTAATTAGCTTTTTGTACTCGAATCTATAAAACAAAAATATAATTATAATATATATACATCATACGTATAGAATGGATATATCTATCTTTTTACTATTGTGTGTTCGTTGAGTTTTTGACATTGTATTAGTATCGCCATATTGGCATCTACATTTAGCTTTAACTTATAAATAACTATAACCTATGTTGTTATATATAAAATTATTTTTTTTCAAAGAGAACATCCGTGCATTTGCAACAGTGCCTAACTTATTTTTCTGGAACTAGACAAATGAAGATTAAGAAAGAACGGGTTATAGGATGATCTAGTTGAGAGTAAAGGGATTTTTTAGCAAGTGCCAAAGCGGTGAATAGTTGGCCTCAGTTTCCGAATATTTAAAGAATAATTTGTTGTAATATAGTTTAATATTTAGATTTTTTATTTATAATATCTTAAAACGTGTCATCTGTATAGGTCAAACACATAATTTTCTGTCGTGTCAGAGATATTTATCGTTAATATAAAATGAATAATGCTAACCAGATACATTTATAATTAAATTACATTATTAATTGACAAAAACTGTATTGGTGTTAAAGTATAGAGGATTTCGAATTAATTAATTACTTGAAATACATAATTAGTAAATTTTCTGTAAACTACTAGGCGAGCGTGGTTTCATGGGTTCTGGGAAATGTACTCCAATTTCTAGATCAAATATTAAAATCCAATCTATAAAGAGGAATAGAAATATTTAATAATAATAAAAATATTATAACTTATATAAACAGTCTCGATACACAAAGAAATAAATACAGCTCCCTAGCTGTGCTAATAGCATTACAATTTAAAGTTTTGGATTCACAAAATCCGTTGACACTTGTCAAAGAAAGAAATTATTAAGCTGCGGGGCATTAACTCCCAAACTCTATTCTATGTTCTGGTAAACTTATTATTTGCGTATCACGTCTTTTGTCAATGGCAGTGCAAAGGTTTTCCCTGCGAGTATCTTTGTTTAAAATCTCTTACATCATCGTCATCTTCTCTCATGCGATGTTTCCGCTCAGCTTTGAAACGACGCGGTAATTAGTTTGTTTATAATCCTTTATTACGCCTGCATTACGACAATCGCAAGGTCATAACAAATTACCTTCAACTTTAATAAGCAAAATCAATCAAATTTATAAGCGTTACAATACTGTAAAAATAATATCTATGAACGACCCGAGCATTCGCAGTTCCGCGTATGGCTAATAAAATAAAACAGTTCATCGGAGAAAGTAAAATGTGAAATCATTGTATATGAGACGCGTATTTACTTTAACCAAAGGACATCGATGTGTGTGTTGACATAATGTTTTTGCTTGGTTTGGAAGAATATCGTCTTGCGTAAACTTCAAACTTCCACCTAAAGTCAAGGTGACCAAGCAAGTTTTTTCAAGACCGGCGCGAAATTGAGCTTAGGTTTTTGGGTTGCACGCGACGTTAATAATTAGTAATTATAATAGTTTTGACGCATTTCAGTAGTACGCTTTGACGTTAGTAGTGATTACTCGGCTCGATACCTGTTGAGACGAAAATGACAAACGTTCCGGTTTCGCTTAGAATCGCCTTGCCTTCAATTCAAAGGAATGTAGTATTGGAACATGCAAAGCGTCGTAGTTCATTATAAAACGCTTAATGAAATCGTGACCAGTCTACTGTTGCATAAGAAAGACTATTTTGCAAAATTGCGGAATTTGAGAATTATTTATCGTCTTGTTTCAGATGCACTAACTCGGAGAAAATTGACTTAAATATATTGTTTAGCAGGGAATGCGTGATGCTGACGTTAGCTGGACAAGACAGCAGGGCTAAGTACCGGTGGCAGACACTACATTCTACCATATTCCAGACAGAGAACCATAGACTTGGCATTGTCTAGCAGAATGCTATTATAGCGTGTTTAAATTTTTTTCCTCAATGTCTAGCTATTATATTATTGCAAATTATATAATATTAATCAGTTTACACTATTATGTGAAATGCAATTGAATCTTATGAAATAAAAAACTTAAAATAAGTTTTATCCTCATACATCGTTGTTCATATACACAGTTATTCTTGCTACGAGTCAAGATAGTTTATAATCTTAGATTGAGGATACATTATTAATTTTAGGCGTTAATGTATCAAGAGGACGTCTACTTTCAAAAAAAATAATTCGATTAATAATTTTGATGCAGTAAACAGGAATTAATTGACCTAAATTTGTACCTTCGTTTGTAGTTCTATTGTAAAATATATCACTGGAAACGCTACATTATCAACACTGACTAAAAGTATTTTACTGTATTTCCAGTTATCGTAATAACATTTTTTTGTTTTGCCCACATATTTATTATGCCATAAATCTCATACAATGTAAGAAAATATGTTTATGACAGGAAAATATTTGAACGTTACTTTTTGCCTACTACTATTTATATATTTATTTACACTTCGTTACATACGTTATGTTTATAGAACAAATATCAAACAAATTATAAAGAATGCAACGGGCGGCCATATCGCTAACAACGGTCCTAGTTCTAGGCAACCGTAGTAAGGTAAAAACAAATATTATGGGTAAAGAGCAAGAAGCGCACACCAAATCCTATAAAAACCAAACTTAATCTAAAATAAACTACAAAGCTAATCTCACGAATTGATGAATAGCGATTTAATACAAGCATTACAAAAGCCACGATTGAGCAGGATAGGATATAGAGAAATGTTTATGTAGAAGAGGTCAAGGCATATGGAGTCGGGCAGCCAATTCTACAATGAGAAAATAATGAGAAGGATGAGCTATGAGAGGGAATTTCCAAAAATCATATATCTTTTGAATTTGGAACAGGTATATTATTTTAAAAACTTCTTTTGATTTTGCGCCATTTCACATATTTTTCGTGTTTATTATAAAATTACACTATGGATTGGGTTGATCGCCTTGCACAAAGTTGGAGCCGATATATAGGACATATCCTCAATCACTTTTTACAATCAAAGAGAGTGGATTGATCAAAACGCTCTCAATCGCAATACGCAGGTGAAAAGCACAGAAATGTCCCCTTTACCGATGAAATTTTTTTCCGATTGAAAAACACTACAATAAGCCATATGAAAAAGTGTACGCTCATAAAGAAGCTACATAAGTCGTCGGAAAGGTACAACGTGGTCATCATCCTGCGTCAGTGATGGTTTGTTGCGGCGTGTCTTATAAAGGAGACACAAAACTAAATTTTTGTGAAAAAGTAGTGAAAACTTCAGGCAAAGTGTATCGAGATACAGTCCTGAATCATGTAGTGAAACCTCGCAGCAATACACTTTTTACAAGCTTGGGCCTGGCTTAAAACCAACGTCGCGGACTTTATAAGACCCGAAGGCTGGCCCTCATCTAGCCCCGACGTCAATTATTTAGAATTCAAATTATGCTCAGTTTTAGAGGACATGGCCTGCTCTATACGATACTGCGACATTGAATCTCTTAATGAATCTTTGGAGCAAGCAGTGGCAAACTTTACCTTGGCAACAGTACGTAAATCCATATATTCGTGGCCAAACAGATAAAAGTTAAGCTGACCAATTGGAATAGAATATTCTTTCCTGAGACTTTAATAAATATGAAGGTATAAATTTTAATAATATTACATTACTTCATTAAAAAAAATGCATTTTCATTTGTAACAGTGACATGAGAATTTGAATTCATTTTAAAGATAAGGGGGAGTTTTGGGATTGAAAAGAATTGAGTATAAAAGTTGAAGATGAGATCAAATCTAAGTGGAATAGGTAGCCACCGGAGCTGCATATTTACTAAGACCAAATAAAAAAGGTGTGCTCCAATTCTGCCGGCTGTCGATTTAGTGAAGCAGCTCTTCCTTCATAACAGAGGAGCATGATTCCACATAATTGAGAATAGGAAGCAGAAAAGATTGCGCTATCATTGTTTTTGTTTGGATAAGAAGAAAATTAGAAAGAAGTCTCAGAGCATTAGAAGTGGCATATAGTTTGCGACTGATTTCATTCATTAGCGTAAAAGTAACAATTAGCCGAAATACACACTAACAGGAAATTGATAAAGATAGCAAATAGAAATGGGAAAAGTATGCCACCCTGCGGAACACCAGTACTTACAATATTCCGCTGAGAGTGGGTATCTTTTTTTAAACCGCTGGCAACGACCCTAAAGATAGCTACAAAACCAGTCAATAGCCGGTGCAGATATTTTTATAGAACGAAATAACCCAAGCAGAATTTCAAAGTCCAAGTACTGAAAGCATTGCTAAAGTTAAGCAGAATGAGATTAGTAAGCTGCCCACCATCCATCCCTCGGCGGATTTCGTCAGAAACCTTAACAAATGCAGTAGTCTTATCTGACTATTCATTGATCACTTTAGCCTTAATAATTGACTTTGTCAATGATTTTCTTCTTATAGTGCCGTCTCTTTTCAAAGGATTTTAATTTTGGATACCGCGCTTCTAAATGATGACCGGTAGGTATTTGTTAAAATCTCCTATAACTATATAGATAATTCAAATTAAATTAAGTATCAATTCTCTAGGTATATGTATATAAAAGGTATAAATGTGTGTATACAAAACTTTTATATCCTATAATGGCCGAAGAAGATCTTTGAATTTTAAAACATTACTTGGCGTAAGTAACTTTTAATGAACGATTACGCCTGTTTGACTCTAACGTGGTAGAGTCATTAATATTATTTCAACATGTAAATTTATTTTAACCATTATCATACATTTTATTTTTATCACTTGGACATGTCAATTGCATACATTTTTTAAAAGATTAAGCAAAAGAATGTGCTCGGATCACGTCTTAATAATTTTTAGAATAACCGTTGTAGATAGTATTATCTATTAACATGAATCATACACAATAATGGTTTTTAAAGTTAAACATTTATCTCTAGAAGGCGGATTTAACTTATTACACAGGCTATACTTAGTAATCTTGGTTATGGTTTTTGTTTAAAAAATAATAAGGAGTTCTTAAATACCAGAGGAATTTGAAGAATGCATTATTTATTGATCGTAAGGTTTTGAACATAACAATGTTTCAAAATATTTGCTTTTATTGAGATAGTCGGCCAAGGATTTTCAAACGCCACGACACCTGTGCGCTAATTCACGCTTTTAAACTATTCATATACGAGACGACGAATATTAAGAGTTAAAACACCTAAACAGTATTTGTTATAACTTTATAAAGGACTTACTACTTTTCGAATGCTTCATGAAGTCCATTTTTTATTAACAAAGCGTTGTGCGCATGTGGGTAATTTGTTTTAAGTCAAAGATATATAACAAACTATTTAATACATAACCTGGCACAATATATCGAAATTATTAGTAAACAATCTCATCTATTTTTCATTATTTAAGTTATTTCTGTATAATTATAATATTACTTAAGCATAAATTTGATGTAATTTTGTATTCAAAGTCACGATTGACTACTCTGATAAAAATGCTCTTTAATATTAGCCGGAAAGGAACGAATTAACATCGAGAACATTATTTGTATAGTGCCTATTGAAATGATGTAACTACCTATTGTTCGTGGAGGGTAATCATATTATTTAACTCCCATACCTACCGCTAAGATTTAATTAGATTGAATAACATTAGGATACATACTACTGTACTGAAAAAATAAATGATTTTCATTAGCAATTTCTTCCTGCCATTTACATTACATAAGGTAAAGCTATATATTGTTTTTCCTTCTTCAATTATCGCGGAAATTATGGTATCCGATATTGACACTTATAAGAGACTTATATTATTGTATATTTTAATATTTGTCGTGTACGGTTCGTACAGCCTGCATGATATCCGAAATAATATTATATTTATCCGTAATTAAAGACGTATTAAATAGGTTAAGACTAAGAGCAGCGTATGAGTAGTTAAAGTGGGCGACTGTATTTTCGGTCGAGCGTTCACAATGCAGGTAATTCAAAATTCTGCACTTCTTCTATACATTTTATTCGTAATGTACATTTAACTGTTAGTACATGAAGGATAATGTTGCGACAAATTCGGCATGTCTTATAATCTCAAATAGATGACTGTGTTAGGCAGAGAAGGCCAGACAGATTGCTTTTAGAAAAATATTGGGTCTAAAATAATTGGCCAAAACATTTCATTTGATTGGAGAGTGCTTGGAACTGCTTTGAATAATATTCATCCATCACTAGATTCTAGACTGTACAGAGCGTTTTTGAGTGCTTTTTGTGTAATAGTAATAACTTTTATAAATTATTTACATTTGACGGTAATTGTGGTATGTTTTTTAATTGAAACGCCAGCTCGGCCTGTAGTATCCTGACGAACACTTTTGTATGCATAACATTGTATATAGGCTGTCAAGTATTATAATTACGCGTGGCGCTAGTCTAAGCTAAATAGATTGTCGTGCTAATGATTGCAGATGTACTATTCTTTGGCGCCGTCTGCAGAAAGTAGCGTCGCCGTCGAGCCCCAGCGAATTTTAATTCCTTGCATTCATACGTGATTTACTTATACGTTAGTATTTGAAATTTCCTTTATTTAGCTCCCTAGTAAGATAAATTAACTGCTACACATATAAAGTAGGTCTATTATAAAACTACGCGCTGTTGTGAATAATTAGTATATATTTAGAACTTGCACAAAAAATATATAAGAATTTGTTTTATGTAACCTCGCGCTGGAAAATGCGTGTAAGTACCTGCATTTAACTGTTACAATGATTGACGTGCATAGATAACACTATAAATAGCTCTTACTCATTGATGCACTAAATTATCAATATACTTTTATATATTGAATTAAAAATATATTTTTTCCAATGATTAGCAGGTTTTTGATTTTTTGACTTATTTGTTAATTGATAGTACAGATCAGTATACATACATATATAGTTCTACACTGATGAACCATTTAATTGACTTATAAACTATATGTCTCGACACTCCGTCACGAGGGCGAGGTCAATATAGTTATATTTTAATAATAAAGTATCAATAACAGTTGTTACGATTTTTTTCAGGAAATTAGCAATGAATTTTGACTTGGGATGTTTCTTCTATTTGTACTACCGATTTGTCATATAAAAAGATAATAGCACCGAAAATAGTCTCTACTGCCATATTTAATGCTTTGTAATTCTATGGTTAGCGAAAGAGCGAAACGTATTTGTAAATAGTCGAGCTGTCAGTAGGCGCCAAAGAACGGACCGGTTGTCATGACGCAGGTGAAAACACCAATTAAATAACTATCCACATATCCTCGACCACGGATCAATCGTTATATAAAGAAACACGTAAGTGCCTTTGGCCTCAAATAACTCAGAGAATTTAAATTTTTATTATCGTGGATTCATAGAACTTTTAATATGAGAAAGCATTGTTTTGGAGACATCTATAAAAAGAAAAGAGCGTTGGAATTCTTGAAAGGTCGGCAACACAACCAGATGAGCCTCCTGGCCGTTTAATACATAAATAAATAAATAATAATAACTATTTTTTTCTCCCGGTTTCTCCATGTCGTAGTGCTTCTCATAGCGAAGTGAAGGAATGTGAGTACCAATAGATTTATGGCGCTTCAAAGTAAAATACGCTAATCTTTTAGGCCGTCGTTTTCCAGAAATTACAGCATAAAACTAGGTTAATTGTTTTTAAAACCAGACTGATTAAGTGGAACTATAAATAGACACATCATCATAAAGCAATATTGATGTAATAATAATTTGTTCTGTGTCATAATAAGCAAAATATGTAAGACTATATTAGCAATTCTTTACAGTCGTTCCGAACTTGTAATAAAAGAACTTCGAGTACAAGAGATGGATGTATTTGTTAGGTTCGCAAATATTTGCCTTCTTTAAGTTTATTTCACTGTTTTCCTGTTAAGAACAAAAGCTTGAATATTTTTATGAACGTGCATGTGATTGGAACACTGATAGAAATATTGTAATGACTGTTATTATTTCGTACTTGCAAATATTGCAAGGCTACTTCGAATTCTGAACACGGATCACACCAAAACAACCTTGTCGCAAGGCCCTTAGTTTACCGCATGCCGATGGCCATGTGGTAACATTTGACACGAGTCATCTGAACGACAATGGTACAAATTATGAACATTATGTACATAGTATTGTTTCGACGGTGATGGGAATACGGATTTATTAAACAAATAAATTACACTACTATCGTTCATAATGAATAATGTATCTTTATATTGGTTTCCGAAATTTGAACTTACAAATTTTTCGAGTTATTAATGTAGATGAAGTAGGCTTTTATAAATTTGTATTAACGACGGCGAAATTAAAGAAAAGAGTGTACTAATTATTAAAAGGTGGGTAACACACTTGCGAGCATTCTGGCAATGTGTGTGGTCGGCGTAGATATTATATTATTTAGACTTCAAGCAATGTTATCAGGAGAGTCATATAACAAAGCAAACAAGATTTCGTACGATTGACAGTATAGAATAAGACCGTTACTAAAGCTCAATAAAAACGAATAATATTATTAGGCTATTAGTACGCGAAGATTCGGCATATTAATTGTAATTAAGGCAAGCAGATAGTTCCTATTTTCCTAAATAAATGCGATAAATTAGTAAAATTTTCCTTAGGCAAATAACGTCACATAATGGTAACATACATTAGCAGTCAGTAATCAGTTGATATTCACATTGTCATCGAGTCGTTTAACTTGTGTTATACAATCCAAGCATTCATTACACCTAATAGTTTTTGTTTATATTTGCTATTGTTCAAGGTTTGACAAAAAGTTAATCACGTACCGGATACTTTAGGTCCATCATTAGCTGGGCAAAGGGCACTCTTTGTCATAATTATCACCTAAATATAAGACAATCCCGATAACAAGTTTCTACATAGGTTAGCGAATATGGACCTGTTTGTAGAAAACGCAGGCTGTTACAAGTTCAAGTTTTATAGAAAATTTCATACGCTGAAAGTATACTTTTGATATCTCGATACTTCTGTTAGGGTAAGTTTTATGCATTTGGTAAATTTGTCTAGCTATCTAGCTGACGTTTCAAGTCTCTGTACGAGAAACCTAAAATCATACGGGCACCTACTGGCTTTAATGTATCCGATTGTTTATGTGTATGATTTAAAAATTTACCTAGTTAAGAACTATGCTATAACAGAGAACTGTTATCAATTTAACGATACGTAACATGGTTTCGTAAACGTTCTTGAATAACATGAGTATATTAATTGTTATCGATTTGCAAACGATAACTTTCTTCATTTCACTTTCAACTTGCCAGTATAATGATTCTAGGAGACTGTTAATAGTATAAGCTTAAACTGTTGTATATGTCTATAAAAAAATATTTTGTCTATATCTGTTCGGATAGAGATACAACTCTTATTAATAGTATGAACCCTACAGTAGTTTGTAAATAATAAGTAAGAATATTTTTATTTACTTATATAAACAGCTTTATAGAAGAACGTACCATTTGCCTATATATCAACAAAACATAGTACAATAATAATGGGATTTTCGAAAAGTATACCCATTACGTTATGAAAAACGCCTGAAGCCGAGTTCGATATGTAATTTAGTTTATTTATAAACGTAAGTAAAACAGTCAAATCACAAAAAAAATCTATAAATCGAAAATAAACATATAAAATAAATTAATCTTTATCTCTACTATTCAAAATTGCTTACAAAAGACAATATTGCCTCGATAAGGAAGGATACTGTATAAAATAAGAAAATCTATATTAAAATTCAATTAACGATTTCGGAAGTTATTCGGCCTTAACGTGTCTTAACGTCAATATACAGTATAAACATGCTTAGTAATTTTTAAATGAATACATCTTTGAATCTTTTCAAACAGGTATGACTGAATTTTGATACATTAATTTCAACATATAATGGTAGCATTATACTTCCACTTGCTGTTAATATTGCATATATAATTGTATATCGATTTAAGAAAGCCCAGTTTAACAAAATATGTGCGGACTACCAGTTGTATCAACCAATACTATGACTACTGAGTCAATACTATGACTAAATTTGAACGTGTATTTAATTAAAATTGACTTTATATATTTTAAAATAACGTGCAATATACGTATGGTTACGCACAACATGATGTTAGCTTACTACTGTAAGTATATTTCATTGTTTGTTATATTTAACAAAGCGCGAAGTTTACGCCATTAAATTGGTTGAAACCAGTAAAAACGTGTGCACGTTTTATATTATATTATTATATTAACTTTATCAATGAAGATTTGTAAATAAAATAATGTGATCTGCAAAAAAACAATGCAAGCAAGTATTTTTAAATCTAAAAATATTCGGATAGGAAAAAAATTGCGCTTAAATTATGCTTGCATTTTAATTTATATATTAATTTTCTGTGATAAATAACATTATGGTAGATAAGTATATGTGTCAAAGTATCTAATGAGACACAAATTCATCTTATGTTAGTAAGCCAGACCATTTATCTGTGCCAAGCTAACGGTCAGCTGTACTTTGAATATTTACATTGTACATTTAAATTCTACTTTTACTCTAGTACAAAATTTATGTTACGTCAATATTTTATTGATGACGAATACATCGTTCTGTTTATTCATTTTAAATACTGTAACTCCATATGCATAGGTTACTATACTAGGTTACCAAGTTAGATTACCGTAAATCAACATTAAAACGGACGAAAGATCACCACTATTAAATGTCGCACCTGTGCTCAGCTCATGGTTTGTGGAAATTTATATGTATATATATATATATATATATACATATAAATATATATATATATATATATATATATATATATATCATTATAGATATAAATAATTTTTAGACCTAGAAAAAGAAAAATAATATTTTATACCTTTGCCTGTAATTTAATGTTTTATATGTACCAATAATTATTCAAACATTAACTTCTGAATAAATTTGTTTAACAATTATAGGAAGTATTATCGAGCTTCTTCGAGTTATATTTACAAGAAGCGTCTTGTTTGCGGAAGCCAGTGTTATAAATTTGTTTATAAATAAAGGGCAGGCTGTATACTGTTCAACAGAAAATAATAAGTATTTAGCCTTCAGGCCAGTCTACATTGCTTTCACATTACTCATAAATTTTTGCAATAAAATCTTATTGCACATAATAAAAACGCTATTAAGTGTCGCTTGAATTATGTGAATTACGCAATACGTATTAAAATTAGATACAATATTTTCTATGTAGCTGCTGAATAAGCAACATTTAACAGGAAATTGCTAGTTATAATATCAATAAGCTTAAGATGTTGACCTCAAACAAAAGGATTCAATAGATAAAATAAGTAAAAAAAATATACTGAACATCTTTTAAAAACTTAGTGCAGATAATGTATTAACAAAATAAATGTAAGGCACCGTATTATCTCTTTAATATAGAGCAATTTTTAATAAGAAAATTGTATTGGACATTTAAGAATTACAGTTTTCAAGGATTAAGTAAATTAATCTTATATTACTCCTTTATTTTGTTTCCTTAAATAAGTCGTATACTGAACGGTCTTAAATTAACTACAAAACTAAATTTTAAATACATAACTAGTTAATCAACAATTAAAGATGATTTAGATTTCCTAAGTACGGCTGCACTGTATAGCCTAATCGTGAGAAAACCGATTAACTAATGTAATTAAATTCATACATTCTACGTCTCAAAAAGTCGTGTTGCTGATAACTATTTGGCATTGGAATAACTGGCTACTTGTTGAGTTTATGTTGTTTTAATCACGATTTAAACATTTGCTTATTTAGAATCTATTGAATATTCATTTGCATAGTATTTGTATCTGTTTCATTAATGTTTTTATAGGTCAACAGTATTTTGTCTCCGAGCGTGAGCCTCGTAGATTTTGTGTCTAAGAGTCAAGATTTTGCTCTGATTTCGATACGTCAAATCCGGTAGTGTTAATTGCACACATCGAAAAACAAAATCTACGTTACTCTAATTTTATTTGGTTTATAAAGCACATAGTAAAGCAAATTTATGTGTTAGTTGTCATTTTTATTTAGCTACCAATTGCTAACATTATTATGCACAGCATACGATTGTGATACACACATACTACCAAAGGACCTTTGAATGTGTCTCTTCTAAAATTAGTTCTGGCACGCGATGTACCGTAAAGCAATCAGGTTACCGTTGAATAAAATATCAAAATCATAACTGTAATGACATAATAGGCCATTATAAGTTTGAACCCGCGGAATCATTTAGCTCTCCAATGTGATGCAATCCAATATTATTTTGTTCACAAACACAACAATAAAATTGTAAAAGATTGTAAGTAGATTATATACCTATAAAATTATTTAATAATTTAAAAATTAGGCCAAGATTTCTCGGTCACAATTATAATCTGCACTTCACACAACGTTTGTTTGTTTGCGCTGGGCAGTTACTGCGCTATTTTATACAGGTTGTCCAAAATAAAATAAGTTCTGCGGCAGTTTTTATATTATCTATTTCTAAGTAATCTTTATAATCACCATTATCACCAGTGGTCTGACAATTAAACTATCTCAAATAGTCGATTGATTATTCTAATCAAATGTATAAATTTATGTCGCATTAGTGTCGCTTCTCAGCGCCTGATTAAATCTACAGTAAACTTATTGAGGTCTTTACAACTGTCAACTCTTAATACTACGCTATAAAATATTAAACTGACTTTTAACAAATGAGTCTATGCAAGTAAAAAGGTTTGCTTAAATTCGCTTACAACATGTAAAGTTTATAATATTCAAATTATTTCGAAGAATTCAATTCTATTAACTGTTAGGGATAATTCCTTATATATTTTAAATGCCAAGTTCATAGAATTAATTAAGATTTGTCGTGACCTTAGCTGATCTAGCCAATACGATGACAGTTTATAATTGTCTTGAGACATTTATTATGCACCTATAGAATTAGCATTTATAAACAAAGGAGCGGATTGCGGTAAGACAATCGTGGGGGCCTGAGAATGGTTTGAGTATTATGTATTTCACTTCATATAAAATACATACTCTCGTTACTAATTACTACTATACAATTGTTATAACCGCCACATAGACACCACATAGTAGATTTAATTTTAGGGGTAAAATAAAATCTAAGTTCCAGGCTTACTTTCATTAAACATATTTTTATAAATGGGTTTTGTATATATAATGCAGTGCCTTGTGGCTTGAACGTGCGTCTTAACCCTGGGGTCGTAGGTTCGAACTTTTCGAAACTGGCCTGCATTAGTCATAAGAAGACCACTGCGTGTGGCCAGAAGGCTGACCACCTATATGCCAAATAAGAAAAATAAATAATATCGAAACCAATACAGTTATAGTGCCATTAGCCCTTTTTGAACAAATTGTGAGTGTATTATAGTTTTATTTAAGATAAACGATATGTAATGATATTATTTCATACTTATAAGAAGCACCTGTACAAACAGTGGACAGCTACGTCATGAATATTGATTGATTCTTTGTAATCATTGCATATTTTTTTATCTATTAAACATAAAAAGTCATAGTAATGCATATATAGCATATATGCTTATAGCATATAGGCTTAGTGGCTAACCTCGTAACGAGGAGTCGTACATACAGTAGGAATTTTACAATTGTATTAAAATAATATTTTAGTTTAATTAAAGTTCTATATTATAAAAAAAAACAGTTTTCCTTCTGACTCGAACTGTTAATTCTAATTTAAAAGAATTAATTGACGGATTTCCCTACCAATACGTTACATTATTTGAACATTTTAAGTGTATATATCAAAAACAATTAAACCACAATTCATTTGACGTCGATATTCCTTCGGGAATGTTTAATGTAAACGTAAGTTAGAAGTAAAATCTCCGAAAATTTACCCGTTACTTCAAGACACACACACATGTGTCTCTTTCGTGTACCGACACTTAACTTTTAAGAACGGACATATTTTCATCTTATACATGTTTAATATTAGCTCCATAATTTAGCGTCGCTTGCGCCGATATTTTAGCATAAACAAATGTCCATTGTCGTTGAGATTAGCAGACAATTTATAATATGCATTAAGTGATGTGAACAATCCGTAAATTTGATGATTTAATTTTAACGGATGACATTTAAGAGGAGTATTTGTAGAGAATATTATGAATGTTAATATTCATTCAAACAATATGGAAGATTAATATATAACTATATCATTTAGACATAACAATAATATACTGCAGGCCAGGCCTCGACGCATCTGCTTGGGGATGACAGTTTAGGCGAACAGTGCATACATACTAAAAGCCCTCGACCCGCCAACATTTCCTCTAGATGAGGTATGGAACAGTGGAGCCTTGTTCCCACCATACGATCTATCACTGTTGGGGCCGTTCTCAAATTTCCATCTACCTTGGATACTTAGGCCACTGAATTAACCATACTAATTTAATATAATGAATCGGTGATATCTTATTTATATATCCATTGAAATTATACCAAACTTAAAACCAAATCAAACACTATCTGAACAACGAAATCGAAAACTTAAAGCACCTTTAGAACGCGGCTAACATTTCAAATTATAATACTTAATATATTAATAAATTATATTATTGTTTGAATTCTTAGGTGCGTTCAGAACCGTCACTCATTGTCAATGTGGTTTGTTTATCAACGTTGCGCGCCACGTGCGTGAAAGCAATTGCCACACAAATAAATTGAACTATAATTATTGCCCACTGGAATCATCGCCTTTATCGACGCATGCACGGCGGACCTTTAATGAATGTCAATTCTCTGGTACGATAACACATATTATGAAGGTATTAATTATTTAGAAAAAGACACAGAGAGGCAGGTTGATATATTGTTTTAGTTTCTGTTTGTTTAAGGGGTCAGAATGTCATAGAAAAAATATGTCTATTTTTTATATTATGCAAACAATGTACCAGTTCAATATAAACTTAATTTTTTTTTGAATTTCTGATATTATGTTAAACGTTTTTAAGGATTTACTCTTCACACCTTTGTCTGAAAACTATATAATATAACAAAAATTATAGCTATGTTGTAATTTCTAGGTTATTTCCTTTATTTGCGTTCATAATTGTATATTGTTACCAAATTGAATTCAATATATTTTAATTTCTGTTGTACACACCAAAAACAAGTTGCTCAATTGGCACACTGCATTACATCTGTCTATTGATCACTTCAATCTCTCATCAAGACTGCTCCGTCAGCTTTGTGCCTTTGTGTTTCCAAGAATACGCATTCCAAACGGTACATGGAGAATAAGAAATTAAGAATCTTTAATTTTATTAACATAGTTGTTGTCCCTATGTTGCGCCCTCGACATAATTTTCAATATAAGGTTTCGAATAATTTATCACGAAGGTCTGAAACAGCTTGGCTGATGATACTTTTCATCGCATCATATATTTCCATATCCTCGGTGAAAATGCGGAATCGGCTCTTCCAAACCGTTATCTCAAAACACAGTTTTGTTAGAGAAATAATAAAATAAGTGTTTAAATGAATTTTCATTGTACTATTTATTTTGAACTATACACTTACCGGCTAGGAAAATTATGATAAAGACTTTATTACCTTTAAAATAATTTATGAAATTCGGTATTCGCGCAATTATTGGATAATACGTTTTTAAAACGATTTGTTACTAATTATAATAGGTACTAGGTATCCCTCTAACATCAAAATGATATTTTGAATAACCTTACGACAAGTGTGTGCCCAAATTCGACGAGATAAGTCACGTAGAAGGTAAGACAATAACATGAGTAACATTCACAATGTTTGTCAAGTACCTGTTAGTGTTTACGAACAAAGAGAGAAATCCCATCGAGCACACGATCTCAGGGTTGAGACT
Source organism: Pieris brassicae (assembly GCF_905147105.1). Taxonomy (NCBI): domain Eukaryota; kingdom Metazoa; phylum Arthropoda; class Insecta; order Lepidoptera; family Pieridae; genus Pieris; species Pieris brassicae. The sequence goes on from NC_059680.1 coordinate 9,699,781, forward strand.
CGTCCTAACTAGGCTAAAATATTTTTACTTAGATAAGAAGTTTTATTGACAAACGCAAATATATAGAAAGCATAAAAATAAGGGAACTTTCTCACAACAAATTAAAAGTGATACATCAAGGAACATGTCGCTTAATCCACCTACGCGAGAAATGTTTAACGACAAATATAAATACATCGTCTTCAAAATCCGGTCAGTATGACCTAGATAAACTCCCGTTAAACCTTGTTCTGCTTCAGTTCTCCAAAGGCTACAATCGTTCATCTGATGCTTTTGACTAATGAAAGGAACCGTATATTAATTTGCATCTTCAAATCGACGACCTAAATGTACTTTTTGGAGGTCACGAGGTTTAATATTTAAATAAATCAATTGTTGTTCGATTTACAAGAAATGTTTGTTGTAGTATAGGTTGTTAAGTTTTCGTAAAGAATTCATTTGTGATGCTGGCGTTTCGTATCTTTAAAACCCATGCTATGTGTAAGTTAAGACAATCACGCTCTTGGAAATTTTGTTTTCGTTCGTAAATCGGGTTGTATTTCGGGGTAGCTTTTCAAGTCATTTTCATATAAAAACTGGTGAGAATAAGTCAAACTCATAATAGAAAAAATAGATTTTTAATTAATATATTATATATTTTAGAAAATATAAATGCAAAAGTATCTTCCCAAAAAAAATGGACAAAATTCGTTTGTAATTTATGTTTAAAGACGAGCGTACAAAAATATTCCTTATAAAATACATACGTCTAACATTAAGTTAATTCTCACATTGTAACATAGTGGGAAATATCATAATAATTTACGTCCTCTTTGTCCCCTTCACAAACGAGCTACTAACGGTAGCCTAGTACCATTAAAAAGTAAACATACAATCTTATTTAGTTAATGAGGACAGTGATTATTTTGCCTAATGAGCTGGGACTTATCAACAACTTGAAGGCGAGTTACAAGTTCTGTGTTCCTCGGAACTAATTATTGTTTCGGTATACTTTCAACCGACTCTATAAGACCAACATTTACAGTCGCATGGAAATACTAAATCTATTTCGTTGCAGTTATAAGCTACAAAAACCTATTAGTTTCGATAGAAATTAAAGTAACGTAGTTATACGTCAGGTAACCCCACGGATCAGATGGACTACAAATAATATTCTAACAAACTTATGTGTAATTCTTAAACATTTTATCTTTTAAATTCTACGTTAATGCGACAACTAATATACAAAATAAATATATGTATAAAATGACCATATTCATGGACTCGTGTCGGCTTCAATGAATGCCTTAAAATCATTAATTACGTAGACAGACTTAAAAACTTGATCGTCTTATAAATAGTTCAATGACCTACAAGTTAGGGCAAGTTAAGTAATATCAAGATATTACTAGCAAGCTTGATTACAAATATTTAAGAATGTATAGCAATTCGAAAATTACATTAATAATTGCATTGGTAATAGAAATTATTCTGAAACGTATGACCTAACTTATTATATATCGATATTGTTAACTGATATTTTAGATTAGGTAATATTTGGTAAGTTAGTTCTCGAAATGAATTTAATTGCGTCCAGTTTGATGTATGTGTTGACAGAACTAAACGTTACAAAAGAGAGTTGGATATTTGCGAACGCTATCACATGAATACGAAATGTAGTTCTAATGTTTAAGTTTCTTTAGGGGAGTGGATTTGCAAAACAATTTTATACTTCATACTATTACGATACTATTCGAAGTACTTCACTGAATTTATTATTATAATTTTATTAACCTAAGTGTCTCTCGTATAGCAATAGGTTAACTTAGCTAACACTGGGTTGGATAGATTGAGCTTTACATAGTCTTATGAAATAAACTTATTTTTTCCGGGAATGTAACTTTTAGCTTGTCTCGATGTGGTAAGAAGGAATGTGTTTATATTACTGTGTAAATGTTAATAAAATAATTACTAAAATTTGATTTTATCCAAAGAGAATCGTATCAAAAGTGCTCATTAAAGTCTAACCCAGTGACAAAACGAATAAAAAAACCGTTACAAATGTAATCACCAAGTGGTGGGACAAACTTGCTAAGGACCAGGATTCTTAAGAGACTAAAGGTTCAGAAACACGCTAGCCGTACAGCGGAAAAGTGTATTTGAATAAAAGTCATTATGAGATGACTGGTACGTAAGCACTATATGGGAACCAATCCCAATACTTCCTCCTTGTAACATTATCGCCTAACACGAGGGCAAGGTGGCGGTCGACATAAATGAAGCGTCAATATTATATAATCATTTACTTGCATCAATTGAAAATTACATGGGCCAAAGGGGATATATGTCTTTATTTTACAAAATTGTTAGTCAAAGCAGTAAGGTCTTATCTTACTTTTGATTTATGAAAATATAAATGTGTCCAATCAGAGACATTGTTAACCCGTAAAAAATAAATAAAAAATCGTATCGAGCTAACCAGAACGAGGGCTTTATTACAAACAATTTGATGTTTTTTTCATATTCCGTAAATATAATTTAAAATTCTAACTTTTTTTAACGTAATGGTGATTTCTTTTTACCCGAATACTTACTCATAATGAGATACACTCTCCGTAATCTAATCATAACAACTCCCGTTAATTATAAAATACTTAACAAGACTATTTGTAAATTATGTGCCCATTTAAAAGCTTATCTACACGCACGGAACTCGATTTTAACAAGTGATTTATGCAAATTTAAACGTTTCCAATGGATTTTAATCAGTAACTATATTTAGAAATATATATGGTAAGTCTCGTAACTAGACATCCGCCCCATATAGAATTCCAGATGAAAAACAGTACACAAATTTGTGTGTTTATATTGTAAAAAAGACCAATATAGATCGCTTATATACCAATACAGTGAGACCTTTTGTAGGGCCTCAGGGCACCCAAAACTAGAACTACTCTTGCATGGGGCAGAAGGTGGATTTTTTCGTCTGTTTCTTTAGTGGTAGTCTAAGACATGCAACTTTCCTCACAATGTTTTCTTCATCTTCTTCTTTCTTCAGCATAGTTGATTGGGGATTAAGGGATAACAGGATTGGAAATAGGCCGCCTAATTGAAGGCTAATCACAATCAGGTATTGTTTTAATATTTAAAAAAAATTCACAACGTAATCGTTATGTAATAAACCGTTGAGTTTCCTAACATCCATAGACGAGCGCCTAGAGCGTAATCTGCATCTAACCAGTTATATCTAGTTTCACGCTTTATAAATAAACGTTTATTGGTATTTTTGCATTAGGCATAATTGCCAACGATTGTTATCTTAGTTATTTTATTGTAGTGATAACTATTATAGAGTTTCCTTTATTATAAAAATTCAAAATGCCCAACCCATTCTCATAAAGCAATTTACGATCGCTTTTATTATGTTGATCCTTAAAAATGCTAAACATCTATTCGTAAAAAATCTAATAACACTGTTTAGAAAGTACTCATTCGGTTCTTCCTACCAAATAAATGTGCTTCTACAACCGAAATATATGTGTAAGTTGAATATACATTCAAAATTGTAATCTACACTAGCTTACAAAATACAAAGATACATCAATGACAGAATCGTGCTTTGTATTGCACCTTATTATACTATATCTTATAAATGAAAACGGTTTCTTCAGATTCTAAAAATTCCTATCAGATTTTCGTAAGAACGCGAATTTGTCTTTCAAGCGGACTGATGGAGCTAACATAATATTTTATATAACTCGGAAAAACCTTAAAAACGGACGCCCTAATCACCGATGCGTTACGGAAAAATAATGCAATCAATTTATTTATACAGAAATATTATTATTCTTTATGTGCGAAAGTAAAATTGCACTTAAAGCACTGCCGTAAACGACACTTTCATTGTACTATATAATAATGCCTTTGTTACAATATCAAAGACTTACATTCCATATTATATGTTACAGATAAAAATAATCACATAGAGAAATTCTTTCAAACTCAAAACATTTAAAATAGTATTAAAATTATGTTCACTTAATACTTAGTTCGTATGTAAAATATATGCATGGTAACAAATACTTTTTATTTATATTAATTTTTAAACGTATATGGAGTTCATATGTATATATCTATGTCTATGCCTTTATCGAAACTATGACAAAATTCCTTTTTTTCTAATATCATCTTTTTATTAGAGTATTTTTATATATTTATATGCTTTATTATTTAAATTAATTTTGTACTTTATATGTCAGTATAATATGTATAAAGGCTGTCAAAATAAAGATAAACCATATAGATAGTTAAGTTAAAAAAAAAACAAATTTGGGATATTATTAAAATCTATTTGTGATGTATCAATCAAACTTACGAATTTATACTACTCTAGTACTATCAAATTAAATTTTGTAATCTACGAGGTCACACGCAAAGATTCGTTGAATCATATAACTTAGTTTAATTAAAAGACTAATACTTATCGTCAATCAAGTTCCAGACTCATATATTTATCAATATAAATTGTATTAGTTTCTTAGTAAAATTGTAAATAAAATAAATAAATTGTGAAGTAATCGTTATAAAAATGTAATAAATAAGCAAATTATATAAACGAATTAACTAAATGGCAGTTGAATTGTTACTTTACTAGAAAAGTATAATTTTGCTTTATATATTTATAATTTTAAATACGTATCATTTCTAGGAAAAAAATATTGTGTATAAGGAAAAATTTGCGAAGACAATGTTAAAGGACTCTTTTCGATTTTTTCGTTTACCGTCAAAGTATAAGATTTTTTAGCTCGAGATCATTAACATCTAATTAAGATTTAAGTATGTATATTATTCTTAATGCAAATACTTAGATTTTCCTATTTAATAATAAATATGTTTTTTTTGTCAACGGTTTCGTGTTCCTACCCGTTAATACTAAAATAATATAGCATTACATACAAAACATTTAATATTCCAGGAAATATTTGCAAATTTCGTATTATCGTCCTTTGGTCATTTTAGTATATATTTACTGTACGTTAAGCATTGACGCTATACTTAATAAATATATTTCATATCCAATATAAATTTGGTAATCAAAATATTTATATGGTGCTACGCAGAGGTACACATGTTGTTATATTATAATTATCAAAAAAATTCACGGTTCACTAAGTGTATTATATTTTTATTTTTCCATATCTACCTGTCAGTGAACAACGTTCGAACAAAAGAATCAAACATACGCAACGAATCAAGCTCCGTTTTAAACAGTGAGGCATGTAAAATGAACTCGAATATCTCTCGCGAGAAAAATAAAATCGATTTCAACCGCAATCCACGTCCATTGGCTTTTGCAGCGTGAATATTTACAAATACTATCAAAGCTGTTAACCTTAGGAGTACGTACAGCGTCGACATAACTCGCGGCTGGATAAAAGAAAGGGTCGTAAAACGTCACAATCTGTAAATTATTGCAACCTACGCGATCTAAAAACACCGTCAGACCTCCCGCGGTCGTAATCGATATCGCAAAGCAGATACAATCGCGTGTTTGCATACACAAATAATTATTATACAAAAAACACTTACCCCTAAAAAATATGTGAGAGTTCCGAATCGCTGTGGATTCCTTTGCGGTGTCTCGTGTCAGGAGAGTAGTCCGGTTTTGTATTCACGTACCAAAGCACGATTACACTGCGTGAGAGAAAGGGCGCGCAACTTGTTAGGCACTATCGCGTGTTGACGCTCGATGAAGCGAGAGTGTGTAATAACAAGGCGTGTTAACGGTAACAAGTTGCAAGTAAGACTGAAGGCCGGGCGGCGCGGGGACCAGTTTATGTAGCGGCTCAGGCGCACCCCGCGGTCAGCGCCAGCGGAGCCTGCGACTTCGCTGCAGCCCTCACTTATCTCCGCAACGCTGAAACGTGATACTGCTACTCTCACGTAAAGCAGGCGTAGGCAATATCTTATCGAAAGAACGTACTATATCTTCTATTCAGATCTTCATGCTTATCCACATCATCTGGTAATCTATGTACAGCAATAAACATAAGGTTGATTCAGTCACGATACATTTACCTAGTGACTTAAGATACGGAGGAATGTTATCATAAAATTATACACAATTACCTACTTAAATATAATTAAAAGTTAGTGGAAATATCTGCTCAAAATAGACTCACAAAAGGGTTGATAAAGTATAAAAAATATAAAGTATTTACTTTTCAAATAGCAATTTGTTAGTTAAGGTGGTAAGCAAATAGAACCTCTAAATTATAACCTTATTACCTATATTTTTAATACCCGAAACCATAAACGTTTTTAGTACATAATTATGAGGCAATCGACAAGTTATGGCGTAGTGGTTAAGCAAACAAGCCTCACCTCAGTTCGTGCATTTGAAACCTGTCAGTGCCCCAATAATTGCTTTCTTTCTTTCAACGCCTGCTCAAAAGGAAATTATCGGAACGTCTCACACCCAATAATCGATACATTATTATTATTATTAAACCTTTATTGCTGACTCCCAGTAAAATAAATATAAATACTTGTTTAAGTTACATAGCCTTACTTAATATAATAAATCAGAAGTGCCGGTTTTGGTGGTCAGCAGGTACTGTGACACAGATACCTTTTCCAGCTGCTTCCATTATTTTCTAATGTTGGCTCTTGTTCAAACCTACCTACCCATCTTTCGCTGTTTTCCTTTATTCCTTTTCCCATCTCTTGGTTGCCATTCTGTTTTAATTTTTGTCCATTTCATCTTTCTATCTCTCGTATAACGATTAATTATCAATGAAATAGACGCAGAAACGTGTCTGCCCCAGTACCGAAGTTCATGATATGAGACAATCTTCAATTATTAAAATATGTATGACCTAAGTTTGCGGCAGGAGGCAACTGCTACACCTCAATAAAGGTACTCTTATTTAAATCTTTGCATAACCCTTATTTTACACTTGTCACCTCTATCACATCTGAGCAGTGGATCCTCGTGGCTGAGGCGTGCGATTATCATCCCTGAGATTTTAAGAACTGATCTTGTGTCTCCCCGGGTGGTACACCAATGAACTTTTCTGTATATGAGCGCATTTTTACTTACTCCTAAGATGAGACACAGTAAGACAGTGAGGAAACCGGCATTTCTTCGACTTCAAAGGCAGGCGACTGTCAGGCACAGAAGGTCCTCTTGCATATTGGAAAAAAACAAATTATTACGAAAGAGAACCGGTAAATAAAACTACCGCATAGCGAGAAACTTTTTTTATTTTCACGAATTGCTATTCAATTTCAACAGCGTCTAATTATGAATTATGCGTGTTTAAATGAATCAGACAAAAGTCTTCTGGTAAAATAAATATAGGTCGAATTACCCTTCTTCGTTTTAAGTCGTAAGTCGGTTAAAAACGGCTGCATGTTATTTTTTTTATTATTTTTTGCCTTTTTGTAAATTTCTAGATATAGTTGAAAACCGCCTCAGAATGACAGACTTTTAATAAAACAATCGTGCAAAAGTAAATTAATGAAAATTGTAGGGCAAGATTATTGTTTGCCTAGAGATTAATTAAAAGTAACAAGAAAAATACATTGCTTAATAAGCGGCAACTTCTAAGACTGATGAAGTGATGACTATAGCGCGATGGAAAATTACAATTAAAATGCGTTACACTGAAATTAATACATCAGCAGATTAATAAGCCTATTTTAATATATTGTTTTTGTATGACTTAACCATAAGTATGTTTAACACGGATTACTATATAAATGAATTCGGTACTTTCTATGAGTCACACTTATTGTGTAACTCTTTTCCCTTTAAGGGGATAGGGATACCTACGCATTTTCAAACATAATTAAAATTAAAAAAAAATATTTAAAGAAAAGGCCAAACAACAGTACTTACCGATTTACATAGTATATTAAATTACTAACAAATTTCTATTTGTAAAGAGAATATTCGTCGCTCAGTCTTCCCAAACTTATCATAAAACAAAGACTTAAGGAGCGAAATCAGACGGGGAGTTGGCAGAAGAAAGTTTATGAGTTCAAACAGGGCAGGCTACCGAGATCTGAAATAATTTTCAGGCACAAACAAGCTAAGGAATGTAGAAAGAAGATCCCTGCAGTCTGTTGTATCCCTCAAAACATTTACTGTAAAGTAGATATTTGATGAATTCGTCCAGAACACAAGAAATAATAACATTAATATTTATTTAAAGTTGTCTTGAGAACTGAAATTAAATAGTTTAGCAAGATTTTATTTATTTAATAAATTATTTTAAAAATGATTTGCTTTTTAAAGCGACACAAAAAACAGTCAAGTCAAAATTTCTCAAGCATGTCGCCGGTTTTCTAGAAACAACTTAATCGTTTCTAGTAAAGTCAAGACAATATCATAGATAAAGGCGAAACGACTTAAGTGACTAACTATAACAATGACTTAAAGTATAATGAGAAAATAAAAAAAAAACATTTTGATAAACTGGATATTATGCTGCTGATAAAAAGATTTCCATCCATTCCAAATAAAATTTTAAACATTGGCATTTTAACCCCCAACCAATAATGTGGAACCAGCTGCCCACTGAAGTATTTCCGAACCAATTCAATTTAGGGTCCTTTAAGAAAAGAGCGTGCCAATTACTTAAAAGGCCGGCAACGCACTTGCGAGCCTTCTGGCAATGTGAGTGTCCATTGGCGGCGGTATCGCTTAACATCAGTTGAGCTTCTTGCCCATTTGCCTCGTATTATATTTAAAAAAAAACGCAAAAACTGGGTATTTACTGTAATGTTCCGAAAAGTACACATGTGAATATCTCCTTTGTCAATGTATAAGTATAGATCTGTTTAAAGCTTTAATATAATATTACAATTATAACAAAAATTGAGCAATATCCCAGTGGAAAGCGTGCGGCGGCTCGACCTCTGAATTGAGAATCTTCAAACATAGAAACAACGCCTCTGTTATTGGCTCAGAAAATAATCAATATTTTTTATTGGGTTCATCTTTTTTGTTATAAAATCACAGTGCTAACACTGCGGGTATTTATGGCAGAGGTTTTCCCTGTTTACGTACCCACAGCAAACTTAAAACTTTAACGGATAGGTACCACTCTATGAAACATACTATACATTCTATCAATTAGTACATAAATTATTTACAAAATAATTAACAAACAAAACGTAAACCTCTGCATGATTATATCCCAACAGCAGTCAATATTCAGACATATAACGGTACATTGTACTCAAAGGACTTGCATTATCCAACGTAAAATTTAAAATATATGCGTAATAATAATAACAACCAAGATGTTTGCAATTGCAATTTGCAGCCAAGACCGCATCGTTTTGGTTCGCACGATAATTAGTTTTTAATTAGCACCAATAAAAAGCGGAGCGCTGGATTAACCTTACGATTCCCTTGACGATATATTAAACAAATCTCTTAGCACGAAAGGACTATTTATTAAAGAGCAAGGCTAGTTATTCTTATACCAATACCAATGATGCTACATCGTTTTAGTTCTGGACGTGAGATTGTATCTGTTCCGTATTTCTAATAGGCAAGTATCAGTGATCAACCTACTGTGCCTGACACACCGTCGACTTTTTGGGTTTGCCCACGATGTTTTCCTTCACCGTAGTAGCGAGTGTTATCTTTGAACATAGACAATAAGTCCATTGGTATACAGTAGGCGATCGAAAGTACGACCCCAAGGATGTGAGTCGCACGTTGAAAACGACTAGCTAGAGGGTAACTAGGGTGACAGGGTAAAAGCTGCTCTTTCTTATAATATATATGTCCCAGTCAAGTAGTTAAATCAGAGTGTTGAATCTCTAGACAGTCAATTAAAAATCGATATTCAATCAAGTCGCTAAAGTTCCGTCAGACAAGTGAGTGAACGAAACGTTTTAAAACGTTCCAAAACGTTCCTAGGCAACAAGACTAACGTAGCCTAACCATTTACAATAAAGCAAAACACGGAATATCCAAGCTCTCAGTTCTTCACGATGACACCGAAATAACAATAACAAATGAAATAATCATGGTGGAGTCTTGTTTTAGATTGTTAATCAACACGCTGGCTTTCGGTCAGACAGATACTTAAACGTTGTCGACGCTGCTTTATTTAAATCAAAATGCCAGCGACTTGATTGAATATCGACATTTAATTAACTGTCTAAAGATTCAAGTAACTCTCTCATTTAACTACTTTACTGCGACATATATATTCTTATACACAAGCTTATATTATTAATGTGTTAAACAGAAAAGAGTGAGATATGTCCATTTATCGATGAACACAATTTATTTAAGGCCTTAACTTATTTCCACACTTATTATCTAATTATCCTATGTGTTAGAAAGTTAGTACTAGGTATATATGAGGAACTCTCTCCGGTAAAGGCCTTCTCCAAGGCTTGGCGTCTTTCTCTATCCCGAGTTATTTGGATCCATTGGGGACCCGCCATGTTTTTGATGTCATACTAAACTCAAGAGAGTATTTTTTTACAAATCAAAACGTTCTAAAATTTAATTCATAACGTTAATAAATCCTATGCTTAAATATATATTAAACCCATTAAAACTACCTACTACTATGTAACCTTTGAAATTCAATTTTCATGAAATCTTGATGTTTATGAAGTTCTTAAGTTTTCATTATAGTTTAACGCTACCTCTAAATACATCAAGATAAATTTTATTGGCATAGAAATACGTGACAACAATTTCCAGTGCCGCGGAAGCAAGCATTTCAGACAAGTGCATAGCTGGATTAAATCATTATACGTTACAAGGCTGTACGTCCGGTAATGACTTTTGCAGATGATACGATTACACTAACGTCCTTTTAATATACAACCAGTTAGCTGTTTCCGGTTCCAAGACTTATAACTGAAATTATATTATGAAGTGATATATCAACAGTAAGTATATTATTAATTTAATTATATAAAATGACTTTAGGTACCCAATAACCACTATACCTAATGGTTACACCACATTACATTACATACATCCAATTGTTTCGTAACTTTTTCTTCAATCGTGCTCTTCATTTCTGAAGGTCGTGTTAGTGGCGCCGTACAACTATTTATCCAATTACTTATTATAATATATACCTATTGACTAAAAAAAATTCAATAAAGCTGCCAGCGTAAAATGTACACCGCTACAGGGACCAAACTTTTTAAATTGATTTTAATTTTATTTTTTTTCCTTTTTAATTAATTTTATATATGTAAATAATGTATATTCGATTGTTATGATTACTCATCAATAAATGTATACAATAAATACAAATTTAAAAATGTTTCCACTTTCTTATTTTTTTTTATTTTAAGACTATTTCCTCACGATGTTTTACTTATGCAAAAAAATCTTGCGCACATAAAAAAAATTCATTTTTCAAAAATTAAAATCAAAGTTTCGAACGCAAGATGAAAAATTGAAAATCCTTTGTCGAATATAATAATAGAATTAATTCGGTAAAAATGATTTGTTAAGGTAGTAATAAATAATATACTAATAAATATTGTCCATTTTATAAAAGTATATGTCAGGGAGTGCTTCGATTATCAGTAAATGTTCTAATCGAGTCAATTGATCCGTTGATTTTTATTATTAATTTGGTTAATAATTTTATTTTATTCGAATTGATTGGTTATTATTAAATTGCTTCATAATTTAGAATAACTACTGAACGAATAAAAGTGCGAATATTGTTACGACCAATCAGAGCCGAGCAAATGCCTCGAGTGGGAACGAGGCGCCATCTTGACTTTGGACAGTGCGTTTAGGCCTCAGGGAATGCAGGGCAGTTCTGATTGAGTATTCAGTGGAACATTGTGATGGGACGTTGGACCGAGTGGTTTGAGGTAGAGTAGATTGTGATCAAAAGTGAGATCGGCCTTGTACCCGCTGCTCGTTAGAATTTAAGCTAAAAGTGTTATTTGTAATTAATAAATACTGTACGATAATTATTAGTGATTGCTAGTGACGATGTCTATGTCGATGGAGTGATGAGTGAGTGATACTCACTTCATTCGGAACAATATTGTAACTCTACCTAGCATATATACACGAAGCAAGTAAATTTGTTCGTAAATATCTTAATATGTAAAAAAAAAGGAAAGATATAAAAACTTTTTACTCACAGAGACCTTCTCGTAAAAACCAACTGAGTCCACCTAGATCCAGATTAAAATTACATCAATCAGGGCCATTTATGTCCTTAGTAAAAATAAAATTAATTACTGGAAAATTTTAAGAAAAAAAAATAACTTAAAGTTTACCAAATTGTTAAAGGAATTATTATATAAGAAATTTTACAGAGTATCTGACTGGTAGACTTTAATTTCTTTATAAAAGTTAAGTTTATTAATAATGTTAAGTACATTCTCGTTTTCGCAACGTGAAGCCAAAGCAAATATAATAAATAAATAATGTATAATAATACTTATAAGATTAAATAAAAATGTATAAAAATAGAATTAACTATCATAAAGCATGCCCTCTCACAACATTGCTGTGCCTAACCAAGGTCCTTATTGTAACAAAATTATATTTCTCCGACATATACATACCTACCTCGGGATTATTTTGTGTTACGTTTCAGATATTATACGATCAAAATGTAAAATATTTGTTAATTTTTTAATTGATAAAGTAATGATCCAAATCTATATAACGAAAGCTGAATCTTTCATTAAGGCAAGTGTCCCACATTTAAAATAAATTACAATAACGAAGGAACTAATTGCATTTTTATTTCATTACACATTCAAATTATTAAAAAAAATCGCGTTTTTTAAGTAATTTTGCTCATTTACGGTAAAAATATAATTATGATCTTCACAAGACAGAGATGGCAGGCTCGCTGAACACGTTGAGTTTTGGCTACAGTTCAATAGCTCTCTATAGCTAAGTAGATCTACATTGTCTGGGATTAGATCGTCCAAAAGAGAAAATATGTGAAGCGACATCTACAAACTGCGCTTACAAATAACTGGGATGTCGTCATAACCTGAAACGCGCTAACGAACTTATTCCGGCCGCTAAGCATATATAGAACTTCTCGGCCCAGGTGTCTTTCGCCGCCCGCGCGGCCAATAATAAAAATAGCCAATCACAGATTAGGGTAAAAAACCGCCTTCACCGAGGAAGGCGAGGACCTTTACTTCGCACTTCGCTCACTACAGTGAGCTTCCGTCTTGCCCTTCAGGCGATTGACCGCCCCGCGACGGCCCAAGCCGAGGTTCGAGTCTCACAGGAGACGCCCTTGCGCTAGCCGCGGGATAAAACGCCATTCTGGCCGAGCTACGCTCGCCAAAACAGCCCGAGCTGAGCTGTAAAGGCCCTTAAGGCCAACAGCGAGATTCCATTCTCAAAAAAAAAAAAAAAAAGGTGTCTTTCGGGCGGCGAGTCAGTGGTTGAAATGGTCAAGAATCCTATCTGTAGGTAGGGAACAAATACCATCCTTCTTCTATATATTTAGATTTTACATTCGTAAAAAGGCATTATGTTTATAAGATGTAATAATTTATTATTTTTTAAGATCAATAATCCCAGACTTACTTATTAATATTAATTAAGCTTTTACATGTATGTTGTTATGAAAATCATACACGGTTAAGTCAGGTTTACCTAAAATATGTATCTACAATTTTCTTCATAATTGTGCCAAGATATCAGGAAAAACAGAAGGGGAAACAAAAGAAGTTTTTAGCCCGCACTAGCCTCATAATTTATTTTACCTTGCCGTCGTTGTACATTTTACATATTTTATTTGTACGCCATACACATTGCAACGGGGGGTGTGAGCATTCCGTCAGGTACAACCTAAGACGGAAAAAAATTAAGTATTATCTGCTCCCGAAACTGCAATCACGATACCCCAGGCGGTCTTTTAATGGAACCACTTATACACTCGACAACATCACTATACAAATATTCTTTTAAGTCGTAAAAATTTTCAATTCAAACAGGATTTTTTTTGTATTATTTCGCAAAATAGCAGAAAACGTCTGCATTGTGTTGAGACTGCTTATATTCGTCACAAGCACAAGACCTGTTCTGTTTCCGCATAGTTCTCTCTTGATGTCTGTATAAATATGCCACTCCTAGATCGATACACTTTGATAAAAATACTTATATATCATTTTGTGTTCGATATCGCTGACATATCGTGATGGTCTCCAATAAATTTAATTAGTATACACTAATTCGATTGCTAGTTAGTAATTTAAAATAGTTTCCAGAGATGTTTAAAAATAGACACTGAAGAGGACCATTCCCAGTTTCATGTTACGGTAGTTTTGTCAAACTTTTACTAACTTAAGACTGTATTATATATATACCTATACCAGTTTTTTCAATTGATGGACCTTGAATTTGGCCAGGGATTCAAATGATAAAACGTGCGTTTACGATTCTTACTCTTGTTTTATATTACACTATACCCGTGAATAATGATATATCTATCCTAAACTTTCATGAATCATTCTAGGTATCGGTGAACATCGAAAAATATACCGTAGTAGATTTTGTGTTTATCGCGGACGGACATAAACGCGGTATAGGACTTGGTTTTGATTTGTAGGCTTCAATTTTATGTCCGCATTATCAAGCACTACAACTTTTCTTTCTGCAACACAAACTTATCGTTAAGGCAGCGTTCGTAAGAAAGGGTTTCGAACGCTTTTCTCCGTTTTTACTTTGCAAATCCGACTACCACAAAGGCGTCTTATTATATCTGTTTAATATGCCTATTACTTATGACACTTTCAAATTATGTGGTTTTCTAATGGTGAAAGAAATTGGCAATATTAGTGTAGACTTATATATGGGACAACTCAACTCAAACATTTAAAGTTAACCGCTTCCCATGGACCTGGAATGACAGCTGGTGGTAAAGTTACGTGGTAAGATCTGTTTTATTAAGTGCCTTCTTTTTGATATAGGTCTTGTACTAGATTAAAGGATTCCTTTGAATTTATTTCCAATTGTCTACAATTTTTGATTATAACTAATAATATATATGATTGAAATTTTAATATTTAAATAGTAATTTAATTTGAATAGAATTATATAAAATTTTAATGAAAGTAATAGTTTGTATATTTAACTTATTTTAGTAAATGAGCTTAGTTACTGAAAATATTATGTCCCTGGAAAAGTTGATATGGAGCACATCAGCAGTTTTGGCCGACTGCTGACGCATTCCACGTACGACCCGAAAACTAATAGCTGAAGGTGCGTGACACAGTTAACATAACCAATAATAGACACGTAAATATAAAGTTATCTCTCGATTTTGAACAAGGTCTATCTTTTATATCACCCACATCCTCTTGAAGCAGTGATTCTCCTAGCCCTTAATGATCCTGCCAGGAGTGCTCCGTCCCGTGTCTCGGTTCTGATATTCTGATTTTTATTATTATGTACATAAACAAACTAGCAGTTTAATAAGCTGATGCGCGCGTATTTGGAGAAACTATCCAACCTATTTTTAAAAGAGTTCAAAGAGGGTGCACTAATTACACTTGCCAGAAGCCTATTCCAGTCGGCCACTACTCGGTATGGAAGAAAGTTCTTAAGGGAATTTGTGTTATATTGAGTGTTCTTCAGTTTTAAAGAACTACCCCTCAAATGTGTATTTTCACTTAAAATAAAGAGCTTTTCAATTCCTGGAACATTATAGTGGCCAGTGAGGATTTTGTAGGTTTCACTGAGATTTCATCTTAATCGTGCTTTCTGATGCTCATTATAAGATCCCGTACCTGTTAATATATTTATTTATGTGCCAGGATTACTGTAGGGCTTAGGGGTAATATGTTGTTCCTTTGCTCCAGTGCTTTCAATTACTCCATCACTGTCACTGATTTTGTTTTATTTAATTATTAACTGTAATGATAAGCTTGATGTAATGCTTGTATGTGCTTATAAACATTTAGCAAAAAACACCTTGGCGATTTAAGAGGGACGGAGATCATTGACAGTTCTTCTCGTCGGTTCTACGCCCTTGATTTGAGTAAATAAATTTAGAAGCTTTTTTTACGTTTATAGAGAAATATTTATTTCATATGTTTTAAAAGTTTACTCACAATTCTTCTTCGCAATGATTTCTTTCTAAAACATATCATTGTAGGTTGTTTAAACTTAGTGAGCAATTATTTTTTTAATATTAAAAGTTATGTATATAATAAGGGAATAAGGGGAATAAGAATTTTAGGATGGCTAGAAGCGTTCAAGTATTACGTAACGCATTTTGGGAGGGGCGTCCTTTTGTAAAACGTTACGATACGGGGCGGGGATTGAATTACGCGATATTGTTAAATTTATTTTCCATTTTCCAGTAGTTTACACCACATAATGGTGTCACCAATAAAGTTTTGGGTTTAAAGAGTCACTGGAGTTGGTCACGAATCTCCAAAGATTGCGTGACGTAATACTTGAACGCTCCCTGAGGTGGGGTGTGGCTCTAAAAAGGCTGGGAAACACTGGTCTATTGGGTAGCAAATGGTAAAAATATTATAAAATTAACAATAATATTATAATATTTGTACAACTTAATTGATGGCCTTTATAATGCAATAAAAAGAGGCAAAAACAATTTAAATATTTCCATAACAGTGCCATCTGTTTCATTAGTGTGTTATGACAGCGTTTCAGAGAAAACCTTTACCATTATAGTTCTAAAGAACAAAAACAGATGCCGCTATAATAATCATTTTAAAATTAACTACAAATTATATTATCCTTTAAAATACTACTACTATACGTTATTTAAATAAATATCTAATATTCTTACAAACTCAATAGAGAGCAATGAAGACTAGCGTATAACGAAATATTCATTATCATAAATTAAAGACAGATGGCGTTTAGAATGGGATACGTTAACATCAGATTGTTTTAATTTCGGTACGTTTTACCTCTCCGATGACAATGTATTAAGAAATCAGTGTTTCCCTTGATTAGTCCATCTTATTGTGTGGCCGTCTCTGCCTTCTGGGTTACCAACCACCACCAGTTTCCACAATAGAATAGGGGAATGACAAGTCCCAAGTTAGAAAGCTCTCGCATAGTCTCAGCAATACACACCGTCTTAATGAATGTTCAGGACACAACCAAGGCTGGGCCACCATGTTTTAGGAGTAAATTTACACCTTTGGTTATTAATGCATTGAACCGTTGCAGTTTCTTTACGTGTTGGCAGTAATTAAAACAACAAAGAATATGTTTTAACTTTATTAAAGAAAAACAACTATACAAATTAACTAGAGTAATTCAACATGCACACGACCATCAAACTAAATGTCGTTTATAAATCTATTAAATATAGAATTCTGAGCGTATTTAAAAATATATTTATGTATAAATTTTGTGACTTATTGCCACAAGCCATACATGACAACGAAAAAATTTAAGAACTTTTTGACAATTTTATATACTGTTTTACGAAAGAATAATTTGACAACACTGCTGACATAAGATTTAATGTTAAATAAGTAGTAGTAAGCATGCATAACTTCGTACAAGGGGTTGCTGTATCTTGAACAGCTAGACTACTATGACAAGTAGCAATAGTATACCATATAATGGATAATTCCTGGATCTGCATTGATTTAAAGCAAATCACACAACAACAGTGTTTCACCGGTAATCGAACCCATTACACCATAATCCGGGCGGCTGTATATTTTTTTACTTAATTGATTAGCCTAATCTCTTACCAGGCAACAAAATTGAACCACATTTGCCATGTGCCAAGTGAAAAAGGTTAAGTCCAGATAATTATTCCTAAATAACATTATCAATTTGTGCCATAGTAGGAAACGCCTTATAAAAATAATACCTTAACAGGAACATTAAATTTACACCGGGTTTATAAGTAATTCTATATGCAGAGATGAACCAACATATTGTAAATGCTATACAAACATTAAAGTATGAAGACTACTGTTATATATTTTCTAGCTTCTTTCCTTCTGACTGAACCCACACATAGAAAAAAACACAGAAACTTTTTATTGTTCTAATTAATAATATATATTTTGTTGTATGAATATTGAAAAAAAATTTGAAACTAAATAATTTTTGGAATGTTCAATTTAGGAAAAATAAAGGCACAATTGTCTGGATTTTTTAATACACAAAACACTAATTGTAAAGGAATTCGAAACTATTAAGCCATAGCGTGTAGTAACTAAATAAACCCCTTGCAAAAAATCTTATTACAAAAACAGTACTCCGCCTCTTTTTAACTCTTGTGAACACAATTTGACAGAAAGAGACGAAATACTGTCAGGACTGTTTCATAATAAGTTTTCGCAATAACAGCTTCTATACGTCATCGACGTTCATAGACTATAACCAAGTAAAGGTTTTCAAACAAAACGGTAAATGATATTTATATATTATAGACAACTTTATATAACATTTGTGATCGGCACGTAATTCACCAATACCAAGTTTGTTGGTTCAATGGCGTTTCAATGAAATTTACGCACAAGCATGCGCCGAAGACAGCTTATAGCTGTTGGCGCGGCGTGTTGATCAAGATCTGTTTTTTATTCGGTGGACTGAAAAAAAAGTTTCACAATCGTTTGTCAAAGCACATTTTTAAACATGGTCTTGTGACTTGAGCATGCGACACAACTCTACACTTTCTCTTACATTAACGTTCGGACAGTGACGGAAAATAACTAACCAAAAAGTCGAAATCGTATGTCAGACAGAGAAGGCTGATCATCTACGTGGTTATTAGAAAAGCAAAATGATGAAACATTTACCAAAATACATACCGATTTTTTTAAAAGTTATTAACCAACTTCAAATCAGTTTGATGTGATTTCGACTTACAGGTGAGTTAAATTTTGTAAAATGCTCTTTGCCCACAATGATTTCAATCACTTGTGATGACTTTCATCAAAATCGGTACAGTAGTTACCAAGATATAAGTAGGCATGAATCATCAAGAAATAACCAGTCAAACACGCTATAAGCATATTAATTTTGATATATATTAATATAAGTACTGTTTGTGTACTCACTAGTCCTGGGAAGAATTAGGGCTTCTTGTTCGGGGACAGTACACACATGTAAATAGTTATGGAACATATAGCAAACTGTCAAATGTTTCTCATCTCCCGCACATGGGTCATAGAATCCAGCTAACTCCGACTAAAAAAACAAAAAATAGTGATATAATGTAAATGACTTGAAAGTACATTATTAAAGTTTCGTACGTAACATCTGTGATGTCATTCGTGCTCAGCGTATACGCTCGTGTGACGTCATTGAAAGAAAAGAAAAAACTTTATTGTACTTAATAAAAAAATCGTTAAAAGAGAAACTACACTAGCCCCTTAGTAGGATTCCCTTGGGCAGCTAGTCTCTTCCTATCTTCTATAGTAAATTTATAAAGTTTTGCATTGTTAGTGATAACTTGACGTAACACAATTGTTTTTCATCCTATTTAACTCCTGGAAATTTATTTTTTTGTTTTGCATCTGAAACTTCATTGCTAGAAGTCGATTTGAACAGCGTTTGACAGCCTTTTTCATACTACGGCTAAGGATGTCAATTCTCACCCAAAATAATAGATAATCGATATTTTAAGTTTATATTATTTTTGGTAAAAATATTTCACTAATGATAAAAATATAATAAAGTATTATCAAAATAAACTAATATCATCTGAAAATGCCAAAAAACCTTCAGCTTCTAAGATTAAGTGTCAGGATATACAGTCAAAACCGTTTACGACAACATCGTTTAGAACATACTGGTTATTTTGACCAAATGTTCCCAGCTGAATTCTATTATTAGGTACTTAAAAAAAAAACTTGGCGATTAAAGAGAGTAGCGGAGAGTTTATTGCCAGATCTTCTCTTCCGTTCTACGCCCTTGATTTGAGAACTGGTAAATGTAAACTTAGAAGTATTTAATGTATATTTTTTTTACGTTCATAAGTGTACATTGTGTTACCTGTATGAATAAATGATTTTGAATTTAATTTAATGACATAGGCTTTTACGACTAAATATGAGTAGTCCTTTAGATGTCATTATAACAGATGTTGACTATAATACCAAATCCAAAGGGAGTTTAAAAAATAAAATAATTTTAAACATATAAATAAATTAAGCATAGAAAATATTATTGTGAGATGCAATAAACATTACATAATTTATTGTTGACGTATTGTTCTAATATTATTTGTCATATCTCAATGCGGAACAAAGCCTCGCACAAATCGATATCCACCACTTATCCGACTAAGGCCCGTAACCTAAAACGTCAAACAAGCTTAAATCTCATTTCAGGAGCTGTCAAACCGTTCTTTCTTATCAAGTTTGACATATTTGACAGCTCTCAATATGAGATTGTGACTTTAGAATAGGACCTAAGCCCGTGTTTGACATCGAGAATACAAATATGTATAAGTTTCGCTTCTGAATCAAACCAAACGACACGTAAGTAAAATATAGGAACCCACCTTGCTTGCATCGAGTAGCTCTAGCCGAGAATCCCTTACAAGACATTGGAGAGGTATTGTTACATTGATGACGTCACCGTACGCGCTAGGTGATTCTGAAGCCCCATCGCCAATCTCCTCAGCTGTCGTGTCGTGACTTGTGGCCCCTGAAATTAGACTCATTGCTATTTAATCACCTTCCTAGTAGTTATATATCACTGCCATGTAAGTCTTATTCTTCATATTCGTCGAGCAAGTATATAGACCATACGTTTGATACCAATGAACTTAACTTTGACATTATGTTAATGTCCTTATTATATGACATTGTAAAAAATTATATGACATGGCTGATTGTACGTATATTTGTATAATTGTACCACTATCTTGGCAAATAAACGTTTTACTATTATTATAGTCGCTACCGGTCAGCATCAAGGTTCGATTCCCGGGCCAAAAAAAATCAATAAAATTCCATTACGTTAGTTATTAGCTCGCTGTTTGCGGCTGCGCCTCATATGAGTTTGAATGGTTAGCATGACTACAGACAATGAGATCTCGGGTTTGAAACCAGGCTAAAAATAAAAATCCTTAGACATATTTCACAAGACTCGCAAATTTTTACCTGACGGAAGTTTTCCATACAAAGCCTTGATAATAACTAAACCCTTCTTCTTCTCTTCATCACTGCGGTTCCTTAAGTATGTCTCGCGCATCAGTTCTACGGTCGCTCGAGCTTGCCTCTGCATTTCTTGTAATCTGAAAATGATAATAAAATACATAAATACGATATCTTCATGTTTTTGGATTGTATAGAGAATATTTTTGTACTTATAAACATACTATTATCCTATAAATGTTTTAATACAATACACTTATGAATTTCGCCATTTTTATTATATTTGGTTAATAAGTAAAAAATAGACAAGAACTGAAATAAAGTTGGTTTTCATACACAATATACTTAAGGATCTTTAAGCCTAGCATTTAGCTAGGCTATGCAATACTCGGCAATATTTTTAGTATGGCCGGGAAATATTACCAAATATTTTTTGTATGTCCGATGAATGTTTAGTGTCACAGCTGTATGGCGAGAACGATCGCTATGCAATCGGAAATACTGCAATATTTCTCAGCCATATTATTGCTGTCTCGCTTTACGGCATAATTGCGTCCCTTTTTAATGCTACGTGAAGTTTTCCACGATTCGTGACATTCGTATAAAGTTTTGAAATAATTGTTCATCGCGTCTTATTTCTAGACAAAACAATCTAATGTATAATAACGCCTATTGAAATAAGGTCGAATCGACATTTTATACAGTTTTTTTTGTTTAGTCTTTGCTTTTAAAACAATATCAGTTTGCCCGCCATTGCAGCGTATTAGCCAATATGTAGACCGTGTAAAGACAAAATAATGAGCCATATACTGTTGCACAAATATTGCCGAGATATACATTTTTCAGCCATGTGCTGCATTAAAATGTTTTTTGTATTTTCCTTTAGATATATAAATTACTACAACTACGGGTAAAGTTCGTAAACGAGACAACGCAAACTACGACTTGGTGGTCCCCTCCATCTCTGGATCCGTTCCGAGACCATTTTCTTTAATAGACAAGTTTTGGCAAGGCTGTTCTTTTGTTCCTGACAAACGATCTGATGGGATGATTTTTGGGTCAGTAATACCAGTTCCCTCAAGATGTACTTCTTTATCCTACGAGCGAGTGTTTAATGCGCACATAGAAAAATACGTAGCACAGTCATGATTTAAACGCATGAAAATACCTAATACTGCTAAATATTAGTACATAAAACCTTTATACCTTTCAAAATTAGCCTCCATAGATCGTTGTCTCTCTCTCTCCTGTCGTTCCCTCGAAATTGGGTCTAACACCAATTTCTTAATTATCAACCATGATACCATTGGGACTACAGTCGCGTAGAAAACCGGCGCAGGAACTACTTCCTCGCAGAGATGTATTGGTACTACTATAGTCTGTGTAGAGCATGACCACCTGGAATTTTAAAACCAGTGTTTATAGAACATTAAGCAGCTAGCTTTTCTACGAGTTTAGGTACAGTAAAAATTTCATTTGTATTTTCTTCGACCAACATCTTACTATGAAAAAATTATATAAAAAGGATATATTTTTTATGAATATATGTATTATTATTTATTTATTATTTTCTAGTAATCTTTCATCTAACATACACATTATAAAACAAAACAGTCAATACAGAAAGCCAAAACAGATTACATAGATTAACAATATATATGTAACAGAAAAAGTACATTTACAGACAAAATATATTTCAAAAAAAATGAACTAAAGAAAACTGAAATTTGAAACAGCAAATAATAATAAATATTTTAAATTACTGTTTAAACAAAATCAGAGTCTTTCCGCCTCTTCAAAAACTTCCTCACATCGTCTATAGTGAGGTGGAAAATATTATATCATCATATAATATTTATCACATCACATCTTACTAATTTTCTTTTCGCACGGACTCTACTAACATTCATAAACTTATACAAATCGCAGCCAGCCAAAAAATATCATGCTAAGTTCAGCTAATAATAAAGACAATTACTTTAGTTTCAGCATGACCCCACTAGGTACGCCAAGCATTACAGCGGCCGAGACACTGCTGTTTTGTGACACTTTCTTTTCTGCGCCATACTCCGCAATCGCCCCAAAGGTACCAAACCTGAAATAAATAGTAGTGTTTTAGCCATGATATAAGCCTCGTTTAGTAAAATAATGTTTTGTCATATACATTGACAGAGAAATTCAAAGGAACGGTGTAAGAGATTGAGCCTTATCGAATTAACTAATGGTATATGTACACGCCAGCTATTTTTAAATTATTTTTTATAGTATACATTCATGAACCAATTTTTTCATATTAAACGTAACATTCTAAAATATTAACAGTAGTCTAAGTTTGTATAAATGTTGTTTCTATTTACAGTATTTAAATTATGGATTTTTATTTAAAATTACATGGTGGTGACATCGTTTTCTTCTCTTTGATTAAGAAACATTACTACAAATAGAGGAAATGATATTAGCCAAGCAGATAGGATTGAAATTAAACCAAAATAATAACAAATCACCAACAAGGTCCTGTCTAAATTAATGAATAAGACATGGAATATGTGCAACAATACATCTACTACTGAGGAAATTTTTTTTTAATTTCACGGCATCATGATGAAGTTGATAGGCGAACTGATGTGTGTCATGGAACAAATTCTGGGGATACAATGAAGTACTCAAGAGAGAGATATCAATATACTTAAAGAAGAAAGTCTTAGACACGTGTTTATTGCCATGTATTTCTTACGGTAGTCAATCATATATGACTCGAACACAAACAGAAAAATAAAAACTTGTCAACGAGGAATGGAACGTAATGAACTCAATTTAAATGACAAGATCAGAAATGAGAATCAAAACAAATGTTTTTGATGCACTATTCCATTGCAAAAAAACTTTAAGTGAAAATGGGCGTGCCATACCGCTCGCATGAATAATGGCAAATGGACAGAGATGGTAACAAAGTGGAAAGGGCCACCAGGCAAAAAAGAGAGGTCGCCCTGCACGGTGGGCCGACCAGCTTAAGGAATATGGTGGAGTAGATTGAGAGAAAAACTCTCAAGACAGAGAGAGATGGAGCCAATTGGAGGAGGCCTATACTCTTTGAGAGATCCTTGAAAAAAAAATATGTATTTTAAGTGTGTGCATATTTTGTAATTGTTTCAAGTAAAAGATGAGGTTTAATTCATATTATTATTATTAATAATTTATGGATTATTATTTAAGATTACAAGATAGCATCGGACACAGCATACAACCTTTGAAATTTGCAATTCATTAAAAATTATAGTTCTTACAAATTCTTGTACTATAAACAGCTATTACAATGTGAAATGTTGCTTAGCAAATTATTTATTACCTCGCAATGCCAATTAATAATACAGTTAAAACCATCTACGAGGACATTTAGAAGAACATACCGTTTTTTGACCTGTCGTTTTATTGAAATGTCCCGGCTGAACTCTACTGTATTAGGTACTTAATAACAAGGCTGTTACGACTATCGGTTTTTACGACCAAATATGAGTAGTCAATTCGATGAATTCGAATTTAAAAAGCAATTAGCATTTCGCAAACAATAAACATAGCACACAAGAGTTTGTATTAATTTTAATTAAATAGTTATAAAGTGTAAAATAAAAAGAAACAAAGTCTTTCCTCAGACTACTTTATCCTAATATATATAATATATCAGTTGGTACCTTATATAAAGCATCGCATCAAAGGAGTGTATAAGAGATAAGTAAAAACTTTATTAACATAATATATTTTTCAATAGACTAAATCTTATTTGCCAGAGACATTACACAATGGAATCATAAACGTATATTTAATAAAGATCATTCTTGATATCTATAGTATTATGTATTGTTGTAATATGAATGAGAGATATTCAATAGAGAGTAACTTTTTACTATTTAAGTTCAAATCGTTCGCCAGCATAATACAATAATATACAAAGAAATACATAAATCACTTAATTAAAATGACTTACTTTAATGCTAGTCTTAACTTCATATCATACTGTGGCAGTTTCCTCATAATATTGAAAGATATGAACGAATGTGGATTCCCTATTTGTACAGCTGTGTTTAAGTGGTACTTCTCACTGTCCCTCACATATGTGGTGGTCATTGCACCGCCTTGGTTTCCTGCTCTATAGGTGAGGTAGCCTACAGAATGAGCATCTAATTGTAAAGCCATAGCTGAAAATAAATTATTATTTTTGTTTAGAATATCTATTAACATGTGCTTGAAACTATTTCTTCACATACAGTCCTACATAACAAGATTATTTCTCTAATTTAAAAAAAATTCAAATATTCAGCCCTATATGCAACAGTAAATAGAAATATATTCAGGTATCCATTAACCTATTGCAAGGATTTAATTAAATTTATTACTAATGATCTTACTTGTAACAAGACTAGGAACAATGCCCCGAGGTGTAAATTGCAATCCAGTACCACAATTGACAAACATAAGTCTGGATATAGTTCGGAACATTTTGAATCCTAAAACTGGTCCATTTCCTATACCACATTCCAACTCTGTCCAACCTCTTTCAGAACTCAAATGTCGATTTGAAATATTAACAGAACCAGTTCCTAAAAATAAAAACAAAATCCATATATATAATATGTATTCCATAAATATAACATTCTATTCTTACAGAAAGATAAAGTTGAAGGTTTATATGTTTATGCGTATGGGGTCATTCAAGTATTACGTAAGCAGAGTTACTGTAATTTATCCCCTACTGTACCATTTCTATTGTCAGTTGCTTGTAAGCAAAGCTCTCAAAAATAATAGTAAATAAACATATTCATTTTATGTAGGAATGCTCGAAAATGCATTTCGTTTTCAAGCATACACAATGTTTGGGTAATATGTGTAAAAAGTAAATATTTACTGTTGACATAATCACTAAATAAGAATATCAATGACTCTCCTACAGTATTTACGTAATACTTGAACGGCCTTGAAGATATATCAGTATATAAATTATGATTATTAAAACAAACACAAACATTCCACTTAACAACTAGATCAATTAGTTTTTGTTTCATAAAAATATTATATCAGGAGCCCAAGTTTTATTTTATTGTGAACCTGCTAGAATTCAATAGAATAAAAATACTATTTTAATGATCAAGTGACTTTAAAGTTTCATATGAAAGGTGTTTAGAATAGCAGGAGCAGCATAGGTTGACCTATATTGAAAAAAAACTATAAATATCTTGTTGAAGTCCTGTAGCAGTCTGAAACATAAATTTGCAACAACAACAAAAACATTTTTCACCTATTCCATTTTGTGTT
Source organism: Pieris brassicae (assembly GCF_905147105.1). Classification (NCBI taxonomy): domain Eukaryota; kingdom Metazoa; phylum Arthropoda; class Insecta; order Lepidoptera; family Pieridae; genus Pieris; species Pieris brassicae. The sequence goes on from NC_059680.1 coordinate 9,726,175, forward strand.
GATATATTCCCAGAAAGAGTTACTGTATTTCGTAGTGTCACTGGTGCATCTATTGATTGTTGTATTGTCATACCCGACACCTCAATACTTGGAATGCCTACAGTGTCTTCTCTGAAAACATAAAAAATTCCTATCAAGAAACTGATACAATGTTAAGAGGCGTAACCAGAAACGAACTGAGGAATTTGAATTACACATACTAATTCTATATAAAAAACAATAACATTAATATATGATAAATAGTCTATAAAAAAAAGAAAACAAACTTACAAAATTTCATACTCATCGTAATATTTTGTGAACATATCAGTAGCATTTACTGAGACTGTTATTGTGCCTCTAGGATTTGCACTTTGTTGAAGTCGTCTTTCTTCTCTCTCCCGTTTTAATCTAATATGAAAAAATTACAAATATACAGGTATTTAAAAATATTTTTATTGAAATAAAATTGCACTTGTTATATACATTTATATTGTGTATGGCACCATGAGCCATAACATCTTCATGGACATAGGGTTGACACATCACTGTGTCTATTCCAAATGTTTTTCTTTAAGAGGAAAGTAGGATTGAATAAATTAGCTGTTAGGCAAGCCATTGTCGAGGAAAATCTATACACTAAGCACCTGCATCAAGCTTGAAGGTATTGAGGGTTATTGTGATGAAAGTATATGGTATACACTACTTAGTTAAAATATATATATATATATAAAGCAGCTTACAGTTAATGTTGTATATGTAAAGCCGACCTGAATATAAATAACTGAAAATAATATACCTTTCATATTCTTCTCTTATTTCTTTTGGTGTTCGTGTGCGGAAAATAACTTCCCACCCATCAACTTCGAGACCTCTTTTACCTAACACAAAAGATTTCATATTGTTAAATTTTAGAATATACAAATACAAAGGAACTTCAAGGATAGAAATAAAATAATGTTGACCAAAAGTAATGTGTATAGTCAATATGCACTCTTATCCATTATATACCAAATTATTTAGAAAACATCCAACATTAGAATAGTATAAAATATATAGCTTTCAATTAGTATACATATCAAATGAACTGTTTCTTTAAGTTATTTATCTATTTAAACTTACAAATAAAAAAATATGTATTTGAATAAATAAGCAAAATTCTCACCTAAAGTGTCATATATAGCCCTTTTGTGAGAATCAGAGAGAACTTCATAGGCTTCCTTGATTTTATTAAATATTTGTTCGGCCCATTTCTGTTTATTAGGATCAGTACTATGTTTATCTGGGTGAAACATGCGGGAGAATCTTCTATAGGCACTATTAATTTCTTCTGGAGTGGCCTGTTTATGAATGTTTTTAGAGTGTATAATTAAAATAGCATATAGTAATGAGAAGTCTCAAATGGTTAGAAAATAATTTTGATTACATATAAAGCTTACTAATCACTTGAGTCAAAAATAAAAATTTTATGCTTCTAGCTTTTAAAAGTAAGATTTCTTGTGTAATCCTGTTAGTTCTTAATTTTAACGAGCGAACAAAGATCTTTTCAGTAAAATTCTAAAAGATTCCTATGAGAACTCCACAAAAAACTTAACCTACAAAATATCTCAGTGAGAATCTTGTCTAGCATTATACAATTCAGGGATTTTAATATAGATAATAGGAAAAGGTTCCAGGAAATCTATAAAAGGTAATTGTACATAATATAAAACAAAATAATTAAGGGTTATATAATAATGTTGCAACAACATGAAATAAATTTAAATATTATTTCAAATTAGTTACCGTTTTTGACACATTTAATAATTGGTAATAATTGTCTTCTTTTAGTAAATTATCTCCTTCTTCTTCCATGATGAAAAATATAGTAATTTAATAAAAACGTAAAAATGAAATGTGAAATTTCTTTTCGCCGCCGCCGGTCACAGATCACATTCACCGTAGTTCAAAGTCAAACTTCAGGACTAAAATATAATATCATGGCTGACGCACAAACCGTGCAGGCCAAGAAAGGGAAAAAAAATATATATAATATAGGGTTCCGTAGTTATTAGTCAGTATCAACAATAACCAAGTCTCAGGATACGAATTAGCGTAGATAACAAGCAGAAATAGGTTTAAGATTTTACATTCTTCTCTTACACTTTTAATATTATATTATGGTATATTATAAAGAGTGATATGAGATATATATATATATATATATATATATATATATATATATATATATAAGACCGTTGAAAAAAATGTGAGCGTGCATCAATTAGATTAAAGAGAAGTCTAGTAAGTTTTAAAGTTAAAAATAATTTTGATTTTTTATTCCATTTAAAGTGCAATTTAAAAATTTACTAATCTTTATAATCTGTGACAAATGATATGCTGTGTACTTCCAGTTTACACAGATTTGTAACTACTTGCTATATCTGCCATCTGTGATCTTGGTTCGTTCGTTTATTGTTTGTCCGGTTGAATAAGTGTCTCATAGTGGTTTTTTTACCATTACGAGTTTTATTTGTGATAAAATGATGAAAATGCTGATAATTTTCTGATTGCCCGTTTTAAATTTGTGGAGAATAATATAAATTGGTCTATTGGTGAAAGAATATAAACGAAATTTGCATCAGCCATCAGGTATTTACAATCATTTTACATGTTTACTTCAATTTTATTTAACTTTAAAGAAATATATAACTTTCAACGAATATTGTTTTGCATAGTTTAAAATATAACCAAAAATAGGTTGAAGTCACCCGCGAGTTATGCTTTTTTTAATATTAGACTGTTTTATGATACTCATGTGTGTAAGTAGTATTTAATTTTATGGAATAATGGATGCATGTTTAGACTAATTAAACGTGATTTTACTCTCTAAATGCGCATAGTGACTACTCTCAAATTTCTCTTTTTATGTTCATATGGTCTAAAAATGTAACAATATTATGAATTATTTTGTGCCATATGTAGTTTTTAAGTGATTCATCAAAACTCTATTTTATTAAATAACAATTATTTTAATATTCAAAATAAATCATTTGTTTATAAATTCATCATTTATTGATATAATAATTCTATATGTAGTTTTTTATTCAAGTAGGAAGTTAGATTCAGAAAAATAAAAAATTAAAATATATCATTCACATAAATTAGTACCTTTATAATATCTAATAAAATTTCTTCCATACTTTTAGCTCCATACAATAATAGCAGAATGCCATCAACACATCTCAACCTAAGAGAGGATGATGTAGTTCGCTTGGCTTTGGAATTTCTTCATAATAGAGACTTACATATTACACAATTATCCTTAGAAAGAGAAACTGGTGTTATTAATGGCAACTATGCAGATGATGTACTGTTTTTACGACAACTTATTTTGGATGGGCAATGGGATGATGTACTGGAATTTATACAGCCACTCAGTACCTTAAAAGCATTTGAACTAGATAAATTCAATTACGCCATTCTGCGTCACAAATACATAGAGCTCCTTTGTATAAGATCTGAAATTAAAGCTTACAATAATGTAGAAAATATTGTAGATGAAGTAGTGAAAGTTTTAAGTGATTTAGAGAAAATTGCTCCTTCCAAAGAAGAGTACTCAAATTTATGTCTATTGCTGACTCTACCCAGTATTACAGACCATGCACAATTTAAAAAATGGAATCCAAGCAATGCTAGAGTTCAATGCTTCAGAGAAGTGTATCCGCTTGTTGAAAATTTCCTACCCTGCGATAAAAAGTCAAGTGGCGTAGTAGCAAAATCTGCCAAGAATGATAGATTAATGCAGTTGCTAATAAAAGGCATTTTATATGAGTCATGCGTAAACTATTGTCAAGCTAAAGCTACGGGTTCAAAGGAAGCTCAGTGTAATGATGTCCAATTTTCGCGACTGTTAGATGGTTCAGGTTTTGATGAATCAGATCTAAGTCTGTTATCTTGGCTTCAATCAATACCCGCTGAGACATTTAGTGTCCCTTTTGAACAAAGGATGTTAGATGTTGATGTTGAAAAGTTAGAGCGCCCATCTTTGCACACATCCTGGACTGAACACATGCTAGTTACCCCAATTAAACCTCGCACTTTTCCCCACTTAGCAATGCCATTCAGGCGACCTAGATCAGCTGCTGATGCAATGACAAGATCTTTGAGACCATTGCCAGATGGAGCTCCACGACACCCTGCTCTCATGGCTTTGTCTGCTATAGACTATGGCCCATCTTCATCTTATTTTGCTGGTTTTCATCTCACTGGCATAAAAGGAAACAAATTAATGAACACATCAGTGGATCGGCTTTTTGATAATAAAAATAATGAAAGTATTTACAATGGCCTCAATGAGTCTTTGAAACCAATTGATGAACAATTGAAGCCAATTGGAGAGTCAAAAACAAATGAAAGTAGCATTGGTGCATCGACAGCCACAACGCCTGAGCATAGAGGACAGGATTATTCTGTATCTACGTCTATTTCAACAACTGCCCCACCACCAGAGCGTTTGACCCAAACTGAACGAATGCAACAAACCCAAATTGCTGCACCAGTTGATGGGGATTTTAGACGTGAACTGTTGAAAGAGTATCAAATACAAAAGCAACGAGAATGTGATGATTATCTCCGAAATCTGTGCTCTTCAGAGATTAGACAGAACCCGTAAGTATATTAACGAGTAATTGGTATATGTGAATTGTAGATTTTTGCCTTAATACAATTTTTTACATGTATTTCAGTGTGGAAGAAAATGAATCTGCTTCAGTACTTCCCGTAACTGTTAAATTCAGTCCAAAACCAGTGCCTGATGTGAAGCAAAAAATGAACGACCAAGTACATATTAGGTAATTATATTTAGGATTTTAAAATATGAATTCTCTAGTATTGTCTTTGGTTAACATAGCTTTTACAATTTTTTAACCGGATTAAAGTTATTTGTATTATTATAAACTTACCTATATGTAAAATAATTATAAGTTTATAATAATACAAATAGCTTTAATCTGGTTAAAAATTTTTTTTCTTTCAATATGTATTCTCTTTTATTTATTTTATTATTGATGCGTGAAAGTTTTATTCGGAGAGGATTGCTATTTAATTAATTTACATTTACAAGTTTAATTATCACATATGTTCCTCATAATTTTTTTCGTAAAATTCATCATACCATCATTCATTTTTTGAATCCGATTATTTAAATTTCAGGCAAAATGAGATGACCGATACAATGGATGCGCAAGATCCTATGAACGTAAGTTTACATATTCATATTAATATTAAGCTTATGCGTAGTACTGCGAAATGCATATAAAATTAATTTGCCATAAATAACGTAAGCATTATTGCGATTCTCTAAAACATTGTATTGATTTTTCATATATAAATATTAGGAGAAAGTGACTTCTGGGTAAAATTCTAATATAGATATATAAAATTGATGCCTTCGTGTGTATCAATCCATACGAGCGTTGTTTCTCTGTACACCCCATTTCTCCTCGGTTCGGTAAGCACAATTTCCCGAATGCATTTTCCACTCATTGCACTCTCTGCTCGATGGAATTCTAAACTGTGTCTTAACGATACACTATACGCGACGTTACCCTTTCTCTTCACGGTTGGTGATTATATGATTTAATTGAATTAATAAATTCTTTTACTTGAAAACTTTAGAATATACAAATTTATTGACTGCGAAGACTTACGTTAAGCATTAATTACTATAAATAAAATGGTAGGTATTTCGAATTTTAAATTTCGTATTATTAGCTGGAGATAACAAGGCTAGAAGTGCCTCATGAATTAAATTAGTAGTATGTTAATTTTTTAAACGAAATTGTTTTATCTTTACGAAATTGTTAATGTAAAGCTATCATTATAAGCATGTGACATTTAAACTTCATTGAAAACGAAACTTGATAGTGAGCGTGTCAATTCAAGTATTTAGCGGATATTAGACGCTATAAAGTGAATGGCTAACTTGTCTGTCTTCAATGACATTCAATGACATCTATAGATAGTATTCATAATCACACTTAGCAAAAACCTTAAACAATGTCCTGTTCAGTTTAATTACACTCACTCAAAATCCCGTTCAAGTCTTGTAACAATGATTAAGTTTTTGTGAGTTACGTAAACCTAGTAAAAGCAATGGCGATTAAATGCCTATATATATATATATATCAATAATATGGATGATATAATCAATAATCATTATACATATAAGTACATTCTCACGGGAAAGATAAATAATTAAGTAGGCACCGCCAATCTGCAATAAGTATGAAGATATAGCGTTGTGATTTATGGCTTACTTAATATATAATTTGAATATGTTTCAAATTAAACATAGTCGCATCCTTGCAGTCGTATGTTCGAACCACACAATAGACCCAATAGACTTTCTGTCTATGTGCACATTTAATTCGTTTTTACGGTCAAAGAAACCATAACGAGGTAACCGGCATGTCTCAAATTAAAATTGTGTTAGACAATTTTAATTTGAGACATGCCGGTTACCTGTTCTAGACAATTTCTAGAGACTACAACTATAATCACCTACTTGTTTATGAAATAAAATTGATCAAACAAACGGATGCAATCTGAGGTCAAGAACCATATAAAGTTATTATTATTATAACTTTGACTAAAGTCTCATTGAAAAAAAAATCACAAAAACCTTATTGAACAGTTTACTGTATTGATGCCACTTAAACTCGGGTTTCATATTTAAAATAGCAATCGTGAATATGTAATAAATGGATGATACTGTTTTAAAAGGCGTGTAGTACTATTTATAACTTTGTAATATAAAAAGTCGAGTAAATACTAATAAAATTCGTCAAAATATAAAATAATTCATCTTTCATGCTACATATCTAAATACATACATAAATTGTAATTTTGCATATTGATTACGTTGGATAATTAACACATTACTTTAATTTGTGTTTAAATTGTATTAGAAAGCTTTGCATAAATCAATTACGAATTAATACGCCATTAGTATATTTAAATAATGTTAATATATATGTAGTTTAAATGATATTATTTTGTCTTAATTTTGTTTTACATTATTAGATTACATAATGTGATTTTATTTTATTTAGAAAGTCGAATTGTATAAATTTCTCTTTCATTTTTTATTTGTTCATGTTAATTACATCAGATAATAATAAATTTGGTTTGTAAATTATAAATTATACATTACAAGTTATAGATATAGAAAGTTCACAAAAGAGAGTGCTGTTAAGTCTAACTATTATGATGAATTTTCTACAATACAACTAGTACTAGAAAATTCTAACTTAAACTAAGATAATGTTTACTAACAGTCTCAGTGTTCTCTTATTTTGACACTATGTTCGTGTGTCCATCATAACGCACTTGTATACATAAAGTATTCAGTACACTACACTAGTTTGAGTAATTCAAAAGGTTTCGGTCTCTTTAGGCGTTTTGGTCCCGTTGTAGCAAGTTATATATATAGTTAATATAGTAATGAGATAAATCATTTTTACTTAGAATTCGAGCTTATTTTAGTGTTATGGAAGCTTCTTATGATTTTATTTCAATTATTAAGGCTTATGCCAATATTACCAAGTAATGTGAAATTAATCCTTTATAATATGCGTAAGCGACTAGTCAGTTAAACAATAAATGCTTGCTTTAGATGGTTATTAGTCGTTTTGTTAAACTGTGTTTTTAAATTACCCTTAACTTAATCAGTTGACTATTCAGTTGATATATATGACTGATTTGTCTATCTCATTACAACTTGAACTTATTTTATATGAAGAAGACGTACGGTGTATTATTGTAAAACACTTTTCACATGTCTATATGATATATATATATCGGCTTACAGTGAAGGTCTTCCCAAGTTTACCTATCAGATATGTAAGAGCAACGTAACGGTAAGAAATACACAAAAAAAATAGGTTGCGTTGGTTGCGATAGTTGCCCCCTAGTCTTTAAAATAAATATACATGTATATAATAAATAACATCATAATTGCTAAGTTAAGTGTCTTTTGGCTTGTCTTGATTTTCTTGTTTGCGACGGATAGAATCATACTAGGCAAAACAACAAATTCACATTTATTTAAGTTGAAAATATGAATTGTAACCCAGACCAAACTGTAAAATTATTTAATCGTGAAATTGTAATTAAAGGCATTTAGTTAAGTAAAAGTATGGTAAATTGTAATATTTGCTTAAATAATAAGTATAGTGGTATTGCAATTGATTAGTAAAATTTTCACCCAAATACCAGACTGACAGTCTGAAGACAAAGTATTTGTTTTTTATCGGCATACATATCTTGTATCATAAACTTTATTTATAAATTACAAACAGATATATCTTGTTAATGCTTCTCAAATCTCCGTTAAAATTTTAGGGAGACACTATATTTAGAACACATTCGTCTGGTGATTTTTTCCTCAGGCGTTATCTTTTGAACGAAGATTACTTTTACTTTCATATATTCTCTAATGTGGATACTATTTTTTTTTGCTGGAGTGAAATGTATATTACATTGGTTTAAAATATCTGCCGCAATCTTCTCACAAATTGACCATAAAGAACCAGGTTTAAATGTGTAATGTATAATTATTAAATGTAAATTGTGTTTAAATGGATGTATTGAAGTTTATATAAAAATATTTCAAACAGCTCAAAGTATTATATGAGCTTTAATTAGCACTTTTAGGTGTTACAAAAAGTTTAAATTAAAAATCGCTAGTAATACACAAAAAAATGTTGAAAGTTGCTTAAGTGAATCTGTATTTTGCCCCGATTAACCGAAACAGTAAATTCTAGAGCGTAAAGAAAATTAGCGTTACAAAATATAATTTGTATTAGTTACAATTTCTTTAAGTTAGACGAGGTTTCATAGTTGTTAATTTTTGCATAGTTCTGGTAAATTTGTGAAGCTCTTTCAAGTGTGACCTTTTGACACTTATGGCGTAGTTATCAAACATAATATCAATAATAATATAACATGTCGATGGCGCTATTATGTTCATGTTTCTAATGTGTCTGATTAAATTGATATTAACTGTGTAACATAAGACGAAGTGGTTTTAGTGAAGTAGTTTATATATCGCTGTATTTTGTGAGATAATCGTTATTATCGTTTCCTCTCAAATTATTGTACTCAAAATTGTAAAATATTGATGTGATAGTAAGGCTCACATGACAGTAAGGTCAAAGTGTTTTCAATCTTTAAAAGATCTACAAAAAGCCAGTACTTTGGTCTGAGATATCTGTATTAGTTCTATCATTTTCTTTTTCCTTAATAGGCAAGTAGGTGATCAGCCTTCTGTGTCTTACACACACCACACATGCCGGCTCTCACGTTTTCCTTTACAGGACGAGCGAGTGTCGAACACATACCATTATAGAATGTATACTATGCATAGAAGGCGACCACACGACATCACGATTGATAGTCAAACGCTGAAGCCAACTAGTGCTTGATGATGTTGTGTCGTTTGTTTTGCCGTCCACAAAGGTTAGACATTGGTTATGGCTGGTAATGTATTGCTTTTACGAACATCCGTATCGTATCGTGATATTATCAGTACACACTACACTGAAGTATTATTATTAGCGAGTTATATGAATACTAACAACAAATGGACATCCTATGTCACGTAATTACATAATAATCATTAACGTCGTTACCACGTCCAATCTAAAATCGTATCCGTGTTTTTAAAATGTACTGTTACATCAAACTACATACAATTTGCCTTTCGTATTTAATTACGTACTTTCATCGTGATTTTCTTTATTGTTTCTGGTACTGGTGCAACTTGTGTTGCTTATTTATAAGTCATCTTACAGTTACACATATAGATATTATAACAGAAAATACTTAGATATACAAAGCGAAAACAGATTACATGGTTAAATAAAATATAAAACATAAATCTGACGTCATTTAAGTACATGAACGGATAAAAAAACAGGAATTAAACATTAATCAAATCACAACTTAATATTTTAAAAAAAATTGTTAGCGCTGCCAAGTAAAGTCAAAGTCCTCCCACTACCTCAAATATTTCCTTACACCCTCTTTGGTAAGGTGGAAAATTTTAACATCGCTTAAATTGTATTAAATAGAACCCGAAAAAGTGGCGAATTCTGCAGATAATTCGTGTTGGTACGAGGCACATGGAGCAATTGTGAATATTTTGCATACGGGGGAGGGATTCTTAAAGAAATTAATTATCTAAAATACTGATTTGAAAAAATTTAATATATACAATTTGACGCATTGTTAGTCAGCTAATTGGTCCCAGAAAGTGTTTAATTTTTATTTTATATGAACCGTGATTTCGATGCCACGAAAGCTCTGAGTCGCATACGTACGATAGAATATTTGGGATTTGAGATTTTATTTTATGTTTCAGTGGAAGTTCAACCAGTGTTGTTGTTAAGATTCTCTATATATATTTATACAAAGTTTAATTAGGTATTTATATAGTATGAACTGTTTAAAAAACGCGCTTATGACTTGTGCAAGTACTCGTTAAAAATTATTCAGATATTTTTAAATATGATATCAACTTTCTACGTAGTAACATGTGTGGTCGTTACTACAGACTACATTATACAAGGATTATGTTGTACTATGCTACTTGAACTTAATGTAGCTTTATACAATGCAATCCTTTGACGCTGCAGCTGTTCAGATGTTTTCAAGGACAGCTGATGTGAACGAATTCATTATATTTGCTTTAAAAGTTTATATTCGAAATCAATTTCTTAACTAATTAACTAATTGCCTTTATAACTTTTAAACCAGTTTTTGTTAATATATAAAATTATTAGAGCTGCATTAAGTGAGTGAAGATAATTAAATTGCCGATATAATCGTCGGATTAGCACCTTAACGTTAGTTCTACGAGCTCCCGTCGTGCGCAATGCCTTTTGAATTTTAATCATTAAGCGTAGGCTTACCCTATTAATTAATATTATGTTATTTTATGTCCAACGTTTTAATGACAAATGGTATGTCAATAACAACCGCAACATTTGTGTTTATTGAAGCCGTGACAAGCGACCTTCGTCTGAACTTGAAGTCGCGCCTACACGCTAAGTTTTTTAATAAATAATAACACGGTGTTTGTCTATTATTTACCTGCTTGTCACCTATATCTGCATATATGTACAGTATAATTGTAGGACATTGATAAACGTTGACTTGCGCGAGCGCATGCCGCCGTGAGTCATCAGTAAGCGTTCTGCGCACAATGCCGTCCGATCGGTCCAGTCGCGGCGCGGCATACTTAGAGGACATACCTATTTCTTAATTTATTTTTTTATTATAACGTTCAAATAACGATATTGTGAATAACCGGGTGAATGAACTTAACACGAAGAGGACTAAATAAGATAAGTGAAAATGACAGCTGTGAAAAAGGCTCTTGCTATGCGGCAGCTGGATTCTATGTTCGGAACCATGACTCTAGAGGGTGAGGGACGTCATTCTCCATTAGTGAGCTCAACTATAGAGCACGACCCTCACTGTGATGTGCATGGTCGCTGCAGTACTCCGTACAGATCATCACTATACCTGCACAGTAGGGAATCGACACCTGGGTATTATAGGGAATGTATATCTCCTACGAATGGACTTATAATAAGGTCTGTATACGAAATTCATACATAGTTGGAAAAAACCACTTCGGTCGTTGTATTTTTTAAATTATTATTAACACATTATTTGGTGACAGGCGTAGGGGTTCCATCGGATTAACGCCGTCTCCGGCGAGGGAGTTAGAACATCCGTCTACTTTCCCCAGTATTCTTCGGCGTGACCGACACAGCCCATCACAGACCCCACCGAGGAGAGATACTCCGAGTCCTACACAGAAGACGAACTCTAAAAGGCATTCGATGGGGTCGTTCCCAAATCTCTCTCGATGCAACGTCGTTAATTATAACAGGCGTGACTCACTCACCAGCAATATAAGAGATATGAAACGGGATTACGTGGGCTCCACAAGTTCCTTATCAAGGAAGAGTTCGATTGATACAAAAAAATCGTCATCGGATTCCTTGGATATTTGGCACATAGGATGGGAGTCAGATCGGCATCGTACGGAATCTCCATTACCCCACGAAGAGAGTCTGTCCTATAGAAATAACAAGGTATTTGTTAAACAGTATTTTTGTTCCTGATAACAATATTATTTCATAACCAAGCGGTCCGCTTTGCGACTTTTAATCGATCAAATTTGCTTAAATATACCCTATCATAAATATATATGATTAAATAATTGACTGAAATGGAGAGAGACGAAGTAATAAATACTGATAGTTATGCGAACAAACCTCCCCTCTGCGATGGGTTCAATTAAATAATATTTATCTCGAATGCAATGCAATATTTCGTGCAATAAATTTTTTCCAACTATGTATGAAGCATTCACGATTTATGTTCTAGTTCTACGTGTACTACTTTTTTAATTTTTAGTTTATCTTCAATGAGCATGAAAGCATTTAAAAGAGAAACTGCATTTTTACACGACTCGTTTTCCTATTACGCAAATAAACGTGAGGAAAACCATAATGCGTGGTAATTAATGTAATTAGAATAAAGAAGATAACGAGTACGTTTAAAATTGACAACTCTATGTACCTTAGACGTTATTAACTTTTATATAAGCGGTAAACAACAATGTTTTTACTGAAATCTATCGCCGTAGTACTTTTGTAAAAAATATTTAAACTTACGTAATACAATTTTCATAACGTCGAGTTACGAGCAAGGTAACTCTAAATGGCTTGGTCTCTAGCAGCCCGAGTGGTTCGTCGCGACCTACACATCCTTACATGGACATATAAGTGGCGACTGGCGACTAACCGTCACAACTAACTTACGGATTGTTTTCTAACGAATCGTCAATAAAGGCTAATTACCAGTAAATGGTTTATTACGATACTTATTGATTAAGTGCTATGTTATCACTACAAACGTCCTTCAAGTCATTAAGTAATTATCGAATATAGTTCAATTACCAATCAAAAGCAACGCATCTGATCAATGTCGATTGAGGAATACGACGCAACATTATTTATAAATTTATATTCTCAAGCAATCATTTGACCTTTCAGTAGTTGGTTTTAATGCGAATATAAGAACAAGCTTACAAAAGCTCCGTGAAATGTCAAAATGAATATAAGAAGGGTTCAAATCGTCTTAAATGTGAGGTTTTGCTTAGATACGCCTTTCATCATATAAATTCTTTTTGTATCATACTTTTGTACAAGTGCTTAAGAATATGTTAAGAATTTATAACGTTTTATTGATTCCATATTAAAGTTACCGTTTCAATATAATACCATTATGTTATCTTACAACTATTATTAGTGACAGATAATATTATTAATCAGGTTGCGGCGTAGTTTGAATTTTATTATTTAATAAATATAAATAGTAATCTATGTATCCAGTAAATAAAAATAGTTTTTTTTTATATTTGAACAATTGACAATTTAACAACAAATTACATTAAGGTGGTGTGCTCTAGTGTTGCGTGCCATGCATGTATTTTGGCTGTAGTAGTCAGGTTAGATGGTACTGATCATTTTTTTATATAAAATTTATCTGCAGTAATGAAATAATAAATTACTCTATGTATATTGAACATTCATAAACGAATCCTTCACGCCATGTATCGTATTACCTGAAGCATTCTGTCACTGTCTGGGTATTAATTAATGATATTTATTATCAGCTTAGGAACGACGTAATATTACCTTCGTAACAATGATACAATTAATTACTGATTATAAACATAACTTAGTTTTGGGTCGATTGAAATTTCATTAGCTATTAATCCATACCCGTTCCTGTGTTCAATCAGATTAATTGCCTTTGTTAAACGTAATTGAAATAAGTTTATTATAATAAACACATATATACATACTAGTATATTCATTATGAATTAAAATAATGAAAGATCTTATTCGTAACAATCTTATTCGTATTCGTGCTTCAATGAAGGATTGTTGTGTAATTTTTATTTATATTCCAAATTATACAAAAGTGAAAAGGACAAAACGTTGAATAGCTTTTTGAAGCTTATTGTAAATTTCTGAATACGGTAAGGCTTTTTGATAACACCATTGTTCGTTTTATTTCCTTGAATTGGCTCGCGAAGTTTTAATGGTCGAAGAGTATCTAATGAAATTTCTATCAATATTTAGACTGGATATAAAAAATGTTGTTACTATGAATATATTTTTACGTTTGCATTTACAGTAATGTAGATCAGACATTAAGATCAAAGAGCACACAATGTGTATAAAAACCGGTAGAAATAGAAAAAAAATTGCGTCTTGGAATAGGCATCCTTGTCGTACTTTTCTGGCAAGGAATAGTTTTTATATTATATAACTAGCGTGAATGTTTTAGACAGTACTATATTGATACACACACTCTCACAGTGGGTATCGAGCAGTCGGTCAAATTCCAGACACTACAAAATAAAATATGAAACAATTTTCACGATTGAAGAACACTACAATAAGCAAATTGATTTAGAATAAATGTTATTTTTTGCTGAGACTTTAATAAATAAGGTATCAATTTTAATAATATCACATTACTTCATTTAAAAAAATGCATTTTCATTTGTAACAGAACTTATGGCTGGACTAGGTATATTGGTGTAACACTCAGTTGTAAATATTATACATCTAACGTTATTCAAAACTTAGCGAAAGAATTTTATCGCATAATAATAAAGGCATTTTCAGAAATACCTAAGATAATATAATGGTAATTAATAAACCGGAGATAACAAATGATAATGTGTCAATGTTTACAGTCGACATTCTTCATGCAGGGTTTTTTTTGGTTAACTATGAGTCAGTATCGGTTATGATGTAACTTGACGAATTTATTGTTATATTGGTGTTTTATAGGCGTATAAGTTTTTATTATTTTATTTTTACATGTCTGATTATTGTGTGCATATATTTTATTATCTAACAAAACAGATATGTCGAAGGATGAAATAGATGTGCACCGTGGAATCTCTTAATGAATCCAAGATCTAATTAATTTCCTACCTGTATTTTTGGTTTGAAATTATCGTTTTACCAAACAAATGCTCTTCCGATTCTTGTTGGTAGTTTTTGTCAGGTTAAAACCACCTCCGAATATTTTTTATAAATATTGATTTTTACCCTGTAAATGTGATGTATGATATTGGATTTAATGAAAACCTTTTGGATCCGAGCGGGGAAGCATAATTTATAAATTATATTATATAAATGATCTTAACTATACTATAAATTGAACTGCTTAGAAGTTAACTTTTATACGAATACGGAACAGGAATTGTTTTAAACGATATATATCTTTTGATTTATTTGATTGATTTTGAAAAACAATTTAAAGGACATCTTCTAAATTGTTTTTACTCTCTAATTTGTCTATTGTGTGTCTTAACATATCTTATATTTTTTAATAAAAGAAAATCATAATATAAGAGTAAAGAGATATTTGTCCATCTACTTAGTTACCGAATATGAATTTACTTAGTCGACGACCAGTGTTATCAAGAATGTTTCATTATTATGCACATACATTTTCTCTTACTATTTTGTAAAAAAATACCTATCTGTCTAACTGGTCGTCCTGGAAATTTAGGTCTAGGTGTATGTGTGTGTGTTGACGCTGTAGCGAACGTTTTTCGTAATTAAGGGGTACCTAGAAGTCTCCTTGTCTATTCAGTGAATTCGTACTCAAATGTTAGTCACTACAGTATGGACACTACACACTACTTGCTAATTTACTTCACATTAATAATAGTTTACCTGAACTCGGAATATCTAGTCATCGCTAATAATAACAATTGCAGAATCGTTCAATTGTTTTTTCCTTCAAGTATTTGTCCTTGTATATTCATTACAATGTATATTGTGGTCGTAATTATTGATTCATTTTTCTCGCGTGGGCTGCTCGAGTTTATGATGAGTTTCATCTGACATAAACTTGTTTATTATGGGAACTATATATGGTGGAACCTTGGGTTCATCCGTTACATATATGGAGACTAATTATTAAATGTTTGAATTTTCTTGCATTATTCCAAGTCCTACGTGGGTGATCTAATATTTGTGTCGTTAATCATTATTCTATCGGCTTCGATAAATAGATATGACAAAATAATGTAGTGACGTAGTTCGTGGATTAATCAGGCGTAAGAAAGAAGCGAAAGTCGTACGTGAGCGTGACAATCGATAGGTTGATTCGAAAAGCCTTGAATTGACTCTATCAAATTTACATGCACGCAATAATTTTTAGTCAATGTTCAGTTTTGCGTTTAATTAATAATGTTAAAAGAATTTCTTTCTTACTAATACCAATCATCAGCCATACATATTATAAAAACACAATCAGCGTATGCGCTATTAACGCATAGGCAACTATGGCGCGTGTGCCACCCCTTTCACTTACGTTGGCGTTCTACGGATGAAGCGGAAAGCTTATATGCCTTTCTCTATCCCTGTCTCTGTCGAACCCGTGGCTCGCTAGTAGTGGGCTCAGCGTGCTCCATTCGCCGTACACTACAACAGTAGCGTAGTTTTCACAGCAACATCCGCACGGAACCGCTATTACCGCGCTCGGATGCTCTATCGCGATCGAAATGAAGTCAAAACCGCCGCAATATATGGACGTGCCACCTTTCAGGCCCTGGCCGCTTTCCCGGCAAGTGCAGCCTAATTTTTATTTCCGTCCACCCGATCCAATGGAAACGCGAAACTTTAAGACTTCGTCGTCAAAGGCGTCTACATATTCCGAATTTTCCGCGATGAGTGCTTATAGTAATAAGTCAAGAGACTACTATTTCTTATCACCCAGCTACAGATCAGCGGGTGCGCCGACTCCAACCAACACTGCTGACTTGTACCTCAACAGGGATAGACCCCGACAACTACGCAATCCAAAAGCTACTTCGCCCGCTTGCCCCTGCAGCAGATCACGGTCTTTAGAAGATGTCCGCACTGAAGTGGTCACTGAATGGGAGGATGACGACGAAAATGGAAATCGTATCGTTGCTCCCGCTACGAAATTCAGCCGTAGCGCGTACAAAATGAATGCTACATTTCAAAAACAAAGTTTTCTAACTCGTCATTCAATGGAAAACCTCGCGGAAAAGTCTCCACAAGTGCTGCCACCCAAACGCATCTCCGGCTTGCAGGTAATTGCTCGACTTTCTAAGGCAACGGGTCATTGTGAGATGACTTATTTTATTAAATACTGTTCTTTCTGCTGCCTTAGTTCTGGTTTAATGTTTTCATTATGTGTGTGTGCTACTTATGCGCACTTTCTAAGTACGGTCTACCTTTATGTGATTATTTCTCGCTGAGCGAAATTAAGATGCTGTGCGTAACTGCGAAGTTGTGGCAACATTCTTGCTGGTTGCTTTGGATTGAAACATTGATAATTTTCTAGAGTGATTATAGCTTTGTTATGGGAAATCGTTGTAAGCATTGGCGCTGTCAAGACCCGTTCAGCTCCAGTGAACCGCGACACCATCCTGAGCTCATATTGTAACGGATGCTTAGTATAGGCTTTATTTTTTATTTTATAAATTACGGTTTACACTGTGTTCACATATCTGATGAATTACGCGTCAAATCTTTCATCTCTACGTTTAATGGCGTGAATTTTAGGAATTCCAAACAGGAATTTAGGGTAAATAATTAATAATTTTGGCAATGCGAATGTGGATTCTATAAAACTTAATATACTGTTTCATCAGAATACTTTTAGGTTAATATGACATGATGTAATACAATGATTATGAACGTGGTATAACACTATTATGTTAGACTGACGTGCCGTTGAATAGACAGAACTAAGTTTTGTGGAAAAGTTCGAGATCGTGTTACGTAATGCTTAAGCAGATTAATAGCTGTTTTACCATCTAACGACTAACGGTAATAAGCAATAAATTACTTTTTTTTTACGTAATTAAATACAGAATAAATACATATATCGGCTACACGAATAAAAACGAGCGATTATGTTTTCTAACTGCCATCGAAAAGAAAGCGATTTTGCATAATGTTCCAAACGGTTACCGTAATATTGGCTTTCTATGTAAAATCGAGTATTACCTAATCGGCGAATGCGATATGATGGCGCGGTTTTATGCGGTCAACGTTTTTAGTAATCAGTCTAATCTGACTATAACTTAATTTAGTGTGCATAATATTTACTTTCGCGTCGCATCTTGGATACGTAATTTGTTATTTTTATAACCGGTCGTATACTCGTATGTTTTATGATAGCCAAGCATTTAGTGATTATTCCTAAAATGCAGACTGAATCTTTTACGAGCGGGAAAACAGTGATGGTTATTCCACTTACTAGGAATTTATCAGACCATGCCTTTATATCATGTATGCAATAACTTTACTGCGGGCCACATGCTTTCATACAACCTTTTTAATTGTTAACATACATACTAAGGATTTGTATATATATATTAAAGAAGGTTATAAGGTATATGTAATGTTATCTTATAATCAAATCAAACGATCTATTCATATCTTGTTTATTACAATTTGCGCTTCAATGCGTTTTTCGCTAAGTTCAGATTTGTATCATATGGCAATTCTCATTTACGGTACAATGATTAACTATAATTATTGTGTACTAAATTACACGTTGAAGTAGTTTTAGTAATCTATAAAATAACATATTTTTTTTACCTACGCCACACTCCACAACAAGACTCGTATAATATTCGTCACAACATTCGTCTTTTCCTCTTTTGGGTTCGTAATTGATAATAATACGCTTAATTGGTTTCCTTTCGCGTATATGATAACTTTTATTCTCTAAGGCTATAATAGATAATTTGACAATTACAGTGTAACTGCCCGTAAATTACGTCCGGGTTCTCGTACGAAGAGCGACCTGTAGCTCACATAATAAACATCGTTAGTATATTTGTATGGAAAATGTTTTAATACTTATCAAACTCATGGTTGAAGTTTTTATAGAAGGTAGTTTAGGTTTACGTACCTTAGTACTTTAACACAATAATCAAATCAAATAGCTGTTGGTATTAAAGAGTAACACAACATTATTGTATGAAAACTTAAAAACAGCTTCGTCCAGTATTTGAAGCTAAACGGAAACTAGAGCATCGTCCGAATAGAATGCTTGTCCGAATAGTAAATTATACAAATTATATGGAAAGTTGATACTTACTTGACGAAAATAGCGTAAATTTACGTTAAAGTAAGGATAATAACAATAACGTACTTGACCTACAGGAATAATACTTCGCGATAAGTCTCAACGAAAGTTATATTAAGCGTTTATACGTCATATCTTGATGAAAACCACCTTTAAACCCGTTGCATAATTTGAAAAAAATTATCGGTGTAATCACGATCGTAGTATAGTAAAGAATTGTTTTTACATTTAGATAACGATGGAAAATCAACAATATTGCCGGAAATAAGTATGTTAAACATACGGTACATTTAATAACATATATGTTAGGAGGGTTACAGCCCACATGGATTAGTCATGTATCAAAAAAGGTATTTGAGTCGCGCACGAATTAAGCTTTTTTTGATTCCTTTGTGGCAACGACCTTTCTGTTAACGTTATTTTCGGGAGAAAGGATTGCGGGCAACTTCAAGTCAAATAAATTCGTAAAGAAACTAAAATTTCTAGACCTTATATCGAACGTCTAATAGATGTATGGTGTGGTATATTGTGTGCAGTGTTGGCCTTGTGGCTTCAGCGTGCGACTCTCATCCCGGAGGTGGTAGGATCGATCCCCGGCTGTGTACCAGAGGACTTTCTTTCTATGTGCTCATTTAACATTTGCTTGAGCCGTGAAGGAAAACGTCGCGTCGCGTGTGTTTGCCTATTAGATTGACAAATGATCATAAATAAGATTCAGGGTCTGATGCAAGACCTAAGAAGGTTGAAGAAACTGTATCAATTAACATTTTTATTCATTATTATCTATAATTTTTCGACTAGTAACACGTGACTGATAAGGAAACGTTTAATATATTTTTTTTTGTATCTTTATGACCAAATACATTCAACGCAAGTTACTCTGATTAAACAGTTGGCATAACAATTATTTTTGGACATCTACCTCGCTGTACAAGTAGACGCAGTGGGTTGTAGTAAAGTTTTTTTAATAAGTTGTAGATAGTCGTACCAAATACAATAAACGTGATCAAATAGGGGACAACAAAGAACAAACATTCTTTACAAATATGTGTCATTGTTTTCAATATGGTAAAGGGCTATATTACAATGTTGTAGATAGCTTCGGTCTGTGCCCTATGATAAAGCGTAAATGTCGAATTATGCATACAAGTTCATGCTCGGTGGGCTTAGAGAGCGAGGTACGTGTGTATTTGGGATGAATTTCATACTTTCATTTGATGACGTCAGCGGCTAATCTGTTTTTTTTTGTTAAACAATTTGACCAGTACAGTTGCAATGGATTGTGAGTAAGAAAAGCCAAATGTTATTTTAAAAATCATATTAATTATTTTATTTAACATTTTTGGTAAAAGATTATTGATATTCGTATGTTTTTTTGGAACTATTGTATATACTGTATATATGTATATAGTGTACTTGGGAAGTTGTTGCAAATGGACTTGGTACCTTTAATCAGTCTTGCGTGTTTTCCGAAGTATTCGTGCCTAGTATATAATATTATGTACATAGATAATAATAATTAGTAGCTGCCATGTATAAAGCGTACAGCCACGTTACTTTAGTTCACCTAAAAATTATTTAATAAATTACAATAATAAATCCTGTTAAAAATATAAAATAAATATTTGAAAAAATATAAAATATGTTTACAACTAAATTTGATTTCGAAATAAAATACAACATATTTTTATATATTCACAAATAATAAAATTTACAATATAATAAATAAATAAAAATAAGTTGTTACTTGCAACTCTACTAAATTAATATTAACCCATTTAGAATGTATAGTTGTTACTTACTAGATTGGCACACCAAAAGTGTGAATTTAATATATATATAATTCATATAAGAGTACTGGAATAATTGTTTCCTCTTTCAAAACACAATCAGAAACACTAATAGGAATGAGAATTGCACATTAACTTAACTTAGGTAGGTTAAAGAAAGTGTGTGAACTAATAAACAATAACTCAAAGAAATACAACTGTAAATAAGTGTAAGTTATGACATATCTTACATATACCCAGTGAAACATAAGTGGAATCTACGTGCGGTATGAGAGCTATTTACTAATAAACACTTCTACAAAGAAGTTATGGATATGTGTCTATAAACCACGCTTGTGTGTTTTCCTATTATATTATTATACTGTGTACCTTTACGATTTTATTTCTGAAAGTGCTTTGCGTGATTAATTAATAAATAGTATAGGATTAAAACGCCTTCTCTTGTTACTTTTCAAATATGGTAGATATTTGAGAAGTCGATATTATTTACGACTAATAAACTGTACATGTTTGTCAATAAATTACAAGGGGTAACGTGTTTCAACTGTTGGCTCAAATAGTTCATATTAAATGATATGTTTTAAACTTTAAAATAAAATCGCAAGATTTCATTGATAATACAAGTTTACAGTTACAGTTTACATTATTTGAATACCGTTTGAAAGGTGTCATTTCTATTTAGGTGCAGAACAGAAATGGCGGCCTTCAATCTGCTCCATTGTCCGCACCAAACGCCGTGCCTGAAAGTAATGGATCGAGACCAATGTTCAAGCCTGTCACGGTGTTGGAGGATCTTCAAGCGGTGAGGTGTGCCGAGTTCCATCCAAACGGAAAGCTCTACGCGGTCGGATCTAATACGAAAACCCTGAGGATATGCACATACCCAAAGATTGATGATGTCAAGTAAGTTGATATAAATAACCTTATTGGAAACGTTTGCCCAATAATAATGGTTGGTTGGATTTGATGTAAAAAGTGACAACGTGCTACAGATAATAATTAATTTTATACGAGGACTTTTAGCATAGTCTATTGACAATAAATGAAATTATTTTACATTTTCAAATTAAACTTATTTGATTATTAATCTACTACATTAAAATAACATACGAAAAATAAGACTGAAATTTGAAATTGATATATACTTATTAAAATGACATGTTAAGTTCGACTCGGCCTTGGTTTTTAACGTTAAATTTAAAAACTATAAAATTTTGATCGCAGTCCAGTATACATAATAACCGGAAAACCGGATTAAAGATATAATTAGTAATGCAAATTCAATAATTGATTATCCAAACAAAGGCCAGTCAAGCCTCACTGCGTCTGTAATGAAAAACTGTTGCAATCCATTACAATGAACACATATTACCTAGAAGAAAATCCAACCGTAGTACATATATTGAACAAATAATTTAGTTAGCGACCAAGGTGACGTACGTAATTTTAATAAACTGTATCTACATATATATTTTATTATCTTAGCAATAAAGCTTAAGCATTTTTAAATGGATATGGTTTGAAAAAACAGTAATATCTAACAATCTCGGGATTCGTATAACGGTCTGGTATTTTTTATCCACAAATCTCTTTCTGTATTGTGCAGATAATACTTCAGAATATGCTCAAAGCCTTTCTCAGTGCATTTCTTATTTGCAGTATCCAGGATACTATAAACTCTTTCACTGTGTTTTGTATTTATTCTTGGAGCTCTGAATGCATTATACGAGAGTTCCGATTTATTACAAAAGACCAATATCTGCATTTTACACAGTGAATATTTATTGTAATATGTCAATAGCTACTGTGCCGCTTTAAAGTAATTTTAGTATTGTATATAATTTATACATTCTATAGCTATTGTTAACAAATTAACAGATTTTCATGGGACGTTTTATGACTAATCTTGAATATATTTTTACATAGAATTCCACGCAGTCAACAGCAAACTAGGTGTCAGTTTTATTTCAAATAAAATTATTGATTTATGAAATTCATCAATGTAACCTTACACGTTTTGTAAAAGGCTAGTCCTGCAGGCTCAATATGTTAGATATTTTATACATTATGTTTGCATAGTATAAAATAACGAATATAAATTAATTTGAAGTAACGTTATTGAATTGCATATCAGTAATTTAAATTTATAATAGGTGTTAAACGTACGTCATATTTGAAATTTGATTACATTATAGATTCAAACATTTCATTTATTATTTGTAAACAATGTAACGTTGTTAATAATGATTTAATAATATTAAATAATATTATACGTTTAAAATATGGAGACTGAGTGTACAAAACCATCATGAATTGATGAAATTTGGTTTATATTTACGTAGTATCACTGTGCAAGAATAAAATTCAATTACCTTTTATAAAAATATAAGCTATATCCCTTTATATACCTTTTAGGATATACGCCTATGCCCAATCTTCAGAGATATGTTAGTACCAACTCACGATCGAACTAAATGTACTATTATGGGATAATATTAATCATAATTATGATCGATTATCTATCGATATATAAAAACAATGGTATAATTGAACAACGAAATGTATTTTCCAATTGTAATTCCTTACTAAATCGTAACACTAAAAACTACAGTAACAATTCATGAAGGCCATAAGTCTCCCAACTGTTATGTGGTCTGGATTTTGACAGGCAGTAGTGTAGTTCCCACGAATCTGTGTGCAATAATATGGTTGAACTTTATTTTATATAACGCTGTTAGCATACAAAATTTATACATAAATCTCAGTGTAAAATGTAACTGGATAATCTCGCTATAGTGTCAAGTTACGAAGTGACCTTAAGCGACGTAACGACCCTGGTTTTACTTGGTTGTTCACCTTACAAAATTCACAGCCGCGCTAATTTCTTTTTTTCATTTTTGTAAAAAGGCCGTTTTATTCGATGACCTACATATATTTTTTTATACATATGCGTATTTTTATATTAAATCAGTGCTAACGTCATACTCTGTAAACGCTTTCTGATGAGTGAACTATTACTTGAACTCAGAGCCTTTAGTAGTACGTTGTTATTTAAGCCATTGCTTTAAATAGTTCACCATAAATCCATGCGAAAGCTGACCTTCTATCTGCCCTTAGGTTCCTTTAATTGTGTAGCGACCAGCGTCAATATAATAACAAAGTAAGCTTATATTAATAAATATAAGTGTTGTGATATATTGTTTTCATTCTATCATTCGCTGCGATGTTGTTATTTATTACCATAAACGGCCGCCACATTTTAAAAATTGATATTTCTTTGCCGCTACTCAGTTTTATTTATAGCTTAAATTTTCCAGAATGACGTACCTAAAATATCACAATTCTAGCATTAGGTGTTTGTCAGGTAGTACTTATCTCCTCAAAGAAAAATATTATGTGGGAACTATAACATGAAAAGAAAATAATGTTATTAAAATGTTGAAATGTTGTTATTACAATACTGCAGTTTTAAATTGTTTTAATTTTGAATTTAAACAAACGTTCTGTGACTCAACTATTAGTTTCGAAATTATTAAACTCTAACCTAATAAATCTAGTTGTTCTTATGAATAATGGATTTTATAAAAACACTTTAATAACAAGTTATCTTTTTTGCGAAGTTATATAAAATATATTTCTTTTACGATAATACACAACACAACTGTAATTTTAACACCATTACGTAAGTGCTATTACTATCCGTTAACAAGGCTTTTACGGAGAGTTGGCACTACACTAAGCACATTTTTACAATGTGAACATATTATACCTAGTACAAACATATTTCTAGAATAATGGCGTGGCCTAAATTTAAAACGATGACCTTGAAGAGGATAATTAATAAACGCTTTCTCCCGACGAAAATAGTTTCATACGAGATTTGCCAGAGCATGTTATCACTTCAGAAGTATCTTCCTAAATATGCTGTCTTGCTGTGTAATTTGTGTTTAAACTTTTGAATTACTTAGATTTATATAACTCGCAATTTTTCATGATCTAGTAATAATTAGTATTATATGATAGGCAATTAGAAAATGTATTCCCGTAAAACGATTCGTTACGAAAACAAACTTAATTTTAATTACAATACTGTCTTAGATTATGTCCTAATAAGAGAGCTTTTTTTCAATTTTAAACGCAACAAACGTCAATGATATAGTATATTTAAATGTAATCAATCAATTACGAGCGAAGTCAACGGCCTGCAAACAAAATTTGTTCATGTATTGAGCGTTTGTTATTCTCAATGCGATTGTTCGACACGAGCGAATAAATTTTACTGAAATACAATGAGTGCTTTGGCTGAATATTATTCTTAGTTTACATTTCACTTCGGTGTCAAATATCTTAAGCGTTGTAAACGATTAATTCAAGCATTATTAAAATAGTACTCATGCAATCACTGTTATTAAACCAATATTGGTAATTATTTACGAGAGTTCAAATACGAGTTTATAACTTATGCACGCTCAAGCTTGAAATCTCGAATTAAATTGGTTTATTTCGGTCTTTATACGGGGTTGGAATACGGAATTACATCTAAATCATGGAAGCTGTGTAAATTCAATTAACTGGATTCTATGTTGACACTTTCCACAATTTTATATGACTCGCAATGCGCGGTGTCATTCTCGCCGAGTGAATTTTAACTTTCCATTGCGGTATGGTAATACGTGTATATATTGAAAATCATATTATATACTGCCCTAATCCTAACCGAAGGGCACGCAACAAGTTCTAATTGTAGCTTTGTACTTTTGAATACATTATTGTCGCTGGATCCGCTTTATGTACATTTTGATATATTAATGAACGTGTTAGAAAATGGAATATAAAAACATAGCCTTACTTTTAACAATTCAAACTGCATAACTGAGATATATTATTTATATTTTTTTAATTCATAAATACTTTAAAACTTTGTTACTAATTATGTAACTCATTCAAACATTATTAAACTATATATTCTTAATTTGGTGTAACATGCGTTAGAATAGAAAGCGGATGCTATCTTTGATATTCATGCTAATAACACGTATTACGAAACAGCAACATGTATTACGATTTTTACTAACATGATGGCAATATATAGCGCTATACCTCTTGAACAGCACATTTTAAGTATAACATCGAGTATTATTATCGGATGTATCGACTATCGTATATAGTATGTATCGATTTATTATGTAATTATAATATTTATTGCGAAGTATAGAATCTATTGTTTATTCATTCAGTGAGGAATAATGTAGGAAAATTGTACTGGCAATATACATTCGACGAAAATGAAATTAATATCAGTTTTCACATATTACAACTAATTCATTATATATACACATTTATAACGCACTTAGTATAATCCGAAGGTCGCCTTAGCTGGAGGAAGAAATAATGTCATGCTATGCTAGAATAGAAGTAAATCGATATAACAGCTCCAAAAATAATGCCGCCCCTATTAAGGTTTACAGCTCTCTACAAACCGTCATGACCGATTTCACCTGTGTGGGCTTAGAATGAGGTCATTCATATTCGTTATAAAAGTAAGCGGGATAATGTGTTGAGACTGAATGTCTTGAAACTATATGACAAATTTCATTTAAGTTCATCTCACGAAGTCATTAAGTAACATCCTCTATAAATGTATCTGATGAGTCAGTATTGTTCACTCAAAGAACTGTTCCGTTTAAAGACGACCTCTTAGTAGTCTTTGAAAGACCATCAAGTTAAATTGACGAACATAATTGTTTCTACATATTCTCGTCAAAAGAATTATTCACCATTGTAATGTATTTTGCTTTGAAGCTTATATTCTCAGTGGGTCACAGTATTTTATTTAAAGCCATTATCCTGAAGCGTGTCGTTGATTGGGTCTAAGAGATGTTTTCCTCGTATCTTTCACCGTACGGTTACCCAAAAAACTAAAATCCATTGGTACATAGTACTACTATGAAAAAGACTGTGAACTCGTTCGTAACAATATAAGGTCCTTGAGTAACACTTTCATTGAATTTTTTCACTTTAATAACTTAACATAACAATTATATTAAGTGAGAAGATAACATTTACGATATTCTGGTTTAGAAAAAAAAACTGTTCTTTTAGGTATATTGTTTAGTATTACTCCAAGCACATGAGCACCATAATTCTTTTTTAATTTAAATCATTGCAACATTCAAATATTGAACATTCACGCAGTTGTTAGATTTATTATATTTCTATGGGTGACTTTGCAAATAAACTAATTGAAATGTTATAATGTTAAATAAATAATAAAAACAGACATATATTGAAGACTGATATAAAATCAATACGTTGTAACATTATAGTTCAAGTCAAATACAAAAGGTACTGCAGAATAAGAGAATGATTGCGCAAAATTGGTACTTTTGTCATGCTTCTAACTTCCGTATGCATGAGTGTGAAAGTTAACGCTGTTTGATACAGTTTCTCTTTGAATTGCCTTTATGATTTATTAAGTGTAGCCATTAGAATAGGAAAATTCCAGATGTTACTGCGAATGTTCTATTGTTTTCTTGTATTTCATTTATTCTTCTATCGACATGTACATATAATACGTAATAGCTTTGTATTTTTATTTTGGGTATTTGAAATTCATTCTTTACGTCATATTGTCCAGTTTGGATACTCGAATTTGAAGTATTTGTTTGGTCATGACAAATTGAAAATAGCAATAAACTTATCGTTAGTAACACACAGGGACCAAATTAGGAAGCTTAAGCCGTTTAAACAAGGCGTTTAGATGTAGGTCGTAAATAGTAGAATTTACCGTTAATACTTGGATCGAAATATAATATGTATATCCCATATATATCGAAAAGACAAATGAATCTACGAAATCGCCAACAAATATTTGTTATTGTAATCTAATACAAATATAATAGAATATTGAAAAACTTTACACTTATATTTTGTACTTAACTTAGTCTATATATATTATTACTTAAAAGGAAAATTCCAGACGTAACTGCTAATGTTCTATTGTTTTCTTGTATTTCATTTATCATGTTTTACCGACGGATACAACAAATATATACTTGAAATATAATATATTAAATATAATATTTTTCTTTACATATAACTTAAAATCTTAATCTAATTATAATAATTTGTTTTATCATGTTTAAATTTCTTATTTTTTATCTCGTTCTTATTAAGTCCAATATGCTTTATATAAAAGTATATTTATTAAGTTCCAGAAAATATTATAAATTTTAGTGGATACCTTTGGTATACTGTTAGATAAGTAATAATTTAGTACATAAAATGTCGTGTATAGACAGTTGAGTGACATTGTTTACGTAATATCAGATAACTGTTAATGGAACAGCACACTTTCTCATCTTTGAAAGAAAAGCAGAATTTAAAAGGCTCGACTAACTACATTAAATCTCACTTCTAGATCAATATCTGTTACTAATGACTTTTTCAATGCATTTTTTTCCACTGAGCACGCTTTTATATAAGTTTAAGGCTGATAAGATCTTGCAGTTCTAACGTTTAATGTACGTTAATTTTCTGTATTATTTGTAGTATGTGATTGAATGAGAGTTACAACGGCATTTTTATATATACAGTATATAGAATCGCTGTGAGAATTACTATAGACATAAATTATTGTTTCCTAATGCCTATTACAATTTTAAGCCACTTTGACATTTTGAATGAAATTTGAAGTTAAACGTGGTATTATAATGTCAGATCCGTTCAGCATTTAGAAAGTATAAGATGAAAATGTGGATTGAGATAAAATTTAAATATGAACTTTTATTATAAGTAAAGTTAAATGTATGACAAATTCAAGGTATGAGTTTACCCTGCTTTGTAAAAGTCGCTCTTATAGTTATTATTAAAAGATTTATGGCAAATGAAGGAATTCATTAGTCCTATGTATTTGACCTAACTCTATATTTGACTTTTTTATAATTTCGAAACTTGAGGTTTGTTTTAAACGAAAATGTATTCACAAATAAAATAAAACCACCAAAGCCATCATGTCAATGTCATGTTAACACAGAGTTTCGCATAGGTTTCCTTTGTTATAATGAAAATAGATACGCTGCCTCCACCAAATACGGGAGTTTTCATATCTAATTCAACCTTCTTAATAAACGAGTGTGGTTACTGCATGTAAATAAAATATAACGAGTTAGTAATGAACTGAATGTCATATATTTTTCTTTGCATATTATTGTTAATTGTTAAAATATAGTAAATGTATTTTGTAACTCAATTATATAATTATGCGAAAGTTGGTTACGGCAGCCGAACAAAAAATTCGGAGGAAGAATAATGTTGAGGTTAATTTGAAAATTAAATATTAATAAATACCTTTTCGAGTTTGGGTCCCATTTTGACACTAAGTATTTGGTGATTACATTTATTTTAATAGTTGGGCATTAAAAAAACAGTTACATTATTAAATTTTTATGTATAATTGAAACCTTGGTAGTTGGCAATACATTCTATTATGGTTTTAGGGATACAATTACTCCGTCAGCGCCGCAGGTTTTATTAAAGAGGACGAAACATCACAAAGGCAGCATCTACTGCCTCGCTTGGAGTCCAGCTGGAGATCTACTAGCGACCGGATCGAACGATAAAACAGTAAAGTTGATGAGATTTAACAGCAATAACTGCAATCTGGAAGGACAAGAAGTGAGTACAAGTTGTTGTTGTTGTGTTGAGTACATTTCTTTTATATATATTCTATTTTTTCTACGATTTTTATGTTTCTGAAGATTTTTATTCAATAGATACGTTTCTGCTTTTTGAATAAAGATATCCAGTACCGAGGAATAAAATAAAAAACTAAAAAGATTTAATATCCCAATAAGCAAGATAAAGTGAAGTGAAGAATCTTGAATCATTATTTTTGATATTTCTTCTATACATCCAACCATTGCAGTATAAATACAGCCTGTATTCTGAAAATTTGTTGTATAAAACGTACAAGTAATGACGTCTAATGATTGAATTCTAATGATTATTTATAATATAGGACAATTTATTACAACGTGCCGGGCAGTTTTCTATAGATATAAATAGAAATCTACTACTTTGAATATAAATACAGTTCTTCACCGGTTCGGCCATGGCTTATCTCTATTAAGACTGCCTATTTACGCAGGCGGTAGGTGTACATGTTAATTAATATCTATACTTTATTCCATTGCCCTTATAATGTCCGACACGTGCGGAATATCACGAAATCAGATGTGCGATAGCAGGAAATTGACTTCTTAACAAGGGCTTCTATTAAAAAGGGCTTTTGGATATTTTGGATATTACATATAACTTTTATATGAATATATGGGTATGGTAGTGAATTGGTAGCTTTTCCGTAATAGATTTAAAACAAATAATAACTTTGGTAAACGTTGTAAGATTTGTATTGAATTGCAATTGAACACTGTACAAATGTCTCGTGTAATTGTGGTAAAATGTAAGGCAATTGACTCAATACATACTTTTAAATACAATTAAAATTTATGTCATAAATGAAAAACCCTATGTTGTCCCTGTATATTCATTTCTGTAATACCTATTAACTCTGTCGGCTTTGATCGACATGAAAATAAATTATGTTTACTTTCACTTGGATCGTATAATTTATTAGTAATATCAGGCTTATTATAATCTAATCTGCGTTACGTTAGAGTTGCAGTATGTCAATGGCTGGCTGGAAGTTTCTATTAATTATCTGTTAGCTAAAAGGCCCGATTTTCATTACGCTAGTAATGTAATAGCCGATCCGAATTCGTTGTAGCGTATTTTACGCTTTTGATTCCAATATACTGTTCATAAACGCCGAGCCTTTGCAACTTTGCAAATAAATAAACGCGACCAAATATTTACTAAATAAACAAGCGGTGAACATATATTGTAAATCCATGCTATACATTAATTTAACCCTAAATACCATTGCCTACATTATTCAAAATTAAACCTTGTTGGGTAGATTTAAAGTAGTATATTAAATGGCAGCGACAAGAGTTTCTTAAATTATTAAGAAATCCTAATGTTAAAGATGGCACGAGGGTTTTTATAGGCGTATATATGATGAACTGAAACTTTTTCTTTGTTCTCGTAATTATTATATGTAAACAGTAAATCGCCTTCATTGACTGATTAGCTAAGACGGCTTAAGACGGCACCTAACGAAAAATCTAATTTTTATATAGTTATTATAAGATCCGAGGCTGCTACCGAAATTAATGTCGAAAACATCATACGTTGTACGAAAATTTATATCGTAATCTCGTGTATAATATTTACCCAAAGCTTTTAGCTATTTATTGATGGTATTTAACTAGGCTAGGACAAAATAGTTTTGTCAAAGGTAAATAAAGTATTCTTTAACTATGTAACTACGCCTATGAATAAGGAACCAATTCCTTAACGTAACTAAGAAGAAAGTTGTAAGTCAAAGAATTTCTTATGTATTATATTATAATATCGTCCTGGCATAGGAAAGTATATAAATAGGACATTTTTGTGGTCATCAATAATCGCCCTCGTGGCTTAATAGGTCACGCGTGATTTATCCTATACCTTGGGGGTTGGGAATTCACTTAATGATATATATTGGAATAATAAAAAAGCGAAAGCGCATAAAATTGTTTATGAGCATTTAAATTCTGTAATTATTCAAGCTATTAGTAAATATGTTAAAAAAAATTATCTCGCTTTTTTTGGATGGATTCATATTAATTGTTTTTTTTAAATCATAATTTCAATGGATACGCCACACATTTCTCTTGTTTAATTAATTTAAAGGTAGAGTTTGGTTCGAAAAGTCAGGCATAATACGTCATACTATTATGCCTAATTTTTTGACGAGAAAGAGAAAGTGACCTCCGGGCTATACGCCACGTGTAGCCTAGTCAAGTTGAAGATAACGTTAAAGTAATTAAGAACTTTACGATTTTTAAGTAGACGTAACAAGCTTTCGATATTGTGTTTAAATAAAAATCTAAAAGCGCTAGAACTATTCAACGATCTTAGGTTACATGTTTCTGTTGACAAGTGTAGGCTGATATGCCTAAACATAATTTTATTTTTACTCAACACTTTTCTTCATAATAAAAGCAATCACAAAGAGAAAAATCCATGATAACGTATTTCGTACCTACGATCTCAGGATCGCCAGGCACACGCCATTCGCCCGATACTGAACTTAGTCATTAGGTACTGTACACTTAAATAAAGCAGCTGCAGCAGATGATACAATACGTAACGTTAGGTTTTTGTATGGAAAACATACGACACCTCCTAAGGGTTTATGTGGTTCCAATGAATCGATGCAGTATCATACAGTTATGTATACTTTACGTTGGTAAAGGTTCGTTGGTTGGTGGTATCGTAACAATACTAAACTATGTTTAAAGCAACTAAAAACATATAGTGCAAAGAAGCTAAAAAAATTACATGTGAAGATTTTAATGAAAGCGACTCATTATTTATACGACTTAAAGTTTTGTATACACAACTAACAATATAATGTCAATAAAAATTTTAAATATACCTTTTATACCAGTGACATCATTTGGCCTTGTCAATGCATCATACGATATTGAAAATAAATGTTAATTCTGAATTTTGAAATCAGTATGAAAAGGTCAATAAATCAAGCGTAGCTTGAAGGTTTAGTCAAAAGGTTTTCTTTTCGTGCTATCAAAGACATCCCAATATTAATTAGCATCTGCGTTTGAAAGTATGTATATTTTAATCTTTAAAGTAAATTTACGGTGTATTCAAAATGAGCTGTGTAAGAATTAGTTATAAATGTTTTGTTATGTTTCGCCGAACGAAAAGTGATTACAAATAATAAATTGTTTTTTTCTAAAATTATCTTTGGTTTAGAGCTCAGAGAGAAATAGATAGGGAAAAGATGGAAATAGTTCTTAATAATGAGCGTATGTGTGCGTGTGTGAATACTTGATGATTGATGATATTATGTGAGCTTCGTTTAAATAAATCGATTAGTGTTGGGTTTTTGTAAATATAATGTCATTGGAGCAAAATGGTTCATAAATTGTAATGACATTGAATATTATTATCGAGATTTCGAAACAACACTCGAACAAACATTCCAAGCAATTCACTTAGCTCTGGTATTATTTTATTAGACCAATTTTAGTAATTGTAAGGAATAGAATATGTAAAAGGATTCGTCGATCTTCTAGGAAAATTAATTTTGAATTTATCGTGTGACTAGTGTTTTGAAGAAAATATGCCAAATGCCAATTTCAATTGGTTTGAAAGTTATGCAAACATATTAACTATCGCTCAGTTTGCGTATACCTACTATTAGTCATTTATGTAAGTGCTATTTTATCCGTGCGACCCAGTTTCTGTCTGAGCAAACCTGTGTGTAAATGCTTGTAATATAAAAGCGTTATCTTTACGGTGATTTTATTGCGAATAAAATGGTAATATCGAAAGTAGGCAGGTTGTATACTTAAAATGAATTCAGTGATGGAAACATTGCTTGTTCCTCGAGCGCCTTCGTGAATTATTAAGTCACTGGTGGGTCGTAGATATTGAACAAAATTTATTTATTATTTAGTCTGAAGGTCTATTTTCCCTTAGTGATACGAAAGCATAACTTTTGTGTAGTAACTCATTATGTAGACAATATTTACTTTTCCATTGAAATAATATTACCTATTTATTTTGCAAAGAGGAATGTTTGACTTGAAGTCGAAGTACAGTAATGTCTATATTTAAAACGAAGTAATTACTAACTTTGTCAATATCGCGTCATAAACAGAGTGCGTAATTTAAATTCTAACTTCACTGCCTCTGTTTATCTTGTATACTTTTCACATATTGTGTTTAAAATACTTAATTTAGGCTCTTCTTCTTTCTCTCTATAGGCAATTCTATAAATGAAAGATTGTTATGTAAATTGTATCGAATAAAGATTATTTTGCTAAATACAGAAATAAGTACCTTAGACTTGTAAAACTGTCGATTATTCGCAGCATCGACATAGTTCTAGTTACCTACGAGATTTATAGAAAAATGTGTGTTACTAGTCCTTAAATTGAAGTAATTAACATTTAATTTATACCACGATATTGAGTTTCTATAAACAATATCGGAGTAAGGTTTGATCAATACTTTAATCGTCTATTTATATCACTTTAAGTGCTAATATTTCGACTTGGACACATCACACAAGTCGACTTTTGTATCTTATATATGCCGGTTTCCTCAAGTCTATCCTTCACTGTATGAACAGAGAGGTCGCGCAATTAGCCACTCGACTTATATATATTACGCTTTGAATAATGTTACCAAAAGAATGTAATTCAGTTTTGCATATTTCAATGTTACGTAAAGAGAATGCAAATTTCATGAAAGGAGATATGAAATTGTCAAGATGCAATAGGAAAACTTTTCGAAGTTTATTGCGGTTATGTTAAGGCGATACATTTGTTTGTCTATAGAAAATTTAGCTTAACCGTTTGAGTGCCATGGGTATATGCCTAAAAATGCCAAGAACAATCGTTGAACATCAAATGTCAACTGATTTTGCGAGCGCTGTCGCGCTCTTGTCAATTTTGGCACATACGCGCCGGAGCGCGATCGCGCCACTCAAACGGTTAAACATACTTATGCGACAAATATTATGAAAATTTTATATTTTCTTAGTGAGTTTGTTTATAATCACTGAGTTTAGAGGATGATTAAAAATTGTTGCGGGTGCGTGGGATTAACGAAAATGATAACAATTATAAATTTCGAAATACTCATATACAGGTTGGCCAAAAAGTCGTGGATCAAACGCAACTAGGGGATAAATAAAGTCTTTAGCAGCAAAAAATTGTTCTACAGAAAGGCTCTAAACTCAACCCCTGCAGAGTTATAATTTATTTAGCATTTTTATAAGAAAGTTGACGTTTTTTAACTAATTCTTATTAAAATTAGAAAAAATGTTTTTCATAATATCCACTAGATTGGTACTGATATGTCCTTGCGTTAGACATGCTATTTATGGTTGTTTATTGGGTGTATTGAAGATAATATTAAGTTTTACGAAAAAATAATGACTCAAATCAGAACTTCTTATACCGAAGTATATAAGAATCCCACTGTGAAAAAAAAATACTCTATCAAAAAGTGACCCTGTATTACAAGTTTAGGCGCATATAATAGGAATTCTGAAAAAGTATTACACATGGCCATAAGTGACTCTAATATTTTTCGTGGAAGAAAAAACAAAACAATGATTGTGAAATAAGGTATTACGTATGAGTCAAATTTTAGAAGAGTATTCAATAAGGATAAAAATTAAGGTTATGTAAACCTTAATTTTTACTCCAGAGTGATCCCCCATATCATAAGAAATGATCGATTCCAGCATTTGTTTGGTTTATGTGGGCTGGTATAATTGGCCAGCAGTTTAGCTCCAAATAACTTTATTCATATAGGTAACCAAGTACACTTATGAACATCAACAGAAAAGGTCTTAAATTGATTCTAAATTTACAAGTTTGCGCGTTTTCCGCGAAAAAAATACCCTTTGTCGCTACTCCTCTTTTCGAAAACACTCTTCTTGAAGCTACAGCCAGCATCGGAATACTTGGCGTTGACATATCGGACGACGTTCAGTTTCGCGGTCATTTGGAGGGAAAGGCTAAATTAGCCTCCAAAAAGCTTGGTGTGCTCAGCAAGGCGAGACGGTACTCACTAACAGTATCCAACTAAGAGCGGTTCGAATCGTCGATGACCAATCCCTCTCCGAGCAGCTCGATCCTTTGGCGTTGCGTAGAGATGTGGGGTCACTCTGCATCTTCTACCGCATTTACCATGGAGATTGTTCAGAGGAGTTGTTCGGATTAATACCTGCAGCTGAGTTTCATCATCGGACGTCGAGGCAGAATACAAAATTCCACCCGTATCACCTCGACGTCCGCCGTTCCACGACTGAGCGTTTTTCAAGGCAATTTTTGCCGCGCACCACCGCTATGTGGAACCAGCTGCCCACTGAAGTATTTCCGAACCAATTCGACTTAGGGTCCTTCAAGAAAAGAGCGTACAAATTCTTAAAAGCAACGCACTCGCGAGCCCTCTGGCATTGAGAGTGTCCATGGGCGGCGGTATCACTTAACAACAGGTGAGCCTCCTGCCCGTTTGCCCCCTATTTTATTAAAAAAAAAATTTACTACCAGTTAATAAGTTAAGGGCGTAGAGCGGGCAAGAAGAACTGGCAAGAAACTCTCCGCCACACTTTTTTATCGGCAATTTTTCAGTCATACAAATTGTTTGAACTGGAGCAATTCCAAGGATTAGGATAATTAAAAAAAAATTATAAATTTATAAAAAGCTTTTTTTGATTAAATTACGATTAACGAGATCTTTGATTCATTCAGTGATTATTATCTAATTTAGCTTGGGAGTTTGTTGTAACAACGAATACAAATTCAATATGTAGTGGAGTTATCTTCTGGAGCCTGGTTGGTCGTAAGCTTAGATTTGTTATGTTTCGAGTATTGTACTGGTGAAAATCACCATATGCTTTGAAATCGTTTATATTTTTTTGTACATACACTAAGGCTTAAATAATATATTGACCAGATAGTGTCATAATATTTAATTTCAAACCCGTGATGAATGCAATGTCATTTAAGTCAACATTGTTTTGTTTTCTCACATCTAACGCTCAAACTGTCAAAGGAAGTACGAAGCTTAAAGAGATTTTGAGCTTTCTGTAATTTTCTTAATTGTTTTTCCGTTAGAAGATACTTCAAAGCGTTAATAATTATGAGTCAATTTATTCATAACCATTTTAAAACTAAAGTATAATACATTGGAACGTGGTTTCCTTAGTTTGTACACACGATGACATGAACGTGCCACTACACCAAGTCCAAAAAAAATTTTGACTTTTGTCCTCGTAATGCTTTGTAGATATTCTTATTTAATAATATGTTTTAAACAGGTTGAACTAACGATGCACGATGGCACAGTTCGCGACGTCTGCTTCATAGAAGATACCTCGAACAAAACCAGTCTTCTTGTGAGCGGTGGTGCCGGCGATTGTAAGATCTATGTTACTGACTGTGCTACAGGAAAACCATTCCAGGTACGGTTTAAGTAATAAAGAGACTAAAAAACAGTAGAGAAAAAATCTATTAAAAAAGCGTTTTTGTTAAATCCTATAAAGTTAAAATCATCAGTTCTCTACCGTTTTATACTTTGAAATGATTCTGTGCTTTTAAACGAAAGCATATCTGTATTATTTGATTAATGAGAAAATAGCTACTTTAACGAAGAATTTAAAGTACACTTAACATATATACTGTGAACTATTCCATAAATTGTATGCAAGCGCTATGCCATTTGAAACATCTCTTAGTTTGAAAGCTGTTAAAATAGTTTACATTTAGTATCATAGCATGAGGTAGAGTTTTGTTAATCAAATACATGCCAATCGAATTTGAAAAAGTTAGCGCCTGTGTTTATTTTCAAAGCAAAAACACTTGGAGGAGATATAATTGATAGAACTGATTCGTGATTAGCTTATTTGAATAAATACTGCCATATTTAATTAATAATATTTACAGTCTATAATCGAAAATAAATAAAGTATTCGTTACATTACTCTAAGACCCTTATCACTCCCGGCTTTGCAGGAGACGTAACCAAATGTTTTTTAACTAATTGAAGCTTAATAAATCCATAAGAACGTAGATAAAACTATTCACTCTACTACATGATAAAATTGTCTTATAATATAATATACTAGCTGGCGTTTAAACCAAATTCAGCTAGAATTTGTTTAAATACAGCCAGGTACCATAGACGATATCTTCTATAAAACTGCAGTACATCACTACACAACTCTATTATCAATAGTTTCCGTAGCGAACGCGATATAGGTACATATTTTCATTGGTATTTTTTTCATATATTTGGCAACATCGGATTGTTCATTCGGAATTTCGAACTTTTTGTAAACATTCTACAGCCTATGTTCATCAGGGTTGATGTAGGATTATACTGGTGAAGTTTTTTTTTATAAATTCGTCCAGTAGTTTTGAAGGCTATCCAATCCAAACAATCAAATGTTTCCTCTTTATAATTTCGCCTAGAGTAACAGAGTCGCTTTCCTATAATATTCCACATCTGAGTATAGGTTAAATAGTTCTGTTTTAATGCAACAAACGAAATCTGGACCTAGTAAATAAACTATATATGTATTGTCTTTAGGCACTCAGTGGTCATTCGGGACATGTACTCTCTCTGTATAACTGGGGAGGTGCAATGTTCGTATCGGGCAGTCAGGATAAGACTGTCAGATTCTGGGATCTACGTACAGGTGGCTGCGTCAACGTAATATCACCACCGATGGGACACCCTGGCAAAGTATGTATACTTTACTAGAAAATTATTGTTTACTCATTACGCTGAACAAATTAGCTAAAAAAAATTATCTGTATTATATGTGGTTCCAAATAAAATAAGCAAATTAAGATGCGCGTCCAATTAATGGAATTTTCATTAAATTAATTAAAATAAACAAATGAACGCAGTGAAAAATTAAGACGAAACTTTTCGACAGTTTCCAATACATTCTCGATACCATTAAGTTATTAGCGGCAAAGTAGGCGTTTTGCATTGATGTAGTTTGAAATGCTAAGTTATAAAGCGCTGCAAAAATTTTCTGTTTTAACAATTTTATTATATGTTTATTGGTGTTAAAGCCTACATCAATAACTATTTTATTAGTGTCTGTTATTTAAATAGCTTAGCAGTGTTTATTAACAATAAATACTGACGTCTATTGTTATAATATAGTCTATTTATTTATATCTTAAGGCCTTTTTTAATAATAATTACAAACTTAACAATTTGTCGCTGAAATATTTTTCGTTTTTATTTTGACCCATTAAGTGATTTCTGCCCAGTTGGTTAACACACCGGTCTGTGGCATAGTTTTTGGAATACATAATGAACCTCGCGAAGAACTAGGTTTTGTCACCCACTTGACCATTACTTATACCTTCTTTGAATTCATTCATGTTTAAAGCGATGTCCCAGCGTGAGTTTGGCATATTAGAAAACATTAGTTTAAGATATATTTGACGCAGATTTTTTGCGCTTTAGTGTTAAAAACTTTGTGTCTCACTCACAGGCCTCAACTCGTATAGCGTTAAGGCTTTTAAATATAAACACAATGTACGACTTCTAAACAGATGCGTTTCTAGTCTGGTCGTCCTTTATGCGTTCAATGTTTTGCTAAACAATGCTAAACCCTCAATAACATATCTTGAAATTACTATTTTTATTTGCCAGGGTTCCGCTGTAGCATCCCTAGCAGTGGATCCAAGTGGCAGGCTCCTAGTGTGCGGTCACGACGATGGCTCGTGCGCATTGCACGATGTACGTGGCTCGCGTTCCCTACAACGTTTCACTCCTCACTCGAGTGATGTCAGAAGTGTACGTTTTTCACCTGGCGCGTATTATCTCCTCACTGCGGGATATGATGGCCGAGTTGTGCTTACAGACTTACAGGGTGAGTAGTAAATCTTTTTTAGTGTATGATATGCTTGAGAGCGCTGTTCTTGACTCATGAAAAATTAAATAAACTCCAAAATTTGAGCTAAGATTACAACATATACATTATGCAAACACAATCACTTTAATCAAAAATGTGCCCAACTCAGATCTAAATTGCTGTCAGCAGCAACACTAATTTTAATTACAACTTTTACTATATTGGAGTGACAACTATACAGGGTGGCCAAAAAGTCGTGGATCAAACGTAACTAGGGGTTAGATGGGGTCAATAAATTGTTCTACATAAGGTCCTTAAACTCTACCTCTGCAGAGCTATTTATTATGCATTTTCATAAGAAAATTTCCTTTTTGAGTAATTCTTATAACAATTCTAAAAAATCTACACCCTATATCTTTTTATACTATCCACTAGATTGGTACTGATGAGACCTTGCGTTATACATACTATTTAGGGTTGTTTATTTTGTGTATTATTGAGTTTTACGAAATCGAAATTTCTCAATCTTAACTTTACTTCAGACCACACTGTTAAAATTAATCTCTATCGAAAAGTGACCCTCTATAAGTTTTGGAGCATTCAATAGGGATTCTAAAAGGTATACACTTGGCCATGAGTGGCTGAAAATTTGCAGCTGATCACCCCATCTAACCGGAGCGTTGCGTTTGATCTACGACTTTTTGGCCACCCCCCACATATATATATATATATATATATTTATATATATTATTAAGCTTTTATTGTTGACACCCAGTAAAATTTATTAACACTTATTTTAGATACCTTAGAAAACTGAATTCTAATACATAATTAGGTCTTAATCTAATATGACCACTTTTTACACACATAGGCTTCTTCCAGCTACTTCCATTATTTTCTGTTGTTAGCTCTTCTTGTCCAAGTTGTGCCTCCTATTCTTTTTATATCATCTGCCCATCTCTTGCTCTGTCTTCCTCTTTTCCTTTTTTCATCCGGTTGTTTCAATATATATACACTGAACATAACATAAATTAACAATGAAAATAAAATTTAATGAAAAACAGGATAAATAAAAATCTAATAACAAACACAAACCAAGATAGCACATAAAATATGACAAAGCAACTTTATTTCATCCCTGAACTCCACCTTGAATATTTAATTAATGTAAAATAACAAACGTTATGTAGCTATCGTGAATATAATAACGACATGAGAATTTAAGAATTGTTTCTTAATTGGATTATACATCTCAAGAGTGGAATAATAATAAAAGCTGGTCGATGTGTCTATAGACTTTGGAATTACCGTTGCTAGTGTGACTATTATCATGTAGAATATTTCGTTTATATAACTGTTCTACACTCCATCTACATTTTAGTGCTAAGTAAGCAGTGATCCTATTAAACTAAAGCATCGTTCGTCCTTTACAATTCCATGGTTAGATTTGGTTTAGTGCTGGTTTATGTATTACTACTATTGTTACGATTGATACTGCAAATGTTATATTTAACATAACATTATTTTTATTTGTGAATTATATACGTTATGTTTTCCCATTTATTTACTACATTCGTCTTTGGTTTATTGTTAATTCGTTATATAAATAAATGATGAGTTTTAAATGAAAATTTATCGCATAAAGTTTCCAATGCTACAGCAATGGTGAGCGAGACAAGTTATACTAAATTTCTCAACAGTATGCGTCAACATGCAATATCATCGTATGCAAATATCGTTTTGTGCCCAATCAATCTCCAATCCATCAATGTAATTTATGGCGTGTCAAATGCTGAGAAATCAAACTGTGGCTTTGAGTAAATGTAGCTGTCGGGCCCTAGACAATTAATGTTCAAATTGTCTGATATCATTGAACCTTTGTTCACAAACACGAAATCTGTTCCTATATAGACAAAATCCGTCGCTGATGATATTGTAGATATATATATATAAACATATATATATCGAATACATATATATTTATTTATCTTACTACAATTGATAAATCAATCGTTATACAACCCCATGTAGCTACATGGCCTAAGATTGAAGTTACAGCGTCATTTATTTAGATTTTTGTGTGTGTGGGTCTCTGTACCTTAACCAGAAGGTATCATCGTATAGATTTGATCATTCAGTAGCCTACAGATGACCGATGACCTCATAGTTGAGATCCAGAAAGAGAGACACCACTAATCTAAAACTAATAATAATAACTTAAATACGGTTTAATAAAATCTCTAAATTCATAATAAACAATTGTTTTAAGCAAGTATATGATCAGCCTTTTTGCTGCCTGCTTACTAAAGACGCCGTAGACAACTAAGCCCCTAAGGCGGTTAATATTTACTATTTCTTCAAACTGTGAGTAAACACGACAACATACGTGTACTAAATATTTTTTAAATTGTAATGAAACGTGAATAAGTAAATTATTTCTTACATATTAATATGTTACTAGTTGTTTACTTCCCTTTGAGGTAAAGTTATGCTTGTGGGACATATTAATTTGGTAAAATAGCAATTTGTACATTACGTTAAGCAAAATGTATATTTCACAAATTCTCAATTTATGAATATAATAGTTGCAAACAAAAAGTTCGTTGCAAACGTACGTTCAAAGGTTTACTCTTTCCTTTTTTTTTACTTGATTCTGATTATTATAGTCCTCTCTTTGTATATTTTCTATCTACAATGGAAGGCTGGTGGCCTGATACCACAGGACTTCTATAGTCCTATTATAGGCAACATCCATGCAGCATATAATGAATGAGGGCTATACGAGGAGCGGTCAAAAAGTTCGCGGAATGACATGGAAGGCTAGTAATGAAATGAAACATTAAACTATACTTTTTCATTGTATTCTCCGATAAACCCTTACGAGATCTGTCAAATAAATTATTAATACAGATACCGGCAAACTTCTTGAGCATTAAACAGGAGTGGGAGTGGGGGAACGTTTGCGCATCGTACACAGCGCGGGACACAAACGTCAACTGATTTACCAATCACGCGATCGACACGTCACTCTCCAGCCGCCGCGCACCACCGCCCGCCGCCCCCCTCCCAGTGATACCTAAAAATCGCTTCAGCGCAGGCAAGGGCATTTGTTCAAGATATTTGCCGGTATCTCTACTGGCGAAAAAAAATTGTTTCGGTCGTCAAAATAGCTCGAAATTGCCGACTTCACTTATCACCGTCGCATAACATTTTTCCAAGCGATTTTTCTTCATTTTTGGAAACCAATAGTCGCTGAGGGAGTAGATGAGGTCGTCTTCGATGGAGTCCCTTGTTTGAAAAGGGCGTGCCATTTATAAATCATGTTTTTACCAGGTGCTCAATCTCCACAAACTAACATCTCTTGGAAGATGATTGAGGTGTCTTTCCTTGTTTGGTAATGAACTTTATAACGGCGCCATGTTCAATTTTTTCCATAGCGGTTAGTCTCTTCCCGATTTACTTGTTTACTCGTTGATAACTCAAGAGATGACCCGATTAGGCTGAAAATTGTATAATACTAACAATGAGTCACTCAATTTGCGCCTACCTGGATGAGTAAACTCACCCCCGCTAACACCGACCTCCCCGCCAACCCCGCCATTCCGCGAACTTTTTGACCGCCCCTCGTACTTTTAGGTTGTAATATGTGACGAGGGAATCAATTAACAGGCACATTTCCATTCGATTATTTTCTATAGTGACTTGTGCAAATTTGACATTCACTTCTGAATTATAAACTATGTATTCGTACAATTAATTTACCACCTGGCGTGTATACAAAGAGTAAATGTGACTTGATCGCAAATTTGAATCTCTTTCAATTACTTCACTGTATCTTTATTGTCTTAGTTCGACAAATTCAAAGCAAATCCATTGCGAAGATTTACGTGTTGAATAGGATATTGTCTTCCACTCGATTTCATTTACATTAAGCTTTATTTATGTTACAGTTAATATCATCTAGGTACTTTTTAGTTTATCTAATAACGTTATTATGTTAGTAGTTTATTGTTATTGAAAAGAAAATATTGGATTTCTACATAGTTCGTGAATACTTTTATATCTCAAACGTAAAGGATAATAGAGACTTTTATAAATATATGCTTGCGTGTGTTCTGATTGATATTTCTTTTCTCTTCTTTCTACTCAACAATTTATACTAAAATCCTTTTTTTAATTTTGTCCTTAGAAAATTCATATTTCACTATATTGTAACAATTTTGCCTTTTGCAACATAATTATGTACTGAAAAAGATATCTATGGCAAAACCTTTAGCTATTAAACTTTATTTTTTTTTTTCAATAAAATTTGTATTGCTGATGAAAATGTTAAGTGAAACGAATACAAACAATTATGCCAAATTAATACTATTTATCTACACGCAAAAATATATAATGAATTTA
Organism: Pieris brassicae; assembly: GCF_905147105.1. Classification (NCBI taxonomy): domain Eukaryota; kingdom Metazoa; phylum Arthropoda; class Insecta; order Lepidoptera; family Pieridae; genus Pieris; species Pieris brassicae. Next base: position 9,770,104 of record NC_059680.1, read on the forward strand.
ACGTCGTTTTGTTTGTTTCGTGCTACTATGATGATTTTATTTTATTCATTAATTTACTCTTTGTGCCATTAATAGCGGTCTTATCGCTAATCTCTTCCAGGCAATCCTAGTAAGGGTAGAAAAGAAATACTTAGGGTAAAGTGCAAAAAGTAGTAGAGGTAGTGGGTTTGATCCCCGGCACTAACTATCATTCTATATGCAATGCACATTCGAACGGTGAAGGAAAACATCGTGAGGAAACCGGCTTGCGTTAGACCCAAAAAATCGAGTGTGTGTCAGGCACTGGAAGCTGATCACCTAACTGCTTATCGTATTGACAAATGATTATGAAACTAATACATAAATCTGAGACCATGACCTAAAAAGGTTGTAGCGCCACTGATTTATTAGAGATATATTTTATGAAAGTGCATAACTACATTAATAAAAACCAAATTACAGATAACAATTTCGTCTTATTCAATTACAAAATTAACAACTAAATAAAAAAAAAACTATAGTATGAAGTCACGATTTGAATAGATGTATTTTATAGATCTAAAACAAGCTATAAAATCCAGTGAGGCTCAATACTGATCCAGTTTAAATGATCAGTTATCTTGGCTACAAAATGTATATTACTAGAAACCAGTGAAACTGGACCTAGATGTATTGGTTAGAGATAAACTCAGTTATATCCCTGGTAAGGAAATCAATCCCGCTTGAGCTATTCTTATAACAATATTATAGATAAACGTCAATCTTGGCTAAGATATCGTGAAGTTGAGACTAAGGAGTAGTAACCCTTACACTACTTTTGTGACGTTGTGTTTGTATTTAGGTCGGGATGCGTATTATAATTTCCACTTTTAGGTGTAGACATAAGTGTGCAAAATCCTAGTCGTTTGATACGCCCAGGCTCCTGAAGTAGAATGCTTGGTAAATGCCCGCCGCGTCGCTTGGTGCGGCTTAGGGAAAGATTTAATGTCGAAACTTAGCCATAAGTATGTAAAAAAACGCACTGGACTGGTGAGTCGGTTAATTATTGTATTTTTTTCGGATTTAGTATCTCATAAATGCGAGTTGAAACTTTTAAAAAATTCTTTCTTCATTATACAGAAAATTTGCTTTTTTTATAGATTATAATTTTCAGTTTAAACTTTTATTGGAGCAGTTTTTGAATAATTGTATTTTCATGCAAGTTTAATTAACATTTAGGTTATAGAGGTGACTGCCCAATTTAACTATGCTCGTGTCTAGAGCGTATTATGTATGGAAATATACACTTGAGCAAATGATACGCCTTAGTGAGGCTTAGTACTTTAGCAAATAGCTTGATATTAGCTGTATTTGGTTTTATAGACGTTTGACCTTGTCGTTATATTCACTCTTATATAATAAATATTCAGAGCGTGTTGGTAATACAACTCCACTCATGATTTTTTTTGTTCAATTGGTTTCGAGATTGGTTTGCGGTTACATTATTTGTGTTTCAGTTTGAAATTTAGATATTAAAGACGTGTGTCTTTCGGGTCCGCATGTATAATTATTTTTACGACCGGAGTGTATTATTATAGTGTATCGACTTTTCACTTTTATAAAAAAATAGCGTGTATTTTGATAAAAAATATTGTTAGTAATTAGTTCTTACTGTTTTATAAAAGTTACACTTACTTAACCTATTTATATTCTTGGTTTAAGTGGTACATAAGTAATGATTGCGATCAGCCTGAGTCTTACGTTTGATTGTTGACATACAATAATTGTTCCGTTATTATTTTACCCTATTCATTAATGAAATTTTTTCATCAAACTAAAATACTCATTGATGCTCATAATGGAACTCAGTTCCTTAAGATGAGACACCCAATAACTCAAGCTCATAACACCCACAAGTGCAATCCAAGCTGCAGTAGTAACAACGATATATTATATAATATTTTTGCAATTATAGTCAATTATATGAAGAATTATAGGCAAATAATTTTGTCCGCAGGTGACCTTACCTGTGCGCTGTCGAGCGTCCCCATAGCGCGCCACCCGGATAAGGTGATATCAGCAAGATGGCACCCAGATGACTTCTCATTCCTCTCGACGTCTGCCGATAAGACTGCAGTACTATGGACTATACCACCCATATAAACCTCGGTATCGAAACAGCCAATTTCTATAATGTACATTTTATAAGTCCCGGCGCGTAACTTGGTAAGATCGCGACTGAATTTCGCGCAGTACCACTTCTTTACAAATTGTTCTCCGGGAATTATATAGTAGTAGTGGAACAAATTTTAAATTTTAACACACAAAATTGGCGTATTATTGACTCGGAACGTTTTAAAAATTTATATATTAAAATTAAAAAGTGACTATCGAAATTGTCTAATAAATAAAATGATTCCGTTTTAAATGTTTACAGTATTTATCACGAATTATTTTGTTTTTACATTTTATATGACATCAATGGCAATATTTGCGATTTTTATAACAACATTTTCAATCTCATAGTAAAAAGTTTAAGTATTTTAACAATTAAGTTTAATTTAATGATGCTTTAATTACGGCCTGTTGTGATTTATGATGAATGATTTTATCGATCTGAGTGCACAAATAAGTCGCAAAGACTCTTTAGTTAAGTTTATGTTATTAACTTATTCACTTTGAATTAAGATAATTTTTGGTTTAACCCTACTAAGCCGTGAAGCCTTAACTCATACGGGGACACATCGTGTTGTTAGAATGCTGTCAAGTGACTTAAAATACAATTTAGCCCCAAAATTTAATATTACTCGAATTGGACGCTATTTTAATCGTCGATTTAAATATGCTTGCTTTAATATCGTTAGATTATGTTTTATTTTATTTAATGCCTAATAATTTTAAGATTATGTGTATACGACATTGGTATTTTTCGTCATCAATCAAAAATGCCTAATGAAGCGTTTTAATTTATTTGTTATTGGAATTCAATTGGGTTATTGTGTGTATTATTAAATGTAACGGCTCAAAAAAGATATTTTAATGTTTAATTTATATGTTACTTTTGTCCGAACATTAGTTTTAAGATTTTAAAGTCATCATATAATTCCAATGTGGTCGCTTATAGACGCATCGTTAAAAACTAAATCAGATTACCTGTTTTAAATGAGGGTATATCTTTTCGTCACAGCGTAATCCCAATTAAGAGGAGACGAATAGGTGCGCAGTTGAAACAGAGCAATCGAGTGATTTAGATTTAATGGCAGCGAGCTCATTGAAATATAACGAACAAACATGTATGTGCTTTTATTAAACTTATTAAAAGCTCTTTTTGCTTTGTGAATATGTGTATTTGACTGACTATTTTGACAATTATCTTTATACGTAAATATCTTATTTGTTCAGTTACCACAGCGTTGTAACATTTATACAAACTTTTAACACATGTTATATGATATTTTAACGAACTCATAATAAGCGGAAATTTGTAAGTAGTCAAACGAAATAGATTGGGAAGCCGTCTCTAATGTACGGCTTATTTCAACTGTTTGTTTCAAACGTATATTCGCTTTATAAACCTCCACTAAATACGGCACGATGTCTTTTCATGTAAAATGTTAACAAATACTATTAGCGCGGTTAGTTAGGTTGTTTAGATTTTAGATGTTAACAGAATGCCAAAACAGAAATTATTTCCCAACACACCCAAATTTCGTATGCTGAACAAAATCTTAAGGAAGATTAAAAATAGCAAGAGAATGTCGTTATTAAGATTTGGGAAAGAATTCGCGAACTAACGATGAAAATTTATTGACAAAAAGAAGGTTGTCCCTAATCTTTAATTGTATTTCAACGAGAACACTTTAGTTCAGAGTGTTGCTACATCACCTTTGGAACTTACGAAAACTATAGCGTATAAATGACAATGTACGTAAATATATGAAGAAGAAACGACTTCATTATGACGAAGCAAGACCAGCGGATATATTTCTAAAGGTATATAAATTCATTGAATCAATTAGTTTGTTGGCTTCAGCCGTTTAATTTCGACTTTAGTCTTTTTAAAGGTTTCTTTCGGTATTGGCAAATCAAAATAACTGCTAATTATAACGCGTTTAGGCAGACTTTTTATACTGCCAATACGCCATTCCTTAACGAATCCAAAGGCTATTTTCATAGTAAATAATGAAGATGGATATGAGTAAAGATATAGTGGCCCTTGTTAATTATTTTTTCTTTATTCTCGTCTGCCTTCTATCCATGGCCCTCTGACAAAGCTCCAGATGTTTTCTATGGAGTACGGTGAGTGCCATGATTCACATCCATAATGACTGGAAGGATGCAAGTGTTGAACGCTTTTGTTTTTGTCCATATGCATCACTCAATAGACGTCATTTGTTATAGTAACCAGCACTTCCTCGTTGCACTAATATTACTTCTGTTATTTTCCTTAGCGGTTCGTTCGAAGAAAATGTCCTAGTTGGCAGTTTTTAATAGTTTTCTTTTGGTCTATTATAGCTGATTATGGAAAATAGAAGGCGTTTACATTTCGCAACTTTGCATTTTGAAGTTGTTAAAACAAAAAAGCCACGATACCTCTCCGATAAGTTTTTTTAACATATCCGACCAGGTCTGCCTTGCAACATATGATGAGCATTGTCATTGTTTATAAGACAGCGGCTTTCAGAGGGAGTTTTAGGTACAGTGTAATAAACATTTTGTAACAACCTCCCTCCGCCATTGCGCAATTCTGAATATGCTTACTTTTATAGTCGAGTATAAATATTATCAATTTCTGCTGCAAATGGAAGGGAGGGACCACCTGTACCCTGTGAATGATGCCTGATACAATTTGTTATTAATTATATCGTCTACGAATATACTACTACTAAGGTCATCACAGTTTTGTTTATAGAAGATGCTCTCTAGAAGACGGATGTCTTTGTTTTAAGGCTAAAAATTAAACCTTATTCTTGTGATTAAGGAGGTTTCAAATACCGGTATTGCTTAATGTGAATTGAAGCCTTATCTATACACCATAATCAATTAGCTATTGGACGCATCGTCATTATTCCTCATTAATTATGTACAGTGTAAACTCTTTACAACGAATTTCAAGGGTCCGAGCATTTTTTTTCGTTTTATAGGTTAAAAAGGCCAAATTACAATAATTTCTTATTTTATTACTTTCAATAGGGAAATTATTCTAAACACATAATCTGTCAACTTGGCCTGGCGTGTTTTGCTATGCCAATATTTGTTTTGTATTTTTTAAATTAAATTGGACATGACTTGGAATGTGGTGGAATCATCTTCATGAAACAATAAGAATTTTTCTAGAAAGTGTTAATGCAAACAATAACAATGGCGAGACGGCTGTTTATTACCTCAGGTGTCTTTCTTAGAAATATCGGCATCTCAACAGTTTAGTTTTGTAAGCTGATTATAAAAGCAATTATACTCAAGTATGTTCTTGATGTCTAAATATGAAAATATTTCTTCGTAATTGTCTATTACGAAGAAATATTTTCTTTGGCTAATCTGGCTGTTGCGTTATAAAGTGTGAATCAATCAACAAATTTAACTAATTTTTGCGTTAAAAAGACTTTTTCGTTATAACGAATGACGTTATAAAGAGTTTAGTATTTAGCTTTGTGAGTAGGATAATAAAAAGACCGAGATGCTTTCATTTGCGTCAATTGATGTCTCGCGAGAAAATAATGGAAAGTTGCCGAGTTTGAGTTATACGCCATAGTTTTTGATTATTCGAGAAATTGAATCAAAAATACCATGCGATGTATATGATGCTTTAACCATGTTTGAACCAAATTTGTCACAGCTGAGGCTTTTAATGTAAGTAATTTGCTGGGTGGTTAAATTTTGTTATAAATATTCATTACTAAGACTATATGCGCAAATGTTAAAATCTATGTAATTTGATAATGGTGCTGCCTCTCATAGTACTAAGTTTCTGTATTTTACGATATGATCTGAATTGAGAATTTTTTAGCAAGAAGCTATTTAGATAATACTTAAAAAAAAAATTGCAGAATAAATTTTAATATAACAGACAGATAGCACCATTTTCATGAAAGACCTGTACATATGTATCAAGGCTTCAACATGTAATCGTTTTACTAAATGTTTTAAATCAGCGCCGGTATTTTGTAACTAAATAGCGAATGTGATCTCCGCTTCAATGTGCGTATTCGCGATCCCAAGGATGTGAACACAAGCGCTACCAATATTAAGAGTATGTAAATTGCATAGACATTGGAAGTTATATAGTACCGGTGCAGCTTGCTATGCTTTGTACTAAATATAAGCGCTTAAATTGTATCGATTATTTATTAATATAATCTTAAAGATTGTTAGAAACGTAATTGTAACGCAATTTAATTGTGTAAGCTATGCACAAATTGTTAAAACGAATACTTAACCTCGAAAATTATAGAAATTTGACATTATGGTATATATTTTATGTATTTTGTTATTCCATTACTGTATGTTTAACGATTAACATAGTACAGTATATTTGTTAAACCGAATTTCATTAACGTGAATTGTATCCCCTATAGTAAGAATATAATCCCTTATTTACACTTTATTGTTTTATTTTTTCAACCTACCTAACTGCTATTTTTATTATAAGCTTTGTTATGAATTACATATTTTCAGTCTCAAGTATCCGCTTTTTTATAATAAAATACATAAAATTACGATTATAAGTTTGATATTTATAGAAAAATCAAGAAGTTTATAATCTGTTTTAGTTTATAGTCTATAAATTAAAAAGATGCTCATATGGATTTAATGCCAGAGAAGATAACAATTTATATCTTATTCTGATTCAGCAAGATTTTAAAATACATTATATAACATGAGTTATGTATAATGTAATTAATTACTTTATAAATTAAAATAGTTATATTAATACTCGTGTAGCAATGAAGAGGTTTATATTACCAACTTTGTTGAGAACTTTCAAAACAAATTTAACTTAAGTAACTGAAAGAATGACTTAGAAAGTCTATTATGTTCCCTCCCCCTTCTACTCTGTAAATCTAATATACAAGTAAAGTGAATAAAATCATACTAATGCCATCGTAGATTGACGACCGACAAAGGTGACCTTCGCTAGTTTCAGAGACCAAAGCTGACTGGGTCGCTGCGCCAGCGGTCCTACGCTTAATAGATAAAAATGCGCCCATCAAAATTATCATAAAGGTCTCGTTATTTTATAAGTTCGTTGGCGTTTACGAACATTGAAAACCAATGTTTAATATTAAAAATTTCATTGCCGTCCGTAATTTATCTGTCCACATGTTAAGAGATATAACTCCTTATTGTATTTAGTGCATCAGCAGTAGTTTTAATTTATTAAACATATATCTATTGTCTAATGTGTGTATCGATTATACCTCTATAGTATAGTATATGTACAAAACTAAATTTTTGTGAAAAAGGTCACAACTTCAGCCAAAGAGTATCATTATACAGTCTTGGATCATGGTGTGAAACCTCTCAGGAATACCCCTTTTAAAATATACCGTGGTCTTTCGAGCAGAATTCTGCACCTGGTTACAAGGCACGAAGTTAGGCCTGGCTTGAAACCCACGTTCCGAACTATATAAGAGGTGAAGACTGGTCCTCATCTGTCCCAGACCTCAACCCTTTAGACTTCAACTATCGTCAGTTTTAGAGGACATGGCCCCAAACAGCACGGCGAGATTGAGTCTCTTTAACAGATTTTGGAGCAAGCAGTAGCAACATTTCAAATGGAAACTGCGTAAATCCATAGATCGTGGCCAAAAAAATTAACGGCCTCAATAAAAGCCAAAGGTGGCCATTTCGAATAGAATACTTTAGTTTTTTGCTGAGACTTTTATAAATATGTGGGTATAAATTTTAATAATATTGCATTACTTCATTTATAAAAAAGCATTTTCATATGTAATAGAACTTATGACTGGACCAGTTATTGTGTAAATGTTAATGACAGCGAAAATATATGAAACTTTATCACAAACTATTTTAATGAGGAAACTGTTGTCTTGTGCGGAAATTGATTTCCATCTTGATAATATGAGGAAATTATCTTCCCTATACAGGGAAGATTATGCGTTAAATAATTTGTAAGCCATTTAATGAAACACACAATTTATTTGAAAGTATGTATTTACAAGAACAATAAACTATATTATATACAAAATAAGAACACTTATTAAAATATCCTGAGGTGTTAATGTAAAACAAAAGACGAACACAGATCACGCTTCACTCGATAGTGATTTGCCAAACGACTGTATAGCGAATACGATTGAAATTTAAAAACCAATAACTAAGCGTGTATTCGGTGTTTCATCTTACGATTTACGTTGTAACCCGCCTGCCTAACTATTCAATTGAAATCTGTTTATGGCGCCAGCGTTTGTTGATGCCTTATGCTATATGCATGTGCTTACTATATTTGTTTGAGTAACTTCATCTACATTTTCATTCACATTCAGAATAATAGAAACGTCGTAAAAGGTAATTTGCACTTGAATATAATTAAAGGTAATTTTTATATGTGTACAAAACGGCCAGTAAAACGATAGGTTACGGTTAGTTATCACTGTTTTATAGTTTACAATGACGAGTCTTGAATGTCGGGTGTAGCGGGCGGTACTCCGGCGGCGGACATTTTGCGACGCTCATTTCGGGCGCGCGAAACTGGCCGGTAATACTGCTCGCTGCGACGTCGTCAGCGTTCCGGTGGTGGAGCTTCAGTCTCCAGCTCCATCCACAACGAGCTGATCACGCGGGACGCTGTTGACAAGGATTATTTAATTGCGGCCACAAAGATTCCCTTTAAACTGATTGAAATTGTTTGCAGTTATTTTAAAGAGACCACTACTACTAAACAATCATCAACTAGTTAATTCGTACTTGTTATGAACATTACATCGCTTCTGTAAGAAAATTTAATGACTCATTATCATATAGGTATCAGGCATATTTCTTTCTTGTCTTTGTTTTAATGGTCTCTTCCTGTTTTATGTTTTCTGTGCCTAAACGAATCATTTTTCTCCGAAGTCAAATCCAATAGCTGCGCACATTTAATGAACTAACCGATTGGTTATCAGACACATACGTCATATACAAGCATGTAAATGAAAAAACAAGCAAAGAAAGTTTGAACGTCGTAACTGTTTTAAGCAGAGTTACAATTTCGTTGTACGCCAGTTGTTACAACATAACCGGATCCACTACTCGCTATTTTTCTATACAAATACATAAGTTTTAAAGTAGGTGTAAACAAAATGCTACGTTCGCTTCATATTCAAAGTCAAGTGTTAATATTATCCCAGCTACAACTTTGATGTAAGGTTCCACCTGTTGTTCATCTTACCAGTTATAAGATTCTATAATCAAGAAAAAATAAATTACGATTATAATAACAATGAAAAATCACGTTAACCACAGATGAGTTTAGATTTTCTCTTAATTATAAATGGGTTGCTTAAACATAGGTTAGATGAACGTGCAATTGTTTGGCAAAAGAACTCTGACGTGCGTCAGACCAAGGCAAAAGAAAAATTATTAATGAAATAGATGGAAAATCTAAGTCAAAACGACAAAGTAATACATCATTCTAACATTTAATGATAAGTATAGATATTATCAATAAGATTGGACTTGTGGTAAAATTGTTAGCGAAAAGCTAGGAACATCTCTGCACAATTCAAGCTCAATATTAGCTCTTAACGTTCAAGTTCAATTAGTCTTGTGAAACAAAGGCATTCTTATAAAATGGCAACCGAAAACCAGCCTTATTTAAAACACGTGTAAAGGCACTTTTGTATAACTACTAAAGGTATCTTGAAAATGACAACTCTACCTTCAAGAAAACCGATCTTTAACGGCAACGCATGTGTATGTGTGATGTGTAAATTTTAGGACCTTTGATTTTTCTAAATATTAAAGTTTCAGAAATATCCCCAATTACTGTTACAACTACAACTTTTAATCCCGGGGGTAGTTGCATTCAAATCTCCGCTGTACATCAAATATTTTTTCTTTGTTTGTAAAGCATAAGTTGAAATAAAACCAGGACAGCATTACGTTTGAGGGCTACCTATTTGACTGTAAAATAAAAGTTATCCATGAAACTTATAGATCCTTAGGACAGGGGTTGTAGCGTCAGTGTTATCAATATCTGACTAAATTATGAAACATGGACATTCTACTTTAATTCAACTGTGAAAGATCTGTATAGTTACGGTATAGTAGTTACGTGGATGATCGCTGTTTAAAAGTGCAACGTATATCACCATATGTCAGAATATCTGTCCTGAATCCTGATTATTACTAAGAATACTACTACCGTAAGTACAAAGTACACTTTGTACGGCAGCATATCATAAGTTTAAGCCTTATCAATAAATTTGGACAGAGGTAGAGAAAAAGAAAAACATTGTTCGCATGAGCATATTACCTAGGATTTAGATGTTTTTACTGCCTACGTTGGTGCCACATTTCTTTAGTTCTATCTATTATTTATTTAATTGGAAGTATTTTATGTAATGATATTTTAATACTAAAAAAATAAACACTTACAAGATTTTCCTTCGTTCCCATTTGAAGTTTCGGGTGCTTCTTCAATGCAACTTTGCTCGTCCGGGAACTGAACATGCTTCTTGACGTTAGATCGAGATGGCTTTGACAACACAGAAGCTGTAAAAAAATGTGATCCGTAATTACAGCAGTCGTTGAGAACTTTGAACCTAGCGTTAACAAATATCTGATAGGTCACTGGAGGATTGACTGAAAGTCATTTAAGCGCTTATCGGAGACAAAAAATGTCACAAAAAGTAACGACCGAAAATAAAATTACAATAAATTACCATTTTATACTCATATGAATGAATCTCATTGCGATATAATATCAATGCTCAGCAACTTTTAAATGTGTTCGGGTCAGTTCAAGGCCGCATTGAAAAATAGATAAATTCAGGCCGAGTTTTACGCAAATTATCGGTTTCTACAATTTGGCTGTAAATAAAAGTGGTGGATCAAAGATACTACTCAAATAGGAGAAAGTAAAACGAACCGCCCAAAGCAATTAGGTTGTCAATTTAAGGAAATAAACGAACGCCCCGTTGAGAGCTCGGGCGGGCCTATGTGTCACCCAATTTGAAGGGATGTAGTTGCTTTGAAAACTGGGCCGTGAGTTGAAATCAAGCAGTCCGACAGACAATGTTGTAAATTAATTCCTAATTTGACAGCACATGTGTATAATTTTGCCACAACGCCTTGTTTTTGATTTACGATATCAAAATAAATTGTACTTATAACATGTTTCTACGAGGAAATGCTTCGTTTATGAATAATGTATAAAGATAGTGTTATTATAACTAGGGAAATATACTTAATTAGGTTCTTAACACGCTAAGCATAAAGATTTATACCTAAGTATAATATATGCCAAAGCATTAAGCCTAAGTATAATATATGCATTAATATCAATTATATATATGGGCGTACAAGTCATTGCCAATCGGTCCGCTGCTAGGACCATAAGATTATTAAATATTTTGTCGTTTACTATGGACAGTAGACATAGATAGTATTACAGATTACTCTCTTATAATTCTAGAAATAAATTTTGCATAGACGCTTCTGCAAAGTGTTTTATCCCCTTTTCGCGATATTATATAGCCTTATATATTATTTTACAGGCTTATAATAAGGCACTTCTTCCCACGCACTTCATAGAACCAGGTGCTAATTTAGGTACATCCGAACTGTTACGACTTAGGAGCCTTTAAGAGAAGGGGGTCCCAGTAAGTTAAAGGCTGGCAACACACTAGCAAATCTTCTGGTGTTACGGGTGTCCACGGGCGCCGGTAAGCATTTAATTTTTAATTAAACCAGCTTACCACGTTTGCCTCCTGTCTCATAAAAAAAACAATAATAGCAATATATATTAATTTCTATGAATGACTTTCATCTATTAAATTTTGCGTTACCCGTAACTAGAAAGTGAGATTTTGTCATAAATACTACTCAAAAGACATCCCTTTCATACATTTGCTCCAATATCGAAGTAAATCCAAAGAATAATAGATGGATTCTACTTAAGGCAAAACGTACCTTACGGTAACGTACTAAAGTAAAAAATGCTACACAAGATTGTGTAAGCCAAGATAATACGAGTATATGTAACGCTTAATCAGGCAACCATGTGTTATATCTGTGAAGAATTTACGCGTACAGCCCTGAATGTTTTCATAAATCATATACCTACATTTGTTACGTGTCTGAAATAACCCAGATAAAGAATTGTATAAAAACAATATATAACGTCCAAGGTCCTAAAGAATATCAGTAATTCATACGAGTGGTTGCTTTATAAAAAATTGATTGTTTTGTTGTAGGTATTTTACCAATAATATACCAGAAGACCCCTTAAAAGGTTTTAATATTATTATGTAGATTTGTTAAGCTTATGACTAGTTCAACAGATGAAGCGTTGTGTCCTAATACTCCAAAAATTGGCGTTTCAAAAGAGTTGCGGAAACTTTTCTTTTCCTTCCCAGTTCCGGAATGTAGAAAATGTAAATTAAGATTTTACTTTACATTTACTATCTATTTTACTAAATATTGACGTTCATAAGTGTACATAGTAACCAATAGGAATAAATTAACATTTCTATTTGGTTCGGAGGAGATGAAGTTCTTTTGCTCTGTAAAGATCTTTATATTTTTAACGTTACCTATTTCATAGATAATAGTATGTTATTTTATGCCACCAAATAGGAGAGTTCTAATTAGAAATCTAAAGGGCTTACCAACAGATTATTAAATCGCTGAGTGTAACAGACTTTATCGCTAATAAGCGATCCAAAGATATATATTTAATAAATAGGTACAAACACTTCACAACCAAGATAAGCTAAAATTTTATTATTATAATAGTCCCATATCAAAAAGTTAATTAACAGGGAACCGCGGAAAACGTATTAACATTTACATAATATTTAAATTTTTACCCAAAATTTTATCAAATTTCAGTTGGGACCGTAACGACCACGCAGAAATTACACTGAAGTTGTTTTATATATTCGACGAAGTTTGCCGAAAAAATTCCTCATATTTTTTAATGCAAATGTCTGAAATTATTATGTTAATCCATTTTATGTCAGTTTAGTGGTGAAGAATGCGATTTACAACCTTGAAATCAATGCAATAATGCTCTTACGATTAAACAAAAGTCGAAAGTCGGTGAAGGAGCCTGGCATGTCCTAGGGTAAGATACATAGTTGAGAGTTAGCCTTATGTCTGACTCCAATGAAATTCAATAATTATTATAGTCACTATCCTCGTTTAGTCCATAGATAGTGCCTTTATATCCGTTAATTGAACACAAGCAACGGTAAATAACTGACAAATTGATGAGGGGCGACGTCACAATGTTTGGCCAGAAACGTTAGCAAACAACGCCGTTGAGATGAATTCCCTTCTACTCTTTTGTCTCTCTGTTAATTACTTCATAAATAAGCCTTAGCTAGAAAGGACTTGGATGGGAATTTTCCATTCCCATTGGCAAGCACAAGTATTAACTAGGAAGCCCATTAGTGCGTGTGACCGAGGTTGTGTTTAAATCCCAGTACACTAATCAGTTTCCGTCAGTGCGAAATTAACACTTGTTTATAAGGGGAGACATCGTAAGGACATTGACATGTCTAAAACCCCGAAATCAACCTTATAAGGCCGAAACACATAGAATCTGAGACCAACACGTTTAGTGTTGGGTTAGGGTTAGGGTTCTCTCTAATGAGATTTACAACTGTTGTATAAAGATAAAAGTTATGATTATTATATTCGAGTACATAGGTAACGATGCAATTATTATAAATAATACATATAATGTGTCACATATACATAAATATAATCGCTTTCATACTTAAGGCATCAGGCCAACAGGCATCGTTAAAGTCAATGGCAAGCGGCCGGATGAGATGTCGTTGATCACTTCGAAAATTGGACGTGTTTTGCTATGGGATGTTACTGTATGGACACGTTAGCCCCGTCTACCTCGGGCAAGTAGAAAAGCTGGGGCGGCCGTTGAGCTGGCAGAAAATAATAAACGGCTCAAATATAAGAGTCTTTCGTCCAACTTTGATTTTGTTCTTTGGAGTAGAGACTCTTGGGCCGCGGGGTTCAAATGCACAGGCGCTCATTAAAGATTTAAGTTGGCGCCTGGTAGATAGCACCGGTGACCCCAGAGCTGGTGCTTTCCTCGCTTAACGAACTATACAGCGAGGATATGCTACCAGTGTTAAAGGTACATTGCCACAGCGTACATTATTTTATTGTCATAACAGTGATTAAATTATTCTGTACATTGTCTCATTGTAATATATCCCATTCTGAATTATTTATACTCATAACTCATAGGTATAACACAAAGTTTATTTAGACTTGTGTAAATAATATATAAAAAATACAATATATTGAGTCATGCATTAATTCTAGTAGGTACTCCGACAGCAAGAAATATAAATTTCAATGCGACGTTTCCCATTCAATGAACCCCTATTCCAATTGTCCGAAATGGTTTAATTAAACTGTCTTAGTGGTTTGACAAATGCTAATCTATTAATCTTTCAATGATGCCATATAACTATTATTTACTCTAGTTACATTGTTATTTAGTTAGTTATTCATAAACTTATATATTACACTAAGCCTCGATAGAATTTGAATAATATACAATTTCAAATTCATTTTAATTAAATAGTTAATTATTATGAACGTCATTAAGAAGAAAGTTTAAATTTACATTTAGGTGAGAATAACTGGCAAGAAACAATCTTTTTCATTGCCAAGTTTTGTTGTACAAAGAAATTATAAAGAACTGTTGTGATCACTTTGCAATAAACGTGATAAAATGAAACTAGAACTCATTGATGAGTAAAGTATTTGTCTCTTCAATTCTTAACTTTGATTTATGGAGTAATCATTGTACTAAATAAATCTCGATTATTGCATTGCATTTATTTCACCCAGTTCATCAGGATTACGCTCTTTAGGCCAATAGACTAGATGAAGTGAGTTTTATTCAAAATTCGTACAAAGACCATAAATGTATTTAAGTATTATTTGACAGGACTCATGTCTATGTCTCGATTCCGAATCCTTACAGAAGACTTAAAAGTATTTACTATAAAAAAATACAAGTGTATCAGAGGTGGGCAGGTGAAAGAGAATCTGCCATGATCTTTCAATGCTGGGAATCTCCATTCGTAATGTTATCAATCGAAAAATTACGGGTGTTAACGATGAAGTCACTCGACCAAAAATGGAGGTCGGCGGACCATATAGGACACATGGCTAAGGCCCGTTGGACCCGAAGGCTCCTTGATGGAGCGATGACATCACAAAACATGCACGCTGCAAATGCATGCAAAATGCGCATTACCGGTCGAGTTGGAGAAAATGGATGGCCGTCCAAAGATTAACCAAGAAGTTTTGCTCATGATGATTATGATGATGGAAATCATTATCACAGGTCTTTGTTAGGAACTTCAATATTAGATGAAGTAATTTTTAAATCAATAATTAATTTCAGAATTGGCACTTCAAGTGCGGCTTGGAATGTAGACCAATCGATAAATTAGCCTACATTTCGCAACAAAAGTGTACTCGACCCCTTAATCATCCCATCACTTACGCTCACATGAATAAAGATTAATCATGATAATCATATCCTTATAACGTGTTATATTTTTAAAATATTTAAAATCAGATAGATTTTGAATCTAAATGCGATGTGTGATACTGCACCAAAAAAAAAATCAATGGCGCTACAACCTTTTTTTTAGGTCTGGGCCTCAGATTTCTGTATCTGTTTCATGATCGTTTGTGAATTGATATGCAAGTAGGTGATCAGCCTTCTGGGCCTGACACACACCGTCGACTTTTTTTTTTGGGTCTAAGGCAAGTCTGTTTCCTCGCGATGTTTTCCTTCACCGTTCGAGCTAATGTTAAATGCGCACATAGAAATAAAATCCATTGGTGCACAGCCGGGGATCGAACCTACGCCCTTAGGGATGAGAGTCGCACGCTGAAGCCACTAGGCCGACACTGCGCCAAACCTGAATAAATAATATTTTACTATGTTCTATTCCATATATAACTTCCCCCATAATACCCTAATATTGGGTCGGTCCCTCAGAGACAAATACATCCGCCATCTATTGACTGTGCGTGGATATGAAATCGTTTTGCTACATTAAATTCTTTATGGGTTATTTTTTAAATAAACACAATAAGCTCAGGCAGGTTAAGTATAGCTCAATAATTGGCATTTTACCCCCAAGAATCTATCTCATAACGCTATTCTTGAATAATAATTAGATTGCGTAGGTACGCCTATTATCTGCTTATAATAATTCTGCTATTAAAATATTTTCGTTCATCGCAATATATTTTTTCGCAATAGTCTAACATACTACATACATACATACTGGTTTATTGCTTTGCTTATGCTATTAGCCGGGATCAGATATCGATTAGATAAACGGTAAAGACAATTATACGGCAAAAGGACGCTTTGTCTATTAACTATAAATAACAAACAAAGCATTTACCCTCTGACCGCTGGTTACAATACAAATAACAAATTTGAAAACAAAAAAACAATTGATAACTTTTTAGCAACCAGTTTTATGGTCAGGTTGTCCTCGGACATAGGCCTCCTCTATTTTAGCCCATTCTACTCTGTCCTGGGCTAGCCTACTCCATCTTGTCGGCGGGCTGTCCATCTGTCTATCTACTTATTTGACATCCTTTTCTTTTACATTCTGTTAGATACCATTCTCATTTTTACTTTTCATTATGTGCCTTATCATTTGTAATAACTTTAAAAATTCGGATTTAAACAAACTCGGCTGGGTTTGAGCTCGGGTTGGATGTGAACTTAGCATTTCTCGTATTTGTTAAATCCGCAATCTCGTAGTTTGTAGAATATGATCTAAGGATTTTACCTACCAGACTGCTAGATTTGTAACAGAAAAGAGAGAATTTTGTGTACTCCTAATCCACCAAAGCGAATAGGGAGCGATGCTTGATTCCAAAAATCGGTTCCCCTAAGAGGTATTATATTTCTATATATATATATTTGGGTATAAGGTATACATTTTTTGTGTTGAGACCTCCGTGTCCAAATTCTCACCATGGAGATTTATTTTATCAAAACTTGAAATATGAAAATGTTTAGAAAATGAAAAACGGCTTGATTGAGGAATTTGCTAATACTTTTATTATTTTTCAAAGTAATCTCCGTTCCTCTCTACATATCGTCGCATTCGATGGAACCACTGTGAAAAGCAGTGGGCTTGCCGTTGCTCTTACGTTTTCACCGCATCTTCAGGGTTCATAAAGCGAATGCCTCGAATTTTATCTTCTATCTTTTTTTTCTTCTTATTTTTAGTTCTTGGGAATAAATGAAAGTCGCAGGGCGCCGGGTCAGGACTGTATGGCGGATGACTCATTATCTCGACATCTGCCATAATCAAATTTTCACCAGTCCATGCGAAGGTGTTTCTGGTTGTCGGTTAAAGTACGGAGAATCCATCTGGTGCTGACGCCAAATTGTTCGTGTAATATTTTTTGAACTTATGGACTCATTATTGACTCATACCAATACCTAGGCTTGCCCGTATCTGCTGATAGGGCTCTCTTATCTTATTCCATCATGCGTCGCACAGGTGATGTTATCTTCAGTAGTGAGATTGCTACGTCCACGCTTAAACTCATTAAACCAACTGTAAATAGTGGCACGAGATGGGGTTTCATTAAGAAATGCTAATCCCAGCCTAGTTTAGTT
The DNA here is from genome assembly GCF_905147105.1 of Pieris brassicae. NCBI lineage: Eukaryota > Metazoa > Arthropoda > Insecta > Lepidoptera > Pieridae > Pieris > Pieris brassicae. Next base: position 9,787,937 of record NC_059680.1, read on the forward strand.
GTTGAGTAAGCCCACAACGAAAGTCATAATAAATCATTGACCGAAAATTTTCTCGCGTTAGGTTTATTTTCACGTGTAACAAGAGTTTTAGATTTTCCGCCAATTCACAAAAACAAATGACAAATGAATGCAATATACTACATTAGATTACCAAAGAGTGCTAGGCTAGGAATTAAAAAAAAAGTTTTTATTAGCAATGTTTCTAACTGGGCCGTTCTAAACATTTTCAGTGTTACCCACGTATTTGGTAAATTATATTCGTATCGGCACATATTTCATGTAATAAATATATAAAAAGTCTTAAAATATATTTTATCATCATACGATCCCTCTGAAACATACATTATCTGTTCTGGAAAATCAGGAAAAATACACAAAGGAAATCCATTAAGAGTTAGGAATCAGCGAAGAAAAATAATAATGAATAAAAAGCATTATTTCGGTAACAATATCGGGTGTATGACAAGGTGAAGTTTCCGAAATCTGAGCGGTATCAGCTTAAAATTAATTGTTTATTCGAAAAGCGGTGTTTATCAAAACAAGCAGCATTAACGGTAATCCTTAGAAACAATTATTTTCTTCCACTACATAATACCTTTATAGTCTAAAAATATTTGTAATAATATAAATTACAGACTTATTTTCACTGTTTTTTTTAATTTAACATGGCCTTCTAAGTTAATTGATTTTCGTGTTTTTATACCGTGATTATCAAATTTAGAAAACAAAAACTTACTAATTGCTCTAGATGGTGCTTCAGAAAACTCTTCAGGGTCACATCGACTGAGCAGTGGCCTTGGGGCGGATCGTCTACGGCCACTAGGAGCGGAACTCGTAGTTGTAGTTTGAGGAGGTTGTGCAATGTACTGAACTCCAGCTAGCTTTAATAAAAAAAAATGTTTACATGTATGCATATTATTAACAAAATAATTTCAGTTTAATAAATATTGAATAGAATTCTATAAATATATTTTTAATATTTATTTTAGTATATAAGTAGTTAAAGACAAAATATTGAAAACATCGAAGTAAATTGATTGTTTGCCAATTTCCCAATTAAAAATTTAAATGTCGAATGGATTTAATACATGATATTTTTTCGAATTCTGGTTTCTATGCAATAAATATAAAGATACTAAATATACATGGATATAGTAGGTAGCAAATAAGTAATGCCAATGTTCGATTAAATATTCTATGTGTGGTTTTACGTATATAATTGTTGACATACGTCATACATACATAAACTTAATTGATATAATACAAAAATTCAGGAGGATTTATTCAAACTCATATTTTTGTAGTGACACCTACAATCACTATAATGACTTATTCCATTCGCTAAATGTTTAGACAACTACTGAACCTTAACCACTGGTCCTTCGGGCCGGACTGGGTGATAAACGATCCTACCTTTAGGTCAGTGGAAGAGTAACACCTTCCTTCCTCGATCTTTGTTGGTTTCATTCATATATTGGCACATCTAGAGATTGTTAATTTAGAAGGAAAATATATAGATTTTAGAAGCCGTCTATGTCAATTAGTAAAAGTATTCACCTACTAAAAGTAATTTGTACGCTACTCTCATACATGAATTTACAATTCTTCATAATATTGTGAGTTCAATTTATGATGACGGATTATTAATACGAGACGAAATACGAGAGTGAAATTAGAAAATCGTCAATCGAAAATATTTGTTCCACGTCAGGTACATATAGACTTTAGTGAACCCGACTGGCAATGCAAATATTAATTTTATGCTAATGTCAAACATGTCACACGGAGACTCGATTTTTGAGTTTCAGTCTAAACGATCACATAAGCTTATCAAAGCATTGAATGTATTTTGAAATAAATAAGCATATAGTTTGCCAATGATGTCCTCAGAACCGCTCCAGTATGAAAACTAATTAGACAGTCTTATAGATGTTCATATAAGCTTAGTAACATATTTGCGAGCCATCTGGAATTTTGTGTTTTTTTGCTGTCACTTAACATATGTGCCCTCTTTCAATTTGCCCCCGATTCTATAAAAAACAATCAGTTACAGTAGAACTTAGAACAAGTGATAATTTTAATGAGATTTATCTTTTAGTAGAACACATTAACATTCGTTTTTTAACAGATTATTTCAAATTAGATAATATAATTTCATTTCACGTCATTCTGTCAATTTCAAGTTTTGACTATTGCTGAGCGGGAATTTCAAATTCTAATTGGAGAATATAACATATATTTTTGTTAGTTTCATATACGGCTAATATGATATGAAACATAAGACTTTATTAATAATTTGTGGGCCAATGCAGCAAAATTTTCGATATTTGTACTGCAGAAGCAGGCTATTGTAGCAAGTTGGGACTAATCTCCAGGGAAGTCAGAATTAGTTTTACGAGTTGACTTTTGCAAGTAATTATTTTATTTAAGAAACAAGAAACGCCTTACCATCAACCAATTCCTTAGCTAAGTACACACGTTTTTAATAAACGTATTCTAAAGATATCTTCAAATAAACTTACTTGTAAGTTGAAACTCTAAAGTTAATTCAATAAACCTTGTGCTTTGTACATATTATTTAAAAATATAATATTTGTTTGTGATAAAATATAATATGTGCCATAAGGCACAAGGTGTAATTTATTTATTTATACTTTGTTACCATAATATTAGATACCATATTATTAGTTACGTAATTATACAGATAAAAAACAAAAAGTAAGGAGGTTACATAAGTTATTAGGCAACTGGCGGCCTTATCGCTAACAAGTGATTTCTTCCATGCAACCCTTATATGGGACAATAAAAAGAAGAAACAACTACAAAGGGTACAAGAAGTGCATAATTAATTAGCAAAAAAAAACTCAAAATAACATGCAACTATAACTAAAATTAAATCCAAAGAAAAATATAAATAATAATATTTATAAGCTCTGCTAAAGGTTAATTAACTCACAATTAATATATACATAAGTAGTAGCTAATTACGAGGCAGAAGAAAAATGGTCAAAAAGAAGATTTTTAAATAAATTTAGAGACTGAGCTCGTCTGATATCAATTGGTAAGGAATTCCTTAGTAGAATACTTTGCACAGTGAAGGAGTGATATTAATCAGTCTTATGAATAGGAGTTTCCAGAATTAGATTATCTAAGGAACGCAAATAAAAACTACCGCCAGAGAAGAACATGAAATTGTGTTTTAAGTAACTAGGAGTTTTAGGATTAAAAAGAACATTATAGAGAAGTTGTAAAATGTCAATCTTACGCTGCAATCTACAACTAAGTTGTACATATTTGGAAATTCAAAAATCGGGACCTGCATTGATTGATCTCCGATAGGATAACAGGGCATGCTTTTAGGTTGATAGCCACGTCAAAAACATATAATGTTGATTGATTAGCATGTCAGTGGCGATCAAAGGAGCTTACTATTAATGGCTTAGACCACTGGCCGTATTGTCAAAACGTAGCATGCAATTTCAGCTATTGTGAGTTACTACAATGACGGGGACTTCGTGTGACCATCAACCGATATCGTTTTATAAAACACGTTTCTTTTGAGCATTATCTTCAAATTGATATTGTCTTTAAGCTATACTATCTTTTGTTTTTATAAACAAATGACGTTTGTTATAGATGAGCTTTTCGAAAAAGTGATTACAATTAGTGACCTTAGCCAATTAATTCGCTGGCATAGGTGTTCCCCAACAAAGAACCTTAAATACATTTAACCGCAAAAGTCAATTTCGATGTAGTTCCTTGGAAAAATTTAGTGGCATTACAAACTTTTGAGGTCTGGCCATCAGATTTCTGTACCTATTTTATAATCATTTTGTCAATCTAAGAGGCAAATATGTGAGCAGCCTGCTGTGCATGATACACGCCTTCCACTTTATTGATAATTATTTGTCGACCGTCGAAATTCGATTGGTGCATAGCCGGGGATCAAACCTACGATCTCAAGGAAGATAGTCGCACGCTGAAGCCACTAGGCCAACACTGCTTTAAAATTCGGTTTATGTGTCACCAAAAGTGAACATTAAAATTGTTATAAAAGTTACGGTGTAAGCTGGTCTGCATTTAAATAACAGCAGTGCTTTTGAATTGTATAAATTAAACAAACAGGTTTCCAGTCTGATAAACGTTGTTTTGATATGGACAATAAGTTCCGATAATAGATACTTTTATAACTATCATTTTCTTTGAAGCAGAATGTAATCAATGCGCCTTTCACGGATTTACCGCATCTTCATTCAAAATCAAACATTTCCCGATCCGATCCAATCCAAACGCTATATTAGATTCTACAGAATTATAAAGTTTAATATTCTTCATTGGGATGATAAATATAGGAGCAAATAAGTCTCAGCTTGTGATCATTTAGATAGAAGGAATTGGGTATTCTCGTGGAAATAAGTCTATGCATTATGACGTAATCTAGGGGTTGGAACTATCGCGCGTAATAAACTTTCCTCAATCTACACTTAACAGATATCGAGACGAAGTTGGTCAGTACTTAATTAATTCCTTTGGCTATAACAGTATCTGAAATTAGAATACTGAAACTACAAGTTTTTGGCGGTTTGAACGACACACATTAATCTTAAAAACTGAGATACAAAGTAAAAAAAAATAATATAAAATATTATTACACTGCTCGTAAAAGAATTAAAATTGAGTGTAAATGTTAAAAAAATAATACAGTAAAGGATGTTGCTGTCAAGCAAGAGGTAAGTAATTTTAATTTAATTAAAAAATGTTTTTGTCTGTAGCCGTACTTTATCGATTGGCTGATCCAATTAATTGTTATGGCAGAGCAATATTTGCCTAAGGGCAAAGTGTGACATTCTCTGTCCTAAGGTTACCAGGGATTCCCAGGAAGTAATGGATTTTTATGATCGTAATTAATACTTCCTCTGTTCCGTAGAAGTATCCGACAGTGCATATGTGCTGATGGCGTTAATAAATTGCGCAAACAGCAAACTGCCCTGAATCCTGACCCTGCAGTGGATAGAGACACATTGGATCTCTCTGCAATGATGCTGCCGACGAGCTTGCGGGAAGTGGCTCCGGAATGATGCCCGCTGGCCCGTATCCGCTCCTCCCCTTGCCCTTATCGCTAGTGCAAACCTGGATTCGACAGAGATCTGCTGAGAAGAGCTAAGAATCCAACATGAGCGATGGTCAAAATGGTTTTACCAGCAATTAACCCGCAATCGACAAAGCGACTTCTAATCTTAAATAGGACTAATTTCAAAACAATGATAAGGACAATCACGAGCCATTGTCTCCTTAATAAACATGTTTTTGTCCTAGGTGTGACAGACAGCCCCATGTGCAAAGCCTGTTTCAGCGCAGAAGAATTAGAAGGAACCCACGTAGTCCTGAAACGCGAGGCTGTGGCTGAACTACGTGCAGAAATCCGCGGAGTAGTGAGGTCACTCCAGGAAGCTTGTGAAGAGCCCAGAAGACTTCTGTGCTTCTAGAAGGAGCTAGGCTGGCTTAATTAGCGAGGACTTTACGCACAACGGACCGAGTATGAGACTAAGTGCGGAAACTAAGTCCACCAATCATAACCATAATACTTGCTGGTAAAGGAAAGCTCCATGAGGAATGTTAGATCCATCTAATCGGCATCAAAAAGTAATGAAATGTGTCTTTCCCATATTCTTTAGGCGTTTATAGGTCTTCATGTTATGTATTTTTTAACGTAAGCTGTTTTAAACGCAACGTAAGCGTTTTATGTAAAAGCGAAGGGATTCAATATCAATTATGTGGCCTTATTTTTTTACAAAATGTTTTAATTCTCCTATAATTTGGCACTGATTAAAGTTCCAGCTTTAAATACACTGTTCAATTGATGCCGACTTTAATTATATTCCACTAACTTCGGGTCGGTAATTCACAGGAGCTTTGTATGGATATTTTGTCTAGTTGACTTTTTCTCGAAAAACTAAATTATCATAAAAACATTATTTGCAGACTACATGTTGTGCTGCTACTTCTAGTAAAATGTGGAAATGGACAGGACACATTATGAGAGAAGACAAAAATAAATAGACGAAAAAGCGACGGAATGGCTTCCTGGCTATGACAAAAGAGAACCAGGAAGACAATATAAAAAGATGGGACGGTGATATAAATATAATAGCTAACACTAACACCGAGACGAGTGGAAGCTCATAGAGGAGGCCTATGTCCAATGACAAGCTGTAAAACTGAAATTAGATTACCGATTAATTGTTAATGTGCATAGAACTTCACGTACTAAGATAAGTATTTTATAGCCCAAGCAAAGAAGCCCTTTATTATTATACATTTTTTGCAGATTTCTAACGTTGACTACTATCGAAAAAAAGAATACAAATGTTTAGTTAGGAGTTCTGAAGTTAGGCACTTATGCAACCTGCAACGAAAGTCGATCGTCGATTGTTAATTACATCGGAAAAACGGAAGTTCTAAGGATACAAATAATTGAGATGGTTTACACGAATAAAAATGTCAGGAGAAATATCGTAACGCATTGGTTGGTGGTCATAGTTGTCGGTGCGAATAGAGAGTTAAACGTAAGAAGAAACGGAATGTTATTGGTCAAGAGCGTGTCTTGTCTCTACCTATATTCTGTTTGAGCAAGAGTTCAATATTATTATATTACATATATATTCTGACAATTATTTGTATACGAATTAAAGAACCTAAGAAAAAGCATACCGTAGTGCCAATACAGTGTTTTCTGAACGATTGCCGTTGTTATCTTCTGGCAAATAATGTATATCTTAAATAAGATCTTTGCAAGGAAATATGTGTAGATTTAAAACTATTTTTATATTATGATTACCAAATCCATTACACAGAAATAACATAACAATAATCTTAATCAAGCCATTCACAAAAACACATAATTGTTAATCAAAGAATTAGGAAATCCCATAATAATGATAATAAAAGTCTTGAAAGCAAGCTTTATTTATTAAAAGAACCTTTACAATGGCCGGACAGGTATAGGATTTGAATTGGAATTTTGAACCATTTATCTGCTCTTCACCTTAGCATATTAAATTCGTACCGTACACAATAGTAAGTATTAAGTGATATGATGAATAAAATTTGATTATGTATGGAAAAGAAAACGTCTCACGCAAATAGAAATCGGCGGGAAAGTACGAACAGGTAGGTGACGAGTAGAGCCTACAAACTAAACATAAATTCAATTAATACAAACAAGATTTGTGTGTATTTTTGAATATTGTATAAATTTGTATTTTGTAAGACGAGTATTGGATGAATTTAATATACTTTCTTATAATACATGAGTCATGTCTCATTCCGAACTAAAAGGTAATACGTAGTCGGCCCCGTAGTTCTGTCATAAATAATGATAAAAAAGTACTGATCAGTTTTTAATATACGAATTTAAAGTACATTAATTAAGAAATGAAGGAAATATCAAAAAAAATTATTAATACAGGCCCTTAAGCGCCGCAACCAGGCCGTCTATCGCAGCAAGAATTATATTCATGTCGTTTTCAGCGGCTGCTCTTTTTAAAGATGACTTCAGGCTCTCCAAATTTTTGACTACTTCTGATGTTCTTGTGGAGCATGGCCAGCCAGTTATTTATTTTTCCTCAACACTCGAGACTTCCACTTTGTTTTTTTTTAACACAATCGTCAAACATTCAACAATAGAACAAAACATTTTTTTTATAAAAACATGTCCGAAATTTTAAAATAATGTGCCAGTTACATAACTTTGGGACCAACTACGTAATTTAAAAGTGCCTGCCTAAAATAGATCTATAATGTATAGTGGCAGGTGCAGTGAGGTGAGAGGGTCAGAGGGAGAGTTCTTCCTCTATCTTAAAGAAGGATTCTCGACCAGTCTAACCACTTACTGGTCCGTAGGCTCCGGCTATGGGTAATAAGTTGTATATATTCTTAGTGGTTGGAATAACTTCAGTGATCGTAGGTGTCGGTACAAATGTATGCAACTTTTGTTTATTACAAACATATATCTCTATGGTGATGTCATAGAACTTTGACTCACCCTATCGGAATAGTCGAACGACGCGGTCCCTCGCCCATCAATGTACTCTTGAAACTGCGATATGACGCACACCAACGCATATATCTGTAAACAAACATAAAATATCAAACTATATTATACGTATAATTTACTCGTCTAGGAATGTAATACGCAAGAACGAAAAGCTAATAAACTTTCCCGAAAACTGTTTTATAACGCACTGTGGTGTTGACACAAGAACGATGTTGTGTGCTTCTTACGACCTTAAGGCAGGAGCTTCAGCCAGTCACACTGACTGAAATGCCCCTGAACTGTAATGACACTGAATAAGACTATCTATAAGCACTCACTACCCAAAGGGCCATGGTTTTTCATATCAAAGTAACGCGCTTTATCCTTTAATATACCTACGTGGAGTGATAATATAAAGTAATTGTACATTTTAAAGCTGTTTCGGGAGCTATATTTGCAATTAGTAATTTACTGGAGTTAGGTATGCATAAAACTGTATTTGTAAGACCGTGTAATTTTATATAAACTACCGTTAATATAGCTCGCAGCCATTGGTTTTTGTAGAACTAACTAATTCGATACGAAAATATTTCTCTTATATTTTTTTTAGTTCGGATTCGTATTTCTATTGGAAATGTTATTTGTTATTAATGATTTAATATGTTACTAGAAGAAAATTACATGACGATTGTGGTCTCTATAATTTACTGATCTAAAATTGTTGTTATCATCTAAAAAAAAAATAATCACTGAAGATTTTGCTAAGCGCAAAACTTGAAGATGGCTGAACTAATTTGAGGTTTTGTTATGTTTAATCTTAGACTCTGCGTTGGTTTTTATGGAGAGAGAAATTATAAAATTTAGTTTTATTTAGTACTGATGTTTCTGTTCCGAAAAATCAAACAGTCTCTATTGTCTAGTATAGCAAAATGTTCCATGTTGGTATGTAACTACTTAAAAGGTAGACTAATAAAATTTGATATTCAGGCGAAACAAAGTTCGCGGAGGCAGCTAGTTAAAAATAAAATTAATTAATTGACAAATTATAATTACAAACTAACGAGAGCATATTTGTGTTAAAAAAATTAAATTTTCATAATTTTCCTGCATTCATTAAAATCTGAACTCAATCAACAAGTTTTAAAATTTACATTAAATACGTAATATTTTTTTTATAGAAGTACAACTACGACTATGAGTGTAAATTATGCGGAATAATATTATATTTTTCTTCACAAGTTTTTAGTTTAACAGTCTATCTTTAATTAAGTTAAAATTTTCGGCAATAATAAACAATTATAATTTTCATGTTGCCTATTATTTTAATAACGACATAAGTGCACTGTATTATATGATTAAATACACTTTTTACAATTAAAACGCGTTTAATATATCATAAATCTAAAAAAAATGTTTTGTGTGAAAGAGTACATACACGCTGACAGCATAAAATAATTTTCTAATAGTGCGGAGTGCATTTGCAAACATTTTGAACTAGTATTATTTTTTTAATACAAATAGAATTCGTTTTTATATCACCTAAATAGAAAACGTACTTGACTTTCATGGTGATACTCAATATTCTTTTCAAACTACAATGTCAAGTCTAAGAATTGCCCTTGTTCATACAAAGTTTCGATAACTAGATCTCTCCAGAAACAGCACACGTTGAGCTCAGAATTTAATTTAAAGTCCGATATTGTGAAGTTTAAGCATCCTTACAAGTTTAGGCGTCAAATATATCGGGTTTAAAGCATCCATACTAAAATATTCCCGTATTAAACTGTGATAAATTATTTTTGACCGTATGGAAATGTAAATATAAATATTTATTATTTAGTAATTGAGATGCATATTGTAAAACTACAGGAGGGCGTATCCCTGAAATAAATGGCCGTGATAAGGGGGCCGCTAGTTATTAAGTTGGGATAAAGTCTAGGTCATAGTAAGTATGAACGTGTAATAAAATCTCTTTCGCTATACTATTTGTATCTGGCTGGTTTTAAAGTTTAAAGAATATAATTCCAAATTAGAATTAGGAAAATGTGTGATTTTTATTTATTTTTCGTACTGTCAAGATGAGTGAATCTAATGAAATTCGATACATTTTAAAATTTTACTACAAAAAAAGTAAAAACGCAGCGCAAGCCGCGCAAAAAATTTTGGCTGCATTTTTTAATTTGGTTTAAGCGTTTTCAATCCGGAAATTTTGATGTCAAACGTCGCTCTGGTTGCAATATTACGGATAAAATGTATGCCAGTTTTGTAAAAGTGGAGCACGATCGGCATATCAGTAGTAACGACGTAGCTGAAGTACTGGGAATTGGCGCCAAAATACTTTTAGCGCATTTGAAAAAAACTTGGTACACAAAAAAGCTAGATATTTGGGAGCTCACTGAAAGAAACCTAATGAACTTTGTACTTATTTGTGATTCTCTAATACGACGTAATGAAACCAAACCATTTTTGAAGAAGCTTAAAACTGGCGATAAAAAGAAGATCACGTACGTGTGAGTAGAACGTGTGAAAAAGGAATAATACCCTTCCAGTCCCACCGTGTGGTGGGATTATGAGCTGTGACCACCAGGCAGGACCATCGACTCTGAACTCTACTGCAAACAACTGATGAGATTAAAGCAACAAGTTGAGAGAAAGCGGCCGGAATTAATCAACAGAAGGGGTGTGGTATTTCATCATGATAACGCTCGACATCGCTCGCTCGCTCACACATCTTTAGCCACTCAGCAAAAATTAAGAGAGCTTGGCTGGGTGGTGTTAATGCATCCGCTCTATACAGCGATGATGCATTAACACCACCAGACCTTGCACCTGTCTCGGTCTCTTCAGAATTATTTAGGCAGTGTCAGGTTAACATCACGAGAGTACTGCCAAAACCTAAAATTTCTATAGCAATGGGATCATGTCGCTACCTACAAAATGGCAAAATGTTATCGAACAAAATGGTACCTACATACTTTAGTTAAATGTAAAGAAACTATATTAAAAAAAATGTTGTGAATTTTCTTAAAAAATGCGAAGAAACTTTTTCACCGACCCATTACATAAAATAATATCACGACAATTATATACAATATTCTATTGATAACACTTGGACTTAAGGCACGGAGGTAGGCTTAACGAAAACCTTCTACTATTTTTTATTATATCAATAAAAGATATTTAAGACCACTTTGTTTTTAATTCAGTCTAAATCTATGTTTAATTTTAAGTTTTTAGTAATGCGGTCACATGATAGCCCAATCAGCTCTCAAATCAATAAAACACGTGCAAAAGTATGTTAGCTCCATACTTTATTAAGGGGTTGCAGAACTTCAAACACCTTATCATAGAACATACGAGATAAAATATTTTTAAGTGGTTATTAGCTCAGAATATCCCGGGAGATATCTAACAATTAGAAAGTAAATAGCGTTCCAGATAGCGAAGATAATGTTCCATAAAAAAATACAACGTAACAAGAATACGAGGGTCCGTCTTAATATAAAATTCCTTCGCTTATTTCACTTAAGAGATTCTCTATTACTAGCTACAACCCGGATGTTACCGTGTCAATAGAATTCTCAAATGTAAAAATATTGACCATGTCTGTCAGTGGGATTCACAGCTCTGAAAGTGGACTGGGCTGGCATGACACTTTATTTTATGCGCTTACTGGTAATCTCTTGTTTGAAGATATAGTTCCAGAGCACTTTGAATTTGACTCGAACGATTCTACATATAGAGTTAGAGAGAACTAAATCTAAAGATTTGCACAAAACTTCGCTGCAACTGCGCTGCTTTTGAAGAACATGAATAAGTTATGAAATAAACTTATACTTGTAAAATAATTTTTAATATAAAACAATTAAGAACTTATACTATATTCAATGATAGAAGCATATTTATTTAGTGTTTATAAATAAATTACTAATTTAAATTAAATTATATTTTATGAAATTTGTATATGTAACTACACATATAAAGGAATTATTTTAATAAAATAGATCGGTTGTCATATTGAGTATAAGGCATTTTATGGAGGTTCCTAAATAAAGTGTGTCTAGTGTAAAAATTCTCAAGGGTATTTTTATGTTGGGACCGACCCGTGATACGAAAATTCGCATATTTAAATTTAATGAAATTAGTACTAACCGCTTACGTGGTATTGTTTGTTTGGTTTGTTAGCTTCGAGTTTTGGGATTAAATTGCAGGGTATATGTACGTTTGTTTTAATTAAGTTTTATTGCAAGAAACTAAATTAATCATATATAAAATATAATATTTTTTCAACAAACGGGTAGTGAAAATAGATTAATGTTAGAATTTGGACTCGAATATTAAAATTATGTATCACTATAAAGAAAATATGCAACGCGGATAATTGTATTAGCAATTACTTATTATACACATCACTTTAAAAAAAACTTCTAATTATATAATTATAATATTATACTATTAAAAATGGATATTATACTATTTAAGAACGATAGAACTACACAGCCAGAGTACAAACCATTGACCCAGTAACAAACACAAAAAAGTAGAACAGTAAAAAATTCATAAATAATAAAAAATACCATATACGACCGAAAATGAGCTATAATATATACTAGAAGTTTAAAATGCTGGATATTATACACTTCACTTTAAAAAAATCCTCTAATTATATAATTATAATATTATACTATTAAAAAAAAGATATTATACTATTTAAGAACGATAGAAATACACAACCAGAGTACAAAACATTGACCCGGTAACAAACACAAAAAGTAGAACAGTAAAAAATTCATAAATAATAAAAAATACCATACACGACCGAAAATGAGCTATAATATATACTAGAAGTTTAAAATACTGGATACGAAATTAAGTTTACAAAACAATACAAACTAAGTATCTATAAGACTAGAGTTCATAACGCTCTAATATTGTATGGGGAATGATATATAGGGATCTCGTACATAAAACTTGCTGATTTAAGGGAATCTGAACCAAAAGAAAATATTAGAACGATATGCGCTCAAAGGTCAACTATAAGGTAGAGAAATGGAAAAACAACACATTTTGCTGATCTCAGTTAATAGGGGCAAGTTGATTTAGGGAATTAATTTTGAATTGATTTCACTCAAAATAGGTTAGTAAAAGGTAGTTTATTTTTTAAAAGTTTACCTTCAAACTTTCACTAGCTAGAACCCTTTTTTTTTAATAAAACTTGTGATTTTTGAATATTTACATTAGGAAAGTCAAAATGGCAAAATTTAAGTACTATGGTAATCACCTGTACTGAGCAATGTTAGCCTAGTTGGGTGACTCTCTCAGGGTAAGATACCAAGTCGAGACTTCAATAAAGACTTTAATAAAATTCTGAATATAAGATACCTTGTATGCCCACAGAATCAATGGAATTTACTATTCATGTGCGCCACGACTTTCTCAAATAAGAAAGACTTGAGGAGGAAACTGGCATGTTACACAGTATACGTACGAAGTACATGCTTGAATTTCGATCCAAATAAGCCTTTAAAAAAATTATGGTCACCATTCCATTGGACATTTCGAGAATTTCTAAATAAACTAGAGTATATGACTGAGGCAGAAATTTTACCTCAAAGCAGTACAGTCGGTCGATACCAAACGTATCAATATACGATGGTATATCGTACGCGGTATATATATAATTGGTCAAGTTGCACGGCACTACTTTTGGTTTCCTTTTTTTTATCTAATTTTGTTCAAACACTAGATTTGCAGAATAGTTTACGCATGCAGTATGATAACGCCCGTTTGCTCAATCATTTAAAAAAGTAATTATCCGCTATCATTACACATTGTTTGTAAAAATAGTAGGTAATTAAAGTTTTAATATACATAGCTGTGTACCTAAGAGGATCGGACGGTTATTAATCACTTGCTTCAGACACTTCACTTAGCTTTTCTTTTTCAAGTCTTGATTAAAGTGACTCGTGAAAATTAAAATCATAAACAAGGTTTTGCACGCCGTCTTTCTTACTAAACAAGTATTTATATTGATTTCTTATAATTTAGGAAACATATAATGTTAAAAATAAAACACTGTTATGCTTTAACTAACATTTTTGTCGTATCCCATATAATAAATGTATATTAGTTTATGGATTCTAAAAGGCGCTTTCTGATAAGTGACAAATAGCATCGAGATCTCTTTCTGGAAAAAACTACGCCTTGAATTGTAAAGCTAATTTTAAAATAACCAGAAGAATGCCATATATAAAGTATGTGGTTTGTTTTAACCGGACATTTTACATTAACATTTATTTTTAAAGTAACAACCACAAGCACTAATCACTTCTATTTATTGATTACCAGCCCCCGCCTACTTCATTTTGCCTTAATGTGTTTTTTAGTTAGCCATTTTTTCTATGGTCGTCGCTATAAATATCTAAAAAATTACTCTAATTGTTCCAGTCTTCGAGTTTTGCGCCTAGCAACATATTTTGCGATATAATTTTATTCATATATATTAATAAGGCTTAGAATAAATTAAATATGATTGGGACTTTTATATTTGAGATAAGTTTAATATATTCTATAAAGTATTGGATTTTAGATTGTACACATTTGAAATACGAAATATGTTTCACATATTGTTCCACAATTCTCATATGAAGACGCGCTATAACACAATCTTAGATATATAAACGTGGTATAACTGTGTTCCTAGAAGGGAGTTACATATTCCTTAGCAGACACTCACTTTATTGATGTCTGTTTTTTTACTATTGTCTTTTGTCGCCGTGACCACGCACGCTGTTTAAAATTAAAATTACGTAACATAATTAAAAGTTTATAATAATACATAGCTACAATCCGGTAAAAATATCCGGTAGATGCCTATGTGTTTTTATAGAACAAAAAAAAGAAAAGATTTGAAATGTATTAAAGGGTTTACACTGCTTATTCAAGATTTAAAGTTATTTATATTATGTTAGAATAGTTTACGGTCACATTTGAGTATAACAAACTATGTTGTAATCTAAACCGTTCCGTTACAATAACACGTCAATATCTCATATACCATGTTTTATTTTTATACACACTTGTTCGTTATCAATATCATTCAAGGATACATTATGGCATCATATTCCCTATTTATGTGCTCCATACGAAATGAAAACGTTTTACATATAGTTATATAAAAAACAAGATACAACGTTTTCAATTTACTTCGGATATCTATTAGTTTAAAAAAACTTTAGTAAGTTTTTATTTTCTGTGGAGTATGATAATGTTAGTTTTTGACAGTTTTGGGTAAACACGAATGATATGGATTGATTCCGTTTCGTTTCAAATCCCGTGAAGCGCGCGGGCTTCACAGTTTTCCATATATGTATTCGTAATTCTGTAATAATATTCTATTACATTGACTATTCGATTTGAGTCTACTAGCGCTAGGTAACTCTTTTTAAAGCAACCAATAAGTTTATCACAAATACGCATAGTCTTTTGTTAACATAGCTTTTACACATTAAGAAAAACATTTTTTGAACAGATTGAAGCTATGTATTATTATTAAAAACTTACAATTATTTAAAAAAATGTTTTTCACAAATACGCATATAATTTTTAATGAACATTTTTGGAGCTTTATTGCACAGGATGCGAGATGTTAAAAATTTAACAGCTCCTGAGTACTCTTAAAATATTTTATGATGTTGCGGATGGATCACTGTTTATTTCTTACATTGTTGGACGCTTTTAGACCTTGCGGTTGAAGAATAACATCGGTTAAACTGTATATTTTAATTTAAAAAAATCAACAGCTGGCCGCTGCGTAGCTGAACGCATCTTAGAGTCAGAGAATCGGAACGGGTTGTTTCAACGTGGAAATTAAAATCAAACAATAAAATTGTGACATTTGATCTCGCAAATGTGTTAGAATAACTCAAGACTGGGCTAAGAAGAAGTCAAAGTAAGCCTTGGTGGGTAGATTAATATTTTTTCATAAGCCTACCCTCACTTGCTAAGGAAAGGCTACGTCCTATGTACGATGCGTTAAACAACTATTTATTAAGGTGGACTTCCAGTGTCGCTGGAGCACTTCAACCAACCTTTGCCACATTTTCTCACCCGTGACACTTGAATGCCGAGTATCATCAATCATTCTTTACAGTTCACTAAATCATTCAACTTCTTTATAATTTATAAGGCATTGAATTAACGTTTTTCATTCATATGAGTGTTCGTAGATGAAATCTCGTTACAATTCATACGAACGGAGTCAAAGCTTATTCAAATTCTATTCGTTTCTCTAACTTATGTATTTACATAAATTATGAACCGTGATTCTGCAAACGAAATTTAACCCTTACTGTAAATTATATTTTCTTCATATACCAATAAAGCGTTACGCGAGTATTATATATTAACTCATAGATTTCACCATTTATTAATAAATATAAATTAAAACATAACATTGATGTTTAACAACGTAATAGCAAAATTTATAAAAAGCAAGAATTTGTATGTTTGTTACAGAAAAACTGCTAAACCAATTAAACAAATTACAAGCTACACTACCAGTAACAGATTTTGTTTTAAATAATTCTAGAGGTGGAATTATTTATTAAATTGATTATTAAAGAGTGCTAAGTAGCAAAATGGAATTAAAGTCATTTAAAGAAAGAGTTTTCCATTTAGTTGGTTGGTTGACTAACCTAAAATAAATTCTATTTTGATCTATTTGATTTGGTCTATTAAATTTAGATTGTTATAACCTAACTGCGCCAGTGACAACGATACCAACTTTTTGTATGGATTTTGATATACTTCTTTCGTAGCGCTGATGAAACAACTTTGCGATCGTGCGGTACAACAAAAGAATGAAACGTCGAATTGATTTCCTCTTCATTTCCTACTTTGCTTTTTTATAAACTAGATTGTTATAACCTAACTGCGCCAGTGACAACGATACCAACTTTTTGTATGGATTTTGATATACTTCTTTCGTAGCGCTGATGAAGCAACTTTGCGATCGTGCGGTACAAAAAAGAATTACACGTCGAATTGATTTCCTCTTCATTTCCTACTTTGCTTTTTTATAAACTAGATTGTTATAACCTGACTGCGCCAGTGACAGCGATACAAACTTTTTGTATGGACTTTGATATACTTCTTTCAATAACCGTACCGCTGATGAAGCAACTTTGCGATCGTGCGGTACAAAATAGAATAAGACGTCGCATTGATATCCTCCTAATTTCCTACTTTGCTTTTTTATAAACTCAATATTTCACTCGAGATTGCTATTGGGATTAAAATTGTTTCTCATGGTTTAAAAGCCCAAAATTGTTTGAACATTAAGATTTATATAAATCCTTATCAATTTGGTGTATTGGACCAGTACTTAAATAATTATCAGCATTTATATAAAAATGCTTAAGATATCAGTTCAAAACGAACTGTGTTGCATAATTATAATAAATTTATATAAAAGCGCGCTTACTCTATCGAAAAGTAAAAGCTTAAAGATTAGCCTTTAAAATCTCCAGGTTGAACACAGCAGTTTGGTATCTCATAAGTGAAGTGAAATTTTAGGATTTTCAATTGAATTTAGATCTTAAAAACATACTATAGACGAAGTACAATTAACATAATGTAGCTCTGAGACCATGATTAAATATTACTTTTGAAAAGTTAATTTTTGTAAAATTATACAAATTTAATGTAAACTGTTACGTAGCAAGCAAATGGTACTCCCAATTTCCGTGAAAATTTTACGCTAAGGGATGCGCAATAAAAAGACTTTCAATTTAAAAGGAGCGCTATAAAAATTCACAAATTATTCAGTCGCAAGTGACTCAACCTGAGGTTTCTTAATATACTTTACGACTACAACATTTTTGTTCATATATTTTGACGTTATAATCTGTGTTTATTGTAAAGAACGTTGAACTACTAACATTTAGGCATTACGACGTGGCCAAATGATAGAAATGTGACTGACACCGTAGTTTCAACTATGTAAAAAAAGGTAACAATGGTAATGGTAAAAAAGGGGCTGTTCACGCCATCCAGTTACCTATAGTCCTCTCTGTTCACATTTTCTATCCTTACCGCACCAATTCCCTAAAAACCACTCTTTCTCTTTTACTATCTTGAAGTGTAGGAGGAGGGGATCATTCTACATGTTCCTGTGCCTTAGAGAAGAGTAAACCGCCGACGCGAGGTCACGCGTGTGCTTACGCTTGCGCTTCGTTTGCTTACTCTTCCGCTATTTTGTGCTTATATTTTTATTTGTGGTCTTCTCCCACGGACACGGCTGAAGAGACTGAGGACTATAGGTGAGTGGTGTTTCCATATTATTGCGCCGCATTCCACTTACCCCTCGGCCTACTTTTCTTTGTCTTCGCCGCTACAGGGGCTATACATACAAAGTTTTATAAGGAGCTGTTTAAATTCCTTTTAACACAAAAAATTTTGATGATTCAATGATAATTATATATCAGATTAAATAAACAGATATAGAAAAATTTATTGAAGAGAGAAAATATTCATTGTTAACGTGATCGTTGTACAACATGTGATATTCGCGCGCCATTAATTTTCTAAACTCCTCGTAGTAACAGTACTTCTTTAGACTACTATTTTACTATATATTATTATATAATATTCCTCATTGTAAGGTGCCCTGCTAGTGTTATCTCTCCACTTTGTTCGATTTGCGATCTACGCCGCGGCTTTTTGCCTGCCACCTTGCTGACGACAACACACCTGTCCGAGTTATCTAGTTCCCGGAGGTTGATATGACCAAAGTGAATTACAAGTCTTCTGTTGTATGTTGTTGAGAGTCTCGTGCCAGCTCTGAGTTGATCCAAATAATAAAGAACATTTATTATAATAATGTTGTTTTTTATTCCTCATTGCCTTATCTTCCTTAAGTGTTATTGACCTTCCTTAAGTTAGTCCAGCTTATTGAAATCCTCTCTAAGCGTGGATTTTTCTACTCCATACGTGCTATTACTTGAATATCTAGACTATTTTAGAGCGCTCTCTTTTTCTTCTTCCCATTGGTCCTTTCCATACAGTTGTTATAAAGTCCTGTATCATTATTATCAGTCCCTATTACCACTTCTTTTTTAGGTCTTTTAGCTATTTTTCGCATTTGACATTTTATTTTTAGTATTTCAAATCCAGCAGTGATTAGATTTTGTAAAATTATTCACAGATTGCAAAACCGTAAACAGCTACTGTTTACAGAGAATTTGTATCAGAAACATTGCGACACTGATAAACGATATTTGGTATTCCACACTTGTGTCGTCCAATTTAAAATCTTTTATTTTACGTAGAAAGGTACTTAAAATAATACTTAAAAATTACTTCACTTACAATAGTGCGGCAAAAATAATAGGGTTTACGAGTTCTTTTACTAGAATATGAGATTTAAAAAAATTTGTTTAACAGTCTGCTCTAAAATAAGAAATGGTTTTGAATGATTTTTAAACATTATAAGGCTATGTTTCATTGACTTTTTTTTCGAATTACATTAAGAAGGTTGTTAAACAATATTTAAATAGTTTAAAACACATTACGTTAGTATTTTACTATTGCGTATTTCAAATAATTATTTATTAAAAATATAAATTAGCTAAACAATAATATTATAATTAAGAATTATTAAGCGACATAAAGTATAAAATACTTACATAGAAATTTTTACGAAAAGAATTTATTAAACTAATTATTTTCCCTTTAGGCGGCCCCCATTGCATTTCAATAGAAATGTTAATTTGAGGAATACGCTATAAGGAAACCGTTCTATGGACAACGACTACAATTAAAGTAACAATATTTTTAATAAAAATGATTCTAGCCTGCTATTTGAAATTGTTTCAGACACAAAAAGCTCATCTTCAACAAAAAATCAAAATTCTTGCTCTAAGGATTTAAAATGCAAATAAATTTTGTACCCCGTTTCTTAGACGGTATTGGGTTATTCCAACTAATTACCTTTCTTTGGACGTTTGAACGGCTAACAGCCGTAACACTTAGATCTTCCATTTCGCTTCTAAAGAATGAAAGTCAAGATATTAGGTTTGTCCTTTGTATATTTTTGTTATATATATTTGTCTCTGTTATTTATTGCCTATGAAGTGCAAATAGACTAAACGAAATGCATTAGTTATTTCAGTGGCTGTATTTATCAGTGTGTGCAGTCGTATTCCCTTAATATTGTCATATTTAACATTGAGCTTGCAGAGAGCAGCTCGGTATAATCAACAGAATAGGAGCATTTCTGTTCAGAGCACACCTACCAAAACCTATAATTAATGTAAAAATGTATGCAGACATACAATGATTCTGTTGCTTAATTGTTTTTTTAATACACTTGTATTATCATTATTAGTGCCAAATTGCCATTGTTGTTTTATAATTGGAGTTCAATAGTTCGGTAATAGAAAAATAATTCCACTAACAATAATAACAAATTATATTTCAACAAATCGGTACTTACGTTAAGGGCGATTATAAAGAAGTCCAGAGTGAAGAGAAATGATGTTATTGGGTTGAAGTTGAACTGAAACGAAACAAAAAGTCTGTCAAAAACACTTCCCATAACGGCCTAAGCCTTTTTAAACAATATCGAAGTTAACATTATATTACTTTAGAAAATATGTATGATATCCAAGCCAGATTTTGCGACTGTATTAGAATTAGAAGTAAACAGTCTATCATGTCTCATAAACGTAATTACGTTTCTAGTTTCTGATATAACAAGTGATACTGTAACTTTAAACTCGAAACAATTATTTCTTTGAAGCCCGGAGGCTGATAAAAGCATTGAATTCCTCTAATGAGATATGGAAGCGATATTTTTTAACGTTATTATTTGTTATCTTATTTTGGTATAGTATTACTTGTTTGGGGACGTTTGCCATTTCTTCTATAATTGCGTCTGTGTTCAATTTATATTTGACAGACGCATCAGCTCGACCATTCGTATGATTTCAAATAATTTTTGGTTTGGATCAAAGAGTGGCTTTATCTATGCCAAAATTAAATGATATAATCTATAATTATTAAGGTAGAAATATTAGGTCAAAGATAAACGAAACGTGAGGCCGGTTATAAATTCTCACTGTGAAAAAGTTATGAAATGGGAAGGAGTATGTTTGATCATTGTTTGTAGCAAATAGTATGCTGAAATCTTCTAAAAATTATGATCACAGAGCTGGAGAGAAAAAGTCACAAGGTATGGCTAACGAGGAAAACCTCCAGAAATAAAGCATTGACGAATGCAGACGATATTGTTATTGTAAACGGAGATGCAATTGAATACACACACCTGAGCCAACAAATCTAACCCACTGATATTATGCCAAAATAAATACACATGGAAATGATATTGGGGGCTTAAGGAAGTAATGATGAACACTGAAAGCTATATAACACCTACATAGTCTTAACAGCTGTCTTACCTGGGCACTCACAAAAGTGGAAAACAGGAAACTGAAGACATGCCAGACGGCGATGGAAAGAAGCATGCTAAATATCAGGAAGTCATAGAATCAATAATAAAAGCATTAAGAACCGCACGAAAATTGAAGACGTTACAACGAGGATACCAACACTAAAATGGAAATGGGCTGGTCAAATGGAACAAAAAAATCATATATGCGGGTACCCAAGAAATAAGAAAAGATAAGGAGGTAGATAGTTTCGAAGGTAGGATGACGAAATGAAAACCGTAACTGGGAAAACAGGACAAAGAATCAGAGCAGAGTGGAAAGAAATGCAGAAGGCACTTGCCAAAGTTGGGCAAACAGATGGATTGTCTGTGTCACCGACTCACTAGAGTTTAAGATTAAATTTAAGTTAGAAATCTGTCTGAATAATGGCTAAATATATCATTTTTTTTAAAGAATGTATGAACATTATATTATCTGATTATACTACTATTTCAATTTAATAAAATATTTATATCTCCTTTTAATATTTTAAGATTTGTTATACTGAATTACTAAATCACGAATGTGTTTCTTGTAAGCTATTACATTATACATGAATATTTTGAAACAGTCAGATTAACTGTGAAGAAACAATTAGAATTAGAATGATAATCGTTGAGTACAATTATTTTTATTCAAAATTCGAACATAATCGCGGACACTTTCGTGTAGAAGTCGTGTCCACTAATTTGTTCTCAAACACAATTAAAAAAATATTTGAATACTTACTTGTTCAATACTTACAGTTTGCAAGTAAAATAGATAGCATACGTTGATCAGCTCAACGAGGGTTTCCAATCCCATAGACACAATCCAAGGTAGAAGCATAAATTTGATATCCTGCAATTAATTATACATATTTTATCAATACAGTGTTTCTAGTATTACTTTTAAAGGGAATAAACGTAAACATTTCTTAAGTTATATCTCTACTATTTGTCCGAATTTATAATATATGTGAAATAGTAAAAAAATCCAAAGGATTTAAGGAGGTCTTATATATTATATATAAATGAATCCATGATGCAACGAATTTTCGTAATTTGGGCTAGACTGCCCAGTAAAAATAAGACTAACAGTAAAAATAAGGAAATTATTTTGATAGTCGAATAGTGATTCGTGTTCTTAATATATTTATTAACTGTGTTTGTTGATTATCGTGCAAGCGGATCTAACACAAGGCCCAATTATATTTATACGTATAAAATAAAAATGGTAATAAAGAATTTTTATGTTTAGCTGGATTTAAAATATATTCTAGTGCTTGTCCAATCAATAACTAGAGTAACGGGTTTTCATATGTTTTATGTATTGCTATAAAGTTTTAGTAGTGACCCAGCTCGGACGTGCTTACAAAGACATCAACCTACAGCCTATAGTATATAGCGCATACCAGTATAATCTATGTTTAACTCTAACTTTAATTGTTGGGATTGTTCATAGTTGAGGTGATATATATTATAATAGAAGTGCAGAAATAAATGATACCAGTTTGAAACCCAGAATGTGTACCAAGGATCTTAGCAAGCAACTAGTAGTAACTAGTAAGTAATAACACTTTTTTAAAAGGTATTTTAGTAATATTATAAAAATGACACGTGTGACATGGTGTGATATAAAATAGTTCTTACAAACTTTATACATTATATACCACCCACTTTTAATTGACCCCCTTAGTCGCCAAAAGTAAATCGATCCCGTCGGTTATACGTGTGTGACACTGTTAATGCGGTACTTTGTATAACTATATAGGATTAAAACTTATAAGAAAAATGTGAGTTTTGTAATAAATTTTAAAATACCTTATACACTCCCACCATGAGTACGACACAAGAGATGAGGCCCAAACTGCTGCATGCCAGAAGCGTGATGTTAAGAGACACTGTTACTGTAACAAAAAAAAATTAAAATTAATTCAACCATATTATATATATGTCGCAGAAAAGTAGTTAAATCAGAGTTAATTAAAAGTCGATACTCAATCAAGTCGCTAAAGTTCCGTCAGACAAGTGAGTGAACGAAACGGTTAACGAATTTCCAAAACGTTAGGGATCAAGACTAACCTGACCTAACCACTTACAATAAAGCAAAACATGGAATTTCCAAGCTCTCAGTGCTTCACGATCACACCGAAATAACAATAACAAATGAAATAATCATAATCATTGTTAATCAACCGAAATCCAGCATGGCTTTCGGTCAGACAGATAGTTAAACGTTTTCGACGCTGCTTTATTTAAATCAAAATGCTAGCGACTTTATTGAATTTAATTAACTGTGTAGAGATTCAATTAACTTTCTGATTTAACTACTTTACTGCGACATATATACGTTATATTATAAATGTCCTCTCCAGATTTGTGTGGACATTTCAAACTCTAGTCTTGTTTGTGATTTTGATGAAACTGTGACTTGCTCCCTGGTTTATCTGATTTAATCGATTTGAGTTTTCGAGGTGACCGCATATATATACTTACGGAATTAAACACAGCTTTGCGGTAAAATTAAATCATTATGCCTAAATATTAGTCTATTTCAATTATATCACATACATAAAATTGATGTTTTCCAAAAAGAAATTTATTTGAAATTCACAAGAAGGCTTATTGCATGCCATGAAAACTAAGCATCAGAAAGACTTAAACTGTTTCTCATTATGTGAACGAAGGCATGAGATTTTTTTCTGAATAGTTTACTAGTTAAATAAACCAATTTCCTTTTTTATTTATTTATTTACACTTCGTTACACTACAATATAAAAAAAATTGAACAAAATTAAATCAAAAGAAGCGGCCAACTGGCGGCCTTATCGCTTTCGAGCGATCTCTTCCAGGCAACCACTGTGAGTAAAGAAAAATGTATTAAATTACATAAGATAGGCAAGTGTTGTGCTATTTTCGATTATTGACGAACTGTTGAAGGATACCTTAAAATATGTATATTATTATATATAAAGCTACGTGTTAGTTGTCTACAGAAGCATTCGAAGCAGATATACGAGTTTGAGTTTAATAATTAATAAAATTTCGTATGGGATAGTACAACAATTTAGTATGGTGAAGCCCACGTATTGTATAAATGTCCAACGCAGTGGTCTATTACGCGTGGGCAATGACAGAGCTTTAAAGCGAGTTCGAAGCGAGGTTCGAAGTTTCCATTACGAAAACCGTATTTATCAGAAAATCACCCAATCCAGTAACTGCAGTAGGTAACCTGCAGTATAATAGAAGTGCTTGATACATTTGGTGGTGAAAAGGTAAAACATCCATAAGTCATCAAAACTAATTGATCATAAAGTATTGTTTGAAACTCGTATCACAGCTTGTAAGAGCGTAAACGATGGGTAATATTACGTGATGTATCCATGAGGGAAATGAACTTTTTTATATTATAAGGTTATTTTCATATTTTATCCACGGGTAGCATCGATTTCCAGGTCACTGGCGTGCATGACACTCATTGACTAAGTTGATTTATAGCTATTGTATGTTAAAAATACGCTTTATTAATGAAACTTATAAATACTGTATTATGCGTATTTCATTTCTAAATTACGTTCACTATAGTAAAACGAGAAGGCTTATTTGTAAGTAAAAATAAATCCGAAAATATGTTGCTAAGCGCTTTGCGGTCATGCGGACGGCTAAACCAAATCGAGTTTTATTTTTTCATTGTGCTCTGAGGAAAAAATGCCGTTATGATGAAAAAAGGACATTTTTCGGAGGCCTATATGTAAAAAGAGTTCTTACTGAAAAAAATAAAAACAAGAATTCGATTTTTTTATAATTTATAAGTATATTCAATTCATTATAGAAGGAAATTAAAAGTGGATTATAATTGTGACTATTATAATTATTTCAAAATATAAAATCAATATGTTTACGATTCATAAGTACATGCGATGTAATTTGTAACAAAATCGGGCTATTCCTTTAGCAAGATTTGTAACTGACACTATCTAAATGGATTCCGATTACCGACGGGGATGTTCCCTTAAAACTTTTAACTGTTAAAATCTTATTTTAGGCGAATAAACTTCCTAACCTTTATTTTAATTGGTCATTTGTTCCAAAAGGTATTTGCAATTTTCCCTTTTAATTGCTTTATCTAACTTATTTTCTCACGTACGTATAGCTAGTATTGTTCCTTATTAATTGTTAAATTAGGATTTGTTAAGTGCGTGATTTTACTATTATAAGATGATAAGAATGAATACAATTATTTTATATACAGCTTAGTTAACGATGAATTAGTTATACATCCGATAGATACCCAAATGTTGTTATTTCCTAAATTTATCAGTTAAATAGCAGTTTAATAATGAGCGTGACCAACCGACTCACTGCAGTAACTAACACGGATAACTACTTCTTACGAATTTATATTTCAAATGCCGAGATTTTAGTTCATTTAAACAAATTTCACGCTAACGATACAAATCCATTTTTTCTTCTTATAAAAGATTTTTGTCGATTTCTCGCCCTTTTTCTTTTATACTACACAAAACAATTAAATTGTAATCTGGTAACAAAAGAAGCTTGTCAGAAAAGGTACAAGACCAAGGGTCCAGTTGTTGTTGATTTATTAAATTAAAGCAATTGCTCCTACTTATTAGAATTGACATCGATCAGACTCGACATTCGATAGAGAACCAGACAATTGCACTTTTTTATCAAATTTTAACCCAATTGTTATTTCTCAGCAATTGCAACCCTTAAATTTTGATATATAGTGACAAAGTAGAGGGCACCAGACCTCGAGGCTGATCCCTTTCTCGCTGGACCGATCAAGTAAAGGCCCTTAAGTGTCTTACCATCACCCAAGCGCAAAGGCTTGCCGAAAACAGGGAAGAGTAAAGGAAGTTGTGCGGCGCCACTAACACGACCTTCAGAAATGAAGATTGTGACTGATGAAGATTCATAAAACAGAATCCGTTTTGAACAAATTTATCGGTTTCTTATAGTCCCAAAACCCTTGTATATAATGAATTACAAATTAATTAAGAATACTTTTCCATTTATATTTATGCCCCTGTACATCACACATATCAAAATTAAATATTTATTAAAGTATGATAGAAAACGGATATACACGTGTGAAAATTTCATGAGAACTTAAGAAGGCTCAGCGCTAACCGTATCCATGTAACTTCCTCACAATCGAGTAGGCCGCAGCACCACAATCCGTCAAGCCTCCGCGGATATACAATGTTAATACTTAAATAGCAATTAGGTAGTAATTAAATGTAAGTTTATTAATTTTGTACAACTAATAAGCAAAATATTCATTCCATACAGCATCACTTTCACTAATTAATTAATAAAATAAATGGACAGCCATATATGTGACTTTGATCATTTTCTTTTATATAGAAGTAGGTGATTTTCTTTCCAGACTTATAACTTATATTTGCGTTTTCAAAATATTGCATATTACGGGTTATCATGCCACAGGTACGGACCATCTTTGTAAGAGGCATATAGAGAGATATGGCCTCCGTAAGAACTATGCAAAAACAATTGTCTGGCACAGTTATGATACGACCTCACGACATCAATATATAAATAACTAAAATACTTTGATCATTTGTAATGTTTACTAAATCGTATGATAAATTTTACTTGAAATAATACATTAAATTTATCATAAATATTGATTATAATATTACACCTACAAGGCGACCTAATTATAAATAGCGAAGTTGAAACAAACCACAATATTTTCTGAAATTCTGAAAGCTAATTTAAAGTTGTTTAGTGTAAATTACTTGGAGGCTCTAGTATTTGGAAAATCAAAGTCAGTTCAAGGAATTCAAATTTAATTATCTTAGTTAAATTAATGAGATGAATATGAAGATGAGGAATTTATCTTTGTAAATACAGCTCGAATATCTTCATTAGCTGTAATAGAATAAATAATGATTTTAATTAATCTTTTATATTTTTAGATTATGAATATACTTTAAAGCTTATTTGATTTTTTTATTTAATATCTACCATTAAAAAATTCTTAAATATTACTTTGAAATTATTAATATTACAATGTTAATTAGATTAATCATAACATATATATAATAATATTAATACAGATTATAGAAACTAAAACCAGTTCTGTGGCTGGCTTTGTCCGGAAAAATTAATTATATTTCTCAAAGAAAAATGATTCTTTCTGCGGGGATTTCCTGTACACATAGTTAAAAATTTATAAGCGTTACAATGTGAGAAACAATATGAAGAAGTTGTGGTTTTTATGTTTAATATATTATTACAAGAAAACTTGTATCAAATTTTCATCATTTCACAGAAATGCGTGATTTTTTGTAGTGACTGTAGGCCGTCACTTCATTACTAGAATACACTTTCAAGAAATTTTAGAGTTGTCAATTAATTATTTAAAGAACCGTCTTGTCAATCAGCTACGGTATTTCATGCTCGGCTAGCTACTAGGCTTATAGGCTTATAGGCTTTTAGTAGTGGTTGGATCTATAATTAAATCATTATTTAATAGATTAATTAACTATCTCACTTAATAACAGATGAGCGTTTCACAGGGGTGAATACTATTGTAGAAATAGCTAAAATGTAGTTTTACAAAGTTCACCTTTGGAGATAGAAAATGACCAGTATATTGAAACAAAGTTTAGCGTGTGTCATCCACCGAACTTATATTAGCTAGAAGTTATTGGCTAAATTACTTTTGTTGAAGTATATACGAGTGGATAAATTCAGTATTTCGGTTTTATTAATATCCTAGATACCCTCAAATAGTTAAACATTGCATTACGTAAAACTTATTTAATGGAAATAATGGGTACCCATTTTTATTTACATTACATTTACAACAATCGTGGTCATTGAGAGACCAATCATTTCCGTTGCGTATTATTGAAATGTGTAGCATTCGTATGGACCACAGAATTAATTATTAATATTAATTTGTTAAAAAAAAGTATGGCGCTACAATGTTTTAGGCCCTATGTGTGTTTCGTTATCATTAGTTTTTTCAAAAAGGAAGGTAGGCCTTCTTTAACTGACACGCGCCAAATTTTTCGGTCTTATGTAAAAATCTAGTTTCGTCATGATGTTTTCCTTCACAGTACGATCGAGTGTGTGCGGGAATTTATAGACAGAAAATCTATTGGTCCATTCGTGTAGAGTCCGCGATTGGTACCTACTACCTTAAGGATGAAAGGCACATGCTGAAGCCACTTGGCCAACTGCTCTAAATTAAATAAGTAAGTAATATAATGGCCTAAAAACTATCGTTTTAGATATACGCACATACGGAATACACCCCCACACCTGTTCGTTCTTCGTAAGTGTAATCTTTGGTTAACCTACTTTCCTTATTGTTTCTACAGGCCGTATTCAAACCCAATTCCTATGTTGAATCAATGAGGTATAAAAAATATACTTACTTGGAGTTATTTTTTCCGGCTCGAGAAAGCTCTCCGATTCGGGTTCAGTCATTTGGCCGGATAGGTAGCGATGCTCAACGTCGATAAAGTGCCCCATCGTTACTATGGTTACCGCGAAGTATACCTGCATAATATTATCAAGATTAGGGACCTGTTACAAACGGCATGTCTCTTTAGGATAATTTATTGACCAATAAAACACCTATATGGTTTTAATTGGTAGGGATTCTCGTTTGCACAGTATTTTTGTTAGACTGTATTAGTACATTGTACATGACGGGAATAGTAAATTATTCTTAATGAACTGAGGTTAGTATCGCAGTTCCAGTGATAAGTAGTGCTATACTCGTACTACACTGAAATATGAACAAAAACTTTATTAGAAATACAATTAATCAATTCATTACGCACTTGATGATAAAAACTATTTTTTTTTATTTTTTATTAACAATTTGTTGCATTACAATATAAAAATTGAACATAGACAAATTAAAAAAAGGGCTGGCGGGCTTATCGCTTTCAAGCTATCTCTTCAGGCAACCACTGTTAGAATAGTAAAAAAATGTAGTAAAGTGTAGTTATTAAGACAAAACCAAACAGGAACAAAAAAAAACTAAACTAAAAAAAGGATACATGGAAAATAAAAAATAATTATCATATGATTTCTTGACCCATCACAGTTAGAAATGTGAAATCATACAACTATGAAACGCGTTCTTGGCGACGAGAGTGTTCCGCCACATTATCATAGTACTACGACGATTTTTTTTCATAAAATTGGATTAATAATAATTGTTAAACTCCAGTACGGCTACTAGGATCGTAAAAACACTATTTTCAGAAATATTCGATGTCATCTACACAATGAAAAGGAGGTTGTAGAATCGCCTAGCAATTTCCTCAGCGCTTATTTCGCTTCTAGTTCGTTTGAAAACGTACTCTTTCGTCATAAAACAAAAAATCTATGTACATTTCCAATATCACGTTTGCTTTGATACCGTCTATTTTACATTTTTTTGGCACAACAGAAAAAGTCTCGTACGTTACACTTTTGTCGATATTAAATTATACGATTTCAGGATTTTCTTTCTACAGTGGTATGGTTTTACGCGTGGGCTCTCGTGCAATTATTACACGATAGAATGGAGCAGGTGAAGTATAAAAAATATGTAGCAAAATTAATTATTTGAAGGCTTTGAAGTATGTATAAAAAGTGCTATTTTTTTTCAATAGGCATATTCATTGATATTTTTTGTGAAAAGAAGTGTTTCTCCGATCAATCGACCCCAAGACTTTCGACACATTATGTGCATTATCGACTACTAGGCAGTTACTCAAGCTGCTTCATAATTGAGAAGATAAATTGTTATAAAAAAAATCCTTGTTTTTGGCATAGGAGCGCAAATGAGCGCTGCCATTACAATTAGAGTTCCATAGCATAAACTTCGTCGCACCATTGCCTTATTATTATTGGCCTTTCTAAAAAAGAATCAGTTTTTATTATAAGTATGGCACGGTAAAATTTTTAGCGACCTTGCTACTGTGACGTCACGGTATAAGCTGCGAGTCAGCGTTCGAGGATTTATAAATGCGTTACGTCATCGCAGTAGCGAGTGAAGGAACGGAAATTTAAACAGACCCTAATCTTTCCAACGCTGTAATTATAATCCTTTATATCCGATAATACAAAAACTCTTTTGCAAAAGAACACGCATTGAACTTGCTCGCAATCGAAACTTTGCCAGTTTAATATTTTTATTTTTATGTGTTTTTCTCCAATTTGCAAATGATCTAAGCCTACATGACGGTATAAGTTACAAAAAAAAAAATACATATTATAATCAAGAACGGCATTTAGTCACGGAAACACTGAATTGTGACATTAATATTTTTATGTGATGCAGAATATTCATATGTAAAAGTAAATTCTGCAATATCCCAGATTTATTAGGTACGTTTCATAAATTTAACGAGCACTCTATCATAAATCTTACGCCTTTGAGACGCACCTAGCATTATTTACGGCTAATTTCAAGTAAATTACGATCGTGAGGTCTGCGAGGAAAAATTATTTCTGCGAATTAGTCTCTGTTTAGCTAAACATCTAAGAAAATATCATACAAAAAAACTAAGTTATACTTTTGTCATACAGAATATTAGATTACCGTATTTATACATAGTAACTATTTGACCGAAGGACACTTTTGACGTAATGCATTGTTTCTTCCCATTGGTTATGAAGTAAACGCAGCTCTTAAACAGAATTCATTATGATGTGGAAAAACTAAATTTTGACCTGGTTTGACCTAAGTCAATAAACCCCGTAAATTTAATTTAACTGAAACCATTGTTGAATAGTGATGGTTGAGCGAGTTAATCCGATAAAAGTATATTTGCAATAATTACAAGAGCCTACAAGTACAAACAACGGAAGGTGGTCGTAAAACCGCCTGCAAGGCTACCGCGTTACTTACACAGCGCTCTGTTCAATTGAAACCTTGTTATGGAGTGGCAATACCAGCCAATAACAATTTATGTAGTACCGGTACTGTACAGGTCTAGTGGTAATAACAAATGGTGGTATCTAAAAGAACAAGACTGGATTCAGTGATCTTTGAATGTACTAGTTACCCTAGATATCCTATCAATGCCATTAAACAGATGTTTTCTTTTTCGTTATATGAAGTGAAATATTCTATTTACAAGGATATTTCTTCTCCTAATAATATTAACATAATATTACGCACTGAGTAACACAGTTTTGCAGTTAGGGTGTAGTGTATGTTTGTTATTGAACTGTCTCAGGAGGCCAAGGTTTGTATGTTACGTCATGAATAGGGTGTCTGTAATTACTCCATAGCAATCTTCTCTTTGGAATATACGTATAAATTATATACGGTTTATGAGAGTTATTACGTTCTATAATGTATTAATTGTATTTTATCTTCGTAATTTATATTTAGATAGTATACGTAACATAAGTGATTTAATAAGAGGACCAACAGGCAGGATGTTAAATTACCATGGATACTGCCTTGCCTGGCCGGCCTTTAGAGCATCCTGTGTAAGTAAAATTTGATTTGCTTCGGAAATATTTCTATTTAAAATATCTTATAAGGGGTTCATAAAAAGTATATTCTTTTTGATTGTCTCTTATAATATACATTTGGTTAATTTTTATTTAGTACATATATATTATTTAAAGAAAATTTCGGAAAAAATAACACTAAAGGTATACATTGAGTGTATACATATAAATACACTTGTATATTCAATCGATCTCCTTGCATTTGCCTTTAAAATTTACGATAATATCTGGATACTGAGAGGAAACAAATATATCGCGAACTCATGATATCCATCTAGTGGAATGAAATCAATTTGCGATATGAATTTTGAAGACGTACTTTGACGACATCGGGAGACAGCTGACTATGACTTTTTGTAATAGACCACATATGTCGCTACTTTTATTCCTGGATTGTCATTTACATTATATAATGTGAAGTTGTTTTTGTTTCCCCTAATTATCTTAAATACTGTTAGTATCACCGCATAATGTTATCCAGATTCTTACCCCGTCCACCTAAAGTACGGCTTGTGCGGTTCTTACTGAGGTAGTTAGTAAATAAACAAGACAGATTGTTTATGTACCGGTTACACAATAGCAAGTTTTTCAAATTTTAGACGACTCCTATTGCTAAGTGTACAAAAGGCTCGGCCGGTGGCAGAGTTAAACGAGGAGACATAATAATTCTAAGTAAACTTCTTCAAAATGTTTGGGCTAAAAGAACAATGTCAATTTGTAAACTTGAATGGCACCCAAAAGTCATACGAATGTTTACAAAGTTGTGCAAACTTTGTTTCAAAATATTAGGTTTTTATAAGTCTCTAATACCCTTAACAGAGTTATTAAACTATGACTAAATTTATTTTTATTTTTATTCTAGTTATAAGGATGGATTTGGTCTTACTAATATTAGAAGCGAATTAAATTTCTTAAATGCATTCGAGGTTACATCTGGTTTTTAAAAATAAATAACATATAGCATATTATCTTCAATACGACAAATGCCTACTGCCTGGGTTTTTTGTACATATAATTTAGGATCATATTTAAGAATACACTCTACTCTATAATAATAAGCACATTTTTTTCCGAAACTCCAAACACTTGATAGACGATGTCCTGTACAAGTCTTTGTCAAAGAAGTACATTCAAATTT
The DNA here is from genome assembly GCF_905147105.1 of Pieris brassicae. NCBI lineage: Eukaryota > Metazoa > Arthropoda > Insecta > Lepidoptera > Pieridae > Pieris > Pieris brassicae. The sequence goes on from NC_059680.1 coordinate 9,821,105, forward strand.
TTCTGAATCTGAGCTCAGAGCTACATACCGGGTGTCACTAATTTAAGTCAAATAATTTGGTTTCAATATGTTTTTACCAATTCAATAAAAATAAAATAAAAAGACATTTAATTGTAAATTCAAATCACCTAATGAATTTGAACATACACAAAAAAATATTAAAATCGGTGCAGCCGTTTAGAAGGAGTTTAACTACAAACACACGCATAGAAGATTTATATAGGTAAAAATATACTTAGATTACATACCAAAGTGTATATCGCAGAGGCGTAGCAGCCTCTACGAAGGCTACGCCAACAGCAGCACGACTGTATGATGGCCATAGCGACGATCCTGTAACAAAAAATTAATATTTACATATTATTTTTAGTAACTTATACGTCGGACACGTCTAGCATAAGCACATACATTTGTTGACCTTTTAAAACGCGAAAATACTTAAGTTAAAATTGAATACACTGGCGTTTTTATAATAAAGATATGAACAGCAAACGAACATTAGACGCTATATACTCCGATTACGTAAAAAACTTGCGACCGTGTCAGTCACATTAGCCTCTTTTATAAAGTTTTGTTTAAATCATATTTAAAAAATCGTACTTAGGCCGTCCGGCTTTAAATCATTGAACATTACAACACCGAGTGTCATGTCACAGAGTTTTCTCCGATTTGGAATTTGCCTCCAAAGTTCACCACCTCCTTTCTATGCTGACGACAAATAAATCTTTATCAGGATTAAGTTCAAGATTGTAATCGGCTATCACGGATCGCCTCACGCAGAAAACTAAATTGCCGTCAACACTAACAAGTGCCAGGTATTTAGTCAATAGATCCACGTGCTAAAATGTTAGTATTTCATGAATAATACGTCCAATTTTAGGACGGGAATCAATAATTGACCTCGTTATTGTTTTGGACGTCACCCTTTATTTCAAAGACCACATTGACTGCTTATATCCAAATCATCAGAAGTGTATTAGGAACGAAATCAATAATTGACCTCGTTTGGACGACAAGCTCTCTTTTAAATATCACATTGACACAAGATCACGATTATTATAGCCAAATAAAGTATGGTTTTTGTTAAAGGAATGTCAAATGACTTGAATCATATGATTATAATAAAGCCACTTTAATTTCATACTATAAAATTTACAAATCAGATGTACTAACACTTATTTTCTTTATAAGTTTACGGTCTTTTTCAGTCGCACTGTTGAATTCTGAAGGTCGTGTTAGCGGTGCCACACAACTTCCTCCACTCCCTGTCTTCGGTGAGGCTCTGCGCCTAGGTATGACCTGCGCATGGTAAGATCCGTACTCCTACGGATCTTAAGCCCTTACTTAATCGGTTCAGCGAGTAGGTCTTGAGGTCTAGTGCAGAGCGGAGGGCTCTGCGTGTTACACGTCCAAAAAACCTCAGGTTGAGTTGGTAACAAAGTGTTGAAAACGATTTTTTACCTGTATCGGTTTGTTCCTTAGCTTTTCAGGGCATCCTTAGCATCGGTCTTCAACACCACATTTCCAGAGCATCTATTTGTCTAAATTCAGATGTCCGTATTGTCCAGGATTCAGCGCTGTAATGGAAAATCGATCGGTTAAGACTCTGGGTCTTAACCAATCTCATCTTTGTTTTTCAGGAAATGTTCCGGTCCTTTCATAAACACAACAATTTTGTCATTGAATCTTTGGTCTTTTTCGGATTTCGATTTCGCTTCCTTCTTCAGAGAACCAAGGTATATAAACTCGCTTACTATTTCTAGATTTTTTAGTGCGTGTGAGGTTCCTGATTTATCGATTATTTATTATCACTTAAGTTTTGGACCTATTTATGTGTAGTACAAACTTCTATGCGCTCTTTGAATTAGTTCGCCAAAGTCATGTTCATTTGATTCCATGAGAGTGGTGACGTCGGTATACCTAAGGTTGCTGATTTTTACTAAACCAACTCTGCCTTCCATCTACGATTCTTCGCATTATACTCTTTCCCCATATATATGTTAAAAAATAATGGGGATAAATAAGCCTTTCCGCACTCCCATATCGGGATTTAATGGATTGGAAATCACATGGTTGATAATATTGATCCAATGATTTATTGATTATTATTGATTGAAATAATTACTTGTCGTCAATCTAAGGTAATAACAACTATGCAGTGCTGATACAACCTTATTCACAATTTTTGTTATTTGGATGATTTTGATCAACCACCTACGCCTGACACAGAACGTCGCTTTATAAGTCAGATTTCGAGTCAAGAATTAGCGCTATGATTCAAGTTTGTAATATGCCAAGCTGAGAAGACATGAAGACATTGGGGATTCAATATTTCTGCCTGTGTGTTATTCATCAGTTTTCTCCACATACAAGTATTCAGGCCTCTGAGCTTTATAACCCGTAATAGTAAATAGTTCCACGAAAACTAGCCCAGGACTGAAACTAAGCCGAGGTGCTGCTTTGCTATTATACTATAAAAACATTTTAATTTTTATCGCTTTGTAAAACGAGCAACGAATTCCTGTCAATTAAATTAAATTCAAATTCTAACAAAGGTTTTTGTAATAGCAACGACCGTTATGATAGAAACCTTGTACATTTAATTAAGTATTATACTCAGTGTTAAATGTCAGCTCAGTGGAAATTTTAAAATTTTCTTTTGTAATTGCTAAAGAAGTTCGCGTCATACACTTTCGGGTTTCTTGAAGTCTTTTAAAAACTTGAAGGACAATTTTGAAATGTTACGTAACTATTACTTTGTGTTATTATTGAATAGGTAATTATGTTTAACATGAATTATTTTCCAGCCAGGGGATCAGACAAAATAGTTTTAAGTTAATATTATCATATCACCGTGACATTTGGTTTCCTTTTTAATTAAGTATCTTAATATTTTTACACGTTATTATTTCACTATTCTCAAGTTTTTACTCAATAGTTAATTAATACCATCGTATTTATAACTTAAATATTTAATAAGACCATCTTGGGATCGAAGCTAAGGGAATATAAGATTTCATATTGATTTTTCGACGGTAGTGCTGCGATATCCCATCTAATCTTGGTGAATGTTTAAGTGAATATTGAACACGAACGTGTTAAAACTGCATTATAAATTGTAGGAAAGTAAAAATATACCCGAGGCGTTTCTGTAAGTTTCGCTTGACAAACAACGTCTGTCTTCGAAGTTCAAAAACCAATTCTAACCTTACCCACCCAGTATAGCAACGTGAAAAGGTATCTATAGACCGACTGGTGGTGCATGAAAAGGTGAAAGGCATTTGAGAGCTCTTACTTAATTATACGGTAGACGAAAAAATAAAGAATGAAACACGTGAAAGGCATCTTTTGGTTATGGTGAGTGTAAACCTGTTAAGACTACTTAAAGTATGTGTATTTTACAGCACTGTAGGAGGGATGTAGATTAGAGTCTTCACAAGGAAAAATAAGATATAAGATCATGAGAACAGAGAAATCTAACACAGCAAACAATATTTTGTACAACTAATTTTCTAAACGTTACAACGTTTTTACTTTTATAGAGAAACCACCCTATGATGTTAAACCACTACTGTCAAGAGCGCAGCGAGAAAGAACAACTTATTATTGTGGCGTAGAGCAGACAAATGATCTTTGAGAGATAAAACATTTATTCGTTTTATTTATTTTGTGTTATAGATTTATCAATATAGATTTGGCCCTCAAACTTGAGCAATTGTACATAAATAATTTGAACACAAGTCCTCATCCTCTACTATCAGAAGCATATAGCTTACATTATTAAATAAACGGGAAATCATTCATTTATACAATTAGTATTTTTATACAGTGAGGAAGATAATTGGATTTGTAAACATCACGATTAATTCAATATTCATTCCGTTGCTAAGAAACTAGACATATGTGATGTTATCGAACGGTTTCCGATTATCGTGATTTATGTGTCTTTTTACTTTCTATTTTTAATGTATGTATTTTTAGTTTAGTTTGGTTTGTTTTGTTCCTGTTTAGTTTTGTCTTAATAAATGTGTATAACATATATTTTTGCACTACTTGCCTATCTTATGTAATTTAATACATTTTTATTTTTTCTTTACTCATAGTGGTTGACTGTAAGAGATCGCTCGTAAGCGATAAGGCCGCCAGTTACCCTCCTTTTGATTTTATTATGTTCATTTTTTTTATATTGTAGTGTAACGTAGTGTACATAAATAAATAAAGAAATGTTATAATATATATATCTACTATATTAAGAAACGCTTTGGTTTTAATCAACAAAAAACCTTAGAACAATTTATAACTTATGCTGCGACAATAATATTCCTTTTACTGTGGATACTCTTGGGGCTTAAAGACGCTTGTCAAAGACCTAAGCAAACACCTGGTCGACTATTCAAAAGATCCCACAGATGCGTTTCCCTCACACGACTTAGTACCGCTATCCATTGAGGACTTTTAGCACCAACTTTACCCACAGTTACCGTCTGCTTCATACCACTTTGAAGTTTTCATACCAATATAATTTGGATGATGAAAGACGATAGGTGCGACGGTTAAGCTCTAATCTAAACAGACTATTACAGAATCTAAAGAGGATACTAAATTAAACTGTAGTGTAATTATATTCAGGCTAACAATACAAACATTTAGAAACAACCAACGTCCCGGAATCAAAAACTAATTGCTACGATATTGAATATTTGTATGACATTCCTTTTAATTACACCTGGGTAATTATGCAACTTTATTTCAATATAAGCTGGCTGAATATCTCTGAATAAAGCTTTTCATCTATCACTTGACGAACGGTGGTTTATATTATTATTTAGTACGGTGAATAAAATAAATATTTTACAATACAACACAAATGTGTTGTAATTAATAAATTGAAATTAAAATACGAAATGAAAACTTAATTAGTGTAATGATTTTAAATTTATAATAGATCCATTATATGCACTTTATTTAAATTATTATTCTACCTTGTCTCAATTGGTAGGAACTAAAAAAGGTAGGAATCGATCTATTAGGGTCTATCAAGATAGGTCACTCTAATAGCTAGTTACAACGGTAAATACCTATTAACGCAAATACTTATGGTTATATTTGTTCGTGTTCGATCGTTAGTTAGTTAGTCGATAGTTTCCATATAGCAAAAGCCTTCGATCGGCTGTGGCATAAAGCGCTTCTCTCGAAGCCTACGGACTTCCCGAGAAATTATGCGACTGGATCTCCAGCTTTGTGACCGATCGAAGAATCAAGGTCGTCTTTGCGGAGCATTCCGACCTTAAACCCGTGAACGCTGGGGTAGTACAAGGCTGTGGCCTATCCCCGGCACTGTTTCTTCTGCATATCAATTATATGTTGCAACTTAGCAACATTCATTGCTATGCGGACGACAGCACTGGGGATACTTTTTACACGGGCCGGGCAAGTATTTCTCGGGCTGTTGTCGATGAGCGCCGGAACATACTTGTGTCTGAAGTCGAAACTCTTTTACGTGGAGTCTCGGACTGGGGTAGACTAAATCTAGTCCAATTTAACCCCAAGAAGATACAAGTTTGCGCGTTTTCCACTAAAAATACACTACTCCTCGCTACTCCTCTTTTGCGAAGACACTCTCCATAAAGCTACAGCCAGCATCGGAATACTAGGCGTTGACATATCGAACAACGTTCAGTTTTGCGGTTAAATCTCCTACCGCATTTACCATGCAGAGTGTTCAGAGGAGTTGTCCGGATGCCAGCGGATGCTTCTGATGCTTGCTGAGTTTCATCATCAGACGTCTAGGCAGAATATGTAACTCCACAAGAATCATCTCGACGCCGAGTTTTTGCCGCGCGCCACGAGTATGTGGAAAGAGCGTACCCAATATTAAAAGGCCAGCAACGCACTCGCGAGCCCTCTGGCATTGAGAGTGTCCATTGGCGTTGGTATTACAAACATCGTGAGTGAGGTGAGCCTCGAACCCGTTTGCTCGGTGTTCTATATAAAAAAATATTCCTAATTTACGATGAACGCAAAATAATTTCTTCTGATAGAAAAGCTGTGAGTCGGATGTGGTCTGGTCTATTCACTTACCTAGAGTATTTAAGACATTCATAAACACTAATCAGATCTATTAACTTCTATCATAGGGTACACAATATGAACGCGGTAGCTATTAAATCCTGTACATACCTTTATTATATGAATTAAGGTAAAATGTGGCAGAACTGACATAACTGTTAAACAAGTCTACAGACGTAGTATATTCTACTTCTCTATTACCCACTTATATTTCCTTTAAAAGGTAATTTAAATCAAGTTAAGTTGGTACTGCTGACTTCATAGCTGGTGCTTTCCTCGCTCAACGAATAAGTATCGCGAACAGCAATGAAATTCTGCCAGCAATAAAGGTTCAGTGCCACAGGGACCACACTTTTTAAATTTAATTTAGTTTCCTATTTGTTTCGAAAATTCAATGTAAAATTGTTATAAATGTATATTGTTGTAATATTTGTAAGAATTGGTAAAACTGGCTGTAACTGGCCCTCTCTTTCTCCTAAATTTCAATCGCATTGAGCCACCTTCCTTTTACTAGTTATTCTCAAAACCACAGTTATTCCAAAAATTTAACCCCTACTGCGTAAGATTTTAAGTATCAAAATATAATATACATTTTAAGTAATCCTTTGTAAACAATTAAATAACAGTTTATCACACCTACGTTTAACCAAGTATTCATGCAAACAGATTAAAGGGCTTCCGAAAAGTTTCTTGACTACGCTACAAAAGGCCATTTGTGAAAGCATATTTCAGGGTTAAATTAATTTATACCATAGGTACTTATTAAAACAGCAAGAAATAATTTTAAAATGGATACAAAACTGTATTCATATAGTTTTGAAAAATGCTTTACAAGGGCTAATTAGTGCTACAAAGCGAACATGAGAATATTACAATATTCAAATTAAAATTTTACACGATATCAGGCTGCAACAGCGCTGCTGAAGTATTTAAAATATCAAGAATATAAGTTTATTAAGCTAAGTATTTTCATAGAGCAAAAACACATTCCGCGTACTATTAATTAAACTTTGCCCAAAAAACTTACAAGGAAATATTACGCGAACACACAACTATTTATAAAGTAAAACGTACAGCTTTGATCTTTGCATGCGTTCATTTAAATCTTATAATCGGGGAGGAAAATGAGAAAAACAGAAGTTTATAACTTCTGTTTGAAGTGCAGTACTTCCGTGTAAAGTTGTCGCCAATTATTCCGCGCTGTGTATTCCGTAATTTAAAGTACTGGTATGCTTTTCACTTCTGCAAACAATTTTATTAACGTCTTCTCGTTTTTACCACAAATATCAAATTATTTCACTGTTATTTCGCTCCAATACGTGGTTTTGTACTTACTAATGTTTGATAATCTTTTTGACAGTTGACTTAGCTCTATTTCCGAGATCAACCTTTAATTTTGGAAGAAGATTGTTTGATTGATTTGTTATATTATGAAATCACGGCGAGTCATCCGATTAATTGGTTGTTTTTTCAGCTTTTCTATGGGTTATCTTTCACACATTTTATACCTTAATTACTTTATTAATTAAATTGTATTTTGTATACTGTAAAAAGACTTTGTTTGCAAATATTTTAAAGTCTGACCTGAAATATTGTGTAATATTACAACGTCAATATTCATCAAACTCCAAATAGTCAACTGACATCAGAAATTCAGTGGGTGGAAAAGATGAAAGGAAATAAAACAGTTTTCCTTTATCGCTGGATAAGTCCAAAAACGAGTCACTTGTCAAGTTGTCACCAATATTTCTATAGTGTCAGGTTTGGGTCATGACGGAGACGAAATTCGAGGAACTTTTTCTAATGAATGAGGTATTTAGATTTATCTGAAAACCTTTTAGAATTATGCATTAGTCGAAAATTTGATTTTACAAATTGAAACTGCGATACGAGCTCTGTTTGGTACGGAGACAGTTCAGTGAGTTTCTATGAAACTCATGGAAACTCTTAAGGAAAGAAAGGAAAATGTGTTATACTCAGCAGAGAAAATAACCTCACAAAAATCCTAGGACTGAGTTTTGAAAGACTTTCTAGCAATCAACGAGATTCTTTGAGGAAATTACCTAGACGTAGTTTTTTGTGTCGAAAAGACTAGCCTGAAAATGAAAGTTGAAATAACTTCTGTATGCCTTTGACCAACGCATAGATAGTGACGTTGGCATTTGTGACTCTTTCATAGAATAGACGTGTCATATACAATATGTCGTAATTAATGAAGACTTTTTAGCATACTTTGCGATATTTCATCAAGAGATATATGCTGTTTGGTTAAATAACGTTATACTCAGGCGCCAAGTAAAATAAACATTCATGGCAATATTTAACGATCAAAACGTGCGTAGTGTTGGATATAATCGAAAAATACACATGTGTTCAGGGTTGCTACTTGACAAAAAATACATTTTGAATTTAACACTTACATTAGAATATATTAATCATGCTTGTTTTCTTATTTAACGTTTCTTGAAATATGATATTCATTTATATCTGTATAATTCCAATGAACGTATTTAATTAAACAAGTACTTATTTTAAACACCGCGATCCTTGTATGTGATGTAAAGTCATACATAGACATATCCCTGAGAGCGTTAGTACCCCGGAAACGGAAGCGGAAAACTGTCCTGAGGTAACCGGATAGTTTCAGTTAATATTTAAGCGTACATAACTGAGCCTGTACTTGGGGAATATATAACATGTGAAGTAAGTTTCTAACGCCTATAATTGAGCCTTAGAATTGACGACTTACTTCTATATATCTGTAAAGAGTATTTGTTCTGCGCGATACTTAAATTGCGACATCAGCGCTACTGATAATATAACTACAGCACACTTGGAGGTAAAAGCTTCGGGATCGTTATAGCTGTCGCAACTGAAAGTTACTATAGAGAAAGAAAAAATTCTATTTTTTATTTGCAACAACCCTAAAAATAATATAATTCATGTCAGGACAATACAAATAAATTTTACAAATGAATGAATAACAAACAGGTTTAATTTATGTGATTACAATGTATTCCTTCATTTTCTAAGCTTTTTGAAATAATATTGTTATAGAATTTTTACTTAAATAATAGTTGACTTATCAAAGGTGAAATTAAAAACCAACTTAATATCAAGTAAACTTGTAAGTCACACTTTTAATCACAGTTAATATGGTCAATTAATGTAATTCAATTCAAATTCAAGTTATTATTATTGGGTGCATTGCGAATATAAAAATTACTTTATTTTTAAATTTCTTTTTAAAAATTTATATAGACCTGTAGGTCTATACACACTGGTGATTAAGTCATATATGATATGATGTGTGGGTGTGTAATTATGAATCACCTAATTCTTAGTCACGCATACACACTACATACTCTAATTTTCTCGCGAATTTAAATTGGTGTTTTGTTTTGTAACTTAATTTTAATCTTATGTAACGCATAATGGTTTAATAAATATAAATACTTTTAATAAATAAATATATGTTTAGAAAATTTATACTACTTCGTTTCTGAAGTTAAATAAATAGTGATTAAAAAGTGATTTTAAAAAACGTATTTAATTAACTTTGAGTTTTATAGAACAAGGACTCTATGGACAATCTCAATACTAGAGGGCTCGCGAGTGCAAATCCGGTCTTTTGAGTAAGTAAGGGCACATGATACTTAGAGCAGGTGACATTTTCTTAATTTATCTTACATAAAGATAGGAGCTCATAGGAGAATTTAAAATTTCGCTTGAAATTCGCAGAGCGTTACGTTTTCATTCCGCAGTTCACTGGACGACAACTCTAATTTCTTTACTAATACATACGATATTCAAGCGTTTAATTGAGACATATACGCAATTTAAATTCTACAAACTTATTTGTAAACCTGGTAAGCAACTTACTGTGTGTAATGCTAAAACAACCATTACTCCTCACACAACACACCCTACAATTAACGTGTAGAAGAGCAATTGTTGCGTACAAATAGGCTTTAAATATTATCTAAGCCAGCTAGGCATTATTCTGTAAATGTAAATGGTTGAATCTACTAACGAACTCACTTCAACCAGCGCCGTGATTAGTTGATTACGCATTTTCGGCCAATCACAGAATTGGATGGATAGCATACCCTACCTTCGTCTAAAAACCTCCACCATGCATTATCAAGCAACCAGGTTACCTAATTATGCATGGGTCAGTGTAACTGGAGGACCATAGCCAATGCATGGACTTATAATAATAATAGTTTCGTGCAAGATATATTCTTGTGTACAAAAATGTTAAGGTGGTACATTCCAAAGTAAAATAACGTGACTTGCAAAGTTGTCATAGAAGGAATTTTACATATATAAGTCATATAGCCAATTTTTATATTATTTGTAGTGATTAAATATCACATTATTTCGTTATCAAATTAATATAAATTATAATTTTTAACGAAAATAATCATGAATACATTTTTTTTTTGCAAGAGTAGTACATGAAGTCGATTTTCCAAATCTCTAGTGTCTAATGTTTTTGGTTTTATTATAAATCTTGATTGACATACAAAAGGTGTTTTTCCTATGCAATTCCAGATAAATTTTTGACAAGGCCAATTTCTCCCCATGTCGACTTCGACAGATGTCTCTTCTCGATGACTTAAAAATATTTATTTTTTTGTTAACTAATAAGGACATTTCTAAAATATACATAAAGGGAAGGGAGAAAATGTGAAGCTTATTAAACAAAGGTACACAACTATCAAGATAGTTTACTCCACAAATTTCTCTTATTCATTTTTTTTAGCCTTAAATGCCCTATTTACGTCAACTGAATTTCCACAATCTATAATTTATATCTAAGTATAGATGAGACATATGCATGAAAAGCAGCTTATACCGTGTTCCATTAACGGTTTCCCTCTGTAGTTTTAACACAAACGAATCTGTCTACTTTGTTTTGTGATTTTTCAATGTGTTATTAAAACTTTCTGGCATATACATAAATATTAAAGTATCAAGAGAATTCTAATGGCTCGTTTGGTTATGGGGATATATTGAATATCTATAAAATAGAAGCTCAAAATGATGTATTATGCAATTCAAGTTGTATTTGAAGCTATGACCCAGATTAACCAGAAGTTTTTGAATAAATAAAATATTTATTCAAGCTATTTATATGTTATGATTAATGTATAGTTTATTATAAGGTAACAGCAGCATTGATATCATATCATTAAAGAAACAATTTGTTTCCCAAAAACTAGAACATTATTAATCACTGTGCTATCAATAAAGCCATAGTATATTAATAACGGTATATAGTATAACTCCTTAATTATATACTTTAAGGTCCTAGTTGTTTCTAAAACCTTCAGCTCTAAGGAACATCAAGGCATACCATCTACACAATTTCGGAGGAATGTACAAAACATCTTAGAATTATGTAGGCCCTTCTACAATCCTCAAAGATACTTCATCTCAACTCGAGTGGGCAAAGGAGCAAAATATTGCGACTGAATATTTCACAATAATTTCAAGGCTTCAGAATGAATACAACCTTATTATTTGAACACTGTTTGATTATTGGTATATTAAATTCTTGCCAACGTGACCTGTGGACGTCATTCGGGATTTAATATATTTCCATTAATAACATTGCGATTAATAGTGGATTAATATGTGGAGCAATTATTTATTGGAAACATTTTACCGACATTATTGCGATTAAAACTTAGGATAGTTATTGGAAATTTTATATGCAATATTCAAAATTACATTTCACTTCAAAGCCAAACCGCCCCGACATCGTCGCAAATCGAAAAGGGCCTAAAATCCTATCTGTCAATAAAAAAGATCAATAAAATATATATAAAAAAGCCACGACGCCATAAAAGGCTAAGTGGACTTATAGAGTATTTTAAATCATTATTTTAAATACAACAGTCACGAAGATCAAATTGCGCACAAGTGCCTTTGTACTGATTAAATATGAATACGTAGCTAGGAGTACTCTTAAAGGGGGTAAAGGTCACGGCCTCAACGTTGAACGAGAGAGAAAGTACAACGGAGCACTGAGAATATATAAAAAGTAAATCATACTTATAGTATACTTTTACAAAAACTTTGTGAGAACAAAGCTAGTTGCTGCTTTTACAATATAGTTTTTATACTTTTGTAACTACTTATTGTAGGTAATGATTCAATGTCCATTGTTACAAATGTATTCTGTGCTACCGAAAGCAACAAACCTGTCTCCTTGAAAATTAAATGCATGCCGTTTTAATGAAATTAAATATTTTAAATTGTTAAACGCCGGGCAGTATTTTTTATTAATTAAATACATTCGCATAAGCAAAAATAAGTACACAGTGGTGGGTTCGAAGTATTTTATTGTAGCCGGTCAAGATATAATATATAAACTCAACAATAAAATCTTTTGACTGTTCAGCTGTATTGAAAGAGGGAGGGGTGAGAACGTAGAACAAAAGACGACACTAGTCCAACACGCATAGACACGTGAAATTGCGTTTCGTCTAGCGTCTTATGTATATCAACCATTATTTTGAGTTTAGTTTACAACTCACTAACTGGACGTGGAAATTTAAGTAAGAAATAGCTTTACCGTACAACATTATTTTTTTTTAAGATCACTGTATGTTACATCTCAAATTCATAGTCCAGTGAAATGAAAATTGGTACAAATTATAATAAATTTATAATATATCGTGATAACTAATCACATTGTAAACGAAATTAGCATCTAACCTGTAAACTTAATATTTCCTTCCTGTCATAAAAAAATAAATATGGTTGTGACAAAATTGATCTAACGCTCCCACACAAGGGAGCCCCTTGTGTTGGGTAACTATATTTATTGTATATGAAGAAATCCTTCAATTCTCATACTAAATTTATTACCCGCTAACGGTAATTGAAAATGTATTGTTTGACCTTGTTTTTATTTCCACGAGGCTCATAATTAATTTAAGTGAAAACTCAGACATGATTGGGTTGCCTTAGATCGATTTCTTTGATAATTTTTAATTTAAATATCTGACAGGTCCTGTTGATTATTGGGTTTATTACATATTGGGAATCTCATCGTACGATCAAATTCCGACTGTCGGATGGATTGTTCTATATGCGCCTTTAACACTTTCTCAAACAGTGAAGGAAAACATCATGAGGAAATGGGGTAATGTTTTAGACCGTAAATTGACGAAGGTCGTACTTGCATGTAATAGAAAAATAATGGAAAGAAACACAAACAATCCGATGGCAAGATTAGACAAACGGTTGTTTCGTCTCCATATTATTATTATCACCGATCAACATGTTTTAAAAGCACTCCCGAAAATCTTAAGGTAAAAAAAATATCAATGGCGCTACAACCTTTTTAAGCCTGGGCCTAAGATTTCTGTAGCTTTTTCATGATCATTTGTTAATCGAATGGGCAAGTATGTCTATCAAGTATGTCAACTATATCTGTGCCTGACGCACACTGTTGACTTTTGAGTCTTTTGGGTCCAAAGAAAGACCATTGGTGTACAGCCGGGGATCAAACCTACAACCTCAGGGATGGGAGTCGTACGCTGAAGCCACTAGGCCAACACAGCTCAAAGCTAAAAACTAGTGTGTTGAAATATTTGAGAATTTCTTGAACATCAGCATTTTCATATATTGGAGACCAGTGATGACCAAACGGGTTAAGCTTTTGGCTATCTGACTATTTGAATAACCGTTTTGTTTAGATTCTGGCTGTAACCTGGCACCAATCGATTTTTCATTATATATACGTGTGAAGGTAAACATTGCAAAAAAACGGCATGCATGACAGAACAAACACTTAAGGCAGATCACCTACTTGTCCTATGCTATAAAATATAATACATTAACCTTAATACAATTAAGGCACATATACCTAATAGATAATATATCAAATAACGCAAGCAAAATGGACATAGTAGATTTAATTAAAGACAAGCTAGGAAAGCATTCCTCATACAGCTGTTTCAGTAATTTCAAAGTTAATATTATAAGTGTATTGCTCGCCGAAGTTTAAGATGAAAATATTATTTTAGGGTCTATTTTTCTTTTGGAGTTCATTACAACTTTTCACATTTTCCTCTCAACTTTTCATGAATTTAAATACCACTTTAAAAATTACTACTATTCAGAAATGCACAGCTTTCTTATTATTATAGGGAATTAAGTCTTATACGTCTCGGAAAACGATATACACATTGATGATTTTTTTATTGTAATTATTTTACGCCAACCATATAGACGTTGAATATTTTAATGCTCCAAGGTAGTATCTATCAAAAATTGGAGATGAAGCTCCCAGAAGTATCAACATTATTTTACATCAATATAAAACTAAGGTCAGTCATAGATGGTAGATTCGATTCCCCGCGACACACTAAACACCTGCATGCTTTAAAAGTAATGAAATAGGTTCATAAATATATTTGTAACATATATGTCATGAAAATAAACACGCAATATGAGGGTGTAATTATTCGCCATTGCAAATACACAAAAAAATGTAATAATAAATATAGTTAATAGATTAATTAATTAATTGTTCAACTAACCTTATACCACGCAGTGAAGCCGATGTTTAAGACCTTTGTTATGCTTAAACCTTACAAAGATCATCCCCTTTGTATTTTTTTGAGTTTCAAATAACTTTAAATGTACTTAAAAACACTAAATTTATTTAAAATTTCCAATATTATAATATTTAATACTTTAACTATAATAATATCGTTATATTTTGATTGTTATTTTCGCGCAAAATGTTTCGATTTTGTGAGAGCCAAAAGAGAATTACGTCCTTCCTATCCCGTAGCGCAGACCCAACTGATTTTCCATTTCCAGTTTTTGTAACTCGCCGGAACAGCAGTTCGTAATCGTGCGGCATAATGGGCGCAATTTTATTGTCATAATACATTTGTTTTGTTACTAATTGGCTCAATAATTTGACGTATATAATGTTTAATACAATGTCTACCCCATGGTCCATTGGGGTTTATGATAATTTCTTCTACTTTTTAACGAAAATCTTATTACCAAAGTAAATAGTAAATAAAACCTAAAATACTTATCATTAGGGAATATTTAAACATATACAACTAAACAAATCGTTTAGAAACATATATAGAACAAATTATTTCAGTAATGAAACGACAGTTACATGACTTAGATTGTTACTATGTAGATAAATATTTATTATATCTTTTCAAGTCATATACATAAACTTACTTCGTAGGCTTTGTAGGCCGTAACAGTGTGCGTAATAAGTTACGTGGCTTTGATCATCATGCTACGAAATGCTACGAGTTTGTTTCAAAGCCCGACTCGAATTACGTTTTGTTAAGCTATATATTTACGGTTTACGCAACAGATGTGACCACTGCCATTATCCTAACATCGTTAGTCACACGCACTTAACCTGTAAATATATTCATTAATGGTGAGAAGCATTAGTTATAGAAACAAACAATACACTTATGACAGCAATCACGAACCTAATAGACAGTTACGATCCTAATTGGAACGTCAGGACCACGCAATGTACTAGAACTAAAATAGTTACTACGAGTAGCTATATGCCTATTAATCACTATATGAGGTTGTCAAAGACAGGATGAGTGAAATTGACTTCCAAAGAGTCAATAGAGTACCGAATCTATAGGTAGAGTATGTATCTACACACCCTTCGCTTGCCCCTTGTATCCGAAATTCGGCCACGGTTCAATACATTGTAAAGTACAAATTATACAAAACTGTTCCAAACCGGCAAACGTTAATAATAATAATTTGCTAATTAGTTACGAACGAACTTATAAAACGTACTTGGACAGTATTTATATCTTGCAATAGTTTTTGTAAGAACTATTGTAGACCCTAAAGAGAAAATCCAATACATTAATAACCTTGATTACTTAGACATTGTGGAACAAGTTCTTTTTCGACCCTGCCCTGAAAAGCAGTGTCGAACAATCAACGAATACGGGGCTATAAGTAATCTACAAGTTCGTACAGTCCGCGGAAATAATGTATACGGAGAAAGGACAACGCTCCACGCCTTATTGATTGTTTACTCTCAAATCTTAAAATTACACCCAAAAACTGCAAAGGTATCATTAAAAGGTAATTTTCGCCAACCTGAAATCTGATTGCTTGCTTGCAATAATATAGGTAAGGTAAGGTAAGGTAAGGTAGGGTGGACTCAATTTCCGCACTTAGACGCGTAGTCGGTCCGTTGTGCGTAGAAGCCCTGGCTAATTTAGCCAGCCCAACTCCTTCCAGAAGCACAGAAGTCTCCCGGGCACTTCACAGGCTTTGCGGAGCGACCTCACTGTTCCGAGGATTTTTGTACGTTGATTAGCCACAGCCTCGCATTCCAGGACTACGTGGGTGACTGATTCCTCTGCGCTGAAACAGCCACTGCACAAGGGGCTGTCTGTTGCGCCTAGGACGAAAAGATGTTTGTTAAGGAGACAATGGCCCGTGATTGTCCCTATCATTGTTTTGAGATTGGTTCTGTTCAGGTTTAGAAGTCGCTTAGTAAGTTGCGGGTTCACAGCCGGCAGAGCCATTTTGGACTGTTTGCAATCTACACTTCGCGACCATCGTTGATTCTGGAGTACAGTGGATCTCTGGCGAATCCAGGTTCGAACTAGCGAGAAGGGCAAGGGGAGGAGCGGATGCGGGCCAGCAGGCATCATACCAGAGCCTCTTCTCGCAAGCTCGTCGGCTGCATCGTTGCCGAGAGAGCCACTGTGTCCCTTAATCCACTGTAAGGTAACTCTATTTGTTAGAGCTATTGCCTCCAGTGCTTCGTGAAACTCCAGTATTAATTTGCTGTTTGTGTTTTCGTTACCGAGCGCCATCAGCACGGATGCACTGTCCGATATGAGCTTAATGTAAAAGTCATTGACTCCCATCCGCTGTACGGCTCTGGCTGCTTCGGTTAGAGCGACACATTCACATTGGAAGATTGTGCTTTGTGTGCCCAGAGGTAGGTGTATGTTGATGTTGAGATCAAAGGAGAAAATACCAGCGCCTGAGCCACACCCTGTTTTTGAACCATCAGTGTATATACGTAGCTCATTCAGGGGCGACTGATCCTGCTCCTCTTCTCTCAGTTGTATAAGATATTTCTTGTTGAATATTAATTGATTAGTGATTCTGTCACATGGCGCAGCTATAAGAGGTTGGTACTCTATTGCCCTGTTGAGAATCACTGTGTGTGAGCTGTAGTGGTTTTTTCCCCATAGGTCCAATACCATAAGCCTGATGGCCGCTAGTGCTGCCTCCTGCTGTATGTGTAGGTCCAGAGGTAAGATTTGCAGGGCTATCTCCATTGCTGCGGTCGGAGTTGTTCTCATACAACCGCTAGCAGCGGACAAGGCAAGCCTTTGGAAGCGTCCCAGTTTCGTGATCGCCGTTTGAAGTTCAGATCTTGGCCACCAAACCAGGGCTCCATAGGTCAGCATTGGCCTGATTATGGCAGTGTTATTTTAGGCGATAAGCCCCATTTCACGCCTAGCATCTTTTTGCATTGATAGAAGGCGATCGTTGCTTTGCTCAGTTTGTGTTCTAGGTGTTTGTTCCAGAGCAGTTTACTGTCCAGAATCACACCCAAGTACTTTATTTCATTTTTGAGTTTGAGTTGTGTGTTGAAGAGTTTTGGAATCCTGTGTGATCCCAGAACCCTCCGGTTTGTAAAGAGTATTAACTCTGTTTTTGATGGGTTGACAGATAGCTCGTGCTTGTTGCACCATCTCTCAATTACTCGCATAGGGTACTTTCAAAGCTCCCCGATATCAAGATAGCTATGTTGTCCGCATAACCCACTGTGTAGAGGTTGCCAGCGTTGAGTTCTGTGATGAGCTCGTTAACTACGAGGTTCCACAGTAGCGGCGATAGGACACTACCTTGTGGACAGCCTCTGCTGACAATGCCCCGTGTTGTGGAATTAACAGTGAACTGTATAGCTCGTTGTTTTAGCATGTTGTTTATCCACCCTATCAGGGTTGATGATACTCCACATGTAACGAGTGCTCTGGTTATGCTCGTGAAGTTTGTTTTGTCAAAAGCGCCTTCGATGTCAATAAATGCACCAAGGGTTGACTGTTTTAACTTCAGGGAGTCGCCAATGCGAGACACAAAGTTGTGGAGTGATGAATCTGTTGATTTGGGTGCAGGAATTTGGAACCTGGCTACGTATTTCCAGATCTCCAAGCCTCTCCATTGTTTTTAACAGGAAAGATGTGAGGCTTATGGGTCTGAAGGATTTCGCCTGGGTATAGTCCTCTCTGCCTGGTTTTGGGATGAATATTATTTTCACTTCCCTCCATTTCAAAGGTATGTAGCGGTGGGCTATACATGCTCGGAAGATTGAGACAAGATAGTCCACCAAAAGGTTTCCACTCCATCTTAGTAGGCCTGGGAAGATGCCATCCAGGCCAGCCGCTTTGAATGGTAGGAAGGAGTTGATTGCCCATGTTAATTTTTCATTTGTGATTATTTTGTGAGCTACATTCCAGTCTGAGTCGGTGGTGGCTCTTTCTGAGTAGGGTTGCCATGCCTGGTCGTTGGCAATTATGCAGCCTGGAAAGTGTGTTTCCATCAGTAGTTCACATGTTTCTGCATCGGTTTTTGTAAATGATTTATCAGGTTTTTTAAGACAACCGATTGAGTGATAAGGCTCACTAGAGAGGTATGATTTCACTCTGGTTGCCTGGTTGTTGCTTTCAATGCGGTGCAGAAGTGTCTCCAGCCCTCTTGCTTCCTAGAACGTAAAAGTTTTTTGAATCGTCTTCTCGCGATTGTGTACTTGTCCCAGTCGGCAGGTAAACGGGTATTTCCTGCTCTATTGAACAGCTTCCTGACCTTCTTTCGGTGTCTCTCCAGTTCGGGGCACCACCAGTTATGTCTACTCCCCCACCTAGGCATGGTAAGGGGACACGACCGTTCAAAGCTGGTCAGGAGTTATTAACGTTAGGTTATTTACATGTTTGTCTATGTCTTGTACATCAATGGTGGTTGGTATTGTTAGTTTGCTTACCTCTGAGCCGATTATACTGTAAAATTTTACTGAATCAGTTCTCCGAGGTATGCGTCGTGGTTGTGGTTTAGGTAGCTCCCCTTTGATTGCAAAGCGGATCCACCTGTGATCTGAGCATGATAGCTCTCTGGAGACATGCCAGTCCTGTATGTGATCTGACAGACCAGAGGTCACCATTGTTAGATCGATTATGGTTTGCGAGCGTGCGTTGATAAAGGTTAGTTCAGAGCCGCTGTTTGCTAAGATAAGATTATTGCTAAGAATGAAGTTAAGCATATTCTCACCTCGAGCGTTGGTATTTGCATTACCCCATAGCGTGTGGTGCGCGTTGGAGTCTGCTGCGATTATAAGCTCCAGTTTCTCCCTCTCACAGTAGTCAGCCAGAAGGCCGAGTTCTGGAGTGGGCACGTCCTCGTCACACGGTAAGTAGGCGGACGCCAGGGCGATGTCTGGATGTGCGTCCCTAGGTAACCTAATGGTTGTAAGGTCCCTTGAACACAGTTCGTTAATTAGGTATGCTGGTACATGTTTAGGTATGATAATGCAGGTTCTTGGGTTACTTACGGAGGTATCCAGCAAAAGTTTACCACCGGTGTTACCCAGGCCGCATATCTTGCCATTCCTGATCCACGGCTCCTGGATCGCGGCAATGGTCTTCGGGTTGGTCTCCAGCAGTCTGCGTAGTGAAGCCGACGGTCTGGATAAGGTCAGTCCGGTTAGGGGGAGGAGCGCAAACAGCTGTCGCTGAATTCACTCCCCCCTGTCTCCTGAAAGAACTCGTCATCCGAGGTTAGTTGCACCGGTGAGGGTGGTTGTTGAACTGTCTCCATGGGGACGTTTGCCTCGGCGACCGCGGCTACCTCCGTCGTTGACGAGGGTTCATCCTTTTCCAGAATTCGGATATAGATGTTCCCCATCAGATAGTAGATGCGGCGTTCGTGTGCTTTGATCTTTGAGATCTTATACTCCGGAACACGAAGGAACAGAGATACGCCTGTCGGGTCCTGTGTTCTACGTTCGTGAGTCAGGGTCCAAGATCTGATGTTTAGGTGGCGGTTTTGCCTGGTGATCAATTTCCGTAAAGTTTCCGTGCTACCAGTGAACTCTGGAACATGCAGTAAGCACGGCACCTTCTTCGGAATGTCTGACTGAGCCCGACCCACCAGTTTGGTGTCCGGTATCGGATTGTTGATGACATCGCATGCTCCGGTAAGCCACCCCAGTGTGTAGGTATCCTCGCACCAAGTTTTTGAGGACACCATCTGAGAAGTGGGCTCTACCCCGGAATCTGATGTCGTTGGGTTCAGTTGCTAGGGTAGCTTCAAGATCCGCCATGAGCTCATCTTGGATTTTACCCTCGATTTGTAGGCGGATGTTATCTGCCTGTTCTTGTGTCATGTCTATAAAGGGCTCAGTCATCACGGCAACACAAAGCTCGTTGGCTTTATAGGATGCTGCCGCTTCCGCGTAACTGGCCGAGGTCCCTGACTCCAGCTGGAGTTTGTTGGGTTTAACCCTTTTACTCTCCCCAGTCGGTGTCACGGTTTCCTCCGGCCGATCGCGTTTCTGGCCCTTTGTTTGTTGTTTGGTTGATTTTGGGTTTTTGGTTTGCTAACCCCCTCTAGGTTCCTTACCGCACTTAGAGCCAATAGGCTAGAGCGCGGCAGAGGACCTAGTCGGCTTCGGTGCCCTTTTCCCGCCTCCTGCAGTTGTGGTGACCGCGGGGGCAGTTCCAGGATTCTCAGGTAGCCTCTGAGAGCCGGTAATCAGCTGTTGCTGTTCCGTCGCTCTTTTGGCCTTCCTGAGCCGTCGCCTTTTTGAGGAGCTTAGGACCATTCTGGGAGTCGATTCCTGAATCGCTGATTTCAGGGCCGACATGTCCATGGTCGAGGTTTGTGCACTGGACGTGCTCACCGTCGCAGCCTCGGTCTTCCGCATCGATCTTGCTTCGGATGCCCCCCTATGGACGCAGACATTGCTGTATCATCCTTCGGAGTTGCTATCTTCTGCTCGACCGACGCAGTCAGCCTGGCCGCAACAGTGGACGCATCCTTGTGCGGTGGTGTATGAGATACCAATGGAGTGGGCACGGTTAAGGGTGCATCTCGGTTTGGCGCTTCCTCAGTCGCTACCCTCTCCTTTGGTGCCTCGGACGCTGCCCTATTGGGTGCATCCGTTTGCGAGATAGGGGCATCAGAGTATCGTGTCACTGGTGACTTGCACCTCGACACGTCCTACGACGCAACCCTGTTTATGTTAGTTTTAGGCGCATCCGTGGATGCAGCCTTTTGTTGGTTTGTGTGTTTTGCCTCTTTATCCATGAGGTGGTATAAAATAGATTCACCGTCGGATCTCTTTACCCGCCACGGAGCCCTCAAGTCGGGGACGTCCCTTGCTCAGCAAGCGACGTCAGAGCTACTCCTTCGGTATAGAGCCAGCGTAGAGGGGCAGGCGCGTCCGCACGCCGCAAGAGAGTACGGAGCTGTTCGCATCCCGAGACGATGACGCAAACTCACCCCGAGTCCCGTGCCACGCCGACGCCCCCCCCCCCCACACCCCGACTCTCGCTTGGTAGCCCTCTTACGGGATACCACAGCCGGTTGACCGTGGTCAGCTAATCCACGGCCTCCCGTGTGAGGGGAAATCCAGACCAAAGAGGTGTGTTGTGTGCAGCGCACAACTGTACCGGCGCACTACTCCACTCAACCTCCAGGACTCCTTCATCCCCCCGTACGGGTCCCCGCGCACAGCACAAACACGCGGGAGGTCATTTACTGTCCTTTTATTTTGGATGATGACATGAGCTCTACATCCCTGCAAAAGTTCGCTTGGTGGTTTTAGTTACGTCTAATACATAGGGTATTAGATTAAATCAGGGTTGGCAACCTCGGGAAGGTTAGTCCACCAAACTTGCCTTGGGGATCACAGCGACCTGCGCTACCCCCAAGACCACGCCTCCCTACCCATCAGAAGGATGTGGTAGGGTGGGTTTGCACCTATGCTACCATGCTAATGCAAGCATGTCGTGCTGGGAACCGTAGAAGCATAGATCCAAACCTAACCCCTTGCAATAATATATTAAGAAATAATAAATATACTAAAAAGTAAATATTGTATATCGATGGTAATTGTTCGCCTAAATTTTTTTTCCTCTGACTGAGAGATACTTAATGATAAGTTGTGCCACTGTCTTATGATGAATATCAAACACTTAATACTTAAATAAATTAAGCCAATATTGTTAATATTATATAGTTTGTAAACATAATATTAAATAATCGTTTGTATTATACAAAAGTCGATCAAAATTCAATACATACCTGAAGCTGATATTTCTGAAAGTTGCTTCTGTTGTAATGGTTGCCGTAACCACACCCTTTTTGGGAACTGGACTCCACGCTTTGTAAACCCATTCCAGCAAGAGCTAAGTTCGATGGCCGTTATTTGAGAGATGTTCAAATGTATGTAAAAGGAAACTCTTTGTTTGAAGTTGGATGTCAACTGGCTTAACTTGTTTAAAATATGAGCTTATAACTTATATAAAATTAGGGGTGGCGTTGCGGGGTAGCCACGCAAAAACTAACTTGGCTTATCTAAGGGTTCACAAATCTAAGTGACACACAAATGTATTCTACCTTTTTAGACATTATCAGCAACGAGAATGTTGTATAACAATTTAGGAGTGTGGGTAACACTAAAGGGCTCATTTTGGCTTCAAGTTAACTGTTAACATTTTGCTTACGCTTCTAATTACTTACTAAAATAATAATGTAACTTAACTAACGTTAGTATATTCTCATGGCTTACGACAGAAGTAAAACAGTTGATTCTTGAATCATCAGGCCTCAGATATAAGTTAATTATACCAAATGGAGTTGGTAGAAAAACCCTTCGAACGTCCAAGTTGGGAATGCCATTTTTTTAAATTCTATTTAGTGCACACTCATATTCTAGTTATAGAATGAGATTTTATTGTTTGTTAAAATGGAAATAAATTAATATTAAAATTATCATACCGTTTAATTGTACGTTTTGCCTCGTTTACTGTTATTCATCCAATATAACGCAACCATAAATAATATGTTTTTCTATTGAATATTTTTAATGACGGCGCGTGAAAGTTTTAATTTGCATCCTATTCACTACACATCAAAGCGGTGGACCAACATGAATGAACTAAATTATTATTCTTCTTCGTGCTTCCAATGTATAATTAAGTTAGTATGATATGACTGCTTAATTTCTGTTCGTTTGCTAGGTTTCTCAACAACAACAAAAAATGTGTGCGTGTACTACACACGTAAGAAGTGAAACTTCTTTATGACCTTATTATTCGAAAAATGATCTAATATATGCAACTTTACAAAAATTGGGTAAACAAACAGCTTGGGTTAACAAAAGGCTTTTATTATCATAGACATGAATAAAAATAATACAATTATTCAATTTTACCTTATTACTACTAAGATTATAACATAATTTCATTAATTGTAATATAATTATTACTATCCAATGATAGTCAGTAGATTATCATAGCTTCGAATCCACCGGGGCAGGGACAACAAAAAGATGGCGCGTAACCGAAAAATGTGTCTGTAATTTTTTTTCCAACGCCGATACAGAATTTTTACTTCAAAAAAAGCCAATTGGGACATGTGTGGAAAGTTTTGTATATAATCAGTGAGGCGTGAGGTAGACACGTTTTTCTATTAGACTTATAAATACGGCATTAGGACTATCATAACTGCGGGATCGATTCCAGCTCTCTTATTCTGTAAAATTCAAATGGCGTTGTTCTTTCAATATCCTTAGCGTTAGTGTGGATAACTTCAAATTATGTAGTATGGACTTTATATCGAAATAGAGTAACCGTTGGAAGTTACGTCTCCATCTATATTAGGGTTAAACTTGAACCAATAAGAATGTTCGATTTAAGATTAAATATTGAATAATTTCTCATTACAATGCTTGCAATTACGCGTTGATTTAAACCTTCTACAGCCTAATAACTCAACGTTATCGTAGTTATATTTCAAGAACAATAACGTTCTTATAACTATTAAACAAAGCGTTGTTTGTCAAATATAACTGTTTGGTAAGGCTTCGATAAGGCTAACTGCCCTAAACTTCCCACTCATTCCCTTGTAATTCGTCTAACAACATGGTGTACCGTCGACTGATAAGCCTCGGAGTTCTCTTATGTATTGCGAGTGTTGTAAGTACAAGATACATTACTTCATATTAAATCTGAATTATAGAATGATGGTTGAGACCATTATTAAATGTAGGCTTGTTTCTTCCACTTCGAAATACGTGGTATATATATACCACGTACCCATACCATATCTAATACTTATATATATATTAGAGTAGTAAGTAAGTATTAAGTATTAGAGAAATTTTAATAGATTAGTGGAACTGCCACTCCTATCCGCGTATCAGCCTTAAATGAAAATTCATTGTGATATCGTTATTATTAAATATAATTCAGTCTAATTAACCACTTTCAACTAATGTACTTATTCATTTCTCGCTTCCTCTAAAATTAATTGTCGTGGTGAATCTACCCTATAGTTTTGAGATAATCTCACGACCTTGAAACTTTTATCCTTCACTTAGGGCTCCGACTGTTACCTTAGGTCTCTTGGGGCAGACATTCCAGACTTATTTATACATTCACTATTTATGTGTTAGGGTAAGTCTGCATGGCTTAGGGATGCGTAGGGTTGTTAGGTTCTTGCATCTCACTCTCTCATTTAGTTATCTAATGCAGCTTGCTCATACATACATTACATATACTATACAGATACTCTTGACATTCAATACATATAGGCAAATTTAAACACATAGTTCACAGTCCACTGGCTGTTCAGTACACTTACGTGTTTTTGTAAAATATTTACGCTCTGCTGAAAAGGAAGAAGTACTTTTATTAGAGATAAAACTACAATACTATGAATTAGAGGGTATCTTCTTCTATTATGTTAAACATTTTCAAGGCAAAGGTAATTAAGAATGCTATTACATTTGGAACACTCTACTTACTTTAAATAATTAGACCGATTGTGTTCGATTGAATTAACTGAAGTTATTCATTCCAATTTTTTTTTAAATCTATTACCAAAATTGTATTGGAGGTTAAGCATATACTTGCCTTTAAGCGAAGGGTTGAAAGCATCTTTGCATGTTCAAAGAATCTTTGGTTCACAATAAATTACGTATATTGAAATGAATTATATAATCACGCAGCATATTGTGCTTTGCAAGAGCAGTGTTGGCCTAGTGGCTTCAGCGTGCGACGCTCATCCCTGATGTTCGATCCCCGGCTGTGCACCAATGGATTTTCTTTCTGTGCGCATTTAACATTAGGTCGAACGGTGAAGGAAAACATTGTAACGAAACCGATTTGCCTAAGACCCAAAAAGTCGACGGCGTGCGTCAGGCACAGAAGGCTGATAACCTACTTGCCAGTTCGATTTAAAAAAAATGATCATGAAACAGATACAGAAATCTGAGGCCCAGACCTGAAAAGGTTGTAGCGCCATTGATTTATTTATTGTGCTTTGCGATATGCTTCATGTGGTTGGCGCATAGTTTAAAATATGTATCCAACGATGGCGCTTTATGCATGAGGGTAAAATTATAAGCGCTGATTCACCTGCTACAAGTAATAAGTACGAGATAATTTTAACTACTTTAATTAAGTTGAGGCAACTACCACAATTCTCTGTAATGTCTGCGCCAACTGTTAATCTTCCCATTAAGTTTCGCGGATCAAGACAGTTTTCTGACGAAACGACTCGCTTTATGAACATCTTAACAGCTTTATTTTGTGACGAATGTAGGTTAGTCACAATATTGACAACCCAATTTTTCTGTTCTAATTATAACTGTTTTGTAACATTTTAGGCTCAGTAGGACATGTTCAGGTGTGTTAACATAAATATTAAGAGACGGTTATTCTTGTAAAATAATAACACAAATAACTACCCTGAAAATATAATATAACATTACGAATATGCTTCATGAATAAGCATACAATGCCTTGGAATGCAGCAAAGTTAACAGTTATTACTCAAGTGCTCATACAAAGTCCGATAGTATTCACAAGGAATTCTACCACAGAGCAACAAGCATCAGGAAGCGCAATCTGAACTTCAATATTTTGCTCTGCACTTTTATCTCGACGACCAATTAATCGATCATTGGCAATTAAAGTCGCATTTCCGAATGCTTCCGATAGACATCAATTTCTATAAAAGTGAATAGCATAACTCGATTCGCCGGATTTTGTAGGAAAGTTTAAACAGCCAGATTTATTGTTTGGCTTGCATCGCGACAACCAATTTGTCCTTAGCATCGTTTTATATAATATTTGTTAATGTAATTAAAGTTTTAAATAAGGAAAAACGTTGGATTTATTATCTGAATCGAAAAGGGTTTAACGATTAAAATGACCTTCTGGGGTATAATTATACGCTACAAATCTTTGGGTCTAAGGCATCACCGTTTTCTCACGATATGCTCACACATTTCACGATGTGTGCACAGCTCGAATCTACGACCTCAGGGATGAAAGTCACACGTTGAAAACTCTAGGCCAACATTGCTAATTTCATTTATATATTTCATAGCATAATATAAATTCAAACTATAAAATTGCATCGAGACTTCTAGGTTATATTATATAGTTTGAAATCACGCACATTAAGACACCACAAAATTACACCTATACATTCCTTTTTAAATTAGCATTTAATTATTTTTACAGATTTCCAAAATAGTTCTGCCACATAAGCTACGGTATTTAGAGAACATGTTAAACGCGGAAGTAATTGCTAAAGCCGCAAAGATACGTCAGAGGATGGAAGCTAATCCGAACATACCAGACAGTGACAAAAGTTGGCCGATGTTACTTGCAAAATATCAGGAAGACGAGAAGAGAAACGCCCCCGTGTACTCTTACAACAGTCTGTATGGACGAAGAATGCCGAACTATTAGATTTTAAAAAGTAGCTATTACAACTTAAACTTAGTTATTAAAAATACCAACAAATTTCGCTTGTTTTGAGTTACTCTTGTGAAGTTTTGTCTGTCTGTGTTTCAGTCCGTCAGACACAGAATTCTCGTCCTACTCTTCTATAAAAAATAAAAATATCCAAAGGAACGGGCCAATCTGCGACCTAGACCTATAGGGAGCAGGTTTAACGACATTGGTTTATTACTATTCCTGGGATTGATTTCTCGGAAAGAAAACACATTTTAGATTATAAAGAGAGGGTTGATCAATTAAAAATTTTGCATCCTCTCCTCCGAAACAAGCAAAAACTAGTACTCATATTATGAACAAACTTTATTGCTGACAAAACATGATAATAATCTCGTTTAAAATTACCGTAACATCCTTGTGTATTATCTTTTCATTAAGGAGTAAGCCTTCTGAGCCTGGTCCAACGTTTATAAATATAGATTATTACTTATAATAACACAAATCTTAAAATGTTTAGATTTAGTTCGAAAAGTTTGATATAATGTTACAGCATGAAAGTTTGCATTGCCGAATCAGAATATATTGTTCATCGTAATATTCATTTATAGTTACAATTAGATCGGTTTATTATTTTAAACGTGTTCAATTTATTTTTTATCTTAGGATTACTTTATATCGAGAAAAGACTCTCAGTAAAGAGATTAAGTGAATCATAATATGATATTGATTTTTGTTATATTCTTACAATAATGGATTATCCACCCTAAGTAGATTTATGAATAATATTATTTAATGAAAGAGCCTCAGAAAAAACCTAGGTCATCACAATTGAATAAATATATGGGCAGTATAATGTTTCAAGTGCACTAGCTTTAGAATTAGTTAATTTTTTCATTTTAATTTTCTAGTAGAGAAAGGTCTGTGAAGAGTCTCTCTGACCTTAAGTCAAGAATAAATCCAATGTATATTCAAAACATCTCCGACTTTTCGAAAACAGCACATTGTCATCAAGCACTCTTTAATTACTGAAAGGATTTAAAGTCGAAATCGCTGATCGCTTGTTTGATATAACTACGCTTTAACTTGGGAGACCAGTGTAATTATACATTGATGTAGAGCTATTACTGACAAAACCATCCTATTCGAGCAATTGCTCGTTGAATTTCAGTGAGACCGTTTAAAGGATTTCAATAGTGATTTTGCGATTTAAATTAAACTCATATCGGCTTATGACTGACTCTTATCCCTGAGGTCGTAGGTTCGATTACCAGCTGTGCACCAATTGATTTTCTTTCTATGTGCGCATTTAACATTATCTTCGAGCTAATTTAGCACATTAGCGGTGAAGAAAAACATCGTGAGGAAACCGGCTTCGACCCAAAAAGTCGACGGCGTGCGTCAGACACAGAAGGCTTATCTAGGTGATATCTTGCCTATTCGATTAACAAATAATCAATAACAGATACAGAAATCTGAGGCCCAGACCGAAAAAAAATTTGTAGCGCCATTGACTTATTTTTTCATATCGGCTTATAAACCTGTGGAACGGTGAATTTGATAGACCAGTAAAACATTTTAAGTTACGGCTTAGGGGGATTAAATAGTGACCTTGGCCTCAAATTCTATATCTTTTTTCTACATTGGATAATACTGACGACGTTTTGGATCTTAAATATTCTGGTTTGTTCGCGTTGTTTCCCTGGACGGTAGGAGTAAGTATTTTTCGCAACCAGTATATGACCACAGTCCTAATAACCACCTAACTACGTAACATCGCTCGATAGCGGAACTCATGTAAGCAAGATAAGATTTTTCATGTTTGCGTTTTAGTTGCGGAATCAAACTAATAATAAAACTTTATGATAAATATTTTAGTTCCCTGTGCATCAGATTTTACAAAAAAGTTCAAGGCTAAGTTAATACTACTAAAATGTGTTCAATTTTTCATGTATTTTTAATTATTATGAAAATATTCAGTCAATAAAATAACCAAATCAAGTCAGTTTCTTCGGTGTCAATTTAATTTTTTCGTTAACTAGGCCACGGTTACCTCTTAAAATAATTCAATGCATAATTTCACCGTCAACCGTAATTTATTCCTCTTAAGCCTTTTGAAATTATTCTTATTCATAAACTAAATTAGTTTATTAATCTTTGATATTAATTTATTTTCCCGACGGAGAAACATTCAACGGCTATAATAGGCGAGTAAAGTACGATTTAAAAGAAGTAATACAAAGTATTTAGGAAATACAAGTCGTAATTCTTTTTAGGAATATTCCATACGACTTTTCAATAGATTCCCGAGAGAAATAGAAGCCTTTCAATACATTTAAATCATATGCAATATCTGCTTACAAAGGCTAAATTGTGATATAATGTCCCTGTCACTAACATTGTACTTTAACAATAGTAGTGTTTGTAAATGAGTTGCATCCATACCCTATTTACACAATGTATTAAGTAATCAAGATGGATAAAAATGTGGTGAAAATCTGTTGAACTGTATCTCAAATGTTATTCTCAGACCAAGGCGCAAACATGGGTGTGCCTGTAAACTTAAAGTTAACATATGACGCAGATTAACAGGCAAGTACTTCAGTGGAGTTGTACGTAAATTTTGAAATTTTACCTGTATATGAGTCATCGTTAGTCTAGCACCACCTGGTTATTCGACCACGAAATGTGAACACATTTCGCGGTATTTTTGACTAAGACTCTTCAAGAAACAGCGCATCACTCTAGAAACTACTTCCAGACAGGCGGAATCAATCACACGCAAGGTAAGATTTCGCAGTAGCAAACATGGAGACGTTATGATAGTGTCATCATGTTAAGCTTTCTCAGATAGTTCTTCAATTCACTTCAAAAAAAGTAAGACATGGTGTTTCTTTGATGTTAAAACTATCGATTCCATGGTAGATCTTATTGTTGATTATAAAAACGATCAATAAAATAGACGTAGTGAGGCAAACACTATCTTTTCCATATATAGGATTATAGAAAGTATTTTCGGGTATGATTCAGATACGAGACTTAGGGCTAAGGAACTCCCATATATGTAGTATGTATATATGTATGTAGATATACTGTTACGAAGACGTGTTGAATGAAATGATTCTCGATTTTATTACAACTCAAAGGGGTTTTTAGCATGCTGAAATGTCATTTATTATGTTTTTTTAAGCGGCTGTATCAAATATTAGAAATTCCAAAATGTCACATAGTTACCTTCCTTGTCAGGGAGCTGACCTTAGGAATTTTCAGAGCAAGGCTAGTAAGACTATATAAGAAAATACAATACAGCAGTAACCAGTTTACACATACTCATGAATTAAAAACATTTATTGGAGGTAATAGTATTTTAATTGTTTATTTTTTACTTCATTTATACATGTTATAAATAAAAATTATATAACTCAATTACATTGGTCTATATTCGATAAAACGTAATTATTGTACTTTTATTTTACAACGTTTATTTTATAAATTAGACATTTCACACAGATGCAAATGATATATTAACATTTTCAAATAAATCTAACAATCAAACAATAAATAAATTATATTTCATAAACAATAATAAAATTAAAAAAAACAGTAAGCTAGATGACGCACGGACGGTGAGTAAAATTTTGTCTAAATTCATTCTAAAATATAACAAAAGAAATCGATATAAGGGTAAGATTCAGAACTCGATGCGAACTACGATATGTATGTCGAAATTAAATACGTTTTTGTCATACGGTAGTCATAATTAGCTTTCACACAACACTTGGTCGATTGCGGCTTTTACATTATTGTATTCATAAACAAAACCCTTGCCCTTCGCTAAGTCTTCTATCGGTATGCTTTTAGAAAATGCTTATGCTTTAGTGTACCTAGACAAAAAAAAACATGAAAAAATAACTTAAAAGAAAATACTTGGAGTTAAGAAACAGTTATGAAGTATACAGGTCACGATTTTTGTTAATACGAAAGAGATACCTTAATAATCGACTCCAAATCTCACCCCATATATTTTTACTTTTGAAATATATGTATTTATCGGCTTTTAATGTATAATGTATATACTGGACGATATTAAGGAATGAATTTAAATTATTTCAACAAAATAATGGTTAGAAATAGAATCTTATATATATATGTAATAAATACTTCTTTTAAATAAGCTATATCAAACATCTTGACAAAAATAATCTGTAACGCATTCAATCTAACCGTACATTACGTGAACCACGGCATAACGATATTGATCACAATAATACAATATATACAAAAAAAATTACAATTACAAAACTTGATATGTAAAAAAATCTATACTAAGTGACATAAATAATTTCTTAAATAACCTACTTCTTAACTAAATTAAATATCATTATGAGTTTTCCAATTTATCTAATATTTACATTATAAAGTATAGAATCACAATGTAACAAATGAGTATGAATATCAAATAAATTCCATCTTATTATGCAGTCTATAATTTCAGCGTGAAATGTTTACCGCTAGTTAAATGTCGTCCAGCCTTTAGACACAGAACTAGACTGTTGGTCACTAGAGCTACTCGTAAAGTTCAAACTAAATTGGCTGAAATCTAAGCCGTACTCGTGTAGAAGCGCACTGTCAGTAGTGGAGTTAAGCTTTTCGATTTTGTCATTTTTATCCCGGTACCTGAGCGGATCAAAGTCTTCAAGAGCTGGCGATGAAACGTCCAGTTTAATAAGATCCACATCTGAGTCACATGACTGCAAAGAACACACAGTTATAACTAAGTAGAACAGGCAAACCTCTACACACCTTGCAACACTGACCGGGACCAACCAAACAGGACGAATTCGAAATTTGAAATAACGAGCACTGACAACGAAACACACCTATCAGTACAAATACAAAACTCATACAACAAGAACTTACCAAATAAATATAATAAAATTTTGATTGTTAATCTTAAATAATTTCGTTTTCAAACTTCCATACTACAAGGATAGTCGGTTTTTTAATCTGAAAAAGAATTATTAAAAAAATCTTTCGCCCTTTATTCAATTTTAAACTTTATATTAATAAAATTTGGCTGTTTGTAATACCTATTTAGCCTTAGCAAGGACTTTGAGAAAATTTTCATCAATGTGTCCGTAGACTTCAACTCGAAAATGAATTTAAAATAGATTAATTTACAAACAGAAATTTCTTTGCTATATAATTTTTTTATTAATAAGCATTATTTATTAGTTTACGATGCATTTAGCATTTCTTACTATACATACTAGATTTACATGTATGATAAAAAATCAAGCAAAATTGTGCGAAAACCGTGTATAAACCGTGGCAAGTTAACAAAAATGTCCCGCGGGAATAATACACCACATTCAGGTTGGTTTGATTTCCAGGTCAGAATTGCACTAAAAAGTACTATATGTTTTAATATATACACAAACCACGCATCAATGTAGCAAATATAAGAATCCAATTTTCCTAGATGCAAAGAGTCACACATAGTGCCGTGCACACATGCAGCAAGACCGGTGAGGATAGCAAAACATAGTATAGGTCTCTCGATTTATTATGTATGAAAAATTTGAAATAACTACTAAGCCAGCGTTCACGATTGCTATAAAATATTCAAACCGACGTTTTAAGTACATGCGAAAGGGCGAATCTTCAGAATCAATTAGTTTCAAAATCGTTAAATCTGACGGGGTGCCTTTCAATTTCATCCCTACCATTAAAGCTTAACCAGATTTAAGTCAAAAATATTGATTGCATTTTTTAAAATTCCTTTATATTTGAAGGTTAATAAAAATAAAACTTCTTCCATTGAATTATATATTTATTTTCAAATTAAACTTATTATTACATTGAGCACTGCATACATTTTTTTTATTTTTTTACATAAATGAGAAACTACATATAGCTTTTATACATTATTTCATTGTATTAGTCAACAAAGAACTTTAAAAAATGCTTTCTTCAATATATTTTGACTCAATAACAATAATTATTAATTCGTTTTTATATTTTTATAGTTTATAAAAATACGCCATCCTAATCATACAATCACAACTGACTTGGTCACAATGTTATCATTAATTACAGTTAGTATCACATTAAATCCCTAGATAACGAGAGTAATTTCATAACTACTTAGTTTTTATAAACTTAAGATACCAGTCAATCGTCAAAACACGATTTAGAAAAGTTTCAAAAAATATTTTGTTTGTATATTATAAATGTACGTGATGAGGCAGTATATATGTATAGTGGAGCATGAAAAACATGAGTATAAATGGTATTTCTACATAAAAAGCATGCATAACAAAATAAAGCATAACAAGCAAACTGGACTAGAATAGAAAACCACGACAAAATTCATTTT
This sequence comes from Pieris brassicae, assembly GCF_905147105.1. Taxonomy (NCBI): domain Eukaryota; kingdom Metazoa; phylum Arthropoda; class Insecta; order Lepidoptera; family Pieridae; genus Pieris; species Pieris brassicae. The sequence continues at coordinate 9,854,585 of NC_059680.1, forward strand.
TAACTTTTAGAAACGTTTGAATTGTAAGAACCATTCACTGAAATTACATAATTTACATAGAAAGTTTTTTTTTCATTAATATATTCGAATCCCTGCGTTAGAAAATACATTCAGCGTATACATGGTAAGTGCGATATCCTTAGTTATATATGAAGTTAATGATTAATTCGCATGTTAGCGTAATTACGAAAACAACTACGCAATACAAAATTACCTCTACACGTCCCGTTCTCATTGCTTCCGGCCGCTTTTCTTGTACAGCACTGGTTTGTGCGTTCCCATTGCAATTTGGTCGTGTTTGCTTCACGGTTAATTGTAATTTGGGCTTATTAGTTCCTTCTGCGAAGCTGAACGTGCTCGTACGGAATTCCGCCTGTTTAGGCTCATTTCTTGTTATATTGCTTACGAAACACGCCTTAGGTGGCTGTATGGACCGCGGTGGAGGCATCGGGGCTTCAGAGAAATCTATTAATTTCTTGGTTGACACAATTGGATAACGGTGACGGGTTTGGGGACGTGCCGGTAAACGAGGTGGGATTTGTGGTAACATGGTTTTCTGCAAAACAAAAGTAAAGCACGAATCGTCCTATTAGAGAATAAGGCAACTAAACTTTATACGCATTTACCATTAAATGAGTAAATAAAACAGAGAGCCAAACATTATCGAATTTAGTAGAAACGGAAAAAATCATGGAGCCTATGCAATTTCTTTTTCTACTGTACACAAATCTATTTGTCTAACTTAAAAATTATTACGTATATATTCAATTATAATAGGAGGAATGACATAAATTCTTTGTCATCAAGTAGATATCAGTCTTTTAGTTACAAACTATTTACTACGTTGCGTTAATAGGCTTTCTGTTCAAGTGTAGTTGTCTTAATTCGAATTTGAACGACATGGTTAAGCATAACAATAACAGGTACATACAATGCAATTGTGGCACGTGCGTCCTACATGGATGTTTACGAATGATCTTTAAAAAAAAGGTTAATACTTTTGATATATGATTCAAACATCCCTGTGAATTTTGCCTCTAATCATGCCCATATAGCACATAGAAAGCTGAAGTTTTCGACTAATTCAAACATTCAATAACGCAAAACATTTCATAACTCTTGACACGTGACTTCAGGCTACATGAGAACCGCAATAATTGGATTCACTATTTACAGTACAATCAGAATTACGTATCAAAAGCTATAATAGAGTGAAATGAGAATATATGATGGAAAAAAAACAGCAAAGTTTACCGAAAATGTCCAACCAATCAGACATGTTGGAAAGCTTAAGTGACGAGTTAGAATACTAAAATTAGTACGCAAGTGCAACACGTCAACCAACATTAACAATTGACTTTCAGTTCATATATTACAATACCTCTTAACCACTCGCAATAAAGCTTTTATACTATGAGGGTATTTACAAAAAATAAGGTATATTAAACAATCAGACATTTTCGGGTGTAAAGTGCAAATGTTAACTCACAGATTTGTCGGGCAAGCTAATTTCGGGGCTGTGCACGGCGCTAGGGAAATTGTCGTTTCTATTAAGAAGGAACTCCATCTCGGTTAAGAGATCAAGGGATGCTGTGGACGGTGGTTCGTGGGAGCGTACATTCGTCGGGGAAGAGTCAGATGAAGTCGACACCGGCGTCACTGAGCCGCAAGAGAATCTGCAAAGGAATTTATAACATTCACGTAATGTAAAGGATTAAATCCTTTAAAAATCTCATATTCGTCTGATTTGGAGTCGTTCATAATAATTAGTTTTCATTTTATTCTCTCTGTTTTGGTAAGTTTTAATTTCTACACAATTCTATTTATATTTATGTTTTCTATCATTAGGTTAGCAGTAAGCCGCCCGTTTGTTTTGTTCCTACCTTGTATAAGGGGGAAAGATTAAGAACTATTTCTATTTTTATTTCGATATTTTAACACCAAAGGCTACTCACATTTCAAGATTTCACTTTTTTTTTGAGTAATTTTCTTTTAAATTATAGACAACGACCGCTGTCTTCTTGAATAAAAAATTCAAAATAAGTGGCGCTGGGTTAGTGAACGTGTTTGTACTTTATGGACTGGGCCTCAGATCTTAAAGTAATTTTATATTCTTAAAAAAAATATCTTTAAAAATATAGTTTTATACATAGATGATCAGCCTTCTGTGCGTGTAATTTCAATCTACTAAGAACATGCCTGGTATCACGATGTTTACCATATAGTTAATAATAATGACATATTACCTGCTATCGTCTGTTGTGGTCACGGAAGAAGGTCTAGACCGCGATTTAGGCATTTTAATCTTCAATCCCTTTACAGCCGACTTCACGTTTTTACCTCCTTGCCGAACCTATTGAGAAAATTATTTATTATAAAATATACAACCAAAATTACTATATAGAAAACATAATAATATTCATGCGAGCGTCATAAGATATTGAAGTTGTGAAGTAGCGAATACTATATAATAAGTAGGGAATTATATATATATAGATACATTATAGATATATATTTTTATGACACCAAAGCCGTTCTTATATGAATGGCCATTTGATTTGACCAATATAAACAAGATTGCTTCAATACATTGAATTCTCGTGATCTGTGATCTCCAGATTAATTTGTATTATTGATTACGAGTTCAAAAATTATGAAACAATTTTTCGTACATTTAGTATTTTATATTAAAGTACTTATAGTATTCGTTACACATCAGTAATATATAAATAATAAATAAATCTGCTATATAATCTGGAAGCACTCACCATGACTAACATTTATTTAATTTGATATGATAACATTGTTATATGTTTCTTCTAGATCGCTTTTAAAATCAAGTTGGTAACACGCAAATACATGTAATAATATACACTACTTTGTTAAATATACGATTATGGTCAATGACACAAGATCATTGAATCCAAATGAAAATAGCCATTCTATATAATAATATAGCGCAATGAAAGTTATATTATTTAATAAGACGACTTAGCCTAGCCTATAATTTACGGTTTATCACATCACAAAAAGCAGAACATCATAACATAAAAAATCAACAAACAACAATAACCTTTTAAGGTCTGGCCCTCAAATTTCTATTTGGTGATCCTTTGATTTTTCTAATAGGCAAGTGGGTGACCAGCCATCTGTTACTGAGACACGGTTACTTTTTTAGGTCTAAGGAATACCAGTTTCCGCGCGATGTCTTCCTTTATCGTACAAGGCAGTTTTTTTAATGTTTACAAATTAGGTGTTCCAAGTACTAAGTAACTACTGGTTTTAAGTAATATCCAAGAAGGTTGAAAAAGTTCATATACGAGGAATGTTCAATAAATAGTGATAAACGATATATTCGCCGTGGAAAAAAAGATCTTAGATATAATAATAATGAAAAAGCAATCAATTCTCTTTTGTTTTAAAATTCCTATTGTTCATTTGTTTGCGTTGTTTTGGAACGTGGATAAAATTGAAATTAGCACAATACAATTTCTCCGCTTGAAATTGTACTACGGAGCTGGTTTGTTTCTAATATAACAGGTGTGGAACGGGCAAGAGGTTCACCTGATGTTAAGTGACACCCCTGGATGGGGACGTGAGTGTCCATTCACATTGTCAGGAGGCTCACAAGTGCATTGTCGGCCTTTTAAGACATGGTACGCTCTTTTCTTCAAGGACCTTAAGTCGAATTATTTCAGAAATACTTCATTTTACAGCAAGTTCCACATAGTGATGGTGCGCGGCAATAATTGCTTTAAGAAACGCATCGTCGAGGTGATACGGATGGTATTTTGTATTCTGCCTTAGCGTCCAATGATGAAACTCAGCTGCAGGTATTAGTCCGAACAACTCCTCTGAACACTCTTTATGGTAAATGCAGTAGAAGATGCACATCACTAGGCAACGCCAAGGAATCAAGCCGCTCGGAAAGTGACTGGTCGTCGACGAATCGAATCGCTCTTCGTTGAATACGGTCAAGCGGAAGGAGCTGGTGCTGGAGAGCTCTCGCTCAGAGGTGAGAACAGTATTCCATGTAGGGCCGTATTTGCTGCGGTGGCACGGAGTGAAGTTCCGTCTCGCCTTGCTGAGCACACCAAGCTTCTTCAAGGCTAACTTAGCCTTGCCTTCCAAATGACCGCGAAACTCAACGTCAGTCGATATGACAACGCCAAGTGTATTGGAGTGTATTCGAAAAGAGGAGTCTTTTTGGGGTAAAATTGGACTTAGTTTAGTCTAGCCCAGTCCGAGACTCCACGTAGTAGAGTTTCGACTCCAGACACAAGTTAGTTCCGGTACTCATCGACAACTGTCCGAGAAATACCTGCCCGGCCAGTGTAAAGAGTATCCCCAGTGCTGTCATCCACATAGCAATGAATGTTGCTAAGTTGCAACATATCATTGATATGCAGAAGAAACATGGTCGGGGAGAGGACACAGCTTTGTGGGACGCCAGAATTCACAAGTTTAACTTCGAAACATGATCCGTCGGAGACGACCTTGATGCTCCGATCAGCTAGAAATCCAGTTGCATTATTTCTCGGGGAGCCCATAGGCTGGAAGCTTCGAGAATATTGCTCTGTGCCACACCCGGGCCACACATTTAAGGACTTGGCTATGTCCAAACATACTGCCAACACCTGCCCCTTGGACTCAATAGCCGCCCACCTATGTGTAAGGCATACATAAAGGTCACTAGTTGAGTCCAAAATTATTTACAAAGTCTATAAACCTGAAAGGTAGGAATAAAATAACCTTCGTCCATAAATTAATTGCGCCATACTCATTATCACTTTTTATTGAACGAAAAATATGATTAAAGTATAAATCTTTCAAAATGCCTTCTGATAGCCAATTTATTGATAAACAAAGCTGTTAATAATTGTTAAGCATCCTAGCGACTTAATATTTAAAATTTATTAGATTTTATAAAATATTTTTAAATTTTATCACGCACTACAGGAAGCACAAACCATAATATATATATAGATAACCACAAATACACAAATCAACTCACCGTCTTTACCGCCGATTGCATCGCGGGATTGGCCTGTAAATATTCACATTTTAAAGCAACAAAATCCCAAATACACCATGCATATACTATAACTGACATATATATGTTAATAGAACCGTAAATAATACCTTATCTTTAACAGTTTTGAAAAAGGCTCCACCTTCTTTCTTAACATTCTTAGCCCAGTCCTTGTATTGCTGTTTTAGCTTTTGACCGCTACTGGAGCTACTTTTGTCGTAATAGAAGTTGCATTCAATTTCGAATTCATCGTTAAATCCTTTTCCGGAGTTAATGAGGTCCAGCCTCTCTTCTATAAACTGAAGTTTAATAATATTGTATGAGATTACACACAAAATATTCATCAACATATTACTTGCCACGGGAAACAAAGTCGTAAAGCACTATTACGGAATTAATGAGGTCCAGCCTCTCCTCTATAAACTGAATTTCTATAATATTGTATGAGATTACACACAAAATATACATCTGCATATCTCTTGCCACGGGAAACCAAGTCGTAAAGCACTATTACGGAATTAATGAGGTCCAGCCTCTTTTATATAAACTGAAGTTTAATAATATTGTATGAGATTACACACAAAATATTCATCTACATATCTCTTGCCACGGGAAACAAAGTCGTAGAGCACTATTACGGAATTAATGAGGTCCAGCCTCTCCTCTATAAACTGAATTTCAATAATATTGTATGAGATTACACACAAAACATTCATCTACATATCTCATGCCACGGGAAACAAAGTCGTAAAGCATTATTACGGAATTAATGAGGTCCAGCCTCTCCTCTATAAACTGAATTTCAATAATATTGTATGAGATTACACACAAAACATTCATCTACATATCTCATGCCACGGGAAACAAAGTCGTAAAGCACTATTACGGAATTAATGAGGTCCAGCCTCTCCTCTATAAACTGAATTACAATAATATTGTATGAGATTACACACAAAATATTCATCTACATATCTCATGCCACGGGAAACAAAGTCGTATAGCATTATTACGGAATTAATGAGGTCCAGCCTCTCCTCTATAAACTGAATTTCAATAATATTGTATGAGATTACACACAAAACATTCATCTACATATCTCATGCCACGGGAAACAAAGTCGTAAAGCATTATTACGGAATTAATGAGGTCCAGCCTCTCCTCTATAAACTGAATTACAATAATATTGTATGAGATTACACACAAAATATTCATCTACATATCTCATGCCACGGGAAACAAAGTCGTAAAGCATTATTACGGAATTAATGAGGTCCAGCCTCTCCTCTATAAACTGAATTTCAATAATATTGTATGAGATTACACACAAAACATTCATCTACATATCTCATGCCACGGGAAACAAAGTCGTAAAGCACTATTACGGAATTAATGAGGTCCAGCCTCTCCTCTATAAACTGAATTACAATAATATTGTATGAGATTACACACAAAATATTCATCTACATATCTCATGCCACGGGAAACAAAGTCGTAAAGCATTATTACGGAATTAATGAGGTCCAGCCTCTCCTCTATAAACTGAATTTCAATAATATTGTATGAGATTACACACAAAACATTCATCTACATATCTCATGCCACGGGAAACAAAGTCGTAATGCATTATTACAGAATTAATGAGGTCCAGCCTCTCCTCTATAAACTGAATTTCAATAATATTGTATGAGATTACACACAAAACATTCATCTACATATTTCATGCCACGGGAAACAAAGTAGTAAAGCAAGTTGTATTACAACTGTTTTAATTTTTTCTCATTTCTGACTTCCTTGGGTGATTTACTATAAGTATTATTTTTTTTTCAAATTTTTTGGTTTACAGATTTATTATATTATAAAAAATAGGACGATGTCTTTATTCTACAAAAATTATGTGGTGCCATGTTAGTAATATTCGTTTAAGCAATTTTACTTTCCAGAAATAGATAATAATAATAAAAGTTAATGCGACAGTTTAAAAAACAAATAAAGAGTCTTAAGTTTGAAGACCCGCGAAAAGAGACAATACATTATGACGTTCTATTTAGTTAAAAGGCTCAATATATATATATATATATATCTGTAATGTACTTAGTATCTTAGTAATAATAGCATTACCTTGTTTTATTCTTTCAGAATAAAAAATATTTTGATTTTACGACCAAAAAATATTTTTCGTTTCCCGGGGCAAGCAAATACCGTTATTCGTTTCGTAACGTTTTCCTGGAGATACGCGGATATTCAAATATCAAAAACTACTGAACTGATTTTGATGAAACTCATGTTCCCTAAGTTGAAATAAAATTTTGATTTAAATCAAATTATCGCGATGACTTTCAATTCCAGATTTTTTTTTGGGAAAACATAGAAACACTTAAGCACTTTAAACAAACATGACATACATAGATAAAGTGATAGATTTTTTTAGATCCGATTATTTCATAATCGCGTAAATAAATAAACATAACGCAACATTAAGTTTATTAATGCGGATCAGATATAAAAAAACCAGTACTTACTTGCTGAAATATTTGGGACTCCAGCATTTTACTAAGAAATTGTTGCATATGTTTACGTGTCTTTATAAATGCTTCAGAACTGAATTCAAATTGTTCGTTCTCAATGCTGAAATTTAATTAAATATTTTTGTCATACTACGCTTTTAATAAATACATATTAAGAAATCCAACTAAATTTAGCGTAATTAACTATAGATAACTTCGTAACTTGTGCGACATAGAACAGATGTCCCTGACATTTGACTTGACTTTAACTCCACTAAAGGTTTATGGTCCCTTCAGGATATTTGTAAAAAACTGTGGTAACAATATCGCACCTTTATTTCAAAACCGTTACTAAACAATTTCTTTAGTAAATATCAATGCCATTTTGTTTAAATCGTCAAAATACAGAAGAAATTTGACATGTCTATTTAATTTCCGAGCAAGCAGTGTTGGCCTAGTGGCTTCAGCGTGCGACACTCATCCCTGAGGACGTAGGTTCAATCCCCGGCTGTGCAACAACGGCTTTTCTTTCTATGTGCGCATTCGTTTCATTTAACATTCGCTCGAACGGTGAAGGAAAACATCGTGAGGAAACCGGCTTGGCTTAGACCCAAAAAGTCGACGGTCTGTGCCAGGCACAGAAGGCTGATCAGCTACTTGTCTATTCAATTTACAGTTTTTTTTTTTTTTTTTTTTATAAAATAGGGGGCAAACGGGCAGGAGGCTCACCTGATGTTAAGTGATACCGTCGCCCATGGACACTCTCAATGCCAGAGGGCTCGCGAGTGCGTTGCCGGCCTTTTAAGAATTTGTACGCTCTTTTCTTGAAGGACCCTAAGTCGAATTGGTTCGGAAATACTTCAGTGGGCAGCTGGTTCCACATAGCGGTGGTGCGCGGCAAAAATTGCATTGAGAAACGCTCAGTCGTGGAACGTCGGACGTCGAGGTGATACGGGTGGAATTTTGTATTTTGCCTCGACGTCCGATGCTGAAACTCAGCTGCAGGTATTAATCCGAACAACTCCTCTGAACACTCTCCATGGTAAATGCGGTAGAAGATGCAGAGTGACCCCACATCTCTACGCAACGCCAAAGGATCGAGCCGCTCGGAGAGGGATTGGTCATCGACGATTCGAACCGCTCTTCGTTGGATACGGTCAAGTGGAAGGAGCTGGTACTGGGGAGCCCCCGCCCAGAGGTGAGAACAGTATTCCATGTGGGGCCGTATTTGCGCTTTATAGAGTTGCAAGCGGTGGCCCGGAGTGAAGTACCGTCTCGCCTTGCTGAGCACACCAAGCTTTTTGGAGGCTAATTTAGCCTTTCCCTCCAAATGACCGCGAAACAGAACGTCGGTCGATATGTCAACGCCAAGTATTCCGATGCTGGCTGTGGCTTGAAGAAGAGTGTTTTCGATAAGAGGAGTAGCGACAAAGGGTATGTTTTTCGCGGAAAACGCGCAAACTTGTGTCTTCTTGGGGTTAAATTGGACTAGGTTTAGTCTACCCCAGTCCGAGACTCCACGTAAAAGAGTTTCGACTTCAGACACAAGTTTGTTCCGGTACTCATCGACAACTGCCCGAAAATACCTGCCCGGCCAGTGTAAAGAGTATCCCCAGTGCTGTCGTCCGCATAGCAATGAATGTTGCTAAGTTGCAACATGTCATTGATATGCAGAAGAAACAGGGTCGGGGACAGAACACAGCCTTGTGGGACCCCAGCATTCACGGGTTTAAGGTCGGAACATGCTCCGTCGACGACGACCTTGATGCTCCGATCGGCTAGAAAGCTGGAGATCCAGTCGCATAATTTCTCAGGAAGCCCGTAGGCTGGAAGCTTCGAGAGCAGTGCTTTGTGCCACACCCGATCGAAGGCTTTCGCTATGTCCAAACTAACCGCTAGTGCCTCCCCCTTGGACTCAATTGCCTCTGCCCATCTATGAGTAAGGTATACTAGAAGGTCACCAGCCGAACGACCACGACGAAAGCCGTACTGATAATCGCTAATCAGCCCCTGGTGGCCCTCTAGATAACTCAAGAGCTGGTCATTAATAATGGATTCCATTATTTTGGAGAACAAGGAGGTTATTGCGATTGGGCGATAGTTGGATGGATCAGAGCGATCGCCTTTTTTAGGGATCGGATGTATCGAAGCGGTCTTCCAGCACTTCGGGACAGTGCCGAGCGAGTACAGGTACCGGAAAAGGCGCGTCAGGACCGGAGCCAACTCAGGAGCACATGTACGCAGCACAATTGGAGGGATACCATCCGGCCGACCTCTTGGGCTGTCTCTTCGCGTCCAACTCGACTTATGAATGTCCAAGGAAGATAGTGCTCTGCGAACAGCACGTTGCCGGAATGTGATTTCCGGCATTGAGTTATCACACCGCGAAATCGCCGGTGGTGATCTCCCCCGGTCATCCAAAGTCGAGTTGGACGCGAAGAGACAGCCCAAGAGGTCGGCCTTCTCCTTCGCAGTGTGGGCGAGCGAGTCATCCTCTCTGTGCAGCGGTGGTATCGATGGCTGACAAAAATTCCCTTGTACAGCTTTGGCGAGAGACCAGAAGGCTCGGGTCCCAGAAGGGAGTTGGCGATGTGCTCTGACTTTGCCTTAGCGATTTCCCGTTTGAAGGACCTGGAGGCTGAGTTATATGCTTTTTTATGTTCGCTGGTATTGGCATCACGAGATATCGCCGCTTCCGCCCATGCATTAAAGCATTCTCGCTTTCGACGCGATGCCGCCTTGCAAGAACGCTTAAACCAGGGCTGTGACTTGCCACCGATCGGCACCGCAGAGATTGGAATAAAAAGTTCCATGCCCTGCAGAACCACTTCGGCGACAAAGGCAGCAACGGAATCTGGAGCTTCCGACGAAAAGCACATAGGCCCCCAAGGGTAGGACGCAAAGAAAGACCGCATCCCATCCCAATCTGCTGACTGATAGTGCCAAATACGACGACAACCCGAAAAACGGGGCCGAGGAGGGCGCGTAGTAGGCACAGTACTCCGGACCACACAATGATCCGATGAACCCAATGGCGGGTCAACAGAGACTTGATAGATCTCCGGATGTGAGGTCAGCAGAAGGTCCAACAAAGAGGGTTTATGACCATTCACATCTGGTATTCGCGTAATCGCAGGGACCATTTGTGACAGGTCGTAAGCTAAAGCAAAGTCGTGAAAGGATCTTCCCGCGTGATCGGTGGTTTCCGAACCGAGCCAATCGGCATGGTGAGCGTTAAAATCGCCAAGTATCACGATTTCAGCGGTAGGAACCCCTTCGAGCAGGGAATCTGTAGCCATTTGGATGTGCTCAATGAGTCGCTCAGTTTCGGTATTTCCGCTATACAGGCATGCGTAGAATCGCGGATGGTCATCGCAGTCTACGCGCAGCCAGAGGCTAGATAGGTCCCTTCCTTCAAGCGACCCGAGGCGACGAGAACAGATATCCTCTCTGACGTACACGCAAACTCCCGCCCGCGGCACAAATGAATGTTCCAATTTGTACCCCGGGTAGGAGAGGTAGGAAGTATCAGCCGGGAAGGATATCTGAGTCTCAGTAAGGAAGAATAAGGCCGGCTTCGCAGTTTCGAGGTGAAAGTGAACCGCGTTAAGATTAGAGTTGAGCCCCCTAACATTGGTAAAGTCCACTGAGAGCGTGGAAGGGGATGCCTTCGGTAAATTCTTCCGTTTGCCCCGAGATCGAAACCTATAGTTTTTTGAGCAGTTTTTGCCCCCCCCAGAATACGAAGGGCAGCCTGTGCATCCACCACCGAATACTGATTGTTCCGATGATGGACGCTCAGAGGGGGATTCTCCACAGCGGAAACGTGTGGTACCCCCCTGGGGTAATCTCTGTTTAAACTGCGTCTTCATATTCTGGGGGGGGGGGGGGGGAATTGATGGGCTCCGGGAGTCTCACTCACCGCACGAAACGCGAGTACAATAAGATGAACCTATTGCATCACTTCACGCCGGTTTTCTGTGAGACAGTGGTACTGCCCCGGTCGTGCCTGCCCGATTGGCTGAAGCCCGAAAGCAACAGCATGGCACTCCCACTAGGATGATCATGAAACAGATACGGCAATCTGAGACCTAGACCTAAAATGGTTGTAGCTCCATTGTTTTGTATTTAATTTCCCAGTATTTTGGTAGACTTAATTTTTATTAAAATTAAAATAAATTTATTTTTTATTAAATTATATAACTACACACCCTAAAAAGAAGCCGACAATTTAACAAATAATTTTAAAAATATCTCTGATAAGTTACTTACTTTTTTATAAAGCGATAAATAATGATGCAAAAATCGTAAATTCTTTTTGCTGTAAAATTTTGTATTTTTCTTTAATAACGTTTTACGAAAACAAGGTGCGATATATGTTTACGTAGAACTAAAGACCTTATTTGTATAGGAAGCAGGAAAATACAATATTCAAATATATTTTTGATAGGAAACAAATATGAAATGTCAAACGAATCTGTAATAAAGAAATATGTAAATTTTATTACCAAATTGCGTCTCTGTATCCACCAATCAAACAAACTAACGCACGAAGAAATGCTCTTGATACAGCGTCACCTAATGCATTTTTATCGCCTAGAGATTTTTTTAAATTTACAACCTGAAAATAATTAAGCATTCAGAACATTATTAGTATACTCTGTATATTACACAAAAATTCAAATTAATCATTAATAAAAACTAACTTCAGTGTTTTGATTTGTTAATTTTTTTCAAGAATAATTTCTTATACAGACTGACACAAATTTGACAATTGATAATTTATTACTTACCAACATGTGCGGAAGACTTTCAGAGTCGTTAAATGGAGATCTTAATTCGTTTGTATCTATATCTATTATCACAATTTCACCGAGATCTGACATTCTCACAGTCTGTAATGTAAATATACAAGAAAATTTTTCAACAGCACTTGAAGGGCGAAGTGTAGCTAATACTTTTATTCATACATAACTTTTATTTAAAAAATATATTTCTCTATTGTCATTATTACACTACGGAAGCATGCTTATATGAGAAAAAATATTTTCATACAATTTTACAGGAGGAGCCTATTTTATAGAACAGTGTGCAGGAGGCCCGAGGCTCAAGTGATGTCAAGTGATACCTCATGAACACACACAATTCTAGAGGGCTCCCGAGCCGGCCTTACGGAGTATAGGCTATAATAATGAAGAACTCACAAGTTCTTTTCTTTAATAAAATACCAAAGGCTCTTTTATGTCTTCGTTTCTATAAATTTAAGAAATGTATTAAAGAAAAGCTGTGTAAAAAGTCTTACTATAAAGTTAACGATTATCTAGTTGATAAAAGGGCCTGGTACTAGTGCTAGACTGGCTACTTCTAATTAAATTACGGTATTTGTTTTAAAATAAGTGTTGTTTGCCATATACGTGTATATGATGATTTCTTATTTTAAAAGAGGACCGAGAATTTTTTAATTTTTTTCACGGCTTACACCCTCTGTCTTCTTTGCCAATAAGTAGGGATGTCTACCGATACAAATTTAATGACGTGGGATAAGTGATACCTGTATCTTATATTCCATAACACACTTTTTCTTTAACCCTTCTGTAATAGTTATTTTTATTTAAATGTCATAAACCACGGTCAAACAATAAATCAGTTGCTGTATTCATATTTAATTACTTCAAAAAGTAATGTAATATAAGAATAGTTCATCGGTTTAATGTTTGATAAACATAGCTTCAATCAATTAGGAACAGGAGTAACATACCTCAAAAACACTTCTAGGAACTCCGATAAGAAATGGCATTGGAGCTAGCAGGTAATCCACCAAAAATTTGGGTACTATTGGAATGTATATGTGTTGCCATGACATAGGAAATAACAGTGCATTAGCGGCTTGCACACATGCAGATAGACGGGATGGTTTCGAAGCAACCAATGCAATACGACGCTCATTTAATAATGCCGCCCATAAACCAATCATGCAATCTGCGTCTAAGGCGCTGAAGAATTCTGTGAGGTTACACTGTAAAAAAACAATGAAAATAGTTTCAAATATTTTTTTTTTATTTAAAAAGTATACCACTATGTTTTTAAATATTATGGCAATAGTTTTGACTTTCAGTTTCAAGTAAAGAAAACACTAGCTTTTAAATATTTGGTAGTTTAATAGTATGTGCTTAGCTACTTTTAGATTTTAAAATGACCTCATTTTTATAAATGTTTTGACTCTGTGCATGAGACCACATATTTTTTAAGTGTCCTATTGTAATACCATTGGGGTTTTTTATGTTGGTTAAAAGGTAGTACTAGTTGAGTTACAATACTTTGGTTACATTCTTCTTTAATGTATATTTGAAATAAATATTAAACTTACATTCTCTGGAATACTTGGTAATTTTTCATCTGGACACTGGCACGAGAACACACTGTGACTTGCATTATATGTCACTTTCAACGTGTCTCCTGGCATTGGTGGCCGAATTCTACATGCTTCCAAAAATGATTTCAATTCACCACGCTCAGGACTGTTTAGTAAATTTGCTATGCAGTTTAATAATCTGAAAATATATACAACATTTTGCAATTTTGTCTATGGATATGAACTTTAGAAACGCATTAATAACAAAAACAAATAATGTTTTGCACAAGATCACTTTAAAAATGTATAGGAAATAATAAATTGCCGTGGCAACGCTTAGCTCGCTATGTTATACAAATATAAAGCTGGATGGAAATTTCAGTTTGATGGCAGAGGAAACATAATTCTTTGGATTGAAACGAAGAAAAGACTCATCACATACTAACTTGATTAAACTACTCTTGGAGCACAATGAGTGATTATATAAAATATAAATATAATTAAAAAAATATTATAATTGTTAAACTGTTCACAAAAATATAATTAGATTGTGATATCTAAATAAATTATATTAATACAAAGTTATTTCTTCATAAATTGCATAGCATCATCAATATATATATTATATCAAGACATGCATTATATTAATTGTCTTATTAATTCATTTAAATTACTATATTAATTTCATAAGACAAATCCTAGTTTATAAAAAATTTGTGTAACTAGACACTAACAATATGATCAAATCTTGGGTAATAAGGATACCCTCAGTCATAGTATACTATTACAAACTCGCAAGCATTTGGATAGCCACAAAAGCATGTACAAAATAGTCATAGCAATTACAAAATACACTTTTAAGAATCTAAGAACAGAAAAGACAAATTGATATTTGTCTCTTCTTATCGTTCGATTAACGTTCGATCGTTATGATTAACTAAGTAATTTATAAATAAATAAATTAATAAAAACAAGAAACATTTCAAGCAGTTCCTTTGCAACGTTTAAAGCAAACTAAGCCTTATAAACTTGAAACAAGTACCTTTAACAAGTAAAAGTTCTTTAATCACCAAGTTGTGGTTATGATCATGTAAATATATTAACTAATATGTCGAAATGACTGTCAAAGTCAACAATCATTTATTCATATAGGTAACACAATGTACACTTATGAATGTCAATAAAAAAGGAAATATACATAAAATCCTTCTAATTTTACATGTACTGCCAGCCCTCAAATCAAGGGCGTATAACAAAAGAGAAGAACTGGCAATAAACTCTTTGCCACTCTTTTAAATCTCCAAGTTTTTTTTATTAAACATTTTTTTTTCCGTAAGGAGCTGCAACCATCACACCATGTTCCGCATGACATCAGCAGGAGGCATGGTGAAATAGGAGCATGCACTTACATTCTCGTGGGAACAACACGCAAATACATAGTCAAAAATAACTAACATCACCGCATACATGAATTCAAGTATGACCAGTTACCATATCTGAATTAACTTATATCATACTCACTTATAAAAAATATCATGCCATGGAATGTGTGATAACAAAAGCAGAGTTGTGTTAGCCTTCGGATCATACCGGCAGAATCCAAATGTGTACTTAGAATCTACTGAGGTCAGAACAAAAGAATAGTGTTGGACATAAGATCTGTAACAATATGTTTAAGATAAAAAATAATTATGGCATCTAAACACAGAAAATGTCAGTATCACAGTAAAAAAAAATAGCATATATCTTACTTATCGAGGGGGCAGGGGAAAGCAAATTTTGGGATGTGTTTCATGTTTTCTTCATTGTCATAAGATTCAGGATATTTTTGTATTATTGAAGGTTCCTTAACTGGTGACACTTCACAAAATAATTCGTAAAGATGGCGCACAGATCCTCTGAAATCAAAATTTACTGATTAGGATTGTTCTAAGTATTTACAATAACATAAAAAGGAAGGAAGGACAAAACTTGACAAAATTAATTCTTTAAGACATTTTGTAAGTTATTCTAACGCAGATTGACTACCAGACAACCACATTATATTATCTAATATCACATTTCAATACTAAAGTATAACACAATACCTTTTACATATATTATTTTACTCTATTACTCATAAAATAAGTTTATGTTTTGATGATTAATAATAATGCTATGGAAGACCTGGAAGAAATTGCCAAATGTGTTTGCTGTGTAGGAAATTATGCTACTATACAAATACTATATACTTTATATAATCATCATTAGTAAGGAATTCTATATTGAAGATCAGAAGTGTATCTATATCAGTCAGATCTGATCAGATCATCATTGAAAAACAACCATCTCTTATCTCTTTCTTTGTTTCTTCAATAAAAATATAGTTGCATATACATGAACCAACAAAAAAAATATGTTTAAGTATTATGTGGTATATTACAGTTATCATAAAGTACAGCAGCAGCAGGGCAAGAATATTAAAGATATTAGGAATGACCAGCAGACTTCTCGACGTCGCCTGTAACAGATTAAATTGGTGCTCACCTGATCCGTGTACCCATGCTGCTGGTGGAGATATTCTTCTAACGACTTCCTCAGCTGCACCCTCCTTCTGAGGCTACTGTTATTGTGACGGCATCGTTCCCAGTTGGAGATTGGTAGCTACGCTTTTTAAACGTAATTGTATCTTGTAATCGAATATTCAATGAATTTAGGCACGAAGGTAGGCGGTTCATAAGCGGAAATCAAAGAGCATATAATCACTTCGTGGTCGAAAACGGAAACTGGAAGAAGGCCATCAAAAGATCAAACTTCAACTCACTTCTAAAGCTCCTACAAAGTCAGATATGCAGACTGCGTTTTAGTACAATGTACATAGGTTTGGCTCAGTGTTCTGTGGAGTCTAACGGTAATACAGATTACACGAATCATGCTCTACACTAAAGAAGTATATATATATCACAAATGATTAACCAATATTTTTAAAAATAACAATATTATTCTTATTTAAAGCGTAACATTGAGAAACCCAATGCATAAAATACCAAGGGCTACTTACAATGTAATAAAATAAATTGATCGGCAGGCTAAATATAATAAATTACTTATCAAATTTTAGCGCTGGATGTTATGAGCATTTTAAATATAATAATTGAAACTATATTTTTTAAAGAAAGTTAAGACTTAAATCATACACAAAACTTTCTTATTGCACATCATAAATATTATTTTTTACGAAATTTACGCCAAAGCTTTAGAAAGTTAAATTAATCATTGATTCTTTTAACAATAATATATTCTTGCGTAAACTCTGGTACGATCTCTTTAATTCTCTGTAATTGGAAAGTAAGAAAACTACGATTAAGTCACTAATAAACTATTTACAATATATTTTTTTAATCTTGTCAAATGCTCCATTATTAAGAAATATTTATTATTAATTATTTATATTATTAGTATTATTTTTAGTAATAGTATCAACTTAGGCTTATGTTGTAGTAATAAAGTGTAATTAGTGTACAAAAAATTGTGTACAGTGGTCATATATTTTACAATATTAAAAGAAAAATAATATAAAACATTTGTTTTTATTTTACTATAGGTATGTATGTATGTACTATTTTCCTAATTTATTTGTTCGGCTAACCTACCTTATATCTATAATTTCACACCCCAAATGTTTGATTTCCGGAATAATTAATTCTTGTATTTAAAATTAATAATGACCACTTAGTATAATGTATTTTGAGAATGAAAAAGGATGATCTCCTAAAACAACACACTACTGCCAACTCCCGTAAATTAAAACACGGCCAACATAGTTTTATTATCTTTTACTTATTTGGATGGACAATATATCTTTTCTTTGTTATTTTAGTGTGGTGCCTATATTAGTTCTTGATCTAGCATACATAACATATATATTAATGTTATGGCAATAGTTTAACTTTATGCCAGTTTCAAGTAAAATACCTAATATATTACCTGAACTTAAGGAGGTTAATTATCATTGTCAATGTCAGATATTGATACAAGGTCTTTGACATTAACGTAATTTACCTAATTCTTATTCATAATGTCCGCCAATGGCTCATGGCTAATACTATGTACTATGATTGTTTATCAATGTTAAATAAATAATAAAGAACTTTAAATCTTGAACTATAAACTAGCTTTGTGTAATAACAATTTCTTAAGTAATTTTAGTTGATCCGTAACCCCGCTAATACGGTACTTATTGCTTTTTATTTATTTAATAAATTGAAATATGATACCATTTATTTTTCATTTTTTATAACTTACATTGTGTCTATAAGGAGGTTCTATTTTTTACTCAATAACTTCAACAAGTAAAGCAAAGTTGTCTTTGTAAACTTAGCTTTTTTTTAAATCCTCTAATCTTTTCTTCTGTTTCAGGGTCAGTGTTTAGCATCATTTGGACTCATGCTGCCAATAAACATGAAAATAGACAAGAAACTTTTGCCAATCAAGGGTCATTTTATACTTTATAATGCTGGTAAGTAAAAAGAGTACTTGTAAAAATTTTTTTTACGGTTTTCAATATTATAGAGTTATAAAAACTGACTAATCATTTATAAACCTCAGCAGAACCTAAGAAGTAACCTTGCCCTTACTTCTAGGGAACTTATTTTAAAATTATACTTTACAATTGAAAGGATCATTTCTTGTGTGTAGTTATTATAGAAAAGTTGCTATTCTTTTCTTGATATTTTAGTTTTTTTCTTAACAATTTTATTAGACCAAAATTATAAAGTTATTTTTAATGTACATTCTACACAACATTTTATCATGATTAACAGTTATCTCTGTCATATCAAATCATAATCAAATAGGTCAGTGGATATGAGGTTATGTTTTTTGTAGCAAAATAAGACTCCTAAAACTTTATTTTTAGGTACTGCTCCACTTATCCCCTATTTGTCTACATATGCAAGACAATTGGGATTTTCATCGACCACTGTTGGCCTAATCTACACAATACTACCAATTTTTAGTCTTTTAGCAACACCAATTTTTGGTTTCTTAGCAGATAGGTATGTTATCACTGATTATTTGGTACATAAAATTTTAACATTACAATTATTGCTATAATGCATTCAATTGTGGAGTAACAAAGATTTATTTTGGGAGTGATACCAAAGTAATTACTTGTTTTCTTTTTATTTATTTTATGTAATAGGAGGCAAACGGGCAGGAGGCTCACTTGAGACACTCACATTGCCAGAAGGCTCACATTTTTAAGAATTGGTATTTGTACCATAACAAACTAAAATTTGAATATGGTGGTAGAAAATACTATATATACAATCCTTTTGAAACATCAAAATACTACAATAACAACGCCCATCAAATACATAATTAGGGTTGACCTTAATTATTAATTTCATACAAGATACACTGATAAATGAAATAGGTATTTATAAAAAGATTTAATAATAAATTATTGAATTTTTTACATTGGAAATTATGGCATGTTAATATTATGTAGTATGTGACAGTGTTTTGTACATGTTACTAAAAAAATGTAACAGAAATTATACATACAATTTGATATGGCAGCAGATGGCATGTATTGTTGATTATCATATTATGTTCTTCATGCTTTTTATTGTTAAATGAAATAACTGATACAACAAGGCCATGCATTTAATATATAACTGCATACATACTTTTGATCAAATTGCCTTTGTAGATTAGTGGTTTATTTATTGATATACCTCAGTAGTTCTGGATTAACACTCAGAGAAATAAATATTGTATTAGCTTGAAAATCTTATAGGAAGGTTTTGTAATTCATGATAGACCAGCACTGTTATATAAGCTATCAGATTTTCCTTGTGTTTTATAAATGAGTTGTAACATTTCAGGTTTAGAATACAAAAATCCATATTCATATTCTTTCAAATAGTAATAATTGTAAGCTTCGCCAGTATATATTTTATACCTCAAACTGGTTTAAATCTTACGGTAGAGCTAGATTGTGGCGATGGTGCTACAGTACTCAAAAGTTGTTTTAAAAATGCTGGAGAGATTGACCAATGCAGGGTCATGTCATTGGGTAGTCAAAATTCTACTACACAATGCAAGGTATGTATTAAAATATAAAAGGTTTATGTAGGAACAAGTATATCTAACTCTACAATGATTCAAACAATAATTTAAACTATATATTTAAAATATGTTGACACATCTATCTAGTATTTCCATTTTTTTAATATCAGGCTAGTTTTTTAAAGACTAAACTTATACAAAGCTCATTATTATTACATTATAAAACAATAGAGTTAAAGATTTTAATTTAATTATTTTCTACATTTTATAGATGAGCTGTGATATGACGTCGCCAAAAATGTGGCAAACGGTGTGTGAGCATTGGCATATACCGAAATATTGTTACAGTCATACAAATAGTATAAATTATACATCTTTCATTAGTAATATTAGTGTGAACGAGGATAAGTGTGCTTACATTTCAACAGACAATGTGACGTTGGAAGGTAAGAAAATATCTGTACGAAGATATTCCTTTTGATAACATATTTAAATTAGGTTATTTTTGTTACAGATGATAGATTCAGAGATGAGTCCAATATATTTTTGACATAAGAGAATCATGCTCTGAAACTTACCCTCACTTATAAATATGGTTTTCAATTAAAACATTTTCTTTTCAGGGTACACTTTTAAACCGAGCTGTCGCATTGGCGGTGGATTCGTCGATGTCAACGAACCGTGTACCCTTGACTGTGTAAATAAGCAGCTGTCAAATATAATTGGGGAAAATAAGGCGAATATGACATGTTTAAATGACACATTAAATTATCGTTTTTGCAATAAAGATGTCGGGAATATGGTATTGGGAAGTCAATTGGATAAATGTCAGGTACGAATTGATTTTGACATTTATGGTTAAGTATGTCTAAGGGTAGGTAGTGACTTAACGAATGTCAAATCCAATAACAAACAAACATGGCATACGCGACCCTGAATCTAGCTGTAATAGCGTGGTGTTGCCTTCCCCGTTAATGAACTATCTTCTACCATTGTTTTTTAATGAAAATCAGAATATAAAGTTTAAATTTAAGCAAACAAATACTATATAATATAAGAATTAATATGCTATTACATAAATCTTGTTTTGAAGTAATTATTATATACATATTATTTATGAATGTCACATTTTATTTATTTAAATAAATAGCCATCGTATATATATTACAAATTTAATTTTATTTAAATTTTATCGACACGGGTACGCAACTACTACTGGTCTCGTGTAATTCGTGCTTGTGTGTGAGCGCGCGCTGATAACTTGCAAGCAGGGCTGCCAGATGTACGATTTGAATGGTACTCCTACGAGTTTCTGTATATAGCATTGTTACTATTAAACGATTGGTAGGCCAAGATCCTACAGAAAATTTATTTTACGATACCGGCAAGTATTATGTTCAGGGAATTCCCCAACAATCTAATGTATCTTTTACTTGAATGAAGACCCTTTTTTCATATTATTACTAATTTGAAGTATTGACCAGTAATAATTTTTATCTTGTAACCATCTGTCTTGGAATTCCTAAAAAACTCATATCGCTTAAGTAAGAATCGGCAGAAGGTGAGAAGAGGGTATCCCAAACAAGAAATTAGTCAAAAGAGGAGACCTTTCTACATCAGAGAGATTTATTTAAGGATCGGTTAGGGCCCGGTAAAAAACAATTTAAAGCCAGGTGTCAGGTGTGTGAAGTAGAAATGGTTTCAGAATATGGAGTTTTAATGTTACAGTAGCATCCCTAGTTGCAAGTAGGGCGGCTGTGCGCTTCGCGACTTATTATCGGGTACATCACGCAATTGCAATTAATTATTTTTATAAATGGTTGTTACTGCTTATACCCCATATAATGGTTTTTATTCACTTTACAACGATTGTCTTTAATGCTACCAAATCTTAAACATTAAATTAAAAGTATAACATTATACTTATACCTTTTCTTGTTGCCAATTTGTTGGTACAAATTGGATGCCTGCGTCTATTTTTAATTACATTTAAGTCAACATTTTCTCCTTTTAGTTAAGTATTGGGTGGTTTTTCCTACGTTGTATCGTTTAAAATCTTAGAAACCCTAATTAATATTAATATATTTCAGGCTAATTGTGAGCTTGATACCTCAGCACCGTGGAAATTAATGGAGATTTGTTTGGGCTGGGGAGCGGACATCACCGATGTGTGTAAACCAAAGACACCGGCGGGTGAGCATTTGCCCAAAACCCTCTCATTTACTGGCAACATTCGCTTGTCGTCAATTGTCACAGAACACAGCTGTGTCTTTGTAAGACTTACGGATATTGTAATGCCTGATGGTAAGTTTATTTATTTCATTTAACAATCATCTTAATATATAAAAGACTGGTTTGTATGAACACTTATAAGTCGAGAACGGCTGATTTTCATGATTTTATATTTGTTGTATTTACGGTATATATACATTGGTTATCAAACAGTTCTGCTTGCGTTCAGACGCTTTTTTTCTTTTTGTATTCATTTCTAGAACATAATAATGTATTAGTTAAAATCATAAGTTAATTTCAGGTAACACGATATTCATTAACTGTTAGGCGGTTCGAAGTGTCAGAATTATTAGTAAGTTTTAATCATTAAATATTCAAACAAGTTTATTATGCAGTCGAATAAAGTTATTTATCCGATCGGTTCAATCTCGGACCAAAGAAACGAAAAAAGGTTTCAGTTATTTGCATCATTAATTAACAAATGGGTTATTAAAATATGTAATCATTTAATTTCTATAATTACTTAATTACGATTATATAATTTATGTATGACTCTGTGGTGTGAATTATTTTACAGCGCCATCTATGAGGTTCAGTTATGCATAGATTAAGTTAAATGATAACATAACTATGAATTTAAACAATTTAATAAGTATTGGTGTTTTCTATGAAAAAATTCTGTAATCTTTATATAGTATTGCGTTTGTATTTGAGTAATTATGTAAAACGGCTGGACCAATTTTGTAAATTTTTGAATTTCAGTTGTTTCGAGACTGGTTTAGATTCACAATGAGCGGTTTTTTTTTGTATTTAAGATGTGTTATAATAGTAATGCGATATTTTAATTTAAAAAAAAAGTTCATTCAGAATAATTATTTTTTGTTGCCAGCAAAAAGTTGAGTTGAGTCCGAAAACAGACTGTGGTTTAAATAAATTTGGGATAACTTCAGTATGGTGAGCCTATTGTCATGTAAAGTGTGCATTGCTTCTGCTATGTTAGACATTAACGCTTGAAACCCACAGCGCAGTTTATTCGTTACTTGTGTAATATTAAAAAAAATATTATTGACTAGTGGTTGGTCGACATTGAGGGCGTGTTAGACTGCGTTAGTTATACTTCTATAAAAAAAATATTTGCATTAACATAGAAACTGCTTTACATGTTTGGAATTTGCATGTTATATTTGTTCAAAAACACAGTTAATTTCCGTTTCCAAACAATATTTCCTTTTAAACAATATTTTCGATTAATAGAACAGTGTAAGAAATCTCAACCTAAAACCTCTCGAACGTTCCATCGTGAGCAAACCGCTACTTAGGGTAAGATTCTTTGCAAGAATTGTGGCTCCTATATGTCAAAACGTTTTACAAGAGTTATCGCTAAGTCTCAACCCTTAGGCCGGTAGATTTACCACTTGGAAAGACAAGTGAACGTTTAATCAGACGCAGAATTTTTTATTTCCCGTGTGGTGAGGCATTAATAATAATGTATGTCTTACAGGAACAGTGCACTATCCGAATTGCATATCCAAGGCACAATATGAAATGGAGATGAATTTGTTCCATCCGCTGTGTGAGATTGATTGTGATCATGCGCAGGTATTTTATCACTTGAGTAGTATTTTTATAGTATATAGGAAGTATGTATTTTTATGCAACATACGTAGTACATTGTAAAATACGCATTAGGACATAGTGATAAAGATTATTACAATAAAAAGTATTTTTGTAGTTGATATACGATGCCTTCATGGAGAAAAATTTAATTTATTAAATGAATGGGAATAATATCGACTTAAGGCTGTATCATTGAACATCAGGTTGAACCTCCTGCCCGTTTGCTATGTGTTATAGAAACATACAAATTGTAAACAATTATAGTTAAAAGTTTTCTATGGTTAATTGGTTTATTGTTGAACTGATACATTAACATGCATTAATAAAGTCAATTAAGTGCGGCTATATGGTTTTGAACATAATATATTTTATCAGGATTCATGAAAAAATAAATCTTCTAATCTTTCTTTAAAAATATTTTTTAACTTTTTTAAAGAACTGTATAGTGTGATTAACTTTTTTTAAATTTCATGGGTGTAAATGGGGTGTATCGCTCAAAGGTGAGAGACATGGACACACACACACTTAAATTATCGTGATTCATGTACACTTTTTACTTTTCATGTATCCTTTTTTTAGTTTAAGTTTGTTTATTTTTTTTGTTCCTGTTTAGTTTTGTCTCAACAACTATGTGTAATATGTATTTTTGCACTTCTACCTACCTTATCTAATTTAATACATTTTTTTCTCTTCTCACTGTGGTTGCCAGGAAGAGATCGCTCGAAAGCGATAAGGCCTCCAGTTGCCCTCCATTTAATTTAATTATGTTCACTTTTAATATTATGTGCTACGAACTGTTAATCAATAAATAAAATAACTTTAAGGTAATTGGTTAAGTTAAGCAATACTAAAGTTATGTTCAATTAAATTAATAGGTTAACGAGCTTCTCCAATCGGCAAAAGATAGTACAAGCGAAGATACCTATCAGTATACGAAACAGTTTTGGTTGTTTTTTGTTTTCATGATTTTGAACTGGATTGCGGGTGGAGTAGTTGTTGCATTTGCTGATGCTATATGCTTCAATCTACTTGGTAAGTATGTATTATATAAATATGTTAATAATAATTATGTGCAACCCTACATCTCTGAGATTTTTTAAGATAGCCTCATTTCTTAAATCTCTTCACAGACATGTAGTCTTGTGTCTTGATTTTTCGATTTGACGTAAGTGTGACAAGCAGGACAATATGACAAGTGACAAGCAGGACACGCATGTCCATCTAAAATTCGTAAGGGACATTTTGAGGAATCCGCCATGACTCAAACCCAAAAATGATGACATGTGTCTGAAGGCTGATCATCTACTTGTCTATGAAATGAAGATCAGGGAAAAGGCTGAAATTTCTGGCCAAGACCCAATTTGGGATTGTAGCACTGCATAATTATTATTAATATTTCGAGAAATTCAGAGATCAGATTGAGTGACGTATTTTCAGTGAAAGAAAAGTTCGCGATAATAACGACTCCTACGTACCTAACTGACCTTATATGTTATAAATATAATATTAATATGAAGATCCGAACCAATTCGATTCGAAGGGTCCTTCAAGAAGCCGGCCTTTTAAGAATGGGCACGCTCTTCCCCATTCTTAAAAGGCCGGCAACGCAGTCGCGCGCCCTCTGGCATTGAGAGTGTCCATGGACGGCGGTATCACTTAACATATGGTGGA
This sequence comes from Pieris brassicae, assembly GCF_905147105.1. Classification (NCBI taxonomy): domain Eukaryota; kingdom Metazoa; phylum Arthropoda; class Insecta; order Lepidoptera; family Pieridae; genus Pieris; species Pieris brassicae. Next base: position 9,880,047 of record NC_059680.1, read on the forward strand.
CTAAAAAAATACTACTAAATTACTAACTTATTCATAATCCAATTTAAATATAATTTTAGGTAGTAAAAAAAGTTCGTATGGAAAGCAACGGTTATGGGGATCCGTTGGTTTCGGACTATTGTCGCTTATAAGTGGGAGTCTCATAGATTTATTCAGCGCTGGCGCATACAAAGACTACACTGTAGCCTTTGTTCTAATGTTCGTATTTATGTGCGGTGATGTTTTAGTAACGAGTTTTATGAAGGTAAGCGGTCCTATTTATTTAATTAAATTGTAATGTGTTACGACCTTGACAAGACCTTGATGAATATTAATTATTTGGGAGGGTATTTATTAGTGACTATACAACATATACATATTGTTATTATGAATTCTGTTATTGCCGATTTTTATAGGCATTTAATATTTATGATTTTAAAAACCCGCGAAAACCATTCGCAAGATGGCGTCGTATGTACAATGTATAACGCAAATACAAGTCAAGTTTTTTACATATAAATTTTTAAATAACTCAGTAAATAATAGGCTGTTGGAAAAGATTTCAAAAACCATTTCGGATTACTTACTAAGCCTATACAAATTGTTATTTAAATTCTGTTAAGTATCCCCAAAATTCTTCCTCTAGGCGTCTAATTATGCGTCGCACCAGTTCCTTGGTACCGTCATAGTAATAAGTGTATTTTTGTTACTAAATAAATACACATAAATTTTCGATCAAAAATAGTCTGACGATATTAAACTCCAAGACAGTATTGGAATTAGACATGTCATATAATTTACTGTCATGTTCGATTTGACATAGCGGCGGCCATTTTGTGTCACGTGAACGTATAAAACTCAGTTTTTATAATAATTTTGTATAGATTAATGATCATTTGAAAGTTCTCTTTACAATTTTTAAAGCATTTATGCTGATTACTATAGCACTTTATTTTTCAAATAGCCAATTATTTGGGACATTAGACGTACAGTGAACCAAAGTAAATCGAGTAATTTCGCGTTTGAATTTAGTTATAACATGGTTTAACTACAATCTTTATAACAATTGTTTTAGGTAGAATCTTTGGCATTATCTTTAAACATATTATCCGATGTTGGAACTTTATTCAAATCTGCTCACAACTGTGTCTTCATTTTATGGACAATATGTGTCGGGTTATGTACGGGCTTGCTCTGGCAATTTTTGTTCTGGCATATTGAGGATGTGGCCACATTGACCTGTGACGGGGCGGATTATGTGAAGACATTACAGGGGCTTGTTAGTGCCATACAGACATTTGGCGGCGAGATACCCTTCATGTTTCTATCTGGTAATTATTTGGAGACGGTTGAAGAGAAAATACTGTACCCACACTTTTTTAAATTCTGGTGCTAATTTGTCTATTTTCAGGTTATATTATAAAGAAAATTGGCCACGTGAACGTGATGAGTATTGTACTCATTGCTTTTGGCGTGCGTTTCGTACTGTACTCGTTCCTCACCAACGCTTGGTGGGTGTTGCCAATAGAATTATTCCAAGGTGTCACCTTCGGAATGTTCTATCCTACGATGACGTCGTACGCCAGTCTTGTATCACCACCGGGAACCGAAAATACCGTCCAAGTAAGTAATTATGCCATTTATAAATACTGTCAATAGGTTAATAGAGTCAGGGCTAGAGACATTTATTTAAAACCCATTATTAGCGCTAAACGAATTTGTACGGGAATGAATTGGCTCACGATTTGTCACGTGACCATTTTCCAAACCAAAGTGACCAAAAATGATACCAATTCCATAAGTGCTGGCTCGGTGAGCCCTCTGGGAGTGTGTTGCCAGGGTTACACACGGAGTTATTTTAGACCTATAGACTTTATAATTTCTTGCGATATTGGACTGATATTGATTACCATAAATGTGTTGTCGCGTAAAAATTTTAAAGAGGCACAATTTTTTGTTTAATTTCAGGGCTTAGTCGGAGCCATATTTGGAGGTGTTGGTACGTCACTTGGGAGTTTGATGGGGGGTTACTTGTACCAAACGTATAAGGGTTGGAACACATTCCGCTGGTTCGGATTTGGGGCGGTTAACATCGGTGTTCTTCACGTCATAGCCCAGTACTTACTTAAAGATAAACCGCATCTTGATCAAGGTAAAGAAACGCCTGAAGCGTAATTTAGAAGAATGCTTTGTAAAAAGCATTTATATTCGACGTTTATTATAAATATATGTTGATATAGAATTATAGATTATACGTTATATGCAAATTAACGTGAACTTAAATATAGATTCCTAATCAAATTCAAATTTTGAATATACATATAAGTGAGATTTATGTAATTACAATCTTACGTATGAATAAAAATAGTATAAAAATAATAAAATGGTAGAAAATGTGGCCAAAGCGAACGAAAAATCGAAAGCTTTCGCGGAAAAAAACACGATTTTTCAACAGTACAGTCAGTCAAACAGTCAAATGTCACGCTTTAGTACTAAACCAAGGGTACAATGCAATTCAACTAACACATTATAGTTTTTCTACTATTCTTACCGATATTGCCCTTAATACTTCAACAGTAATTGCTCACTGTCTGATCAACAGGGCTGAATACAAATTTGGCATAACGAAGCAGGCAAATGTCGAAATATGACTAAAAACTATTCTATGTTATATGTCACTGTACACCCTTGACAGCGAACTGGTACTAAATGTAAAGTTAGACTTGTTTTAACTTCTTTTGTGACGTTCATAAGTGTATGTTTTTTTAAATGAATAAAGTTATTTTGGGTTGGAGTTTATAATCTATCTCAAAACATATAATCTAAGAACTTCCAATAACAGAAACGCCGTGCCTTAAAAAAACTTTTTTTTTTGTATGAGGTGAAAATGCGTTTGCGCAGGCCCGCGCCAAGGATATCGAGCTTGACGCGGTGACTGTGGGGCTGGGGCTACACTCAAATCCCTCTGCTATTCAGAGGGGTATCGAGACCCGACCCACTAAAAACACCTCAGCCCTTCACACTGGGCCCTCGGGTTTCGCCAGGCATTCTACCCAAGGGACCCGGGCTTAAATCCGACACACAGAGGTCATTCAAAGCCTGCGATTCCGGGCCACTCGAGGTCGAGACCCCGCCTTAAAAAATCTAATCAACCCTTGTTAGTATTTTGTAACCTGTTGGAAATAGGTTAAATAGTTTGATTGCCGTAGAATTTTTTTTAATACAGCGCGGTGCGGTAAATTCCTAGTTAACTACTGCTTACATTTATATACCTAACTGACAAAAAAAAAATGTTTGAAAAATAATAAAACATTGTACTAAAAAAAAATATAAATATGCTCGCACGTAGATGTGCGTTCGAAAGTATTTGATTTATCTATAATCAAGTTCACGATAATTTAACTTATTGTTATTAAGAGACTAACCCTAACTATTTATCAGTCTCCTTGGACCATTTTAAAATACTCATTTATCTCTTATCATAGCGACTGTAAGGGACGAAAGAGTACTAAACAATTCAATTTTACTAACATTGTTTACATAAAGATATTCATATCGTTTAAACCAGAAAGTAAAACTAGTTAAGATTTTATTAGTAAGGGTTAGTCTATGCTTATATAGTATATGTACATAATTTGTGATATGTTTGTTAATTGTTCGCTTATTTAATGTTAATACATACAGTATTCACGGTCGGCTTATATTTATAATGCTTTTCTGAATTGATAAGAGGTATTATGGCTAAGAGGGGTAGGTTATATTATGTATGTCTATGTATATATAGGTGATGGATTTTGACATGGTGAATACATGATTACGAGCTACTCTAGCATGTGCAATCAATAGTTGACGTAAAAACAGAAAAAAACAATTTAAGATAGTAGAATTTTAAAAACACTGCGAGTGAAATCAGAGTTATAAGATTTTCTAATCTTATTCTTGTAGTGATCAAAAGTATGGAAAATGCTTTTGTATAGATACTTATTTATTTTGCATGGGTAATAAAATGTTAGTAAGCTGAAGGAATATTTCTTTGTTCGAGTTAGAGATTTTTCAATATTTTTTATCATATTGTCCCCGCAATATTTAGTCAAAAAATTGTTAGGACGTTAACCTGAGTCTATAGGTGGAGTCTTTAGTGTTAATATTAAACCCATTTAGGTAATATAGCTTAATTAAAATGATTCTAAAATACAAAACAAAGGGTGAAGAAAGTTTTGTTACCATAATCGTTAAGGACTGAGACGAATTTGGTGCATTGTAAAATACACTTTAGTGAAACGTAACAAAGACGCTATTACAGTTCTCGGGATTCGAAGTAATTAAAATTTTCCTAATAGTGGTCGTGTATGTTGATGTCAATATTGGGTCAGTAATAACGTTCCGTTGTTCAAACAAACTAAAATATATGAATAATTTTTAGACGTCACACTTCTGGATAACGGTTTGGCCGTTTTGATATATATTACGGTATTATCTGTCTTAAGCTTTATATTTGATTTAATTTAAATGTGAGTGGAGGAGTATATTTTTTTTGCTGGGTTTGGATTAATTGGTGAAATGTTTTAGATTTTAAGGTAAATTGGTTGTGATTTTATGTAAAATTTTGTAAATTGATAGTGTAGATATTGTTTGATTCTTAGCGGTTTTTTCAGGTTATTCGTCTGTGATTCACTATGGGCATATGAATGATGCAGTGAATATATTGGACGACGACCCTGATATTATGTAAACTCCAAAATTTATATTGAACCAAATTTATTGCGGATGGCGTCTTAGTTGTGTTTAATAAGTTTACAAAAATTTGGAAATTTACCAAGTAATTATGAAAAAAATATTTAGAAATTCTTGAATATCTTTTACTTTTGTTACAACAATACTGTAGACGGTATTTAATGAGCTTACTTACATTCTCGTATATGCCAAAATGTAAATAATAAATTATTTTACACTTTATTTAAAACCTTTTTGCAAAGATTATGGTCATTCAGTGGTCGAAGACTGTCAACTCTAGTTCCTATTTTCGCCATTTCACGATTTTCGATATTTTGGTGGCGCGGTCCAATTAATATTTTATCTCTGAAACACTAAAAACAAATGTTTTCTGTTTTTAAATCAAGTGGCCAGATGCTTGAATTTTTTTAACATTTGGCAGATGCCACTTTTTCTTACAAAATGATACTGGCCACGTGGTGGAAAATTTTCCCTATTTTACTACCATAACAAGGACATTTTTATCTGTGCATGTGAATAATACAAATGTTCAACATGTGAATTAGTGACCGAAAATAAGACTTGCCTTAAAGGTCTCGTTACCAGATTAATAAAAGGATTACAAATGTTCGAAGTTCGAACATTTCGAATGATCGGCTTTGTTTATTTAAATATATGACAATTGACGGCGCAAAATCTGACAATTGACATCGATAGTTTCAATAGTTATGTTATTATACTCTCCTAACAAGCATTTCTAATTGCTGCCAGATTTTTGTATACCAGGGTGATATTAGTAATAGGTCATAGAGCCAAGTTATCCCCGTTTTCTCAGTAACGTTATTTACGGCTTAGAAGGGATTTGGCATTATTTTTTATGTGTTCTTGCAGTACTTAATAGAAATATGATATATATATATATATCTATATATAAATATATTATTTTTATAAGTGGGGTATTGTTTGTTGTTTAAGATGATAAATTTTAACATGTGAAAAAATTATAAAGATTGAGATATATTGTGTTTTTTTTTATTATGAATACCTTTTTAGATAATTCACAACTTTTTATGTACTAGAATAGGCGCGGAGTTAATTATAAATATGTATTGTATCATTAATATAAAAAAACATCGCCCTGCAACGATGAATTCATACTAACAAGCTTTATAAAATCAAAATTAAGAAGTTTTAGATTCTCTTTAATTTTTATTATGACACACACAGCTTTGGTATTGGTAAGTCCAAGAAGTTGCGTTCATAAACAATTTGTTTGTAAAAAGCGCGCAGTCTTTGTCATGTTTCATTCAAAATAATCTGCCCGCATTTGCGCAGGCGCGGTGTTTTGGCGCCATTTATCGAAGACGTTTTGTTTTTGTCTTGCATGAAATAAGTGGTTGCGTAGAAATGAAAAGAAAATGCTTCTAGTACTGAATGATTGTGAAGCTTATCTTAATATAGGTTAGGTAAAATCTGATCAATCACATTGTGTTTTTACTATGGAGGTTATAAAATGGGTTTGTCTCGTCAATCAAAATTGTTTAAGACCAATGGTCTAGATTTACTTTTCTGATGACTGCTTTGAGAACATCAATTAAGACTCTGAGTGCTATTGTGTGAATAAGTAATACCTGTATCTTAAATTTCATAATACACATATTTTATGTTATTAAACTAAGCATTGTTTAGATTTAGTTTAGTCCAGCTATTTCACTACACTTGCAATTCATCGATGATGCGCTAAACACCTCTTACAGTAGGGACCAGCGTGAGAAGGGATTGCGACAGCGATATACAGACCTAGTATTGTAACGTAAGACCTTATTTTAAGTTCCTGCTTAAGTCAGTCGAGTTTTCCGAAAATTTCGATTGAATTGTTGCAAAGCAAAACAATTCTTAGAAGGCACAAAAAGCTAAGAAGTGAATAATAAATTAGTGATACAAGCTGTCGAATAGGGTTAGAATAATATACATACTACGTATGTATTAAATACATATCAAATATATACAATCCAAGGCCACAAACGGCTTGGTAATAAAGTTGGTGTCTTTGTCTTAGCCCAAGTTGGATTGGCGAAATCAGGTCAAGCAAATTGACCTTTAGATGTAACGTATTAAAGGTGACTTATACAACTGATTGAAATAACAGTTTACCGTTTATCTGACCTACATACAGTCAACGTTTCTTAAAGAACTTCATCAAAGTAGGTAACTCTATAGGCTGCTTGCAGGAGGTGCCTTTTCACCAAATTTCGTGGTTATTCCGAGTCGACTCCTCCTTTCGTCGCGATTGGCCTCACGCGGCCCAGCTCGACCAATAACGCCTCGGCCTTCCCCACTCGACGACAAATTACTAAGATTAGAAACTACTTGAAACACAAAAACCGAGTTAATAACCCTGATTATTAATTACCAAGAGTTTATAAAGTTTAACTTTTAATTTTGTAATAGTCGTATAAAGTTTTTCTAAACGCAGCTTTCGCCTACACGAGCATTGGTAACTTTAGTGTGATTTGACTGCGCTGCGCTTCAGTCGTTGTGTCGAACGAACTAACGCTTTACTCGGTTGGAACTCGAGGCATCCACACGTCCGCCCGCCCTATAGCTGAAGCATAAAGTTTTGCCGCGCTCATGTGAAAACTTATTAATTAGGAGATTATTTGGACTTATTTGTGCTATTATTGTGTTTTGTGACTTATTTAGACTTGATAGTGTAATTTAAAACTGTAATTTCTACATTTTCGTAGTGAATACGGATTTCGGCACAGTTGATAAGTAATTTTTCAAACTGGGTAAGATTTTTTAATATTATTCCAAGATTTAGAAATTATTTTTAACAATATTAATCAATTTCTAAAATATTTTAATCAAAACAATATACGTAAGTAAACTCTTAATATGATTATAGCGAATGTTATTTAGTTATTACTATAATAATGCAACGTTATAAATATAAAGGCTCTAAAAGGAAAAATACCCAATACAAAACTAAAAATAAAACTTTTATTTAGTAGATTTATATATCTAAAGTAGGCTGATGCGTAATTGTAATTGTAAAATTATACAAATTCTTGTGCAATATACCAGAAATAATTTCTTCTAATAATATAAACAACAATTAAAAGCCTATGATAAACAATGAGTTTAAAAATGTGCATGCCTTGAAGTTTTGACTGCCGGAATTGCAAACATAGCAAACGTGAATTGGAATTTTTAATAACTGTCGGCGATTAACTTGCGTTGGTAGTTTTTCAGGTTCAATATGACTGTATGATTTTGAAAAAGTTAGTCTCTTCAGTCTATCATCTGTATCTTTTATTCTGGTGTTCTGTTACTTATTGCTTTGCCCGAAAATTTGCCCGAAAAATTTAAAAGCTAACACGCTTTTATTTAAAGTACAAACATACAATATCTTACATTTTTCACCTTGATTAATTTCATAAATATATTATAATTTGTAAAAAAGAGTTCAGGATTTAATTAAAGTAGGCTTATCCTGTGACTCTTTCAGTTTGAATAAAAACTATATTTTACATATACCAAACCTTTTATTTACAAACAATAATTTATATTGCTAACTTGTAACTACTCAATCACGCTCGTTAATTAATTGGAGACTAGATATTTTTTCTTAGTTTTTTCCGTTCCTTTTTATATGCAAATCCAATTATTCTCAGTATCCGTAGGACGGATTTGTAGTACAAAAAGCTGTAAAACTCAACATTGAAGTCGAGATCGCAATCACTATCGCTATAGGGAGTTTCAGAGTACTTGGACGGTTCTGGACGCTATTGTGAGAAGGTCTATGACTGTCACATCGCACAGGCTAAATAAATAAATAAATATTTGTATGAAGAATTTACTATATATATGTCATATTGGACTTTAGTCAATTTCGGCTCAAGTTACAAGTTACCTTATTAAGCGCATGATGCACGCGTCACGTCTCGACCTTAATTGAAAACTACATGAACTAGAGATCTAATGCAATCTAATCAATGCAATATGCCGAAGAACCGTGAAACTTCGAGTCTAAGAGTAAGATTCGGAAACGTGATTTGGCGCCCGTACGTCGAAAGTGTATTAGAAAACTTACGGGAGTCTTAGTTCGTGCTCAGACACCCACCTTACGCCATACATTTGTATATATATTAGTTCGATACATGTACGTGCTTCCATTTAGTTCCAAATATGCCCACGCTGCGTTTCTAGAGAGAGAATATTTAGTTTAATTTTTATTACTTATTGAGCATGCGTAGATTAGTAAATGGAGACAAAACCTCGGTTTTCATATTATAGTTTTCTTCGACACACAAGGGATTGTCAAGTTAATGTCAATCGAAAGATGCCTATTAGGCCAGAGACAGCAACATTGTAGTTGAGGTCCGACTCTTAGGCACTAGGTTAACGCTAAAACAAACGAAAACTATTGATATATCAAGACTAAACTAATAAGAGTTCCAATATTTTTTTATAAGTAAAACTCTTAACAAGCATAGTTCATAAAAATACAATACATACATTTATTTTGATTGTTTCGTATTGACGTTGTATACCTGTTTTCTAATAATGGTTAAACGTGATGGTTCTAACTGCAGAAACAAACACCTTTGATTACAAGATTCATATTTCGATCTAAATTGTATTCGAGTGAAAATCTTTCACACGTGTCACGTCACTATTTGTATAGAAATTCAATTGGCTATAGTCACGCTGTAAAACATGGTTATCCACAAGCTCTTATGCAGCTTGACAGACTCGGATCTGTTACCTTAAAACATAGTAAATGTAGGTCACTGTTACGATGTTCGCAGTAATGTTATGGGTACCGAATGTAAATCCGAAACACATTCAATAATGTTTAATATTAATCTGCAATTATTTGTTTGGAATGTTTTTGTTATTTTAAATCAAATACGCTCTTGGCGTTTGACAGTAGATGATTATTAAATGATACGTGTATAAATAAAAGTAAGTTAGGGCGGATGCATAAAGTCTACGGCTTAATTTGCCAGTCAACTCAAGGTGTTTATTAATGTGACCTAAGCGTACGTAGCGGTCTTGTTGGTAAATGTAGAAGGGGTCTAGACCTCTTACAATACAGTTACAATTTCCTTCCTTACTTACCTAAAGAACAATCAGTAAATAATATAATTACTTAGGCTTAGATTTAAGAAAGACATTAAGCGCAAAGACTGGCTGACTTTTAAAAACGGTAGTCAGAAATTCCCATATAGCTGGCGAGTATTTAAGTATATGATTTGCTCGAACTTCTTATTGTAAAGAATTATAGTTCGGGTCGGTTTTTAAGTTTAACATTTGTAAAAAAAATCGATACTAAATCATTTGCCTCTGGAGTTAATGGTCAATGCCATTCGATGACAAAGAAAATCTATAAGGTAGACATCTGCTTTATCACAGGAGGTAGATGTAATAATATAAATAGCTCTACTAAATCTCGTAATTGGGTACATTCCATTTATTGGAACCCCCTGAAATATAAGGAAAATCCGATATTATGGCTAATTAATGCGATTATTCGTTGTATGACTACGTGTTTTTTTTGTTTTTTTTTTAATTTTTATTGACATGCGAACATAATATGAAATTCATATTCTCGATTGGAAAGTAAGTAAAAAAAAATACGATCTTAAAAAAAATCAAGAAAAAATTGAAATTGTCTGCATTCTGAGTATCAGTGGTTATATATGGTAGTAGTGTTTTTTAATAAGCAATATAAACAACAGTCAAAGAAGAGCAAGCAATATAAACAAAAGAGCAAATGATATAGCACACTTTTTTTTATCGACACTTTTGAAACGCTCTTAGAAAACGCAGCGCTAAGATGGTATGGAATCCTATTTTTCTGCGGTCGTTTGCCTGAAGGTCTCTAACTCTTTAAAAAATTTAAATTCATAACTAGAAAAATCAGAGTCCTAGATGATTTTTTCATATCTCTATAAGGTTTCTAAACATCAGCCTTAAGGCAGACAGGAGCAAATCACAATACCAGTTTTTTTACATTTTTACAGAAGTAGTCCTCAATATTATTATGGTATTATTATCGCTTTTAAAAAAGTCTGCCACATAAATCATATAGATATTTTGCACATCAGCTAGGTAGCTATTAGACCATGACCTAATAGTTTCGTTCGTATCCAGAGTTACGATATTTTTTCGTGTTTAGTATTTTAAGTATAATTTTATTTTAAGGCCTGCAAAGGCCTTGGAGAAGAATGATAAAGGACACTTTAGTACTCTTCCTAGAATTTTCAACGAATTATTTTTAGCCACATAAAGTAAGATTAATTACTTTTAATTAACTATACCTTCTTTCTTTTTAATTCTGTCTTACTTATCATATAATATTTAACATTAATATTGCACATATTTAAATGCTAGGTGTATTTTGGCCTTTCTTATAAGGCCATTATTTTGAAATATTAAATAAAATTTATTTAAAAAAGTTTGGGTCGAGAATGTTTTTTATTAACAACAAATATTTTAAAGGTCGTTTTAAAACTTATGTATTTGTTTTAGTTCTCTAAACATGCTACATAAACATTATTTATAAGTACAATTGTATTTTAAAAGTCAGGTCATCCCGTACACGTTGTCATACAAATTGCCAAACTGTCGAAGAAGAATCATAAAAACATTGGCAAAGAAATTTGAGCTGGCCCTTACTTAGGGGCTATTAAAATAGTTTACTATCTATCCACTATATAAAAAATACCACACAAATCGGTCATCCGTTTAGGAGTTTGGTTACAAACACTTCAATAACCTCACACGTATGACATAAATTGGCCTCATAATAAAGTGGCCACACGATGGTATATCATGAAATGATACGACACGGTCAACGATTTCATAAAATGATATATTCCACGAAACGGCTACGACATATCAATCAAAAACTACCCTGGGTAAATAATCCTGCTTATTCCTGACATTCCAATAATGATGATTGACTAATTTTCAAAGTATCAATTGTTTTGGACTTCCATTGCTATTTGAAATAATTATTGTGTAATTAAAATATGCTTTGTGTACGTTATTAGGCGAACGGGATTATGAACGTATGTTGATATACATATTACGTATTTTGCTCTGTAATTAACCGGAAACCTTGTATAATTAATACCCAAATTTTCAACATTAACTATTGTTTAAGAACAAATCAACAGTCCCAATCACATTATATGATATCATCGATTATATAACTATTATGTGAGGGAAAGAAAACAATTTTTTTACCGGATTAAAGCTATTTGTATTATCGATACCAACTCCGGGGAAATAAATACAGATAACACAACTTTCTCTACAGCTGTGATACTTTTGACATTCAACACCTTTTGTCTTCAGTCACCGTAACCACGCACGCTGTAAAGCACGCGAAATGTCGGAAAAATTTAAATTTAAAATTATGTGAATAATTATAAGTTTATAATAATACAAATTTAATCCGGCTTTAATCCGGTTAAAAAAATGTTTTCTTACAATGTGTAAAAGCTATGTTAACCAAAGACAATACTATGTGAGAGAAATTGTTTTATCGTACAATTTCTTTCAGTGTCCATTATGTCTCTTTGAATAATTCTGAATGATCACTGTATATTTCACTCAATTAAAACTCATTAAATGTGCTAAAAAATGTTCTGTTTTCAGTGAGCCAAGGAACAGATGGCGCGCGCATTCAATACGCCGACGTATGTGCGCTGACGGCCGCGGGCTTTCACGTTGCTTCCGAAGCTATGATGAACGATATTTCAGCCAGCTCCTACGCCGCCGAGGCACGCAGAATGCAACTATATACACACCCACATGTCAGTCATAGAGTAAGTATATTTCCATCTCTTAATATATAGTATTATTATTTTCGTACTATAATTAGTTTGGGCGATTATTTTTACCCGTCAAATAAAGACTCATACTCATTTTACTTGCAAAAAAATTGCGACGAAAATATTATTTAATAAACGTTCTAAAGTCGATTTCTGTCTATACTAGTGTAAATGAATTCTCTTTAAAACTAACTTATATACCGGCAAACAAGTGATTGGTAATAAAGACAAGAAGCTTATTTTAGTTAATTAAAGTCTCCCACTCTTCTGCAATGACACTTTTTGGCTCCGTGTTGTTTTGAGGAGCAGGTTGCTCTCAACTCCCTTTACAATGAGCATGTCTAGGATAGACATACTCAATTGAGGTCAGGACTTCGAGATGGCCAATCTAAACGACGGATTCTAATTTCTTGCATGTACTTTCTCATGTCGTGGATACGGTGCATTCCATTTTTATGAACGATAATGTTCGCCTTCAGAGTAAAAGCTTACCGTTCCGTATGTAGCATACCGTATAAACTTTTAAAAGAGGCTGAAGCTAAATATATCCATTAATCTCCAATAAATAAGCGACTGTAATTATAATTATTCTAATTAACAATAATAGTTATTATTCCCTTTTTAGATATAACTTTTATAGACATTTTTAATACCTATGTAATATTTTATGTTACACATGACTACCGAAAAACATTTTTATTGAATTCTAAGTATCTGTAAGCCGACGGTAACAGGCATGTTTCAGAACTCTGCGATAAGACACCTTAGTGCTTTTGTACATATTTCAATGGAACTATTAACAATCGAGTGATATTTACTTCATGTTACATTTACCGTTGTCGACGGACAATTTTGTTTCTAAAGTCTAAAGGATTTTTTTAAATATTTGTGGAAATTTTAAATTGACCGAGCGAACTTCGTACCGCCTAACAGACAATGAATGTCGTGTTAAGGATTAACTGAATGTTTAAGTGGCTTGATATATTTTCCTCAGTTATTACAAAATTAATTTATGAACGCACGCACAAATATTTGTCAACCAATAAAGTCTGTCAATCCTTTGTTATTTATGACATTACTCTACATTGTGAATATATCTTGTCGTTTCGAAACCTATATTTAAATACCTTTTTTAAAAAGGGGACAGTTTACCGTATCGACGGAATTAACGGAATGAAGCCTCTGTGCCTGGGCGATGTTAAGACCCGTAAGGGTCTATACTTGATCAATCCAGCGGGTAGGGGATCGACCTTGAGGTCTGGTACCGGTCACATTTTACTAGACTTCCTGGATGGCCTGTTAAGTGTCCAAAAAACTCAGGATGCGTTGGTAACAAAATGTCGAAATATTTTTTTTGTCGTCTTACCATGGACTCATTGATGAAGGGAATCCTTAGTATCCGTCTTCAGCACCATTTTTTGTGCTCGATACATCCTGCTGCCAGTGCTTGATATCTGGGCTTATTTATTTCGTCTGCCCAGGCCCCCGTCTGCTTGACGTATCTCCCATCTGCTTGACTCACTGCTGTTGCAGATATCACAGGTGTTACCGACGTGTAGGTGGAAGAGGAATTGGTGAGGATAGGAATACCTGTCATTTAATATCTCCATCTATTGATATTTATTTATCTATCTCGATCTATTGTATTTTTCTTCACTCAACCGTAAGCCCCAATGCTTTTTAGACTATCAAACCTTGAGATTTGATAGTCAAGAAAAGTCATTCCAGGCAAGCATGGAAGAGACATATTTCGATAGCATAAATGATAATTGATTTATATACAAATATATTTGTATATAAATATTGACTATAAAAAACAGTTTATTATTCAAGCCTATGTTTCGTAAAAAGGTATAAAACTCGCGTAACCGTATGGAAGCTATAGTGCTGTATGTTATTGAATTTTGGGATTAGTTCACAATTATGTCGCCTCCAAGTTCATCAATTCATCAATTCTTGTCCGTACAAATATTTCACATCTATAAATTGAAGTTACTGCGTCAACTAACTGAATAAAATCCCACTTATAACTTCAATCACTAATTGCTTATAAGAATAAAAAATTTTTAAGAGGAATTACTCAACGAAAAAATATTTCAATTTCGTATACATGGGGTCAAGGGGATTAAGTTCGCAGTTAAAACTCCAACATTTGAGAAAACAATTTAAATTAACGATGTTCTAGACGAGTTCAATTTGTATGAATTAAAGGTGTTATTTGACATCGTATCACAGTTTCAAACAACAATGGCCATGTTACAAAATGTACAAGTGTACAAATTTACCCCTTAGTACCGTTTTTATAAATCAGATTAACACAATACAAAGTTATTTAGATTATTTTCATACACATTTATAAAGTTGAGTATGTTAAAAAGAATTCTATGAAATAGAATAATTTTGTTGATATACCCGTCACCACGAATACATATTGTATTTAAATTTGATGGTATGTCAACCAATAGGTGAAAGCTGAGTTCGGCTCAGTTTTTATTTATTTTAACAGTCCTAATTCAATGTTTGTTACAATTTCTATAACTATCTATATCTAACGATGCGACTTTAAACACCAAATGAAATTTGTTAGAAACGCACGTTTTGCACCAACAAAAACTGGCATTGACTAAACTGAAATATGTGATTGTATTTGAGACTAGTCATGCCAACAAATCATAACAAATACTGATACAATTCCTTGTCTTCTTAAGTAGAAGTTATTACTTTCTTATAAATAAGCTAGTTCAACTAAAAGTTGACGCCAGCCAAGTATTTTCTACAACAGTTCATAGGAGAACTCAATCCCTCAGCGCAGAGATGCGTCGATTACGCGTTTTTAGCTAATCGCTGGGTGTAGAGGGTTCACAAACCTCATTGACAATTACAGGTAAGGAATTTTCGACGTCGTATATGTACTTTACCATAGATACAAGTGCGTATAAAATGAATTGTTTATCACCAGTGACTTTCCGAATAGCATTGGATTTGTAATAATAATATGTGACGTTTTCTTATTATGAAGTTATCAATATGAACTCTTGTTATCTCCTCTTCGTCACTGATAGTTACATCACCGACCTTGTTTGTTTGACTTTTCTTGCAAAATATCGTCGAAACTTGTTTATCGTGTTTTTTAATTAATGTATTAAAACAAATGAATGCAAAAACACAATAATATGTTTGTTAAATATTAAATATAATTATAAAAGCCATACAAAGTTTTAGCCAGAAATAGTTATTAATGAAAAACTATTTGTTTGCTACATTCTTCGTAATATGATTTGATTTTGTATTTTGCTACTATCGCATTTTTGTTTACTAAACATTCAATTGGGCATACATTTGTATGTTTCATTTATAATAAGCTTAATTAATATAAACATTATACGGTACTAAAAGTGGCATCATAGAGCGAACTATGACTCCTGTATGTAACAATAATGTGTAACTTAAATAATTAACAATACACAACATTTCTTAACAAAGTCTTATTACTTCTTAAAGTGTAAATAAGACTTTGTTAAGAAATGTTGTGTATTGTTAATTATTAAAGTTACACATTATTGTTTAAAGATTTTAAGTTCGAAAAATCCTGAAATATTATAAAATCAAGTCTCACGGCTCGATCGAGGTTGGCTTCCGTGTTCCTAGTATTATACTAAATGAGTAATGTTTTAAAATTATTTTTTCTAAAAAAAATATAAGCGCTTTAATGTAATCTCATCGGAAAAAAGCCATCTTCACCTGTATTAAGCTGATTAGAATTGACACTGAGATTTTTCGGAACGGTAATAAATTCCTTAATTGTTTTAATATTTACCTTTTTCTCCCGCTAAGCAATTTCTGAATCAGAAACATAAAAATGACTAAATGACATTTAAATTATTTACATGAATTGTCTTAATTATTTGATAATTTAATTACAATTCCATTGTCCAAATATGATTAAATACAGTGGGATATTGGATTATTGCTCATACAAGATAAGTAGTTACTTACCAAACCGAATTCCATTCAGTTTGAAAATTTACCAAATTTTACAACACAAATAATAATGAATGTAAATTTAAATTTTTGTTTGTATCGTCATAAATATACTGTATTCATTGTTTTTAGTTTCTTTAAAATAGGAATTATAAAACATGTATCGCTTTATGCAATGTTCTCTTGGTATATGCGGTAATTGTCAGAGTACAAAACTGTGTCTAAGTTGAAGCGAGCAAGCGTTGGAGTTGAGTCAGATATAAATTACTGGTAAAAAATTAGTCGTAAAAATAATATGAGTATATTATCAAGCGACCATGACATAAGTTCAGATTATAACTAACTAGATAGAGTCAATAACAAATCACATGTGATAAAAAATTATGATGAAATAAGCCTAAACTTTTGTCTACACATTTGTACCGAAGGTAAAAACGGGAATGACAGAATACAAAAGATGAAACTTGAAATTGTAAATCGTAACTATACATGATTTGATAGTTGAACGTTTGTAATATTTTATTCTTCGGATCGTATTAACAAATATGTTTCTTTATTAAGTATCAAACGAATTATATAAATTTTAAAGTTTATTCCTATACAATTTGGTAATGATATTTAATATAATCAAAACAGTATAACTATAACGTCATATTAGATTCCTATATGTTTCGTGATTATTTATTTTTCTTAAGAGGTGACGATCTCAGTACCCGACGGGCCGTCGATTTTTGGGTCTAACTCATGCCGGTTTCCTCATGTTTTTCCTACTCCACACGAGCAACTAATAAATGCGCACATGCTAAAAATCATCAATTTATCAAACATCAGACTTGGAAGCATAACGATAATTATCTGTATTCATAAGGGTGCTGCAATCGAGTTGCAGCGAAGTTTACACGCCTGTTAGCATCCCATATAGATGAACTATCGAAGTATAATTGTGCGAAAGTGAACTGATATTAAGAGGATATCAAAGCTTTTATATAAAACTTCGATACAATTGCAAGGCTCTTTTAATATTTATTATATTTGTATCGGCATGTATATGCGTTTAGGAAGTTTTGTTATGACTTTGTGTGAGACTTTGTCACATAAACTACATGTGTGTTAGCACTTCAAGCGCTTAATAGTACGAACACTGAAAGTTACCAAGTGTTAATGAGACTGGATATGAAAACAAAAAGTAAATCGTAGTCGCTAAAGTGGGTTGAAAGAATTCTTTGTTTTACCAAAGTGTCGATTTGATGGATTATCAATAAATTTGGTGCAGGCCATACTTTAAAAGTCGGAGAAATAAAAAGTACGGAACATTTTATTGAGAAATATGTAGGGTCATGAAAACGTTATCTCAAGTAATTAATTTTTCGTTTTTGATTTGAACAAACATTTGTTGTACACATATAACGCGAAAGTGCTTAATGCTAAACTAAAAAATTCTAATTGTCTATGATATTTGATAGGTTTCTTGTTACCTGTAACGTAATACACTTAATATTATATTTATGCAATATTAATATTTATATGAAAAATGCAATCGTGTAAAAATACCTTTCTGTTATGTTAGCAAAATAAATTACGCTCTTATTCGCAAATTTATAAAATTTTTAATAAAATATTTTTTCCAAGAATATCTTTATTGCACATTGCCTCCGTGGATGTAGTTTTTTAGCTGCTTTCTTTACTTAAAGATATTTAACATTAATTAACACCGAGTATTGTGTTTAATTTGCGAATCATGGAAACACGCGTTTTAGGGTTATTCTTAATACAATGCACTTTGCATTACGTGCCGAGACACACGTTTAAAATAAAGTTCACTTGTCAACCAAAAAGTAATTAGACACACTGAAACACTGGACAGTTTCATTAACGTTAAATTTATAAAACAAATGCGCTGAAATCTAGTGAAACTGTATGGTTTAATGAGTCAGCCCTAGTACAGTCCTTCGGCGTTCACGACTCAAATGGCCTCTTGTAATTCGAGCCGTCCGCCTGTGACAAATGCGAAAAGCATTGCATTTTTAGTATGCCTTGCCCGGTTCTCTTATTGCACAATTGTACACCATATAATTTCACTTCAATTTGTAATCTATACCATTTTATTGAGGTCACTTATGGTTAAGACCTTGAATTTTGAATGCGGAATAAAATGTTACCTACGCTGAAGGTATATCATATCCAATGTTTTTGACATACGGAATATACTGCTGCATATAAACTTAACCCTACTCGAACTTAGTCTATATAACAAAAAAGTTACTAAGGACTTCGTACAAGTAGAAAATTAATACGAAAGAAAATCAAAGATTTTATATTATCTGCACAAAGTTTGATTAATGTATCAAAGTTTTATATATATTGAGATATATTGTTTAGACGTACACAGTGCTATATTAAATTACCTAATGATAGAATAATGAGATAACAATTTTAATGAATTTTTATCTCTTGTAAGTGACAGTTAAAACAAAATAAACAACTTTGCGTGTTTACAAATTTCAAATATTTTTTTTTTCAATTCAATCATTATTTCTAATACAATGTTGATTTATGTGTACAAATTCCGTATAAGACATTTAACTAAGTATCGATATTGCTCGATTATGAACCCGAATAATAATGTGGATTTATTATCAGGAAAATGAATATTTCAAAAATGAATGTGAAGTTGAGAATCAAATTGAGTTTGGACTACTCGTAAACAAATTCAAAACAAAAGCAATGATTATCGACAGATTCAAACGCACTGGTAAGTGAAAGATCTAGAAATAGTAGGCGAGTTTATATACCTCGGTTCCCTGATAAGCAGTCAAGGAGGAAGTGTAAATGGAAACCTAAGAAGAGCAGAAGACCGGGAACGTTTACTTAAAAACAAAGATGATATTGGTTGAGACTGATTTTCCTTTATGTTGCTGAATTCTGTACAATATCACTATCTGAAAGGAGCGACATAAATACTCTGGAAACAACCGTGACCGTACTAAGACGGAAAAAAATCGACTCTTTGTTACGGATGCTGATATTTTTTGGACATGGAACACCACTGCGCGTTTTTCCAGAAAATTGAGAAATTTTTATCGTGACTGGCAGGGTGCAGGGCACGAGACCCCGATCCCTTACTCGCTGGACCGATCAAATGAAGGTCCTTACAGGTCTTACCATCGCCCTGGCCCAGAGGCTCGCTGGATACAGGGCCCTCCCCTCTGATAAGCAGTCAAGGAGGAAGTGTAAATGGAAACCTAAGAAGAGCAGAAGACCGGGAACGTTTACTTAAAAACAAAGATGATATTGGTTGAGACTGATTTTCCTTTATGTTGCTGAATTCTGTACAATATCACTATCTGAAAGGAGCGACATAAATACTCTGGAAACAACCGTGACCGTACTAAGACGGAAAAAAATCGACTCTTTGTTACGGATGCTGATATTTTTTGGACATGGAACACCACTGCGCGTTTTTCCAGAAAATTGAGAAATTTTTATCGTGACTGGCAGGGTGCAGGGCACGAGACCCCGATCCCTTACTCGCTGGACCGATCAAATGAAGGTCCTTACAGGTCTTACCATCGCCCTGGCCCAGAGGCTCGCTGGATACAGGGCCCTCCCCTCTCTATGAAGGAAGTTGTACGGTTGAACAACACGACCTTCAGAAGTGAAGAGCGGAACTGAAGAACAAAATTTTTTTTCGTAAATAGGTAAATTATTAATGTATTTGAAAGCAAATCTTTGAAGGTATGAGACGCACCTGTGGTATTAAAAAAATAACTGTAACCTTATCATTGATTAGAACAAATCATTATATTTAAATGCCAACTTTGCGACAATAGAGGGATATAAGACATTTTAACAAGCTTTAACTTGGCCTTAATGTCGTGTCGTGAATTACAGTTTTTATACGATTATTAGCACTTGAAACGACAAAATGCGAATAATATAATAAATTTCGTTAGAATTGTTCAAAAATTATGTTATTATAATGTTGAATGCATTTTAATTATATGTAAAATAATGTAGGATATTTTACAGAATTTGTGAATTCGCAGAATAATTTCTGATGAAATCGAACAGCATAAATGACGGGACGTAATTAAAATTTGGGCTACCGTGAGTGTTACGTGTAATGAGAGCATAAAGTAAAAGAAATAGCTCATATTTGATTAATTTTTAAAGCCCAATTCATCCGAGTGTATTCGAAAACAAACGTAATGATAGAGACGTAACCAAGTATAGTAATACAGTTCTGAATATATTCATATTCAGAACATGATTAATTACGCTGTATTAGAAAAGTGTGAAAAATTAAAAAAAAAACTTGAGTGAAACAACATTATTTTATATTTTTGTCGTAAAATGCACCTTAAGTCAAATGAATAAATACGGCGAAGTTATTGTTGCTACATCGAAGTCCAAAACGTCCCGTTCAGTCTTCTCTTGATATCTGAATAATAGGGTAACAACTCAAGTGAAACCTAGTTTTATCTTGGTTCTATCTATAATCTATATCTAAACTACGAATGGTGTTGGCTTAAGTGGCTTCAGCGTGCGACTGTCATTCCTGAGGTCGTAGGTTCAATCCCCGGCTGGGTACCAATGGACTTTCTAAGTGCGCATTTAACATTAGCTTGAACGGTGAAGGAAAATATCGTGAGGAAACCGGCTTGCCTTAGACCCAAAAAGTCCACGGCGTAGTCAGGCACAGAAGGCTGATCTCCTACTTGCCTATTAGATTAACAAATGGTCATGAAACAGATACAGAAATCTGAGGCCCAGACCTAAAAAGGTTGGAGCGCCATTGATTTTTTTATTTATTTTAAACTACGAATGGTATATTTTCTACTGAGACGATGGCTATCTTTCGAAGAACGAGTTTGTGCTTGTGAGGCTTATTACCACACAAGACGGTTCCTTGTAAATTAAGCAATTATTGATGTAAGAGCGAACAGGTGTCTCTGCTGAAATTCTTTCTATAAACAATTAGTACTTAATTTTACATATCAATAAATGTAAACAATATTAAATTTGGGATTTGGTTGCATACATGTTGTCTTTATAAACTAAGACTTAAAAATCGCCTTACTCTTTGAATGTTCATAAGATGAACTATGCAAGTTTCGTAAACGTTTTATTACCGTAATGCGACATTTGAATATTTTTTAAAATTGTATCAATAATAATCCGGCGACATTACCTTTATCTGTTTTTATTAATCTATATGAGATCATCTCATAAAGAAATATTCTTTACACTTTTCTTTAAACGTCGTCTGTTTCATCTAATTACTTAACTATAAACAGTACCTGGTATTTACTGAGCGAACAAATTTGTATCAATAAATAGGTATTTTCCTTTAGTCTTTCAAAATATGCATGCAAAAGCGCTGAATTGCAACTATTGATGTAGTGTTCATAAGAAAAGCGTTGCTTGTTCGTGGGTGGCCGACATTTTTAAATACGTGCAAGTCTGCAAGTTTTATTCTAACATTTCATTGGAAACTCGATCCTATAAGGTGGCAAAATGTGCTCTGACTTCTTTTGCTACCTCTCCTATTTGGTTCGTTTCACTTACACAATGGGCTTGTTTCATGAGAGGGTTAACTTTGTTGCATATCACTATTTTGTAACAATAGATTTGATTGATACAGAAATTGGAATGTATTACGTTAGTTATATTTTATATGAACAGCAAATTCGGAAGAGGTTTTAGATAATACTATTTTTTTTTCATTTCATAAGCGTTATATTATTTGTGGACTACTCATAGAGTAGTATAACTAAGTATGTAAGAAAGACGAACTGCTTGAAGACTTCATTTGGGAGCGTGGACTGTCCCATTAATTACATTTCTATTTTCGTTAAATCCTACCCCGAGATCTTCTCAGAGCGAATATTTTTCATACACTCTAAATATAATTGAGCAAATATTTATTAAAGGTTGTCGTTTTTCAAGATTTAGAGATCTAACTAAATCTCATTTGAATGAAAAATATAATAGACATTGAAACTTTTTTTACAATACGTTTAAATGATTACCAACAAGTTGTCGTTGTCAATGTAAAGCATTACACAGACGTTTAATATTGGGTCGTAAATAAGTGACATTAGCATTATATGATTAGAGTTGAAACTCGGCACTAAAATAATTAGTAAATCCTTTGTAGGATTACGTGAAAATGAAAATCATTTTTGGCATTTATCGCTCTGACTAATTAACGGCCGTTAATTAAGAATCATTACGGCAATAAAATTCGGTAAAAGACATCTAACACGATTGTATGCGTTCCAACGACTTTTTAATTGAGTGTTTACTATTAAAAATAATTCGAAGAGTGTATTTTGTTTTACCGATGAACGCAAATGAACTAACTTAATGTCCTACTTTTCTCTCGGCCTACATCCTCTGTATTCTTTGCCGATGAGTAGAGATGTCTACTGATTAAAATTTAATAATGGAATAAGTGATACCTGTATCTTATTTTCCATAATAAATACGTTTTATTTTATTTATAAAGCTCCGTAGCCATTCAGTTTTACTTAATATATGATTTTGTTACCCCTTATAAATGGTAGTCCCATAAATTGGTCATGATGGTTTGCTTATAATTATAGCATTCTATTGATTCATTGTTATATACATTGGCTAAGATTACAGTGAGACGGAGATGCCATAGCTTTTTTAGTTATTTATTGGTATATTTTGCTAAAGTTTTGAAAATCTACAAGCTTCTAATACTGTTTATAGCCATACCAAACGCATGGTCATCATTATAGTTAGTGTAAGAATGAAGCTAATATGTAAGATTTTATTAGTATAAAAATAATTCTCATCCGTAACGGCATGCCGAGAACGTGCCATCTAAATCTGATCTGTAAAGATTATATAAATCAGTATACAGTTTAAAAATACACACTCTGAAAGTGTAATCTTCATATAAAATGTCTGTCAATCAACATTAATTCTTTGTCAAAAAATGTGTGAAAATGTATTCTTAGCCACTTTATAAATCATTTGACATCTGTAATTATTCCGATTTGTTTATAAACCATCCAATATTTGTTTATAAACTTTCGTGAAGAAAAGTGAATATTAAAAATTTCGACGACTTTTCCTTGTATATTGTAAATTATTTGTGTCTAGATTTTTGAATACACATAACATTTATATGATTTTCGTGAAAATATAATTTATTTAAATATATATATACATATAACTTTATGTTATGTAAACACTTCTATCATAATTAGTAAATAATTTGCAGAAAAGTGGTCATCGACAGCCTCCCTCAATCCTTTCCATTTATACTTTTTTCGCCAAAGAATTTCCACAGAGCTCTCCTTCTTTTTCCTATTTTGCAGCATTCACTGTCAAACATTTTTCCCATCTATCGCTATCCCACTAGCGAAGCTTAGTTCATATTTTGTATAACATTTGTAAAATATTGACTTGACGGTTTGAAACAACTTGGAGCTTTGAATTTCTCAAATTAACGTTCTTGACCAATATTTTCTTTATATAGAAACGAGAGAAATGACCTGCCACATGCCACGTTAATACGCTGATTCAAAAATTTTCAAGACGGGAATTTTTCGAGTGTCACGATGCAACATATAAATTGGTCTTGAATCGAAGAAGTGTATCGATCCCGCTCATCTTGGTGGTATACAGATTTTCTCTCTTTCTCCCTAATAGCCGGCTGACAAACATGTATCAGCGGTTAATAGGTGCGTTCATGCAGCTGTTGCGAACAAATCAGATCGGATATAAATGCCACTGTCAAAAAGCGAACGCAACGGCGTAATCTACGCGTTGGAGCGTGTAAAACAATGTTTTAATTTCGGCAAATTAATAATGTGTACTGTCATTGTTATTTTGTGTCTAATAAATTGCTTTGCTAAAAGTTACATATACATTTATAGCATATATTGGTCGAGTATAAAAAAGTGAAAAACTTTATCTTTTGTTAAATTGCATCACTAAAAAAATCTGTATGAAAACGAAATTTCTATATTAGAATATCCATAATCCTATCCTTACCTCCGTTAATTAAAACACAGTCCTTTGTTATACGTTTTTGTTGTAAATCTCGTGTTCTATTCGCTACCGCTTATACCGTTAGATGGAACAGTACTCGGGGAGGGTAGACGTTCATTCAAGATTGGAGAAAGTGTCTCAAGTATTTAAAAATAGATATTGTTGAGTATTTATTACAAATCTTTTTAGATTCGATTTAATATTAACGAAGGAAAAATATCGTGGCCACGTGTTTATTTGATTGCCGCTAATTTCTTTAGTTGGGTCTTAGTGATAATGACACAAGGTTTTGAGCAAAGACTTGTTAATACTCGTGAGTATAAATAGTATAAATCAATCAAACGTTATATATAATTAGAATAAGGATGATATTCGCAGTTTTAGTGATTGTTTAGTACTTAAAAAATTGTTATATTAAAATTATTTAATAGAAGATGTAATAACAATAATATTTGTTTGAAAGCATATATTTTTAATTAAACATCCATTTTTATATAAGTAATATTAATGGTGGTGTACTTACTTCCAACAGGAGCTGTCGATCCACGCTGTTCCTACCCATGACCTGTTGAAGCCCAAAGAGGAACCTCCATACAGTCTGGCCTCGCCTGAGCATTGCACTGTTAACCTGTCACATACAAGTACGTAATTTTATATTATTAAAATGACTCTATTACGAAGCCACGAACAAAATCGAAGGTCTTTCAGTTATGTAGACACCTCGTTATAAGCCACTCGGGCCCCCAACAACAAACGTCCGTATGCGCAAGGTTCCATTACAGTAGCTAACAACACATTAAAAGCCACCCAAAGTTACATTAGATTAAGGTAAAAACCGGGGAAGGCGGCGACGGCCTCAGGACAGAGCTGGCCAAAACATTACGAGCTTAGCTGTCAACGCACTTAACTTAGCTAAAGCTAAAAGATCCCTTAATAAAGCTACTGGGGACATAGAGGCAGCCCCTGAGGCTGGTCTTTACGTTGTACGCAAAATTGAATTGGAAATGTCTATTCAATTCTTCAAAAATATTTTGTTTTTGCTTCAGTTAAAATTATTTTAGTAGCCGCGTCAGAATTAAAGTTTTAAAAACCTTGTTATGTTAGTGAGCAGTTTTTCTAATGTCCAAGTTTTACCTTCTCAACTGAAAGCTTCGGCCTTCTAACAACACGATTGTGTCTAAGTTTTTGAATTTGTTACATTTATTGTTGTATTATAATCTTATAACAATGTTCTATGGACTATGCGTATGTCCTAGGCATAGGTGAATTCTCTGTATACCAGGCACAATAATAGATGTCCTTTTTGAATTCCTATAAAAAAATAGTATCAAAGGCGGAAGACAACTTTACTCACTCACTACCTCGTGACATAACTATAGACGATTAAGTCAGTTAATATTTTTTTTATAAACGTAATTAATAAATATGATACGTGTCTGTAATACGTGGATCGATAACTCAAAACCAAACAGACCGATTTTATCGACCGTTGAATTTGTGGAAAAGTTATTGGTTACTATATTCGAATATTGCAACTTAGATCCTTCTTTTTAAAGCCAAAAATAATTGTACTCATCGTAATATTAAAAATAATGATGTTTTTCACGTAAATGTGCTTTTTAGCTGAATTACGAGGTATTATTTCTGTATCGCTTATAGCCCTGAAGATGTAATCCGTATGATGGTATTATGTTACAATTAGGGTGGTTAATTGATTCTAATAAGGCGACTGGTAATGTTGCCATTTAAAATCACTGTTATTATGATTTCTCTGTTTAATTATACATAAGAGTGTGAAGCGAGAATTTACTAAAATAGCGCATATTTAGTGAACAGTTTCTGGTATAAGCGGTAGTGTTATGTTACTTGTATAGTAGGTACTGCTTGTAATAATTGTTGTCCATGTTTTATTATAAAACTCGTTGTAATAATTACGACATTAGTGGCGCGACAAATTTTTAGGTTGGGGCTCAGAGGTCTGTTTCACGATTATTTGCTTTTTTTCTAATGGGCATGTCATCAGCCTTGTGCCTGATACACGCCGTCGACTTTTTGCGTCTAAGGCGAACACGGCTAGTTTTTGTACATTAATCATAGATAATTTTGAGCAATCTCGACATAGTTACACCAAGCTATTAGACTTCCGAAATCTACATGGCCCTCCAAAAAGCAGTTATATTAAACACAGCACGAAAATTACAAATTCCTACAAGAAATAAAAATGAAAGCTTAGTTACGCAAGCAGTGTACCACGACCCGAACCTGTGGTAATCTAAAGAAAAGTCAAAAACGCATCCACTAAAGTGGGTGTCCAAGGCTGTCCCGTAGACTTGTTCCCCCTCCTATCTCGACTTAGGTTCGTGAGCAGTGCACCGAGCGCTGAGCCTGGGACAACAAAAGAAAAGCCCACTTACTAAAATAAGCTTATAGAGAAAGCTCATAATATTAACAGCGTGTTATTCGGATAAATATTTACACATACATCGGTAGTCTATCAAGAACAAGCAAACATACAAATATGTTTTCGTATTTTAAAACAATGCCTTTGCGTATTAATAGGAGCAGGGTTGCCACAAGCCACGAATCTCACTCGTATAGCATATTGGTTCGGATATTTTGGTTTTAAAATTGAACTTCAGATTTGTGTTAAATCAAAACTCGGTCATTCGACTACACTTTGTTTAAATATTGATTTTAATCTGGTAAAGCTGCCCGCGATTTTGCTTTATCATGCATTTTTGGCAGCCCTACCTCGTAACATAGGGCGCATTTAGTTTATGACCTAACCCCCATTGTTCGTTGAACGGTTTCGATTCAGTTCGAAATTAAGTGTCAAGCTGCCGGAAACTCATTGATAGATTTAATCGCCCTGGAAATAATTTTGATTCGAGCACTGAATTACGAAGTTAATGCCGTCCGGTCTTATGCACTAAAAACTATTCTGAGCCCATAAGTTCGTACGTCATACGTTTGTTGTTTCGTAGGTCCTAAATTCTTAAAAGATTATTAGGAATATTAAACATTTGTACATAACTCCTAACACTAGATTTTTTCCTTTAGACAACGGGATATATTGTTAACTTGATGTAAAAATTCAAAACAGTATCAGTAATCAAATATAAATATGTAAAGTTAAATTTCCTGCTTGAAGTTTAACAATCGTTACCGTACAGCATTAGACTTCGATCTTAAACTTTTTACAAATAAAATTTTAAATAATTTATGTACAATGAATAAAATGTAACCTGAACATTCCACACATTGTTAATATACTATTGAGTGAACTTTCTTCGGGTTGTTTTATAAATCAGCAATTCAATCATGTTGTTTATCATATTTCAAGTAATCGCTACCCCACACATCGCTACGTATAATTTCGTATTTGCAGAAGTCGAAACTTTGCAGTGCACATAAAAAAAATATTCAATAGACATTTTCCTAGAGGCAAGACACCGTTTGGTTGACAATGTTTAGATTTATTGTTACTTTACTTTTGTATTACTATAATATTTATTTTTTCAAAAATGCTTACGGATATTTAGAGTGATTATAGTTGAATTATATCTATAGATTGTACAAAAACATAATCGTGTTTTCATTAAAATGAATAAACCTTGACTTAACTAATTTTGTCCAAAATTTTAAATAATTTTCGCTGTATATTTTATCTTTCCTTAAACAAATCACTAACCGTCGACGAAAACACGCGGTGTTTTGCCCTGCTCTTATCTGAGGTTGTTTTCTTAATATAATTCCTTCAATTATCTCTAGAATTTCCAATAAAAGTATTATCATGTAATTATTTTAATGGACTTGGTTCGGGCTGATACACCTATCACTAAAACTTCGCCGTGATTCGTGGTAAAGTTGGAGTTTGCTGAAGATTAGTCCCGCAAATGTGAAGTACCATCAACCATGTCTGCTAATGGCTCGGTAGTGATGATATCTTTCTAAGAAAACTGAGTAATTTCACGAATATATTCCATTTGCGAAATAAATGGCGATTGTTTACATTTAACACGCCTTATAAAGCAATCTCTATCAGCAGTCTGTTACATGGTATGTTTTATGATTTTGTATTAGAAAAGTCACACTAATATTCTTCTTAGTGGTTAAACACATTTACAATTACCTTACAAATATAGTATTAATTGAGACATATAACGCAACGTCAAAATAGATTGACAGGTCTACATGTGCTGTTGATTTGCGATCCCATTATGACTGAATTGGTTTGTACACTGAAAGTGCTTCAAAAAATTTCCGGATTTATCAGGACTCAAATGTAGAGATGTAGTTTATGTATTAAATATGGTTTTATCAGGGTAATTAAAAAGAGTGAACGTTTTTATCCCCGCATCGAATCGAATACAAATAGGAAAGTGTTTATCGATGTAGAGCGCTTACAGCTTAATCAATTAGACATCGTGAGGAATTTACGCGACTTTGCATTTATCGCGTAATGTTTTACGGTAATATGCGGAAAAATGTTGTATTGCTTTATGTTCGACTCGCTTCAAATTTGTTTACGTGTATTTGACATTGTTTATAAGTATATAATTTGTATGGTTCGAATTGAAAATAATGTTTTGATGTTTAGTGAATAAATGTTTTTGACACAATCATTGTTTGCATCTAAAAATTACACTGTGCATTTCACGGAGGTATTGCATTATTTTAATAGTGGCAGGTTAAGCGTGTGTTTTGCTACCTTGTATATTCGAACCCAAGCTGTGCCAGGAACGCTTCGATCGTACCATGAAGGATACAATTGGAAAACCGGCATGCTAAGATTCGAGGTCTAACTTAGCTAAGTATGCCTTCCGTATGTCAATAACGTACCTTTTTTATTTAATTACACTTCTAGATTCTATAATTGCATTTCTTGTATGCCTATCTCGTAGTTCAACCTTTGCAGTATATGTGTGAGTACAAATATATTTTAATAATAAAAAATATTAAAATATATAAACGGTATTAAAAACAATATATGCAGTAATTCTATTGGCTGCTCGTAGTAAAGGTTCCGCCTATTCTACCCTTTTCTTAGCCGGTTAGGTAATCGTCTGTCACGCGTTTGGCTTGAGAAAAACGTTATTCTAAGCAAATATGTACGTAAGTGCGCACGCAATTGAGTTCATTTTACCTTATACGGATTACAATGTATTATCTAACAGCCTACTTATGCGTGTTAAAGTTATGCGTTGAAAAGAACAATTACCTTTTGTATTAGTGTCGTATCGAGACTATCGGTATCAAATTCTGAAAGTTAAGTAGTGATTATTTAATAACTCTTTGTTTTCACTTGATATTTGAAACTTTGATTTTGAAGAAATTTTTCCTATACATATAGGATGATTTAATATAATTAATAATTTCTCGAGTATACAACCGACGTTATAAACGTGATTGGCGACGTTATCGTTTACAAGCGATTTGTCCTATCATTATTTATAATTGTTATTAAATAATAATAACGCTTATAAAATGATTATATACGTTTCATCTTAGCGTATATTATTATACACAGAAGCCACAGTACAGTATTTTTTGGGCACGGCCTTGCCCGTTTTTATCGAGACCGTCCTAGATGCAAAATTGTCTATGAATATCATAGATAATTTTTATGTTGTATATTTTCAAATGTCTTGGCAAAATTAAAGAATTCTTCAGAAAGTTTATATATTTCTATAAATTAATAATAAGTTAGTAGAGTGTTACAACATAAAAAACGTTAAATAAATTCTCATTTGAAAGCCTGCTTATTGACCTACGCAGATTGATGTCCCATCATCAAGCAACTTGTTGTTTTGTTGGAATGGTGTTATGTTAACCAGGTGCCTCAAATGTTGTTCACGGCAATGTTGGAAAAATCTATTAAGAAGTCTGTTTACGGATTAAAACATATTGATAACCATATAATACCACACAAGGCCTCAAATCGGCCCTTTTTCTTGATTATGTTCTTTTATGGCCAAATTTAGACATAGAACTTCTTCTTTCTTCGTCTTAAGTCACGCTCTTTATATTTAATGCAATTGTTAGTGGTGTCGTACTTCCTCCACTGTCTTCGACAAGACACAGTACACATACATTTTTGGGTATCAATACGATTTTATACACACAGCGATACGTTTCGTCGGTATGAATGAGCAATTCTTATTTGCGCATGTACCTATTGGTGCACAGTAGGTACGTTTAAACAGGCCATAAATACTGTTACATAAAAACTTTTCTTTTTTTAACTTTTTAATTATTTTGAATTTGGAACACGTGTATTGTATTCTTTCGATTTTGCGCCGTTTCACATATTATTTCGTGTTTATTATCAATATGGAACGAAGTGTTTAAAATAGGATTGCAGTGATCGCCTTTCAAGAAGTGGTTATAGACCGTCGGTCATATTCCTGACACTTCAAAGCTTGGTATCAGCCATATGTTCGTATAACGTAGTATCAACAGATGCAACAACACTTCGTCTGTCGAAGACCAGTAAATATGGCCGCGAGCTGTTAGAACTGCAAAGGCTGTTAATGCTATTAAAGCCAGAATTCGTCGAAACCCCATTAGGTAGCAAAAAATCTTATTGCGAGAAAGGAAGATTCCCGCAAGCACTCTGTCGCGTATTGTATACAAGACCTGAAATTCAGAACTTATCCTCTTTACCGATGAAAAAATTGTCACTATTAAAGAATACTGTAATAAGCAATAAGTGTTGCATACACAGTTTAGTAAAACTACGTTTTTTGTGAAAAAGTAGTGAAAGCCTCAGCCAAAGTGTATAGCCAGCCAAGGTACAGTCTTGGATCGTGTTGGGAAATCTTTCAGCAATACATTTTTTTATAATATACCTTAAGACTTCAAAATATGGTCAGTTTAAGAGGACATGGCGTGCTCTAAATGACAAGGCGAGATTGAGTCTCTTAAAACATCTTTGTATTAAGCAGTGGCGAAATTTCTTTCGGAAACAGTGGGTAAATTCATATTAATATTATAATTCAAATTCATATTATTCAGATTAAAGGCCGTATAAAAGTCAAAGCTGGCTAATTCGAATAGAATATTTTTTTTATTTTTGTGGAGACTTTAATAAATATGAAGGTATACATTTTAATAATATTACATTACTTCATAAAAAAATGCATTTTCATTTGTCACAGCACTTATAGCTGGACTAGGTATATTAATTATGTCGCATTTTTACTATCTGAAGCCTCGGGGACGCCATTCGCAATGTTTACTTGCAATTATTCATTATTTACGTAAATTAACACAATTATACTTATTTTCAATAGTGCAACATTTTTAGAGTGTTGACTAAATGAATTAGATTTAATAAAATATGTTTCACTAAACATATGTTTATGTTAAACTAAAAGTAATATGTATATTCCAAAGGTGGAATAGTGTTACGGATGTTATAATTTTATTGTCATTAAAGTTAAAGCCAACTAACTATGAGCCCATTATGTATTTTAATTATTTATTTAACAGAAGTATTTTGAATTTTTATTATACATACTATGAGTTGGCCTAGTGGCTTTATCGTGTGAGTCTTATGTCATAGGTGGTAGTTTCGATTCCCGGGTGCAATGGTTATCTCTGTTCGCAATTAGCATTCGCTCAAATGGTGACGGAAAATATCGTGGGGAAACCGGCTGGCCTTAGACTCACAAAGTCGACGGCGTATGTCAGGAACAGGAGGCCGATCATCTACTTGCCTATTTGTTTGAAAAATGATCGTCAAACAAATATTGTAGCGTCACTGAATTATTCTATTTTATTATTCATAGGGTTAGTTGTAATGAACATGCATTTGTTATAGAATTTATAGACGATACAATTTGTTTGAAAAGTTGATGTTCGAGCTGTCAAAAACATGATCAACACGAGTGTTAAGGCCTTCCTGTACTGTTAAAAATCATACCGGTCGTTTCATAATAGCTGTAGGTAATATTAAATTAATGGGTATATTGTAAGTTAATTGAACGGAAAGATTGTATTACTCTGCTCAAGGCTAGATCTTGCCCCTTTTCGTTATCAATACACGAAATAAAAGATTTAATTATCGTAACATTAAACTTTGACTGTACTTAACTGTAATTAATAGAAAAGGGGTCGTATTAGCCTACGGCATGATGTAATGTTGCGTTAAATTCGATGATTTTTCGTTTTACACAGAATAATTAATAAAGGCATTTTAACACAAGTGTGACTTATTTCAGCTGAGAATTTTTAATTGATTGAGGTGAGTGGCTTCAGCGTGCGACTTTCAATCCTGAGGTCGTAGGTTCGATCCCTGTGCACCAATGGACTTTCTTTCTATGTCAGCTTTTAACGGTGAAGGAAAACATCGTGAGGCTAAATTACCTACTTGCCGATTAGATTGTTAAACGATCATGATACAGATACAGAAATCTGCGGCCCAGACCCAATTGGGGTTGAAGAGCCACTATTTATTTTTATATTGAATGGATGACATCCTCGAAATTCTTTTTAGAAGCATAAGGCTGTCTCTTAGTGGGGAGAGAAGCGCTTAAAGCACATACATTAAAGTAACATTATATCAGTCGTGCCACGTAGTTGCGATTATTTATTTTAATTTGCAAAGGCATAATCTGTTGTATATCTGAAATAAATATTATAATTTTTGCAAAATGAACTTTTAAAAGAAAAACATTATAAGTTTATAAAACAAGTGTATTTTTTGTGAGTATCGTATTTCGAATTAACGGAACTTATTTCAGCAATTTCAGGAGAACTTTATCCGTTTTATGTGTATAGTGAAGTGAGACGGTACTTCTTAGGAATCCCGATGAAAAGTCTAAAATTATCACGTTTAATTTGTATATTACAACGATAATTTTATATCCATCAGTCTAATTACACTCTCTAGTATAGTCTCTAATATAGATCAGACCAGTTTGGTGAATGAAAATCATATAATGATTTCATTGCACAACGAGATTCGATAAAACTCAAAATTACTTCAATGTTATCAGCGTACGTAAGAACAATCGCGTAATCGGAAAAAAAAATCTACGTTACTCAACGACTCGGGCAATTCGCACCGCGCTACCTAACGCTTCACAATTGTTATTTGTTATTAATTTCACGAACGATACGGTCTTAAATGTTTTATAAATACGATGCATTGTTCTATATGCGACACAATGCACAGTGCTGTTCGCAGCTTCGAACACGATACCGACTTGTCGACTGACGCATTCCAACACTTAGCACGCGTGATACGCAAAATCTTGTCAATTACCAATGAAGCTGAAAAAAAGTTTTGTACGCGAATGATTCGATTTAAATTAATAAATTGATAAATAGAATACCTTCATGACGAAATACCTTTGGGCATGAGCATTTATTTGATGCCAGTGCAGCTATATCGCCTTGTATTGGGTACACAAAAAATAAATTTCGCCGATATATGTTAGCTGCTAAACATAGATGGCGCATCAGTACTTTTTGATGTCTGTCATGTCTCATGGCATGTCTTCTAACATGCCAATGTTGTACTTCAGATTTCGGGACTTCGACTTTGTACATACTAAGCACAATTGCGTATATAGATAACCAATAAACATAAACAGATATATAAGCAATGTTAAATAGTGTAATACATAAATCATTGCGAATAGGAATCTTAACGATCGATAAAGAAATGTTTTCTCTAGAATTATTGACTTTTTCTTTTTACGTAAGTCTAGTTGTGTTATTAAAACTAGGAGATTACTGGAAATCAAAGAAGTAACTTAAATATAGTATTCCAGATTACGTTACATTTATATGTTAAACTTGTTATAGTATTTTACATATTTATTAAAATATAAAGTTGTATAATGTAGCGCTTGTAGCTAAACGAATATATCGCTCGTCGCAACCAAAGTCAAACCCTGGAACCAAAACCTGAAATAATTCCGGCAACATTTGTTAATGCATGCATAACACATACAAAATAATTGTTTTGCAACGGATCTAACAAGGACAATAACATTGTATATAAATAAATTCAGTGTGAAATTGATATAATTTTAAATATTTTAGTGAGCACGAGCGAAATTGTTTTCATTATTCAAATATAACGAAACAAATGATTCTAAGAAAACCGTATCGGGAGGCACGTTCGATACCGCACGCCTTCCAAACAACCTATATTGTATTGCTTGCTGCTAAAATTAATCAGCCTTTCATTTTAATTCAGTTTTGTTGGCCTACTGGCTACGCGTCATTAGAACCAATGCATAATTAAGAAAGGAAATAGGGTATATAATCAAAACAGATACCGACATCTATGTATAAGAATCATGTGTTATGTAACAATCGAATGTTATTTATACCACTACAACGATATATATATATATATATATATATATATATATATATATATATATATATATATCTATATATATATATATATATATATATATATATATATACACATAAATATGTATGTTGCCATAATTAGGAAATCGGTTAACTTTTTAAAGCAAGAGATGTGTAGTAGACACTGAATTTGAAACAATTTTTATTATTATTTAATATAAAAATAAATAAGGGCTTTTTATCTAAAATATGAGGCGTTTAAGTTAAGTCGATCGATCGAGATTTTTGTATAGAAACCGCATTTGGTAGCCGTTCTTTTGTGTAGAAAAACAAAATGAGTCGTAGGCAGCAAAGTCATTGAAACCACACGTAGACCGGGTGTGATTGGTGACTAAGACTTATGCTGTGATATATACCAAACCCCTGTTTAAGTGTATTTAAAAATTATGAAAGAGGGTTTTCTTTCTTCTTTGCGTCATGTATATATTATGATTGTATTGTTTTATGAATGAAACTTTAATGTTTCGCTGAAATATGTATTTAAAGAAACAGCATTTAAAGTTTGCTATTTTTTATTTATTTGACTTGAAAACAATCGCTTTTATTATATTTCTTTTATAATTCAAAATGTTCTGATAACCAAAACACTTCTAATTAAAATTTAAATGACAAGTCAAAACTATCGGATTTTCCACAGCCAAAAAAACAAATTAAATGAATCATCAGTTTAGTCATAATAGATGGTTAATAATCTAAAGAAACTAATCTAATAAATATAATTATTTCTTTACATATATATATATATATACTTAACTGACTTTTGCCTAGTTATATACCAAACATAAAAAAGTTTAATTGTAAAAAATAAAGAAAGAAGATTTTCTGTCTTCTTTGCTTTCATATAGAAAGATGGTACTAAGAGGACTATAGCAATGAATTCAGTGAAATATTATTGCTTTATTGTTTAAACATATGCTGATTCTGTATTACTATATTATAGATAAAAGGCTAGAGAGGGCCTGCAATCACTATGAAAGAGGGAACTCTCCGCTCATCTCTAGAATGAAGTCCATACCAGCCGTGTCTACCACATTGTCCGAAGCTATAAGGTAATAGTTCGTTTCATTAATATGGTTTCGATTTTATTTCTATATAAAAAGAATTGTAAAAATAGTAACTTATTCTGTATACACCTTATATAATGTTTTATAAGGCGAAATAAGGTTTTTAACGAGAGAGAAGTTTACTCCTAGTTTTTTAAGGGTCTTTCACTTTAATCTCCTTGTACAGTTTACATTAACCTATTTTCGAGTACTTCCAAGAATAGCTATTATTTTGCTCCTTAGCACTACCTCGGTGCCGCGAGGCCAAGATTGCAGGTGGGCGAAATGAATGGAACGTTGAATATGCTGAACGTTCAGATAAAATAAAATCTTTTATTTTTATCTCCTCCCTTAATTAAGCTAATTGCAATTCCACGAATATTTTTCTAAAGATAAATTGAACTTTTACGAATTTATAGTAACTCCGAACCGAAAGTAGACGCAACATCAAGCTCCAGTTCGGGAAATTCAGAAAAATCCACCACAAATTCAGAAGCAACGAAGCCGCCCTATTCCTACGTAGCCCTCATAACAATGGCTATACAAAATAGCGAAACGAAAAAAGCGACTCTCAGTGAAATCTACGCATATATTACAAAGGAATTTCCATACTTTCAAAAGAACAAAAAAGGCTGGCAGAATTCCATTCGACACAATTTGAGTCTTAACGAATGTTTCGTCAAAGTACCACGGGAAGGCGGTGGCGAACGAAAAGGCAACTACTGGACTCTTGGTAAGAAAGCTTCAAATTTAACTAAAACATTGGTAGTTTTTGACCATATTTCATAACAGGGGTAAAGAATTACCATTGTTTCCCTCGGAAGTACTTCCCATAGATAAGAAATGCGGTATTGCGAAATGCTGATGCGACTGGCTTGCGTTTTTGAGGTATCAAAATTATTCTATGTTGTGATTGAAGCATTGTTTTAGATCCACAATGCGGTGATATGTTTGAAAATGGAAATTTCCGACGGCGCCGCCGGATGAAGAGACCTTTCCGTGGAACTCCTTATGGCAAGGGACTGTATGGAGAAACTTACCACACGGGCCCAATGGGCCAACCGCACGTGCAGTCCCTTTCCATTTCCGCAAATTACTTCGGTCCTGGCACCTACTCACCTTCATATCCACCATTTGATCCGTAAGTAGTTCTTTTATCTAATATTAAACAAATGCGACTTAAATTTTATTTGACGACCACATTTTATGAGTACATAAACACAATAGAAGAACTTTAAGTTTCTAAGGGTAACGAACTTTAACTTTGATTTTTCTTAAGGATGCGAAATCAATAGTGCTTATTTATAAACAGCGTGATGGATGTTTGATTATTAGTTATCAGATTTAATAGTGTTTGCCCGTAAATAATACTTTATGTTCTGCCCAACATCACTTACGTCTTTTGCAAATAATTGTAAAATTTTCAAAATAAGAAACGGTAACCTTTCGTGAAAACAATATTAAATTATATTGTGCAATATATACAGTAGGTATTATGTGTTCGTTGACATTTTATGTAGAATTTCTTTCTACTTAAATCTTGTTATCAATAGGATTCGACATCTGACCTCTAAAGAGTTATCACTTTACCACTAGGTCAAGGAGCAGCTACTGGGTAATGTTCTGACAGCGTTATTCGAGATTTTCCCGTTTTTACAAATAAATCACGTCGCTCGTTCAATAAGGATATCAGTAAATAATGTTTTTCCCGAGTTCGTACCTAGATCTCATTTGTATATTATTTAAAAATGTACATTAAAATAAATACATTTCAACTTATTATTATTTACACTTCTAAGTATCGTAATAATTGTTACAAGAAAGTAATGACGTTTAATAAACAATAACTAACCTTTGTTAACATAACCTTACGTAACAACGACCCATAAATGTAATAGTAAGCCGCCTGTGACAAATAATAAAACAAATTAATTAATTATAATAAATATTTACGTTTCGAATTAACAAGTTTACAAAACAAACGCTACAATAATGTAGAATTTTATGAACTATTGTTATTTATTTTAAGAGTTTAAGAGAAGTTTTCAGCTTACAAATTTTTTTAAAGGCAATGTTTTTGGAGTTATAAATTTTAACTTATATTTTCTATTATAATAAAATAATAAATAGCTTCGGGCTTAAACCTTTTATTAATATTTTTAATATAAACATTTGTTTCTAAATATATTTTTTTAACATTTAATATCGGAATAATTATAATATTTATACTATAAGCAGTTACAGCACATAAGTTACAGCTTATAGGCAGATGTTAATTGTGATTGCAATGACAGCCGAAAGTATTTAATAAGACAGTATGCAAATCCGTACCATCCACGTTCCGAGAGAGGATATTAATTGCATCTCGGATTTTGAAACAATGCCTAGATGTGATAGATGGCAATGTTGGCCTTGTGGCTTGAGCGTGCAACTCTCATGCCTAAGGTCGTAGGTTCGATCCCGCCTGCATCAATGGACACTCCAATGCGCATTTAACACTCGCTCGTACATTGAACATTTTCGGAAGGAAACCGGCATTCCTTACACTCATAAAGTCGACGGGGTGTGTACACAGGCACAGAAGGCTGATCACCTACTTGCCTAGTAGAAGAAAAACAAATGATCACGAAACAGATCCAGAAATCTGAGGCCTAAATGTTTGAGATCTATATAACTATGAAAATTAATATAAAAAATTTGGAAAAATTCTGTTCACAGAGTAATATAAATTTCTAGTAAAGTTGTAGTTGTAGTATGATTTAAGATGTGACGTTCTAAATCAGCAATACTAAGCCTGAAAGTCAATTCTCAATTACAAATACGTAATAAATATTCTCGGTGTTATAACATTAATTTTAAATATATTATAAGTAGCAAACATTGGAAGTCGATTCGTTTTTTTTCGATTTTTTTACACGGTCGAACATACTTAGAAATAAATTGTTGGAGAGAAATTGTAGTGTCTTTGCACAGTTAAAATACCAATACCAATTCTTCATTGTTGACGTGGACCACGGAGTTTTAAGTGAATCCCTGTTCTTTAATCAAAACTCTGCGTTTATTGGCAAAGTATAGTATTTACTAAGGATAGCAAATATGCAGTCAAAAAGCCGCAATCAATAATTTGAAGTAGGATTATGTCAACATTTCATTACGGAGAGCATGGTTTCTCAGGATACCAAATGAGCTTTAATACTTTTTTGTTGGGCTTTTGAATTTCGAATTTAATTTGAATTATGAACATTGTCTATTAATTATATTGACACGTGTCGTATCTACGAGTATCTTCGCCCGCCATTGTGTTTTTCTTATTTTTGTAGTGATAAATAATGTCAAGAGGTGGCCCGGTAACCGATTATAAATTATGATTGCAAAATGACAATTTTATAGCATGTTATATTAAGTGGTATATTATACAAGGTGTTATTCAAATAAATTTCACTTTATCGATATTTTGGAGATATATTTTATCCTTTCGCTATATGAACTATTTTCCTACTGGAACATTTGTATTAATTTTATTATAAAATATTGTATCATTTCCAACTATAGTTCGAACTCTTGTGTACCAATTACTGTTGTTCCCATGTATTCCAATAATATCACTTATGCAGGAACGTATTATATGAGACCTGCATAATAAAACAAAAAATCTTCGAATTCCGTTATTCTAAGTCGCATTTATCAATTTTTGCATTCCATATCACAATGCGATAGTCATTTATTCTGATCGTGATGATCATGTAAAAAATTATTTACTTATTTATTAACACTTCGTTACACTACAGAAAATAAAAAATTGAACATAATTAAATCAAAAGTAGGGCAACTGGCGGCCTTATCGCTTTCGAGTGATCTCTTCCAGGCAACCACTGTGAGTAAAGAAAAAAATAAATAAAAATGTATTAAAAAGAAGGTCCGATCTTAAACAATTCATTTTACAGTGAATATAAAGTATTAACACAATTGCATATGCGACACGGGAAGATGCATTAAACGACGTGTTTTAAAATTAAACGGATTAATAATACAATTAATCCACAAAGTATTGATTGGATTTTCTAACAATCCTTCTCGTATCGTAACCAATAATATGCTATCTCACCTTATTTATAAGAATTATATCAATATAGTTGTAATCGTCTTAAAATGCGTACTTGTTGGTCTCAGTATTATGTAAACACAAAGCGTACGAGTACTTTAGTTAAAAGAAAGCAATTGATCGGATAATTAAGGGTAGACATCTGTGTTTGATCGATATTGGTTATTATGTTTAACATCTTTATGGGTTGAAGAGAGTTCTAAATTAAATAAACAATAAAATATAAGGACATTTAAGAGAAAAGTAGTACATACATACATGCCGACCAAACTATTCATAATATACATTTTGGTTCAGCATTTCAGGTGGTAAACACAGCGCACGATTTAGTTTTGAACAGATGCAATTTGGCCTGTCCCGTGCTCCATTAGGGGGTTGGACTTCAAATAATAAAAAATTTCTTAATTAGGTGTAACCGTTGTTAATCCAATGCATGAATATTTTCTTACAATTTACATTCGAAAACACTTCCTGTTCCAATTCTAAACAATAGAAAAAGAAAGATTGTTGCAATAAATGTAGTTTTTTCACCTTGATATCAGCACATAGCGTGTCATTTTGCGTACGTTTGAGCTATGTAATTAATACCATTCTCGTAATTTTCCGCGATATTTGCTTATCTGTGATCTTTCATGAACCACAAAAACGTCATATGAGATGTACTTTCTTAGACTACGCCTATTTATGAAGGATAAAAAACCTTTTTCCATAGAAAATATGTATCGTATTAAAGTTTATGAAATTTTGAACACGTATGCACAATTTTTCAATGCGTTAATTGAAAAATTGGTTATAAATAATAATACAATACCATTTCAAATTAAAAAAAGAACCATATAAACTATCATTTAATAATTTTATCGAAAGCACTGTTATATATCCACGTTTCAAGGCGACATAAAGTTGTATCGTGTATATATTATTCATCATTATTATATATCAAAAAACGATTACTACCCAACAGTAAATGTTTATTTCAGGAGTTGGCTCAGTCAACCGACATCTAGCTTGGGTTATGGAAGTGCTTGCTCGCCACACTCCAACATCCAACACCAGGCGTCGCCGTTCGGATCCTATATCAGTCAGCAATTACAAGAACAGGTAAAATTTTATTTTAGTACAAGTAAATTACAACTTTAGCATAAAAAACATATGAGGGAGACAGAGATCTTTAAAGGGTCAGTTTATGTTGAGCCACTGTAGCTTTGACTTCATTTTAGCATATTTGTAATACAGCATTCCTCCTTAAATGGATTAATAAACACAGAAGCAAATATGAATTGAATTGATTCTGAATAAATTTTTCAGGAATTATGATTTTGTTGGAACATTGATCTATGAATTATGATTAATACTCTGAGTAACCTTGCATCTATGCGTTGTTTCTGATATTGTTACTTTCTTGTTAGCCAGTTTTTATATTTAATTTAATACTGTCGCTTCATTCAACACATTACTTCCCTTTAAGATTTGAATCTTAAAATTAAAAAAGCGGTACTTTTCAAATAACAACAGTGAAAAAGAAGCAATAATTCGCGACACACTCGCGAGCCTTCTGCCATTGTAAGTGTCCATTCGCAGCATTATCACAAGTGAGCCTCATGTACGTTTGTTGAAAATCACTGACGGTTCTGATGAAAACCCAGTTTAACTTAAGAAACTAGATTAGCAAATACATCTCCATCTCTGAACTGTTTGTTTTATCCGCAACCAATGAATATACATTTTTTGTATTATGAAATAATTTATTCTATAACGTGTAAGGCGTATGGGTTTCGATTATTGTTGAAATAACGATGATTGCTTGAAAAGTATAGAAGCTCTCATCACACCATAAATGAGTAACGAACTGTTTATTGCCAGTTCTTTGTGCTACGTGATTTGGGAAGTGGTAGTAAATGTTAACTTAGGACTATAATTTAAAATAAATGTACGTTAATAAATGATATTTTGCTATGATTTGTATGGAAATGTATAAGACCTAGTGGTATCCCCATTACCACATTATACCTATAGTTAAATTTTAAATCAATACTTAAATATTTCGAATGAACATTCCATTGTGTTCTTATAGACGCTAACATTTACAGTAACGTCATTGGCCTGATTACAAGAATCGTATTACACTTTTCGATGAGTTATATTACAATAAGAATATGATACAAAAGCAAAAGTAGGTACGTTACGCGTTTCGGAAAATATATATTTAGTTTTATTACACGTTCTAATTACTGTCAAAGAATCATAAATACTTTAGCGTGTGCGCCGTAGCCGGCGGCGCCTCTAACATCTCTGTGATTCTAAATTTCATATCTGAAGACTGCTTGAAATTATTATTATTATTAGATTTTTATGTAAGACATTCCAAGGATGCGTTTGGCGAACTGAACCCGTCACAACCAACACACAAGCCAACGCACCTTACACCGTGAACCTTCCGAACTACTCATATCTCCTCCTTTTTGATAATCGATTTTTTTTGATGAAAGAATTTGTCCACCGTTAAATTTGACTTAACTCCAAGTTAAATTCGAGGCGATTCACCCACCTGTTAAGTTGATAAGGTTGATAATCCAGTAGTGCTACAACCTATATTGCGTCCGTACGTGATCAGCCTTTGTGATTTGAGACAAGTCGATTGCCTCACGATGTTTTCCTTCATAGTACGAGCGAGTATTAAATACGCACATAGACTGACAGTCCATTGGTGCATAGCCGAGGATCAAATTTACGACCTCAGGGATAGGAGTCGCACGCATAAGCTACTAGGCTTACACTCCTGCTTTTTATAAACACTCTAATGTATATGAAGCGATACTTTGTTACTCCACAAATCTTAAACTCTTGAGACATAACGGTCACGATTTTATGAGTTACATTATCACAATCAGCAAATATAGGGTGTAAATATTAAGTTATGCTCTAAAGAAGTTTAATAGCGTGCTAGAACTGTTTCATTACAGATTAAAATTTTACAACCGTTGCAATAACCAATAAAACTCCTTACTTGCAAATTGATGTGGTACTATGGTGGTCCTAGCTGGCTCAGAGTTTCTAGAACCACCTACGTGTAATTTAATCTTGTTTGTGTATTATCAATGGGAGGTTTTTAATGATAAAATAGAAACTACATTGCCTTACAAAAGAAAACAAACATATTTTCTTGACGGTTAACACAATATAAATAAAAAAAATAGTATATTTTATTCGACACGTGCATGAACTTAAGCTAGTATTGTTCTACATACAGAATACGCAATCGGCAGTAAACAGATTTATTATAAAATGACTATTAAAAAGTCTCAGTCTAAATAGGTGTCTAGATGAGTATAGACTCATTTTTCTGTAATTGATGCCTTTGCATTTATACGCAATGGCGTAGGTCATTCATTAATTATTGCCAAAATTCCACGTATAAGTATCGAAACATTTGGTAAGTGGTCAGTAACACATTATAATGAGTAATAATAATTATAAATTGATATTTTCTCTATTTCAATTAATGACTGACTGAACTAAGGATTCATAATTTTCAGACATGAAAAATCGGAATGCAACAGACTGTGGGCGATCTGTTTTTCTCTAACACTCTAAACAGTTTTTTTTTGTTATTAGGCAATACATCCTAAGGTGTGTTTTAATGATTTAATAACGTTTTTTTTTTAACATTAACTGAATTAATATTTATATATTATATGATAATTCAACTACAACCCATTAATAGATCTTGGTCTTGAATTTCATTCGTGTCTTTCATTATTTATATTTTTATAGACAAGTAGATTTTTTTAAATTATTGGATGTCCTCACGATGGTTGCCTTAGGAACAAGTGTTATTTTCTCACATAGAAAGAAAAGTCCATATACTACTTTAAATGAATGACCTCAATGTTGAGACTTTCGTTCGTCTATGTCTCTTGTATAGTGGTTTTATTTTTTTAATGTTAGTCATTTATTATCATAGATAAATAATAGATAATGTTATCTAATAACAGAACAGTGTAACAGAACTTATGGCTGGAGTAAGTATGTACCTCCTCCTGTCCAGCCATAAATGAAAATGCATTTTTTTAATGAAGCAATGTAATATTATTAAAATTTATACCTACATATCTATTAAAGTCCCAGCAAAATATAAAATATTATATTCGAAATGGCCACCTTTGAGGCCGTTAATCTGTTTGGCCAGGAATCTATGGCTTTACGCACTGTTCCCAAGGGAAGTTTCGCCACCGCTTGCTCCAAAGATTTTTAAGAGACTCAATGTCGCCGTGTCTTTTATAGCAGGCTATTTCCTCTAAAACTGACCATAATTTGTAATCTTGGCTAAATGAGGGCCTTTCTTCAGCTCTTGT
Source organism: Pieris brassicae (assembly GCF_905147105.1). Lineage (NCBI taxonomy): Eukaryota > Metazoa > Arthropoda > Insecta > Lepidoptera > Pieridae > Pieris > Pieris brassicae. Next base: position 9,924,496 of record NC_059680.1, read on the forward strand.
GTAGTTCATGTCTTGTGACCAGGTGCAGAACCCTGCTGGAAAGTCCACGTTATATTTAAAAAGTGTATTGCTAAGAGGAAATCTCTCAACAACAACATGATCCAAACCTGTATCTTGATACACTTTGGCTGAAATGTTCACGGCTTTTTCACAAAAATGTAGTTTGGGAATCCTTGATAAGACACGCCCCACCAAACCATCACTGACGCAGGACAATGCCCACGTTGTACAGTTCCGAACACTTGAGCAGCTTCTTTAGAACTGTGCACGTACACGTTTTGAGGAATTCTGGCTTTGAAAGCATTAACAGCCTTTGCAGTTCTAACATCACGCGGGCGGCCAGAACTTTTCTATTCTTCGACAGATGAAGTGTTGTTGAATCTGTTGATTGTACGATATACGAACATACGGCTAATACTAAGCTTTGAAGTGTCCGGAATATGACGGCTCCATACCCACTTTGTGCAAGGCGATCACTGCAATCCTATTTTCTTTAACACCCCATTCCATATTGTAATTTGATACACAAAAAATATGTGAAATGACGCAAAATCGGAAGAAGTTTTTAAATTTATATACGTGATTCAAATTCAAAGTAATTAAAAAGTTTTTATGTAACAGTATTTATGGCCAGACTAGTAACATAGATCATAGATAGCAATGATCATAGATACATTGATTGATTAATTAAATACATTTATAATATTAAAAAAAATCTTGCTTTAGTTCCCCCATACCAAACGCCAATTTCGTATGTAGGACCTAATATTAAATAATATTAATAATACTCTGATCAAACAGTTAAAATTTATGTGAAATACAACAAACAAAAAGCTTAATAGTTTTGCAAATAGCGTATAGAGACGCTGATATTATTTTTTATAATCAAAAATATATAAAAAAAAAAAAAATAGAGAGATAACAATTCTTTTTAAATTGTGTAATGCGTGTGTGCTGTGGTTGTAATTGGCCCTGGCTCAGCATTATGCTGTATTACCACAGTTGTTCCACAGCGCTAGTCATTCTGCCAGAGACCACAGCAGCTAGTTTGCGCCTCAGTCGCAAAAAAACAAATAAGAATTTAATACTCGGTAGAAACAAATAATAATAATAGTAAAAGGTAGCAGCGTAAGCAATGAAGAAAAAAAATCTAAGAATGTAAATAAAATAAAATTAAAACATTTAAAATAAGAATAATTACTAAACATACTATTTATATTCCAGTTGCAGAGTCCGCTACAACCCATTCCAATTTCTATGAATACACCGTATTCAATGAGTTTTCCGAGTTTTGGTAAGTTTTTTAAATCGTATTTTTTATCTATCCTATTCGTAAACAATGCATTCGTTAAGTGGTCGTTAAATCTTACAATGTTTACTTTCATTTATACTAAATTATAATCGTGATGTTTTGTCTTCCGCGGGTTACGCGTATAGAAAAACAAGTCCACCGGTGAAGTATTGTGATCTGGACGCAGTTTTCGTAGTAGAACGGTCTGGTCACTAGGCTCATCACTGCTCTACTTTATATATAATGAAATATTTGATTAAAAAAGTACTTAGTAAGAGAAATTAAAACATACGTTCAAAAAAGTTACGAAGAAAACATTATTTTAATTTTCAATACAATCATTAATTTATCAAATATTCGAAAATTATACAACGATTTTTATACTTCATTCACTTGACACAAAATGTTCACAGATTAATCGAATGATGACGTATCATCACTCTAGATAAAATGTCTTCGTCTGTCTATTCCATACATTGTCTTGTACTATTAATACAATGTCTTAAGATACCTAGCAATCAGAACCGTTCGATTATTAAAACTTTGCACATTGTTATAAATAATCCGAGGAATAAAAATAAATACATTTTAGTTGGATTTGTATTAGATGTTGTGAATTATCCATTCTACGCACGAAAATGGCGACGGTAGTACCAATTTCAACCGCCGGCCAATAAAAGTGCGGAACTGTACTTTATTTCTTCGGAGGCTTTTTTGATCGTAAATTTATGTAATCAATAATAAGTATTGGCTTTACAACCCGCCGAAACGCTTATTTAGGCAAGGTAGCGAAACACATTAATTTACATAGGTCTTGGTTAACATAGCTTTTACACATTGAAAGCAAAAAAAAATTAACCGGATTAAAGCTATTTGTATTATTATAAACTTATAATTATTTTAGTGTAGTGTATAATAATACAAATAGCTTTAATCCGGTTAAAAATCCGGTTTAAAAGCTATGTTAACCAAAGACAATACGCGTAGATAAGCGTTTCGGCGGGTTGTATAGCCAATATTTAACAGTACTAGCTCTATAATTATATATATGTATAGTAACAATTTGTATATATTCTATAGTCACTTATAAATAAACTGAAATGGTTTTCAAAATCTTTCCAAACAACCCATTAGTGTATTTTAAATTACCATTTTCAGATTCATCGCCAAATTCCGCACCATCATATACGACGGGTGACAATCACCCAATATCTCATCATGACGTAAGCGGCGGTGATGGGCCTGCTCATTACTGGGTGACAGGTAAAAAAAATTAATAAACTCACTAAAAAAACGCCAATGTAACGTAAATAATCGTAGTTTTGATCGTGAACAGTTTTTAGTAGATCTTATAATTTATATTTTGTTTGCAACTATAATAATTGTTCATTATCATGTTATTAGACCATCGAAGTGTTACCATGCATGGACTATCACCTTTATTATTTAAAAAACTTAATATTTACTCAACCCTTTCAAATGATTCTTTCCTAAGTTTCTGTCTAATTGTTGGTAAACTGTTATGCTCTTCATCATGGTAATACTGTGATGGGGAGTACTTTAGTTAAAAGGGTGCAATTAGTTTTTATCAATAAGGAGGAAAATGTTATATTTTTTGTTTTTATTTTATAATCTTACAGTCACTATAACGGAAGATGCCTATATCGCCAAAACAGAAGCTAAATTACATTACAATTACAGAAGCTAATTTTCATAATTCATAACAAACAGTGCAAATTTATTTTCCGATCATAACTAAAAAATGTATTTTTATTGTAATTGATATATTACAGATTCCAACGCCAGTCATCCCAGAACTTACGAGCACCCAAGCACCGTGCGTCCTGCCTCTCATGATGAAGGCATTGACATGGCCGAATCAGCTGCCAGATATCTGCTATGGTCTGATGGTACTTAATTTTTTATATGTTGTTTGTTGCGATTAAGAATACCTTTATATGACTTTCAAAATATATTTATTGTTATGGAATTTACTGCAATTTACCCCCCCCCCCCGCTTGTCAGCAAAAGTAAGCCAAACTCTCAAAAATAATAGTCCATAAACGTATTAATTTTTTGAAGGAATTCCCGAAAATGCATTTCGTTTTCAAGCATAGACATTGTGTAAAAAAGTAAATAATAACTGTTGACGTAATCATCAAATAAGAACCTCAATCCCCCTATGGTACAATGAATACTTACACACACCTATACGTAAGTGTTCAGGTTACTGGATATTGATCCACCCATTATAGTAGTGGCCGTTGAGTAAAGAAACAGTTCTTATAATCTGGTTTTTTGACGAAACTAGTTTATCGTGAAATGTTTAATTAGTTTTTTCTTAAACGACATTTTGCATTGGTCTCTCAACGTCGTGCATTGCGTGAACTTACTCACTATATAACATCTACAAAGCGAGGTAAGAGTGGAACTAGTAGGAAAAAATTTACCGCTTTATAATTATGAAATGATTTACTTATATGTATAATGATGAAATATTAGATAATATGAGATGATGATGATCTCGACCAGTCGAACCCTGAACTGGTCTTATCCAGTGACTGTTTATTTTTATGGAATGTCACTGTTGGCCTGAAGGCCTGAACTATTTCGATAGCTCGATTTAGGACGTTGTCATTAATGTCGCTATAATTAAATTGGTACAGAAAGAAGCCTTAGATTCCAAAACGAGACAGCGCGAACTGTTTGACGGACAGGAGACATACTTAGCTCGTTTCTAAACCTTAGTAAATTATACTAAATTTCTTTTTCAGTGGGAAAGGATGATTCTTTAACGTTCCCTTCTGGTGAGACCTAAGTTAAAGGACAGAGAGAATTAAAGCGATTTATTAAAGGCCCACCGTGAACAGGATATAATAATATTTCATAGATGTCAATCTCGAATAAAAATTCTATAGAATTTTTTCCGCCAATACGTTTTCTATGTATTATCAGATCATGGGGCATGCTTAATATAAATAGCTAATTTCCAAATGATTAATGTAGTTTATGTGTTCTAAAAACTGCTTTATCGATGTATGTAAAAAAACATTTATTTTAACAACTTCCCTTAATAACTAAGTCTAAATAATACATTTCTACTAATGAGCTCATTCTATAATTGTGATTAGTACTAAGAGACTAAAAGTGTATAAAACTCGTAAAAAGTGAGTATTATTTATAAATATTAGATGTCAGTACTTTTAACTAAAGTAAACTGTCATGAGGAGACATAGAGTACTTTTGTTAAAAAGTACAATTGTATCGGTGTTTCAAAAATTACCATGTAGCACTTAAAATGCAAATGTATATGCTTAATTGATATTACCCGACTTCAATTTAAACTTTTTCATATAACATACTATTCTCATACATTAAGACTTGAATTCTTGATGATTTAATAGGACTTTAATAAAAATAATAATTTATATAATAATTATACATTTTTACTACTATTACTATTCGATAAACCTACTTTCACCTATAGGCGACCACTGTTACCAAATCGACTAAATTAAGATCAAGACGAGTTAAATAAAATCAAATTAGTAATTAATTGCGAGCTTTTTGATGTGATGTGTATCGGTAAGGGACAATTTTTAAATGCATTTATTGACTAAACAAATTATTAAACATTTTTATTCTTCTAAGAGCATTAATTTGGGCTACTCACTCTAAATATATCTTTCTCTAGACTTTACCGAGTATTGTAGGAATTAGATTTTTTAACTAACGATTTTTATCGTTGAAGAGGTTACTCTTCTGTAAAAATTAAACTAATTGCACAATTTTAACTAAAGTAACGTTTTGTCTCTTTTAAATTATTGTGCCAAAAAGAGATAGACAGTTCTTTAGTTTAAATTCTTTTAAATATTTTTTTATGAATAAGGGGTTTATCTGTGACTCGTTGTACATAATTTTACGTTTTTATAAGGCATTGCGATAAGTGATTTAACAGCGCCATCTTTTATCTTTACTGTGCTTTTGTATAAACTATTTATAATTTATATTCGATCTATTAATAAATGTGTTAAAATATTTTAAAACTACTAATGTTAAGAAGCTCTAAGACCATTTTTCACGAAAATACATAGCTGGATGCATCAACCAGCATTTACGGCTAGGCTATGCAATACTCGGCAATATTTTTTAGTATGGCCGGGAAATATTACCAAATATTTTTTGTATGTCCGATGAATGTTTATTGTCACAGCCGGTATGGCCGAAACGATCGCTTTGCAATCGGAAATACTTCAATATTTATATTAGTCATATTATTGCTGTCTCGCTTTAAGGCATAATTGCGTCCCTTTTTCAGGCTACATGGAGTTTTCGACGACAGTTTTTTTGTGACATTTGTATAAAGTCTTGAAATAATTGTACATCGTGTCTTATTTCTAGACTTAAATAATCCAAAATTTTTAATTTTTGTTTTTACTTTGCTTACCATATAAGCTGCTGCAACGCATATGCGTTTTTTCGGCATAGCAGCCATATGTACTATTGGCTTGTATGTAGACCGTGTAAAGACAAAATAATGAGTTATATACTATTGCACAAATATTGCCAAGATATACATTTTCCAGCCATGTATGCAGCACATATATAGCAATATGTTTTTTGTATTTTCGGGATATAGTCGGCAATGATGTAGCCACATATTTATTTAAAAGTGTAGCCTATGAGGCCTGTACGCTATGCTATGGCATATATAATCTTCAATTATTTGATAATTCTACTATTGTACCTAATTTATGAAGATAACTGATAGATAAATGATTTTTTTATCTACATAAAAATCCGTCTATCGCCAACTAAAAAAATAGAAAGTATTTTTGGAAATTTTCGGGATCGTTCAGGGTATACAATAAATAGTAAAATTAGAACTATTATATACTATCAAAATTTGTTAAACTATCTATTCATTTAATACAAATCAACGTAGGCCAGGAAGTCGTTAATTATTTGTTAAAATAATTTAATACTTAAAAGCATATATTTAATGTTTTTAATTACGTGTTTGCCCGTTTGATGGCGCCAGATTCGCCTTTGAAATAGCGATAGTGCAAGTCTTTATTCTGATTCTTACTCTGGGGTATATATCTCAAGCAAATATCAACTATACTGGTAATGTTTGCTAGTACATATTTCTAGCATTATGGTAATAAACTTCAACGTATACGTGGCTGTGGCGCCATCTCCCTCGAATAGTTAAATGTTGTGTCAAACGTGTGTAAAGCGTCTGTCGTGTCGTAAAACTAGAAGAAATTGTGTACTATTATTAAGCATTGATCTTCAATATAATTTTACTTAAGAATACTAAACTAGAATATCGCGGCATTTTTAAAAGTCGTCTTGCGTGATACTTTGAAATCACGATAGACTATTAGGCAAAAAACATATCTATTGACATTATTATTTATTTAGATGCCTTTAGCGTTAAGTTCATTGGGTGTTTACCAGTGTTTCTAGACTTCTAAGTTAGGTGTTGTGGAAGTAAATTACGAATAGTTCGATGTTCTTATTGCAGATTTTATGAACCATAGATATAAGTGTATGTTGAATATGCTAAACTTGTGGAACTGTTTTATCAATAGCATTTATGTTAATTTGTTTTTATCTATAGATATTTTATTGTTAATCTGTTGAACAGATTAAAATATTCAAATAAATAATAATAAAAGTATTTGTTTTTTATTTTGTTATACAGTGTGTTGAAATATGCCATTCGTTCACCCTTAGTTTTTTTTATAGGGCAGGAGGCAAAAGGGCTGGAGAATCAGGGAATGATGTTAAGTGATGCTGCCCATGGACACCTACACTGACAGAAGGCTCGAAAGCTCTATGTGCGTCACCGGCCTTTTAACAATTTATACCCTCTTCTAGAAGGACCTAAAAATATTTTATTTATTTTGAAAGTCATGTGATGGAGCAATCTTTCAGTAATTATTTTACCATTATCAGTCACCTGTCGTTGAAGAGCTTCATCGTTTATTTGGAGACTCATAATTTATATTTGGATTAATTTGGAGTGAGACAAACAAAATTCTCGGAGTATGATTTTAATAGTGGACTCATTCAATAAATAATATTTAATTGCTGGTGCTGACTCCTTAATCTATTGAAAGCTAAATGGATAAGGACGACCGGGGCAGTACCACTGTCTTCCAGAAAACCGGCGTGAAGTGGTAATAGGTTCATCTTATTCTAATCACGTTTCGTGTAGTGAGTAAGACTCCTGGATCCCAACAGATTCCCTGCTCGAAAAGGTCCCGTCCGTCGTAATCGTAATACTTCGTGAATTTAAGGTCGACGACGCCAACTGGCTCTGGAACCACCTATAGTAAGCTAAGCCCCCAATTACGCGAATTCGAGATATGGATAGTCACAAATATTCTTTGTAGGATCTTCTGCCGACCTCACATCCGTCACTTCCTATTCTCCGTCGACCTAGCTTTGGGTTCGTCGGAGCATTGCCTGGTTCGGAGTGAAAAACCCGCTGAAAATCGACGCAAGACAAGACGTGCTCGAGGCGTGATAATTTATTTATTTCAAAAGTCACACTAACGAAACACATACAAACACTTACAGAGAACACACGACACACAAAAACAGAATACATGCATGTGCATCAATGACAAGTGCACAACATTTCGAGGAAAACATTAAAATGATAAAGAGAAAATAACTTATCATTAAAACTAAAAGACAAACCAGAAACTAAGATATACAAATGTGCAATTTAAAAATTGAATATATTTCTACTTTGCATTTGTGACTATTGGTGATGGATCAACAGTGGCTACAGCATCTTACGCCTGAAGGCATGGGGACTGTCATTAAATGCATCTGCTTTAACACTGCTGTACACAGAGCGTCGATTAATGCAGATGCATTACAACCGACGTTAGCCCTCACTATCCAAACGTAAAACACAATAAATATACACACACTTGCTCTTTACCTGTCCAGTGAAGTATCGCTGAGGTTGATATCTTCAGCCGCCGTTTGATTGTAAATAATGACAGAACTCCGTAGAGCGTTACCTTGCGAGCGCCGTCTGTAGCTCGCCATATTGTGTCCTCAAACATTACAATGATTAACTATAAATATACAAAACAAAATATAGCAATAAGATGCAAAGACACCCCACATCTCTACGCAACGCCAATGGATGAAGCCACACGGTAACTGACTGGTCGTTGACGATATGAATCGCTCTTCGTTGAATACGGTCAAGCGGAAAGACCTGGTACTGTGGACCTCCCGCCCAGAGTTGAGAACAGTTCTCAACGAACGAGTGAATTCAACGAACGAACGAAATTTGCGTTTTATTCGATATGTCAACGTCCAATGTTCTGATGCTAGCTGAGGCTTTAAGTAGATTGTCTTCATAGAGTGGAGTAGCGATAAAGGGTGTTTTTTTTATCGGAAAACGCACAGTCTTAAATAAAATTGGGGTGAAATTGGCCTAGATTTAGTCTAGCCCAGTCCGAGACTCCACATAGCAGAGTTTCGACTTCATCATTGCAGAAGAAACAGGGTCCGGGACAGAACAGAGCCTTGTGGGACCCCCAACGGGTTTAAAGTCGGACCATGCTTCGCCAATGACGACCTTGATTTGATGAAAATTGGATAATCTTTTACAGGAAATACTTGGCATAAGTGATTTAAGACGGTATGGAAATGGGACTTTAACATCTGGTGATGCTACAATACAATCTGGAAGCAGCGACATACAACATCATGCATACGGAGTAGCCGTGCTTATTACGAAAAACATATAAACCATTACTAAGAACTTTTTACCTTTTTTAGACCAAATGGATTATCAATAAAATCTTAAAATTAATGTAAAAAAGACGTGGAAACAAAAGCAAAGGACATACATTTAGGAGATAGATAGGAAGTGTGACAGCTTTGGTATGTATAAGAAGATAAAAGAACTCATACCACCTAAACATGAAGGACGCAGCGAAATAACACTTTTTAAATTCGATGTAACAAATATACAATGTGCCCTGATGACATGCCTAACACTTGGAAAGACTACATTGGTGAACTTTTCTGTGACTCACGATCAGACAATATTTATCTCAAGTGTAGTGTCAATGTTCATATATTACAAAGCTTGAAATCTACTATACCATAACCAAAGTAGAAACTCGGAAAGATGTCGGAGCTGATAATATACCAATAGAGATAATAAAGACAATTGAGACCGATTTCATCACTATCCCCAAACGGATCCATGCCAGACAAGGCCAAACAAGCATTCACTTATGAGCCATGTTTTGAAACTTTCTGAAAGTGCAGCATAATAGGATATACTCAAAATGTGAATCGACACTATTCCTCAACCAATTTGGCTTTCGAAGCGGCTTAGGATCAAGAGGCGCTCTGCTATAAAGTTGATACAGAGATGCTTGAACATGAACAGGATCTATTCGTCTATTTTGTCGATTTTGAGAAGGCCTGGGATAATGTACGACATGGTAAATGAATGAAAATACCCCAGAGTTTATAAGTATTTGAAGAGTTAACAGTAAAATTTCATCATATATCGTGATTCAGAGAGGTTGCGTCAAGATTCCTAACCATTGTTATCACAGTGGCTATTTAACTTATTATTTTAAGATGCCCTAGTCCACGTGGCATAGCAATTAATGGCAAACTGCTAATTAACTTAAGATACGCTGATGACCCGATCTTATCGCAGGTCTTCAACAATTAGTCAATTCAGTTGCCGCCGTGACTGAATTTGGTATAAGTACCAAGGCCATAAAGTCAAAATATATGACAATAAGCCAAACACCGGACCTTATCACGCAACTTTTACAACTCAATAATCAGGCCTTGGAACGTGTCTCAAAAATATGATGTCTAGGCTTACTGATTGATGAAAAGGGTGATCATAGCATCAAAATCCGCAATAGAATTGAAAAAGCGTGGAAGCCTAAATTTACAGCTTAGAACGCGCAATCCGCGAAGTTACGTCTTCTCTGTGCTGCCTAACGTCGTAGATTCTTGAACGCTGACAGACACTATGTCCAAATAACTGGAAGCATTCAAGATCTGGGTTTATCGACGTATGCTTAAAATATCTTGGACAGACAGCATAGGACCCACAACCGTGCGGGACTTCTGTCCATGCATTCTTGCAGAAGAACAAAAAAGTACTTATAAAGAAAAGGAAACTTAAGTATTTCGGAACAATAAAAATACAAAACAAAATATAGCTTGGTTCAATCGCATGTCTTAGACTAAAAACCCGAAGCCAAGTACTAGCGAGGCAAGACAGGACAGGTTTAGCCGAAAATATAAACACACTCGCGCTAGACCTGTCTAGTGATGTCTCGCTAAGTTGATAATTTCAGTCGCCGTTAGATTGCAGATAATGACTGAACTCTGTATTGCGTTACCTTACTAGCACCGTCCTCAACTCGCCATGTTCTCAAAGATTAAAATAACACGCAACATCATACCTCGCTGAGTAGATTTGTACAGTCGCCGTTCAATTACAATAACCCAAGTCTTTATTGCGTAGCCTTGCGTGCCCTGTCGTTAACTTACCGTATTATGTTACCATATAATATAGTAATTAAAGATTACACTACAAAATAAGAAAAAGCTCGATGACACGGCATATTTTTGACACACAGCTTGATGCCGAGGACTAGCGAGGAAAGACAGGACGTGACGAGGCGAAATTATGAACACATCCGCCTCGACACGAAACGTCACACCTCGCTGAGTAGATTTGTACAGCCACCGTTAAATAACAAACAAAGACCCGAATCTTCATTGCGTAGCCTTGCGTGCCCCGTGCCCTGTCTGAAGATTACCGTATTTTGTCACCAAATATTACAATAATTAACAAATGATTTACAAAATTAGAAATTTCTCCATGAAACCGCATGTTTTTTCTACACAACTTGACGCCGACAACTAGCGAGGCAAGACAGGGCGTGTCAAGGCGAAAATATGAATACATCCGCTCTACACATGTAACGTCCTGCCTCGCTAAGTAGATTTGTACAGCCGCCGTTAAATTACAAACAATGACCCAAGTCTACGCTGCATATCCTTAAATGCGCCTTCTGTAGCTCACCGTATTTTGTCACCGAATATTATAATAAATAACATTGAAATTACTAAATAAGAAAAAGGTCTATGAAACCGCATGTTTTTGACACACAACTTGATGCCGAGGACTAGCGAGGCAAGACAGTACGTGACGAGGCGAAATTATGAACACATTCGCCTGGGCACGTGACATCATACCTCGCTGAGTAGATTTGTACAGTCGACGTATAATTACAAACAAAGACCCGAATCTTCATAGCGTAGCCTTGCGTGCCCCGTGCCCTGTCTGAAGCTTGCCGTATTTTGTCACCAAATATTACAATAATTAACAAATGATTTACAAAATTAGAAATTTCTCCATGAAACCGCATGTTTTTTCTACACAACTCGACGCCGACAACTAGCGAGGCAAGGCTGGACATGTCAAGGCGAAAATATGAATACATCCGCTCTAAACATGTAACGTCCTGCCTCGCTAAGTAGATTTGTACAGCCGCCGTTAAATTACAAACAATGACCCAAGTCTACACTGCATATCCTTGCATACGCCGTCTGTAGCTCGCCGTATTTTGTAACAATTAAATTACAAAATAAGAAAAAGCTCGATGATACCGCAAGTTTTTGACACACAGCTTGATGCCGAGGACTAGCGAGGTAAGACAGTACGTGACGAGGCGAAATTATGAACACATCTGCCTCAACACGAAACGTCATACCTCGCTGAGTAGATTTGTACAGCCACCGTTAAATTACAAACAAATACCCGTATCTTCATGGCGTAGCCTTGCGTGCCCCGTGCCCTGTCTGAAGCTTGCCGTATTTTGTCACCAAATATTACAATAATTATGAATTTATTTACAAAATTAGAAAAAGGTCTATGAAACTGCATGTTTTTGACACACAGTTTGATGCCGAGGACTAGCGAGGCAAGACAGTACGTGACGAGGCGAAATTATGAACACATTCGCCTGGGCACGTGACATCATACCTCGCTGAGTAGATTTGTACAGTCGACGTTTAATTACAAACAAAGACCCGAATCTTCATTGCGTAGCCTTGCGTGCCCCATGCCCTGTCTGAAGCTTGCCGTATTTTGTCACCAAATATTACAATAATTATGAATTTATTTACAAAATTAGAAAAAGGTCTATGAAACCGCATGTTTTTGCCACACAACTTGATGCCGAGGACTAGCGAGGTAAGACAGTACGTGACGAGGCGAAATTATGAACACATTCGCCTGGGCACGTAACATCTTACCTCGCTGAGTAGATTTGTACAGCCGCCGTTCAATTACAATAACCCAAGTCTTCATTGCGTATCCTTGCGTGCCCTGTCGGTAACTTACCGTATTATGTTACCATATAATATACTGATTAAAGATTACACTACAAAATAAGAAACAACTCGATGAAACCGCATGTTTTTGACACACAGCTTGATGCCGATGACCAGCGAGGTAAGACAATACGTGACGAGGCGAAATTATGAACACATCCGCCCGAGCACGTGTCATCATACCTCGCTGAGTAGATTTGTATAGTCGCCGTTCAATTACAAACAAAGACCCGAAACTTCATTGCGTAGCCTTGCGTGCCCCGTGCCCTATCTGAAGATTGCCGTATTTTGTCACCAAATATTACAATAAATAACAATTGATTTTCAAAATTAAAAATTTCTCCAAGATACCGCATGTTTTTGATACACAACTTGACGCCGACAACTAGCGAGGCAAGACAGGGCGTGTCAAGGCGAAAATATGAATACATCCGCTCTACACCTGTAACGTCCTGCCTCGCTAAGTAGATTTGTACAGCCGCCGTTAAATTACAAACAAATACCCGAATCTTCATTGCGTAGCCTTGCGTGCCCCGTGCCCTGTCTGAAGCTTGCCGTATTTTGTCACCAAATATTACAATAATTATGAATTTATTTACAAAATTAGAAAAAGGTCTATGAAACTGCATGTTTTTGACACACAGCTTGATGCCGAGGACTAGCGAGGCAAGACAGTACGTGACGAGGCGAAATTATGAACACATTCGCCTGGGCACGTGACATCATACCTCGCTGAGTAGATTTGTACAGTCGACGTTTAATTACAAACAAAGACCCGAATCTTCATTGCGTAGCCTTGCGTGCCCCATGCCCTGTCTGAAGCTTGCCGTATTTTGTCACCAAATATTACAATAATTATGAATTTATTTACAAAATTAGAAAAAGGTCTATGAAACCGCATGTTTTTGCCACACAACTTGATGCCGAGGACTAGCGAGGTAAGACAGTACGTGACGAGGCGAAATTATGAACACATTCGCCTGGGCACGTAACATCTTACCTCGCTGAGTAGATTTGTACAGCCGCCGTTCAATTACAATAACCCAAGTCTTCATTGCGTATCCTTGCGTGCCCTGTCGGTAACTTACCGTATTATGTTACCATATAATATAGTGATTAAAGATTACACTACAAAATAAGAAACAACTCGATGAAACCGCATGTTTTTGACACACAGCTTGATGCCGATGACCAGCGAGGTAAGACAATACGTGACGAGGCGAAATTATGAACACATCCGCCCGAGCACGTGTCATCATACCTCGCTGAGTAGATTTGTATAGTCGCCGTTCAATTACAAACAAAGACCCGAAACTTCATTGCGTAGCCTTGCGTGCCCCGTGCCCTATCTGAAGATTGCCGTATTTTGTCACAAAATATTACAATAAATAACAATAGATTTCCAAAATTAAAAATTTCTCCAAGATACCGCATGTTTTTGATACACAACTTGACGCCGACAACTAGCGAGGCAAGACAGGGCGTGTCAAGGCGAAAATATGAATACATCCGCTCTACACCTGTAACGTCCTGCCTCGCTAAGTAGATTTGTACAGCCGCCGTTAAATTACAAACAAAGACCCGAATCTTCATTGCGTAGCCTTGCGTGCCCCGTGCCCTGTCTGAAGATTGCCGTATTTTGTCACCAAATATTACAATAATTAACAAATGATTTACAAAATCAGAAATTTCTCCATTAAACCGCATGTTTTTTCTACACAACTTGACGCCGACAACTAGCGAGGCAAGACAGGGCGTGTCAAGGCGAAAATATGAATACATCCGCTCTACACATGTAACGTCCTGCCTCGCTAAGTAGATTTGTACAGCCACCGTTAAATAACAAACAAAGACCCGAATCTTCATTGCGTAGCATTGCGTGCCCCGTGCCCTGTCTGAAGATTACCGTATTTTGTCACCAAATATTACAATAATTAACAAATGATTTACAAAATTAGAAATTTCTCCATGAAACCGCATGTTTTTTCTACACAACTTGACGCCGACAACTAGCGAGGCAAGACAGGGCGTGTCAAGGCGAAAATATGAATACATCCGCTCTACACATGTAACGTCCTGCCTCGCTAAGTAGATTTGTACAGCCGCCGTTAAATTACAAACAATGACCCAAGTCTACGCTGCATATCCTTAAATGCGCCTTCTGTAGCTCACCGTATTTTGTCACCGAATATTATAATAAATAACATTGAAATTACTAAATAAGAAAAAGGTCTATGAAACCGCATGTTTTTGACATACAACTTGATGCCGAGGACTAGCGAGGTAAGACAATACGTGACGAGGCGAAATTATGAACACATCCGCCCGGGCACGTGTCATCATACCTCGCTGAGTAGATTTGTATAGTCGCCGTTCAATTACAAACAAAGACCCGAATCTTCATTGCGTAGCCTTGCGTGCCCCGTGCCCTATCTGAAGATTGCCGTATTTTGTCACCAAATATTACAATAAATAACAATTGATTTCCAAAATTAAAAATTTCTCCAAGAAACCGCATGTTTTTGATACACAACTTGACGCCGACAACTAGCGAGGCAAGACAGGGCGTGTCAAGGCGAAAATATGAATACATCCGCTCTACACATGTAACTTCCTGCCTCGCTAAGTAGATTTGTACAGCCGCCGTTAAATTACAAACAAAGACCCGAATCTTCATTGCGTAGCCTTGCGTGCCCCGTGCCCTGTCTGAAGATTGCCGTATTTTGTCACCAAATATTACAATAATTAACAAATGATTTACAAAATCAGAAATTTCTCCATTAAACCGCATGTTTTTTCTACACAACTTGACGCCGACAACTAGCGAGGCAAGACAGGGCGTGTCAAGGCGAAAATATGAATACATCCGCTCTACACATGTAACGTCCTGCCTCGCTAAGTAGATTTGTACAGCCACCGTTAAATAACAAACAAAGACCCGAATCTTCATTGCGTAGCATTGCGTGCCCCGTGCCCTGTCTGAAGATTACCGTATTTTGTCACCAAATATTACAATAATTAACAAATGATTTACAAAATTAGAAATTTCTCCATGAAACCGCATGTTTTTTCTACACAACTTGACGCCGACAACTAGCGAGGCAAGACAGGGCGTGTCAAGGCGAAAATATGAATACATCCGCTCTACACATGTAACGTCCTGCCTCGCTAAGTAGATTTGTACAGCCGCCGTTAAATTACAAACAATGACCCAAGTCTACGCTGCATATCCTTAAATGCGCCTTCTGTAGCTCACCGTATTTTGTCACCGAATATTATAATAAATAACATTGAAATTACTAAATAAGAAAAAGGTCTATGAAACCGCATGTTTTTGACATACAACTTGATGCCGAGGACTAGCGAGGTAAGACAATACGTGACGAGGCGAAATTATGAACACATCCGCCCGGGCACGTGTCATCATACCTCGCTGAGTAGATTTGTATAGTCGCCGTTCAATTACAAACAAAGACCCGAATCTTCATTGCGTAGCCTTGCGTGCCCCGTGCCCTATCTGAAGATTGCCGTATTTTGTCACCAAATATTACAATAAATAACAATTGATTTCCAAAATTAAAAATTTCTCCAAGAAACCGCATGTTTTTGATACACAACTTGACGCCGACAACTAGCGAGGCAAGACAGGGCGTGTCAAGGCGAAAATATGAATACATCCGCTCTACACATGTAACTTCCTGCCTCGCTAAGTAGATTTGTACAGCCGCCGTTAAATTACAAACAAAGACCCGAATCTTCATTGCGTAGCCTTGCGTGCCCCGTGCCCTGTCTGAAGATTGCCGTATTTTGTCACCAAATATTACAATAATTGACAATTGATTTACAAAATTAGAAATTTCTCCATGAAACTGCATATTTTTTCTACACAACTTGTCGCCGACAACTAGCAAGGCAAGACAGGACGTGTCGAGTCGAAAATATGAATACATCCGCTCTAAACATGTAACGTCCTGCCTCGCTAAGTAGATTTGTACAGCCGCCGTTAAATTACAAACAAAGACCCGAATCTTCATTGCGTAGCCTTGCGTGCCCCGTGCCCTATCTGAAGATTGCCGTATTTTGTCACCAAATATTACAATAAATAACAATTGATTTCCAAAATTAAAAATTTCTCCAAGAAACCGCATGTTTTTGACACACAACTTGATGCCGAGGACTAGCGAGGTAAGACAGTACGTGACGAGGCGAAATTATGAACACATTCGCCTGGGCACGTAACATCTTACCTCGCTGAGTAGATTTGTACAGCTGCCGTTCAATTACAATAACCCAAGTCTTCATTGCATATCCTTGCGTGCCCTGTCGGTAACTTACCGTATTATTTTACCATATAATATAGTGATTAAAGATTACACTACAAAATAAGAAACAACTCGATGAAACCGCATCTTTTTGACACACAGCTTGATGCCGATGACTAGCGAGGTAAGACAATACGTGACGAGGCGAAATTATGAACACATCCGCCCGAGCACGTGTCATCATACCTCGCTGAGTAGATTTGTATAGTCGCCGTTCAATTACAAACAAAGACCCGAATCTTCATTGCGTAGCCTTGCGTGCCCCGTGCCCTATCGGAAGATTGCCGTATTTTGTCACCAAATATTACAATAATTGACAATTGATTTACAAAATTAGAAATTTCTCCATGAAACTGCATATTTTTTCTACACAACTTGTCACCGACAACTAGCAAGGCAAGACAGGACGTGTCGAGTCGAAAATATGAATACATCCGCTCTAAACATGTAACGTCCTGCCTCGCTGAGTAGATTTGTATAGTCGCCGTTCAATTACAAACAAAGACCCGAATCTTCATTGCGTAGCCTTGCGTGCCCCGTGCCCTATCTGAAGATTGCCATATTTTGTCACCAAATATTACAATAATTGACAATTGATTTACAAAATTAGAAATTTCTCCATGAAACCGCATGTTTTTTCTACACAACTCGACGCCGACAACTAGCGAGGCAAGGCTGGACATGTCAAGGCGAAAATATGAATACATCCGCTCTAAACATGTAACGTCCTGCCTCGCTAAGTAGATTTGAACAGCCGCCGTTAAATTACAAACAATGACCCAAGTCTACGCTGCATATCCTTGCATGCGCCGTCTGTAGCTCACCGTATTTTGTCATCGAATATTATAATAAATAACAATTAAACTACAAAATAAGAAAAAGGTCTATGAAACCGCATGTTTTTGACACACAACTTGATGCCGAGGACTAGCGAGGCAAGACATTACGTGACGAGGCGAAATTATGAACACATCCACCTCGATACGTGACACCATACCTCGCTGAGTAGATTTGTACAGTCGCCGTTATAATACAATATTTATAGACAATGATCTATGTTTATACTACGTATACGTACACTTTTAAGTGTTTAACAATAAAAATATAACACAAAATATAGCTTGATAAAATTGCTGGTCTTTAACTCAATCCGCAGCTGAGAACTAGCGAGGTAAGACTAGACAGGTCTAGCCGAAAATATTAACACACTCGCGCTAGACCTGTCCAATCATGTCTTGCTGAGTTGATATGTTAAGCCGCCGTTAGATTGCAAATAATGACTGAACTCTGTAGAGCGTTACCTTTCGACCGCCACCTGTAGTTTGCCGTATTGTGTCCTCAAACATTATAATGATTAATAATTACAATAAAAAATAAGTAATAACTCGATTAAACAGTATGTCTTACACACAAATCACAAAGCAGCGAGGCAGCACAAGACGGTTCAAGGTGAAAATATACAGACACTTGCTCTTTACCTGTTCAATGATGTTTCGTTAAGTTGATAAATTCAGCCTCCGTTAGATTGTAGATAATGACTGAACTCCGTAGAGCGTTACCTTGCGAACACCATCCATAGCTCGGAATATTGTGTTGCTAAATCTTATAATAATTAACAATTACAATACAAAATAAGAAATAACTCGATTAAACCATGTGGTTCATCAAATCAAGCAAAGCAAGCAAATCAAAAACATCTTGATGCCGAGAACTAGCGAGGCAGACAAGACGCGTCGAGGTGAAAATGTTGTTAATATTGTTAACTCGCTCTAAGCCTGCTCTGCTATGCTTCACTGAGTAGATTTGTACAGCCGCTGTTAAAAAACAAGACAAACTCAAATCTTGCGCGTGCTGTCTGTAGCTTGCAGTACGGTCTCGCCAAACAATTTTTCTAAGAAATGCACTATAATAAAGACAACTTAATAATAAAGTTGACAACTGGCTTTATTGGTTTCGAGCAATCACTTTCAGGCAACCACTGTAAGGGAAAAAATGTAATAAATTAATATCTTCGCTTCTTTTGCAAATTTATATAAAAATTTTAACAAATTAGACATAGAGAATGCAACAAAACAGATTAATGAAAACATATATTGATTGCATAGCTTTTAATTGCTGAAATGAAAAGATCAATGGAAACAAAAACACATGAGTCACGATAATTTCAGTTAGTCTGAAAGCTAGACTAGACTACACTACGATGTGGACAGGTAATGCATGTACAGTAGACACTGAAATGAAGATAAAAGGAGCTAACCTGGTAGGGAAGTGACTTCCATCAGCAGAAGGATTCTTCCATCAAGGATGAGTTATGATATGGAATTTCATTATAGTTTTCGGAAGAGCGCAGGTCATTTTTATGAGATCCCATGTCTATAAAATCGTTCTTGAGGTAAAGAGTTTTATTATCGAAGAGGATGGAACATCCATGGAGGATGGATCCAAGTCGCTTCCGAAACGCAGAGATGTTCTCGTACTTTCTCAGATTGCATTTACATTTGATACAGAAATTTAGAAGACACTCCAGTTTATAATGGCCAGTAGTATTTATTAGAGCCAGTAATTGCAGGAGAATTTGTGCAAGTGGAAAGTATATTACTAATACGTTGAGGGCTACTAGAAGCACTAAACTTACATAATCTGTTGATCCCGGGATAAATTTTTATCAATTAAGTTTTTCAAGAGTACTTTCAAAATCTGTGAAATAGTCGACTGAAGAAGAAGTACAACATTCCAAGGAGAATTAACTTTTAGTGAGAAACACCTCGATCAGAAGATGGTCGCATGCAATTTTTTTTCAAAGGCATTATAGTTGAAAAAAATATGATACGTCGTTGCATTTTTAAATTTAGACAGATAATTTTTGTTTTAATATTGGTAAATTGTTTTTATAAAACAATAATAAATTTAACGAATGCTTTTTTTAAACACACATCCCGCTTGCTATGTCTCAGTAGATTAGTTCATTCAGTCATAGTTAGATTGCAAACTATGACTGAAGTGAGGACTTCGCGGGCCGTCTATAGTTGTCAAGTGCCTTCACTTTCACCTAAAGGGTATAAATATGCACAATAATTACTTCACCCTGTCTTTTTACTATATCTTTTCTCAATTATTCTTCCTAGTGTGTATTGAATTTAACTGTGTAAATAACTTTGATTTACGATCAAGTATTTTATAAAAAAAAATATTATTTTGGCAAATCGGATATATATTTGATTAAAAGTAATAAAAAATTAAAAAATTGTATTTATTTGTTTATTTCGACATCAAAACATTTATAGAATTGTCTACATGTAATTTTTAAAATATGGAGTAACATTAACACACATAGTGACAACTTACGTCGTGATAGTAAGCTAATTATTAGCAAAGCAATAGACCTATATATATATTTCTTGAATATATTACTAAAACAGTAGGTGTACAATTGTCTAAAGAACTTTTCTTTCATAGCTTGAAAAGTTGATATTCTATACGTTCATGCCATCTTGGAGAAATCCATAATAAATTGTTGAAACTAACTTTTTACACCCATATCCTTCTCGATAAATACATTATAATCTTACATAAGAACGCTTCAATTGGTTGATTTCATTTAATACATACGTATATATTTTACTAAAATCATAATTTATTAAATGTATGTAAATGTGTCGAGATTTTAGCGACACATAGGCGTGATTAACTAACTTGTCTAGTTAAACACTTATTGATAAAGAACATAAAATGGCTTAGTTTGTGTGTGCTTGCATTATATAAAATTATCTATATATTAATTTGTACCGTTTGTATATTTTTCAAAATATTATGTCTCGATGATCCTTTTGACTGTTTATAAAAAATATGTCTACACTTTATAATTTTTTTCTTAACATTCGTTATTGTTTCTTTCCAAAGGTATAAAACTATTTTTGTTATTATTTTTTGTTTTAGTTAAATATTATAAAACCCTTTTGCTATATTCTCTGTTATAAAACTATTGAAGGTTTCCTTTTCACTCTAATATACAAAATGCAACATTCAAAATATTTATATAACTATTAAAATTGTTTTCTACTTTATTAAATTACATAATATAATGCATAAAATACATAATAATTGATTGTTCCAAAATCCAATCGCTAAAAAAACTAAAAATGTGTTTTTAATCTGGAAATATACGTATAATTTACTATTTATTATACTTTAACAAAACACCGAGTTTAAAATTTTATCAAAGTTTATAAAGATATAATTTCGCAGGTGATTAAAATGTATAATTTTAATATAAAATAGATTAAACATTCTTATAAATAAATTTTATGTAATGTATGTATGTGTTTATTTATAAATTATAGCATATTATATGGTAAATATAAATAAGTGGTTTAGATGATTATTTAGACGATTAATGTTTAGTGTTCTATACCATCAAATATTCTATTTCTTAGAGAATATCGAATACTTCATAAGTTTTATAAACTCCAAACTCTATTAATACCAAGATTAAAGATTTTATCGATACAATAATATAAGGTATTGACATACATACCCTTTAAAGACACACTTTAATCACTGTTAATAGATCCTTGATCTACAATTACGGTAACAGCATAATATATATTCTTATAAAATATATTATGTCCAACCATAACATCACAAATTTAAACCTTGTATCATTGCACTCGTACTCCATACTATAGCGGGCAATATTCCTGATTCAATTATGTAATGGCAAAGCAAATAAATATTTTGCCAATGAAACTTTAATTGAATTAGGAAACTCTCCCGCTGTACATATAAAACTACTACTTGACACAGAGAATATTTTACTACATTTGATTATATGCGTTATTACGCTTTTAATATATTAAAAAGGATTTTGATATATATTTCCTTAAACATTCATTAAAACAGTTGGCCTGCATTGATTATTATCGAATGAATACTACTTTATCAATACTTGAATAAAGATATTACATATATTTTAAAACCCAACAATAATGTCGAAATATTTTCAATTTGGAATTTCCTTTCGTTTTAATCTCAATGATTTACTTCGTGGCTCTGGTGTAATTTCTAGAAGGTCTGGTGACCTGTCCACACAGAGCGAATATCCTCTTTCTCGGACCGGATGACTGGCGTCAATTGTTGATCCATACTGTGTTGAACAGGACGGCGATTCCATAGAGCTGGTAGCTTTCCTTTCATTATGTAACAACTCGGGTGATGTATCGTCCGAATCGAATTCTTCATCCGAATCGAATCTGAAATGATATATACGCCCTTAAAAGATTTTGACGTAAAAATATTTGCTTATATGTATTTGACACAACGTTTACTCAATTATATGTGTACATTTGCTTATGGTTATACACAATTAGCAAAAACATTCGCTAGGCAACAACTTGCATGCTTAGTTAATTGTAAATATTTCCCATAAATACCTGCACTCTATTTTGCTTATTCGTTGTTTCAGCTTAGCTTGTTCTTGTCCTACATCCGCTAATAGTCCTTGTAAGCGATTGTGTAAAAGATCAACAGTTGATTCCAATTTACGCACATTTTCTTCTAAGCTGAGCTGAGTTGTTTTTGCACTTTCAAACACAGTTTCATCTAACAAGCCATCCTATAATTAATAGCATCAGTATTAAGCATAATTGCATTAAACATGAGTGCGTTATGTTGGCTTATACTGTATATCATTTAGAGATTAATAGCGATAGATAAATAGCGTGTCGTAATCGTGACGCAGTGCCAGATTTAGGTGTCGTAAATATTTGCATCTTGTGAGTCTACAGAAACGTCTATGAAAAGGAATACCAACCTTTCGTAATAACTGACAACCTCGCTTAGTCAAAGTTGCTCTGGCTTCTGGATAATCTGCCAGAGCTTCCCATAAATCGCGTTTAGCAAGACAAAATAGATCGGAGTATCCAAGAGCACGCACGTTTGCTGTTCGCCTATTCCCAGTGCGATTTCCAGCTATATCCAGAACACTAACTTCTCCAAATACAGATCCCGCACCTAGAGTTGCCAGCACTGTGGTTCCATCATCTGCTACTACTTGCAATCGCCCACGCTTTACGATATACATTTCTTTACCCACGTCACCCTTCCTGCAGATGTAATCACCTGGACTAAACACTTGAAGCTTCAGTTTTAGTACAAGTGCCTCCAATAATCCCGGTTCGCAATCTTTGAAAATCTCAACTTCCCGTAATGTATCTAGATGTACGCGAATCGCAATTTCGGCCTTCAGTTTATCGGGCAAGGACGCTAAAACGTGCTCCTCGTCCAATGCTCCACTTTCGGCCCATGTGTAAGCAAACCATCGGATCACTCTCGCCTCTAATTCACCACTGACCTTTCTAAATGCCATATATTGTTTTACTCCATCCATTTTGTTTTGAAATTCAACTCTAGCAACGTTCATATTTGAAATCATCGATCCAATATTACCAACGATTGTTGCGAAAATTAACACTCCCGCCAAAAAGTCCAAAACGACAAAAATGTATTCGACATCAATTTCGGGTTGGGGTGTTTCACCGATAGTGGTGAGGGTCAAAGTTGACCAATAGAAACTATAAATATATTGGTGAGCCAAAGTTTCATTGCGCGAGCCCGTTATATTGTATACCCAATTATCTGTTCCGAACCCAATCATATAACTGATAGCAAAAAAAAGACATGCATTCCAATGAATAAGTACTAATATAGCCATGACGACCTGTAAATAAAAAAGGTTACATTCAACATTTGTTATATCCATAGACGGTATAATATTATTAGTTTTGTATATAATGAATAAAAAAACAAACCTTGCAAATTCTGAAGGCATTCGGAAAGCTTGTAGCGGTCTCAGTACGATCGAACCACTCCCACATGCGGGGCAGTCGAAACAAACGATTGAGTCGGACAATAACAGGGCACGGCAAACGGTCCTGAAACCAATATTGACTTAGTAATAACTAAGGTGAAGAATGTATTTGGTTGGAATGATACTCTACGTGATATGTTGGACATATTTTGTGGTGTATTGTAAAAAAAATGCCTAAGATAAAATTATAAGAACTTAAAATTATCGTCATTAAAGTTTTAAAAAAAATTGAAAAAAAAAATACTAACAAAGTCACATTTTCCCGGCGGCCACCAATAATAAGCGATGTCAGTTGGAATTAAAGAAATGAAATCATATGGCCACCAATCAGACTTCATATAATTCTGCCGTAGCATCCTGGCGTCCTTTACCATAATCCCTTGTTCCAAATAGCCTGAAATTAGTAAAATGTTTTATAAATACTTTAACAAAATTCAAATTATGTAATACATCGCCTGCAAAATTGATCTAAAATAAGACACGCAAGCAAAAAAGCAATTTACACAATATCATCCACAAATGAAATAAATTGCCATCGAACTACGTATAACATATGAATCAACGTTAAAAATATGAAATAAATAAGTCACATAAATAGCAAGTTACTCTCAAATCGCCTTCAACCTCTCGGTCATCATAGCATCGCCAAGCGGTAAAGCTAAGTCATGCTTGTGAAAAATAACTTCCCTAATAATTTGTTCCAAGCTCCAGCAATGTTTACCCTCTTCACGGCTCCGTGTACTCTTGTGCGATAAGTGCAATATTTACACAGAAAAGCAGTCTAGGTAAAATGTTTGCCTACACGTTAGCTAAATTTGATGACGCAAGGCGCGCCCAGCGACGCGACGCGTGTAGGTGCCAAATTGTTGATTTGTGATACACTGAGGCATAGTAGGGGAAAATGTGGAAAGCGGAACAGCAGTGGGAATCTCGAAAGGTGACTGTCGAAAAAATATTCAACATGTCGTCGGAAAAAAGTACAAGTGAGAGTGCTTTTTAGTTAATCATCCTGTGTTGGGTGTTCTTTGAAATGCACTAAAAATTTCTAAAATCTATAAGTTTAAGCAAGAAAAAATACTCCAGCAGATCCTTTCTTAAGGTTCAATTTAAAATGTTGTGTTATTAAAAATATAAAAGCACAGAATCTTGAATTCCATTCTTGCCGAATACACAAAAACTATTCACTCTGATTTATAATCCGTATAAAAGTTATTACAAATTATTTGTGTAAAATACTTTTCAAATACTCGATGCAACTGGAATTACACCCACGCGCTTTATAGCAACAGGCGAATAACATTCTTTCATTATTAAATAATATATAAATATGAATAAGCTTGCGTGGATAGCAATCAGGATTTCATTACATTTCGGCATATTTTATACATGTCGCAAAGTATACAAACACATATGTTAAAATGTTTCATGATAATTTTCCTTATTTTATATTAATTCGCATATTTGCCTCGTGCCGAGTGCATTGCTTATCTTCTTAGTTACACGTCCCTCGAGGTTCAACGCCAGCTTTATTAGGATTAAAAATGTCAAACGCAAGCTCAACAACTTAGTTTTACGTCACTATGGTAAGACGTAATGTAACAATAAAACGTAAACTAAGATTTGTTGTTTTTATATTAAAATGATAAAAACAATTACTCACCTTCGTGCATGTGAATAGCGGTGTCAATCAAATAAATAGCGTCACAGAGGTAGTCAAGCGCGAACCAGGAAGTAGAAGCCTTATCAAGCTCCCAGAACACGGCTCGGCCAATCACGAAAACCATATTATAGAGAACGGCAAGGGACACCACAGCAAGCCACTGTATGAAAAACGTAGAATAAAATAATTTGTCCTTATATTTATCGATCTCTCAGTTTTTGTTATACCTTTACAGTATCATTTTACATGACATAAAAACAAATCAGTCGTAAAAAAAATTGATAGAGAAAGTGACATGAAAACTTTAGTTGTCGTGTTTTTATTTATTTGTAAAGTGAACTAAAGTAGAAAATTAAAATATGTTTTAGTTGGATTTGTCTTCAATTGGTTCCTTTCCTAATTCTCATCCAATCTTTTCATTGTATGTTTATTTTTGGAATTTCTTATTTAAAAGGATCTTAGACAACAATGGTTTTGTGGTAAAATTAAGCTAGTTAGTTTCACCCTGTGAATTCTAATTAATAAGGTAACAGTATTTTAATACCTAATTGAGTGAGTACACATGTGATTTTTATAAAACTTTTTTTTTGTTTATTTTTTCATTCGTAGACGTTATTATTACAGATAAGGCATTAGTTTTAATAAATTATATTTGTTTAGTTTTTCTCGTCGATTTCCTTAGATTGGATTTACAGTAGGTATGTGTGGTTCTTCAAACTGCACCAATTACCAATGCATGCTATCTTGTTTCATACGCCGCATGTGTACTTCATTATACTTTAACATTGTTGTATTAGTAACTAATAATTTCCTTCACCGGTTTATTTTTTGATAGCAGTCTTCACATGGCCGGTATATACTTATATTAACTGTAAAAATCAACGTTCACCAAACTTTAAAGCAGCATGATTCGTATACTAAATGTGAATTAAAGTAAAAGTAGTACACGTAGGAGAAACAGATATTTAACAACCACAAATGGACATACTAACTAATGAGTTACAAATAAGACGACACATCAATAGTAACGATGAACAATTTTATATTAACACCCAGTTTAATCATGCAATAACATGATAACAATTTAAAAGAAAATTTACTAAACGAAAATGATGATTATACGAGGTATACGAAAGGATATCTAATAGTAATAAAGTAATTCAAATAATTGATGACAACTGTGACGATGTGATGTCAAACACAGATTTTATACATAAACCAGTATTAATTGGAACTGCAACCCTATTATCGCCCAAGAGATGGCTAGGTACGTACCTATGTATACGGTACGGGCTGCCTTTGTTGTTTGTTCTAGTATTTTAAAGAAACTTTTGAGAAATATTTCAGAGTGAATACCGCGACGTGTTAGTCACGTTAAGGTGCAGGCATGCCAATAGTGTCCCTATTCAAATGAATTAGGGCTGTTATCAAACTATTAACGTTTATAATCTGTATTTATTTTAATACAAAGATACACAAATGTAAAATTAAGATACTTTTTATGAACGCTAAGTGAGGGGTATGGTAACCACTTAATTTACGTAAGTAAATATTTTATCAAGTACAAAAATAACCTAATTTCAAGTGAAGTATATTAATTTTTACAGAGAATTTACAGTATTTGTTTAACATTAAATTTCATTGATGTTTACCTCTATTACCTTATCTTGGTAGATTTATTGTTAGATGTTCCGCTGCAGGTTGAATTGAAAAAAATCATAACCGTGGTGGCTCGTGGTTATCATCTGTTCTGTCTAATCAGTTTAGATTGGACAACCACGTTAAAATATTTTCATACAGAAATGCCTCTAATTTGCGACGCTGTCTGAAGTCAATCTTATCGGAATTTATGAATTTCATCTTGGACTTAAATCTTTTCACGCTTACTAATATACAAAGACTGCCCGTATAATGTTCCCCTATGTGATTTTATACATCAGGCGATAATTTGGCCGCACCAGTATACGTACCTACAGTACAATTATGGAGGAGCTGCGCCTTAATTTCCACCAAGGACGCTCAGGCTCTTCGTTATTCTTCTGCATAGAAAAAATGTCGCTTGCTAAATACTTATAGGGGTTCGCTTACCATGCTATTTAATTCTAACATACGTTTATGTTAGAATCAAAAACCCTTAAGTAAGTAGTCATTGATGCAACGCACAATATATACATGTTGTACTTAAGTTAGTGTAAAAGTAGTACCAAATAACGTAAGTAGCGAGTCCCTAGAGACATTAAACTGATTTCTCAGCAGCTTAAGTGTATCAAACTACAGTAAATAACTAAAACGAAAAGAAGTAAAATGTTTAGGCTGGCTGGATTTTTCTCTGCTTATACACAGAGAAAAATCCTGGGTACACAGGGAATTGCAATTAGCATTTATAATCGAAGGAACAATTTCTTTATATAGCTGCTAAATCATTAAAATATACATTTCTTTTAAAGCACCAAATTTACGTAAAAATCCAGAATATATCAAGTGAAAAGCCTAGACTATATACACTATTCACTTTGTTTGGTAATATTAATTTAGTATTGCTATTTCAATAATAATAATAATAAATTTAACCCTCCATGAAAATAATCGTATTAGTACATAAGTGAGCAATTATCACTCGAAGATCTTTCGACGTCATAGCGTCATACATCCCACAAACAATTAAAAATGTCTTGGACAAAAACTAATTAAGGATTGGTATAAACTAGCTAGCAAATAGAAGGTTATCAAAACATTGATGATCTATTCACATGAAAGCTAATTTATAAGGCGTTTGCTTGCTAAATGCACTGTACAAATAAAGTTTTTCTGTAGTTGAATTAATTACAAATTTTGAAAGTGCAATATAAAGCAGGCGATTTGCGATTAGCAGATATATAATTGAAGCAATACTTACATGATAGTGGACTGAATGAGTAGGATCCACGGATCTCTTGCAGCAGCACAGCCAGCTAGGGCCGCATTGCTCCTCCGGCTCGTCATTATCATAAAACTCCTCAACGGCAAATTTATCCAAAAACCAATCAGTGGGCTTAGTTGGCCCACGCTTGATTGGCAGGCCAAGAGCCCCGCATACTCTGTTACGGAATCGACGCCAGCGACTAGTTCCAGGTTCCAACTTCCTTCGCACTTGCTGGAATTTGTATAAGGTTTAAATAAAATTCTTACAATTATTAGTAATAAATGAAGACCATTAAAATAAGAATGTCGCCAGTCCTATAAATATACAAAAAGTAGCGAAAAAAAGTCTAGGTTTGTGAGCCGTACAGCTGATCGATCGCCAATGAAGTGCGCTCAAAAATGTGATCATTCTTCGTTAGGGCACTGAAATATTTCATCACTCGTAGGACAATAGGCAAACTCCTGGCATAGTTAGAAAATAAAAAGATACGAGGTTAGAAAAACAATATAGGTTGTATTGTGTTAGCATGACCGACATAAACTCGAGCGGTCAAGCCGTTTGTCGACGTTTACGACTACTATTACGCTGCTATTTAATCATCCAGCAATGAAAATATCATCTACCATATGAGTCCATGTTTCTTTCGATCATAATATCTTCGGCTATTCGGTTAGTATAATTTGATCTTATTCTTTTTTAAATTATATGTGATGTGGATAAAATTGATTATAACTGATTATAACATGGAGAATATTTACTATAATAATGCGACACATAAGCGAAATGGAAAATTCATTGTTAGTATTACAGAACTCTTTAAAACAAACAAAGCGAATGACGACGTATAATATCAGACAACATCAGGTAAAAAGATTCAAATTCAAGGCTTCAAAATAAAAAAAAACCTTTGTCAGAATTAAAACTAGAGCTTAGCCTTCTTTATAACTCTGTATAAAATAATATAAAAAGGGAATATGAGACACATTGATTACAGACTCAGGAAGATCAAATAGAAAAAAGTATGTAGGTAGAGTAAAAGTAAATAGAATTGAGAGTCCTTAAAACTAGGATACCAAGCCTGAAAGCAACTATAGCAACTAAACTAAAGTATATATGTTGTGGATCAAATCATTAATCATAAAACACATCCGATTTCATCTCACAGTATGTGAAACACTCTTCACGAATGCAGGGTACCACCTGTAATATTTAAACTAGTTAAAGATATACACTGTAAAATTGTAAGCCGAGTCAAATTAGAAAAACTTAATTGGACACACAAAGGCATCAGGGAGCTCAGCAGTGCGCCCGCCAAGTCAAGCAAAAAAGCGGTAAGGTCGTAACATTCATTTCTCGAAGCAGTTCTCCTGAACTGTTCAATCCCTGTCAATGTCTAAAATGTCATTTTCTCCCTTCCCTCCTCTTCCCTATGTTGGCATAGGGGGAGAAAATGCTTGCAATGCTTGCTGCTTGGGCAGGGATTGAGATGAGTATTTTATTAATTAAATTAACTTTTTATGTGGCAGTGAGTGCCGTACTTTAACTTAAGATTTATGTAATGCAAATCATTTGTTATTAATATATAGATTGACTTGGCAATCGCACTGAACAATCTTATTAATATAACTGAGATATGTGTTTCCATGTGATGGCCATGTCAATGTATCACTTAAAGAAGCTGGTGGACAAGATTGTCAGAATTGGCTTAAGATAGACAGAGATGGAGCCGGTTGAAGAAGGCCCTTTACTCGTTAAGAAATCCTTGAAAAAAAACTAACTTTCTATTAAACTAGGTATGTGTACCGTTTTGTATAGTATAATATTTTTTAATGAATAAAGGAGGCTTAATTGTTATTATACATATAAATTCTATCTTATTGATTAGGCTTTGTAGAAATTCTTATTCGTATAATATCATATAGTAATTTTTGTTTAAGAGGAAACAGGCGTGTATCATCCATACAAAGCTGAACCCCTATATAAGAAAACATATTTTTAAACTTCACAATGTGTCCAATGATGAAATTGCCATACTGCAAGTAGACGTACACTTCTGTTGTTGAGTTATTCAAGTCAGAATGTATACAACATTTTATAATATTAAATAAAATCATACATTTCATTGTATAGACATGTTACTTTCATGTTGGAATCCTATTTCGTGATTTGCATTTGCATAACGATGTATGTAACTAGCGAGAAAAATTGTAACAGGAAGAAATATAATATACTATTATTACGATAATTCAAGCAGTTTCTACGATATTAAACAAATTCTTAGATTTCCTTGAATAGACTTGTTGCATTCATGTTGGGAGACAATTTCGTGATTTGCATTTGCATAACGATGTAACTAACGAGAGAATTGTAACAGGAATAAATATAATATAATATTGTATTCATATAATATCAAACGCATTTCATTTCAGTGAAGTTTATTTATATGCAAACATTATACAACACAGTCTATAATAACTATATGAGATCTAATAGACTTTAAAAATTGGCGCTACAAAAATTTTATTGAATTATATTTTTAGTTTACAATACTACTAAAACTAATTGAGAGAACTTTGAATTAAAGGAAATCTATTAGAATAGTAGACTAAAGAACTATTAAGCTAAAAAAACATTATGATTAGTTATTTGATTCTTTAGGAAATCGAAAATATTTCAAATGTTAAGGAAATTCATAAACTTATTTAATAAAATTCAAAGCTCAAACCATTAAAATTCAGCCCGCGTTAACATTTAAAAATAGTACCTTGCTATATTATTTTCCTTGATATTTCGAAAGAGTTTTCCATTGTTATCGAATAGCATTGGAGTGTATACAGCGTGTATGTCGGCCATATTACGTGGTTATGAGCTATGAATAACAATAAGATTGACGATGAAATTAAGAAGACAAGGTCGAATCACCTTATCCTAGGCAAGGTTTAGTACCGTTACCGTACAATTAATTTCAATAAATAATAGTATCTTTGTAAAGATTATACGATGCAAGAAATACAGTAGTACTAGCAAAGGAAAATTGATATGTTTCTTAAATATTATTTTTAACTATTTTTTCTTACAATAAAGTTAACAAAAGAGAGTGTTTACATTAATTACAATATGAGTAATATTATGTTGACTTAACTTTCTACAATGAATAGCTTCAACCAAGGTAATGTTCATTAACAGCCTTAGTGTTCTATAATTTTCTGTCACCGGGTTCGTGTGTCAGAGATACCGCATTTGCACTTATGTCCACTACAATAGGTTTATTAACTCAAAATGTAAATTTTTCTTTGTTTAAAGTTTTCTTAAGGCGTTTTATTCCTCCTTGATACAACAAGAAGTTGGATTGTCTCAGCATTCACATGGCTAAGTAGTCTGTTTAAAGGAACTAAGGCATACCATTTCGCCGAATTTTGAACGGTATCCACACTTAAGTTGATCTTAACCTATCACTACTTTATTTATCTCGTTATTATCTACAATACATGCAGAAACAATAGCCTAAACGTGTAAGGGGACGGTGGCGTCTGGTGTTCTAATCCCGGTCTGAGCGCAGAAACAATTATTTTATCTTCTCTCTGAACATTGCGAATACAGACTTTATACAGAGCCGGTAACTCCAATGTGGGACATAAGTTTTGTATCTGTTTCACTGATTAAATTAGCCATCCGATATTATTCATCGTAAAACGAGCTTGATACGCTTACTTTAATCTATAAAATCAGGCATATGACTTTTAAAGGTATTGATAATAATTATACCTAATTATTTATTTATAATTGAATTATTTAAAAGGGTAATTTGAGAAGTTAATTTAAATAAACAACTAGATTAATGGAGTATCTTGCGTGTTCATCTCGCCGTGTTTACGCTCTTGATTTAAGAACTGATGATAAACGTAAATTTCTTAGATTTTTTATTGAAGTTCATGATTGTACATTACCTATATGAATTTTGATTTGTTTTTAAACGTTAAATTCAATCACGTGTGTAGCCTTGTTGCTTAGAGTTTCATGCTGTAACTCTTGTTGTGAACTGTTTCTTCAAGGAATCGCTTATGTTTCTATTCTTTGTACGAGTATTTACTTTATAGATAATATATGATCATCAAATGTCTCCTTTTTAATGTTTTATTAGTAAAAATTAAATAATAACGTTAACGTTACTAATTTGGTCCTGGGTAAGGTTATATACGAAACAATAGCGATTATTTAATGATCAGATATACAAACGTGTTCGTATAATTTGGAAGTACCATCACTCACCAATTTCTAAATACAATTGATTTTTTGTTTCAGATTTGACAGACAAAGGTACTGGACTATCTTATCAAGACGTATGCGGTGGATTCACAGACTATCAATGGGCTCCAATGCGATTTCGAAATCAGCTTTGATAATTTTTTGTACTATTTAAAACAATCCAAAAGGTGAATATTCTTTCCTTTTTACAAATGTTCCATATTTTTCTCCGAGTTTCCGATTTTTATTTTCATATTTTTGTTCAATCAAAGGTTCTTCTTTGTCGTTATTTTGCTGGAATATGTTGTTTATTTGCATTTCCATTTCTGCTTTCATTTCATCGAAAAATATTGCTGATTGTACCCCCATATTGGTTTTGGAATTCGGAGTCTTTATAAAACTGAACACTACCTGTCGTATGGTAGGATGACACTTGACCTGCCTCGCCTCACGGAACCTGCTGCTTCTGCAAATCTGTGCACCAATGGACTTTCTGTGTACGTGCGCTTTTAACGCTAGCTCGCGTAAGGATAACAGTGAGGAGTTACTCCCAAAATGTCGACGGCATTGCAGGTTAAGATCTACTTGCCTATTACAACCTATTACAAAAAATCTGAGGTCCATATTAAAAGTCTGTAGCGCCACTGGTTTCTTTTCACTGTGTCAATAAACAAGTAATAAAAATTCAAACACACACTCTAATATCATCAGAAGCACGAGCATCGACATTTTTATTAGTTATGACAATGTATTTAACGACAAAAGTACGTTTTATGTTTAGAAATGCCTCATTAACGGAACGAACCATTCCTTGTTGTTAATTAGTATACCGTACGTTTGGATTCGTTTGGATTGAGTTAGTCCTATGAGCGGTCTTATTAAACCTCTACCACAGTTTCATTAGTGGTTCGAAAGATTTTGAGATAGCGGTGCTCGATACGATGAATAAAAGAGCGTAAAACGCAAAGGCAATTATTTATTAATAAAGAGACTTTAGGCTCTCTAATTATTTATTGTTAGACACTTTCTATTTCAAATATTATGCTTTATAGGCAAGTCAGTTTTTGGGTCTATAACATGTCAATATCCTCATAATTGTTTCACCATAAAAAGCTCTACAAAACTAATCGGTAGATGGACGGCGTTCTAAAACGGTTGAATTTTCCACTTCATAGGACGCAAGACGTTCATACGAAGTCTTATCACAATAGATTTTTGAAAATAAATAAAATACGGGTTTATATGATGTACGTTGTTGTGAGGGACAATGGTAGGAACGGGGTTGAACACGGATAATATTGTTAAGTGCTAAGTGAATACTCCGTTTAGTCAATATACCGTGTTACCGATTTAATTCGATAGAATCTAGGAATTTTGTGTTGGAAACATTAAATTGTAAAATACATATATAGATAAGACTAGTTCTTAGTGTGGTGCCTCGCATTTTACCCGTGAATTTGATCATAGTGTGATGTTATAAAGCATTCCTCGATAAATGGTCTAACACAAAAAAATTATTCAACGGGAACTATTCGTTTGTGACATTAGCCAACTCAACGCTCGACAGTTTCATAACATTAGTATAAATTATATAATTTAATCAGACATCACTCGTTAATAATTTAAAGATACACAGATCTTGTCGACTCACTTTAAATGCAGTCCAATGAATGCCTGGCACGAACTAGTCATTTGTTAAGCCATTAAATGGTACAATAATTAACTTCTCGCGAGGGTTGTAGCCCCGAGGAAACTTGGGATATTGATTGTACGAAGACTACGCGCCATTCTGATTATGATTAATTACATGAGGTCAGCCAAGTATGTTCTGTTTTATAATTGTGACGCTTCTAAAAAATATAATATACTAAATATAGGCGAGGGAAGTTTATTATAAGCAGACCTTTATTATAAGAGACGTTTTGTGGACCCTAATCGGATTATGGTGTTGCCGCAAACCGAATCTAACGCAGCATACTTTCTAAGTATCGTTATAAAATGCTCAATATTTAACTGAGATATTTTTATCGAAGAATATGTTTAAAAATATATAAAATTTACTAGCAAACCCGGCACAATGTGATTGAATATTCAAAGATTTCTTATTTCAATTGAAGTTCAGGTTGTAAAAGATTGTAAGGAAAGATATATCAGGCTATACGTACTTAGATTAATAGTTGTTTTCTTATCTTTAATTTGATTAAATTGTACCTGTAGCATGAATCTACGAAACGATTTGTAGATGCTTAGTTTGAAAGCAACAAGTTCACTCTACTACAGCGCTACGAATACGTATTTTCTAGATTTGCTACGAATTATTTCCGTAAAGGAAAAATTCATAGCATTTTTTATTAAACTCACCGCATCTGTGTTGTTACCCATAATTTGATGAATAGTTACAACAGGACTCATTATCACAAACAAAACAACACTGTTCTTCTATTAACCATCCTTATGTTCACATACGAGCACTCAAAAGAAATGTAAACTTGTCGCAAAACGATAGTGATCTAATTGTGAGATGGCACGATACCACGAACTTCAATTAAAGAAATTTAGTTAACGTGTTTAATTAACTGAGGGGTCGGCGACGTTGAAGGAGCATCTCCTTCGACAGTCAAAGAGTGAATGCCGAAATTGTAAGGTGCGCGTTCAAGGCATTGAATGAAACAATAGGCAATGATCGCTTCCCCATGTCACGTAATGCCCGTTCTGCCTTCCGTTGTAAACGCGAATTGGACGAACACTGGCGGGCAATATGGCTAATTGCCCCTTAAACCACTATTGATCAACATCCTATAACTTATGATACGTTTCAGCTGATTAATTTTTTACAACTTTTTGTGAAAACCAACTCAACTATAGTCTCTTAATGACCTAAAAGTAGTAGTTTATTACAAAGTATTGTTTTCCAATTTGAAACTACTTTTCGTCCAAATATTTTAATAACGGCTAAAGTTGGAATACGGAATGTTAGCCGTTTAATTTTTCACCGATTCCGTGTGTGATTTTCCATCTAGAATAGTTGTTATCCGAATAACTCTGATAAATTCGATATTTCTTTATTTAAGTGGGAGCTAAACTGATTTATGCTTAAAAACTAAATAAGGTAATGTTTCAAATACAGTTCTCATTTGTCTCTTTTAATAAACGTAATAATCAATTACAGTGTTAAACCCACTACCTTAGGGTTCTAATTAGAACAATTCACCACCAAGCAGCCATGTGTACAAATTTTTAATATATGTTAGTATTCATTTAGTTTTCTGTGAAAAAAAATATAATTGTACTATTTTAAAGCACTCCAGCTCGATCACGACGATTATCTTTGATAATTTTCTTCATGATTCTGTTTTCTACTGCACTTGACTAGTTTTCTTCAAACAAGAAGTCGTTCTATTCTTTTTATAGTGCTGAATGATAGAATTGACTCTACAGTAGGTCTACACCTAGGAAGTATCAAGTCTTTAGATATTTGGTAACTTAATTTGCCAACATCGACCCCAGAAACTATTCGCTTTCGAAGCTCTTCTCATACGGGTTTTCCACGTTATTGTTATTTGAAAACTAATGAAAAAGCTGAAATTTTCTGAATTTATACTGTCTCACTTGACAAATGACACAGAGTATTGTCTTTCGTTAACATAGCTTTTACACATTGAAAGAAATCAATTTTTCAAATGGATTAAAGCTATTTGAATTATTACAAACTTATAATTATTTACATAATTTAATAGAGGACACCGTGAGTAATTTCTGCAAAAACCCGTCATCTTTTAGTCGATACCAACCCCGGGGAAATAAATACAGATAACACAACTTTCTCTACAGCTGTGATACTTTTGACATTCAACACCTTTTGTCTTCAGTCACCGTGACCACGCACACTGTAAAGCACGCGAAACATCGGAAAATTATAAATATAAAATTTAAAATTATGTAAATAATTATAAGTTTATAATAATACAAATAGATTTAATCCGTTTAAAAAATTGT
The DNA here is from genome assembly GCF_905147105.1 of Pieris brassicae. Taxonomy (NCBI): domain Eukaryota; kingdom Metazoa; phylum Arthropoda; class Insecta; order Lepidoptera; family Pieridae; genus Pieris; species Pieris brassicae. The sequence continues at coordinate 9,961,201 of NC_059680.1, forward strand.
TTTCTTTCAAATGACACAAAATTACTTTTACAAATTCAAATTATGCAACATAATTTTACAAACGAGGAACAATCTTATTTAACTCACCGATATACGAACTCTTTTGCATCGATTAACAATTAGACGAACTATTTTGCTTATAACTTCTTTGAATTTAAAACAGGATATGTAAAAATTTAAAAATCTGAAATAGTTTATTGGTTCATAATTAAAAAATGGCATAAGTAACGTGGCGATATGATAGTAGAATAGCTCATTATTTTATATAGATATACAAAAGTAATGAAGTTAGAAAAAATCTCACAGAAAATATGTAATAAACACACTAGACGAACTATTTTGCATCGGGGCTCTAAATTGAAATAAAATCACGAAGTAAAAAATGCAAATAGAATTAACAACAAGAGCTAGTATTACAGAGAAGCCCTTTGAATATTTCAAAGGAAATATAAATTTATTTTATAAGCTTTTCTATTTATAAAAAAATAAAGTTTTGTAAGGACGGCTAAAGCGCTTCAGGGCATATAGCATTCCTGTGTCTCTCATTGCTTCCGTAAGTGGATAAAATCGTTTTTAACGTCGCTACAGTGAACGAAGTCCCACTAAGGCTGAACTTTATTACAATGCTGGCCGTTAATTACAATTTCGATCTAAATTTAAGTATCCTTTGATTATTTGCTTCTAGTTTACGTTACAGAAAAGTACGATCTGTGTATGTAGTCCTCTCAATATCCGTAGCTCTAATGTGGCAACCTTGCGAAAGCGGAACAAAATCATTTATTATTATGATTGGGATTGCTGTCAGTATCAAGTAACGTAAGGGCTTTGATAACAAATATAGAATGTACCATTATAAAATCGTAATTTTTTTCAAATTAAAATATTTATTTAAAATGTCTAAAAAAGGTTTAACATGTACTTTATATTAAGCGAGATTAAACAATCAAATGTATTCTGTATCCCATAAAAGATAACGCGGACACAAGAGAAAACTATATCACTTATACATATATATGCATTGTCATATAATATTTGTGAGCCACTATTTTTAAAAGAAAAATAATAATAATAGCCTTTAATTCTAAATTAAATTATTAAATTACATTTAAACACGTTTCTATTTCAATATTCTATTATGTAACTGTGTGACCTGTGGCAAAGTCCAATTCCAACTATTCTTGTCGTTTTTTAAATACAAGTATTGATGAGCTTTATTTTAATTACCATGCTCGTTTTCTTACTTTTCATGGCTTCTTTAAGCGCCTTCTTGTGTCGATTTATGTTATTTTTGTATTCTATGAACGATATTATCGAGGTACCAGTATTCAGCTACGTATTCTGTAATATTGTTATTTAATAATATTATAAATAATATCATAACTTTAGATTTCTCTGCATTAATTCTACGACCGGCAATCCTGCATTCCGAGTCAAGGTCTGTGGCCATCATCTGCTTTTCATCGCGTGTTGAGGTAAATAAAATCCAATCGTCTACAAACCTTAAGTGGTTTAATCATTCGCCGTTTATTATTAGTTCGCATTTATCCCAACTTTCCTTTCTCAATATTTCATGCAGAACAGCCGAAAACAGTTTCGGTGACAGAGACTCTCTCTGCCTCACGTCCAAGATCTATAATCCCTCCCAATTTATCCATTTTCATATATATTTCTTTTTATTTTTATACATTTATTGTTACTCCCTTGAATTTGCAAGGCTTGCCATATATTTCATGTTTCAGATAGTCAAATGCGTTAAAATAATCAACAAAGCATAAGTAGATGCTTTTTCCTTTTTTCTAAAAAGATATGGTCTATTGTCGAATATCCGCTCCGGAAAAACGTGTGCCCTATAGGTGGATATTCAGCTCGGATTTTACTAAGTGTATGTAGAATTATTTTAGCTAATACTTTGTATATATTTGTTATAGAGTAGGGGTAGGTAGGTATCCTAGGGCATGTAAATGTTGTATGTCACTCTTATCTCCTTTTTTTGTATGAGTATGTTTGTCCATTATTTCGGTATTGATTCCGTCCTATCACATTAAAAACAACGGTGATGGTAGGTACCAATATTTCCTTTGGACTTATCAAAAGCTCATTTGTGACCTTATCTTTGCTAACCAGACGCTTTGTCTTTCTTAGAGTCCCGATAGCCCTTTCTACCCACTTCGACAATATATCAGGTATGTCATCTTCTTTTTCTAGTGTCGTTTCTGTACGACTTTTATTTGGCGGAGTAAAGTTGTTTATAGAAGTCTGTCGCCGTCGAGAAAATGTGTTCATTTTATATCCTCAATTGTTTTTTTTATGTTTGGGATCCAGTTAATATTAGTTTTCAGTTCTTTGATAGCTTTCTTGATGCCACCCGTTTTTGTACCGTTCGAGTATGGCTAATTACAGCTTTTATCTGTCGTTTCTAAATGATAATTTAATATATTTACTAAGCCTCGATATTTTTTCTAAGATCGATTTCGTTTTATTCTCCAATTTAATTAATTTCTATCTTTGGTTAAGGAGCCAAAAGTCCCGTCTGATATCGAATTAAATTTATTTCTATTCAGAGGCGTTCCTTTTGAACTGTAAGTTATGGCTTCTAAAATCCTACTGTACTTTCTGCTGCTCTGTACTAATAATTCTTCTAAGTTCAGTTGGATTAAATGTTCTTTTATTTTGCTGTTATTAGAGTATCTTGTCTTAGCGTTAAAAGATCTTATTTTATCCAATTTTACCTTTAGCTTAGCTCTGATTGAAATTTAGCAGTAACATAATAGTTGTACAGTCATTGAACATGATAGCACTATTTGTATATCTAAAATAGATTTCATTTTTGTAGAGTCCATTTTTAAAACAATAACTTAGTATAAAAATATAAAGAATGTTATTTTCAGTTTCTCTTCCGACATTATATCTCTATATATATAAAACTCTCGATTCACAATGTTTGTTCCCGTACTCCTCCGAAACGGCTCGAACACCATGAAATTTTTAATGCATATTCAGTAAGTTTGGCAATAGGGTGAGTAGTGTGCCCTAAGTGATAAGGTGTGTTCACCCCAAATTTTATTTTTTAGATAATTTTTTTTGTTATTATTGTTTTATTGTACAACATACAAAAATACATACAATCCTTATTCGACCCCTCTACGATTAACCTCTATTTTTTATTATATTACATAGTTTTTTATTGAAATAAAAATATGTTTTCTATAAATAATACACATGGCATAACGACGTTTGCCGGGTCAGCTAGTATACGTATATCTACTATAAGCTCAAATTGATGGAAGTAAGCTGCGTATAATTAGTTAACAGCGAACCCACTCATTGTTTTAAAAAATGCTTCGAATAGGCTCGAGGCGAGAAGATAGTTACGATGTACCAGTTTATATTTTGTTGAAAATATCGAGCAATTTTATGCCGCATTAACATATATTTAGTTAAAAAGTAATAATATTTTATGTCTTTATAGTTGGTATATTTTATATCTAATTATCATTTCTTATTTCGTATATCCTAACAAGGTCTTGACAATACGTGTTACGGGTTCTGCTTAGTAACTGAACTTTTAGTGGCTAAGTATTTTGACCTATATGAAAGATGTAATATATTAAAGGAAATGGTTCTTGTAGTACTTGCAAAGCAATAAAAATGCATCGGTTGGATTTAATAACAATAATATATATTTGATATTTATGAAAATTATTTTATGATAATCAGCTGCATTCTGCATTCTGTACCTGACAGATGTCTAAGGCGTGCCGGTTACTCCAAGCTGTTTTCACCGTTCAAGCGAGTGTTAATTACGCACATCGAATGACCATTGTTGCACCGACATGATTCAAATGCACGATCTTAAGGTTGGGAGCGGTAATCGGACAAGTCTCCGCTGTTACTGTGCCCGCCCACGGCTATTTGGGGCGCCGAGGGGTTTTAGTTGTTACGATGAATGCGATGCATTTCCCCGGGTCGAAAACTACGTTCGCAGGCGTACACAACCCACCAGACAAAGAAAGCTCGTAGTTATATAGTCACTTTGTTTAAACTTAGATTTTACATGAACTAAGGCTTAGTCGACTACAATTATATAATGCTGTCCAAAATCAGAATCATACAAGCACTAGTTGAGTGTTTTATACACTTCAAATGATATAAAAACTTAATAATGTTGAAGTGAATTCATTAATTTTTCACATGATATATCATTTATTGCCATATTATTAATATCTTTGGACATTTAACGTTCTCACCAAAAAACGCGTATTTATAAAATTATTTCTTAGAATACACATTACTTCATTGTGTCCAGCAAGGTGCCACAGAATTTGACAGATAACTATTTGATATTATGATTGGAGTGAATTGAAATATTGTATTAACGGAATTCAATAACAATTTGTATTTTCACGTAATTGCTGGAATTTCCAATATTGAATACGCAATTTTAGCCCCTTGTTTTTCAACCTGTGACTGAAAAAGGAGAGTCGCCCAAAGTGTGTTTTACCACAAGCATCACGACGCGGAAGTCAGTATATCCAACTCACGATGGTTGTTATAAATAGATAAGTTCATATTTAATACATAATAAATATTAAAAGTGTAATAAGTTGTGTTAAATATACAAAATATTTGCTTTAAATTGAATTGAATTATATTGAATTTTTGACACGATACATGAACAACAAAGTGTTTGAAAACAAAATACATATAGGAATAATATAATTTGCACATCATTACCGTTCGTTTTCCGATCATGCATGTTGTCGCAATTGTTTACGTTATACAGGCTAAATTAATTCATATTTCTATTATACAAATAAAACCGATGGTGGAGGTAAATGCAGATTTTGTAAAACGCAATTTATGTCCATTAATATTGACTTTGTGTTGTGTCAAAGCTTCAAAGTGCACATTCAACATTTAATTTATCACATCGAATGGCACTAGTGTTTATATTTTCGAGACAGGTAACGTATTTCGAAATATTTCTGCATAATTGTTTTTGAATAAACATTACAACAGTATCCGTGTTGACACGCCTTTGTGTACACAAATGTCAATATGTCCAAAGTGGATTGTAAAATCACAAAAATTTGGCTAAAAATTTCATGCCGCGTACCACTGGACCAACCATTTCCAATACAGTTCGTTTTGCGGTTAGGATCTTTCTCCAAGAAAAGAGCCTTCTTAAAAAGCTGTCAACAATTCGCGAGTCTTTTGTATGAGTGTTAATAATTAATAAACATCAGATAAGGTAAGATAAGGTTTAACGATATAGCTTTCTGAATGAAACGACAAATATGACTAATAATTAGATTATACACCTCTAAAGATAATCTAGTGTTGTTTTGGTGACGCACATCATGGCGGTCCAAATTCTAATATGTTGTCAACATGGAAGGTTTAGACTAAGTATTCGCATATTTATATAAACTTCACTGAACCCAATCAGTCAACGGAAAATATTGGTCGTTGGAATGGAAATTCGGGTAACAAAATGACAAATGACATATAACTCCGATCATGTCATATTAAGCAATGAAGGCAGTAAGTGGTAAATTCCAAGTCTAGACTTAATGCTAAGTATGACTCCTGCTTGTCAAACTCCTGTCTCAGCGCGAAGTTTACTCTTAAACTCAGTCAAATAATTTGGTTGCCTTTGAGCACCTTGATCCCTTAACATGGTACGATTTCAATGTATTCACATAATAATGCAATTTGTTTTAGTAAGGGCGAAATAATTATAATACTAACATTTCTTCGCAATCTTCATTACTGAAGGTCGAGCTTGATTTGAAAAGCCCTAAGCGATACATCGACTTACTGCCTCCACACCACTCTATCTTTAGCTTATCTCAGTGCATTAGGGACATTGACCCATATTGGCTTTACCTGGTCAGACCAAAGGGTAGGCGATCGACTCCGACTTCTCCTGCCATCACTTCTTCCTAGCGACTTCGACTATCTTATTCTCTCCAGGCAATATTGCCAAAGTAGCTAAGCATCCGTTGGTAAATAATAGTCGACAGTCTTGTGGATTTTTAGTTGGTTGAGAATGGACTTATTGTTAATTAACATCTAATAAAATAGTAAATAATATTTTTACTAATAACGTGCAAAATCACCACTATGCTTAAGATTAATTTACATAATTTACAAAGTCATATACAGTTGAGATATTCATAATAATAATTTATTAATTATTCAGACCAGATATAATCCGGAGAATGGTGTTAGTATAAAATTAATAGCAATTTTCATTAAAATTTACGTTATGAACACAATCATTGTTTTAAAATAAATCTATAGCTAGATCGAACCAGTGTTTCGGTAGAGGAGCATACGGAATCAACAACTTTACATTTAACATTAATTTAATAATTTTATTTAAGCTAGTTTTTAAATTTTCAAGTTCAGATTTTCTCTATTCTATTTATATATGTTGCAACGTCTATTTTTAAAGAGCGTTAATATTATTTTTTGTGAGCATTAATCATAGACAGCCAAATTAATATTAGGCAAAAATGTGCAAAGCCTTTTTACCTAATATTAATCATTAAAAAAAGGACACAAAGCCAAGGCGACGACCGTATATAGCCCCGAAAGCTTTCAGCGCATTAAACTGATATTATTGTTTTTATGAATATGTGTTACTGTTTAATAACGTCATTTTTTATATTATTTAATTCGAAAGTGTAAACGCGATTATGAACGATTAAGTACGATTTTGTTACAAGTTCAATTCATACTAATTCAAGTGTAAAAGTTATAAATATCCGTTTTGCTTTGCATTACACAAGGACACATTTCGCAAGTTCAAGTTCAACTTCTTCGTAGACTAAAATGTATCTAATAAGAAGTCCCTAAACGACATATTTTCTTTGTCAGTTTATCTACTCTTCAACCTTAAAGTTGTGGTAATCAGTTTAAAGGAGCTTAAGCTTAATGGTTTCACTATTTAATTTCATTGTTGAAATATCCCATTCTTCATATGGTGGTCACAGGAATGTACCAACCAGTGACCTGTGATATTGTAACTGAAATTATATATTGAAAATGTAATGTTACCTCTAGAGTTGGATAAAGACCAGTCACCTTTCGTATATCGATAGGTGGCCTGGTCAGGCGGGCTTGGATGCATGGCAAGCTGTGAGATCTTCGCGTTTCAGAATTGTGGTTCTCCTGGCGGGACCTCAGGCCGTGTCTCAATGTCCTGGGGTAAGGTCCGTTGTATCTGTTTGAAAAGTCCATATCAACCCTAATTCTGTATATTAGCTAGGCACAACGGTGGCACAGTACGGTCGTACTGTATATAGCTGTAGTATGTAATGTTATATAGCCTGGAGCCTAGCGTTTTCGAAAAAAAGGTTACCAAACAACAATAGAATTTCTCAATTCAAACGATAGTTTGAACGTGCTAATTAAATTAAGGAACTTCTAGGTTTTCCACATTAATAAAAGTTAAATATCTAAATAAGATCCAGACATTTTTATATGCAAATACGATGGAGTAATATACATACATACATACAGCCTATATATATAGATGTAGCCACTACAGAGACAGGTACAAAACTCTACATATAAATTATAATCTGACACAAACAAACTGTTTCTTAATTCGTACTAAGATTTTCAGAGATTAACACGTTAAAACACACTATCACTTTATTGACTATATTATTCATAAATCAATTTGCCGGGTTGGACATTCAATTGTTAGCCTTCTACCTCGGGCTTAAATTAGCGTAAATTAATGCGATAATTTCGGTAAATTTGGATCTAATCTAAATAAATATCTACCCTCAAGGTACCTGAATACTGGTTGACTTCTTGGCATTGGTGAGTCTTGACGCGGACGAACCGATCTGACGGTCGGACGAGAAATTCTGACGACTGGACGAGACGATCTGGCAGTCGGACGAGACGATTCGCCGTGCGGACGAGATGGTTCGCCGAGCGAGCGAGACGATTCGCCGTGCGGACGAGATGGTTCGCCGAGCGAGCGAGACGATTCGCCGTGTGGACGAGATGGTTCGCCGAGCGGGCGAGACGATTCGCCGGATGGACGAGATGATTCACCGAGGTGACGAGACGGTTCGCCGGCCCGACGAGACGGTTCACCGGGCGGACGAGACGGTTCGCCAAGCGGACGTGGCCTTGCGGCCGGCTGACGAAACAATACAGCAGGTGGACGAGACGGTCCGCGAAACGGATGAGGCAATGCACCGAACACACGAGACGACCCGACCGGCGGGTCGCCTTGTGATGCGGCTACTATGTAGCTCCACATCGCTGAAACAATACATTATTCTCATTATATTTCGACTATAATTAATTAAATGCGTATAGCGCTATAAATTCGCTAGAAAATCTGAATTAAATAATAAAAAATTCTAATCCAGTGTCGATACGATCGTTTATGAGTTGTGGCCTCAGACCGAACTCTTTTTTTTACCTTACTTATTTCATAGACAAGTGGTGATAAGCCGCAAATAAACATAGTAAACATTTTTAATTACTATAAATTAAGATAAGAAACATTTGAGTTTACTAATTTAAAAAAACCAGAGCAATTGGTTGCCTAAATGTCTGATCGTGCCTGCGAGTGTATTCAAATCCTGTCTTATATAAAACTCAACATTCGACATAGGCTAAACCTAGGCCAAAATCAATGAACGGTACGGTTGTACGGTACTGGATTATTAATTATTACTAATCAGCAGAATGATAAGATAGAAATATTATGTCAACTACAATATTAGAAACCGAACTCAATAGTTTATGTGCTATCGATATCTAGTTTATAAATAGATAACATTTTTGTTGTTTTGATTATTTTGCCTCGCGATCACATTAAGTACTTGTAATTTAAAAAAATATTCAAGTCAGTCAGTAATTTATTTCATTCCTATTAACTTAAGTTTATTCCTTATCGTGTTTTGTGAGAATAAGATTCTAAAATGAACATTTTTAAAGCATTTGAGTGAACTCGAGAGATTACATAAAAGATTAAAGTGGCATCGACTTTGCTCCAGTAGCATCTCGAAAGTTGTCATCAACGGAACCAGGCTAGCGCACTTTAAGATGTTCTCATTGGAGAATCGAAGAAAATTAATTGATGTATCGATTGCATTTTTAGTTTATTAATGTCACAAGTTGGTCATTGTTACATAGTTGGTCTTCTCACACTTTAAAATCGATTTTTGTTTATTTTTTGTAATTTTAATTGTTTTGTTTAATATTTCTGTCATCTCTTCGTGAATGTTATGTTTGAATATACGAAAGTTCTTGTGACCTTAATAATTGTATAATGAGTTCTTTTACCAATGTATCAGTGCTCCGGGCTTTGGCAAGCTTTTATCAATTAAAAAAATAGAGGCAATGCTTTTACTAATAACTACCCTGAAACAAGTAATTGATGGATGCATACGAAATGTAATTATATTTTCCATTTGAAAATCTACAGAGATGGCGCTCGATTTATCACTTTGTTCATTGAGTCATTTTTACGGCAGTGAAAAATGAAATTTCAATGTTGCAATACTGGTTTATCAGCCCGGTTTAATTTCAGACCCGAAGAGCCTTAATACGCGTCATACTTGTTCGTTATTTGTCGCGTATATATGTATATATATAATGTGCATAATTATGATAATCTTGCAACAAATCTTTTTAGCATAAACGTTATAATGAGATGTTGACTATTTTTTTAATTTTAAACTATTCCGTCACACATGCTTTTGCATACATTAATCTATTTACTTTGCACACACGACGGAACTTTATTAATACACATCTACTATTAATAAAAAAAAATTGCTTGTTTGTGGTACAAGAATATCAGAACTTGTGTCCTCAGCAGATGAATTAGCGACTACACTGATAAGATTATAGTAGGGTTTTCAACTATGTAAATTTTACAAGCTGGATGATACAACTGTATTTCTTGGAATCACCAAAAGTATCCACAAACATCGACAAAAAAATTTGAAAGTGTTCCAAGTTCAAAATTGACAACATCTTATTTGTTGTATTTACTTTTGAATAAATGAAGTGTATAAACTCACTTGAGGCAGTTTGTGTGATTCCATTTAAAAAGAATTGACTTTGAAAGTGGAAAAACAGTTTGCGAGAAACATCTTCGTTCGTATGGCTTGAAAATTCAATTAAGAAGCAAAGATGTTACTTTTTACTATAACATTTCGATGAAATATTAGTTATTTGGTGGAAGTTAAAAGGAAATAAGAAGAGGTTGTGAGTATGGAGTTTTTAAAAGCAAATGTCAGAAAATGTATGTAATATGTATTCAAAGTAACTGTACTAAATCTCTAAATGAAATGTTTTGTGAAACTCAGCTACAGTTCATGTTTAAAATCTAAGAAAATAAAAATTAAGTACCGCAATGTATACGAGCGTTAAAAACGGATAAATAATACGAATATAAGTTTGTTTGGATGGTCATATAAGATATAAAGTAAGATCTGATATAGTTCTGATTTTGCGACGATTTAAACCACTTTTAATTAATGCTTTTACACGAATGTAAAATTAATTTATGAAATTATTAGCGAGTATGAAAATTGTTTTTTCAAAACATATTGAATTTCCCAGTGTAATTATAAATAGTGGTGGAAGGGAGGAGGATTGTCACTAAGAATGAAACTCTGCGTTCCTTCTGGCGGTTTTTGCCGCGCATCACCACTATGTGGAACCATCTACCCACTGAAGTATTTCCGCACCAAGTCGACAAGAAAGTCCTTCAAGATAAGAGCGTACCATTTCTTAAAAGGCCGGCAACGCACTTGCGAGCCTTCTGGCGATGTGAGTGTCCATGGGCGGCCCGTTTGCCTCATATTATGTATCTGATTATTGTATTGTGTGGGTACCCCCACATCTACCGATTATTATATTTTTCATTTTAGTTAAATTGTTATCATCCTAAGTTATATTTTGATGTAAGTCAACGGTGGACATACGGTGTAACTATGACGTGCCCAAAGATTTTTTGTACATAGAAGGAAAATATGATTTATAAATTCGGGATCAAATTTTCAAAGTAACGAAACTTTGATGTACTCGACATTTTTTTTTAAACCAATATCGATATGTTGTAATTCTCTATTTTCACATTTTGATTGGACCAACCGCATTTTACGTATTTATTTGATGTTCGATCTACATGTTGGTTCTGCAAAGGATTTTTTTACTATTCTATACTCTAGACCAAACCTGCTCCAAACGTATGCGATATTGTATTAAATGAGTAAAAACAACTTGACTATAGTTGAAAAAACATTCACCTTTATTATTACGAGTTTCAATTATAAATGAAATTTTGGTGTATCAATATTTCCGATAATAGTATGACTCTGATATGGATTAATTAAATATCGAATTGAACGATACAAAGTGAACGAATGACGCTCGTAAATGAGTGAACTGATTTTAATTTTGTGAGTAATGTACTAAGCTTGAGTAATAACACAAAAATGCCCTCCGGGTAGAGTTGGCTGCAGTAATTTATTTTATTGACATTGGCTATTGCGTACACACACTATTCCATAACTGTATTCGATGTGATGTCTGTAATGAAAAACCTCTCTACCATAAATAAATTGCTTTAATGAAATCGAATTGCGTATTTGAACTGATGCACTTATTAGTTTTATCTGGAACCCTGATTTACAGTCTGTCAACATTATATAATATTGAGTTTTAAGCCAACATTTCCCCTAATAGGTAATACATATTGCTATAGTCGCTGCATGTGGAAAGACGAACAATAATATGGAATGTAGATAGTATTTCAAGGATCCTTGAAGGATCCTTAGTACTATTATAGAGCGCAGTTGCCCCCCCCCCCACGACAGCGACATTAGCGCTCCGGACACGAGAGATTTCTTACGAATATTCGTATTCCAATTTACAAAACTATCTAAACTTTTGTATTCAGGTATTTTGTTACTTGAAACAGTTCCCAAATCATAACATTATAATTGATGTTTAATCAATAAACACATCCTTTTTTATCTTGTTTTATTGAAAGTGAAAGTGTACAGGCGCAGATTACGCTGCAAGACTCCCGGCACAGCTTACTTTTAGATGGAGCGCAGGTTGGCATTAGCCGATGTAAAACGCGTGGCCCAAAATAAAACATGACAGGAAACAATTGTGGAAATAGATTATATTATTATAGATTCTTCACGTATATACATTAAAATGAAACATGTCTAAACCAAAAGACACGAAACAGTGAAAACAAATGACAATCTCTAATCATGAACAAATTGGATCAACAGAAGTCGAATATGTGATACCAATTACTATTCCCATCGCGTCGACTTGAATTGTGAGGGCTATATAAATGACTATTGATTATCGCGTAAAACACCAGTTTAGTGAGCTGCATTTTATGGGTGTGTCACTCTATAGGCTGTTTACAGCATGTACGAATAACACGTACAAGTTTTTAACGTGAAGCGAAAACTACAGGCGAAATTTACCTTGTGGCGCTATAAGTAGCCGATATGTTAGTGCCTGACACATGTTTTGACATACACATATTTAAGACATTAAACCCCTAAAAGGGGTTGCTTTTGACAACCTTCAATTCCTTATTTGAATGTGTTTTTTGCTCTTAAAAATCAGTCATGATATAATATGCGCGCGCACTCTAATCAAAGTAATTTAATTTTAAGGTAAAATCCAGACTGCAATGAAAAAAATATTTGTTGTAACTGCGAAGTTATAGCAACCGGAGTTGGAAAACCGGTAATTCTTTATCCGCACCTAAGTTGGATAACCCATAATAAATTTTTATTTCAGAGATATTTTTCTTAAGTACTATTCAAATGGATCGATATAATAAATAATGTATTACTTATCAATTAAGAGCTACTGAAATCATTCCTTATTGCAATTTTTTTTAAAATAAATACTGATTAGTAGTTTTTTAGAGATATTCATTGCGTCACCATTAACATAAGAATGTAATAGCCTCGGTAAGTCACTTAGTTTGGTTTCACGAGCATTTTTGTGAAACAATATTGAGTAAGGATATTCAAGGACAGCAGGCCCGACTCCTGTCTGATATAAGTTCCTGTAATGTTTGATATACAAAGCCTTTCTTCAAATATTACAATAGTGTATATTAGTACTTAGTACTTATTAAAGGGATTGACAGCTCTCGAATACTTATTTTCTATTATCATTTTACAATTTGGGTCAAAGCTTCCTACTCTATAGCAGGATATTTGTTGATTAGACATACATGAAGTCATGAAATTCAATAAAAACATCTACAAATATTAGGTCCTTACATATGAAATTGGCGTTTTGTATGGGAGGAACAAAAAGTCGAATATTTTTAAATATAATATATTTAATTAATCAAAGTATGAACCATTGTTTTCTATGCACTTTTGCCATCTCATAGGTAGTTCATTGATCCCTTTACTAAAAAAAACCAGTCGGACGGGAATCAATAAAATCTGTGAAGGCGATTTGGACTGTCCCATCAGAGTTAAATTTTTTCCCTTGCAAGAAGTTGTCCAAATTTCGAAAAAAATGGTAATCTGTTGGAGCAAGGTCCGGGGAGTACGGAGGATATCTTAGACATTCCAATTGAAGCTCTTCTAATTTGGTAGCCGTCTGTTGTGCAGTGTGTGGTCTAGCGTTGTCGTGAAATAGCAGTGGCGTGAAGCGATTGACCAGCCTAGGTTGTTTAGCCGCTAGCTTTTCCATCAAGGTTTGCAATTGCTGACAATAGACATCAGCCGTAATAGTCTGGCCAGATTTGAGAAAACTGCAATGCACGATACCGGCACTAGTCCACCAAACGCTTACAAATAACTTTTTGGGGTTCTTTTTCGCTTGGGGCAGGATTTGGCTGGCTAGCCAGGATCCAACCATTGCGCTGAGCGCTTCCGATTATCGTAAAGAATCCATTTTTCATCACAGGTAATGATTCGGTTTAAAATACCTTCATTATTGTGCCGGTTCAGTAATGTAACGCAGCAGTCGACGCGCGTTTGCCGGTTTGCTTCAGTCAATTCGTGAGGTACCCACCTTTCAAGCTTTTAAATCTTCCCAATTTGCTTCAAGTGAATTAAAACAGTTTTATCACTAACACCGCAGCCTGCAGCTAACTCGGACGTAGTTTGCGATGGATGCGCTTCCACAATAGCCTTCAATACTTCATTATCAACTTGGGTCTCAGGCCGTCCATGGGGCTTGTTCTGCAGGTCGAAATTTCCAGAACGAAAACGTTGAGACCAAAACGAACTGTATTTTCTTTTGCAATATGACCGCCATACACATCATTCACCCTTCGAGTCGTTTCCGCAGCACTAGTGCCACGGCGGAACTCGTACTCGTAAATAATGCGATACTTTAAGTTTTCCATTTTGTAAAATGAGTGACGCAAACAGAAAAAAACAGAAGAAAAAAAAACAAATGAATGACGGTCATCGAAGTACAAATACATGAGTAAATAGCTGTATAAATTTGAATTTGAAATTCCTAACCAAAGAGGAGGTATTTGAGGTCAAAGTGGCCAGCAGGACAAAACGCCAATTTCATATGTAAGGACCTAATATTAAGTGTTAACTTTTATGATATAACGTAAACTTTTTTGACGCCTGTTGGTCATCATATGTTTTCCTTTACCGTACTAGTAAATGATGCGGTCAAGCGCACTTAAGCTAAAAGCTATATTCAGTGACAGAAAATATATTGAGTCCGGATCATACAAATGAACCAAGTTGATTATTACAGCTACGAGGGCGGTTGCAAGAGACAATTCTATTAAAATGCACGCGAACAGAATCCTATTATTCTATGAACTGTGTATGGTCCAAAATAATACGTGTGGGCAGCGTAGGTGGTTCACGTTCATCTACCATAATTTTCTATTGAAATTTTAATCAGAGCTTCTTTTGTCTGTAAATAGCTACCTCTGAATATATCTAATATTGGTTTCAAAACCATTTCAAATGCGCGTAACAACAAAAACAAATATTCTGTATACTAAGTAAATATATAAAATAACTATCGGGCCAATACAATAATCTCAGGTTTCAGAGCCACGCCGCTTGAATACTGAAGGAAGATCATTTTATATAGTATCCACTAACAAGCTATTTTGCAATCAATAAACAACTCGTACAGCAAGACGCAGTCCAGACTTCACATCCATCCTTGGATCCAAAGATTCTAAAGACTAGGTTGGCATTGAATTTTCTAAATTCACTAGAATTATCCTAAACTGTTTAACGCAAATTAGAGGACTGGATAGTGAAAATTCAAAATGTATTTGCGATATGTAGACGAAAAGAATTGTTTTTATCGCCAGGATCTTTCTGAATAATAAAGACCTCTTAAGAGGTAGTTAGATCGATCAGAATTTCAATGTGAAACCGATTTTATTATTCCACGTTTCATCAATTATACAATTGGATATTTTAAGACTGAATCAGAAAAAAATAAAAAGGGTTCCATACGAAATTTGGAAATCACTGTACATAAACACGTAAATCATTTATTTAGCATGAACTTTTTTTTGTTAACTTTTTTGTATTCAATAAAGGTTTGGGGTTATAGTAAAAGTTAGTGACACCCTTTGTTCCTGAATATGCCATTGAAAAACACGCAAAACTCTGCTTTGAAGTTATAAAGGTTGTATATCATTGACCCAAACGGCACAAAACAAAATAAAAAAGTATTATGCGAACCTGTAAAATAATATCATGTGATATTCCTTATTATTTATCATGTTTAATGTAATAGCAATGAACATCACAGTTCACAGTGTTATTTATTAATCACTAATGTGTTACAAATTTATTTAAACCAATTATCGGCTTAGTTGCGCCATATATTATCTACTATTAGATAATTCAATAGATTAATTAAACACTTTTCTTTTTAACATTATAAATAGTACTTTACTGACTGTAAATAATAATGATTTATTCAGTTAATAGAACATTAAACGTTAAACAAAGCTTTCGCGGCATACTAAATTGTTCTCAATGCTTTTGGAGATCCACTTTGAGCTTAGAGAAAATAGAGTAAATTTTAGATTTCTTGTTGACTTGACATTAACAGGAAATTGACACAAAATACAGGAAATTGACTTAGACACATTAGGTTGTAGTTTAGTGGGCAAGGCTTCCACTTATATGCTATTCTATATTATTGTTTTGTATACAAATATAAGTAAAAGTATTTTTTTTGCAATCGCAGCCATAATACAACAACGAAGGAGGATAAAAACAGACTCCCCGTCACTCTATTAATCGCAAGCTTATGTTTTTTCAAGATGCCTGTACCGAGTTGCTAATATTATAATTATACTAGTTAAAAAATCAATTAGGTTCCGCCATAAGGTAAGGTATGGAGGGGCACGCACTTACATCATAGTGTGACACGCAATCACAGTTTAAATTAATAATTTCATCGTATAGGCAAATTCAAGTTCGCCGCGTCCCCCGCCCACCCCAAAATGCACCCGTTTACCACGTATAGGTGGGTGGCTGCCTCCTCATATTGTGGGAGGACCACCCGAAACCATAGTTCGGTTCAAAAAATTTGTCAAAATATCACCTATCCAATCAATTAAAATATCCTTTGATGTTAAATGTCATTCCGTATCAGTGGTCAAAGGTAACATTTGGATACATAAAGCACAATTTCAATCCTTTGTATTATTGTGAAAATGTCAATTAGTGGTTTTATTAACATTTTGTAGTTTGCTTTTTTTAATAGCAAAAGGCAGCTTGTTTTTATTTAAATTCGTTTCTCATTATTTTTCTATTCCAAATATCTATTTCTATCAAAAATCCAACGATAAAACTCCTTTAAAGCGTATGCAGAATGCGTTCGAGATTTTTCATTTTATTAACACGAAATAAAATCATATCGTATTTTTCATACGCAAATTGTTATCATGGCATACGATTTATTTTTTAATTTATTAATATCGTACCTAATAACTTAAAGTATATATAACAATAAATTATACTGAAAAGGTTAAAACAATGATTCAAAAATACAAATGGGTTCTTGAGAAAACGGACCTTGGGGTGTATGTCAGTTATCTATCTATATATTTACATAGTAACGGTACGATTTTTTATTTAATGTTTTATTTGTCTGCATCCCATTTGATGAAGGGTGGCGAACATAAGAGACAAATGGAAGAGTTGGTGGCCTTCATGCCGTCGGAAGTCGTGTAATAATATTAAATACTATAATAACTCAAACCTTATGTAATCCTTCTTATAGTACTCGAATAAAGGCTATTTTTATTGTTTATACTGGCTGAAGGGGTTAAACATCCGACTAATAAATGCCCACTTGATCTTATCTTGAAGATCGTCATGTATATGGGAAACACAGATAAAGGGCCGTTTTATTCCTTAGCGATATAGATAGGAAATGACAAACCGAAAAGCATTGTGTGAGACGCGGAGGATCAAAATATTTTCCATCGCGTACAAATAATTGCACACATAGAAAGGAAAATGATTGCACAACTAGGTTTCGATTACATGTTCAGATTGCACGTGGAGCACTGATCTCGATAAAATATAAAAGCGATGGAGCAGTAATCGAATCATTTCTAAAAAAAAAACACGATCATTCGTTTAATATTGTACCTCCATCGGTTAACACGTTTTTGCGTATAAAATCTAAGTCGATTATAGAGTAAATTTACATTTAACCTAGAAAAGATTTACGTACATGAAAAGTTGCAATGAATATAACGATTAAACTTCACGCAATCAAACGTATATAAAACTCTCTTAACTAAATAACACGTTGATGAGAAATAGTTGAGAGATATATTTGTTTTAAGGCACCCGTGGAACCGGAAAGGCTTTGAATTTCGTTACGGTGTCTTAAGACTTAATTTCGATCTTCAAGTTTTTATTTACACATGACGAGCGTAACTAAAGTGTCGGGAAATATAATTGTGCTGAACCTAATTAAAGATATTAAAAATAAAATTAAAACAAATTTTAAATAATCTGGTTTAAAAAGCATTCAATACCAAACCACGTCCCATCTTCCAAGGGATCAACGACATCCCGTACGGCCGCTTGCCATCGCAATACGGTCAGGGACCAAACTTTTTAATTTTGTTTTAATTTTTTATTATTTTTATTATTACTATATAGGTTAACAAAATTGTAAATACTGTATATTTGATTGTAATGTTTAGGTTTTATTTAAATAAATACTTTGTTGTCTCTTTCTGACAATTTGTGTTTACGCTGTGATGTGACAATTGCAGTTAAAACGCTGTGTGTAGATTAAAATTATTTAATAACAAAATCATGAAAACTATTCGTAGGATTTACGACTCGGATGTTACCACTTTCAAGCATCAAGTATTATTTTTCTAGACCATATTTTTTTTTCATATTGAGCACTGTGTCATTTCAAGATTATTGACATGAACCTGTTTTTTTTAATAGGAGGCGCCGACGGAAAATTATTTGTAAAGCAGCAAAGAACAAAAAAAACCTCTATACATAACTAACATATATTTTTTCTAGTCAAATCAAATTAATTAAATTTTTAATCATATAGGTAGGTATATATTCTTCAAATATTTAAATCTATTTGTAATTTTAATATAAGTTTGATTAAAAGTACGCACACACGCAACACATGACATGTATCACATCATCTAATAGGCCTCGCTAAATCCTTTAATTATGTAATTGGAGGCATACGAGCAGGAGGCTCACCTGATGGACACTGACATTGCCTGAAGACTCGCAAATAAGTTGCCGGTCATTTAAGAATTGGTACGCTCTTTTCTTTCTTTTGGTGGTGGATTTTTACAAAACATTCGGTTGTATTATGTAAAACAATTTGGTTGGTTTTGGCAAACAAACAACCAAATCAATGAGGATTCAGCGTTTAATGATGTTGGCCAAAGTCACGTCATTAATAGTGAGTCTGCGTGGAAAGACTGAACCGTGGGATTTGTGGTCGCAGCAATGTATTTTATTTTTGTTGTGTTAACAACACTGTTACGTCATTATAGTTTGACAATTGATACTTAATATGAATATTGATATACAGGATGGCCAATAAGTCGTGGATTAAACGCAACTAGGGGTTAGACGGCTTCATCATGCTATTTATTCTTGTTTGGTGGGTTGGTTTTTTTCAATAATAGAAAGTTGTATGAAAAAAATTTACTCAAATCAGAATTATTTACTTCGGACCCCACTGTGAAAAGTAACTCTACCGAAGAGTGACCCTATATTAAAAGTTTTGGCGCATTTACGGAATTCTGAAAAGGTGAAATAACTATTTTAATAAAACAAAACATTTTTCAATAAATGCTCAAATTCCTGCCTATGGATATATAATATGTAACGTCTTTTATTATTTCAATTTTTTGCAGATGATGACCCCATCTAAACCCTAGTTGCGTTTGAGCCACGACTTTTTGGCCATTCTGTATAAGAATATTATTTTTGTAAGTCAAATAATAATTATATCCCCCACGGCCACACAGTAAACACGGATGTTCTGTTTAAATAAATTAGGTTACAGTTCAAAGGTAGGCTTAGTGACAGGTAGGCTTCGGCGGAAGTGAAGAATGTTCGAGGTTTTCTATATCCTTTATTATTAACGTTTTATGATATACGCAGCGTTCGCAAAGTATTAAATGACATCCCACATTATCGATATCATTAAACATTGATTAAAAGAATACATATAAATTAGTTATTATAATTAATTTAGACACATTTTTATTCTGATAACTAAGAAGTCAAAACAAATTTAACTAACAAAAGCTTAAAGACCAAAAATAGTATATTGCTCTGAGTTGTATGATGTGTTAATATATGGTGTGTATATATATATAAAATTAAAGGGTTTTATTAACATTACCCTGAGAAATCCAATGATAATTGTACTATATTCCAAGAAAGAGTCTCTGTCTGGAGAAAGCGTTCTACAATTTCCACAATCCTATTACGTTTATATTATCAGCAGTTTGTTATCTAAATGCACATTTTCAGAAGCCCTAGATAATTGTCCACATGGTATAGCAATTAATGGCAAACTACTGAATAACTTAAGATACGCTGATGACAAGATCTTAATCGCAGTGAGACTTGATGATTCAGTTGCCACCGTGACTTCAAAAAGTCAGAATATATGACAATAAGCCGAATACTGGAGCTTTTCACGCAACTTATACACCTGAACAATCAGACCTTGGAACGTGTCTCGAAAACACGATTTCAACGGGCCCACAAACTTATCTGACCCGGTGACAGTGTCGCTATAAGTCGAAAGCAGTGTTGCCATCAATTGAAAGTTTGCGGTTTATAGGGTAAAATTCTATTCGATAAAAATATTCTGTGGTTTTAAAGGAAAATATGAAACCACAGATTAAATAAACTACCTCTAAGGAACGCTTTGCAGGAATCTTGTTTTTATAAATGAGACGTTAGACTTTAAGAATCAAGTATAAAATTAACATAATATTTTGGCAATTATAGTATATATATATATATGTATATATTATATATTATATTAAAATTGTGATACATTAAACAATTTATAAGCTTAAGTCCAGAAATTCCCGGCCCTAAACCATAATAACCACCAGTTTCATCATCAGCACAATAGTTGCTTGGTTCATCAAACGGTTCATCTAAATATCTATCTTTTTTAATATAATCGTTTTCATTTTTTTTTATACGAGCACAATATTTTTGCTATTCTTCTCCTGATAATGCGTTTAATCATTTTTTTTAAGTTTTTGTTGTTTATGTCATCATAATAATATCCACTTAATCTCCTATTCATATTGGATTTAAATGACAGTAAGGCATTAAGTACGAATGTTTCTCATGTAGCAGCAGCCTCCTTTCTGAAACGGGGTTCAAAACACGATCCATGTTTTCACTCTGTCATGTGCGTCCGTTTTTTTGAGGTATGTTGATCTCCAAGCATTTATGTCGTTTGAGTTTTCTTATAGCAAAAACAATTTTTTTCTTCGATTATCGGCTTCCTTTGAAGACAAATTCGTCAATTTCGATCTTCCCCTCAATCTTAGCTTGTTTTTCCGGAAGAAGAAATTTTCGTTCCGGTCACATCATCCCCTTCTTTTTCTTTAACTAACTAACACCAAAATAAACCATACTTTTTTTACTATAATAATAAAATATAAATCAAGGAAATGGGGAAATTAATATTACAATATCTGGCAACACTAACAGTGTGACAGCAGTTATTCGTTCATATAATTTTTGAAATGGTATTATTGTAGCTTCGAGGCGTGTTTCTTTCTCCATAATGGCCAACACTTTTAACATCATGTTTCTCGCGTTACTCCTTAATGCTTTCGGCACTTTTCTATGACTTTTATCACAAATCAAGGGAAAAGCACACAGCGTTGGACTATGCTTTGCAAACATACGGAATGAGGTATTCAAGATGGCAACTTCAGTTCCTGATTTTGGCTCTGTGATTGATGAAAAAGGGTCACCTTTTCGATGCGCATCAACGCATCGCATCGCATCAGCAGATAAATCTGCTGCAAAATTGAACAAGCGTGGAACGCCTTTTTAAAAACTAAAAAGTACTTTGTGGCAAGCGCCTTAATTTACAGCTTAGATCGTATTGCGCGATATTCTCTGTGCTGCTCAATGGCGTAGAATCTTAGACGCTGACAGACCATGACCAAAAAAAGTTTGAGATCTGGCTTTATGCACGACGTATGCTTAAAATATCTTGGACCGACCACGTTCGAAATACAACTATGCTAGACAGAATGCAGAAGAACAAAGAAGTGCTTATGACGGTTGACTTGAGTATTTGGTACAGTATTACGAAACACCAACGAGCTATTTCAACTAATCATACAATGCAAAGTGGCAGGAGAGCTGGCCACAGACACACGCCGTGGTTAAAAACCCAAAGACAATGGTTTGGTCAAAGCACCAAGTCATTAATTAAAAGCGCCGCATCCAAAATTAAACTAGCCATGATGGTCGTCAACCTTTGTAAGGAGATAATACTATAAGACGTAATAGGAAAATGAATACACATAATAGTATATTTTAAAACTAAGAAAATACAAAAACCATTACTAAAATAGGTATTCGCATATGACAACGAAATTGAATTTACAACAGATCTATTATTTCAATATGAGCGGTAGACAAAGCTTTGAAATTCTGTCTGATACAAAATATATACCAGTATATCTTATATCAAATTAAAGGAACAGTTTTAAAGCGCAGTTAATTCTATTGTATTGTTGTATTCAGCGCAAAGAGTGATCCGTTTTTACTTCGCTCTGTTTATACAAGAATTATAAAGTTGCTAGGCCGCAGTTTATAAGGGAGATATTGTACCTTGACAGTGCTGTTTTGACATTGAGATGTTCTTGAATGTAATTATTTTAATATGAGTGGGGTTATTAAGCCTCCCAGTAGTACGAGTGTCCATGGGCGGTAGTATCACCTTACCATCAGGTTGTGCCTCCTGCCCGTTTACCTCCGGTTAACAAAAAAATAACATAGATTCCCATTTCGCCTTCCCTACTAAATGCATATTATGTTTTTTTTTATGTTTTTCTTTAATTATTTGTAAATATTTATTTAATAGTTAAGCCAAATATTGGATGGCATACATGGTTTTGACCAACAGTCTTAGCTTCTTTAGCTTTGGTAGATACAGACGGTGAGTCACCTAACTAGCTAAAATATAAAATAAATGGACACAGAATAGTAAGGCTCGTTCCCCATTGAGGTCCAACATGAACAAAAACGGGACTTACAATAACTAAGTAATCTTATGTTTTATCTATTTGGTTTAAAACCTATCAATTTACCTCCTTCACATATCAAAACAATAGTGTTGCATTATAAGACAGTTGAGTGGCGTGTTTACAAAAGCTCGTATACAGACAATTACTTCGAATTGCATAGAATATCTTTTGTTTTGGTACAATGGAATCCATTCCCTGTCAAATTATTAAAAGCAAAAGGAAAAGATTTTGTTGATTTGTAATATGATATTATGACCGCGACGCTATTCTCAGTATAATAATTTCGTTTTTTGCTCGGCTCGGTTATAGAAAAATGTTAAAAAGTTGTCATTATATTCCCCATGCCTCATGCGTAAGTTAAGTGCCTGCATTTTGGTCTGTACCTGCATGTCATAGTACTGTGTGTTGCGTTACACAATCATCCGATTGAGAAATTTCATGAATATTTTCCACCATGTTTTTGCGTTTTTCTGAGTACCGCGGGTTAGGTTATTTTTCACTCAGCTGATGTTAAGTGAGTGAAAGCGTTCATGGGTGGCAGCTATATTTCTTTAAACATAAAATAGACAATTTAACTAAGGGTCCAAGAAAATAGCGTACCAAATCTTAAAAGGCCGGTAACGCACTTGCGAGCCTTCTGGCAATGTGAGTCCATGGGCGGCGGTATCACTTAACATCATGTGAGCCTCCTTCTCGTTTGCCTCATATAACATATAAAAAAAGATTTAGTATACGTTTTCAAAGTGATTATTTTAAAATTTAGTGTATTTATTTGTTATATTTCATTAAAAAGGAAAAAAAAATAAAAAAAAATATTTTAATAATACCGTACTCTGATACACGACTAACACGGAATTGCAAAACTTGTGACTGAATCTCGAATATTCGCTTAATTCAATAAGGGTATGGCAATCAACTTTCAATATCGAAAAATTGAATGAAAAACGTAGCTACGTAGTAGATGCTTGTCTACGAAAAGCTGGTGTGTACGACCTGTTGCGTCTCATTCAAGAAACCGTTACTATTCGTTTCAAAACATTTCACGCTTAAATACTAAAAGTCGCTTTCAATTATATTATACAATAATAAAAACTCAGAACATGAGTTTAAACTGAACCATTAAAAGATAAGAACCTTACTTGATATAAATATATAAAAGATAATTCGCAAAAATAATTAACCAAAAAAGAAACAAAAAAATTATATAAAATCTTATTATTTCATAAAAAGAAGACAATACATTTTGAACGAAGGATTAAACTGTTGTATACTTTAAGATTTATTTTATTTGTTCGCGATATATCATCAATAAGGACTAAGAATTTAAACCCATGATATTTTATAAAGTTAAAAATTATTATTTCATTGTTACCGGTGTTAAAGTGTGATATATTTTTAGATTTAATGTATTTATTTGAGATATGTTATCACAAATAACTAAGAATTGAAACCCACGATATTTTATAAAGTTAAAAAATAATATTTTCTTATTACCGGACTTAAGGTGCGATATACTTTAAGATTTATTGTATTTATGCGGGATATATTATCAAAAAGGACTAAAAATTTAAACCCACGATATTTTATAGAGTTAAAAAATAATATTTCATTGTTACCGGTGTTACAGTGTGATATATTTTTAGATTTAATGTATTTATTTGAGATATGTTATCACAAATAACTAAGAATTGAAACCCACTATTCATCATCATCGTTTCATCTAAAATGTATAATTATTTAAGCCCATGATATTTTATAAAGTAAAAAAATATTATTTCTTATTACCGGACTTTAGGTGATATATTTTAAGATGTATTGCATTTATTCGCGATATTTAATTTAATAGTATGAAGAATTTAAACTGATGATATTTTATAGAGTAAAAAAATAATATTTTCTTATTACCGGACTTAAGGTGTGATATATTGTAAGATTTAATGTATTTATTTGAGATATGTTATCACAAAGAACTAAGAATTGAAACCCACTATTCATCATCATCGTTTCATCTAAAATGTATAATTATTTAAGCCCATGATATTTTATAAAGTAAAAAAATATTATTTCTTATTACCTGACTTTAGGTGATATATTTTAAGATGTATTGCATTTATTCGCGATATTTAATTTAATAGTATGAAGAATTTAAACTGATGATATTTTATAGAGTAAAAAAATAATATTTTCTTATTACCGGACTTAAGGTGTGATATATTGTAAGATTTAATGTATTTATTTGAGATATGTTATCACAAAGAACTAAGAATTGAAACCCACTATTCATCATCATCGTTTCATCTAAAATGTATAATTATTTAAGCCCATGATATTTTATAAAGTAAAAAAATATTATTTCTTATTACCTGACTTTAGGTGATATATTTTAAGATGTATTGTATTTATTCGCGATATTTAATTTAATAGTATGAAGAATTTAAACTGATGCTATTTTATAGAGTTAAAAATTATTATTTCATTGTTACCGGTGTTACAGTGTGAAATATTTTTAGATTTAATGTATTTATTTGAGATATGTTATCACAAAGAACTAAGAATTGAAACCCACTATTCACCATCATCGTTTCATCTAAAATGTATAATTATTTAAGCCCATGATATTTTATAAAGTAAAAAAATATTATTTCTTATTACCGGACTTTAGGTGATATATTTTAAGATGTATTGCATTTATTCGCGATATTTAATTTATAGTATGAAGAATTTAAACTGATGATATTTTATAGAGTAAAAAAATAATATTTTCTTATTACCGGACTTAAGGTGTGATATATTGTAAGATTTAATGTATTTATTTGAGATATGTTATCACAAATAACTAAGAATTGAAACCCACGATATTTTATAAAGTTAAAAATTATTATTTCATTGCTACCGGTGTTACAGTGTGATATATTTTTAGATTTAATGTATTTATTTGAGATATGTTATCACAAATAACTAAGAATTGAAACCCACTATTCATCATCATCGTTTCATCTAAAATGTATAATTATTTAAGCCCATGATATTTTATAAAGTAAAAAAATATTATTTCTTATTACCGGACTTTAGGTGATATATTTTAAGATGTATTGCATTTATTCGCGATATTTAATTTAATAGTATGAAGAATTTTAACTGATGATATTTTATAGAGTTAAAAATTATTATTTCATTGTTACCGGTGTTACAGTGTGATATATTTTTAGATTTAATGTATTTATTTGCAATATTTCATCAAAAAGGACTAAAAATTTAAACCCACGATATTTTATAGAGTTAAAAATTATTATTTTCTTATTACCGGACCTTAGGTGTGATATATTGTAAGATTTAATGTATTTATTTGAGATATGTTATCACAAATAACTAAGAATTGAAACCCATGATATTTTATAAAGTTAAAAATTATTATTTCATTGTTACCGGTGTTACAGTGTGATATATTTTTAGATTTAATGTATTTATTTGCAATATTTCATCAAAAAGGACTAAAACTTTAAACCCATGATATTTTATAAAATTCAAAATTATTTTTTTATTGTCACCGGACTTTAGGTGTGATATATTGTAAGATTTAATGTATTTATTTGAGATATGTTATCACAAATAACTAAGAATTGAAACCCATGATATTTTATAAAGTTAAAAATTATTATTTCATTGTTACCGGTGTTACAGTGTGATATATTTTTAGATTTAATGTATTTATTTGCAATATTTCATCAAAAAGGACTAAAACTTTAAACCCACGATATTTTATAAAATTCAAAATTATTATTTTATTGTCACCGGATTTTAGGTGTGATATATTGTAAGATTTAATGTATTTATTTGAGATATGTTATCACAAATAACTAAGAATTGAAACCCATGATATTTTATAAAGTTAAAAATTATTATTTCATTGTTACCGGTGTTACAGTGTGATATATTTTTAGATTTAATGTATTTATTTGCAATATTTCATCAAAAAGGACTAAAACTTTAAACCCACGATATTTTATAAAATTCAAAATTATTATTTTATTGTCACCGGATTTTAGGTGTGATATATTTTTAGATTTAATGTATTTATTTGAGATATGTTATCACAAATAACTAAGAATTGAAACCCACGATATTTTATAAAGTTAAAAAATAATATTTTCTTATTACCGGACTTAAGGTGCGATATACTTTAAGATTTATTGTATTTATGCGGGATATATTATCAAAAAGGTCTAAAAATTTAAACCCACGATATTTTATAGAGTTAAAAAATAATATTTCATTGTTACCGGTGTTACAGTGTGATATATTTTTAGATTTAATGTATTTATTTGAGATATGTTATCACAAATAACTAAGAATTGAAACCCACGATATTTTATAAAGTTAAAAAATAATATTTTCTTATTACCGGACTTAAGATGCGATATACTTTAAGATTTATTGTATTTATTCGGGATATATTATCAAAAAGGACTAAAACTTTAAACCTACGATATTTTATAAAGTTCAAAATTATTATTTTATTGTTACCGGATTTTAGGTGTGATATTATTTAAGATTTAATGTGTTTATTTGAGATGTGTCATCAAAAATAACTAAGAATTGAAACCCATGATATTTTATAAAGTTGAAAATGATTATTTCATTGTTACCGGTTTTACAGTGTGATATATTTTTAGATTTAATGTATTTATTTGCAATATTTCATCAAAAAGGACTAAAACTTTAAACCTACGATATTTTATAAAGTTCAAAATTATTATTTTATTGTTACCGGATTTTAGGTGTGATATAATTTAAGATTTAATGTGTTTATTTGAGATGTGTCATCAAAAATAACTAAGAATTGAAACCCACGATATCTTATAGAGTTAAAAAATAATATTTCATTGTTACCGGTGTTACAGTGTGATATATTTTTAGATTTAATGTATTTATTTGAGATATGTTATCACAAATAACTAAGAATTGAAACCCACGATATTTTATAAAGTTAAAAAATAATATTTTCTTATTACCGGACTTAAGGTGCGATATACTTTAAGATTTATTGTATTTATGCGGGATATATTATCAAAAAGGTCTAAAAATTTAAACCCACGATATTTTATAGAGTTAAAAAATAATATTTCATTGTTACCGGTGTTACAGTGTGATATATTGTAAGATTTAATGTATTTATTTGAGATATGTTATCACAAATAACTAAGAATTGAAACCCATGATATTTTATAAAGTTAAAAATTATTATTTCATTGTTACCGGTGTTACAGTGTGATATATTTTTAGATTTAATGTATTTATTTGCAATATTTCATCAAAAAGGACTAAAACTTTAAACCCACGATATTTTATAAAATTCAAAATTATTATTTTATTGTCACCGGATTTTAGGTGTGATATATTGTAAGATTTAATGTATTTATTTGAGATATGTTATCACAAATAACTAAGAATTGAAACCCATGATATTTTATAAAGTTAAAAATTATTATTTCATTGTTACCGGTGTTACAGTGTGATATATTTTTAGATTTAATGTATTTATTTGCAATATTTCATCAAAAAGGACTAAAACTTTAAACCCACGATATTTTATAAAATTCAAAATTATTATTTTATTGTCACCGGATTTTAGGTGTGATATATTTTTAGATTTAATGTATTTATTTGAGATATGTTATCACAAATAACTAAGAATTGAAACCCACGATATTTTATAAAGTTAAAAAATAATATTTTCTTATTACCGGACTTAAGGTGCGATATACTTTAAGATTTATTGTATTTATGCGGGATATATTATCAAAAAGGTCTAAAAATTTAAACCCACGATATTTTATAGAGTTAAAAAATAATATTTCATTGTTACCGGTGTTACAGTGTGATATATTTTTAGATTTAATGTATTTATTTGAGATATGTTATCACAAATAACTAAGAATTGAAACCCACGATATTTTATAAAGTTAAAAAATAATATTTTCTTATTACCGGACTTAAGATGCGATATACTTTAAGATTTATTGTATTTATTCGGGATATATTATCAAAAAGGACTAAAACTTTAAACCTACGATATTTTATAAAGTTCAAAATTATTATTTTATTGTTACCGGATTTTAGGTGTGATATTATTTAAGATTTAATGTGTTTATTTGAGATGTGTCATCAAAAATAACTAAGAATTGAAACCCATTATATTTTATAAAGTTGAAAATGATTATTTCATTGTTACCGGTTTTACAGTGTGATATATTTTTAGATTTAATGTATTTATTTGCAATATTTCATCAAAAAGGACTAAAACTTTAAACCTACGATATTTTATAAAGTTCAAAATTATTATTTTATTGTTACCGGATTTTAGGTGTGATATAATTTAAGATTTAATGTGTTTATTTGAGATGTGTCATCAAAAATAACTAAGAATTGAAACCCACGATATCTTATAGAGTTAAAAAATAATATTTCATTGTTACCGGTGTTACAGTGTGATATATTTTTAGATTTAATGTATTTATTTGAGATATGTTATCACAAATAACTAAGAATTGAAACCCACGATATTTTATAAAGTTAAAAAATAATATTTTCTTATTACCGGACTTAAGGTGCGATATACTTTAAGATTTATTGTATTTATGCGGGATATATTATCAAAAAGGTCTAAAAATTTAAACCCACGATATTTTATAGAGTTAAAAAATAATATTTCATTGTTACCGGTGTTACAGTGTGATATATTGTAAGATTTAATGTATTTATTTGAGATATGTTATCACAAATAACTAAGAATTGAAACCCATGATATTTTATAAAGTTAAAAATTATTATTTCATTGTTACCGGTGTTACAGTGTGATATATTTTTAGATTTAATGTATTTATTTGCAATATTTCATCAAAAAGGACTAAAACTTTAAACCCACGATATTTTATAAAATTCAAAATTATTATTTTATAGTCACCGGATTTTAGGTGTGATATAATTTAAGATTAAATGTGTTTATTTGAGATGTGTCATCAAAAATAACTAAGAATTAAAACCCACGATATTTTATAGAGTTAAAAATAATATTTTCTTATTACCGGACTTAAGATGCGATATACTTTAAGATTTATTGTATTTATTCGGGATATATTATCAAAAAGGACTAAAACTTTAAACCTACGATATTTTATAAAGTTCAAAATTATTATTTTATTGTTACCGGATTTTAGGTGTGATATAATTTAAGATTTAATGTGTTTATTTGAGATGTGTCATCAAAAATAACTAAGAATTGAAACCCACGATATTTTATAGAGTTAAAAAATAATATTTCATTGTTACCAGTGTTACAGTGTGATATATTTTTAGATTTAATGTATTTATTTGAGATATGTTATCACAAATAACTAAGAATTGAAACCCACGATATTTTATAAAGTTAAAAAATAATATTTTCTTATTACCGGACTTAAGGTGCGATATACTTTAAGATTTATTGTATTTATGCGGGATATATTATCAAAAAGGTCTAAAAATTTAAACCCACGATATTTTATAGAGTTAAAAAATAATATTTCATTGTTACCGGTGTTACAGTGTGATATATTTTTAGATTTAATGTATTTATTTGAGATATGTCATCAAAAATAACTAAGAATTAAAACCCACGATATTTTATAGAGTTAAAAATAATATTTTCTTATTACCGGACTTAAGATGCGATATACTTTAAGATTTATTGTATTTATTCGGGATATATTATCAAAAAGGACTAAAACTTTAAACCTACGATATTTTATAAAGTTCAAAATTATTATTTTATTGTTACCGGATTTTAGGTGTGATATAATTTAAGATTTAATGTGTTTATTTGAGATGTGTCATCAAAAATAACTAAGAATTGAAACCCACGATATTTTATAGAGTTAAAAAATAATATTTCATTGTTACCAGTGTTACAGTGTGATATATTTTTAGATTTAATGTATTTATTTGAGATATGTTATCACAAATAACTAAGAATTGAAACCCACGATATTTTATAAAGTTAAAAAATAATATTTTCTTATTACCGGACTTAAGGTGCGATATACTTTAAGATTTATTGTATTTATGCGGGATATATTATCAAAAAGGTCTAAAAATTTAAACCCACGATATTTTATAGAGTTAAAAAATAATATTTCATTGTTACCGGTGTTACAGTGTGATATATTTTTAGATTTAATGTATTTATTTGAGATATGTTATCACAAATAACTAAGAATTGAAACCCACGATATTTTATAAAGTTAAAAAATAATATTTTCTTATTACCGGACTTAAGGTGCGATATACTTTAAGATTTATTGTATTTATGCGGGATATATTATCAAAAAGGACTAAAAATTTAAACCCACGATATTTTATAGAGTTAAAAAATAATATTTCATTGTTACCGGTGTTACAGTGTGATATATTTTTAGATTTAATGTATTTATTTGAGATATGTTATCACAAATAACTAAGAATTGAAACCCATGATATTTTATAAAGTTAAAAATTATTATTTCATTGTTACCGGTTTTACAGTGTGATATATTTTTAGATTTAATGTATTTATTTGCAATATTTCATCAAAAAGGACTAAAACTTTAAACCCACGATATTTTATAAAATTCAAAATTATTATTTTATTGTCACCGGATTTTAGGTGTGATATATTGTAAGATTTAATGTATTTATTTGAGATATGTTATCACAAATAACTAAGAATTGAAACCCATGATATTTTATAAAGTTAAAAATTATTATTTCATTGTTACCGGTGTTACAGTGTGATATATTTTTAGATTTAATGTATTTATTTGCAATATTTCATCAAAAAGGACTAAAACTTTAAACCTACGATATTTTATAAAGTTCAAAATTATTATTTTATTGTTACCGGATTTTAGGTGTGATATAATTTAAGATTTAATGTGTTTATTTGAGATGTGTCATCAAAAATAACTAAGAATTGAAACCCATGATATTTTATAAAGTTAAAAATTATTATTTCATTGTTACCGGTTTTACAGTGTGATATATTTTTAGATTTAATGTATTTATTTGCAATATTTCATCAAAAAGGACTAAAACTTTAAACCTACGATATTTTATAAAGTTCAAAATGATTATTTTATTGTTACCGGATTTTAGGTGTGATATAATTTAAGATTTAATGTGTTTATTTGAGATGTGTCATCAAAAATAACTAAGAATTGAAACCCATGATATTTTATAAAGTTAAAAATTATTATTTCATTGTTACCGGTTTTACAGTGTGATATATTTTTAGATTTAATGTATTTATTTGCAATATTTCATCAAAAAGGACTAAAACTTTAAACCTACGATATTTTATAAAGTTCAAAATGATTATTTTATTGTTACCGGATTTTAGGTGTGATATAATTTAAGATTTAATGTGTTTATTTGAGATGTGTCATCAAAAATAACTAAGAATTGAAACCCATGATATTTTATAAAGTTAAAAATTATTATTTCATTGTTACCGGTTTTACAGTGTGATATATTTTTAGATTTAATGTATTTATTTGCAATATTTCATCAAAAAGGACTAAGACTTTAAACCTACGATATTTTATAAAGTTCAAAATTATTATTTTATTGTTACCGGATTTTAGGTGTGATATAATTTAAGATTTATTGTATTTATGCGGGATATATTATCAAAAAGGACTAAAAATTTAAACCCACGATATTTTATAGAGTTAAAAAATTATATTTCATTGTTACCGGTGTTACAGTGTGATATATTTTTAGATTTAATGTATTTATTTGAGATATGTTATCACAAATAACTAAGAATTGAAACCCACGATATTTTATAAAGTTAAAAATTATTATTTCATTGTTACCGGTTTTACAGTGTGATATATTTTTAGATTTAATGTATTTATTTGCAATATTTCATCAAAAAGGACTAAAACTTTAAACCCACGATATTTTATAAAATTCAAAATCATTATTTTATTGTCACCGGATTTTAGGTGTGATATAATTTAAGATTTAATGTGTTTATTTGAGATATGTCATCAAAAATAACTAAAAATTTAAACCCATGATATTTTATAAAGTTAAAAATTATTATTTCATTGTTACCGGTGTTACAGTGTGATAAATTTTTTAGATTTAATGTATTTATTTGCAATATTTCATCAAAAAGGACTAAAAATTTAAACCCACGATATTTTATAAAATTCAAAATTATTATTTTATTGTCACCGGATTTTAGGTGTGATATAATTTAAGATTTAATGTGTTTATTTGAGATATGTCATCAAAAATAACTAAAAATTTAAACCCATGATATTTTATAAAGTTAAAAATTATTATTTCATTGTTACCGGTGTTACAGTGTGATATATTTTTAGATTTAATGTATTTATTTGCAATATTTCATCAAAAAGGACTAAAAATTTAAACCCACGATATTTTATAGAGTTAAAAATTATTATTTTCTTATTACCGGACCTTAGGTGGGATATATTGTAAGATTTAATGTATTTATTTGAGATATGTTATCACAAATAACTAAGAATTGAAACCCACGATATTTTATAAAGTTAAAAATTATTATTTCATTGTTACCGGTGTTACAGTGTGATATATTTTTAGATTTAATGTATTTATTCGCGATATTTAATTTAAAAGGACGAATAACTTAAACGGATGATATTTTATAGAATAAAGATTTTTTTTTATAATTACCGGATTTTAGGTGTTATATATTTTTAGATTTAATGTATTTATTCGCGATATTTAATTTAACAGGCGGCTTTTCATTTTTATTTAAAACCTAATAATTTATACCCATGATATTTTATAAAGTTAAAAATTATTATTTTATAGTTCAGGTGTTTTTTTTTAGATTTTTTGTATTTATTTGCGATATTTCATTAAAAACGATTAAGAATTTAAAAAGATAATATTTAAAATAATATAATGTTCATTTTAACGTACACCGATACACGACTAATACGGAATTGCAAAACTTGTGACTGAATCTCGAGCATTCGCGTAATTCAATAAGGATACGGAAATGAACTTTCTTTCAAAAATTGAATGAAAAACGTAGCTACGATGCTTGTCTACGAAAAGCTGTTGTGTAGAACCTGTTGCGTCTCATTCAAGAAACCGTTACTATTCGTTTCAAAACATTTCACGCTTAAATAAAAAAATCGCTTTCTTATAAATTATATAAGAAATATTGTAAAATAATAAAAACTCAGTACATCTTTTTAAACTGAACCAGTTAATATAAAAACCGTACTTGATATAAATATATAAAATGGAACTCATAAAAATAATTACGCAAAAATAGAAAGAAAACGAAAACGAAACAAGTTTATAGGAAAAATATAAAACAAGAAAAAAATTCAAATCAACTTACCTACAAGTGGCGGGAGACCGATTTTAGTTCACCCACTCTCACTGGTTCATTTTTCCGCGCAAACTAGACAAGCGGGCTGCTCGGCAGCCAGGAAGCTTGTGAAGCTTAGATCTCGGAAAATCATGGGTCTGTACGCGACACTGGTGGGCGGGCGGCCCCTACCACGGCACTTTAATTAAACTCGATCGAATAAAACCACGCTTTGAACTTTATTACTTCCGTATTTTGAGGGAAAATTAAATGCCTTCGAACCAGGTAACCAGCACCCATCCCATTTTGATTATAAAATCACGATATGTCCTGACACATTCACTCATTATATTTGTTATACCTATAATGTAAGCTGACGTAGCGAAATTGCATATTGGCGTGTTCCACGGTATCGTAGAAAGATTAAAAGATTTGTTCGAACAAATTAAAAATCTCAGTGCAATTTGTTTTTTAAGTTAATCCATCTGGAATAATTAATACCTGGCCCAGGGATTATTTTTATAGAGCAGATCTTAGCAGTTCATTATACGACTTATGGATAATTATTATGTCCACTTCTAAGGGTAGGTTCTATGAGAAGACTTCAAGTGACCTTGTTATGAGGGGCTCGCATTTCTTGGAATGCCATTAATTTTATTTTAATAGGCCCTTTTTTATATATTTACAGAATTAAAGGTGAAACGTTATACCTGCTTATGATATAACTAATGATCACTGTCCATTTAAGAAAGCCTAACTCACTCTCTTCTTAAATGATAGGTTTATAGGAGACAGTAATTTATTTTCAAAACATATAATGAAAATCTGAAATTCTAATTCCAAATAATTTTAAGAAATTTTTAAATATATATAAAATTATATATAATAAAATTTGGGAAACGCTGGTTTAAACCAATCATGATTTTCTAAGCAGTTATTAACAAAATTCTTCTTTATAGAAGCTGCGTAGGTTTATATTAAGAAGTCGCAAAGATGTGATAGTTCTAATGAAATGTGTTCAGGGCCGAGGTGTTCGAGCTTTTTGGCAATGTTAGTGTCCATGAGTATCACTTAACATCAGATGGGCCTTCCCCCTCGCCTGTTGTAAAAAAACAACTTTAAGTGGCTCGGTAAACAAGATACGCGTAAAGATATGAAACTGCATAGATTCAACTTTACCTACTATCTCACCCCATGCAAGGAGCACGAGGTGAGACCAAATTCCAATCGATTTTTGCTTAATTGCGATATTATTATTTATGGAAAATCTCCATACATTTACAAATGATTCGAGATTTTTTTTTCTTGATTGTACTAGCTAACAGCCGTATAGGTTGTCATTAAGTTATATCTAATAGATGAATAATTAATATTTTATTAGATATACCAACGGACCATACATATACATATATATACGGATTATAGTCAATGCCTGTTAAGGTAATTAATGATTCACGCCCGAAATTAATAATGTATCCTAGATAGATTATAAATAATCTTGAATTGATTCATATCTAATGATCGATCTACCTGCCTGCTAATATAATCTGCAATCCGATTGTTTATTCGACGAAAGGTTGCAATCTTTTTCGTGATCCTTCCGATCGTTGCGTTCTATGCAATATCTTAGTTGACGCATACTGAAAGGTTGCTGTTTTTGGAACAATATAAAATATGTAAGACTATTAATCTATAGTAAAAATATTTTTAGTTGTAGCTAATAATAAATATGTTAAAGCTATATTTAAATTAATAAATATGATAATTCATTTTTTGTGGTAAAGCACAGCTTAGTTTTCATGAGTTGTCATTTGTAATTTTTGTGACAACTGACAACTCATGGCGTCATGAAGCTTTTCTAAACAGGTACTTTATTTAAATATAACATTATACCATTATCATACAGCTAAAATCTCTGGTGTAATGGATGTAGAAACTGTAAGTATTAGTTTTTTTTTTAAATTTTGATTACATAATCGTGCCAATAATAATTAAGTGTCTTTAGCATGACGCTGATTTCCCGCCTTCGAGTATTTTTTCGTAGTAATTTTATATTAACGTGGTTTATTAGGTGAAAGGTCTAAGAAGAATGCAAGTTTTTCTTGACTTAATACAAGGCAGTAAAGGAATCAAAAATATTAAAGCTTTGTAATTCCTTTATTGAAATTTTATATATATAAGCCTTAATGAAGGACTCTTAGTATGTCCGTAAGCCGAATACTTAACTTATTAATGATAAATAAATTATACTAAGGTACTTGAAGGTATTAGCGTTTCCAATTATACTCTGTTTATAAAACAAAATAGACGGAATAGCTGATCATTAGAGGCATAAATATTCACGATGGAAAATCTTTAGACGCCTACATGGCAACTCACTTTCTATAATAACAAAATTACTGGAATAGTATTAAGAAAATATTAATTTGAATCAAAATTATATTGCTTTATTGCTGTTACATTCCTCGCGGATTGTCTGCTAATATATAAATTCTATAGGGAGCTACTGTGGCTGTATCACGCGTCGTGTGGGCCCTAATACTTGAGTGAGTGGTACAAGCCGACTCGACAAAATGTTCTTTAACATTGCGCAATTATTATTGGAATATAAATTAGATTTTTATTATTAGGTCGGCAACGTGCTCGCGGCCCTCTGGCATTGAGAGTGTCCATGAGCGGCGGTATCACTTAACATCAGGTGAGCCTCCTGCCCGTTTTAACCATACTATATAAAAATCAAAAACAAAAAACCATTTCTCTGTAAAAACATGAACTCAGTAGGAGGATGTATTATTAGAGTTGTAAATCCCTCGCCTGATGTAAAGTAGATAATAATTGGTACCTACACATTTTTCTTTTTTAATTCAAAGCTTAAAGATAGAAACACGAGGCAACAATTGGCTTTTTCTATTTCTAGATATACTTATGAAAACGTGGATACTTAACGGAAATAAACTAAACCTTGTACAAAGCTTGTAAAATGCTCAATGAAGAGCGCGAATCGATTAAAATGCTAGAAATATTTGTCTATATTTTATTGCTTGTAGAATACGTCTCTATTCTGACGTATGGAAACAAAGATTTTGTATATTATTAAACACATAGACGTCACTGAACGCCTTGATGGGACAATTATGTAAAAATTCTTTACATTAAGTGACTGTAAAGTCTCACCTTTATTATAAGCAATTGTGACGTCAATAAATAGTTTGGTATGGAACAATACTAAATAGAATAATAATTTGGTTCTTCAACTGTATTTTGTTACTTTTATAAACAACCTTTTGTTCGTTATTAAGTAAGTGTTAAGTTTGCTTAGAAAAAACATTGGACAGGCGAAATTTAAAAGCACCTTAGTCTTAACAATTGGTCTTATAAGTTTATTATAAGTAGTATTATTTCTTGTAATACTCAATGTAGTGGGTGTTATAATTTTTTAAGTACAAAGCAAAATAGATAACTTTCCAGGAATCAATAATCCCACTTGCCCTACCCTCGCAATCTACAAGGACTGTAGGCTCGCGAGTACGTTGCCTTCTTTTTAATAAGTGCCTTAGTACATCGCCCACGGCTGGACAGATTTTAGTAAATCCTGTTTTCATCAAAGGACTTACCTACTCAATTGGGTATTGATTTTGGCATGGCCGCATTTTCGCGTCGGTTCATTGATATTTTTAAGTAATGCTTAGTTAGAGTTCAGGATAGGTGTTAAGCGCCATGTTTCTTTGTAAATAAACGATTTGTTATTATTATTTTATTACCACAGTTATAGCTTGGTCCTCGCTACTACGCCTGCTGCCAGAATAATTATTGCCTAAATCTTGCGATATTTTCCCAAAGACCTGGGGGGCTACCATGAGCTTTTTTAAGACAGTTGAGAGGAGAGAGTTTAGCTTCCTAAAGTCAATAGTATATATTGCACCATGACCTAACCTAAAACGTATTGGCATTGCAAGACTTATATAAAGACGATAATTTTGTTTGAGGTTAAATCAAATTAAAATCATATATATACATAGGAATGTAGGTAAGTTTTGATTTACCGTCAAACTTGCTTCTACAGATGTTTCTTTAAAAACAAATTTAAAATTATTTATCAAGCATAACAAACTTAATAATATAAAACTATTGTGTTGATATATTTTAAAAGTAAAGTTTTCTGTGACACTTATAATTTTTAAACATATCAGGTCTCGTGGACGTCTCGGGCATTCATTAATCCACACATTATCTGAGCATTTGTATAAAGCTCCTGCATCTTTCTCAAGCTGAGGTTTTATTTTTTTTGAAAAGAAAGATGAACATATTTTTTCCTCCTTCCCAACTTTTTATGGAGCCAACTATTTTCGTGCCTTTGGGAGCTAATATTTTTCTGGGGTCTTGCACTGTGGAAAGGTCTGTCTTGTAAAGGAATATTCATAGCTTTAGCAGCGCTTCGCATAGACTGGATTTGGTTAAGATGACCACTGAGCTGTGTTTGTGGACCTGTGACGTATTTTCGGCATTTCTGGAATATAAATTGAATTAATTTTTTTAGGTATGTTACAATGATTGCGGGCAATGAAAGTGAGTCTATAAGTTTGCCCGTGCTTCAGTAATTTAGCTATTAAAATACAAGAAATTTTTTTTATCGATAATATAAGCTTAAAGACACATAATTACCTACTCTAAGTATTTTTTTGTAGTTTCTCTTATTTTGTGCACGCGTGCTAAACCGGCGAGCGGAGGGTCGCGAGGCAGTTAACGAGTCCTAATGCTCTACTCTCATTGCCCCCTTTACCCCTACATATTATTATTTTAAGTTTATGTACAAGTTTTAATTAAAATATTGAATTTTGTATGTTCTAAACTCTTATTTGGACGCGTTGGATACAAATTAAGTTAAACAAAGTAACCATTTTAGAATCGAACTGTCGCGGTCGATCGAAATCGATGAACTATTTTTGTCATAGTTCGAAGGCTCAAAGCTCAAATTTTGGTTCATCCGGTCATGGTACAAATTTTCATACAAATTGAATAAACGAAATCTGATTACCCCTAAGGTCACGTGGAAAAATAAACGCTCGTTTATGTTTTCTCTCATCTCGTTTGGTTTATTCGATGTCATGGTATGAATAAGCGATGCATCTCAGTTATAGGTTGTCAATAGGCGCAATCAGAGCTCATGATAGGCTGAGCCCCAGAGCTCTTTTACGAGACTTGCAACAATGGCTGCAGTAGTACCAGCGTGAATGTCCTTTTTCATTGCCGTTGCCATGAGACATGCCGGTCTTATATGACATGTATAACCTGGAGGCCTACCATGAACTTTCTTTAAAAGATCCAATTGAGTTGCTGAGTTTAGGTTTCTAAATTCTATCGCATTGTTTCGTATCACGACCTTTTCGTATCTATAAACTGAAACGTATTATCGCGAGACTGAACGAAAGAATGATAACTATGTTAGAGGTTTTTATGTAAGTTTTGAAATTAAGTTTAAAATTAAATATTTCTATAAAAATAAATAATAAAATTGTGATTGATGAATTATTTATAATACGTATATAATAATAAATATATATTATGTTTTTATACACATTTATTTTTATTTAATATAAAACTATTCTTTTGATATATTTTGTTGTTTAATAAGTTCAGTTTTGTAAATACAGTTTTATAAATTGTTTGACTTTTACACATCATGTGGTTTGTATTGTTCACAAATTTGTTTTCTAAAAATACTTGTAGCGTCAGGCCCCGACATTGTTAAGATAACAAACACAAAGTTTTCTCCCAATCACTTGATTTATTCCAATTCTAATTTCAGTCTCTTAATTCAATATGATTTTAATAAACAAATTCAATAGGTAAAGATTTCAAAGGCTACACCGGGCAATGGTCGATGAACGACTGACTGAGTTGTTTTTTTTTTTTGAAGAAGGAATCTCGCTGTTGGCCTTAAGGGCCTTTACAGCTCAGCTCGGGCTGTTTTGGCGAGCGTAGCTCGGCCTGAATGACTTGTTGTCCCGCGGCTAGCGCAAGGGCGTCTCCTGTGAGACTCGAACCTCGGCTTGGGCCGTCGCGGGGCGGTCAATCGCCTGAAGGGCAGGACGGAAGCTCACTGGAGTGAGCGAAGTGCGAAGTAAAGGTCCTCTCCTTCCCCGGTGAAGGCGGTTTTTTACCCTAATCTGTGAATGGCTATTTTTATTATTTTTGGCCGCGCGGGCGGCTTT
This sequence comes from Pieris brassicae, assembly GCF_905147105.1. Classification (NCBI taxonomy): domain Eukaryota; kingdom Metazoa; phylum Arthropoda; class Insecta; order Lepidoptera; family Pieridae; genus Pieris; species Pieris brassicae. The sequence goes on from NC_059680.1 coordinate 10,001,624, forward strand.
TAATTTATCGTTTGCTACGGTAATTGGATCATCCGGATCCGTTAGTATGTGTCGGGGCCTCCTGCGAGCCTTTTTTGTCGGGAAGAGGTAATAGTTGATGCTATTACGCACCAGCGGCTTGGGATGGTGTTTAGCCTTGTCAAAGTGGCGTGTGGACGCCAACTTCATCCATTGGGCTATGGTAGGGAGCTCCAGGTCGTGGTGGAGATCGAGGTTTCTCACATGGGGCGACGGGCGCACCGGTCGCGATTCTCATGAATCGCGACTGAAGCACCTGTAGCCGGTGAATATAGGAGGGGGCACAATGCGCAAAGACTACGCTAGCGTATGTCATGCACGGTCGGATGCAGGCCTTGTACAGGGTCACCTTGTGTCTGAGAGATATGTGACTCCTTTTATTTAGGAGGAAATGGAGGCGAGAGAGGACAAAAGAGGCCTTCTTGCGAACGGCGGCTATGTGCTTACGGAAAGACATGCCGCTATCGAGCGTGACTCCTAGATATTTGACGGACTTTTGCCATTGGATGGCTTGCCCGTATAGGGTTACCTCTGTCTTGAGGTGAAATTTATCCCTAGCGTTAGCACCGGGGTTGCCCCTGGCAAAGAGAACTGCTACGCTTTTCTCGGGATTTATTTGGAAGCCCCATTTCCGAAACCATTCGCCTAACGACGTGGTAGCGGTCTGGAGTCTGTCCACGATGACACCTCTATCTTTGTGAGTGGTATAGAGAGCGGTGTCATCGGCATAGAGGGCTAGCTCCACATTTGGAGCCCTAGGGATGTCGCCGGTATACAGCGTGAACAGAAGGGGCGAGAGGACCGAGCCCTGAGGGACTCCGGCCATGATGGGGCGAGGAGACGATAACGTTCCTTCTACGCGATAGCGCATTGAGCGGTCGGACAAGAAGTCGTGTACGATACGCACGAGTCTTAGTGGCTGACTGAGTTGTGCGCGCGCGCTGCTTTATATAGGTTCTGTAGTGGGGATCGAGTGACGCCGTCACGGCCATACTGACATACGCTCGTCCTCGAGCGCCTTTTGGCCATCTGAGAACAGACAAAAAAAAAAACTTGTTCATTCTGACACATTTTTCTAATAACCAATATAAATAGTTTCAATAATGAACGATTACAATAATGAGCTGGTCCGGCAACCCCTTCAGCGTACTAAAACTCTTAAGTCCCTCTCATCAGTTTTAAAACCGGAGACTGGACAAATACCTCCCATCAGTTTTTAAAACCGGAGACTGGATAAATCCCTCTCATCAGTTTTTAGAACCGGAGACTAGATTGCGCTAGACCGGAAATCTCTATAGCTGTGTCTAGACCAGATATCCCTGTAGCGAATGCTAGACCGGATTGCAATCTCTATTGCCAAAAGGCTAGGCCAGAATGCAACCCCTATAGCCGAGTCATTGGACCGGACTCCCTGCAATGGCTCTTTCCTACATTTTTTGATATAGTACTTCTATATTTTTTCTACTTTTTTATCATTTTAATATCTTTCCTATTTTTTTTACTACTAGCTTTCATCATGGTGTACAATGGCATTAGTCACAATGCTGATATAATTTTGTGATTCTGATGATGAACTCTCTAAACTATTGCTATTAGCGCTCAAGGTACGTGAACTAGCCGACAAAGTGTTACTATTAACAGATATAGTGTCGCTATCAGAAAGTTCATCGTCAGCGTCACGAATTATAGCTAAGTGATGACTATTGCGATCAGTTTCATGAACAAAATTACTTTGGCTAGCATCCTCCGTCACGGCATGATCCTTATAAGTTTCGGATACTTCTAAAAAACTTACTGTACCACGGTGTACTTCGCGTAGGTTTTCATGGGCAACTTTCTACGCTTCAATTCATACTTATCGTTTTCTAGGACAGCAATGATTTTATAGGGGCCTTTATACTTTGGGTCCAACTTAGTATGATATCTTTCTTCACTTTTCGCGAAAACGAAATCTTCAATGGCAAAGGGCCTTATTTTGGCTTTACCCCGGTTTCGTTTTCATGTCATCACATCAGACTGAGCCAGTCTCTTTATATTATCTGACGCACTAGCCCGTGCCGCTTCCAAATCTAATCTACTAGGATTATCCATATTCGCAGCTATTCTGGAAATACCTAACGATCAATCGAGTTGATTTTTGGAGTGAAAGGTAACTGTAACACTCCAAACATCAACTCGATTGAAGTGAAGCCAGTAACTCTGCATCGAGTACTATTCAGTGCTAGTTGGACCTCATCTAACTGTTCTTGCCACGACCTGTCGGACTATCAGCTATTGTAAGTAGGCTCTTAAGAGTTCGCATAATGCGCTCCACTTGGCCATTAGCTCTGCAGGCTCCCGTAGCGATAAGGTGTAACTCAATATTGTTATCTTTGCAAATGTCCCTGAAATCTGCATTGTCATAAGAGCGTCCACGATCGGCTATTATTCTCCTTGGCGCTCCGAACAAATTTACAGAGTATTTCGCTGCTTTAATAGCGTCAACGGAATTCAGTGTCATTGTGTGCTTCAGTAAGACATATTTTGTAAATGCATCAATAGTGACGGAACAATACTCCTTGGGGTCGCTCTTACCACTGAGTTTTCCTGTAAGATCTAAGTGGAGTGTGTGCCATGGGAGTGGAACCCTGGGGATTCGATGCAGGCGTACTTGTTGGGCACCAGATGGACCCATTTGAAGACTTGCAAACCACACAGGAATATACAGTGTGCGATTTCAGATGGGAATTGATTCACTTCTATTTTAGAAATCAAATTTGAAATTTCAGAGTCTCGTTGTTGCTCTACAGATAACGTATCACTGCTGGCATCGGTATGTAACTCGATGGGCAAAGATGGATCAAAGCTTTTGAGTACTGGTTCTGTTGTCAAGTGTCTAACTATTTCACCATGAATTTTCTCATGTTCAGCAGTCCATACAATACGACCTTTGCCTGTTTAGCTGTGGATGGTTTTGGAGCATTTTGTAAGGCTTGAACTTTGCGCGGATTAGGTTTGAGAGCTCCTGTTGGTGTTAAAAAAGCAGGCTTCTGGTGAAAGCCTGAGGCTATGTCCACAATACTGTAATAATTCGCTCCATGCAATTTATTAATTTGGTCACTGATTAGAGGAAGTGGGTAGCTATCCGGACGAGTATTGCTGTTGAGCTCTCTGTAATCTATACACAATTGATCGATACCGTCTTTCTTTTTTACTAATAGGATGGGGCTTGAAAATGGGGATGAACTTCCTCGGATTATATTAGCATCTAACATTTCTTGAATCTTTTCATGAACGATATCAAGCTCTAGAGGAGACAAACCATACGGTCTCCTGTGAACTATCCTAGCAGGGTCAATCGAGCCTTTGTGAAAACATTGATAGTGGCGCCGTCATACTTATATTTACTCCTGATAAAAAATTCTTAGCAAACGATATTACAAATCAACTTATAACTCGAAAATCATAAGTAAATTAGTTTATATTCACTATTTTTATTGTAAGGGATAACATATTATACCTATTGTACTATTCATATTTAATCAATATTATTGCTAATAAACGCGCAGTTCTAATCAAGACTTCGTTCGTTTCATTCGGCTCTACTTCCCAACCTTACATGGCGACCCGTGCCATAGGGTGTATCGTTGCAGCGCGCCGGCGCCGATCTGGTTACCGTTTAAGGCGCAAGTATTAAAAACAATATCGCGTCAAGATGAGTTTCGTGGAATTTTGTGCAGTGCGAATAATAAAACATTATAAAACGAAACGAAACGAAAGTTATCCAAATAATTACAAAAAAATGGGTGGACAACAAATAAAACAGGAGGAAATTGTAATTGCCCAAAATGCAGCAGGTGGAAGTGGAAATTACGCAAAGTTGGATCAAGTGCATTTCCATTTGAGCACGATGAATATTCTGTTGGCTATTTTACTACTATGCATAATTTTGGTATTTTTGGTGTACATGTATAAAGCATATAGAAGGTGCCATAAGTCGTGGATGCGACAGAAGGTGATAAGAAGTGCCCTACGCAGATCCTTTTCCCGGAGGGCTCCAGCTGGGATGATCTTCAACGTGCCTACGGAAAAAGTTGATATGGTGTGAGTGCGAAAAGTGCTATAAAAGCGTAAGTGGAAATGAAATAGTGAAAAGATAAAGTGAATATCCTGTATTTCTACGAACTTTATTTTAAAATAGCAACATAATGTTTGTTTATTTAAAATATTTACTCAAATAATTTTAGTAATGTTATGGCAGAAATATTAACCACTATATTCGATGATTTAAAAAGTATAAGAACTTATTTGATTAAATTAGGAGCTAATCGAAGACAAAAGGATATATGTGCGAAAAAATTAAGTGAAGCTTCTATCATTTATAATGAGTATTTGAACACTTTTCAATACTTAAATAAAGAGATATCGAGTAGTAAAGTGAAAAGACGGAAAATTTCAAAATGAGTACTTTTGATTTAAAGGTGGCATTAAGCTTTATCCCAATTATGACAAATGATGAAATGAATATTAAACAAATTATAGACAATATTGAATATTATGACAGTTTACTAGAATATAAAGAATGTAAAGCGATTTTAATTAATTTTGTTTTGAAGAGTCGGTTGTCTCAGTCAGCAAAATTAAAATTAAATACGACATATACTTTGGTATCAGAATTGTTAAAGGATATGCGCAAGCACCTATTACCTCAAAAGGGATCGACAGCCCTTCAAATTAAGTTACAAAATTTAAAACAAAACAATTTGACCATAAAAGAATTTGGTGATGAAATTGCGGAATTGATGACTGAACTTACAATTTCTCAAGCGAATAACGATTCAAAAAAATTTGAGGTGCTAAAATCCTTAAACGAAAAGATGGCAATAAAGAGATTTTCAGATGGCTTGAGAAATCGCAGGCTCAGCACTATCGTTGCGGCTAGAAATTTCGAATATTTAAAGACGCGGTACAAGCGGCAATTGATGAAGAAGTGTCATCATCAACTTTGACAGGAGAAGTGCTGAATATGAGTTCTAATTATTCTACAAAAAACAACTCCAGGGTTTGGCGAGGCAACTACTACAGGCAAAGAGGTAACAATAGAGCCTTTCCGCGCCGAGGTCCGAGCACCAGCTATAGCTACGTGAGAAGAGCATACCAGCAGCCGTCATCGTCAGCTCGAGGCAGAGGTTCGTCACGAGCCGGCTATCGAGGAGGTACAAGCAGGTACAATAATTATAGATTTAGTGGAAACCAAAGGATGGGCAAAAATAAAATCCGCGTAGTTACTGAACCAGAAAATATACCTAAAAATGACGATATAATTTTTTTTCGTGACTAATGAGACTATTTTAGCCAGCGACAGTAACTGTAGCATTTATTTGATGACCAAATTTGTCCGTGGCTAATTGACACGGGAGCGTCAATTTCAGCTGTTAAGTATAAACAGTTATTACATTTAAACATTCCTATCCATAAAGATAATGTAATAATAAATGGAATCGGGGGCAAAGTCAAAGTTATAGGATATGTTTATTTAAAATTATACACACGTGGCGTACACTTTGTACACAAGTTTTATGTTTTTGAAAAGTTGCCATGTCACGCTTCAGGTATAATTGGTAAAGACTTTTTAAAGAAATATGAAGCTAAAATTGACTTCAAAGATCAAAATTTAACTTTGAAATCACAAAACAATAAAACCATTATTTTAGATTTACATACAAAAGAAAATAAAATAAATTTACCGCCTAGATGTGAATCTATACACTTTATAGAGACAGACAAAGAACATGAGTCAGTTATATGTGCTTCAGAGATAGCGTCTGGTGTTTTTATAGCTAGTTGTATCGTCAAACCTATCAACGGGCTTATACCAATTAAATTATTAAATAATCAACCTTTAACATTATCAAATTTTAGTATTGACGTACATGAATTATCTGAATATAATATTTGTAATTTTGAAAAAGTTGAAAGAAATGTAGTCAGAATTAAAACTTTGTTATCTCAGTCACAAATCAGTCATTTGAATAACGAAGAGCGAATGACGATAGAAAATTTGTGTGCTAAATATAACGATGTATTTTAAGTTGAAGGGGACAAATTAACAACTACTGATATTTATACGCATTCAATTAAATTAAAGCCAAACGTAAGTCCAATTTTTGTTAAACCATAAACATTCTCATAAAAAAGATTTAGAAAATGAAATTAATAAATTACTTGCTGAAGGTGTCATTGAACCTTGCAACAGTGAGTGGTCGAGTTCACTACTGTTGATTCCTAAAAAGGCTGATTCCAGTGGTAAGAAAAAGTGGCGAGTTGTTGTAGATTACAGAAAATTGAATAATTGCATCGAAAATGATAAATTTCCCCTTCCGAATATAACGGAAATACTAGATTCACTTGGAGGTTGCATTTATTTTAATCATCTAGATCTTTATCAAGGATATTATAATGTATCTCTTGATAAAGAATCGAGAAAATACACTGCATTTTGCTGTCGGCAATACCAGATGACCAGGATACCTATTAAGGACCAGGGCTTAAAAACAAGTCCAGGGTCATTCTCTCGTATGATGACAATGGCTATGGCAGGGTTGAATTACGAAAAATGCTTGATTTATTTAGACGATTTAGTTGTTTTTGGAAGAACATTGGCTTCACACAATAAAAACTTACAAGATGTATTTAATCGGCTTAGAAAAGTAAATTTAAAATTAAATCCCTCGAAATGCATTTTTCTAAAAAAAGAATTGATGTATTTGGGCCATGTTGTATCAGAAGTACATCCGGATCCAGAAAAAAAAATTGTCAAAAATTACCCTTTTCCACAAAATGTTGACGAGCTAAAACGATTCATTGCATTTGTTAATTATTACAGAAAATTTGTGCCAAATGTTGCAGAGAAAGCGAGAAAGAGAAAGTTGGGGTTGGGTTTGGATCTATGCTTCTACGGTTCCCAGCACGACATGCTTGCATTAGCATGGTAGCATAGGTGCAAACCCACCCTACCACATCCTTCTGATGGGTAGGGAGGCGTGGTCTTGGGGGTAGCGCAGGTCGCTGTGATCCCCAAGGCAAGTTTGGTGGACTAACCTTTCCGAGGTTGCCAACCCTGTTTTTGGTCTAATACCCTATGTATTAGACGTAACTAAAACCACCAAGCGAACTTTTGCAGGGATGTAGAGGTCATGTCCTTGCGAGTTCATCATCCAAAATAAAAGGACGGTGGACAGTAAATGACCTCCCGCGTGTTTGTGCCGTGCGCGGGGATGAAGGAGTCCTGGAGGTTGAGTGGAGTAGTGCGCCGGTACAGTTGTGCGCTGCACACAACACACCTCTTTGGTCTGGATTTCCCCTCACACGGGAGGCCGTGGATTAGCTGACCACGGTCAACCGGCTGTGGTAACCCGTAAGAGGGCTACCAAGCGAGAGTCGGGGTGGGGGGGGGGGCGTCGGCGTGGCACGGGACTCGGGGTGAGTTTGCGTCATCGTCTCGGGATGCGAACAGCTCCGTACTCTCTTGCGGCGTGCGGACGCGCCTGCCCTACACGCTGACTCTATACCGAAGGAGTAGCTCTGACGTCGCTTGCTGAGCAAGAGACGTCCCCGACTTGAGGGCTCCGTGGCGGGTGGAGAGCTCCGACGGTGAATCTATTTCATACCACCTCATGGATAAAGAGACAAAACACACAAACCAACAAAAGGCTGCATCCACAGATGCGCCTAAAACTAACATAAACAGGGTTGCGTCGCAGGACGTGTCGAGGTGCAAGTCACCAGTGACACGATACTCTGATGCCCCTATCTCGCAAACGGATGCACCCAATAGGGCAGCGTCCGAGGCACCAAAGGAGAGGGCAGCGGCTGAGGAAGCGCCAAACCGGGATGCACCCTTAACCGTGCCCACTCCAATGGTATCTCATACACCACCACACAAGGATGCGTCCACTGTTGCGGCCAGGCTGACTGCGTCGGTCGAGCAGAAGATAGCAACTCCGAAGGATGATACAGCAATGTCTGCGTCCATAGGGGGGGCATCCGAAGCAAGACCGATGCGGAAGACCAAGGCTGCGACGGTGAGCACGTCCAGTGCACAAACCTCGACCATGGACATGTCGGCCCTGAAATCAGCGATTCAGGAATCGACTCCCAGAATGGTCCTAAGCTCCTCAAAAAGGCGACGGCTCAGGAAGGCCAAAAGAGAGACGGAACAGCAACAGCTGATTACCGGCTCTCAGAGGATACCTGAGAATCCTGGAACTGCCCCCGCGGTTACCACAACTGCAGGACGCGGGAAAAGGGCACCGAAGCCGACTAGGTCCTCTGCCGCGCTCAAGCCTATTGGCTCTAGGTGCGGTAAGGAACCTAGAGGGGGTTACCAAACCAAAAACCCAAACCACAAACAAAGGGCCAGAAACGCGATCGGCCAGAGGAAACCGTGACACCGACTGGGGAGAGTAAAAGGGTTAAACCTAACAAACTCCGGCTGGAGTCAGGGACCTCGGCCAGTTACGCGGAAGCGGCAGCATCCTACAAAGCCAACGAGCTTTGTGTTGCCGTGATGACTGAGCCCTTTATAGACATGAGACAAGAACAGGCAGATAACATCCGCCTACAAATCGAGGGTAAAATCCAAGATGAGCTCATGGCGGATCTTGAAGCTACCCTAGCAACTGAACCCAACGACATCAGATTCCGGGGAAGAGCCCACTTCTCAGATGGTGTCCTCAAAACTTGGTGCGAGGATACCTACACGCTGGGATGGCTTACCGGAGCATGCGATGTCATCAACAATCCGATACCGGACACCAAACTGGTGGTACGGCCTCAGTCAGACATTCCGAAGAAGGTGCCGTGCTTACTGCATGTTCCAGAGTTCACTGGTAGCACGGAAACTTTACGGAAACTGATCACCAGGCAAAACCGCCACCTAAACATCAGATCTTGGACCCTGACTCACGAACGTAGAACACAGGACCCGACAGGCGTATCTCTGTTCCTTCGTGTTCCGGAATATGAGATCTCAAAGATCAAGGCACACGAACGCCGCATCTACTATCTGATGGGGAACATCTATATCCGAATTCTGGAGAAGGATGAACCCTCAGTGGTAGCTGCCGCCACAGTAACCACTGCCAGTACATCGGGAACGGGATCCTCGGGGCCAAAGCCGCCCTCGTCAACGACGGAGGTAGCCGCGGTTGCCGAGGCAAACGTCCCCATGGAGACAGTTCAACAACCACCCTCACCGGTGCAACTAACCTCGGATGACGAGTTCTTTCAGGAGACAGGGGGGAGTGAATTCAGCGACAGCTGTTTGCGCTCCTCCCCCTAACCGGACTGACCTTATCCAGACCAACCTCCAGCACAGCCAAACAGCGTCGGCTTCACTACGCAGACTGCTGGAGACCAACCCGAAGACCATTGCCGCGATCCAGGAGCCGTGGATCAGGAATGGCAAGGTATGCGGCCTGGGTAACACCGGTGGTAAACTTTTGCTGGATACCTCAGTAAGTAACCCAAGAACCTGCATTATCATACCTAAACATGTACCAGCATACCTAATTAACGAACTGTGTTCAAGGGACCTTACAACCATTAGGTTACCTAGGGACGCACATCCAGACATCGTCCTGGCGTCCGCCTACTTACCGGGTGACGAGGACGTGCCCACTCTAGAACTCGGCCTTCTGGCTGACTACTGTGAGAGGGAGAAACTGGAGCTTATAATCGCAGCAGACTCCAACGCGCACCACACGCTATGGGGTAATGCAAATACCAACGCTCGAGGTGAGAATATGCTTAACTTCATTCTTAGCAATAATCTTATCTTAGCAAACAGCGGCTCTGAACCAACCTTTATCAACGCACGCTCGCAAACCATAATCGATCTAACAATGGTGACCTCTGGTCTGTCAGATCACATACAGGATTGGCATGTCTCCAGAGAGCTATCATGCTCAGATCACAGGTGGATCCGCTTTACAATCAAAGGGGAGCTACCTAAACCACAACCACGACGCATACCTCGGAGAACTGATTCAGTAAAATTTTACAGTATAATCGGCTCAGAGGTAAGCAAACTAACTATACCAACCACCATTGATGTACAAGACATAGACAAACATGTAAATAACCTAACGTCCCTACTCCAGACCAGCTTTGAACGGTCGTGTCCCCTTACCATGCCTAGGTGGGGGAGTAGACATAACTGGTGGTGCCCCGAACTGGAGAGACACCGAAAGAAGGTCAGGAAGCTGTTCAATAGAGCAGGAAATACCCGTTTACCTGCCGACTGGGACAAGTACACAATCGCGAGAAGACGATTCAAAAAACTTTTACGTTCTAGGAAGCAAGAGGGCTGGAGACACTTCTGCACCGCATTGAAAGCAACAACCAGGCAACCAGAGTGAAATCATACCTCTCTAGTGAGCCTTATCACTCAATCGGTTGTCTTAAAAAACCTGATAAATCATTTACAAAAACCGATGCAGAAACATGTGAACTACTGATGGAAACACACTTTCCAGGCTGCATAATTGCCAACGACCAGGCATGGCAACCCTACTCAGAAAGAGCCACCACCGACTCAGACTGGAATGTAGCTCACAAAATAATCACAAATGAAAAATTAACATGGGCAATCAACTCCTTCCTACCATTCAAAGCGGCTGGCCTGGATGGCATCTTCCCAGGCCTACTAAGATGGAGTGGAAACCTTTTGGTGGACTATCTTGTCTCAATCTTCCGAGCATGTATAGCCCACCGCTACATACCTTTGAAATGGAGGGAAGTGAAAATAATATTCATCCCAAAACCAGGCAGAGAGGACTATACCCAGGCGAAATCCTTCAGACCCATAAGCCTCACATCTTTCCTGTTAAAAACAATGGAGAGGCTTGGAGATCTGGAAATACGTAGCCAGGTATCGCTATACAAATTCCTGCACCCAAATCAACATGCCTACAGCCCAGGCAAGTCAACGGATTCATCACTCCACAACGTTGTGTCTCGCATTGGCGACTCCCTGAAGTTAAAACAGTCAACCCTTGGTGCATTTATTGACATCGAAGGCGCTTTTGACAAAACAAACTTCACGAGCATTACCAGAGCACTCGTTACATATGGAGTATCATCAACCCTGATAGGGTGGATAAACAACATGCTAAAACAACGAGCTATACAGTTCACTGTTAATTCCACGACACGGGGCATTGTCAGCAGAGGCTGGTGGTGGCCGCAAGGTGGTGTCCTATTGCCGCTACTGTGGAACCTCGTAGTTAACGAGCTCATCACAGAACTCAACGCTGGCAACCTCTACACAGTGGGTTATGCGGACGACATAGCTATCTTGATATCGGGGAGCTTTGAAAGTACCCTATGCGATCTCATGGGAAGGGCTTTCAAAGTAATTGAGAGATGGTGCAACAAGCACGAGCTATCTGTCAACCCATCAAAAACAGAGTTAATACTCTTTACAAACCGGAGGGTTCTGGGACCACACAGGCTTCCAAAACTCTTCAACACACAACTAAAACTCAAAAATGAAATAAAGTACTTGGGTGTGATTCTGGACAGTAAACTGCTCTGGAACAAACACCTAGAACACAAACTGAGCAAAGCAACGATCGCCTTCTATCAATGCAAAAAGATGCTAGGCGTGAAATGGGGCTTATCGCCTAAAATAACATTATGGCTATACACTGCCATAATCAGGCCAATGCTGACCTATGGAGCCCTGGTTTGGTGGCCAAGATCTGAACTTCAAACGGCGATCACGAAACTGGGACGCTTCCAAAGGCTTGCCTTGTCCGCTGCTAGCGGTTGATGAGAACAACTCCGACCGCAGCAATGGAGATAGCCCTGCAAATCTTACCTCTAGACCTACACATACAGCAGGAGGCGGCACTAGCGGCCATCAGGCTTATGGTATTGGACCTATGGGGAAAAACCCACTACAGTTCACACACAGTGATTCTCAACAGGGCAATAGAGTACCAACCTCTTATAGCTGCGCCATGTGACAGAATCACTAATCAATTAATATTCAACAAGAAATATCTTATACAACTGAGAGAAGAGGAGCATGATCAGTCGCCCCTGAATGAGCTACGTATATATAAAACAGGGTGTGGCTCAGGCGCTGGTATTTTCTCCTTTGATCTCAACATCAACATACACCTACCTCTGGGCACACAAAGCACAATCTTCCAATGTGAATGTGTCGCTCTAACCGAAGCAGCCAGAGCCGTACAGCGGATGGGAGTCAATGACTTTTACATTAAGCTCATATCGGACAGTGCATCCGTGCTGATGGCGCTCGGTAACGACAACACAAACAGCAAATTAATACTGGAGTTTCACGAAGCACTGGAGGCAATAGCTCTAACAAATAGAGTTACCTTACAGTGGATTAAGGGACACAGTGGCTCTCTCGGCAACGATGCAGCCGACGAGCTTGCGAGAAGAGGCTCTGGTATGATGCCTGCTGGCCCGCATCCGCTCCTCCCCTTGCCCTTCTCGCTAGTTCGAACCTGGATTCGCCAGAGATCCACTGTACTCCAGAATCAACGATGGTCGCGAAGTGTAGATTGCAAACAGTCCAAAATGGCTCTGCCGGCTGTGAACCCGCAACTTACTAAGCGACTTCTAAACCTGAACAGAACCAATCTCAAAACAATGATAGGGACAATCACGGGCCATTGTCTCCTTAACAAACATCTTTTCGTCCTAGGCGCAACAGACAGCCCCTTGTGCAGTGGCTGTTTCAGCGCAGAGGAATCAGTCACCCACGTAGTCCTGGAATGCGAGGCTGTGGCTAATCAACGTACAAAAATCCTCGGAACAGTGAGGTCGCTCCGCGAAGCCTGTGAAGTGCCCGGGAGACTTCTGTGCTTCTGGAAGGAGTTGGGCTGGCTAAATTAGCCAGGGCTTCTACGCACAACGGACCAACTACGTGTCTAAGTGCGGAAATTGAGTCCACCCTACCTACCTACCTGCAGAGAAAGCGTATGAACTAAATTATTTATGTCGAAAAAATATACCGTTTGTGTGGTCTGACAAATGTCAAAAATCATTTACTAAAGGAAAGTATAATATCAGCTCCAGTATTACAGTATCCAGATTTCTCTGACAATCAGTTTATACTTTATACAGATGCTTCAAACTTTGCTTTAGGAGCAGTTTTATGTAATAAAGACGGAAGACCAGTGTCATATACAAGTAGATCTTTAAATAATACCGAAAAGAATTACTCAACAATTGAAAAAGAAATGCTGGCAATTGTATGGGCAATAAAGTATTATATACCTTATTTATATGGCAGACATTTTATAATTAGGACAGACCATCGACCTTTGGTGTACCTTTATAATTTAAAAGATCCTTCTAGTAGACTTACTAAATTTAGGCTTCAAATAAAAGAGTATGACTTTACAGTAGAGTATGTCAAAGGAAGTGAAAATACAGTAGCGGATGCGTTATCTAGCCTATCTATAACTAGTAATGATTTAAGGAAAATGCATGAAAATATTTGTGTAATGACTAGGGCACAAAGTAAACGCTTAAATGAAGTGAAAAAAATTGATCTTACGGATAATATGATCACTACCGACGATTGGCCTGATCAACCAAAAGTTGTAGAGACACATATTAGACCGAAAGAATCAATAGAATTAAAATTAATGAATAAAGACTTATTAAAAGAGTATAAACGTAAAAACATTATTGGAAAGAGACAAAGACATTTTGTTATGTGCCTAGTAAGCAAAATCTTTTTATAAATTACCTAGACTCTTCATCAAAAGGTCACGAGCTGAATTTTTGAAAGAGCTAGAAGAATTGTGTGCTAAGATAAAAATAAATGAAGTGAATATTATAAAAAGTAAAAATAATAAAATTTTCGTAGAAAAATTATTACAAGCGATAAAAAATATTAAATGGACCGGTCCACGAATTTGTATATTACCTGATGTGGTAAGAATAAATGATAAAGACGAAATAAGAGTAATGCTTAATGATTTTCATCTCTTACCTCCGAGTGGCCACGCGGGTATGAGAAGAATGTACAATAACATTAAGAAATACTATTATTGGCCTAGCATGGAAAAAGATATAAAATCGTTTGTACAACGTTGTCATAAATGTCAAACTCAATAAAACTCTCTTCCAGTAAAGGAACCAATGTCTATTACTACTACAGCCAGTTGGGGATTTGAAAAAATATACCTAGACTTAGTAGGACCTTTAGACCAAGATCAAAATAATTATAGTTATATACAAACACTTCAATGTGAACTGTGAATGAACTGAGTAAGTACGTCGAAGCCTATCCTTTAGTTTCTAAAAAATCTGAAGAAGTCGCTCGAGCATTGGTAAGTAATTTTATATTAAGGTATGGAATTCCAAGAGAGATCGCCATAGACCAAGGTAAAGAATTTATTTCTTCGTTATTTAAGGAAATGTATGTAATGCTTCTTCATATAAAACAGATAAATTCGACCGCATACCATCATGAAAGTATTGGTTCTCTTGAAAATTCCCATAAACATCTAAACAGTTTTCTAAGAATTCAAACCGATAACCATCCAGAGGTATGGAGTTCTTGGTTACCATTTTGGTGTTTTTCATATAACACTTCAGTACATTCAGAACATAAATTTACACCATTCGAATTAGTTTTTGGAAGGAAATGCGTTCTTCCGAGCAATTTATCTGGTACTTGCGTAGAACCTTTATACAATCATGACAATAAACCATGCGAACTGAAATACCGTATACAAACTTCTCAAAAAGAGGCTCGAGACAACTTACTCAAAAGCAAATGTAAACGAAAATTAAATTATGACAAAAATGTTAAGACAGTTTCTTATAAACCTAACGATTTGATTGTGTTAAAAAATGAAAATAATAACAAAATGAGTGATGTGTATTCAGGTCCCTTCACTGAAATCTTAAAGGACGGAAAGCCTTATTTAGTTCATAAAAATAGAACTAAAATTTATCATAAATGAAAGTGAATTTTATTATTAGTACATAAACAATGTAATCAACACAATATTTACTACGTATTTTAGGATTATAATGATTATATTCATTCACCCATAAAAGTGAAGTTACATAAAAAATTAAAATAATAAAAAATACATTTTTTTTTCTTTCTAAGGGGGAGATGTAAGGGATAACACATTATACCTATTGTACTATTCATATTTAACCAATATTATTATATATTCACCAGTGACATAATATGGGTCAGAGGTTATCTCACCAGTGACATAACCTGTGTCAGAGGTTATATCATCAGTGACATAACCTGTGTCAGAGGTTATATCACCAGTGACATAACCTGTGTCAGAGGTTATATCACCAGTGACATAATCTGGGTCAGAGGTTATATCACCAGTGACATAATCTGGGTCAGAGGTTATATCACCAGTGACATAACCTGTGTCAGAGGTTATATCACCAGTGCAATCAGTCAACCCCCTTCCTATTGGTAGTACCATGCTGTTGCTGTCGGCTTTAGTGGGAGTACCACTGCCTTACAGTGAACTAGTTTTCATTAAAATATTATTTTTTATATGTTCTAAACACTTATTTCAATAAAAGACATTTCGATAAAAAAAAGTTAGAGTGACTTTTTTAAAATCTGTCATAATTTGAAGGCCAAACAGTCATAATTTTAACAATGAAAGGTCGACAAAAATGGTATTTGGCATGTTTGTTATTTGATGTAGTATATACTAAACAAACTGAATATATTTATAAAAAGCTCCTTTCGCGTAGTAATGACAACAGGAATAAAGTGAGGAGTTGTAATCAGGAGCTCACCATTCCCCAGCATCGGACTGCTTCATTTCGTGGGAGTTCTAAATATAGCACGACAAAATGTTGGAATAAAATCCCTCCTCCTGAAAAATCTTCAACTAAAATCAAATTTTCATCGCAATTACAAAAAAACATCTACTTACTCAACAAAAATCTCACGTAATATAGTTTTTAATCCGCCCAAAAATATTTATTTATCTACTTCTTAACAATTATTCTTATTTTATTTACCTTTTAAAAAAAATCTTCTTTGCTTACACTGCTAACTTTTACTATTATTATTTGTTTCTACCGAGTATTAGATTCTTATTTGTTTTTTTGCGACTGAGGCGCAAACTAGCTGCTGTGGTCTCTGGCAGAATGACCAGCGCTGTGGAACAACTCTGCTCCTCAGCATAATGCTGAGCCAGGGCCCATTAAACCTTTTTTCTTTAAAAAAATTGTTATCTCTCTATTATTATTCGTTTTATAATTATTTTTTGATTATTGTTATTTCATGTGTTTCGGTGTGTGTATTTTGTTAGTAATAAATGTTATGTCGATATTTTGGTCTAGCAGAGCTGTCATAGTTCGAATTTCCTTTACAAAGCGATTTTAAGCACTATCTGTATCTTCGTGAAAATTAAAAAAATAATGTTTAATCTATTATTATGGAAGTACATAAATCTGTAATTGGCCATAAGTCTATGTAAGGTATATAAATGTATGGAAATTTTTTGATCACAAATAAATTAATTCTATGGTAGGTATACATTTCCGTCGCTTAGCTATTTCTTTATCGCAAACTTCATTACTGAAGGTCGTGCTTGTCTTGAAATCCCTAAGCGACACATCGACATAATGCCTCCTCACCATTCTATACTCAGCTTGTATCAGTGCATTATGGATGTTGAGACCCATAATTGTCTATACCTGATCAGCCCAACGGGTAGGCGATCACTCCTCTCTACCATTACCAACTTGTCAAGACTATTTAGTTCACTCCAGGCAATATGGCCAAAATTGAGAATAGACTTATTGGTTCTTTTTGCCGTCAAAATATAATAAAGGTTTTCATCACGATAGGAGACAATTAAACGAATGTATATATGTAAGTTTTATTTAATGTAATAAAAAATAATACTTGACGACGAATTAATGTCTTTGTCACAGTATAATACTAATAAATAGTTGTTTAGCGTTCAATAACAATATTAAAAGTAGTGTCTTAGCTAAGGAACTTCAAAGACACGTTTAAAACACAGCACAGGAATGTCTCCGAACTTAGAATTATTATTACAATAAAATCAATAATATGTAAAATTTAAGATTAATCTCAAGTATTTGAGTGAAATAGGAATGTATAGTTCCGTAATATATAAGTAAATTTTCTTAAGACTGCTTAGAACTTCATTCATATGTGAAATACATCTTAACACTAGGCAATAATGGCGTTATAACAACTCACAGCAAAATTGGATTGTCCTTCTCTAACAATATCTAAGAAAAAGAGACAGCTATAACAAAGGAAAATATATATATGTAGTCATAAGCGTGCCGAAAAACACCATATGAAATATTTTTCATACAAGTGCTAGTTAAAGCGTATTTTTATATAGAACAGGGAGAAACTCAATGCCAGACAACCCTCGATTATAGCGATCGAAGCCTAGCGATGGATCCTTATAACGTCTGATTTTTACAAATAAATATAGAAAAGTATACGAAGGAATCTTTCACGTACGAAAATAAAAGCATATAACCATAAATTGATCGATTTAAACAATTAAAATAATCAAATCTTACAAATAATGTTTTTTGTGATATTTTATGACTTATTTATTTAATACTAAGGAATGTTCATAAATTTACCCGAAATAAAACAAACAATAGCTGCGTTTTATAAATACACAAACATATGGAATCGGAACATAATAGGATCCATATTCACAATTGGAAAAGCTGTTAAAAATAACTGTTGTATTTGTTACGTAACAACCGCAAAATAAACTAATATGGTAATTAAAAAAATATATATTAGTTGCTTTATTTCGGCTTTAACTTACAATCAGATATACAAAATAACTTTTCATATAACATTTGATTTCCTTTAAAAAAAAGCAACTTCTAATCTCATACATGAACAAAAGTATTACAAAAAAAGGTTAAGAAAAATGTGTCTTTTTTTTTCTTATTAATCTAGCTTTGTGACGCACGCTGTTGTCTCCATGCTGAATGAAATCCAGCTGCTGTATCGGAATCCGAATCACCATTATCAACACCGATTTGTGCTCGAGGCTAGAAATTTTGTAATTAATGTAAATGAACGGTGTTGCGTCATTGTTTAGTTAATAACCAACTTCAAAAAATAAGTATTTTATATTATTAGAATTGGAAGTCATGAGTATGATGACGGATATTATTAAAGTTGTAGTTCTGTTCAAAAATTTAGAAAAAAAACATAGGCGAATCTTGGCAGATTTTTGTATTTTTTCCTGTTATTTTTTATAAAGGCAAATTGTGATAAACGCTGTCGTATTTTTGGGTATATAACTCCTCACGATGTCTTTCTGCCTTCCCTTGTTAAATGGGTACACAGAACGCAATGTCTGTTGTTAGAGTCGTTCGCCGAAGCCACTAGGCCAACAGTGTTCATATTAAAATTATTACAGCCATAACAAAATTTTCTTTCAACTCTTATATATTTATTTATAGAATTGTAAAAGTGGAGTTTAAAAACTTCGGTAAACATTTAGAAATCCCTTCCCGGCTTCACATAGAATGTCATTTTGTATCAATATGTTAAACTTCATACAGAAAAAAGTATAAATACCTGATCAGGCGTAGATGGCGTACTACGGCTGTGGGACGCGACACCACGTCTCCCGCTCGCACCGCGCCTACGAACCTTGCTATTGATTGGTGGAAGCATTTTGTCTTCTTTCTGTAATTATCAGAATTCGATGAAAAATAGTTTTTAATAATCAAAAATCCCGGCAAATATCAATAATTGGTAAAAAAGGGTTCAGATTTCTGTATATTTTTCGTAATCATATAATTTTAATTGGGATCTGGAAGCTGGTGATCACCTACCATGTCCATTTTCTAGTCATGAGAACTTTCCTCACGATCAAGTCACTGTCACCATTTAAGTATTACGTAAGCATTATAATGTGGCATCTTTGTTATTTTTTTGCTGGTATGGAGGTTGGGGATGGGGGCTTCTACTGTGTTAAATGCGCACATAGGAACTCCATTTGTGAACACCGGGTTCATACCTGCGGAAGCAGCAGTAGTAGTAGTCTAGTAACGAAGCCACGGGAAGTACTTAATATTTAACTTCCTTAGTATATTTTTTATGAAAGAGGGAGGGGGGGAGCATACAGAACGTCCAAGAACAGTAATCGCAGCCCATGGACACGTATTTTGGTGGTGGTGGTGCGATGCCGGCCTCTGAGGGGGGAGAATGCTCTTCTTCAAGGGTCGCACAACTCCATAAAAGTACATTGTTTCTTTCCATTTTTGTCATCGTGTCTTGTAGTATGGCGAATGGAAATATAAAGTGGAGTTGAGTAGTTTATTTATCCATTTTGAATGATCGATACACGATTTAAACAACTTCGTTCGATAGAAAAAAAATCCAAACATCGCCAATTTTTGACACTTTGAATTCATTTTATGACGAAAATGTATATAGAACATGATTTCGAAATTAACACAATATATTTTATCGCAAGCCAAGTAATTTTTTGATATGATAAAATGACTGATTTGAATTTGATACAATTACATTAATTTAATGTTTTACATAACTAATTGTTATTACGGGCCGGCGCGCCTACTGAGGCGCAATGGAGCACTGGCTCTAGCTCTCCATTGCAGCAATTCGCGCTAGGATAGGGCCTTAAGCAATTGTAGGTCGTATCTGCCAGGGAAAACCCACCGGGAATCAAATCGAGACTTCTAACAAGGTCAAGCGGATGAAATTTAGTAACAAAGGTTAATTCAAGTAGTTAACATGAAGGAGATCCATTTGAATATATTTAGGTTAATATTGGTTGTATAAATAACTTGCTGACCTGGCGAACCTCGTATCGGTCAACGAATGTCGTGTTACAGGTTAGCTGAACTTCATTTATGATTTTATGAGAGTATTATATATTTAAGTAGCTTGATGTATTACTCCTTAGTTTACAAGTAAAATTTCTGACCGCGCTATTAATCAGCTAACTATTTATCAGGCAAATATATTTTTTCATGGCGGATGCATCAAAAGAATCTTAACTGGGCCACCAATGGGAAGAAAAAGAGAGGATGTCCACCAAAAATTTGGTGAAGATGAAGTAAAAGGGATAGTAGGGAAACAAACAGCCTTTACTCCGTCGGTCGAGTACTAGTGACATGGACTTAGTGTGATTATAGTGTACTCGAATAAAGGCCATTTTTATTTTTAAAATTTATTTATTATATATTTTGTATACATTATCCTACATTTTTAACATCTAAAAATTATTGTAATATGGGGAGATATCTTGTCGTTTCGAAAACTTAATTGAAATACATTCATTTGAGGGGAGTTTATCGTATGGCCCGATTTTTTTAATGTTATGTTATTCTAAAGAATAAAGTCTAAATTGACTAAAGTCAACTTTCCAATGTTTTAATTGTTATTTATCAATCATGAAAATCGATGTAAGCGTTGTCGAGTTTAAGTTATAAACATGAATTGTAATATTTGTAATATAATAACCATGAAGTCAGTGTTTAAAAATAGCCCCTCGCCTCCAGAGCCCAGTTCCCTCATATTGGAACCGTCCAACAATACATTAAGTAGCTTTACTTTTGTGTCAAATGAAGTTAAGATACAGTCGCGACATCTATTAGATAATCTACGTATTACGTAAGTTTTAGATATAGTGCCATCTAGCGGAAAACGAATATACTAAGTTGTCGCTGCCAGTTTGGACCACTGATTTTTAAACATCAGACAATTGAACTAACCTACTACATTCATAGATGGCGTTGTTTCATTATCAGTACTGACAATTTTGAAAAATATTTTTTTTTGCAAAAATTATGCCATTTGATTAAACATTAACACATAGTTTAATTAGTAAATTCATAATCAACAGACAGTACCTGTATATTATCTGCCGATCCCCACGATTTCAGCTGATCACTATCATCTGATCTTCTATCAAGTTCTCTCTCTCGGGCTGACTTCGGCACATACGCTGAAGACCTGGTCGCACCTACACCTAGGAAGTTACTGAACGCCTCTGTCGTCTTCTTTACGCGAACGTTTAGGGAGCCAATGCGAAGAAATCCCTCTTTTTCTAAGAAAAAACAAAGAAAATAAAATAGATAAAGACCAAACAAAAATAAACAAAGAATAATTTATTGTTAAAAATTATTCGTTTTAAATGGACCGTAGAGAAATTAAGTGATTTTTAATGAAGTAAAAATACATAATGTTGATTCAATATTTTAGAGAATTGCGTGAGATGATTTGTAGAAATTAACTGAACCTAAGATAATTTTAACTGGACCTAAACTATAAGCTCAACCAGGGTTCCTCCGCGATCTCGGTCTGGTAAAATTATTTTAAACTGGTAACAGTCTGAGCGAACAGTCTCTCTTTTACAGCGTAACCACAATTTGCCAGAAAGCGACCAAATAGTACTTCAGTTATAAAGGCGATTAAAATGATTTAGTTTTTATGAAAAACCTTTTAAGGTCTGATTCTCATTAATTCTCATAAGGTCTGACTCAGATTTTTGTATGTTTCGGATCCTTGGTTTTTTTCAAATAGATGAGCCTTCTGTGCCTGACATACGCCGTTGACTTTTGGGTCTATGGCATCTCAGTTTCCTTACAATTTTGTCCTCCAACTTTGCAATTTTCAACGCGATTTTGTAAATTGCACATATACAGAAATTACAATGGTGAACAGCTGGAGTTCGAACCTCATCATTGAGAGTCACACGCTGAAACCACTAGACCCAAACTGCTTTTGCTCATATAAAGTTAGTTAATCATAATATATAATAAATAAAACAATTTATATTTTATTAATGAATATAAAATGTGTTCATCACTGCTCCTTTACTGTGCAAAATATCCTGCTTTGCCACTCCTTACCTCTTGATATCAGTCAGCTGTCTTTAAATTTATTTAAAAATATTCTTTTTGAGCATTTATCTTCTGCCTCGTAATTAGTTACTTATATACAATAATTGTGACTCATTTAACTTTAAATAGGTTTTACATTTTTTTTATAACTATGACTTTTTAACTGACTATAACTAAAATAAACTTATTATTATTATATATTCTTTTTTATTAATTATTTTTTCATACTAGGGTTGCCTGGAAGAAATCCCTTGCTAGCGATAAGTCCGCACGTTGTTTAATAGCTTATGTAAACTGCTTTTTTATATTATTTTTGTATCAGAAAACAAACTATAAATAAATATGGTGTTTTATTTTTCCTTTATTTGACTAACTAACAGTTAGTTGACAAAAACACACGGACATCACAACCTTCACCAATCTTACTTGAATATGCATAAAGATATTGAGGTATATATGGCGAAATCTGAATACTTGGAGACGGTAATGTTTGGTGTTGAGAATTCCTCTCCAAACCTGCAATAAGACATTTAAGACCCAAATACACTACAAAGAGTTCAATAGCGCAAGTTCAATAAGATCCATGGAGAAAATTGTTTGACAACTCTTGAGTATGTCAATCAAAACGAAGCGCTTGATGTATCTCTGCAACGGCTGAATTTAATTTAATTAATCATAAAGGAGCTTATGAACTCACACCATACATGTGATACTTGCGGATTTTTAAACGATGAAAAAAAGTTGTGGTCGGCTTGAGGGCGTTGAGGGTCAAATTTTCTGACAATAGAAAAACCGATACACGTTTCAATACATTACATATTTGTATTTATCACAGGCTGATAGTGTCTGATGACAATTAACATCTTATTTCTAAATAATGGATCTATTTACACAATTACATTGAATACCCTAAAACTATATATTCCAACCGACAATGGACAGGTTTGCATATAAATATTTATTAATCAATTATACTTAGAAGTTGGTCAGTTTCATGGATTCTAACAATTAATGGGATTAATTTTAATTTAAAGTTTAAATATTGCTTACTTCTGTATGAGCCCGGAGACAAAGAGGTATCCATATGAACTAAATAGTGCCTGGGCTTTTTTCCCGACCAATCCCGTACATTTGGGTCCGCGTCTGGAAAACGAAAAATATGTTTTAGGAGTAACAGTCTAACGTCTTATAGGTCGCGCCCACTTTTGACACGTTTAAACATAAAAAAAACAAACTATTTTCTATTTTTTTTTTTCATGAAAAATAGTATATATTAAATTTGACGCACTCTGAATTAATGCTGCTACTTAGTTTAAACGGTTATAATAAATGCTAAACCTATTTATATGCTATATAGTATTTAGATAACAGCTTGTATCACAAATTCTTTATAGTTTAATGGTTCACATTTTGGTTTATTTTACGGCGGTAATTTGCGGGTAATTAAACTAGACGAAAAAATTGACTAAACGAAAAAGTTTCCCCAATGAAGAAATTTTTATAATGCAAAATTTAGATACTGGTGAAACGAATGGTACGATTGCGAAGGAATAATAAACAGAAGATAGAACTATTGTTTGCGAATGCTGCAGAATTGATGAACCTTGTAGTGCTTACTCATATTGAAGATGACAACATGAAAACTATTATGTCTCATTTGCATAATGCAATTCGTACTTTTTACTGCATAAATAAAGAACAATAAAAAATTAAAGAATTGTTGCTCTAGATATTTCGTAGTTAGTATCGATTTAAAAAAATCAATGGCACTAAAACCTTTTTAGGTCTGGGCCTCAGAAATCTGTATTTGACGCATGCCGACGACTTTTTGGGTCTACAGCAAGCGCTTTCCTCACGATGTTTTCCTTCACCGTTCGAGCGAGTATTAAATGAGCACATAGGAAGAAAATCTATTGGTGCACAGCCGGGGATCGAACTTACGACCTCAGAGATAAAAGTCGCACGTTGAAGCCACTAGGCCAACACTGCAAGTATAGATTCAAGAGTACATATATGCATTACTACTACTACGTATATATGTTGATTTTAATTGACATTATATTTCTTTAATAATAATAAAACACTTTGATTTTAATGTTTTTTCTTTTTCTGATGGTCACGTCAATACAATATATAGGTGTGATTATTTTAATGCTATACAAAAATTGTCAGTACGACTTCCGGTTAGTAAGACGTAATATCCCAGTCCCTTGGCCGTCGTTATATCCGGATTCTACTGTATTTATAATACAACGATATCTAGCACGTTTGGCGATGACACCATATTGCAGAGCGCTCCATCTACCGATAACACAAAACTTATGTCAAAAGTGTGACTGTAGTCCGGTGATAGTTCAAAATGCAGTCACTAGATGGCGTTATACGATGTTACTACTGTTTTAGTTACTTTTATACAAACATACCCTAAGATGATGCTGTATTCTATAATGTCGTAATTTTACTAATAATACGTTTGATTTTAAATATAATGTTGATGGTAATACGTAAAATTTTGAATAGAATTTATGACAATTGTTTTAAGTTTTACGCACATAAAAAAGTATTTTCGAAATTTCTTCAGGTCAATTTGGTGAGTTTAAAATATATTGCTTTATTGTATATCAAATTAATGACATTTATTAGTAACAAAAACTATTACTAGATGGCGCATACGCTAACTCCAGTACCCATCTTTGTGTACCTTTTTGAATATACATAACAAATTCATTTAAACTACTGACTTGATATATATTTGTATGATTTTTAATCAAGTTAAATAATAATTTAAACTTATATCAATATCACTACTTTTTATTTCCATGGTCCGTATTTAAACAAACACTTTCGTTTATGGACTTCCAGAGCCCAGCTCACTAACTTTTGCTCGCAACAACTTTTCTTTCATCTATTAGAACACCTAAACGCATATTATTTATTTTTAGCTGTTATAATAATTACAAAACCAAATGTATTTACTATATTATTAACCCATATTATACACACTATCATTATCTAATGGCGCTTTAAATTTACCTACAAGCTATAGGAATGATGGTACCTGGGGTAACAAACAAGATTACTTACTATAGACTTCTACTAGCAGCCTGTACACGTTTTCACGTCGAAATTGCATAGCGATGTGAAGTGGTGTGTAACCCTGAAAATTTAATCCAAACTTGTTACCTCACTGTATCTCACTTTACTCACACTGTGATAAAAGGTTTTAGATTGTCTAGTATCCAGTATTTATTTATATTAAATGTATCGAGTATTAAGGAATCGTGTCTCGTTTCTCAGACCATAATTGCCGAAAAGCGTTGATATCCTTTAAGGATTATTACATTATTTGTAGACAAGTATGGGTCTAGTGAAATTTTCTATTAATAAGTCTATAATATAATAAAGTGCGTGTGTTCGCTAAGTTTCGGAAGGAACTAAATTATATTACATAGACAATACTGTAGAATGAAGCACGTGTCACTAGGTGGCGCTAGTATGTATGTAGTGTCATTTTGATATTTACAACAATTCAACGGGATTGTATTGATTCAGAATCTTTAAAAATAAACAAAGGCTATTTTGTTTATCCATAAAATTGTGATACGGAGAGACCTTTCCAGACCCCAGGGGGTCACAACCCCCTCGCCTTTGGCTCCGCTCTTGCCTGGATACTAAACAAGTATATCCCCAAAATATATTAAGCTAAAAAGCTTCATTATATCGTCACTTCGATATCCAATAATCAAAATCTTTGAACCATAACATTTTCGTAACATATCAGGTTGAGTAGATATTAAAACAGATTCAATATTATAGCGACAGCTGCGTTACAGAGAATTTGAAGAAAAAATATACGCTGCGTCGTAAAACATTATACGCAAATATATTAAAATTATTTATTTTCGGGATCTAAGCCCGGTTTTCTCACGACGTTTTACTTTAGAAGTGATAAATACGCACAAATACATGTACACTAGTTTTTTCTTTGTGTAATAACAAACGGGCAGGAGGCTCACCTGATGCTAAGTGACACTCACATTGCCAGAAGGCTCGCAAGTGCGTTTCCTCTTTTTTTGAAGGACCCCAAGTCGAAATGGTTTGAAAAAACTTCAGTGGGAAGCTAGTTCCACATAGTTTTGGGAATGACTGAATGGAACGGGCGTCACACATTAATCGTAGTATGAAACAATAAAATATTTGTATTCATAATTAATTTTGCGTAAGCAAGAGATTAAAGATTATTCATAATAGTTATGTATTCTCGTCAAACTGTCAAGTATAAGAGCGCCTCAAGCAACACGATTTTCGGCCACTTTTTCAAGTCTGATTTTCTACAGTTATTCAATATATTTCTTACAAATTGATTCGTTTTGTGATTCAATATTAAATTTCCGATAGCTTTTGGATTAATGTTTGTATAACGTCTGCGATCGGTCGATTGCTGCTGCGATTCTTTTATAATGATCTGAAAAATCTTTATTACACATAAAAAAAGTATTCTTAGTTAAACAAGACGTGTACTAGCACTGTGTCGTCGGCAGTTAGGATCCAATTGACATATTAAGTTTAGGTACTTGACGTAATAATATCTACATAACACTTACAATTTTATAGTAAAACTAGTGTTGCAAAATAATAAAGCCTGTGCTTGAGAAAAAATATTTTAAAATAGAGTGTACATACATATCTTACATTATTGATTTTGTATAGAAATGACGTTTGGCGTTCGTGTATACGATAAAGTGAGTAATTAACAGTTCGAACGCATCGATTTTTCATACGCTTTATATAAACGAAATCTATTTGAATTGATGTTGGTGCTTCCATTGTGCTCCAAATACCATTCTACTATGATATTATACATAATACTGTTAATATTGCATAATCTAATAAATCTGTTTGATTTTACATTTTCATTGTCATCTTTACTAAATATACTGGATTCTCCAAATTTCACTTCAATAAAACATATGTTCTTCTGTTATCATGAATGTCAATCAATCAAAATACGTTTACTCAGTAGATGCGCATGCTTATGAATGTCAAGAACTTTTACAAAATTCGCGAAAGAGCAAGACTAAGCCATCCGTTGGCAAAACTACCAGAAGGCCTTGCGAAGAACGGGCAAGAAGCCGTTTTACCCTCCCTCTACATTACAATTATTCAAAGGAAAATGTCATCAACCACAACGTCATTAAAGATACATTAGTAAAAAATAATAAAAATTGTTTTGTGATTTACTACATTCACCATTACACACGTATTCACATCACTTCAAGGATAACAAAATAAATTATAACAATATAAATAGAACTATTGCCACGAATTTTTGTCTTCTAGGTAGTCATTAACCGTGTAGTAATGCCAATGCCATACCATGGCTTGCCAATATAAGCATATGTCTAGTAAAGTATGATTAATTTTAATTAATTTTTCTTTAAGATATCAAAACGAATAAAATAATGTAAGTGGCACTTAGCATTTGCACAAGCGAGTTTATATTTTGCCACATTAATATGTATCGGACTTACAGCATATTATTAGTTATTTATCCCGCACTATATTCAGACAAAAATGTATATCTTAATTTTTTTTTCAATAATATTAAATCCTTTTGAAGTTCTCGCTGTTAAATACGTGAATCTGGCCTGGAAACAACCGACACAACTCTCACTCAAGACGTAACTAAACAAGATTTTCGTTATAAGACATTTATGTCTTTATAAATATAGTATTATTTAGAAAAGAGCCTCCTGCCCGTTTAAAAAAAAACTACCTACAAACGCCTGCGCATAAAATGTTTGCGAAAATAAATTTTGCAAGTATAAGTTGGCGTGTTCGACACAAATTCGACTCTCAAAGTTTCAAAGGAAGCTTTTGATGTCATGAATTTTCAAGAGAGCATTGCACATTTTTTTAAACATAAAGTAGGACTATCATATCCATCTATAGTTACATATAAATTTATTTAATCAATAAAAGAGAACATAGCAGACATCACATCACAAATATAGGATATAAAAAATCCAAGTTATAATTAGACTCTTTAAACTGCTTCATAGATACAAGACATCCCTATTAAAACGTTGACGAGCATCTTTTACTATCACTTGAATCTACAAGTACATAAAATTGCTACATACCCCATTCTGCATCAGTCCCGAGCACCACATGAAAAAGAGAAAACATTAATGGTACCGTAGAAGAGGTCTCAGCGGCTTTTATTGCCACTAAATCGTGCAACAGCTGTAATCGACACTTAACTGCTAATTACAATGGTTAAACTTTATAAACTAATATGTTAAGTGTTGCATATAATGTGTTGTCGTATGTTAGTAGCGTAAACTTAAAAAGTACTGGACAGAGACAGACCACTAGGACGGCTATAGAACGTAGGTCTAGATACCGATGGACCGACAGAGTAGAGAAGGACCTGCTGAAAACAAGCAATTGGCGACAGAATAGGCAGCGCTGGAAGTTCCTCGTTGGGCCTCCCGGTCGGAGAGCGCAGTGAGGTGGAGCGATAGAAAAAATTCTTTCACCGTTAAACTGCTGATGAGAAAGTTTATTTCCATAATATCAAAAAAAAACAGCCGACTGGTAAATCTGTATTATGCATTCATTATAAGATCGTTTAATGTTCCTTCAATCTGTAATTTTTAAGTTCAATTAACTACTTTATTAAATCTTCCTGTGGTACCTTTATTCTAAAACAAATAAGGTTTTTACATCAACAAAATACGGTAAATAGAAAGTGCTGTATGCTAAAGCCATGATTAATGTTCCTTTCTACTTTGTGTTTTCTCAAGAGAAAGGTAACAATAGTTAACAAAATTTATTCGCTAGAGAATTATTTGTGGTACCAAAATTTGGAACGAGCTCTTTTGTAGGCTGATTCGTTTTATATAAAGCTTTTTATTTCTTTGATATACGTTCACGAAGCACTTTTAAGTTTTCGTTACAAGACATATTTATTTAAAGACATTATTGCCAGTTCTTCTTTTCCGTTCTACACCTTGATTTGAGAACTGGCATTAAATGTAAAATTAGAAGCATTTAATGCATATTTCTTTTTTTTTTGACGTTCATAAGTGTACATTGTGTTACCTATACGAATAAATGACTTTTGTACTTTGACTTGACTAAATGTTACAAAACTTGTAATAATTTAAAAAAAATCGCATATTCGTTACAGACTTTTATTCAAACAATTTAAGTTAATTTTTTGTTTGACCGTAAAAATAAATTTACGACTTACGGAACGTTCGTTCACCGTGTGACGGTGCATGCCAGCTAAAAGTTTCACCAGATTTTCATCACCTCGTTTGCAAGCCCAGTGCATAGCAGTCTGTAAGTAAAATAAAATGTTTTAATGATAATATTCACGCAATTAAATTGCCTAACATCGATATTGTTAAAAAAAATCTCTAATTAAGTTTCGAACATTGACAAAACACGATCTTATCTCTACTAAGAAAACGTCCTCTCAAATTAAAACCTAAGCCCAAAATACGATATTATCACGAAGAGAGTTAGTAGGTCGAACAAATTACTTGATTGCCTTTTATTTTTATATGTAAAACACTGACGGACAATATAATATCGTAATTATAGCTCCATAATTGGAACGTATTAGGATGATTTGCATTGAGATTAAAGATTATATTTTGTTTAGGGCAGGCGTCATTAGCATAGTTATAGGAATTAGCTCGGCCATCATCGGTGGTCATTTTAATTCTTAAAACGCACGGAATCTTCGGAAAACCGGTGTTCGTATGGCGGCTTATGTTTACATGCGTGTAAGTGCCGCTACGTAATTTCATAGATGAATGCTTTTAAGTTTTAGCAATTTTCTTCATATGAGACTTAATAGTAATAGTCAAAGCTTTTTTTTGTATAATAAATGGTGGTAAAGGGTGGCAAATGGGCAGAAGGCTCATCGGATCTTAAGTGATACCGCCGCCCATGAACACTCACATTGCCAAAAGGCTCGCAAGCGTGTTGCCAGCCTTTTAAGGATTGGTACGCTCTTTTCTTGAAGGACCCTAAGTAGAATTGGTTCGGAACTACTTCAATGGGCATCTGGTTCCACATAGTACGGCAAAAACTGCCTCAAGAAACGCTCAGTTGTGGAACGACGGACGTCAAGGTGTTACGGGTGGTATTTTGTATACTGCCTTGACGTCCGATGATGAAACACAGCTGCAGTTATTAGTCCGAACAACTACTACTAGAACCATGGATCAACATGCTGTTTAAACTTTTTAATTAAAAGGAATAAAAACAGTATATTTTTACATATTATTTTAATTTTGATATTAATAAGAGGATGTTAATTAGAGCTGTATAAACAATTTTTCACACCTTATTTATAAAAAAAACATCATTCTTATTGTCTGTTTAATTAAAAAACTGATAACTGCACGTTGTTTTATATTTATATTCTGTAATAATTTCCATTACTATATTTTAAACCATTCCGCCAATATATTTATGTAAGTTCTACAAACTTTGTATTAATACAAAAAAACATTAAAGGATTCTAAATTTATAATTACAGATCTCAAAAGTCTAGAACGCTTAGCTAATTATGACTATTGTAACTATAATATAATTGGCAACAAATGGGTATTGTAGTTACTCTACATCAATTGAAATATATTAAAGCTAAATTCACAAGAGGAAATCTTTTCGAAACAGTTCTAGAGGGGCTAAAATACGAATTTCTGGGTAAACTTAGCTATAACTTTATCTTGGGGTATAGAGCAATTGACGTTCCGACAAGATGTAGGCGTGATCGTCGCTGATTCAGTGGGGTTGTTAAAGACGGGCGTTCCTAGGTTCGACGTCGGTAAAATATTGAACGAGGGAACGTTGTTAATTTGCTGCACACGCCGCCGGTGCGATTTTCTAAGCCCGATAACCGATATGGGATGGCTTTTCGGCAGATGTATCCAAGTACCCTTATAAAATATACCGCAACAAGATTCTAATATGGCACGATGCTAGATAATATGTAATTAATTGGACCTCGGATTTCTATAGGTGTGTGAACATTTGTTTTTTTTAATAAACAAGTATTCTGTGCCAGACACGCTGTCGACATTTGTATCTACGGCCGGTTTTCTCACGACCATTGGTACACGAGCCTACGACCTCACGGACGAGAGGCACCGATACCACTAGGTAAACACTACATTAATATATAATGCGAATATTGTATGTTACAGAATATTTCGCGGCATACAATGGAACACGTATCCAAACAAAGACGCTTAAATAAAAAACAATACGTCTGACCAGTAGACTGTTAATAAATTTAAGTCATTATTTTAAATTCATATTTGTTTTACAGCCGTTATAATTAACACGTTAGTCGAGGTTAACGTAGAACAAAGTCTAATCTTGGCAATAAAATTTCAATACCGCGGTCAAGCAAAGATCACAGTTGTTGATATTATAACTTGTTATAATCCAAAAATGATGGAATCATAAAGATTGTAAGGTAGATTTATGTATGAGCATTTTGTTAATAGCTACGTATACTAATTAGTATAGAAACGTTCCTTGTAGACAGGAGGGGAACAATATATAATGTTAATATTATACGATGTGTTGTAATATAATTTACAAAGCGATTTACTTACATACTGATTGTCCAGGAACGCAGACCGCACATGAAATAAAAAGCAAATATTATTATTGACAATACTAAAACCTGTTTGTTTTAACTGTCATTTTTTAATAATAAATTTTGACCTCGTATTACACCTGCTTAATGTTTAATATTAAATTCGTTATTTGTATGAATTTAATTATTGTTTGCTATGATAGATAGTAATCTAATATGGCAAAAGTATGAAACACCAAAATCGAGTTTATGTGTATTATTCTTAACGGGTTATAGGTTTTTTGTTCGTGGTATTTGCAAACACAAAGCTGAATATTAAGTGTGGTTTTAATGGTCAACCCGGGGCATTGAAACTCTTTAATAGTCAGCCGGGTAGACTGAACTCTCATAATCCAACTTCGACACTTTCAACATCACTGCTTACCAAAGGTCGCCTTTGAATTGAATAATTACATTCAAGGAACAGCATATATGAGATTCCAACACTTCCAAGTAAATAAATTTAGCTTTAAATCGTATTAATAATATTATTCTTACTATAAAAAAAGATTTGTTTTTTGAAACGTTAAAATTACAATCAATATGGTTATGATTATATTAGGCTATACAGATGTCCACATCTTTCATTGTTTTTTTTTTGTACGTCATAAGTTTTCGGTCTAACAGGAATATGAGGCGTAGCCATATGATATATAAATAACATATACGTTTTAATGGTTAGACTGCCACGTGTTCCTTTCCCACCAGTAGCGCTAAAACCGTCTAAGTCAGGATCTCACATGTCTGTATCTGTTTAGTGATCATTTGTTTTTTCTAAGAGGCAAGTAGGTGAACAGCCTGACGAACGATTTTGGGTTTAAGATCGGTTTCCTCATGAAATTTTCCTATACACGAGCGAGTGTTAAAATCGTACAAAGATTGAACGACCTCATAGCTGATTTGCACCAAAATATCTAGATCAAAAACGTCTTCTTCGTCGCACGAGCACTAGGTTAATCTTAGGGTAATCAAGGGTATAATTAAAGTTCGGGTTTTAAACGACTACTTTCCTCAAATAAATCCATAGTATCCGTAGGAAAATTCTTAGGCCGACATTTCCGTGTAGGGCACACCGAATTTACTTATTTATCGTCGTCTAAGGCTAATAAATTTAAAACAGGATTACTTGGTTCGTGCACAAAGCAAAGCTTTATAATTTGTTCTAAATCTTTTAGACGTGTTTGGCTAATTTAATATTGTTTCTTGGCTAATTGTTATATAGTTCTTAATACATTTTCAAGTGAAAGTCATCTTTGAGTTTATATGTTCTAAAATTGATATACTTAACTATATGAATGAAACTGTATGTATGCATTTTTTATTAGCTTATTACACTCGTTTCATATTGAATTTTTAACGGATTTGAAACAAAGTTTTCAGTTTCACCTGTACGTTTGTTATATAATTTGATAATATTCAGGTTATTTATATTTAATGATTATTATCGGACACGTATGTTTGTTCTTTTTTACCGTACGTGTTACCGCCGCCAATGAACCCTCACATTGCCAGAAAGCTCGCAATTGCGTTGCCGGCCTCAGAATTGGTACGCTCTTTCCTGGAAGGACCCTAATTCGAATTGGTTCGGAAGTACTTCGAAGGGCAGCGGGCTGGTTGCGTGCCAACACTTCCTTAAGAAACGCTCAATTGTGGAAACGACAGAAGTCGAGATACGGATGGTATTTAACATTTATGTTCACCAGTTATTTCTGAGAGCATCGAGATGATCTTGTTTGACTTAAGCACGTCTCTCAACTCAGGTAACAGTCTAGATTGTATCATCAAAATCGGTTTAGTAGTGAGATATCCATACATTTTCAAAATCGTCACTTTTCTACGTTTCAGTTGACAGACGTCTGAATAATAAAAAAAAAATACTTTATTAGACAAAATAAGGTTTCGTTGTTCGACATCATTGAATGCCACAGTTCCGACGTTTCATGGGCATTCCCGTAAGCGAGATCGACACTCACAATAAAACCAACGATTAGCGATACACTATTTACAAAGACCCCACAAAAGCTCATTCATAACTCTAAGTGAATTTATGTACAGACACTAACCGGCTTTAGGGTCAATAAAGCTATTCGACTTCCGACCACTCTAAAGTGTAAATTGTTATAGGTCATTTTATTCGTCGTAAAAAGCAATACTGTGTTCTGTGACCGGACGTGGAATACTTGACGTAAGTGCGTGGACATTCATTAACGAAAATCACTTACTAACTTACATTAACTAAAGTTATTCACGCTTGCGCACTTGTCTTGTTTTACGAAAGAGTATTCGCCGGTATAACATCTAATTTGAGTCAGACAAAAGTCGTATGCGGACTTGTTTCATACATCGTTATGAATATAGCTTCTACTAAAGTGTGCAATTTTCATGCCTGAGGTGGAAAGGTTCTGTCTTTGTGCGTAGTAATACTCGATCGTACGGTGAAGGAAAACATCGTGAGGAAATCGGTATGGCTTAGACTCTAAGAGTTGACGGCGTGTGTCGAACACCTAGGCACTTGTTTATGAAGAATAATAAACAACCATGAAACAGATGTCCTAAGGCCCAGACCTAAAAGGTTGTAGCGCCACTACAATGCTTCTAAAGTTGAAACGCGTATAAAAATATAATGTATACATTCCGTTAGAAGCGATTAAATATCACAGGTTCAGTTGTTGCTTGCTTATTATCTCATGGTCTATGCATCTAAGATGAAGAGAATGGTATCAGAAGCAGCAAAAGAAGCAAAAGTTCCATTTTCAACCAACCACCACGGTTATTAAAAGGCAACACTGGCCTGACCCGATTTCCAGTTTCACTTGTCTCAGTATCAAAGTAAAACAGCGCGAAGACTACGAAAGAAAAAGGAGGCAAATTTTCAAACCAAGAATCTTCCAACCACGCAAGACTCACTTTTACATAATTAGCAAACTTCTTCGTACCTACTCTTCATTACTGAAGGTCGTGCCTGCCTTGAAAACCGATACGTTGACTTGCTACCCCCACACCATAGCTTGTCTTAGTGCATGATGATGAGATGATGTTGAGACCCATAATAGTCTTAATTTGGTCAGAGCAACTGGTAGACGATCGAACCCGAATTCTGCTGCCATCACTCCCCCGTATCATTACCAGTTTGTCGAGACTACCCGGCATTTTCCTGGCAATATGGGCAAAGTAGCGAAGCACTCGTTAGTAAATCATAGTTGACAATCTTCTGGTGATGTTTAGTTGGTTGAGAATGGACTTATTCATTCTTTTTGCAGTCCATGGTATTAATGAGTAATAATCGAATGCAATAAGTATTTTTTTATGGAACAGCGGGAAGACGGACTCAACTGATAACAACTAATACCGCCACCCACTGACACTCTCAGTGCCAGAGGTCTCGTAAGTGCGACCTTTAAAAAAGTGTTACTCTTAGATAATTAGCAATTGCAACGTGAATTTTTCAGCTAACAAATGACGTAACGTTCCCACCGCCATGTCATGACGTGAATGACATCCGCCGAGGCGTCGCATTGATTGCGTTTGCATGTACGTCAATTAAGATTCGCGGACCGATGCGTCTTCGGTTGCACTAATTATCATCTTGTCAAGTCTCCGTGTAATTATGCATATGGACTGACACCGACGTTGATAAACGCATCGTATTAGTCTATAGCCATTTGAATGATATCAGGATTACTAGTCATATTTACTGTGCGTGACAATGACGAATTTGATACGTTTCCAGATCATAACATGTAAATTGATTGCATGATATGTCATACATTTCTGGGTCAAAGAGTCTTATAAATTTAGTACAGTATATACTATTACATGGAGCCGGCCAGTAAGAGTGTAACTGTTAACAGACATTGCCAATTTAATAGAAATAAAAATAATAAATCAGTAGCTTCATCTTTTACGTCTGGGCCTCAGATTTCTGTACTGTTTCATGATCATTTGTCAATCTAGTAGACTAATAGGTGATCGGCCTACGCACGCCGGAGACTTTTTGGGTCTAAGGCAAGCCGGTTTCCTCGCAATGTTTTCCATCACCGTACGAGCGAATGTTATATGAGGACATAAAATCAAAGTCCACTGGTGCACGAGTACGAGGATCGCACGCTGAAGCCACTAGGCCAGCGCTGATCTTCGTTCCCAATTTAATGTCTTCCAAATGTTCCTTGAATCAGTAATTGATTAACACTTGGAAGTACTTTCTGCAGCGACACATACTATCGTATGTGTTACAATTCCTATATTCAAATGTAAAGGCTACAGAGACACAGCGAGAATATGTGTTGATGATGAATTAATTAAATTAATAACTATAAAAAAATAAACAATACATACACCCTATAGTTTCCAGCAGAGCCGCACATGAAAACAAGATAATATAAAATGAGTTTCAAAAATAAGGTAATTTAAACATACCGAATATTACAATTCCTACCGTGAAGGGGTCCTGGAACAAAAGAAAACCAAATGTTAGTAAATTTATTCGCATGGCTTATTAAAAATATATATATTATGCGTAGTGTTGGCTTAGTGGCTTTAACGTGCGATTCTCATCCTGTAGGTGAGAAGAAAAAACATCTTGAAGAACCCGACATGATTTAGACCCAAATAGTGAAGTGTGTCAAGCACAAAAGGTTGCCTATCCGAAAACCAAGTGATCACGAAACAGATACACTACCTAATTTGAGGCCCAGGCCTAGTCAGCGGCTTTTTTTATTAAAAATATAGTTATGTTTTTTAAGACAGAAACATTTCATACATAATATAAATTAAGCGCGCGTCCTAAATCAATCTTATAACATTCCGATAATCTAGAATATTGATTAAAACATTTAATTATTTAGACAAAGAT
This sequence comes from Pieris brassicae, assembly GCF_905147105.1. NCBI lineage: Eukaryota > Metazoa > Arthropoda > Insecta > Lepidoptera > Pieridae > Pieris > Pieris brassicae. The sequence continues at coordinate 10,038,091 of NC_059680.1, forward strand.
AAAAGACTTTACAAATTCAATTGAAGATCGAATATCATTCATAACACTAAATCTTACTTCTAACATTCCCACGTATATTCAAAAAATTCAATCGCAAATGCACGGCTCACAAAAAATATGAACAAGCCAACTGTTCCCATGGATATACAAGTTTGAACCTTTTAATGTAGCCATAATCATCGAGTTATTATATGAAAATATGTAATAGAGCTAATAAGTGTTGGTGGGTAGCTACCTCAGCGGTCGGCCAATATTGCGCCCATAATAGCCTTAATATTCTCATCAATGTATAAAGACGGGCTGGAGAGCGCTGCGCTCATCGAACATTATTCACGTTCGTTCAATAAATATTTTATGCTTATAATGACTACGTCGTGAATAATTTTCGATTCATTGTAAAAATCTTTTCTTTATTCAACCAGGCATACGAAAAAACAGCACGACGACTTACAGTCGAAGCAGTTTCAAAATGTTTTACACTTGGTAATGACGCTTCATTAATTACCCCATTCTGACCCAAGCTCCTTGACAGGTGTCAAAAATACCATTAAAACACGTGTATTTCTAGCCTAAGGATAATTGTTTATGACACTTTGGGCATGTACCTCATTACCCTCGGATAAAACAAACAAAAATTGTCGGGCAATTAATCTCAATCACAAAACCGCAAAACAGTAAATAATAATTAGTCATCGTGTGTCATTACGAGTAATATGTGTCGGGCGTGTAAATGATATTTTCGTGCGGATATGAAAATGGTGAATGAGTATTTCTAAAATAAGAGGCTAATTTATTATCGGCCGCGATGCAGAGGCGCGGTGACGCAAACATTCGCCGACAGAAATTAAGCGATGGAATACTGCATCGAGCGAACCGAACCGCGGATGATAGAGCCACTATAGCGTGTGTCCACACACGAAACTACCTCATACATCAACGTGTAGACAAATAAGATCACATTACTCTTACACAACTGAAACCAAGCGCAGAATGCGAAGAAAATAAATGAGACAAAACACAGTAGCAACGCCTATACAATACTAGATCGGATGCTTAAGCAACCTGTCAATAAAGTCATTAAATTGCGCATAGACATTGTTACTTTAATTAAGACATGAGGAATGCGTGTATCAATTTTTTCTTTCACGCTTCGTCTATAACATTGTGAATTTAATTGCATGCCTGTTAGCGGTTCACCCCGTGGATGTGTCGTTAATAGAGCGTTGTCTCTTCATTTTGTTTTAACGTTCAGTGACTCTGTTATTTCGGAGCGACTAATAAATTGCGCGATGACAGGTGTCAGCTGCTCGAACGCCTCTGCACTCTTGTGTCGATGTCTCATTCCTCACGCTCTACTCCTAAATTCTCTTATTTCATCAACGCTAAGTTCAATTTTCGTTCCGTTCTCTCGCCATTCTATTTGTTTTCATTAGCATTATAGTTTTAGTACGGCTAATCTGAATCGCGTGAAATTATCGAGTGTGTTTTTACGTCACGAACATTTTCTACTTCGTTTACGATTTCTTCGTGCAATTTATCATTTTAATTTATTTCAGTTTTGGTATTATAATTACTCGTTATATTTAAATCAGAAATAGAATGCTTTCGCCTTTACAGCTTGAACGCAACACGAACATAGGTATGCATATGTATCGACAGATTGTTATTTTATAGCCAGAAACAACAGAAAATTAATCTCACATAATTTAACAAAGAGGCGTTTTTAATTATCAATCATTACAACATCTAAACAAATGAACATCTAAAATTAAACTGAAGTTCAACAAAAGATAACGAATCCGTTTCCTCCGAAAAACGAATAAAACGCATGATACGGTATAAATCAGAGATATATGCATTTCTTTTTACTATCGTTAATTACAGAAGGGCGTATATAAATAAAGAGCGCGCGCCCATGGAGGCGGGCTCGAGGCGATCACCGCGCCTGCGCCCGCGCCGTCGTACTTGTGTTGCGACAAGCAAATGCACTTATCCTTCTACCATGAAAAAATGTTGCGAGCCGCTTTCGTCGGTCAGTTGTACCAACAATGCGACGCGCTCTTGAGTCATTGCCTCCAAGAGGTTCACTTTGTACCTCCGGACAACGAATAAATAAAACAAAACGCAAACGAAACAATAAGAGACTTTTGTTTTTAATGATATTCACCTGTTTTGCCGCACGTTCCACAATTTCATCAATGAACCACGATTATAATCTCGATTAAAGTGATAGAACGAAACGATTAGCTTGTTATTAGTGAACACAAAACGGAATCACATAAAACTGTCATCATTTCGCGACTAAAAATAAACGGAAGTCTTTGATAAATATAAATATATCGCTCTGACAAAAATGAATATCAATAAATTGAAAATGTTAAAATATATAATTGGTTATTGTAAATAGCTGGAAGGCTCTTATGCAAAACAGCTCATTCATCGGGCCAACTCAACGACGGTAGCGAATATAAATGATTCTTACAGATTGCACCGGCACTGCACAAAGAAAAGGCAACGCCCATTGACATTTTTTAATTACTCCCTAACTAATTTTAAATTATTGAAAATCAATAAAGGAATGTGTTATCAAGTCGAACAACGATAAGGTTTAGGTATACGCTCGAATGTTAATTATCTACAATACACAACTTTCACAAAGATCCACTGACGTCGAACTTAGCAATTTACATAAATCCCAAAGTTTCACTTGACAAAGGCCTTATTAAAATCTTCGGAATAATTTTAATTTGGGATGACGGCAACATCATTAATCTTAAACACGCTAACAACTTTACTCGATCAACAAATAAGCGCATACAACGTACGTTTTTCATTCGGTAGAAATAATTTGAAATGCAAATTCTAAAACAGCTTAATTGTAGAACAGTACCGAATATTGTTTAGGGGTCTACCCTATTCCTAGTTAATTCCGTTTAGTCAATTGATTGTGGTACTTAACCCGTCCGACTACAGCTGCGCGTAAATCTTTCTAACGGCCGGCTCGCAAATAAAATCCCGAGTCGAGAATTCGTGATAGCGGTTATCGGCGCGTCCTCATCTCACTTGTCTTTGTATTTCGTTAAACAAATAGAGGTCTTGTTGGGTCGGTCCTAATTAAAAACTATATTCAGCCGCAGCCGTATGGTGGCCCGAAGTAGTTAGTCACTCCGTCTGTCCAGTGATCACCACCCAGTTGTTTCGTGTTATGTCTCGTGGATAAATTATACTAAGCTACTAATTTAACAAATTACCTCTCAATAAAATAACACAATTACCAACAAAGACGTCACATAATAAAACGTTAGGAAATGATTGAACAAATTACGAATAAAATGTAATTACCGACTCCTAATTACAAATGATATAAAATTGAATATTTAATCGATTTATAATTAGAAACAATTGAAGATACAGAAATTTTAATCAGGATTGAAAGTGGAAGTAGCCGACCGCGGCGTCGAATGCTTGTTTAGCAGCGGCCAGCCCACCTCGACCGCGCGTACTAAAATCTGATCTTATCTCTTATATTTTAATAGGTTTCCGTGGCGGCACTTCGCTGCTCAGTAATTGTACAAAATATATCTACGGGAATAAATCCAATATTGCGTTTTGAAGCGACCACGGATTGGTTTGCCACGCGTGATTAAAGCTTAAATCAACACACAAAGTAATTACATTCGTGCCACACTTCATCACAGATGCGAATTGTGATTAAGTATCGCCCGCCTTTGGTGCCGAGCGCGGGGTATGTCTTCGCTCGGAATTACTCTACGAATCGTTAGGGAGCAAATCGTTCTGACTTAATTTAGGCAACCCGAAAGGATTAGTTAATACCGACGTTGAATGTTTCCGGGGGAGTCCTGGTAAACATCCACAACAATTATTGATTGTATTTGAATTAATTAAAGCGTGTACCTATATGTGAGATGCTGAGAGTATTTTATAAGACATTACTGAACCGTTGCCAAACAAATACAGTTTGTTGAACTATTGTTAAAGCGATATACAAGCGGACATGACAACAGCGACGTATGAATAGATTTTTGATGTAGCTTGACAAGTGTTCATTGTAATAAATTAAACGTCGATCATGGATGGAACAAGAAATATTTCCACATTTTACCTACCGCCGCACGGAACGGCAAATCTTAAATCTTAGGTTAGACATCTTTTAAATGGAATTAATTAAAAGTTTCCCATTCAAAAGAGTATTAGCGCAAGGGTTGTAGCAAACTTCTTTTGTATTCTAGAAGGGAGTTTTTCAGTAAAACAAAGCCGAATCTACAACAAAATATAAAAGTTTTACAATAACGTACACGCCCCGGGCAGGGTGTTCGTCAAAACAGAAAACAATCCCTAACTTGCCCATCTTCTTGCCGAGATCAATATTTTAAAGAAAGCGATAATTTAAAAGGGTTAACAATGGGACATGTTTTTGGAAGCGTTTGATCCTTGTTCGCGGTTTTAGAAGAGGTAATAAAGATACATTGCTATTTAATTTTATTCTATTCGATTGAATGATTTAGTTGCTGTATGTTAATTCAATTAAAAAAACGTATACGAATCTAGGGAACATATCTACTAAGGTAATACCTACATAGCCTTCTAGAGTTTCTAGAACTACAGTAAATGGGTTGACCCTATCATGGTTACATAACCGCAACTGAATAGCACATGTAGTGCTTCTGTTAATGCAGTAGCTGTGTCTATAGACATACCTGCGTATTCACAGTATAATTAGGCTGTTACACAGCTCTCGAATTCGGCAGTGCCGTGGGCGGGCGGGCCTCGCTCTCACCTACTTCGCTGCAAGCGGCCTTACCCAATTAGCCTTAAAATAATGAACATGTTTTATATTTTCACTGGAGCGCGCCGTGTTCATCCCGGTTTGCCCCGGGAGGTCATGCCTCGGCCCTCGTTCCAAACACAAGTACAGTCAAGTAACATAATTACAAAGGGACAGGACGGTTGAGCTTTGGATCCGGATGTGTACCGTTTTGTGTGTAAACGATCCCCATAATATTCATGTTGTGAACTTCACCGCTCCTCATTAATGTAGTCGTACTCAGCCCAGACTCCATTGTCCGGGTAACAATCATGAACATTTATTTGTTAAGCACAGTGTAACATACTATTATATCTATGAAAAGGAAGACCACTTTAAATTTAATTAACACGACGCCTAAGTCGCATAACATTTAATTAGTTAACGAAATAAATTCGTCTTAATAATTGAATAAGGTTAGAAAAACCACACTAACGAGTATGCGGTGCCGGAATTAAATATACGTAATAAGTGATTAACAGTTTCATGCCTCTTAAGTCCACAAATAACGCGACCGCACTAAAAGATTTAACTAAGCTTGAATAAATAATCAATTTGGCGTTGGCCGCGCGGCTTGTGATCGATTGCCACAATAGCGGCCGGATGATATACTCCGCGTGCCGCGACGATAAATATTCCAAGACAAATGTTTAGAGCGTCTCCAGAGAGTTGCGGTGACACTAAATTTAAAAGCTTCAATTGTACAGAAATAACCGTAACACGGTTAAGATCTTTCGAAAACAAATCGTGTATCGGCCGTTTGACGACAATCGTGATTGACTGCGCAAGTGAACGTCTCTAATATAAACAAATTAATAGGGAGCCGGCGTGCCCACGGTGGCGGACGTAATTTAGATCACTCCGCTTTGACGTATGGGGCTAGGGATGAGGGACAACGGCCCGATGTCATAGCTGACATTAAAAAAATATTTGACGCAAAAGTTGTAAATCAGCGTCGCGCCGCGAACGTCCTTTAGACGGAGTAGCTTTTATAACGCACGCGCTTCCTGTCTAGAGATGTTACGATTATGATTCAAAAGGAAACATAACTCGACGGTGATGATTTTTATGAAAATAACTCATATTTTACTATGTAACAACGCATCTATTTTATTGTTTTATTAAGTTGAATAACATCGTTACATTGCATCATTTCGAAACGGTTTTAAGATTTCATTATCTAGACCTTAATGGTTTGTAACATGTGTTAATCACGTTCTCCGTGGGGTTTTATCAAAACGGGAGTAATTTTAAGAATGACTGCGCCTATAAATAAAGGAGTCTTTACATTAATTATGAGCTTAATTATGTTAGAATCCCTTTGATTTACAAGCCGCTCATTGCCACCGCAAACGAATTGTAGTGGCTTAGTGAAATTTCTCGCTTTGACTACCGCTGCTCGGATACAATTATTTTTGTCTGAAGATAAGTTGAGATGAAAGTGTTTTCAGACGCGTTGACGCCTCTACCATTTGCAAGGATTAGCCGTTGGATGTACCGAAAAAAACACGTGTAGCCTGCTATTCTTGTAGGATACCTATAGTTTTATTTTATTGAAAAACTATTCCGTAAGCGTTTGAAAACGATGACCAAACGACACTACACAAACGAATTTATAAATAAGTATAGCCGATTCTTAGACAATTTTAACTTTATGTGTAAAATTCGCATTTATAAACTGAAGTACAAATTGGCGAGTGTTTCAAGTGTTTTAAGGTTCACTCAAAACCCGATCCTTATTCTACACAACGTGCCGACTCCATAATATAATAATATTTAAAGTACGAATAATATTAGTTTAATAACAACCTTGAGCCAATAATGATTCCACGTTTTATTCAGTCCACCTTCAATATCTGAGAAAACTAGTTAAAACTATACGAGCGCAGACAGGAGCTGTTCTCAATTTGGCCAGGGGTGGAGAGCTTGTACGCCGCCGGCTTACGACACATACAACCGCCAACACATCTATAGATCCCTTTCCATGAGGAAGTTTTACTTTAGTTAACGAATGCACTTAACTTATTTACAATACTTTAAGTTTAACAAAAAAAACTTTAAAATGAGCTTTCATTAGGATTTTATTAGAAGTCCAATGTCCAACAAAGTATTAATTCCGCGTTGTTTATATAAAACTCGTATCTAATATTAAACAATACAACACCATCACGATTGTTATATAGTATAAAACTGCTGCACTGTTTGTACTTGTATTTCTATGAAATATTAAGTGTGTAAAAATTATCAAACACTAGCATCGTCAACAATTCAAAGATCGCCAGTCCAAAGCGAACGATCTGCCTATGCTCTATTTCTGCCTGGTTTAGAAACAATAGCTTGTATATGCAATTAGTTTATCGGATAGATGGTGGTCGAATGTGTCGTAAATCTATTCTCTTGCCACCAGTGGGCGCTGTACGTACCGTATGTAGATTCCACTCGGGTAATTAATGCGCCCTGGTAGAGTTTCCCTCCACCCCGGCGGGTTTAAATTGAGTGCCCATCTCCCCTATGTACGATATCACCGATTCGAGCAAATTAAAACTTCGCGACTAAACATTGGTGACCGAAAATAAAGGACGCAAATTATTTTCGCAGGTTGAAAGCGGTTGATTAATTGTTATGTGCATTTATTGGTCGAATTTATTTAAGGATTCATTTGGAAGTTGGTTTCGTAGCTAAGTATAAATTATAATTATTCGATGGCTGAAGAACGAATTTTAAGCGAAACAATATTTGTTAATGTTTAATTGGTATAATAATTTTAACAGGAAATTTAATCACTGAATATTTAACGACTGATTTAAAGGAATTGAACGAGGGTTCAGGCTTGGATTGGATATATGGTGATCAATATTTCTATAATCTTTACTCAACTAACTGATTACGGCTATAACATTACGTTGACCATTCATAGCTAAAGCAGAACGCAAAAACCTATTGTAATTCTTACCTGAACTATAACGAAAGATTGATTGTTCTAAAATAAACTTAAATGTTAATGTAGTATAAATTATTAGGTTTCACGAGAATGTTTACATATTTTTAGAACATTTGTCAGATGAAATTTAACCAATTCATTATTTTTACGAAATATTATTAATAAGCAACAAGTGTTCTAGTTGCAACGTTTTTAAGCAATCTGTTTTAGTGTGTGAACTTACAAATCATCAAAATAGAGACTTAAAAAGCTTGAAGGCATAAACTCACTTATTATCCGTGCCAACAGCTGCATTTCGCATCAGCTTGAATTATGTGCAGTTCCTCCTTCAGGATAAACATATTTGCATATATTCCATCGATTTTATATTATTTCTAAGAAATTCAATTTACAATTTATTTCTAAGAATATCACTCACAACCGACTCTGCGTGAATTGGAGTCAAGTTTTAACGCTAAATATCCAATACACTAAAATCTAATACATTTTTGACGGAGGTACAACTTGAACACACTATTTTGGAGTTAAATGATATCATAGAAGTTTATTAATTTAAAGGACATACACAACGTAATAATTTATAAGAAATCATTTGTGATACACTTTACGGGCATCGTCTTATCTACACTAATATTATGAAGAGGAAAGATATCAAAGTTTATATGCATTGAAATGGCTCTAAAACTGCCGGATGAAAATTCGGTTCGGTAAAATTCTTTCACCATTAGAATTCTATATTATCTCGAATATAGGCTTTATTATTATTTATAAATTAAATTAGGGTATGAAAGCATCGGTTACATTACCCATGTGAAAATACCAAATATAAACACATGGAACCGGAAACTATTAACAATAGAGACAAGTGATGTACTAAAGTTTTATAGAAGACAAAAATATCTACAATGTTACCACATCTAACTATTATGGTATTCAAAATCATATGACATAAGAGATGAAAGATTGTCAATTATTTTGGACTGGATGGACTTGTAACACGTTATTTACAAATGGGATAGAAAAAAATTGGAATTGATAAGTGAATTCGCAGGGTTCACACTCAAAATTAACGATAGCACTGATGAACATTTACTATTTGTACGACGACCCCAAGCTTCAAAGTCTCTTTTAGCTAACTGTTCTGAGGATACAGAGAGGTATGACCCAGATATTGGATATTATTAGAATACATTGTACTTTGTCACGCTATCTTAGCCTACAGGAGTGACGCCCCTTCTCATTATCCCTTCTGTGGTGAATACCAATTTGCAATAACAATGATTGAACCACAAGGCTCACTTTAGTTAAGATTCTAATGAAGATTCAAAATCTTGATAGTAGTGATAATTTATAATTGCATGAAATAAAAATTAAACACGGTAATCTAAAGCTGACAGGCCGCTTATAAAACTGTTCTACGCGCTAAAGGTGGAAAAAGATAAATAGAAAATACTAATTTAAACAGAATGGTACCCAAAAGAAAATATTGAACATAGTAGAATATAAAGATGAGCAATTTCGTGTCATTAATCTGATTGCTAGTAAGTCGTGATAATTTTCAAGCATGACTAATACCAGGGCTCAAAAATTTTGTAATTTCAATTTCTCAAATTATCTCTACGCTATAGTTATCAGTTTTGCCTA